>NC_140504.1:3819873-5019873 GCF_964339955.1 Pipistrellus hanaki | reverse complement strand
CTGGACCCGACTGATACCCCACAGACAGTAACCAGCTGTGGTGGCGGGGGCCTGGCCCCAACTGATCGTCCCACAGGTGGGATGTGGAGCAGGTGAAGGGGCAGCACCAGGCCAAGGTGGGGCTGCAGGGCTGCGAGCTGGGAGCACAAGCTAGGGCCCCATCCCCATAGGCCATCCCGAGGGATCCCACCTGTGCACGAATTCATGCACCAGGCCTCTAATATCTTTATAAGACTCTCTCCGCAGCTGGACTTTCCTTTGAAAAGGAGTTTCTAACTCGGTGTTAAAAAATCATCTCAAAGGGACCCATTTTAATCGCGTTTATTATTTTTTTCAGTGTCTACTCAGTTGCACACCTCTGCCAGCCCACTGTGGTCCCCGTAAAGTCAGCCCTTCTGGGGCTGTGGCTTTCTAGTCTATAAACACTTGCACCTTGTCCTTAAAAAGCACAGCACACCAAGAAAGCGCTGAAGTCTGCAGATGGTCCAAGAGCCTGGAGCCAAAGGAATGTGCAAGGGAGGCCATGCTCGCTGAGCCGCACAGTCACCCCCACTCTGGAGACCTTTGTCCTGGACAGTCTCCCAAGTGAGGCTTCTGGTGGGCATGTCCTGCTCTCCTGGGGGTACAGACACATTAACACACCCTCTTCTCCAGCTGCCCTCCTTCCCCGAGGCTCTCTAAGATGGTCCTCACTCAGTCCAGCTCCATCATGCTCCCTGGTCTATGTCCTACATCCCACCAGTCAGTCCCTTTTCTTTCTTTCTTTCTTTCTTTCTTTCTTTCTTTCTTTCTTTCTTTTTTTTTTTTTTGAAGTACTCTTTTTAAAAAAATATATTTTATTGATTTTTTTACAGAGAGGAAGGGAGAGAGATAGAGAGCTAGAAACGTCAATGAGAGAGAAACATCGATCAGCTGCCTCTTGCACACCCCCCACTGGGGATGTGCCCGCAACCAACGTACATGCCCTTGACTGGAATCGAACCTGGGACCTTTCAGTCCGCAGACCGACGCTCTACCGCTGAGCCAAACTGGTTTCGGAGAACATCATGCTGAGTGAAATAAGCCAGTCAATGAAAGAGAAACACCACATGACCTCACTCATTTATGGATAATAAAGAACATTATAAACTGATGAACCAAAAGATATAGAGACAGTAAAGCAACAAGCAGAGTGTCAAATTACAGCAGGTAGGGTAGGGAGATCTGGGGGAGATAATAGATCAAACGAAGGACTTGTATACATGCATATAAGTACAACCAATGGACACAAAACTCTGGGGAGGGAGGGTATGTATGGGAGGGGGGGCAATGTTAAAATATGTACACAGATAATAATTTAATTAAAAAAAAAGTGAAACAAAAATGAAGTACTCTTTTAAAACAAATAATATTTTTTATTTATTTCAGAGAGGCAGGGAGAGGGAAAGAGAGATAGAAACATCAATGATGAGAGAACCCCTCTGGTGGTCCTCTCACCTGGGGCTCCTTTTGTGGTGACCAAGCTTAGATCCCCGTGACCTGGTCCACACCTTGCCCACGGGAAATAAGGGCCTTGTCCAAAACAGCAGAAAGACAATCATAGAAGACTTTCAGACGTGTCTTCTTCTCCGGGGATTTCCAAGAGAGGAAAAAGATGGCACATCGCCTTAAACTAATTTCTTTTAATTATTAAGATTTTTTTGTTGTTGTTTCCTTTTTTCAGGTTATGACGATGCATCATTTGGAATGTTTTTAGAAGGAAGTAAACAGGAAACTATAGAGTTAGGGTGGGTCAAACAAGTAATTTTGTTTTTCTCCAAATCAAGTTGTCTCTAGAGATTGTTGGGACTGGATCAACATCTCCAGGAAAACCAGGGGCAGACCCTGGTTTCCCCTAACCTCTGGAGCAAGGTCGGAAGTTGGCTGTCCCTGTTGAAGGCCTGGCATTTTTATCAACGGCAGGAGGCAGGCAGGAGAAGTGATCATTTCAGCCTTAGCTTCCACTTTTATCAGGAAAACAAGCTTTCCCTGAAATCCCCCCGGGGACCTCCATGTAGGTCCTTGTCCAGAGCTGTGTCCTTGTCACAGAGGGGGCCACAATGAAAGCTTCGGGTCAGAGAGAAGGTCAAGTGCTGGGAAGGTGCTTGGATTTCATCACCCAACTGAAAACACCTGCCACAGGTCAGGCACCAACACTGTTATCATTGCCATGTTTCAAAAGTTGGACTTGAATATCAATAATGAAAATAAACTGTATACTCTGCCTACAGGATACAGCCCCAGAACTTCCATTTGGCCCTTTAAATGCTTCTCTTTTAAACAGACAGTCTAATACTTGCCAGGTAGTTGAGGAAAGCCTCTAATGTGAGACAGAGATCATGATAAACACCCCAAGGAAAGGAACTCAGAGACAAAAAAGAAAATGCAGGAAGCAGAAAGAAAACTGCCAAAACAAAACCAACCAACCAACCAACCAACCAAACAAACAAAAAAAACCAAATCATAATTTCCTTAGAGTAATAGAAGATACACAACTCTGAAATAATAGGGAGCAATGACAACAAAAATTCTTAGGGGAACAAAGTGCTGTTAAAAAGTACAGTTAAGATGGCAGAAATGAATAGTCAGAGTCAAATTAAAGATAAAGAAATGCAGAATAGGAGAAACCAAAGTAGAAGGCCCAACACATGGATAATCGGAGGTCTGAACAGAGAGAAAAGACATTTTACTAGAAAATTCCTCAGAACTCAATGTCATGAGCTTCTAAACTGAAAACATTCAGCAACTGCTACAATAAAATCTATAATAATAAAAGCACAGTATGCTAATTAGACCAGACGTCTTTCTGGATGACCTTCTGGACCAATCCCAGGCTGCAAGGGAAGCCCGGGTCCCAGGTGGCAGAAGGAAGCTGGTGCCGGCAGCAGGGAAGGAGGGCCTACTCTTGCACAAATTCCATGCACCGGGCCTCTAGTAATAATAATAATAAAATAAAAAATAAAAACATATTAGGCCATCCTAAGATATTCTCATGAAATTTTGGAATACCAGGTCTAATAATAGCACATATACAATATCTCCTACATCTCAGTATCTCATATACAGTTAGCATACAAAGAATCAAAAATCCCAATTTCAATGGGCTTCTCAACAGCATTGATGTGGAAGATAATGTGAAAACGGCGTCAGGACTTTGGGAAATGTGTGGAGACACTCTCTGGCCAGTGAAGACAGGATGGCTGGGCTCTGTATCTCCGGTCACTCACAGGTGGGGTCTGAGGTGATGCAGCCTCCAGGAACCACAGGAAGTGGGAAGGAGCGCCCCCTGCAGCACGGGCCCTGCTAAGCACTGGGCACCTAGAGGAGTTCTGGTGAAGCTGGGTGGGAACAGGAGGCCACGTTAAGTGTCGCAGGTCTCTGTCTTTCCTGAGGCCTGAACACAAATATTGGGATTTTTCTCTGGCCAGCCCCACGGGTCAGAAACCCAGCACAATGAGGTATGTGTTGAGAGAGACAAGAGAGGAGCAGGCCAAGGGAGTTGTCAGTGGGACGTGGAGGAGAGGCGAGAACCGTCCTTGGGTACAGAGACCCCACCTTCTGTAAACAGCCCAGCGCCTGGCACGCAGCCTCTCCTGTTTGGGCAGAGTGAGCAGGAAGAGGGGCAACTGGAAGTTGACTGCCTGTGTCCCTCAGGGTTAACATCCTGAATGTACTATTTGCTTTACTGATTGAAGGATGATGAAAAATATTTCATATATATTTTGGAAAAGTGTATGTACTTAAGAATTGATGTTATATAAAACGTCCACAAGCTGTTCGGTAATCAATCCTTATGCATACAAAACACGGAAGTTATGGCTTCATGGAACTTGTGGGATCAGGAACTTGGAGGATCAGGTGACCACGTGGAGGATTAGTCGGCAGCGGGCACTAGCCGTTCAGAAGTCCCAGGTTCAGAACACTCCGCCATCACGGGAGGGTCTGTGGTTGTCTTTAACCTCAAACAATCTCCTCCCACCCCAACCATGTTGTCTTGCTTGTGCCTGCATATCCCACGAGGGGCCCGGCCAGACGGGCACAGAGGCATGGGGAGCTTTAGGAAGGTTCTATGGAGAGCTTTAAAACTGTTTGCGGTTCCTCAGTTGCAATGATGTTCTCAAAAGCACTCCGTGGTAGAAGGTATTCGCTTTATTATCCCTCGAATGTTAGCCTCTCTTCTGCTCTCAACAGCCCAAACTATGCCTCCTTAGAAAGGTCGTCTTCAGCGACCCTCTCTCTAAAGCAGTCTTGTTTGTTTGTTGTTTAAATCCATAGCATTACCAGCTTATATTGCCTTTATAGCCTGTGTCTAAAATTCTGTTTAGCGTCTTACCGTCCGCCTTCCCAACAAGCACACGGTTCCACAGAAGCAAGGAACACCTTTGTCTAGTGGACTGTTGCCTCCCAGGGCTTAGAATGGGACCTGGATTCCGTCGGTGCTTTGAAAATATGCTGAAGAAATGAAAGCATGCTCATTCCTTGAGTCTGGTTCAAAATTCTGACCATTGGCCAGCCCTGAGGGAAAGCTCTAGCCCCAGGCCCCCTCGAGAGCGCTGGGCAACCCAAAACCGAAGCCCACCACATTTCCTGCTGGCTTTAGCAAAACTAACCACTGTCGGCTGAGGGAGGAGGCCCCAACAAAGGTGTAACTGGCACCATTTGTAACAACTTCCCATTTGTCCTGCCCCTCACCCAGCAAACACTTCTTAGAGCCCAAGAGCTCTGCTAAGACACCAATCCACAAACACCCACACATCTGCAACGAGGTGCACTACCCACAGCGAGGGAACAGGGGCAGGAGGAAGCCCCGGGAACGTGGAGATCCCTGCTGGACCTAACAGCCGAAGAAGTGGTCCTTGTATCTGCAGGTCTTTCTTTCCTTTTGGTTTCCCTAGTAATTCACGTTTATCGAATTACAAATTATTGCTCGGGAGACTAGAAATTTGAAAGGCTGCCATCCACACAGAGACTGAACGGCCCAGTCGCCGAGCGCTTCCCCAGAACAAAGCTCACTCCGGGTTCCACCTGCCAACTTGAGGAAGCTTCGGGAACACAGTCTGCATGAGGGAGAGACTTCCCAATGGGCAGAGGAGACAGTTAACCAAACAGCCGCGTTTAGGAGGAGAGGACACACACCCATTTCGCACAGAAAACCAGGAGCAGAGGAGCACCTGGTGCCCTTCGTAGCTTCCAAATAGTGCCCAAGGGCTGGGGAGCACAATAAAATGCAGATTCCCGGGCCCCAGGGCAGCAGGTCTCCCCCAGGAAGTCTGGATGGGGTAGCAGGAATGTCCACCTTCTCAGCAAGCAGCTTCTGTTCCAGCAACCCGTCCCCACCTTGCCAAGGGCCCGGCCAGAGTATCCTGCCCTCTCTGCTCTCAGGAAAAGGTTTCCACTCACGACCTTCCACCTTCCCTCCCCAGGGCACCAGCTGCAGGGGCTGCCCGTGGGCTGGCATTAGGCAGGGGTTGGCGTGGGTGGGGAGTGGAAGTGCCTGCCTGCCCGCTGCCAACAGGCCATGTATCGGCCGGCGTGGGGGAGGCTGGAGATGTGTGGTGGGACCAGCAAGCTGTCCCTAGGCCAGGGGTCGGCAAACTCATCAGTCAGCAGAGCCAACTATCAACAGGACAACGATTGACATTTCTCCTGAGAGCCACATTTTTTAAACTTGAACTATATAGGTAGGTACATTGTTAGTAACTTAATCAGGGTACTCCTAAGCTGGCCTTTGCTAAAAACTCAAGGGGCCGAAGAGCCGCATGTGGCTCTCGAGCCGCAGTTTGCTGTCCACTGCCCTAGGAGACCAGGTATGAATCTCCCCCTGTTTAGTATGGGATGGAAGTGGGCTTCCCGCCGGCGTCCCGGAACGAGGGAGCTGGCCCTGGGCGCCGGGCCTCCCTCTCCAGACAGCCCCCCTCCTCCTCCCGCCGTGGCAGCCGGAGACCCAGCACTTCCAGCCACGGGTATGCGATGTGCCGTGTCATAAACATCCGGCCTGGGACCTGCGCTGCAGAGCAGGCACTAACTCAGCCCCGAACCGACGAGCGCTGAGCCCTTCACGTGGCCATTTCAGCACTGGAGAGTATTTCCTGTCTTTGTGAATTCCAAGAGCAAAACAGCAACCCCCCCTTTTTCTTATTTTTATTGAGTAGCAATAGGCAAAGCCTCAAATGGTCCGTCTGGGCCGGGAGAGGGCTAAGGGGAGCCAAACGACACGCAGGCCAACTGTGCATCACACAAACTCTCCCCAGCCAGGGACAGCAGCCTGCAGTGTGGGACTCACACCCTCTCACAAACCCGAGCCCCGACCTCACAAATAGGGATGCACAAAGGCACGGGGCCACGATGGGCCAGCCTCCCAGGTGTGCATGGCTCCCAGGTGGTATCTGTTGTCACTGGCGTGCAATGAGCCCCAGCGCCAAGGTCAAGTCCAGCTGGACAAGCGGAACAGCGCTGTGAGGAGGAAGCTGCGGCAGACGACCTTGGACCAGAGGCCCATTGTTAGCAGTGCAAGGGGCCCTTAGGTGGAAGGACGGCACCGGGACTCGGTGCCCACTCCTGCTGCGCTCTTCCGGGGCTGGGGCGGGAGTCAGCAGCCACCGGCCCCGCCCTCAGCCCCGGGGTTCACTGAATCCAGGGCCCAAGGGTGGGACCTGCCCCATCCTGTATCTGAGATAAAATAAATCCCAGGGCACGCTGCCAGGCGCCATGGGCAAGGGAAATGCCCCTCTGAGGTCCCCTCCTGAGGTCCTGTGCAACGGGCACCATCACGGGAACAATCCCTGCTGGGACAGTGGGCCTCAGTTTCCCTTCCAGTCGTTAGTTAGAAGGATGGGCAATCGCTTCCGGGGGGAACAGGAAGCCATGAGCCGATGGAGCCCTGGTCCCTGCAGCAAAGGAAGCCAGACAGAAGTTAAGAAAGCGCCGGGGATGGTGGGAGGATGAACTGGAGGAGAAAGGTGTGTCTTTCACATCAAACGTATCTGATCTGAACGGGGGACAGATGCCTCCCAGTCTCCCCACCGCGGAATACGAGCGTCCAAGCCTTTCTTCATCTGTGTGGCTGGAAACACGAGAACCTGTTTGTCACAGGCATGTAGATGCCAGGGGCCTGGCAGAGGGGGCTTCCCAAGTTACAGCGTAACCCCAGCAACTCCAGGATGAGAGCGCTACGATGGGAGATTCTTTAACCTGTAAGCAGCGACTCTCTGGTGAGGAGACGGACACAGGAATACAGGAAAGAATCTAAAATCTGCCTTTCTGGCGTGGCTCCGTGGCTGAGCGTCGACCTGTGAACCAGGAGGTCACGGTTCGATTCCTGGTTTCGGGCTCAGTCCCCAGTGTGGGGTGTGCAGGAGGCAGCCGATCAATGATTCTCTCTCATCATCGATGTTTCTACCTCCCTCTCCCTTCCTCTCTGAAATAAATAAAAACATATTTTTTAAAAAATCTAAAATCGGCCCTCGTTCTGCCACCTGACAGTCCCCCAGGGCACGATCTTGTCACAGGCTGCATGCGACGGCCTTCAATAAAAACAACATGTGAATTCCAAGTCAAAGTCATTGGCAATTAAAAGACGGGTTAGAAAGAAAGAAAAATAATCCATGGAACAATAAACTCAGAGCAGGCTTGTGCGTTACACTGTGTCTCCCCAAAAATCAGGTTGGAGTTCTAAACCCCGTCCCTGTCTACAGATGTCATCAAGCTAAGACAAAGTCAGAATGGACTGGGGTGGGCCCCGGAGCACTGACTGAGACACACACACACACACACACACACCACACACACACACACACACACACACACACACACACACACAGCGGGGAGAGTGTCACGTGAGGAGGGAGACGAGTGAAGAGCCAAAAAAAGCCAGGCCCTTGGGCAGCCACAGGGAGGGGCTGGGAGAGGCAGGAAGGACCTCCCCTGAGCCCGGGAGGGAGCAGGCCATGCCCACACCCTGATTTTGAACTTCTGGCCTCGGGAACTGCGAGAAAACACAATTCTATTAAGTCACCTCGTTTGTGGTAATTTATTGCAGCAGCCTCGGGAAAAGAAAACTCAGAGATCATTCATGAAGGAGAAAAGGAGGACGCGGGGAGGTTGGTCACCTGCCTGTGACCTTGTGTGCAATGTTACCAGCGTCAGGGCCCCAGACCCTGCCCACTACACCCACCTCCCACAGCGAAGGAAAACAGACAGAAGTCAAGAAAGCGCAGGGTATGGTGGGAGGAAGAACTTGAGGAGGAAGGTGTGTCTGAGGGCGGTTGGTTATTAAAAAATTATTTGTATTGGCTTCAGAGAGGAAGGAAGAGGGGAAGAGAGAGACAGACACATCAATGATGAGAGAGAATCATCAACCGGCTGCCTCCTGCAAGCCCCACACTGGGGATCCAGCCCACAACCCAGGCATGTGCCCTGGCTGGGACTTAAACCGTGACTTTCTGGTTCATAGGTCGATGCTCAATCACTGGGCCATGCCAGCTGGGCAAGGTGGTTATTTAACAAGCCCACGTGCACAGCAGGAGCAGTGGTGCGAGGCTTGGACTGTGGACAGGGCAGACCGGACTTCTCCCCGGGCTCTGCCACTCGCCATGTGGCCTTGGACAAAGTAGCTGACCTCCCCAGCTGACAAGGAAGTCACATGACTGCACATCCTTCAAGGGCTGCTGGGAGGATTGGATGAGGCGCCCTGTGCATGGTGCCAGCACGCCATCCGCCTGAAATAAAGGTTGGCAGCCCACGGGAAGGTGGCGAACGGCTCCCCAGACCGTTCCTCCCCGGGGACTGCGCCGATGTCTTGCGTGGGCCTTTGCAGTTCTTCCTCGCAGGGCCATCGACGCTGAATTCTGTCTCCAGCTCAGAAGCCGCCGAGACCCTCGCTCTGACATTCTTGTTCTTTTGACCCCAGTAATCTTTTCCTTTTCCCCTCATTGTTTGCCTCCTCGGTTTGTTCTATCGCTTCTCTTCTCTCTGGCCACCGCCTTCCTGTTTCCCCGGCCTCGCTGGCAGGGAGCTCAGTGCAGCCTGGGGACACTGGACAGCTCCCTCCTCAACGGCAGAGGCTCGGTTCGCATTTTCAGCTCCAACCCTTCCCAAAAATTGCGGACTAAGTAATAATCAAGCCAGTGCACCATGATTAAAATGCGAGTCCCCGAAATAATTTGGCTTCTTTTCTCACATTCAGATGTGTAACTATGAGCATCATTTGGCTGCCTGTCTTACCCATCTGAGCAGAGATGATAGATGTCTTTCAACAGAAACCCCTGAAGACTTTTCAAAGCCATTACCAGGTATAGCGATGCAGACCTTTAGCACTTTCCGTAGGATTCACCGTGTTAGCATGAAAGTCCTTTTTTTTTTTTATCATAGAAATTGCTGTAATTATAATCACTTTAGGACACCGTTATTATTATTAATAAGACCACACTGCCCGGTTCAAGCAGAGGTGGGTTCTGTACTGTCAGAAGTCACATAATGGCCGCAAACAGCCAGCTCTCATCTCCATGCCAACGCGGTCCCGCTCTCCCCGGGGCTTCTGGGCAGATCCCTTGAAGAGTGTGAGGCAGAACAAGGAGCCCCAGTTCCTGATGAAAGCATTCGGGAACCAGCCCATGCCCAACAGCTGGTTTTTCTGGGGGTACAGGTGGGCGGGGGAGCTCTTATTCCTGTGGAATCTTCTCTCCCATTCCAACTGCTCACTGTGCCCGGAAGAAGAGAGTCGGGGGAGTGGGAGAGTCCGGGTTCGGTTGCATGTTAAGCCCCTAATACCCTGGGGGGTAGGGTCCAGGGATCTTTGTAGCCAAAATGCAGAGAAAGAAGCCAAGACGCAGGAAGGCCAGGGAGCAGGTTCTGCCTGGTGGTTCAGAACCTGGGTTCTGGAATCCAGGTCCTGGTTCAATTTCTGCTTCTGCTTCCTTGTCCTGTGGCCCCGGGCAAGTCCTTCAGCCCCTTTAAGCCCCAGTCTCACCCCCTCAGCAGGGATGAGAACCGTGAGGTAGTTCTGAGACTCCCCTGGGACAGGGGGGCCCACACACACTCTCTCTCTCTCTCTCTCTCTCTCACACACACACACACACACACACACACACACACACCATGGCATCGTGCTGGTCAGAAGGGAGCCCTTCACATCATCACCAAGCCCTCCACACCTCTGGGGACCCCTGGACGCTGGGGCTGGACCCCGCCCAGCATATGACTATTACTTAATTCTCCAAAAACTCTTAGCTATTTACCGCCTGCATCTACAATCCCATTTTTCTCTCCACCTAAGCAAGTTTTTGGCTTCAGAGAACCTGCAGGGAATATAAATCATGTGTCTGGGCCATGAAGCGAGCAGGAAGGCTCACTCTGGGTTCAGAAGTCCCCCCACGGCCAGCTGCAGCCGGGCTAACCTGCCGCGAACACCTGCCGGGGGTCAGACCCGGGGAGCCTGGGAAAAAGCAATTCGATGCACCTGCCACCGCTCCCGGAGCGTTCACAGGCAGCATTCGCAAGGATCACACACGTGGATCTGCCATAAAGCAGCTTATCACTGAATGAGGCCAGGAGAGAGGCACGGAGTACTTCATTTCCTGTCGAGTGTAAAAGTTATACGCAGATTGTAAAAAACAGCCTTCCCTGGAAACATGCTACCGTTTCTCTGAGAAATAACCTCGAACAAACTTCTTCCTTGGCCGAGGTGAAGCTATGATGAGCATTAGGTACTCAATGCATTCCTGTAACTTAAACGTTCTCATTTTAAAGCAAAGATTATTGATTAATAAAGACAAGCTATTACTTATGGAATATTTTTTTATGTTTTTGGGAGCCCAAGAGAAATATTTTTATTTTTATTTTAAGTTTTAATTTTTTTTTTATTGATTTCATAGAGGAAGGGAGAGGGAGACAGAGATCGAAACATCAATGATGAGAGAGAAGCATTGATCAGCTGTCTCTTGCACACCCCACATTGGGGATCGAACCCACAACCTGGGCATGTGCCCTGACCGGGAATCGAACTGTGACCAATTCGATGCTCAACCACTGAGCCACGCCAGCCAGGTGAGAAATGTTTTTTAGTTCTTTCTTGGGCTTTTTCCTCCCCCTCTTCTCTGGAGGGAGACGGGCATCAGGACCCATTTATCACTCCCCCCGAAATCTGCTTGACTTCAGTAGAGAGAATTCCCACCTACTCGAAAATAAACACGGGTTCTTCAGCAAGCCTCGCCTTTCCCAATGGAGAGGCATTTAGGCCTGTTCCCCAAGGTTACCCTTAGGCCACACAGCGGTCCCACCCTCAGTACCGCGTGAGATCTTGTGAGACAGAGACCTTCAATGCTCTCACCACCCGGCACATGTTTTCACGTGGTCTCACCAGCACCAGCATCTTGTGGTCCCTTAAGACTCCTCAGCTGACTCCCTCCCACTCCCTGAACTGCATCCCTCCACCCTCCAGCCTCCAGCCCACAGCCCCCTGGCCCCAGCCTCCAGCCTCCAGCCCCCAGCCCCCAGCCCACAGCCCCCAGCCTCCAGCCTCCAGCCTCCAACCCCAGCCTCCAGCCCCCAGCCCCCAGCCTCAGCCTCCAGCCCCAGCCCCCAGCCTCCAGCCCCCAAGCCCCCACCTCCTGCCCCCAGCCACCCTGGAAACAACACTCAAAAGAAAGGAACTAGAATCAAAGTTATGAGCAGAATCCATTTTTGAAGGTTTTTAAAAAAAGATGAATTAAACAAGTATGGAAGTTACTCAGTTTCTTTTTAAAAAAAGAATTAGCATGGCATGCCGCTTCTCAAGAAAGTCTTGAATAATTTAATTAGAATTACACCAAAGTCATGAGTCTGTTCTATTAATGGAGGCAGCACGGCTGAATTAAAAAACCCAAATGACAATGTTAGAAGTAAATATAAAGTATCTTCAGACAACGTAGTTCACCGCTAAGAAACACTGCCTTCCAATCACCCTTCGATTAGGAAGGAAGGGGAGGGCTAGCGCCCCTGGGATGTTGTTGTTCTTAGATGACCCGGCCTGGGGACATTTATTTCTTGCTCCAAAAAGTGCTGAGAAGTGAAAATCCTTCGGAGAAGGAGGAAAGGAAAGCTGTTCCATGTTACTTTGTCACCGGGAGACCACTGGGTCCCGAAAGCCTAGCTCCGCTCGGCGAGTCTGCTCTCCCAGCAGCTGTGATGCATTAACACGGCGCCTCGTGTGCAGACCCCGGGCTCCAAGCGGAGGGGCTGGGCAGCCGGAGGAGCCGGGAGGGAGCAGGGGAGTTCCGGGAGGGAACCGGGGAGCCCCCGGAGGGAGCCGGAGAGCCGGCTCCGGGGGAGGGAAGCGGCCGGAGGGCACCGGGATCGCCCCGCAGACAGCGCTCCCCTCCCACCCGCACCCGGACCGGCAGCTCCCCGCGGGGCGCACGCACAGCCCTCTCCCAGCTCAGGGAGTCCCGGGCCGGCCACCTGCCGTCTGGGCGAGGAGACGCGGGGATGGGTGTGTGTGTGTGTGTGTGTGTGTGTGTGTGTGTGTGTGTGTGTGTACATAGTAACACAGAACCCCTGCACGGCTCCGGGTGTGTGTGTGTGTGTGTGTGTGTGTGTGTGTGTGTGTACACACATAGTAACACAGAACCCCTGCACGGCTCCGGGCGGGACGGGGCGCAGCCGCCAGGAGGAACGTCCTCGGATGGAAGTTACGGGGCTCCCCTGGCCGCCCGGCCACAGGGGGCGGGAGGGAACAAGTTCAGGAAACAAACACGTGCTGGCTCCCCTGGCCGCGCCCCGCAGGGCTGCCCGGCTCCGGCCCAGATGAGCCCCCCGCGCCCCCCACCTGCACCCCCGACCCCAGCCGGCCGCGGGGTCCCCAGCCCCCTGCTCCCGCGGCTGCAGCCCCCAGGCCTACCTTCTGCGGGGGGGTCCCGATCAGCACCTCCAGGTAGTAGCCGCGGCCCGAGTCCCCCCGCAGGTTGTCCACCATGGCCAGGAAGCTGGCCGCGCCCCCGGCCGGCTCGGGCTCCGGCTCCAGGGCCAGGGCGAGCCCGTCGGCGGCGCGGGGCGCGGCGGGGGGCCCGGGCCCGGGGGCGGGCGCGGCCACGCGGAGGGGCAGCGTGAGGGGCGCGGCGGGCAGCGCCGGGGCGGCGGGCAGCAGCCACGGGGCCAGCAGCGGCCACAGCAGCGCCGGGGCCAGCGCGCCCATGCCGGTGGCGGGGCCGGGGGGGCGCCCGGCCGGCCTGTGCGGTCCCGTCCGGTCCGCCGGCGGCTGCGGCTCCGCGTGCGGCTCCGCTCGGCGCGGCGCGGGCTGCGGGGAGGGCTGGGCGCGCCGGGAGGAGGAGGGGAGGAGGACGGGGAGGAGGAGGAGGAGGAGAAGCAGGCGCCGAGCCCGCGCCGCCAAGTTGAGCAACTTGGTCGCCGCTGCCCCCTCTGGCGGGCGGTGTCTGCCCCGCAAGGGCCGGGCCCTCCCCGCCGCCCAGGTCAGGGCGCGGGCTGCGCTGGGGTCCGCCCCGCCGCCCTCCCGGGCCCGGGCCGCGCCTCTCCCCCGGGGTCCCTCGGGTCCCGAACTTCCCCGGCGGCCGCGGCCAGCGGATGTGACGAGGCTCCTCGGATTCCAGGGGGAAAGTTTCGGGAACCCTTAAAGGGGAAGCGAGGGCCTGAGCTGGAACCCCTGGGCCCCCGCGCGCCAGGGCGCCCCGCCGGGGTCCTGGGGGGGGGGGGGAGAGGGGGCGCAGGGGCAGGGCTGCAGGGGGGAGTCGGGTCCGAGAGGAGAGCAGGGGGTCGGAAAGGAAGAGCCGTGAGCCCTGCGGAGTCAGCGAGTCTGCGCCTCCCCTCGCCAAGTGCATTGGGGCCGCCCCCAGTGCATCGGGGTCTGGCCGCTTCCCGGGGCTCCGCCCTGCGCCCACCCTGCCCCAGGCCCCCGCTGCCCCAGGCCCCCGCCCCTGCCCATCCCCTCCCTCCGCCCCTCTGCGGCCTCAGCGGTTTCGAAGCGGCCAGATCGAGGTCTGGGGGAACGCGAGAGCTTGGGAGACTTCTCCGTGGAAATCCTGGGGCCCCGGGATGGGGGTGGGGGGGTGGGGGGGTGGGGGTCTTGGCTGCTCTCTCTGCAGCCAGAGCCTTGGTCTTCCCCTGGCGCCCACCGTTTCCCGCTGAGGGAAGGCGCGTCTGAACCTGGCCTTGACCCTGGACTTGGCCGCCCCGTGCTCCTCAGCGATGCAGATTTGCTGCTGCTGCTGGGAGCCGCCTGCTCAGCGCCTGCAGGACGCCCTGCGTGCACCTGGCAAGCTGCTGACACCATCGCACCATCCAAATCCGGGGCGCCGGTCCCACTGCACCCCCCATACCACCCACCCTCCGTCCCCCCTCCCACATACACACACACACACCCGCCCCCAGCCGCTCCAGGCGGCGGATTCTCTCATTAACACCTGCTTGGCTGTAGATCCTGGCACCGCAGAAATATGTTTAGTAATTCAAGCAATGAGGATTATTTGATTTTAGCGACTAAACGCAGGGAGGACAGTTACACAGGCTGTCCATCGATTTCTGCAGAAACAAGGAGCAGAAAAAGCTTTCTACCTCCCAAGGCTGGACTGTGTTCGTGTTTTAAAGGAAAACAAGTCCATCCTCACACACCGGGGTGGCTGGCGCCCAGCGTCCCTCCTCGCTGCCATTTCCAGCGACTTCTACTCAAGGTTTGACTTTATGCCCGTCTGCTCCATCTTAGAATCAGCTGTGGCTCTTCCAGGGAGCTTCGCTGCATTACTTTTTAGATGACTTTAACTCTACATCCCATTTTCCCCCCAAATACATCCCTAACTTTAATAAACGCCCAGGCACTCGAAGAGAGGCCTAGTTGGGTCCCCTGATAAAACAGAAATTGCAATTATCCATAAATCTGCATACTTATTCCGGGCAATCACATTCACATGTGCATTTCACAATCAAGGTTGTGGGGGAGGTTTAATTTTTAAAAAGTGGTTATGCGCCTTCATGTCCGGTCTTGGGGGCGGGGGGGGGGGGGTGTCTGAAAGGCCGATCAGACAGCTCTCAGGAGAAGGTAACCTTATGAGAAGCCGATGGAATGCATTAAGGACGTTGACACAGGGGCTACGCATGGGTACGTTCAACACCGGAGACATTTGCTCTCTCTAATTAAAGACCACAAGGGAAATTTTTAAAAATCAAGTCTCATTAAGGCCTGTCCTTCACGAAACTCCTGGCTCCATCTCGTGTGTGCGGGAGCTTTCAGTCTGAAGAGCGCTCCTCCGGTTCGCAGATACGCTGGTGCCTTGGAGATCTGGCGCCTGCAGCCCTGATGGATGGCAGAGCTGTCTCCTCAGGAAATGCTGCCCGGCCTCTTGGTGGACTCCCAGCGTTCTGGATCCCCCGGTGCTGCCTGGCGGGGTGTGGGGAGCAATGACTTTCTTTCCAGGTGTTTTAATGGCAGTCACGTGTGGCCATCCTCTTGTGGGGTAACATGGGTTTTCCTTCCTGTCATTCGGAAGCACTTCTCCAAGAAGGAAGTCCCCTCCTATAGTATTGGGGAGCCATGGAGGGAGAGGGAGGAGAAGTGAACCCCTCCCTCACTCCCTGATAGCACCCCCCCCCCCCACACACACATCTTCAGCTGGCCTATCCCCCCTCACTGCTCCTATGGGTTTCCCCTCCCCTCTCCTCCTCCCCCACTTTCTTCCTCTCCCCCCCTCCCCGCTGTGTCCACCTTTGTGGCAGCCACCACTTCCTTGGTCCGCTCAGGGAAACCAGAGCCTGGGGTGAGATGGGCCCTCCCTCCTTTGAAGAGCCGCTGTGGTCACTGAACACGTCCCCAAAGGTGATCCAGGGTCCGGCTCCAGCCCATGGAGCTCACCAGGCGTTTCTTCCCGAAATTGGAGGTGCTTGGCCAGAGGGACTGTTCTCACTGCTTGTTGGTGTTCACTGGCTCTGGCTACTGTGACCAAAAGCTTTAGCTGCCGTCCTAATGATCCTAACGGGTTTGGCTTAGGAGGTAGAGCGTCAGCCTGGGGACTGAAGGGGCCCAGGTTCGATTCCGTCAAGGGCATGTACCTTGGTTGCAGGCACATCCCCAGTGGGGGGTGTGCAGGAAGCAGCTGATCGATGTTTCTTTCTCATCCGATGTTTCTAACTCTCTATCCCTCTCCCTTCCTCTCTGTAAAAAATCAACAAAATATATATATTTTTTAAAAGCTTTGGCTTCCTGTTGCACCAGCCCTCCTCAAACTCTGGGTTCTCATGGCCCCTTTATACTCTCAAGAACTGAGGACCCCAAAGAGCTGTTGTTTATGGGGATGGCATCTATCAATAGTTACCAAATTAGGAAATAAAACGGAGAAATTTTAACCATATGTAACCACTCATTTAATAATAAGCCCATTACACAGCAATTAAAGTAACGTTTTAATTAAAACTATTCTTTAAAAACCAGTGAGAAGAATGACATCTATTTATTTATTTATTTATTTATTTTACAGTTTTTGCAAACCTCTATCTGGTGTTAGCAGAAGGCAGCTTTCTCCTATGTCCTGCATTCAGTCTGTTAAGAAACTTTTGGAAAATTCTACCCAACTTGCAGGAGAGAATGAGTATAGAAGATGGAAGTAGCATTTTAGTATTATCATAAAAACTAGAGGCCCAATGCATGAAATTCATGCCTGGGTGGGGTCCTTAGGCCTGGCTGGTGATCAGGGCCGATGGGGTCCCGAAGGCCCTGGTGAGATTGGGAGAGGAGGTGACAGTCACTGGATGGGGTGCCTCTTCCCGTATCTCATATTCCTCCGGAGTTCACAGTTCTCTTGTGCATCGTCATGATTAATCAATATTAATGGCAATGCAGGCAGTGGCAAGGCCAGAAGTGGGCCGCTGGCCACAGACCCATTCCTCTGGCTGCATACGCATCGTCTGCAAAGTGCTGGTGTGTGCTGGTCGCAGTCCAGAAATCTCCGGCGCTTCCCTTCCCTGCCGGACGTCTGCTGGAAGTCCGATTCCGGCGCATGCCTACAGAAGCACCTGCCTTGAGGGGGACCATGTGCGGACGGAGCCATCCTTTGTGTGGACTTACCTGTTTGTCGGAGGAGGAAGAAGCAAAAGAGTGAAGGAGGGAGGGAATGGAGGAGAAAAATAAGGAAGAAAAAGCAAGCCAGGCTGCACATCGTCACCACCCCTCCCAGGGCACCCCAGGCTCAGTAGGGTTTCAGAACTCCTGTGGGGCCCAGTTCCATCAGGTCAGCTCCATCCCCCGGAGAGAGAATAACATGCCCCGAAACCACCTCCCACCAAGCTTGGGGCACAGAGCCCGCCCGAGCTCAGGCTCAGCTGAGTCGCCCTGGTGGGGCTTCCCGTTGGGGGACAGGGTAGGGGAAAGCAAGGGACCTCAAGAGACAGATATTCAGGCAGGGTCCTTGCTGTGCATAAATCAGCCAGCATGATGGCCCTTGACCTCCGATTGTCTCCGGGGCTGCCTGCTTGAGGTGAGGGACAGTCTCCAGTCTGGCAAGACCCTCAGCAGGGACCCAGGGGGCAAGGGCAGCGAGGTCGGTGCTGCAGCACCTTTGGGTGCCATAATAAAGAAGGTGGGGAGGGCCCCAGGCAGCAATGGAGGGCCCAC
Source organism: Pipistrellus hanaki (assembly GCF_964339955.1). Taxonomy (NCBI): domain Eukaryota; kingdom Metazoa; phylum Chordata; class Mammalia; order Chiroptera; family Vespertilionidae; genus Pipistrellus; species Pipistrellus hanaki. Next base: position 5,002,268 of record NC_140504.1, on the reverse strand, counting down.
GCATGCCCGGCCTCTGCTGTGTGTGAGCTTTTTTGGCCTTCCTCCTGACCCTCAGAGATACCCCCCTAAATCCCACCAGCAGAGAGAAGCTGGCAGTGTGGGTGGACAAACCTGGAGCCCACACGGGAAAACTCATCAAAAACCACAGGAATTCCTCACAATGACCTCAGCCTTTGCCTGCAGATTAGAGGGCCCAAGGCCACCCACCTGGCTCAAATGTGCAACCAGCCCCTGTGAGCTGCTTCTTAGCCAGCCCTCCCGGCCCCCTATCCCCGCCCCATCCCCAGAGCAAGCATGTCCGCTGACCCTTCCCCCTGCCCATTTCCATTCTCTACTCTCTCCCAAAGACTCTCATGAGGCTGGTTGCAGAGAGAGCCACACTGGCTAACAAATCCATCAGTCTTAGCTTTAAAAATTTATATATATATATATATATATATATATATATATATATATATATATATTATTGATTTCAAAATGGAAAGAGAGAGAGAGAGAGAGAGAAAGAGAGAAACATCAATGATGAGAGAGAATCATTGATCGGCTGCCTCCTGCACACCACTACTGGGGATTGAGCCTACAACCCAGGCATATGCCTTTGGCCAGAATCAAACCTGAGACCCTTTGGTCTGAAGACTGATGCTCTATCCACTGAGCCAAACCAACTAGGGCCATCAGTCTTAGCTTTGACCTACACATTTGTGCAGACAATGAGAGGTCCCCAGACACAGGGCCACAAGATGTGGAGAACCTAACATCATTCTAGTATGCGTTCCCTGAGGAAAATTTTAGGAGCTATTAAAGGAAGGAAATGAGAACTTTTGCTGTTAAAACATGAGCACTTAGGCCTCAAAAAAGATGTCTTGGAGATGACACATAATTTTTGAGGATAAAAGAAAAGCAGTGGAGGTGGTAGGTGGTGGGATAGAGCTGAGCTCTGGCACGGTGGATTGAGCCCAGTGCAGTTCAAGGAAGGCTGGCCGCCCCAGAGCAAAAGGCAAACAGACAGGGACTACAAGGGACTATTTGTGAAGAAGGGCAATCAAGAGGTCCTTTTTGTTTTCATATCACAGGTTCCAGGGAGGGAGAACGGAAATGGTGGCGGTGAAGCAATGATCAAAGAAACAAGATGTTTTCCTTGAGCTGAAGTCAAAAATGCTCCCCACCCAGCTGGCATGGCTCAGTGGTTGAGTGTCGACCCATGAACCAGGAGGTCACTGGTTCACGTCCCGGTCAGGGCACATGCCCAGGTTGTGGGCTCAATTCCCAGTGTGGGGCATGCAGGAGGCAGCCTATCAATGACTCTCTTTCATCATTAATGTTTCTAACTCTCTCTCCCTCTCCCTTCCTCTCTGAAATCAATAAAAACATATTTTTAAAAAATGCTCCCCCAATGCTGGGTGGAAGGGTTTCAAAAGGCACTTAGGGATTCCAAGGATAAAGAGGAAAAAAAATTAAATATGAGTCGTCTGGAGGGGGGGGTGGTATCCCTAGAAGAAGACATAGAGTCAGCAGAACAGTGGGGCCACATGAAAACCTCATCTTTCCTGTGGAACAGAGAGAGGAAAGTGTGGTGCACAGAAACATGCCATTTCTCTTGAAGGCCTGACTCATGAAATACTCCAACCAATTGGAAAAGAGAATCAGAAGGAATTCAAGGAAAGGAAGGTGCCCTTTATAACACAGAGATCAATCTATACTAATAAAAGGGTAATATGCTAATTAGACTGGATTGACCAGACATCTTCCGGACATACAAATTCCTTCTCTACAAAGCCACAATGGTGGGGGGCCAAGGCAGAGTTGGTTAGGGGCAATCAGGCCAACAGGGAGCAAGCAGTCGGGCGAGATCAGGCCAGCAGGGGAGGGCAGTTAGGGGGCAATCAGGCTGGCAGGGAAGGCTAGTTGGGGGTGATCAGGCCGGCAGGGGAGGGCAGTTAGGTGGCGATCAGGTTGGCAGGCAAAGGCAGTTAGGGGCAATCAGGCAGGCAGGCAGGCAGATGAGCAGTTAGGAGCCAGCAGTCCCTGATTGTGAGAGGGATGTCTGACTGCCAGTTTAGGCCCAATCCCTGTGGACCAATTGGACATGCCCTGAGGGGTCCTGGATTGGAGAGGGAGCAGGCTGGACTGAGGGACACCCCCACCCCCGTGCACAAATTTCATGCACCAGGCCTCTAGTGATATGAATAAAACTCAGAACTGAATTTGAACAGCTGTTGATAATGTGACTGAGAGACTTCATACAATTTTTTAAAAAGGTTGTTTACAAATATTTTTGAAAAATACATTTTATTGATTTTTAGAGGGGGAGAGGGATAGAAAGATGGAAACATCGATGAGAGAGGACCATGGATCAGCTGCCTTCTGCATAACCCCCACTGGGGATCATGCCTGCAACTCAGTCATGTGTCCTGACCCGGAGGTAATCGAACTTGTGATCTCTTGGTTCCTGGGTCAATGCTCCGCTGCTGAGCCACCCCGGCCGAACTAAGAAAAGATTCTTGAAACAGGAGACGTGATGCAAAAAAAACAAGCCCACAAACCCCAGGAGAACCAAACTTCCAGATTATTTCACCGAGTTCAGGCTGGAGAGGTGGGAATGAGGGGAAGGGGTCCATCTGGGGGAGGGTGGCTGCGTCAGCATGATGGAGTGGGGGAGTCGGGAAAGGGTAATTTAGAGAGGGAGGGGAGACACCCCCATCCCATCACAAGGACTGAATCCTGACCCAGGATTCACCTGCTGTTCTGCCTCTTCACATGGCCTCAGCCTCCTCGTCTGTAAAATGGGAGATACAGTGCATTTCATTGGGTATTGTGAAATTAACTCATAACATACGGCAATCACCTCACAGAGAGCTAGCACATTTTAACTGCTTACTAGTTACTAGCTATTACTTTACTTAATAATAATAATAATTATTAATGATGATAGGAAAATATAGGTTCAACCATATGTATTTTTATTTTTAATTTAAAAAGCTGAGGACTTCGGTTAGGCCATCATGGAAACTTACCAGAAACCCTTTCAATGTTCCATGCCGGGTTTGACACAGTGGCCTTCCCTGCCTGGTGACAAACCTGGGTCCCCTGGGGTCCTGTGGAGTTAAGAGACTTCCCTGAGGACCCGGATGGGGGGAGGCGGGCGGGGGTGCCCTGTGCCGGAGCCAAGGTGCAGGTGCAGCCTGGCCGACCACAGCTGGGTGGAGTTGGGTTTGGAGGCTGGAGTTTACTTGCTTTTCCTATTGGCTTTGGGTGTCTCCCCTTCAGGTGGGTGGAGGCCAAGTTCAAGCCAACAAGAAAGTACCTGGCAAGGACCGTCACCGGTGCCCACCTGTGTACACAGCGGGATGGCGACGGTTAGTTTCCGACCGCAGGCCTGGGAGGTGACGCACAAGCCAGCACCTCACACAGGGGCCCCCTTCCTCCCAGCGGGAGGAGAGCAAGTCCTGAGTGGCCCCTCCCACAGGCCCGGGGTCCAGCCGCTTTCCTCTGGGCAGTCAGTCCTGCCTTAGGGGTCTCTAGGGCCAGCGGGGGTGTTGGTGGGGGCAGGGCAGACACAGCAATGTCAGGAGTGGACTTGGGGGCTTTGGGGAGGACCTCTGGTAGAAATTTATCTTCTGGGGAAGTATGTGTAAAGCCGGACAGTTATAATGATAACTCTTAACAGGGTCACTATTCACCAGCCGCCATATGCCAGGCTCTTACACACTGTATCTCGTTTAATCCTTCCAGTTTCCATGAGAGGCACCAGACACCCCTCGAAGTCAAGGCACTTGCCCATAGTAAGGGGAGGAGAGGCTGGACCCAGCGCTGAAGTAGCTGACCCGCCATGTAACTTCAGGGTGGTTTGGAGGGCAACGGATTTATGTAGGCTTTTCCTTGATCAATATCCTCAGATTGCTTTCTTTTATTTGGTTTTGAAAGAAAACGCTCCGGTGGATCCGTAGTCTGTAAGGGTTCAGAAGAGCAATGCCCCGCCCCCGAGGGATGGAAGCGGCTGGAGGGCTGGCCGTGTCTGTGCAGGTGGTGACCGCAGGTGTCCTTGCCTCGCGCTCTGCGTGGGAACATGATGGCCGCAGTGCTTCCATTGTTCTAACTCTCCGTGCTAACCTTGGGCCGGCCACGTGGTCCTGGAAGCTCAAGGCTAAAGAAATCAGCTCATATCCTTGACTCCCTGTTGTCACCACGTAGGACATTGAACTTGATGGGGTCCCTTGTTGGAAACCAAGTGTGAACCCTGGGGATGAGCCTTCACAACCTGGGAAGGACAACCAAGGGTATGAAAGAGTCTGGCTCTGAGCCCCAGGATGGAGTTGGTGAGTTTTCACTTCCATCTGACCTGAGTCCTCATCAGCATTTGTCCAGCGCTGACCATTCTCCTTCATTCTCTCCACCCCCACCCCGATTTCTCCCGCCCCCTCTCCGGGATTTCCTCTATTCTCTGGTGTTCCTGTTCTCCCCTCCTCAACCCCTTAAGTCCCTGGTCCCCTCCTGTGCCCGGGGGGCCTCCCCCTGAACCATGGCTTGAAATATCGTGTCAGTTTAGAGGTGCAGCTCAGCCCCTCCTCAACTCCCAGCCCCACAACTCCAGCCTCTGCCTCCTGGACAGTCCACTGGGGTGTAGACACCCCAAGTTCAACGGGACCCACTGGAACTTCTGCTCCCCTCACTCTCTCCCTGCCAGTCTCCTCCACTCATCCTTCCAGTTGTTCAGACCATGAATTCAAGAGAAACTGGATGCTTATTGCCCTCACACCCCACATCCAACCACCAGGAATCAGAGGGCTCTGCCTTCTAATTTACCTAAAACTGACAGCCTGTTTCCCATTCTTCTGCCACCATCTGGTCCAACCTGCCATCGCCCACCTGCCTTGGCCACCTAGCGGGTCGCCTCACTTCCTGCGAGCTTTGCTCAGAGGCTACCCCTATCTGTTGGCAATCACACCCACACTGCCCAGGTGCTCTCTGACCCCCTCTACTATTTCATCCTCTAACCAGACTCCCTCCCTCTCTCCCTCCTTTTCTTCCCTCTTTTCTTCCCTTCTTTACTTCCTTTTCTTTCCCTCCACAGTGCTTATCACTTAATTTCAAACCATATAAATTAATCAGACAAATGACTCATGCATTCTGGCCACTGTTCTATCTCCCCGCATAGCTCCTTCCCACGGCCACCCAGACTCCAGGTGGGCAGCAGCTGTACCTGTTTTCTTACCACATCCCAGATGCCTCCACAAGCTTCACGCTCTAGGTGCATGTTTGTAAAGGAAGGAAGGAAGGAAGGAAGGAAGGAAGGAAGGAAGGAAGGAAGGAAGGAAGGAAGGAAGGAAGGAAGGAAGGAAGGAAGGAAGGAAGGAAACACAGGGGCCCCATGATTGCTCACAGGGCCTCTCTTCTTCCCTAGAGCTCGGCCAGTCCTCCAGGCCGGAAGCCCTTAAACATGCTCTTGGCGGCTGTGGTTCTGCCACTGCACATGCTCTGAGATCTACGCGGCCCTCGGCCACTCCAGAGCCCAGCGCCATTGCTCTGGGGAGCAGAGGCTGCACTGCTTCAAAGTTGGGTTCGGGCCCCACAGGCCCGGTGGCACGCTCTTCGTCTCCTGCTGGCAGGGACACGCCGGGCAGTGAGAAGTCTGCGAGGGGAGGCTGGAGGGACCAGCTGAGGACATGGAAATCTTGTTTGTTTCTCAGATGTTCACAAGGAAACGCTAGGAAGTCAAGCTTTCATGAGCAATAGTGGCATAGGCTACTAAGTCATTCTCAGGTGAGTGGGCATGAGGACTTGTAAGTTTTGGCAAAGGTCAATGATAGGAGTTTTCTTCATTTTGCCAGTGAGACGTAGGGTTATGGAAGTCTCCTTGACACACTCCTATGCAGCCAGGGCACAGGGCTGCTGGACACTCTTCTGAGGCAGGATTCTTCTAAGGCCGTTTATTCCCCATATTCTATGCGCATTCCCTACTTGGCACCTTTGTGCTAAAGTGCCTTTGACCAAAGTCATGTTCTTTGGAGTTTATGTGAGCAGACCAGTTACTGCTGCCCTCCTCCGGTCCTGCCCTGGCCTCACAGCCCCGGCTCCGGTCTGGCTGCTGGAAGGAACTGGGCCTTTCTGACAACAGCTGGGACAGGCTCCGTCCTGCCGGCTGTTCGAGAAGCACTGCCCAGTCCCAGTGCCCAACCAGCCCAGCCCGCAGCCTCCTCTGCCTCCTCCATGTCACATGCACATGCACACAGGTACCACAGACACACACCACACACACATGCATAACACACACCATACCACCTGACCCGAGTCCTCACCAGCATTTGCTCCAGGGTTGAAATGAATGCACAAATAACACACATATGCACACCATGGATACATACCACACACACCTACGTAATACACATACCACAGACACACACCACACAGAGGTGAATAACACATACCACATACACTGCAGCACACACACAATGTGCATAACACACAAACACTACGCCATTCACACACCATACACATCACAGACACATACCATACACATCACACACACGTGCTAGACACACACCACAGTGCACACACACACCACACACACATCACACTATAGACACACAACACAACCCACAGACACTCACACCCAGAGGAGCAGATGGTCTGTGGACGATTGTAAGCCATCGGCCACTTGGCATCTGCTCTCGGTGAGCTGGTGCGGGTCCCACCTGGCCCTGCCCAGCCCTGGACGTGAGGCCTGCGTCTTTGGAATGAACACAAAGCAATTCTCCCAGAAGAGTCAGCAGAGATGGGACCCTCTCTGGGCACTTGGACTCGTGGTTTGGGACACGGGAGCGGGGAGGGTCGCTATTCTCAGGGGGCAGGGATGGTAACCTACAAGTTGTGCCATGTGCCCTGCAGAGGGAGGGGGTTCAGTCCCTACCCCCACTGATTTGTCACTCCCAGACACCCCTTTCCACAATAGCAGCTCCACCCTCAGTGTGCATGAGACGCCTTGTGTGCGGAGAAAATGAGCCGTGTTTGCTCACCCAAGATGAACCTACTCACCAGAGGAGTTTGTGAACTTTGAACCACACTTCACCTGCCAATTTTCTCTCCCGTCCCAATCGCTTAATTGACGCAGGCTCTGAAGAGCAGCCAGTCTGGCTGTGGTCGCCCAGCAACGGCACCTTCTCTTAGCCGGACCGATCGGTCTCCAGGGCTGGAGGTATCAGCAAGGCCATTTGTTTTCTTTCAGTTTTATTTTGGATTGGTTTCAGGGGACAGCCTGGTGCTTAGACAATTATGTCCTTTATATGGCACAGCCCTCGGCATTCAGCCCTCTTGTCTGCAGTCCACCTCTAGAGCTGCAGACGGGGTTAGCAATCGCTCACGTGACTCTGGGCCGGTTTCTGAGCAGGTGCATCTTGGGAAATTCCATGTGTGGCAAATGCTCACCTTACCCCAGGGCCCCTCCTTTCATAGGCAGCACTGGCATGCAGGGGATCGATTGAAAACTATGGTATGGCCGTGGTATCAGATCAGTTTGAGTAAGTCCAGTTTCTGATGCTGGAAGCAAACTCTTTTCCTGGCTAGAATATTTGGGGAGTGGGGGTGTTAATGAAAGGGTTATCTTATGTTTCCAGTCTTTGTTTTCAGGGAACTGCCAGGAGGGGGATGTCCAGGCAAGTGGGTCAATTCCCAGAAGAGAGTTGAGTTGAAAGCGTATTCCACCTGTCTGACTAAGCTGCTTGTTTTCTTTCCTCCCCAAATAGTGACACACCCAGTTCCTCCCTGACAGGTGTGCACAGGGCCTCCTGGGCCACCTGAGCCTGCAGGAGCCCAGCTTCCAGCCCTGCCCAGGGTGGAGCCCACTGGGGCCTGACAGCCTCTGGCCACCATTCCGGGCAGGCCACGGGAATGAGGACCCTCGGCTGGCCTGTCCACACCTGCTCCTGGAGGCCTCCTCTGCTCCTGGCCACGGGGAGGTACCAGTGTCTCGGTGCTGATTAGATTCACCATCCATTGGTCTTTTGCTGTGAGAAGCTTTAGCCTCCCTGCTCAGCACCACCACTGGGGAGAAGGAGGGAGCTTTCCGTAGACAGCCCCCTTGGGAGCCCGTGCTACCCTCATCCTCAGGAATACGTCCAAAAGCCATCGGCTGCTGGGGCACGTGTCCACTGTCCCAGCAACCCTCTCAGGTGCCACCTGCTTCACCATCCTCTCCTGGTGGGCGCTCTAGGGTTTAAAGGTGACACTCCAACCAGCAGAGTCAGATCCTCAGTGTCAAAACCCTCTGTGAGAAGGATGATGAGTTTGGGCAGCGGTATTATCAAAGATCAGGAAGGAAGGCGGGCAAGTCCCTGGTGTCAGACGTTGACCTACCGACTGAACAGTGCGCCCGAGGAGGGCAGGCGTCTCAGGACCAGTCTGGTTCCCGACCTCCTTTGGACCCAGGGCTCCCGATGTTTCTCAGGTGTGACCAGAGTCTAGTCTTTTGAGAAGGGATAAGCGTCTCTGTTAGGGGCCAGGAGGGTCTCTCTCACACCTACGGAACCTCTGTGCACTCTGTCTCCCTTCTTTCTTTCCCACCTTTTCCCCCCCTCATGCTTATCATCTAGCCCCCCTATCCCACCCACACCTCTTCCCGCAGCTTCCGGTGTGTTACCTCCCTCAGTCTGTGACACTCAGGACGGGCACGTTGCTGCCTCTGGATTTGCACCACCAACAGCTGCCGTGATGGCTTTTCAGAGCTCCAGGGAGGCCGCAGCTCCATGAGGTCCTTGCTCCTCCCAGCAGCCATGTGACAATGGGTAGACCCTGCATCACTTTCCTAAAGATGCATTGATTAGGTTTTAATCCACATTTTTACGTGTTTTAAAAAAAGATTTTGTTGTTGTTGATCAATAGACAATAAAGCTTTTAGGGGTTTATATAATCTACACTGCGTCTTCACTGTCACAAAGCCTAGGAGGAGAATGTTAATACCTAAAGAGGTAATATGCAAATTAGGTCGGGACACCGTAACGGGATGACTGGACAGGAGGAGGTTGCATATGCAGGCAAGGCCCAGGACGGAGATGGAGACAGAGACAGGGGGGTGGCCCAGAGCAGACACAGGCAGGGGGCAGGGGGGCTTGGGGAGGAATTCAGGTGGGGTCCCAGCCGCCCATGGCACCGCTCCAGCCTGCCTCCCATAGTGGCCCACAGGGTGCCTCCTCACGCAATTTCAATCATGTGCTGGGTCTCTAGTGTGGATATAATAACACGAATTACTCTCATCTTCTCTCTACTGCAGGGCGAGAATAAATACCTTGCAATTTTAGAGTGCTTTTTATTTTTTAAACAACATACTTAATTCACAATATAATTGGATCATCTCAGCAGGTGGGGAGGGGAGCAAGAATTAGGATCTCTAGTTGACTTGTTGAGAAACTGAGGCTTCTGAACACTCAGTGATGTGTTTAGCATCTCAGACACTCGCAGATACTGAGCTGGGATTCCATTTTAGAGTTTCTGACGTTTTCCAGTACCGACCTCAGTGCTTTCCTACCATTGTGGATTCTGGTGTAGAAACCAGTACAGGGCAGAGAGCAACTGCCCTGCACCCGGGTCCCAGCTCTGGCCTCCACACTGGGCAGTGGGAGGCTCCGCCCACTGTCCACCTTGGAGGGCCTAAGACCCCATCTGCTACAGCACACACCTCTCACTGGCATTCCACACTCTATCCGCCAGTTTGTGCCATGGAAGCTAATACATAGGCACAGACTCCGGTGGCTGCACTGTCCCCGGCGTGGCGCTGGGGGTGGGGCCGCTGCCCCCTAATGTGGCAGAAGTGGCCTGGCTGGGCTGGCCTCCTGGCCTGGGACAAGGGGGCTTTCCGGATACCTTTCCTGAAGAATGAATGAGAGCAGCCACATGTGTTGGTGATTTAAGAAAGTCATTGTTACCCCTATCCTATTTGAAGTGCTGATATCGAACTGATCTCAATCATATGGCCCTTTTTACTGGACAGTGACCACACATGGTGTCTTGTCCACCTCAGGGCCTCAGAGCCCCTCTCCCAGCACAGGAGGGCCCCGGGGCAAGCTTGGCCGTGGTAGGATCAGCAGATGCGGAGCCCCATTGAGCCCCGAAACCCACGTGGGGGCCTGCGGCCAGGGCCCTGTGCTCAGAAGCTCAGGAGGAGGAGATAGGTAGGAAGTGAGGTGAAGACAGGGGCGACAGACGCTGAAGATCAGAGACTCTGTGCTCAGGAAGGAAGGAGGGGAAAAGGGGAAAGCGAGGAGGGGACTTCAGCAAGGGTCCCGCGAGGACCACCTGCTGGCGGGGTCATCGCATTGGCCTGGTGCTTGCTGGGTGGGAGGCCTGCTTTATTCCCAGGCCACTGAGCTCACCTGGGCATTTTAGGGAAAACCAGACCCACCAGTTTGGCGACTGGACATGCCTTCTTCTTGTCTGTGCTTCTCCCACTGAGGCTGAAACAGGCAGGTCGCCTCCAATGGGCTGGCCCCACCTCCACCCCCGCCCCACCCCACCTTATCCCACCCCACTCCACTCTCCCCCCCTGCCCCGCCCAGCAGGAGTCCTCCTGCTCCAGGACACACACCTCGGGTCCCAGCTGCCTTCACTTCCTCCTCTCCAAACTACGCTCACGAGGACTGAAAACCCCTCGATTGTCCTCCCGGTTCATTTTCCGCAAAACGACCGGCCCTACAGTCATTTGTGCAGGAAGAACCACCCCTTCATCGGCCGCCTTGTGGATGGGGTTTGCTGACGCACACGCTGATCCCCGAGTTAGCTTTCACAAAGGGCCCAGCCTTGAAAGTCAAACATCCTGGTGCCACCACTTCCTGCCGGCGGGACCGTGGGTCCGGTTTCTCACCCGCTCTGGACCTCCTCTGTGAATCGGGACCAACGGTCAACGCGGGGCATGGGGCCTGGCCCGCGGGCTCCTCCACGGAGCCCCAGCCCCTCCGCTCCCCACATGAGCCCGAGACTGAGAACACCTGAAAAACCCACAGTTTTTCTGTGAATCGTTTACACGTGTCAACACGTCCCCTGTTTCACCGTGAACAAAGGGACGTCCAGAAAACCTTTGTTTTTCGGCTTCTTCTCCAGCTGTCCACCCGGGAGCTCATGAGCAGTGCCGGGGTGAGGCTAGGAGACCCCGGAGCTGGAGGCTCCAGGCCTGACTTCCGCACCCACGGCCAAAAGCCTCTGGGAAAAGCGTGGCCCGTGGCCCGTGGCCCGTTCCAGCTGACCCCTGAAAGACCTTCGGCCCTGTGCTCTGAAGTCACGTTTGCAGCTGATGGAAGGAGTGTAGTAAGGACTGGATCTCGTGAACAATGGTGGGGTGCACCACACCCCTCGTGGCCCCAGGCAGTTACCACACCTCTCAGCTCCCCTGACTGACACGGGAGCACTGGCCTCCCCTCTGAGCGCTTTAGCTCACCTGCCAGACTGCTGTTCACAGAGCCTGGCTTGCTGCTAAGCCAGGCCGCGGGAGCTGACCTGTCAAAACCCAGGCAAAGCCCTCCGGCCAATCACACCTCCGCTGTCCCGAGGGTGCTCACACTGGGCAGCGAGTGGCTGTCCCTGCAGTGCGTTCCGGCTGAGGCACAGCAACACATACACACACAAGGCACTTAGAACACTGCCCGACCCAACACCTGTTTGTGAGATGAGCCTATGAAGCCGGCAGCTGGCAGTGGGCAGTGTGGGGCGGAGAGGCAGCTGCCCAGGGTGCTGGGCGACAGGAGGTGGGCGTCTGGGGGAGGAGCGCCCTGCAAGGTAACCACTACTACCTCCTCCTCCTCTCCCCCCTCCCCCCGCAGCTCTGTTTTCTGCCTGTCCTCTCCCTCTCCGCCAGCCAGGATGGGAACATCACCGCACACTCACCCGCCATTCCCTCCCTGCCAAAACGCCTCTTCCAGGCCGTGAGCAAGAGAGTGGCTGGCACGGGCGAAGCCAAAGCCCGGTTGGCAGAGGGCTGCTTGGAGAGTGCTCAGCCCGTGGGCGGCTGCGGCTCTCCGCGCCTTCCCGTCACCTCTTCGCCTGGAGCCTGGCCGACCGCGTTCCACCGCGCGGAGGCCGGAGCCAGATGGACAGAAACATCCAGACTCCCTCCTGGACCGACTTCAGAACACAAAGAGGAAGAGCCTTGTCCCTTTTCAGTGGTGACCTTCCAGATGCAGAGACGATTTTGAATTTCTCCCGCTCTCCCCCTCAATAAGAGGTTTGGAGATGGAGGGACTGAGAAGACACTGGTATTTGCTGAGGAATTTCTCACCCCAGCACCCATTCCCTTCCCTGTCCATAACTCAAGAAGCAGGTTTTTACAGAAGAGAGAGTGTGACAAGTGCATAATTGATTTGGAGAAATGGTCCCAGGGCCTGAGGGGACCAGGGGGTGCGGGGGAGAGGGGAGAAGAAGCAGGGAGGGGGGAGGGGAGAGCCACTCTATGGGCATGGTCTCAAGTTCCCACTGAGAGCCTCTGTGCTCAGTCTCATTGGGGAGTTGGGAGGGGTAACCACCCCCAACCCCATTCCCCACTCTCAGGGGTCACCCCAGGGCATGCTCCCCACCCCCTGATGTCCCAGCTGTACTATTTCTCCAACTGGGCCCAGCCAGCGGGCTCCCTCAGACCCCCCAGCTTCCAGCCTCGGGGAAGTCCTGAGCAGGAGGCGAGGTGTGCGGGCCTGGCGGGTGCCTCGGCTCCTCCTGTGGGCAGCTGACCGGCAGCCATGGCCAGAGGAAGGCGGCCGAGAGGACGCGAGGTGACACATGGAAGCTGTCTGGCACAGCATCTGACAGGGACGCCCTGTGCACAGTTGGGCTGTGAGCCTGGAGCTCAGGGTGGGAGGCTGAGCTGTGCACACGGGAAATGAGGGCAGATGAGGTAAGTGGTGTCACGGAAGCCTGAGAAGTGACCTGAGGACAGAGGAGTCCTCTGCGAGGCCCGGGCCCTTGTCAGGCCCGGTGTCAGCGCAGCAGCGAGGAACACGCGACGGGAGGGGAGGAGAGGCTCCGGCCCCAAAGGTGTTGGCGCTGATGGAGGAGACAGTGAGGTAGGAGGGGGGCAGGCCCTCATGGCTGATACCTGTGGCAGGTGAATAATGGCCCCATTCAACGATGCCCACATCTCAGCCCTCGGAACCTGTAACTAGGTTGCCTTATATGGCATAAGGGACTTGGCCGAAGAGATGAAATTAAGGATGTTGAGTTGGGGATTATTGGGTGTAAGAAGGAGGCAGGAGCAACACAGCAGGAAGAGGTGATGTGGGGATGGAACCAGAGGTTAGAATGGTGAACCCTGAGGACGGAAGAAAAGTTTGTGAGTCAAGGACTGTGGCAGCCACCAGGTCCTGGACAAAGCAAGGAAACAGAGCCCCCCTGAAGGTTCTGGAAGGAATGCAGGCCTGCCAAGCCCGTGGCTTTAGACTTCTGACTTCCGGAACTGTGAGAGAATAAAGGTGTTGGTTTAAATCTCAGTTTGGGGCAGTTTGCTACAGCAGTCCCCAGGAAACGGATAGACTGCCTTGTAAACCTTTGTTCAACAGGCTGAGTAGAAAAGTCTTAAGGACAGTGAGGGTGCTCGATATTAATGTGTTGGTGATAATAATCTGTCAATTCTTTAAAAACATGTTTTAAATATGTTTTTATTGATTTTGGAGAGAGAGGAAGGAAAAGGATTGAACCAGCAACCTCTCAGTGCATGAGATGATGCTTAACCAATGTCACAATTTTTAACAAGTCAGATATGGAACAAAAGGAGAATTCTTCCAAAGATGAAGAGCTGAAAAGAGGCAGGAAAAAGGCCCAGAATGTACACTGCGGGGGAGGCGAAGCTGTCTCATCCTCATGACACATGATGAAGGCGGGGGGATACTTATGAGCTCATTCTGTGGATATGAGAGTCAGATGGCCCTGTATCTGCTAACATCTGTCTCCCAAATCTTAGCTCAGCTCCTCACACCCTGAAGGTCTGGCCCTTTAATGCAGAAGTTCTAGAGTAAGGGTCAATAAAGTAGGAATGGAAACGATTGTCTGATAGACTATATCTCATGGATCAATTGAAGCGACTTGATAAAGTTTACACTGAGATGGGATTCAAACCTCGGTCTTTCTGACCCTAAAGCTCAGAGCCTGAATCACCCTGCAGCGTGGCCCGGCCCACAGGAGCATCTTGGGGGCTCTGCCACCGCTGTACCTGATTGGCCACTGAACAAGCCGGTGAGCTCTTGCCTTAATCCCTGAGTCCTTACATAATTCTCTTCAGGAATAAACTACTTGCCGGTTTTACTTCTCAACTGCCCCTTCCTGGCAGTAAAAGCCAGCCCTGCCAATAGGAAAAGAACTATTTTACTCAAATCAGTAAGCCTGGGCTCCCTCCAGAATCCCGCCTTTGGTGTCCACTCCTCTCTAAGCTGCTAACATACTCAACCGGCCAGTGAACAGAGGGAAACGGGCCTTGGGCTCTTTTCAGCCTCCCCACTTTCTGCCAAGAATGGCTGGTGGTTTATGGCTGCCACCAGCCTTTCTTATTTCTTTTCTTTTCTTTTCTTTTCTTTTCTTTTCTTTTCTTTTCTTTTCTTTTTTCTTTTCTTTTCTTTTCTTTTCTTTCCTTTCCTTTCCTTTCCTTTCCTTTCCTTTCCTTTCCTTTCCTTTCTTTTCCTTTTCTTTTCTTTTCTTTTCTTTCCTTTTCTTTTCTTTCTCCCTCCCCCCCCCCCCCCCCCCCCCCCGCTTTTCTTATACACAGAGTGGCCAGATTATTATGATCTCTGAACACATAATAATCTGGTCACTCAGTGTATATCCTATATAATAAAAGGCTAATATGCAAATTGTCCCCTCGACCAGGAGTTTGATCAGCAGGCAGGCCAGCCAACCGCCCATGTCCCCTCCCCCTGGCCAGACTCCACCTATGCACGAATTCATGCACTGGGCCTCTAATACACACACACACACACACACACACACACACACACACTGAGTGGCCAGATTATTATGCATTCAGAGATCATAATAATCTGGCCACCCAGTGTATAGTTTCATTGATTTCAGAGAGGAAGGGAGAGGAGAAGAGAGATAGAAACATTAAGGATGGGAGAAAATAATTGATTGACTGCCTCCTGCACGCCCCCTACTGGGGATCGAGCCAGCAACCGAGCATGTGCTCTTGACCGTAATTGAACCTGGGACTCTTCAGTCTGCAGGCCAACACTCTATCCATTGAGCCAAACAGGCTAGGACAAGGCTTGCCCCTTTATGGGATCATTGCTCCAAGCTCTCACCTCTGGGCTGCGGGTGGTGGGGCCTCGTCTGCCCAGAATTGGCACCTGCCCCCTCATGCTGCTTCATTTAAGCCTCAGGCCCTGAGCTGGAACTGAGCCTGCCTGTGCCCACACATGCTCCATCCCCCAGGTGCGGTGCGATTATCAATAGCTCTACGCGTCCGAGGACAAGCAATTCAAGACTCACACTGCGGCTGCCATTTGCCTATAATTATATAATCACATCTGTGCACACCGCGTGCATGTCAGCGGGAAGTGAGAAATACCAGCTTGCTGACGCCGGGGACTGGGGCTGAGGGGCTTGTGTTTCTTCCCGTCCCCGAGAAATGGGTGGCAGGCCAGATGTTCGGCAATTATGGGATATTACGCATGGGATTCACAATGCCACTTGGAAACGTTGGGGGAGACCTTCTGGTACGCTGGAAGCTGATCTCTCCTGGCATACTGAAAATACGAGAGGGAGAGAGCAGGGTGTGGGCATCTATTGATTAAGCCACACAGACCAAATTAGTGCTCGAGACGACACTGACTTCATAAAGCTCGTCATATGCTTGGATATGGAGGGCCATGTTAATACTCCTGTGTGCTTGACTTTTAAATGTCTTGCTGAAGATTTTATTAGGGCATCTTATGGGCACACACACTAATATAGGGTTTGCTCTGGAGACTGGATGCTGGTGAGGAGCGAGGCTGTATTTCTGGCTAGAGGGAAGCGCCAGCAGCTATTCCTAAGATGATAGTTTTTGCTTGACGTGTGCTAATTTCATGTTAGCGTTTAAAATCGATTCCTGGTTTTGACGTGGTATTAAATATTGGATAGCCCCCCCTTTCCTCCCAAAGACAGAAAAGCTCATGGGAAAGGGCTTTATTTGGATGCCGGTTGGGCTCATCCCCAAACTGATGTAAAATCGTGGTGGGTGGTGCATGCGTTCCTTGAAAGATTTATGTTGAAAATTTGAAAACAGCAAGAGGCTTGCCTTGACAAGTTTTTTCTTTATCCATGTGGACAGCTACTTGGGCACTTGTGGAAGATGCTCTTTACCGCAGGCCCTCAACCCCCTCATTGGCTATCGTCCCTGTTCCATTCATTCATTCACTTTATCAAGGCTCGAATACCTCCTGCCTCATCTGCACTGAGCTGTGGTTCCCTCAGGTCCACAGAGTGCAGAGAACATTGCTACAGTCACCATCATCTTGAACACCATCGCTGTCACCACCATGTAGAACACCATCACTGTCACCGTCATCACTGTCACCACCATCACTGTCACCATCATCTTGAACACCATCACTGCCACTGTCATCTTGAACACCATCACACTCACCCCAATCTTGGACACCATCAGTCACCACCATCTTGAACACCATCACTGTCACTATTATCTTGAACCACATTCACCAACACAAACACACATAGCATTGGGTCAATCCCACTAATTTTCATAACCATGTACACAGTTTTGCATACCCCCCTCTTATTTTGTTTCTATCAATTAATGTGTTCACTTTTTTTGGTTTTCATCCCCCCCTTGTTCACAGGCAATTATCTATAACAGTGGTCAGCAAACTGTGGCTCGAGAGCCACATGTGGCTCTTTGGCCTCTTGAGTGTGGCTCTTCCACAAAATACCAAGGCCTGGGCAAGTCTATTTTGTAGAAGTGGCATTAGAAGAAGTTTAAGTTTAAAAAATTTGATTCTCAAAGGAAATGCTAATCATTGTATTGTTGATATTTGGCTCTGTTGACTAATGAGTTTGCTGACCGCTGATCTATAATAATAAAAGTGTAATTTGGTAATTAGACCAGAAGTCCTTCCAAATGACCTTCCACACGAAGCAGGGGCTGTGAGGGAAGCCCGGGTCCCGGGTGCCAGAGAGAAGCCGGTGCCGGCAGTGGGGGGGCAGGAAGGCCTACTCTTGCGAGAATTTCGTGCACCTGGCCTCTAGTACTATAGTAATGTGTTTAACGTGTGTCTTTTAACTGGAAGGTTATCTTTGTAGAAGGTGCACTCTTGTTCTATGGATACGTATTTTAATTCTATGTAAATGACAAAGAATGTGGTCTCCTGAGCCAGACAGCCTGATCTTTGTATTTCCCACCAAAACAAACAAAAAAAACCCACAGGAATTAGTTTATCTGATTACCACTTGTTAACCTGGCCCCTCATTATCTCTCACCAGCTGAGGCGTGGACCTTCCTGGGGTCAGTTGCTCAGACGACCCCAGTGGCCACAAGTGACCTCTCCAGGCAAAGAAGAACGTAATGACATTCCCTGAGGAGGACCTTTGTGTCAGAAGTCTGAGTCTAATGAGGAGACAGAGGACACATGGTGGGCAAAACAGGGAAGTTTAATGTAGAGAACTCCTGGCAATGGCAGCAGAATAACGGTGACGTAAGGGAACACGAGGGAAGGACAGCAGACTCGGGAGTTTGGATCTCATGGAGAAAGTGAGGTGCACCCACTGGACAGCTAGGCCGAAGCTGGTGTGGAGCTGCTGGGCGGGCCACAGAGCACTCCCAGTGTGCAGCGGATGTGGGTGCCACAGGAGCCTTCGGGCCTGAGCATGAGATTGCAGGAGAAAGCTGCAGGAAGCTCGTCACCAGGCCGAGGCTGCAAGATCTGAGGGATGGGCTCTGGGACACTGTCTGGCCCCGTTCCCTGGATGTTCGGATGTCGGCTGTCCTCACACCTACACCTGGACCCCTTCTACGCTGGAAACAGCAGGAAGCCTTTTCCTTCTGGCGTCCCTCCAGTGCCCTCTACTGGGAAAGCTTAATACGGTGCTTGCTTTAAAGGAGACAGGCTTAGAGGAATTCAGTGGATGCTCACCTAGCAAGACACAGAGCAGGTGTGTTCCCTTTAAAAGGGCCTTTCCAAGTTAGAGGCAGACAAGCGCTGATTTGAGCTAATGGGAACCTTTGGTTCAGGCAGAAGTCCAAGTCCTGCTCTGATGTGAAGACAAAGGCCAGCGGCGTTGTTGGGAAAGGGAAGGGGAGTAACGACATCCCAGAAGGAAGGCATTGCTGTTGGTGCAGATGACATCACAGTGATGCTCACTGTCAGTCACTTTCTAACTCTCCGTCCAGGCGTCACCATACCTGCTTTCTGGTTATCCGTGCAGACAGGTCTCGGGGAGAGAAGGTTGCTCAGATCCAGTCCAAGGTTGTCTTGCCTGTCCTAACATTCCGAGGTTTGTGAAGGAAGACGTGCCAGCAGGTCCTCTGGGATGGCAGCTCCGGCTCCAATCTAACGGGGCTCTGTTTTTATTATTGCTGACAGGTGTGTTCATGGCTGAGCGGCAACACATGGAAGCTCTCCACGCCACACCCCACGCCCCACAGAAAATGGCCCCAGGCTAAGTCCTGGGGAGATCACCCATCTGCACTGCACACCAGCCCTTCTGGAAATTGCTAGACCCTGTCCGATATTTACTGAGCATCTAGGATGTGCCAGATATGTTTGGGTGCTGAGGGAGCACAAGAGTGAAAGTGGGCAAGGGTCTTGTACCCTAGGCTCACGTGCTAGAGAGGGGATTTGATAAGTAAATAATATACAAGAACATATCAGGTAATACTCAGTGCCCTGTTGAAAAGATAGGTTGGCGGTTGGTCAAGGAAGTACTCTCTGAGGGGTGACATTGAACCTGAGGCCTGCAAGTCAGAAAGGTTTCCCAGGAGCAGGAGCTCAGCCAAAAATGCTAACTCACATCTTTAAACATTCATCATGCCACGGACACTCCCCACTATACAGATAAAAGAAAATTATAGGTGGGCTGATAGCTGAACACATTCCTTCAGATCTATTTGTATTTTATTATTTATTATTTATCTATTTAAAAAATATAGTTTTATTGATTTCAGAGAGGAAGTGAGAGGGAGAGGGAGAGAGACAGAAACATCAATGAGAGAGAATCATGGATCGGCTGCCTCCTGCATGCCCCCACTGGGGAATGAGCCCAAAACCCAGGCATGTGCCCTTGACCAGAATCGACCCTGGGACCCTTTAGCTCGCAGGTCAACACTCTATCCACTGGGCCAAACCTGCATGGCCTGTATTTTATTTTGGGGTGCATGTTTAAAAAGCAACAATTCTTAACTCACTTGGCTGCATTTCCTTGGGGAGTCTCGGATTTTTCCAGGGTAAAAGTTATTAGTGGCTCCAGGGCGGGTCTGCTCACACAGGGTGCTCTGTGGGGCGCCCCCCACGCCCCTCTCAGAGACAGACACTCACTCCTCTCCGCCCTGCCCTGAAGCATTTCCACTGTAACCTGTGCCACGTGCTCCTTCCACAGAAGTCTCCATTAAGCCTGTCCTCCCGAGAGGAGAGAGCCGTGATCAGAACGCCCTCATCTCTGCTGCCAGGTCTCCCAGCAAATCACACGCCCGTCGGTTACCGCCTCTCAGCCAGCATCACCAGAACATGGATGCTGCGTGTCTGTGTCAGAGATTAGGAGAGACAGACTGCATGTGTGTCTGTAATTTTCTGCCGGGCGCCTTTGGCCTGAGCCATGGGCAGCGGGAAGAGGTACCCGGGCCAGGCAGAGCGTGTACTCCTCCGTGTAGGCTCCAGGCTGGGGCCAAATAAAGCAAAATGAGCTCTTTTTCTTCCTTTTGTGTGTGTGATCCAGCGGCCTCACTTTAGTTTCTGTCCCAGGGACTTGTACACACGCGCGCACACACACACACACTCAGCAACAAATGAATGAATAAACAAAACGAGGTCTACATACAGTGGAATATTATTCAGCCTTACAGAGGAAGAAGCCTGGCAGAGTGGCTCAGTGGTTGAGTGTTGATATGTTGGTCACAGTTTGATTCCCCATCAGGGCATATACCCGGGTTTCAGGCTTGATTCCTGGTGTGAGGCATGCAGGAGGCAGCCAATCTATGATTCTCTCTCATCATGGATGTTTCTCTCTCTCCTTTTCCTTCCTCTCTGAAATGAATAATTTTTTTTTTTTTAAAGGAAGGAGATTCTGAAACATGCTACAACAGGGATGAACCTTGAAGACACATGCTGAGTGAAGTAAGCCAGTGGAGAAATGATGGACACTGTGATTCCACTGACCTGAGGAATCCGTAGGAGTCAAGTTCACGGAGACAGAAAGGAGAACAAACCGAGATGCCAGGGGTGGGGAGACATTGGGGAGTCATTGTTTAGCGGGTATAGAGTTCGGGAGGATGGAAAGTTCTGGGGATGGCTGCACTACAGAGGGCGTGTGCTCCACACCTCTGAGCTCTGTACTTCGTTATGATGACACATTTTATGTTATGTGTGTTTACCACAGTCAAAATCAAATAAAAAAGACACGTGTCCCGAGACTGGCTGCGGACTGCTGGTTTCAGCAGAAGGAAGAGCGAAGGAGGAGCTCATATTTACCCCCAAAGCTGACGCTTCACCCGGACAACCCAGGCTCTCGGGGTAGTGCCTTGTCTAGCGAACAAGGACCACCCCGTTCTCAGAGACTGCAGCCGGCTGCTCTCACACAGGCCTTTCTTCCCCTCCTGACGTGGCCTGAGCCCAGCCTCCGGCTGGGGCTTGGCCATGGGCTGTCCAAGGACCTCCTTTCAATTTGCACCGAGTCCTGAACTATCTCAGCCACGTCTATCGTCTCAGTCTTACACCATCCCGATAACTCCCCACGCTGCACTGATTTTCTGATCTTTTTCCTGAGCGTCTGCAGCGTGAGCCACCCTGGCCCATGAGTCAACTCCCCTTGGTTGTCCCTGGATTTCTCAACTCAGCAGTGGTCCAGATGCGAATGGATTCCTTGTCCCGACCCCCGTTTCACCTCCTAGAATTTCTCTCTCAGGAGTATGGCGACCTCTTCCATCATGTTGCCCGAGCCAGAAACCTGGGTGTTTTCTGGCCTCTCTCCGCCCCCACTTCCCACATTCAATCCTTCGCCTCCGTGTGTTGTTTCTAGAAGTATCGTTGCATCCATCCAGCTCTCTCCATTTCCTAGGAACCCCCTCTTCCACCATCTTAGAAAGAACCTTCTCCATGCACTCCACACTACAGCCAGAGCTGTCTATCAAAAATGCAAATATGCTCATGTCTCGATTTGCTTGAACCCTTCAAGGCTCCCCCTACCCTTGTCCATGCTGTAGGACACCTTTCTCTCCAGCTCGCCTCTTACCTCTGGAACCCTTAGCCCCATCGTGGTGGACTGCTCACCACACACGGGCATGATGCCCATTGCTGCTCTCATGCTTGTTTTCTCCCTCCCCTTGTCTCTGACTCTGAGCTGAGCCTTTGTCCTGAGGTGTCTGCTCTGCCCCTGCCCGGGCAGCCTGCTCCTCCCTCCGCTCCCATCCTTTGTTGACCCAGCCAACTCTTGTCATCCTTCCAGCAGGATGACACCCTGTCTCAGAAATGTCCCCAGCCCCACACGTCAAGCTCCCTGCTGACCTTTTGTAACACGGCATGCCCTTTACCGATGCCTCCTCACAACGATTCCCTCTCTAACCTGTCAGCTCTGATCTGTCTCCCTGTTTGGTTCACTGCTCTGCAGAACAGCCAGGCAGAGGGGTTTAATAAGCATTTGTTCAATGACTGAATGACTGAACGGGGGTGTGAGAGTTAAATGGGATACTGCACATGGCCCACACCCAGATCATCCCAAACAGGCAGATAGTTTAACTACTTTAAACTCCTCAGATAAGCAGGATCATCCTGTATCTGTCCGTCTGCCTGGTTTAATTCACTCAGCATAATGTCCTCAGGTTACTGATTCTGTGTTACATACTTGAACATTTGCTAAGAGGGCAGAACTTATGTTGTGTTCTTACCACTCACCAATGAAGAGGGCAGGAGGAAACTTTAGGAGCTGATGGACGTGTTTGCGGCATTGATGATGGATGGGATCCCGGGTGTACAGTTAACCTCCAGACTCATCAAGTAGCATGCATTTAATATGGGCAGCTTTTTCTAAGTCAACTTTACTTCAATCAACTGTTGTTGTTTTGTATAAAACAAGTAGGTGGTGTTATTCCTAGTAGAGCAATGATGCTAAGCCTGAGTGTGTAGAGGTCACTGCCACCCATGCAGGCCTCAGAGGGCACTGGAAGGTCACAGAGGGCTGTGCCTGTGAGGGCTGCTACTCCGGAAGAGTCAGGGCTCACAGCAGCTCGCTGCCCTAAAGAAATAGTTCGGGTCGTAGCTGAATGCAGCTTCCTGTCCCTCCTGGGAAATGTCACCTTGTTTTACATCAAAGTGTGTGCGAGCCACTGCTCTGGGAAGGGGCGGGGTCATCAGAGAAGACACCGTCTCAGTGACCTTTTCACCTTCAGATGGCGCTGGGCCTGTGGGAGGCTGGAGGCGGGGAGGAGGAGGAGGAATGCAGAGATTCACTTTTAGGGAATTTAAAGACATACTGAAGTATTTTTAGGACGGTGGTTAAAGACCCCTCACACTTCCGTTTCTTGTAGAAATAGCTCTCTCTGATCTTGGACAGACAGACTTCTTATATCCACCCTGCGTCCTCTCTTCTGTGAAGTGGGGCCATTGCTCCACCTCAGAAAGCGCACTGCAACCTGAAAGGAATGAGGAGACACTGATTTGTGCTGGGCACACCCCTCCCCCTCCCCCGGCCTGGGCTGTGGAGCCCCTGGGGGCACCGAGGCCCAAGTGGACCCAGGAGCACCTGCTGGCGGGAGCCCTGGGCCGGTTACCTGGCGAGCCTGCTCTTGTGGGAATAGGGGGTGTTCTGGGGAGGGGGTGTCTCTGCTCTCCTCTCCTTCCGTCCTCTGTGAGCTCAGTTTGCTTCCTTCCATTTCTAAGCACAGTGAGCAAGTTATTTCAGTTCCATGAGTTTACTCTCCACCCAGATGGTCATATTTATAATAAATTACGTGTCTGTGTGTGTCAGCAGCGGGAGGAAGGGTGGGCACGGGCAAGGAAGACCGCTGACGTGCTGTTCCGCAGTGCCTGCTGGCTGAGCTGAGGAGGGGGCTGCTTCCGCCACAGGGCTTCTTTGATTGGCGGGTGTCCGTGAAGTCAGCTAAACTGCTGATACGCAGATTTTAGTAACAATGCATTCATTCGTCTAGCCAGGAAGGCCGAATTGATAGCTAATGTTATGTCAATGATTCTGGAAAAAGATTTTATTTTGGAAATTCCTTTTCTCCTGGGGGAAGAGGAAAGAGATGGTCAGTAATCCTGTTTCTACTTATTTCCTGAAAATGATCATCCTGTAGGTTGACCTCAGAATTACACATGGGACTGCACATTTCTCTGCTTTCCTGAAGTCTCTGCCTCTAATAACGAGTGTTTCTGCTACACTTGCCGACGTGTTGGGACCAGGGATGTGACTTCGTGTATCAGGGCGACCTAGAGTGAGGGTAAGAACCAATGGGCCGTCTTCATCGTGTGAATTAGATGATCTATTAGACAGCACATTTGTTGCATCCACATGCACAGAACCAACGCATTCCTGATGGCTTTTCCCCCTGATGGCTTTTAACTTGCATTTGAAAACAGTGACTTGTTATCAAGTAGTGAGCCTCATCTTCTAAGCCAAGGCAAGCTTGTGGCCAGCAGGTGGTGGCCATAATGAATATTTAAAGCAGCACTGGTTTCTGTGGGCACAGCAGCCCTTATCACCATCCCTCCCCTCTCCGCCTCGCAGGAGGCCGTGTCTGATTCACGGTGCAGGTGTTCTCCCCGCCAGGCTGGTGAACCTGGAGAGCCTGGCGAATTGGCCCGTGGCCGGGCTTTGCCCTGTAGGAGGCAGATCCTCGCCTCGGTGGGCAGCGTTCCCCTCCAGCTCATTAGCACGCTGCCTGGCCAGGGTCCCCTCCTTGTTGCCAGAAGCAGCACGGCCCCTCGGCAGAGACACACGCAGAGACAGGGAGGACTTGCCACAGCCCCGTGGGCTCCTGGGAAAAACAAAGCCAAACCAGGCTGGCTTCTGAGTTCGCAGGTTTGAGGCAGCGAAGCCAGACTCGGGAGGGAATCTTCTGGTCCCGAGTTGCCCCCGGGTCCGTATGTAAATGTCATGCATACATTTGCCTGGCTTGTTCCCAAAGAACTGCAGGACTAGACTTTGTGTTAGTTCCGGGGAGTTCCTGCCGGATGTATGTTACATGTGCACAGCAAAACGCCGGCCCGAGGAGAGCATCCGCGCTGACTGGAAGGAACTCCCTCAGGGAAGTGAAAATCATTTAGTTACTTACCTGGGGACTGGTTTAGCAGATGGGAAGAGTATTATTATGTGAACAGGTATGTATTTGAGTGTTTTTAAAAATGTATTTTCATTGACTTCAAAGAGGAAGAGAGAGAGAAACATTATTGATGAGAGAGAATCATTGATTGGCTGCCTCCTGTCCACCTCACGCTGGGGATGGAGCCTACAATCCAGGCATGTGCCCTGACCAGGAATGGAACCATGACCTCCTGGTTCATAGGCAGAGGCTCAACCACTGAGCCATGGACTTCATGCCACATATACTCCCCACCCATTAGTCTCTTAGTAGCTGTCTGTTACCATAACTTATCATTCCTCTGTTAATCCAGATTCATGATTAAATGACACGTTAGATTTAAGAGGAATAGGGACAGATGTATCTATCACAGTCATTGCTCTAAGTTTTGGGGAGATACCCCCTCCCCCGGAATCCAGAGTCAGCCATCTCCTGGAAAGAGTTCCCCAAATCAGGGGGACACAAACAAGACAGTTGCTTTTCATTGACTGCATCTCCTCTACTAGTCTTCTCTTTAAGGGGAGACAGCCTGGGAGGTAGACCTGTCCCCCAAGGGAGCAGCGGGGCAGGAACCCCCTGAGGCGAGAAGAGCAGTGAGCGTGTGCCGGGCAGGCTCCACGGGGGCTTTGCGATGACAATGTGTGGTCACGGCCTCCATGCTGCGGCCTTCTGTTGGGCAGAAAGGGGTTAAATTCTGCGTCTCCTCCATCCTCTCACTCACCGTGAACAGGCCTCCACAGTTTCCATCTTGTCCATATGCGTGTGGCCGTGCCCTTCGGTCAGAGCGCTCCCACCAGGAGACAGTGGACAACGGGGAGATTCCTGGCTGAGGCCCTGAGCAGCTGGCGGCCGCTGAATGTGATGGCATGTCGCTACAGCTGGGGCAGCGGGAGGGCTGGGATTACGGTTTAATCTTCCAACATATGTTCCCATTAGCCTCTCTCCGCTCTACCCCCACACGTGGGGAGCCTGTCCTGGCTGCTGGGGAAGCCCGCCCTCTGGAGGTAACCTTCTCCAAGCATCGCTGGGCTTTCCTGAGGAGCCACAGGCAAACGGTCCACAGTTTCAAAGAGACCGTCTCTTGCCTTTCAAATGGTTCCTGCTGAACCCTCTCACTCTGCCGTGTCACCGTTTTCATGCCTTGTTCGGAAGGTCGGTGGTCTAACATGTATGATGAGGACCCAGAAGGTCAAGAGCCTTCCAGTGCATTGCTTCACCTGGAGAACATATTAGTTCTTTTCTCATAGTGACTGCGGCATCATGTGTAGCCAGGTCTTGTTGACACCCTTCATGTAAGTCTTCATGGACGTTGAGTGGGTGGGTGGGTGTTAGGAGGTTTCAGAGCCACGCCTGAGCCATATTTCCTGGGGGAGGTGTTGGAGGTACCTTGCTAGAGGTATGATGCTCCCACCAGGATAAAAGCCAGGGGAATTATTCAAACTACGAGGCACAAATGCTCTGCTAGGCCTCAAGTTTTTGTAAGCATCCCTGAGTCATCTCCACATGGTTGTTCTTGGCATATTGTGGGCGCTTAAAAAACGGCAGCTATTATAGATGTGTGGAGAGTGTGAAATGGCCAAAACGTAAACAACTGATTTAAAAAAGAAAAGGGAGATGGGAATGTGAATCTGCAAACTGAAGACTCACACCCATATTGTCGGACGTTTTTCTCATTCTACCACATGTCCTTGGCACTGAGCAGACCAATGACCAAAAGCTCATCACACTGCCCCTCAAATAATAAAGGTTAATGATAGGTAATCTTTGTTTTTCACTTGCCATCCTGGGCTTTATGTGGAACTAACATGTTGGGAAAATTTGGTAACAAAACAAGTATCCACAAAAACCAGATGATAACTGCGTTCTCTCCAGGGTTCTAGCGTTCATGGTGTAGGTGTTGGAGACACTAGCCAGGGCAATAGATGCTACTGGGATGTGAGAGTTCAGCGCAGGCAGTTCTTTATCTAAGCGTGGATTCCAGCTTCTTACTAAGCCATGGCTTGTCAGACTCTTGTCAGACTAGCTTGTCAGACTCTATCTGCTGCTCCCAAAAACGTTCTCACCAGTGCCCTTGGAAATCTCTATTTCTGACTCCGGTGGGTTGAATAATAGCCCTTCAAGATGTCCACCTCCTACTCTCTGGAGCCCCTTCTATTACCTTACATGACAGAATTTGTGGGTGTCATTAAGTTAAGGATCTTGAGATGGGGAGAGCATTCTAAGTTATCTGGGCTCTAACTGCAGTGACAAGTGTTCTGTTTTTAAAAATATATTTTATTGTTGTTGTTTTTTTTTTACAGAGAGGAAGAGAGAGGGATAGAAAGTTAGAAACATCGACGGGAGAGAATCATCGATCAGCTGCCTCTTGCACACCCTGTACTGGGGATGTGCCTGCAACCAAGGTACATGCCCTTTCCGGAATCGAACCTGGACCCTTCAGTCCGCAGGCCGACGCTTTATCCACTGAGCCAAACCGGTTTCGGCTGACAAGTGTTCTTATAAAAGAGAAGCAAAGGAGGATTTGAGTAAGCATAGGAGAAAGCCATGTGACCATGGAGGGAGAGATTAGAGTGATGTGGCCACAAGCCAAGAAATGCTGGCAGCCACCCGAAGCTGGAAGAGGCAAGAAATAGATTCTCCTCAAAGACTCCAGAAGGACCACAGCCATGCTAACACCTTGACTTCAGCCCAGTGATGCTGAGTCTAGACTTCTGGTTTCCAGAACAGTGAGAAAACGCATTTCTGTTGTTTAAAGCCACCATGTTTTGGTAATGTGTTACAGCAAACACAGGCGACTAATTTTGACTAACACGAGGTTGAGGGACGTAGGACGTATTTTTTTCTTTTTTTTATATTACATATTTTTTCCATTTACTTATTCTATAAAACATGAATTGAGAGTCACCATATACATATACAAAGTATGGGCCAGGTGTGGAGATGCATGAAATGTATAAAATAAATAATATGTTGAATTATATTAAATTTCTAATATTTGATCATTTGACCTACAAAGTGGAAGGTTCATAAAATTCAATGTAATACTTCCTCACTAAGTTTTTTTGGAAGGTTATCTATAATAATAAAATCATAATATGTTAATTAGACCTGTGGTCCTTCTGACGACCTTACATACGAAGCTGTGATGGCTGGGGCTGAGGCAACCAGGGCGGCAGTGGGGCTGCATGAATTTCATGCATCGGGCCATACACACACACACACACACACACACACACACACACACACACTTGAAGGCCACGAAAATCTCTCATTTTGCATATTTGCATTTTATGTGACTTTGACATTCTTCCCACCAAGAATTAGGGGTGTTGAGATTTTCTCTTTTGAATAAATGCAGTAATGATGCCACATGCCTCCTAAGACTAGGCCATCAAAGGCAGTGAGGCTGTCACCTGGTTCTCTTGGACACTCACCTTTGGAGATCCGAGCCGACTTGTAAGAAGTCTGAGGCTGCAATGCCCTGAGGATGCCCAAGCCACACGGGGAAGTCACATGTAGGTGCTTTGGCCAACATCTCCAGCTAAAGTCCCAGTTGACAATCAGCAACATCTTCCAGACATGTGCATGACGATGTTTCTGGAGAAGTTTCTGGTATTGTGGGAGGGATTATTGGGGGAAGACTGCTTTATCTACTGTCTTGTGTTGCCTTTGGCCACAGCGACACGGGCTCCATTAATGAGGACCTTGGCAGGCTGGAGCATTGCTGTGAGAAGAAATGGAACACTCCCAGTTACTTCTGAGAACCGAACCTTCATAAAGCTAATTTCTCCTTAAATCCATCATCTCAAAACCTGAGTCTCTCTCATGATTCCAAACTTACCTGATGCTAGACATCCATACCTATCTATGTATCTATGTATATATTTATGTGTCTATCCATTCTTGATCTATTAATTTTCAATAAAGAAGTTCAAATTACATTTGATAGAATCTTATTCTAGTATGTATGGGCTAATTTAAAAAACAAATCACTCCCTCATCCCAGTGGCTTAATATGGGTTTATTTCTTGTTCACATGAGTCTGATGTGGTCAGATGGCTTTCTTGGGTGGTTCATTTCTAAATGCTAGCTGAAGGATCCAGGTCTCCCTCATCAAGGGGCTCTGCGACCATAGAGTCCTTCACGTTTGGCACCATGGCTGAGAGAATGAGAGCATGGAAGATCACGTGGGATGCTTTAGGGGCTGGGTGGAAGTGGCATTGCTCCTGCCTTCATTGGCCAGAGCCTAGCAGGCTGGTCCCCCGAAAACGTAGCTATTCCTTGGAGGCACAGAGGGGTTGGGTATATATCTAGCTGGTCTCCAGCACTCATCATTAAGGAAGATTTCATGTCATCGAGGACTGTCAGCTATATACATAGGTTATTCCCACAAGGTCACATGTGTGTTGTTGTTTTGTTCCTCTAGGGCAGAGTTGGGGTCATAACACTGCTAAGATCTTAGCACACTTTCATCGTTATTGTGTGGGGGGCTCATCTTTCTTTACCTTCCTCATTATACCAGCCTCCTCTTCTCCCTCCCTTTCTCATAGCATCCCCTCCAATGTGTTTATTGTATGTTCTTAAATATTCACATATCTTACAGAACACGGAGTGTACGGCAGACAGTTTCCACATCTCCAAGTACTTCCCAACTCTGAATATCACTCACCATGTTTGTAAAGTGGTCTCTCGCTGTGGTCTTATTTGTGTTATTTTGAGCATTAATGATTTTGATACCTACTTATACATAGCCTTCTGTAACTGTTTGTTTATGTTTTATAGGTTTTAAATTTTTTCTAGGGTTTTTGGTTTCCCCCCATTGATTTACAAGACTTGTTGTATATGCTACATATTAATATGCTGTTGATTTTTTATTTGGAAAAATTTCTTCTCTCAGTTTGTCATCTCTCTGGTAATTGTGGTGTTCCCGACAAATAGCCTTACTTTTTTAAGAATAGATTTTTATTGATTTCAAAGAGGGAGGGCAAAAAGAGATAGAAACATCGATGATGAGAAAGACTCATTGATCCACTGTTTCCTGCACACTCCCTACTGGGATCAAGCGCACAACCCTTGGTTCATAGGTCGATGCTCAATCATTAGCCATGCTGGCCAGGCAAAACACCTTAATTTTGATGTAACCAAATTGATCCATTAACAAATTATTTCATGGTTTATTCTTTTGGTTCTTGTTTAAAAATCTTGTGCTAATTTTTAGTCATGAAGACACATCCCCACATCTTTGCAGTTATGTTTAACATTTAGATTTTTGAAGAGTTGGAAGTTTAAATCTTTATAAGGGATTAGCTGGAAATACAGCTTTATTTTTGGCCATAGTGGATTTCTTACACGTCATCTCACTAAGCAGTCCCTGTTCCCACCGTTGCTCCATGATGCTGCCTTTACTGTACATACAACAGGTGTGGGCTGCCTCTGAACTCCTCCACAGGGTCCGTTGGTCTATGTGTCCAGCTCTGTAAAAGAGCCAAATTCCTTTTTCTACAGTAGTTTTCTCAAGTCCATCCTCATCCTCACCTTTGTTCTTTATTTTCAAGATCCATTTAGCTATTTGTGGACCTTTGTTCCTTTATACACATTTAAAATTATGTTGAATTTGTAAAACATCCAGCTGGAATGTTGATTTGGATTGCATTGAATATATAGACTAACTTAAGAAGGACTGGTATATCTACCACATTAGGCATACTGTATTATGCCAATTAATACCAGGAACATGGCATACATCTCCATTTATTTAGATGATTAATATTCATTAATAATTACATTTTTTTTTCATAAAGGTATCACGTATTCCCTTTTAGACTAATTATTTTTAAGGCACAGATATTAGTTGTAACAAATTTAATTGAGGCAGCTACTCTTGAGAGGGGCTTCTTTCACATTCCATGATGAGAGTTGGTGTGCCCTTCTCATAGTTCCTACCTTCCTCTTAGATGGAAATCTGCAGAATCTGTAAGGAGCGCCAATTAATTTAAGCAAATGAACTGCACCCTGGGGATATGAGGAAGGCATGAACTCTGCCTGAGTAGAAAAATTCCAGCTCAGGAGTCTTCGCCAGCATTTACTCACCAGGGAGCCCAGTACCCTTTGCTTTGCTGATCAAACATATGCTTTCGGAAGTGAGGAAGCTGGGGATGAATGTTCTTTTGGGGAAAGACTCGGGGCTCCTTAAGCTTCTCCATTGTAATTTTTGCAGCAGAGAAAGGAGAATGTATGCCCTTAGTGTGTCTAAGCACCCAGACTAGGGTGGTCTGAGGCCGGTGCAAACTGTATGTTGAAGTCCTGTGCTTCAACATTAAGTTTTTATTCAAAACTAGAGGCCTGGTGCATGACATTTGGGCACTCGGTGGGGGTGTCCATCAGCCAGGCCTGAATCCTTTCACAGACTGGGAGCGCTTGGGTGGATGTCTGACTGTCCTTAGAGCTGCTGCGGAGGTGGCAGAGGCTCCTACCACCACCGCTGCACTCACCAGCCATCAGCCCAGCTTGTGGCTGTGCAGCACTCCCCCTGTGGGAGCACACGGACCACCAGGGGGCAGCTCCTGCATTGAGCATCTGTCCCCTAGTGGTCAGGGGGCATCATAATAACTAGTCATTCCACTATTCGGTCAATTTGCATATTATCCTTTTACTATATAGGATTTTCAATCTTCTTCAAAGTATGCTGATGACATTTTTTCTAGGCACAGCATAGCGTGAAGTAAAATGGACTTCCTAGGAGGCTGTGCTGCTCTTAACCTGTGGCTCTGTGGACCTCCAATCCCAGGGGGCCAGTCTGAGGAGAAGGATTCCATGAATTTTTTGTTCCACTTTGCTTAGGGATGGTTATGGGCTGAATGGTGTCTCTCAAAAATTCTTATGTTAAAGCTTTGATCCCTGGTATTGCAGAATGTTACTGTGTTTGGAGACAGTACTTTTAAAGAAGTGATTGCGTTAAAATGAGGTCATTAAGGTAGCCCTATTCAATTAGCCTGGTGTCCTTGTAAGAGGAGATTAGGACACAGGGAGAAGACAGCCATCTACGCACCTCAGGAGAAATTAACCCTGCCAACACGTTGATCTTGGACGTCTAGCCTCTAGACAGTGAAAGGATAATTTCTGTTGCTTCAGCCACCCAGTCCTGTAGTTTAGATGTTTAAGAAGATATCTCTGCAACTTAGTTCTCTGTTGTCCCTTCTACAAACTATTGTGCTCTTGGAATTAAAGACCAGGAAGAGCTGTGCATGAGCCAGAGGAAGGAAGAAGAAAGTATGAGGGATACTAGGTAGCTTAGGATACTACCAGTTGATGGGAAAACAGGAATTTTCTCTAGAGGTGAAGTGGTGACTTTCTAGAGAATTCTGAGGAAAGTAGGTCACTGGTCAAACATGATCATAATACTGGAATTAGAATAGTAAACGAGAAGGGGCATTCTGTCCGGGTCAGGGCCTGAGTGTGGACTGGACTCAAGGGAAACACACAACCCCCAGAGAAGGGGGCTAGGGGCAGAACAGAGTTTGGGCCATCATTGGAGTCTAACCCAAGGGTCCTATTGGCTAAGGAAGGTCAGTGGAAGATAGATTTCCCCACATGAACAAAGCAATAACTCAGGAAGAGCTTGGTGCGAGCTGTGGGGAGCCTTACCAGGGCATCTACGGTCTGGAAGTGGGAGACCCCCTTGAGCATGGCTTTGCCCAGTTCTGTGGAAACCTGGCTCAAGGTAGGGCTTGGTGATAAGAACATAAGACATAAGAGCAAGCAGGGTGTTTGCTCAGTGCTCATGTTTAGACAATAACTTTTAGGAGGGCCTCCCTGGATTCAGGCAAGTGCTAGGAGATCAATTAGTTTGTTTCCAGTCACATCAGCTACTGAACTGGGACTTCCTCATCTTCCTGTCACTAGACACAGAATAATTCTGGAAGCTTGAGTTGGGATCTAGCCTAGAAGTAGGGGAAGAGGGGTCGGCTTTTGGAAGTTAAAGGATGAGCATAAGAACAACATCCGGGTCACTTTGAGGAAGGACTTAGCCACAGTTTTGGGGTGGATTTCACGCTGAGGACAAGGAGCCTGACACTCTCTAAATGTGGGCCCTGTGACTTGACATGTGGAATCTGTCTATAGGGAGAGGGAGGTTGGCAGTCAGTAATATTACCATACCCAAAGCTGTAAGATTTGAAAACAAACAATTATTTTAGCGGAAAATGAGAGACCAGCTTCAAGTATTCTTGTTAAGGACTTGTTTCTAAACAGCTGAATAATTACTGTCATCTATTTAAGATTTCCAGATGGTTTCTAAATTTTTCCGCTTTCTTCAAAATTTCTCAGCCTTTTTACACTTGTCTCAAAGATTGCTATAACATTTCTAATTGG
This sequence comes from Pipistrellus hanaki, assembly GCF_964339955.1. Taxonomy (NCBI): domain Eukaryota; kingdom Metazoa; phylum Chordata; class Mammalia; order Chiroptera; family Vespertilionidae; genus Pipistrellus; species Pipistrellus hanaki. The sequence continues at coordinate 4,969,435 of NC_140504.1, read as the reverse complement.
ATCACTGCATTTACAACAAACATGTCTTCAAGGCCCGGCTTGCTAAATGCTGCGGAGAGAGATGCATGAAAACTTCAAGGGCTATTTTAAGGGGAGGCAGCGACTTGCACGATTTGATATTATCAGTGTTCTATCCCCCGTTATGTTCACTATTAAGTCAATATTGGCTGAGCAAATATGAATTTGATAAGTTGTCTAATTCTGGATAAACTGAAAAGTTTCATGATTTTTAATAAAAGATGTATTTAAGTTGACTTTATTATTTATTTGTCTGTTTATTTGAGAGACTTTTTCTTTTAAAAAAATATATTTTATTAATTTTTTTTACAGAGAGGAAGGGAGAGAGATAGAGAGCTAGAAACATCGATGAGAATGAGAAAGAAACATCCATCGGCTGCCTCCTGCACACCCCCCACTGGGTATGTGCACGCAACCAAGGTACATGCCCTTGACCAGAATCGAACCTGGGACTCATGAGTCTGCAGGCTGATGCTCTATCCACTGAACCAAACCAGTTAGGGCTTGAGATACTTTTTCCGACATTGATTCAAATGCTCCCAAACCAGAGTTGCTATGAAATCTCCCTCCCATTCGGTTGATTTTAAAACACAGAGTAGTAACAACTGTACTTTAGGATCCTGCAGGAGCACTATGAGTTTTCCCAGTCTTTTGCAGGAAAACGAAGTCTTTTTTGAGGATTCCCTAGTTTCTGATTTTTCCATTCCAGAGTGGCCACCACCCACATGATGTGGCGTGTTACACGTATTTGTCATTAATGCTGTGTTTCGGGTCCCTGGGTTTCATGAATCAAGTTCTCACAGGTGCCAGTGTTCTTCGTGTGTGCCATTTTTGTTGTTGTTGTTGTGGTGGTGAAATACATGGCACTGAATGCACCATTTTAACCATTTATAAGAGCGCAGTGCGGTGGCATAGCGTCCAACCACGTTGTGCCACCATCACCCCATCGGGGGCACTTCTGGGCAGTGATGGGCGTTCCAAACACAGGAGAGGCTTAAGTGACGTGGCTCTGCAGGGAACAGGCGAAACTCAGGCAAAACCAGTAAGTGGCTGATTCGGTCAAGCCTGTGGTCAGCCATCTGCGGCTCACAAGCCACATGCGACTCTTTGGCCCCTGGAGTGTGGCTCTTCCACAAAATACTACAGCCTGGGCGAGTCTATGTTGAAGAAGTGGCGTTAAAAGAAGTTTAAGTTTAAAAAATTTGGCTCTCAAAAGAAATTTCAATCATACTGTTGATATTTGGCTCTGTTGACTGAAAGGCCAGGCCATTTACTCTTTGCTGCCAGCAGAGGGGAGCAGTGAGCCAAGCCTTGCTGCAGGTCAACCCCTTCACCAGCAGAGAGCCTGAGGAAGGCAGGCGGGCAGGCAGGCAGGCAGGCAGGCAGGCTGGCAGGGGCAGAGAGCATTGTGGTTTCCAAACAGGCACGCCGTACAGCAGGGCAGTGCTTAGGTGTGCAAAGCAATGCTGTGCACCGATTTTCATCAGTGAAAGAAGTCATCCAGGAAGAAGAATTCTCCTCCCTCTTCTGGGCGCTTCTCTCTTTCGTTTGGAGCCTTCTCGCCCTGGGGGGCAGTTAGCAGCATTATTTGGGCATTGGAAGCCCCCTGGGCTTTCCTGGGTGCCGCCCACGTTAGGGAGAGAGACCCATTGGGCATGGACTTTAATTTGCTTTAGAGAAAGTGAAGAAACGGGGGGAGGGGGTTAGGAGGGGGGAAGGGAGGCACTTCTTGTACCTGGAACAGCATGGAGACTAATTATGAACCCTGGGACCTGCCACTGCTCAGTGTTTCTGCATGGAGCCTGCAGAGAACAAATATCACAGTATTTGTTATTATTAATTATTATTATTATTATTAAAATATTTTTTATTGATTTCAGAGAGGAAGGGAGAGGGAGATAGAAACATCCACGATGAGAGAGAATCACTGATCGGCTCTCTCCTGCACACTTCCTGCTGGAGATCGAGCCCGCAACCCCGGGCATGTGTCCTGACCAGGAATCGAACTGTGTGACCTCCTGGTTCATGTTGATGCCCAGCCATTGAGCCACACCGGCTGGGCTCAGCACAGTAGCCAGATGTGACAAAGAAATCAGGCCTTGCGGTCTCCCAGGTCCCACGGTGGGTCTGGCTGTGAGGGACAGGCCAGTCCCTGGCAGGGAAGGCTCCCGGGGAGCAGCCTCGCTCATTGTCCACAGGCAGCCAGGACGTTTTTAGCAAATTACCCACAGCGCCCGGAACCGTGCTGTAGGAACTAACCCCCTGGCAATTACAGCCGCAGATGGTCAGATAAAAATGGAGGGGGATTGTCAACCGAGAAAGTAAAAAAGACAACTGGATTATTTTTAAACCTGATAACCTAGCATTAGTTGGGAAGAAAAGTCAACTTAAACACAAAAGAAAAAAAAAATTAAAAAAAATAATAAAATAAAAATCCCCAGCCAGGAAAAAGCCACCATCCTTAAGAACCTTTACTAGAAAACAACTCATCACCTCACTTTTCCTCCTGCGGGCGGTGTCTGGAGTTAAAGAGAAAATCAGCAATCACAACACAAAGCAGACGCGCAGCCACCCAGCCAGCGCCAGCATCTGTCTGGGCTGCTGTGCTTCCTCCATGGTGAGCCACTCCGGAGGACCACCTTGCTGCCATATTAGCAATAAAGACACCGAACTTTGCGGTTCTCTTCCTTTCCTCTGCCCGGCTGGAAAATGAAGTTCTTTATGCAAATTACTGCCTTACCGCTGGCCATCTCGAGTCCATGTAATGGGGTTGCCTATTTCCTTGACCTCCTAGTGGAATAATTAGGAGCTCTCGTTACCAAGCAACAGAGAGCGGGATGACCCAGGAGCAGAGAGACCTGGGCAGGCTCTCGGGAAGGATGGAGCGGCTTTCGGACGAGCTGCCACCAGATGTGGGGGTAGTAGGGGTCCTGCCACGCGCCCCATGTGGCTGGTGCCCCCTGTGGCCTGCTCACCTCCGCTGCCCCCAACAGGGCGCTGGCACGATGCCAGCTCCTGTGCAGAAATCAGCAAACCTTTGTATTTGTACTTCCTATTTTTCTTATGGCTGAACACACAGATGCATGAGACCGACCCTCTGAACAAATGGAGTGCCCAGACCGGTTCACTGCTATGAACACGATGTTGTAGGGAGATCGCTGCCAGTCTTCACGTGCCCTCGCCGGCCGCTGGGCACCACCATGCACGTCCTGCGCCTGTGGGTCTGACCACTTCCCGTCTGTGAAGGGGGGGATCATGCCTAGCTGTCCTTCTGGGACCAGCGTGTGTGTTTCACTTCTCCTCAGCTCCTCCGAGTCCCGGGGGCGACACCAGCTGGTCACTGCTCTGGAATGGAAACCGAGGCCAGGCAGACAGACTGATTCATGTGCTGGGGGGCGGGGTTGTGACTAATGAGTTTTATGATTCAAACCCCAAAAGCCCTAAGAGAAAAACCACACCCTCAGAAGGTTCTATCTTCCTTCCAGATCCCGCCTCGCAGCTCAGAGGGGCGGGCATGCCAGGACTGTCCCGGAGCTGAAGAGAAGAGCTTTCATGCACTTGGGTGCATAGAGTGCATCTGGTGCAACATGTATGTGTTTGGGTTAAATAAATAAATAAATAAATAAATAAATAAATAAAATCCCAGCCCCTTAGGGCCATATCCCAGAGGGCCAAACCTGACTATGCCTGGTGTTGAGATTGCGTGATTATGAGTAACTCCTAATTATATTTATACCTTTTAAATGTTCTAGACTTGACTTCATATTAGCTAATATAAACATGTGCTAGAGTCCTGGTGCACAAAATCTGTGCACAGGGCTGGGGGTGGGGTGGGATTCCCTCAGCTCAGTCTGCACCCTCTCCAATCTGGAACCCCTTGAGGGATGTCCAACTACTGGTGGGATCGGGCCTAAACCAGCAGTCGGACATCCCTTTCACAATCCAGGACTGCTGGCTCCCAACTGCTTGCCTGCCTGCCTTCCTGATTGCCCCTAACTGCTTCTGCCTGCTAGCCTGATCACCCCTAACCACTCCCATGCCAGCCTGATTGATGTCTAACTGCTCCCCTGCCAGCCTGTTTGGCCCCAACTTCCTTCCTCTGCCCACCTGGTCACCCCTAACTTCCCTCCCCTGCAGGGTTGATTGCCTCCAACTGCCCTCCCTTGCAGGCCTGGTGCCTCCCAACTGCCCTCCCCTGCTGGCCATCTTGTGGTGGCCATCTTGTGTCCACATGGAGGCAGCCATCTTTGACCACATGGGGGCAGCTATTGTGTGTTGTAATGATGGTCAATCTGCATATCACTCTTTTATTAGGTAGGATGCTTACATGTGGTGCCTGTTGTATGTGTATGTATGTATGTACACATGTGTATATGTTATATGTGTGCATAATGTCCAGGGGCTTGCTTTCCAAGGTGTGATTCTCCCTGTAAAATTGAGTTATTATCACATACATCTCCTTATTCTTCCAAGGGGAGGGGTAGAAGAGCCACTTCTGTGAGCAGTGACTTGAACTGCCCGTGGGGTCAGCTGTAGGACTCAGAGGACAGGAGTTCCCTGCTTGGCCCTGTGATACACCAGCTGGGTATTCCAGCCACCTTGCTGAGATGGATACTTCATCTTTTGTAAAAACAAGAGCCAAGAATCACTGAGTACGAACTATGTTCCAGAAACATTTCCCCCACCCATCCTTACACCACGCCTGAGAGGGAGGTTTGGTTTTCACCCCATTCCCCAGATGAGAATACAGAGGCGTGAGCAACCAGGTAATTCTGGAAAGCTGCCAGCAGGGAGCTGAGTCCAGGAAGTGGCCTTCAGGACCGCTGCTCCCACCACCAGGCAGTCCTGCCTGCTTAACACAAGGTGACAGCCTATTGGGGACGCGGGGGGGGGGGGTGTGGGGAGATAAGAGACTTACAAGCAGAGGGCACTGAAGAGGACCGTGGGAGTAGCCAGCACAACAGGGTGGTTTAAAGTACATTTGAAATGTTGGCATCTGCAGTGGAGTCTGGGTTCGTGGTTTCTAAGCCCAGGTGAGAAGGCTGCCTTCTTGTGGGATGTGGTTGGAGTCACGGGACTGGCAGGATTCTACTTGGACATGTGATTGCTGGGCCCTGTTGTCCTGGCATCCATCTGACCTGGGAGGATGTGAGTGACCAGGACCTACCCAAGGCCCTGGTGGTGGTGGTGGTGTGGGGGGGGGGGGGGGAGGTTAAAACAGGCTCAGCCCCAGCACAGGACTCCAGCATTTTCCAGCCCCTCTGTGGTTTCCTAGGGAAAACCTGGGCACTATTTTGGAGCTAAGGATTATGTCCCCACAGTGGATAGGGTATTGACTGATTCATATCCACATTCAAGAGCATGGCTGTCTCCATCAGTGGGGGCTGCTTTACCAGAGCACCAGGGACTGGATGGCTTATACATCACAGACGCTAGCTGTCCACAGTTCTGGAGGTCGGAGGTCTGAGGTCAGGTGCCATCATGGTTGGTTCTTGGGATGGGAACCTCCTCCTGATGTCCTCATTGTGCCACACCCCCACCCAACCCTGCCAATGCTCCAGTCTTGTCTGGCAGGGTTATATGGTGGTGGCGGTGGGGGGGAAGGTGGCAGAATGAGCTTCCTCTAGTGTCTCCTTGTCTCTTCTTATAAGGGCACTAACCCCATTCGTGGGGCTCCACCCCTAGGACCCAATGGCCTCCCAAAGCCCCACGTCCAACAGCACCCCACTGGGGATTAGGGTTCCAACATATGAATTTGGGGGAACACAAAGATTCAGTTCACAGCAGTGGCCTCTATAAAATACTTCCCTGAAAAGAAATTTGAAGGAGAAGCTCCATGCTAATAATTTTAACGAGCAGCCCCTCTAGAACAATAATAGGAAAGTTGAGTTGGTTTCTGTCTGTCACAGATACGCACAGAGTCATCTGTCTCTCTGAAGACTCGGATTCTTCAAAAGTGATGACTAAATTGACTTGAGACACATCAGATGACACAGCTATGTGTTGGAAAGAGCTTTGGAATAGGCTGCCAGAATTCTGACTCCTGGGCACCTCTAGTTACTGCATGACTTTGAAAGATAACAGCAACTCAAAAATGCTCCTTACTTCTAAATTCAACAAATTCTGACAACCGTGTTCTCTTTTGATTATCAGACATTAAAAACAAAAGGCCACTTTGCAACCATTCTTCCCTTCATAGGTGTGCAAAGTCTTGGGCCAAAGGCAAACATACTGTGGTGATATGTGGCAGTCTCTGCTCAGATCTCAGCATTCATTTATTCAGTCAACCAACGTTTATTAAAATGCAAAGAGGAAGCCGAGAATAATTCTCTGTCTTCGGGATTCTCTCAACCCTGTGGAAATGTCCACAGCCCTGGAAGCACTCTCTCTCTCTCTCTCTCTCTCTCTCTCTCTCTCTCTCTCTCTCCTCTTCAACCCCCACCCCAAGGATAAAAGACGGCTTGGGTTTAACAGAACCATTTGGGGACTAAATGTGCCTCTCCAAAAGCTTTCTCATGATTTTGGAGCTGGCCTGGCCATGCCAGTGCTGAGCACATATAAGGTTGAAATTATGTGCAATTAGAAATTTCCCTTCCCCCCCTTTGTCTGGCTTTTCTAATTTCTAATCCCATTTCTTCCTCTCATGCCCATCACTGAGTCTGGCATCAACTGATCAGGACAATGTCTATAAAATTAAATTCACGAAAGCCTTGGCAGCTAATTCTAAATCCAGCCTTGATGTGGTCTTGACCCTGGGTGTTAGCCAACTGGTAGACCTGATCAGAGGGCCGCAGAGCAGATTGCTGAGCACCCATTAGACTAGTTTTTCAATCTTGTCTATCAGGGTTGGGGTGCAGGGTGGGGGGGAGGGGGGTGTCAGGATGCTAGCTGATGCACAGAGAAATTCTGGGGATGGTTGAAAACCCTCGATTTGGTTCTTCTGGAACCCTAATCTCCAAGTTTTAAATTGAGCAAGGAGAGGGAGCCTGACCTTTTTAGTATGGTCAGGCCCCAGGGTTAGCAAGTTGCTTCAAAACACCCACCGCCAAGAACCAGGATCCCAGGAGCCAATTTCCCTGATTTCTCACCCTGCCGAGTTTCTGAGGGCCAGACAATCCCCACCATCCATGTATTTCCCCCTTCTCCCTCCGGTGGAATAATTTAGGATTTGTAAAACAGAGTTACAAAAGGGGATTGTTTGGGGGGATTGGCTATATAACGAGCCTTTTTATTCCCAAGAAAATTGCTTGCTCTCTGCAAAATGTGCCGTGCCATTCACTCCCCGACTCGGCCATTTCCATTCCGGCCAGCAGCTTCCTTTCACACTCGACACACCGCATGCAAATGCGAGCCCACAGCCCAAAATCCGCCCTAAGATGGTGCCTGTGTTTCTCCGCAGATCCTCACCTCTTTCAGGCAGGAAATTACTGTCAACATGCCTGCTGCCTGGCAGCCATTAGCTGAGCCTTTTCTCCCACTTTTGGAAGGAAAATAATGTGCCCGAGTCCATTTCTAGAAAGATGTCTGCATTTAAAAATCATTATCTTCAAAAAAACCAGCAGCCAAAGTCATTGACGGGGCTGCATTCACATCCAGGAGCTAAGCATCTCCCCATTGTATGTGGATGCGGTAGCTCGGGGTCTATTTTAGAAGGCAGGCTTTCGTTCCGTGTAATTACTACGGTTTCCACCGGAGTTTCTGGGCAATTACCACATAGTTTATTTCATGGGAACTATGCAATTAACTTGTCCTGCTTCTCTAAATGGAAAGGACTATAATTCTCCTACAAATGGTCTGGATGCTGGTTTTCTCGGCCGTACTTTCAAAAACTCTATTTTGCGTGCTTTCTTCATTTTCTCCCTTTTCTTTCTTCAAATAATCTATGAGGTTTATTCTTTTTTTTTTTGCTTTTATAGACTCGAGGAAAACAAGATTGCTGACATGTCATGGGGCAGCCCCGCGTTATCAAGACGTCTACTGGGACAAAAACGGCAGAACAATGGGAGTTAAATTATTCCTACAAATGAATGCCCGGTCAAGGTCTGGAAAGAATCGACCAGATGGAAATCAGGTCAGGAGCCCAGAAGAAAATCAACGCATTGGTCTTTACCTCTCGTTCTGTGGGAGTGAGTGTGGAGAGGGAATTGGTTTGATTTGGGCCCTTTGCATTTTCTGCTGGAAGGTGAGGGTGATTTTCAGAGAATGCCTCAGGGCACATCCTTTTTGTTTGAAGGCGCAGGCTGGGGAGATAGAACTGGGCACTCATAAGAGGCTTTGAAAAGTGAAAGGAACCCCTGTGCTAATTACAACCTCCGGGAAGGATGGAAACTGTTAACCCACAGATACTTTCAGAAATTCATCTGCTTGGTCCTAACTGGTTTGGCTCAGAGGATAGAGCGTAAGCCTGGGGACTGAAGGGTCCCAGGTTCGATCCCAGTCAAGGGCAAGTACCTTGGTCGTGGGCACATCCCCGGTAGGAGGTGTGCAGGAGGCAGCTGGTGGATGTTTCTCTCTCATCAGTGTTTTTAACTCTCTATCCCTCTCCCTTCCTCTCTGTGAAATATCAATAAAATATATTGAAAAAAAATTAATCTGCTTGCTCCTGTCTGTATGACCAGGGAGGATGGCTTTTACATGGCCCATTGTGATGACTGACTGGTGACTTAAATTCTAAAAGCAATTCACCTTCCCTGTCAGATCAGGGGCCCCAGGGCCAGCCCTAGGCATAATTTCCCCTCTTCTAACCTAGTAAACCCACCTGTCCAACCATCTACCAAACATCCGATATATATGGTCTGCAAGGTGCCGGGGGTGAAGGAGATGTGCTCCCTGCCCTTGAGGACATTCTAGTCCAGAGGGGGGTGGAGGGGGGGATATCAAGGCAACAGCAGGTGGAGTATAGCGAGACGGCACCATAAGCAGATGAGCTGTGAGAGCAGCTCTCCCATTCGACAGATACTCTCAGTGTACTGAGCACCTCCTTCATGCTGGGTGCTACTCTTGGTTGTAGATGTAATAAGGATTGAGATACATAAGATCCTAATCCTCATGGTACTTACATTGTACTGGGAAAACAGAAAATAAACGGGCCCATGTTAGGGTCGCTGAAGGAGGTACGCACCAGGCCAACTGGTACTTTACCAGTGGTAAAGAATCATACATTATTGGGTTATCTGGAAACCCAATGGCGCCAGCCCTAGGGATGGGGAGAAGGAGATCTTAAAGGGTACTAGGCAGGCTTTTTCGGCAGGGCATTCTCTGGGCGGGTCCTGATGCTGGGCAAGTCCGGAGGGGAAGTTACTGGTCTTAGCAGATGGTCCATGGGAAAGGGAAGCTGGGCTGTGAAATGGTCGAAAGGTCAGTTTCCCAGGGGAGGGAACATCAGTTTATTTGATCAGACCTAATAATCGACAAGTAAAAAGGTGCACCAATAGCAGGCAATGACATACTGAAATCTCACCCAATACCCCTTGAGTATTAACAACACGATTGATCAGTGTTTTATTTTTCAAAGCACGTCCACGTGTGGCTCCGGTGGGGAGGGGTGCATTGTGGGGAACGTGGGAGACAGCAGCAGGATTATCTCTGGACTGGGGACTCTTTGGAGGGAGAAAAGCTGTGCTTTCTGGGAGCAGGGACTACTGGAGGGGAGGGAGCTCTTGAGATGTGGGGAGAGGCAGGGAGAAGGGCCGTAGGGCAGGGGGTGTCACAGATGCATTGCTCTATTCCTGTGTGTGCCTGGGCCAACAGCTGAAAGCAGGACCCCCTCCTCCTCCTCCTCCTCCTCCTCCTCCTCCTCCTCCTCCTCCTCTTCTTCCTCCTCTCCTCCTCCTCCTCCTCCTCTTCTTCCTCCTCCCCCCCTCCTCCTCCTCCTCCTCCTCCTCCTCCTCCTCCTCCTCCTCCTCCTTCTTCTTTTTAAAAATGTATTTTATTGATTTTTACAGAGAGGAAGGGAGAGGGATAGAGAGCTAGAAACATCGATGAGAGAGAACCATCGACAAGCTGCCTCCTGCACACCCCCACAGGGGTTGTGCCCGCAAATGGCACCAGCCACACACACACACACACACACACACACACACACACACACAATGTACATGCCCTTGACCGGTTTCGGCATGAAAGCAGGACCTTCTTACCAGTCGGGCAAACACATCTATCCAGTGGCTCCCAATGGGGAGTGATGGCTATCTTGTCTCCAGGCACATTTGGCTACATTCAGAAGCCTCTTGGGGTGAGATCAGGGTGAATGCATGTGATAGTCATCCAGTGAGCAGAGACCAGAATGCTGCTCAAAACCCCACAATGCCCAAGAGAGACCCATGCCTCCTCCCCTCACACACACACACACACACACACACACTCACACACACAGTCACTCACACACACACTCACACACATTCACACTCACACATACACATGCACACACTCACACATACACACTCACACACACATACTCATACACACACTCACACTCACACACACATACACACACACACACTCACACACACTCACACATACACACACACTCACACACACACACACACACACACTCACACACACACAAACACACAGGAAAAAAGATCTCAGGTTCTATAGGTCAGTGGAGCTGAGGTTGAGAAACGCTGATCCAGCCACACACCCCCTCTGCCACGGGCAAGGGGCCGGAGAGAAGCTGCTGGTGCGAAGGCACAGGCCTGGCTGGGCCCCAGGCACAGCTCTGCTGGGCGGGAGGCTGCGCGGTAAGGAGCTGGGCGCACGCTCTGTGTGGGGAGAACGGGAAGATTATCTTGTCACCACGGGGCAATTATCCTGCGAATATTTTGGCAGCACGCTATGTTTTTCTGTGTAATTGCAATTAACATGGAAAGTGATCCAGTACTTGTGGTGTGTGCCATGCCTGCCCAGAAAATAGGTGACTCACGCTAAGGTGGCAGCTACACGCTGGTGACCTATGTCTAAAGAAGAGGTGGCGCGGGGGTCAGCCGCATCGCCGGCCGTTTGCCTAGCCAGCGCCGAGCTCTCAGAGGGCCTGTGTTCAGGAGGAAACGTGGTGGCACATTGGCCACAGGGAGGGAGAGCATGCGCATACGTGTTTCCTGTCTCAGACACTCTTTCAGTTCCAAAGCTGATCACCGATTCTTTTGAAAAATCAACATATCCTTTAAACTTAAAAAAAAAAAAAAATGTTATTTTAATCTTTTTTTTTTTTACTTTCCAATGACAGTTGACATTCAGTATTATTTTAAAAATATATATTTTGATTGATTTCAGAGAGGAAGGGAGAGGGATAGAGAGAGAGAAACATCCATGATGAGAGAGAATCATTCATTGGCTACCTCCTGCATGCCCTCTACTGGGGGGATCGAGTCTGCAAATGGCTGGAATCGTACCCGGGACCCTTTAGTCCACAGGCGGGTGCTCTATCCACTGAGCCAAACCAGCTTGGGCTCAATACTCCTTTAAATTAATTTGAGGTGTCCAGCATAGTGGTTAGACATTGATATAATTTACGATGTGATCATGCCAATAAATCTAGTACCCTCCTGACACCATACATAGTTATTACAATATTGTTCACTATATTCCTCTGCTGTACTCACATCCTTGGATCTATTCTGTGACAACCAGTCTGTGCTGCTTCATCCCTTGTTGTATCCAGCCCCCGGCACGTGCAAGCCAGCATATTCTTGATGGCAGACACTATACTGTCTCTTGTATCAACAGAATGCAGTTTCTCCTCCTATATTTTTAAATGTTCCAATCTGGAAAAATATATATATATATATATATATATATATATATATATATATATATATATATATTTACAAGTGTACATCTCATTTTCCTGTTCTAATCTTTAGGGTGTAAATGTTTCCTTAGTGCTCCGTTCTGATACAGTTCCAGCCATTGTGTATATTTGAGAATCTTCTAAAATAACTCACAGCCTGAATTTCAACAGTGATTGCTAATTTTCTTCAGTGAGTCAGTTTTCAGGAAGTCTTATCTTGAACTGGACCCCCTTCCTCCTTCACAGGCAGTCCTAGCAGCAAAGTCGGGACGTTACCTGGTATGTTTGGATGTGGAGTGGAGCCCTGGCCACAGCGGGCACGCTGCCGTGTCCCAGTGGAGTGTCCTGCTGGCGGTGTGCTGGGCTGCTGGGGGCCATAGGCTGGTGCTGAACCTGGCTCCCTGTCTTGCACGTAGTTAAGATCAGGCTGGTGGGCACACCCAGTCCTGCTGCCCATCCCTCTGGACCTGGGGACTTCCTTCCTCAGAGCCTGTGACAGCCGTCAGGGCCTTGGACACCTGACTCACGGACACTCAGCCTGGAAACCCCCAGCACGCAGGCTCTGCCACGGAAACCGAATCAGCTGTGGTCCCTTGTCCCACTGTCCACGCACCCAGCCTGGCTTCCCTGCAGAGCCACCCAATTCCCTGGCGAGGACAGCAGCACATTTGGCCCCACACTCCCGTGGGCTGGTTTCTGGGGCCAGACGTTGTAAGCCTTGTACATGGTCCTCCGAGTTGTAGGATTGGTGTCCCTGTTTCTTTATCCCGCCTCCTGGGCTGGGCACTTCCTTTCAGTTCCCACGGCCTCACCCTCTAAGCCAGGTTGGAGCTGCTGCAATGAATCCTGACCCAGCCAGCAATTCTGGACGCAGCAGCTGGACTCATGGTCTACAGCACCCACACAACACACAGAACACCAGGAAAAGCATCCTTTTACACAAGATTTCTTAATTTCCAAAAGAAACAATCAGCCCTAACTGGTTTGGCTCAGTGGGTAGAGCATCGGCCTGTGGGCTGAAAGGTCCCAGGTTCAATTCTGGTCAAGGGCATGGACCTTGGTTGTGGGCACATCCCCAGTAGGGTGTGTGCAGGAGGCAGCTGATCAATGTCTCTAACTCTCTATCCCTCTCCCTTCCTCTCTGTAAAAAAAAAAAAAAAAATCAATAAAAATATATACATATTTAAAAATAAATAATCAGTATTTGTTTCACTAACATTGTCATTTTACATATTAGGTTTAAAAAAACAACAACCCTCAATGCCCAGCCACCGTAACTCAGAGGTTGGGCGTTGACCCCATGAACCAGGAAATCACATTTCTGTTCCCAGTTAGGGCATGTGCCTAGGTTGTGGGCTCGATCCCCAGTAGGGGGTGTGCAGGAGGCAGCAGATCATGGACTCTCTCTCATCATTGATGTTTCTATCTCTCTCCCTCACCCTGTCTCTCTATGAAATGAATAAAAACATATTAAAAACAAACTAAAAGAATAAAATTAGAGCTAGGGCCACAGGTTAGCAGTGCAGACCTTGTCACCAATCACTGACATTTTTTTAAAAATATATTTTTATTGATTTTTTACAGAGAGGAAGGGAGAGAGATAGAGAGCTAGAAATGTCGATGAGAGAGAAACACCGACCAGCTGCCTCTTGCACACCCCCTACTGGGGATGTGCCCGCAACCAGAGTACATGCCCCTGACCGGAATCGAACCTGGGACCTTTCAGTCCGCAGACTGATGCTCTACCACTGAGCCAAACCGGTTTTGGCCACTGACATTTTTGTACTTTAAACATTTTGAAAAGCAATCCATTGTATATGTTGCTATGGCCTCTGGCCCACGGACAGCATAGTTTGCTTTTTTTTTTTTTTTTTTCAGGAAAGTACAGAACATATCCATTATAATTGTACAGTGACGTGTGTGCACATAGTAGGTGAGTTTGCAGAGCTGGTCTTCACTGGACACCGCAGGGTCAGGCACGGGATCGAAGCTAGGCCTGTTTGCCAGCTGCACCAACCCCGGGACCCCCGTGTCCTCGCTAATTGGAGGCCGACCCTGCCACCTCCTTCGCGCAGTCATGTCATGGCGGTGGCATCCACGCTGCTAGTTTAATAATCGAGATAATAACACACTTTGTGCGGAGCCGTTGATAACAGCGGCGTGCTCGCAGTCCACGCTGTGCGTGTGTTCATCTTTGGAAACACAAGGATGTATTTCTCGTACTAATTTGGAGTTCCCTTCAGGATGTTATTTTCTTCCCGATGGCTGGCTTCTTCCCGCTGCTGCTGCCGTTCCCACCAGTCAGCGTGCTGGGGGACACCTCTGGCTTGTCGTCCACGTTCGTGGTACACGGCCCGGGTCTCTGCTTCCAACACCCCAGGGATCAGTCATGTCCATTCCTGTCCATCGCACTCTTGGCCTCCAGGAGACTAAAGGACATCCAAACGCCTCCGGTTTTCTCTTGTGCGTTCCAATTTTCAGAACTAAACACAGTCACAGTCCCATTTCTGCTCATTAGCGCGGGCCCCTCTAAAGTTTTGTGGATGCTTCTGACTCTGTCTCGGCTCTGGGGAAGTGATGTATCTGCTTATGGCTCCCTGGTTTTCCTGCTGATCTGGGCAGAACTGGCCACACTCTGATTCCTCTTGGCACATCCAGGGGAACAGTGGGGGCCGTGGATGGACTGATGGCTCATGGGGGTGACACAGATGGCCTCACAATGGCTGACTCACCGGTCACATCTTGAGTCGTTTATGAAAAAGTTAAAGAAATCATAACTGTCCATTAACTGTTTTGTACCAGGCAAAGCTGGGGTGACATGTTTGTGAGAAAAGCACAGCAGCCGCCATCCCGCTGATGTGAACAGGTAGTAGATGGAAGGTCTGGGTTTAGCTAAGAGTTCGTTTTGACGTGAATTAGCCATTAATCAGTAAACCAAGGATTCACGAAAGAGGTGGCCAGCAGGTGGCTCAGAAGGACATTGAGAAAGGGGCCTCCATCCCCAGGAGCCGCATGCAGATGCTCTGCCCAAACCATCCGGGGGATGAGGTCCCTCCGGGCGGTGAACTCTGCAGCCCCCCGGGGCACGCAGACCACGTCACCCCCCCCCCCCACTTCTCCTGACCATGTTCACATGTATGTACCAGTATAATTAGGGTCCCTTGGCCTGGAATGGGGGAATTGGGGCGAAACCAGCTCTCTGACATCCCCTGAGGTGTCCCTGATTGAGAGAGGGTGCAGGCCAGGCTGGGGGGCCCCACGGGTGCACGGTCGGAGCCAGAGAGGGACCGTGGGAGGGCATTAGGGCGTGTCTGGCCCTTCTCGCCCAGTCCTGATCGGCTGGACCCCAGCAGCAAGCTAACCTACCGGTCAGAGCGTCTGCCCCCTGGTGGTCAGTGCATGTCATAGCTACTGGTCAAATAGTTGAACAAATGGTCATTTAGCATATTAGGCTTTATTATAGAGGAGGTTGGCAAAAGTAGGGGGCTTACAGATGTGAGCATGCAAAACACAGAGCTTGTTCTTATATTATTTATTAATTATTGTATTATTTTCTAGCCAAACAACTGTAAACCTACTTTTGCCTACCCCTGTACACACACACACACACACACACACACATACACACATACACACGTGGTTAAATGTTATTGTTATTTGAAATTGTGACAATTTAATGCTAATGCATTGTTAAAACCAAGTCAAAGTTACCCCTAAAAATCCTGCTTGACTTTAGAGGATATGAACTCAGAGCATTAACTGCTGGCATCCACACACCCAAAGAGGAAGCAGGAGGGCAGATGGCAGAATTACACATTTTCTTTATAAGTGTTTGCCTTTTCATTATCATTATCATAGAAATACATGCTCACTGTAGAATATTTCAAAAGTAGGACAGATGTGAAGAAGTAAGATAAGTCATCCCAAACTCACCATCTTGAAACAACCTCTGTTGACGATTCTCATATTTTTCCTATCCTTTTAAAAAATCATTTTCATTTTTTAACATAGTTGAGAACAAATGCATGTATGCATCCTGACAAAAAATAGAGGGCAGAAATCAATAAAGAAATCCAAATAAGGATGAGTGGAAGTTCTGATATTTTGTTCAGGAAGCATTTTTATAGATACCAGTTTAGGGAGGCCTGGACTAGCATAGTTTAAGTCACATATGTCAAACCCAAGGCCCGCGGGCCAAATCCAGCCCGCCAGGCCTTGCAATGCGGCCCGCACTGCGCTGTCATCACTGCACTCCGCTGTCAGTTTATGACATTGTCAGTTTATGACTGTTCAGTAAACCATTCAGCCCGTGATTTAGGCTGGATTTTAGATTTTGGCCCCTTCTCTGATTGAGTTCGACACCCCTAGTTTAAGTGAAGAATATCTTGCATTTTTAGTTGATTACAAGTGAGTGTGGGGCAATATTGCCAACCCAATCTTAAAATTAGTTGAAAAAGGTACTGTGTCCAGACCCATACAGTTAATCTGGGACACTTTTGGTTATATAGAACTACTTGGAAACAATATTGATCATGAGCTCCAACACACACACACACACACACACACACACACACACACATTTTTTGAATATAACTAACCTACCTAATAAAAGAGTAATATGCAAATTGACCATACCTCTGCTACACCCACAAGCCACACCCACTAGCCAATCAGAGCGAGTATGCAAATAAACCCAACTAAGATGGCTACAGCCACAGAGAACAGGAGGGAGGCTTGGGTTTCCCAGGCAATGGAAGAAGCCAAGCTTTCTGCCTGCTCTTGCCAGCCTAAACCTCCACTCAAGGCTACAAAGTTTCAATTATAGAAGGTAAACAAATCTAAACAGAAATGGTGGCAGCCACAGAGCTGGAAAGAGTGGGAGGCAAGTGTTTCCCCCTCCAGGGACTATATACGGTTCATGGTTTATGGCATCTGTAAAATGTGAGTATTTAGGTCAATAGGTCTTGCAAGACCAGATAATGAAGGAAGGGGCAGTGACTTGATGATAGGCTAACAAGAATGTGCTTTAGGGATACTGACTGACTAGGTACAGAGTCAGGCTGCTGGTCCCCCCTCCAAAAATGTCTCATTTTCCTCGTCAACGGCATTGCCCACCTGTCCACGGCTGCAGGCCTGGCCTGTGGCCACAGAAACGGCTGTTCACTCTGAATGACACGGTGGCACAATCTTTCTAAAAATCATACTTTTCTCGCTTTATTTCTTTCCGCAGCATCATCTATGAGAGCCCTCCATGGGAGGGGAGAATGCCGTGTGTGAATGATGTGGGTCGGTACAGAGTTTCCTCCGTTGGTGAGATGCGGACCAAAGTCTCTCCGCAATAAACAAGAAGCGCGGTGTGTAATTTCCCGCTGGTCCTTTTTGTTAATTGGGCTCTCACTGCTGAAGTCTTTGATGTAGAGAATAATGAACAACTGGCTTCTGCGCACAGCCCCTCCGATGGGCCAGGCCCCGAATTTACAGCGAGCTATTTTTAGATCTAACATTATGATATAAGAGATTGCTTATTGCTGGTAATGCAGAAAGCAAATTGCATTTCCGCCTCTGCCTGTGCTTCCGTGTGGCTTGCACGAGCCTCCGCTCCTGCTGATTCATTATGCCCCAACGACGTGCATAAAGTCTGGGGATTTCTCATGTGGCAGGTAATGCTCGAACATTTTTATTACGACTCAAGTTTAAACTCTGTTTGGCCAGTCATAGGTGGTTCTTAGATGAATCAAATTAAGATTTTCTTATGTAAGCCCTGTTGGGGTAAAAGCACAGGACGTTGGATATTTATTATGTAAGAGAGAGAAAGAAAATCCTCATGGTGGTTTTTGCCCCAAAGATGGGTTCTCTGTATCCTCTCTCCCTCTCCCTCTCCTCCTCCTCCTCCTCCTCCTCCTCCTCCTCCTCTTCCTTCTTTTCTTTCTCCTCCTCAAGCTTCTTTTCTCTCCTCCATCTCCATCTTCTTCCAATTCATGTCCCAATATTGCCACTCTTTTTTTTTTAAATTTTTAAAAAATATTTTAAAATTGGTTTTTAGAGAGAGAGGAAGGGAGGGGGATAGAGAGATAGAACATCTATAATAGAGAAACATTGTCAATCCGCTGCCTCCCGCATGCCCCCTAGAGCCCGCAACCAGGGCATGTGCCCTGACCGGGAATAGAACCAGCAATCTCTTGTTTCATGGGTCGACGCCACACCAGCTGGGCCATCGCTCTCATTTTAATCTGACAATGTCATGGAACCTATATGTCCAAGGTCTGGCCTTCTAGAACCTGCTGTTCTAAAAATAGAAACAGCACACCGAAAACGACCATGAACTCAATAACCCCTTACTCCACCTTTATCTCATTCCCCACGATAGCTTCCATATACATTTAAATAATGGTCTACATAAATACTCGAAGAATTACTTTTTCAATTTATGGGCCAGTATGGACTCAAGGACACTTCCCAACGGAGCTGCAGCTGCCCAAGGGCTGGGAGCCAACGAACTCACTAGGCACGATTTTCTGTTTATTTATTCATTAACTGCTCACTGGCTGCCGCTGATGTCCTGGGCACAGAGGGTAATCAGACGGGCAAGTGGCGGTCCACCTTCAGGTGGACATGTGCGAACCAATGGGAGGCAGGCAGGGGCGGTGCCAGGGTTGGAGTCCTTGTCCCAGGAGCTGTGTCACAGGACACATGTTGGGTCTGGCCTGTGACAGGGTGCCCGGAGCAGAGGCAGCCTACAGGGGAGCCCTCCGTGGGGCGGGAAGGCCTGGCTCTGGTGCGCCCGCCAGGCCCCTGTCCCTGGAGCTGCCCGGAGAGCGGGGCGTCAGGTGATGTGTGTGGGTCCCTCGGGGGCAGCAGCTGGTCGCCAGCAGCTCAGGATGTTCCCAGGGGAAGCTTCTCCCCAGAGGAGGGCATCTTTTATTTTTATTTTTTTTATTTTTAAAATATATTTTATTGATTTTTTACAGAGAGGAAGAAAGAGGGATAGAGAGTTAGAAACATCGATGAGAGAGAAACATTGACCAGCTGCCTCCTGCACACCTCCTACTGGGGATGTGCCTGCAACCAAGGTACATGCCCTTGACCGAAATCGAACCCGGGACCCTTGAGTCCGTAGGCCAACTCTCTATCCACTGAGTCAAACTGGTTTTGGTGGAGGGCGTCGTTTTGGCAGCCGCGGGGGCCCACAGCCTTCCCTTGAAGCTCCACAAACCTTCCTGGAAACCCCAGGGGTGTGCCAGGGGCGGGAAAGTCTGCCAGGGCTCCTGCCCCAGCGGGCCCCTCACTGTCCCAGCCACAGAGGCCCTTGTTTTGCTGCTGGGCCCTGAAGGGTGGCTGCTTGTGCCCAGTCTCCCCAAACTAGTCTCTGGTGGGTATGGCTCCCTCCGCTCCTGGCTCAGCACCTCTGCCAGCTAACTCACGCCTGGCCCTCACTCAGTGAGGGCACTGACCAACCCCCCTCACTCCCTCTCCAGCTCCCTCCCCCCCACTCGCTCTTTTCCCAGCTGACTCTGCTCCCTGCACACTTGAGCGCATGTTGATGGGGCACCAGATCTCAGACAGCCTGACTGGTAGGGTTCAACGAAAGTGACCCCAACAGAGGAGGGGCTCAGGCTCCCGGGGAAGGTCTCCCACAGAGGGTGGCCATCCTGAGGATGGATGGGAGCGAGCAGGGGGAGGGGGAGCACTCAATGGGGAGATGGCCTGCCAGGCCCAGGAACAGAGCTGCCTGCCCCTCGTCCTCCCTTGTCAACCCCCCTCCTCATTTCTAAGGGAACAAGAGGACAATGAGCCCCAGCAGCTGCTTTTCTCCAAACTGGCAGGTGCTGGGAGCAAAGGCACGCGCATGCTCAGCGGTCCTCAGAGTCACCGGGAAGGCTGGTTAAGTCTTCCAGATGGTTGGGTCCCACCCACGGCTCCCCATTCGGTGGACCTGGGGTGGGGCCCCCAAACCTGCCTTTTAAGTAAGTTTCCAAAAGGCGCTGGTTCCGCTGGTCCAGGGACCACACGTGGAGAACCCCTGTGTGCGGCCACCCCGGTCCTCGTGGGCCTGGGTCTGGCCGAACCTGCCTCTCTGAGGCCACGCTGCCCTGAGGACCCACATGCCTCTGCCTCTTTCACAAGGGCGGGTGTTACTGATTCACAGAGGGCCTCCAGCTGTCCCTTGAAGACGCCCCCTTTCCTACCCAAGCATCCCTTTCCTGGGGCAATGTAGGCAAGTGAAGCCTCCTCTCATGTTAGAACTAGCGGCCCGGTGCATGAAAATTCGTGCACTAGAGTGTGTGTGTGGGGGGTCCCTCAGCCCGGCCTGCTCCCCTCACAGTCCAGGAGCCTTCAGGGGACGTCCTACTGACAGCTTAGGGAGGAGACTGGGCCGATCAACCTCTCCCATCACCCTGCTGCTGCTGCCACTGCCAGCTGCCTCTGCTGCCAGCCCTCGGCCCTCAGCCCTTGCTTCTTAGCGCTGGTCCTGCCCCCTGCACACTGGTGGGTGGGGGCAATCTGGGGCCAGGCCAGCTGGGGGAGGGGATGGGGGAGGTTGAGACACAGCAGGTCGAACCCTGTCCAGCCTCTGCAGAGGAGTGGCAATGGGACTGGGCCGGTGCCGCTGCCTCTGTGGCTGCCTCTGTGGAAGGGGCAGCACTGGGATCCGGACCGCACAGTCCTCTCTCCCGCTGCCTCTGTGGCAGGGGCCGCCGTGCGGGGCCGGTCACGCTGCAGCCTTTCCCGCGCCCCCTCTGGGAATAGGGCTGCGCTGCTGCCTCTCGGGGCTGCCTCTCATGGCTGGCCCTCGACCCGCACAGCCCCTGCAGCTTTGTCAGGAAGGACGTCCAGAAGACGTCCGGTCTATTGAGTCTAATTAACAAATTACCCTTTTCTTAGCATAGATACAACCATAAAGGGCGCTTGTCTCTGGATTTCCCATTTTGTCCAGTTTTATCTGCCTCTTTAAATCCTCAGGATTCACGGTGTTGACTGATGTAGCTAAACCAGCCAGGACTCCATGCCGCCCTCTCTGGAGCTCCCAGCGATACCCCTCCCACTCTGAACAGCTAAATCCAGTGACTTTCTGGTCAGGACGCAGGAAACGAGATCGGTCAAGTTCATTGTGTGCCCGGATAACCCGTGAAGCCTAATTTCTCGGGTCTGGGAATCCACCTGAGCCCCCCCCCCGCCCCCCCTCCAGCTGCAGCTGTCTCCACAGGGCCGGCGCTGAGGCCCGGTCAGGGGCCCGTCTTTGGTGAAGGTCCCTCTGGTGACCAGAGCCCCTCTCAGAGTGCAGGAACAGGGAGCTCTTTGAACATCAAAACATCCCCCCTTCCCCCAACAGCAGGAGGACTCTTGCTGTTGTTTCTAAGGGGCTAGGGAAGTTATTTCTGGAGTTTGGTAGCCGCTCTCATTCCAAATCGCTGCAGTGTGGCCATCGTAAACTAAGGCAGAACTGTTTTTGCAAAGGGCCGGGCACTACCTGCGGAGACAGATGTAGACATCTTGGAAGAGAGGAGTCTGCCCCGTGTAACAGCCTAACGGGGAGCCTTTCCCTGGGCCACCTTTTGGGTTGCAAAGGAGAGGGAGGAGCGAGGAGCTGGGGCGCCGGGGAAACCGCCCCCCTTCCCCCCTCCCCAGGCCAGGTGCGCCCGCCCTGCACTTCAGGAAACCGCCAGCAGGTGGGAGTGGAGCGGGGCTCTCCCCCCTCTCCCCTCCCCCAGCTGCACACGTGACTGCGCAGAGCATCTCGCCCCGGAGCCTCTGCTGGGGGATGCGGCGGGGATGCAGCGGGGATGCGGCGAGATGCGGCCCCGCGCAAGGGCAGCGCGGGGACCTCACCCCGCCTCTCCCCGCAGGATCGCGCCCTGCTGGCTGGTTCTCGAAGCACCTTGCCGCTCTGGCGATGGCAGCACAGGCAGGGTCCCTGCATCCATCCACGTACCGGTCCGCCGCTGGCCTCTCCCCAGCGCCCTCAGCCTCCCCCTCCTGCCCGCCGACCTGTCTTTGCCAGGACAGCCTAGCCGCCTGCGCACCAGGCCTCCGCCCACACTGCAGCCCAGCTCAGACCAACGTCATGAACATTTAAATATCACACGTCCCTGAAACAATGCAACTGCCCTTCGGAGGGGAGGGAGATGCTGCGGCGGGTTTTCTGTGCACCTGATTTGTGGTCCAGTAGCAGGGCCGTGAAAGGATGCTGAGCCAGACCAGTGGCATCCCATAAATGCCAGCAAAGCAATTAAGATGCGCCGCGTGGCGCAGGCGCCCAGGGGCTGCCCCAGTTAGGGGTCCGGCAGAGGATCCCTGAGAACGGCCCTTTTCAGGGGGCCGGCACGTCAGCTGGTCATTGTCACAATGGGCCACAGTGCCGCATCCTCGCATCCTCGGAGGAGTTCCTCTAGTTCCGTGAATGCCGCTATTTGTTATTTGTCTTTTGGAAGGCTGTGGGTAACATTAGTTGTTTGTTCCCTTAGAGGCACATGAGGCGATTCAAAAACGATGGCTAAAAGACGCACCGCTTTCTCCTGCTTCCTCCAGCTGCCCCTGCAGCTGCCCGTGCAGCTGCCACTTTGGTATCCCCGCCCCCTCCTGCTGCCCTCTCCCCGGGAACCTTTGAAGGCAAACCCTGGGCTGGACTCTGCACAGTGAGGATTGTACAATGACTTGACTGTATGGGCAGAATTTGCTTTAAAAAAATTATGCGTGAAGTTCAACGTCATGACCACATTTCTTTATGGGGAGGACTCATGCTATGAAGTCAAGACCTGTAGGAGATGAGAACAACCTTTCCATCTGTGATGAGGCCAAAGGTTTGGAGGAGCTGATCACTTCCTTCTCTCAGCACGCTTGGTTTCCGGAGAAACGCAGGTGGAAAATCATCGTCCATATTCCTCTGTCTCGCACGTGAGGGTGGAGAGAGCGGGAAGTGGATCTGTGCTCACGTTTCTCCACCTGCAGGTGTCTGCCTCCCGCCTTCCCATTGATGCCCGAGCCTCAGGCACCCAGTGTGAAATCCAGACCCTGCTCACCTACACCCGGGCCTCTGCACTATTTCATCTTTGTTTTCTGATCTTCACTTTAGTGCCCACACTGCTCCCCACCCTCCGGGTATTTCCCTAGCTCCCCCCATTTCTCCTCATTCTAGCCATTTGCTAAATTCCCACCATAGGGTGCATAGCAACGTCGAAATCTCCATGAAGCATTCTCCCACCCCCACTGGGCAGAGCCGGTGGCCAGCTCCAGGAGGGCATTTACCTGTTCCCAGTGCTCAAACTTTCCTCTCTGAGAAACTGCAGCTCCCCAGGTCAACGAGCCAAGTGCCACAGAACAGAGGCCTAGCCATTTTATTTCAACTAAAAATGTTAAAAAGGAAAAGAGAGTGGCCCTACAGAAAACAGACACAGGTAATTACAGTAACTAACAAGGAGCGAGGTTTACATAGCATGAAAAGTGCTTCAGAACCTAGGCCCTACTGTCTTGTCTCCTCGGAGATAGGGAGAACGCTTTTAGCTCCGTGTCTGGCACATAGGAAAGGCTTATTACATATTATCTATGCTGAGGATGGTGAAGAAGACAAGGAAGAAGAGGAGGCTGAAGATAAAGACAATGATGAAGATGAAGGAGAAAAGGGAAGGGGTACAGGAGGAGAGAGGAGGAGGGAAAGAAGAAAAGCGATGATGGTGATGGCGATGGTGGAGATGATTGGCGGTGATGGTGATGAGAATGAAGGTGATGATGGTAATGGTGATGATGATGGAGATGATGGTGATGGTGGTAAGAATTAGTATATACCTTTCCTACTAAAACACAGTAGTTTCTTGCCATCCATCACCTCTAAACCTCTCTAATTTGGTCCTCAGCCCCCACCCTATCTTCTCACTCAACTCTCCAAGGTTCTCAGTCAGCATGCTCTTCACATTGTCACACAGATTGGACCTTCTTTGTCCTGCCTCCATGTTTTGACCAGAAACTTCCCACTTACCACAGCACACACACCACACACACACACACTCGCTCGTGCGCGCTACAAAAACCCTTTTCTTCTTCAAGACCCCCATGCAGGCTGGGGATCCTAATGGTCCTATAACAGACCCTGGGGTCTGTTCAGGCCCTGGCTTCTCCCCTCCAGCTTCTCTGGCACGAACACAGAAAACAAAGACCCTGATGGTCCTATATCATAGGGACAACAATAATAAAGGTGTTGGGAACTTTACTTTCTCACTGAATCTGCACACAACCCCGTGGCATTTTTAGTTGGGAGATGGAGGCACAATGACATTGGCACCAAAGCTCTAATTTTTATACCATCCTACACATGATGTACTAGGTTAGTATATTAGATATATTAGCAGGACCATGTACGGCATAGACTGATTACTACAACCTAGACTGACTAGTTCTATATAGTAATTTAGGTCGCCTACATAAGAATGAAGTGTAGGGGAACGGCTCCATATGTAAATTCAGAAGGTACAGCCCTGACGTTTGAGATCTGGAGTTAACATGGTTCCAGGGGAAAGGACTTCTATGACTAGCATTTTATACATGTGGGAGCCACAGAGAAAGGACCATGAAGTAGGTACATTGTTTTGACGGGGGGTGGCAGGGCAGTGATGCCATACCCCAGGAGAACTCACAAGGAGAACTTACAAATAAGAAGAATTTGGTTGCCCTCTATGACTCTACTGCAATATCGAAGCAGAGATATGTAAAAACCGTTCTGGATCTATGGAGATAAAAAGGAAATTAACCAAAGTTGAAGTTTAGCCATTTAGAGATGCTCCTGTTACTCATGCAGCCTTGAGTTCTTTACACAGGACACCTGGGGAGGGCACTTCCTGGGAGTGGGGCTGGGGCCTTCTCAGGCATTCCATCTTGGGAACTAAGGGCAGTTCCCACAATGCTCTAGGAGTCATTCCTGATCGTGGCAATGGCTCCATCCAGGCTGCAAGCCACATGCGGTGGCTCAGTAGAAGGCACTTGGACAAGAGCGGGGACTGTACCTGCCAGGAGCTCCTGGACCCCAGGGAGGCCCTCCTGGTTTCAGGGGTTTGGATCCCGGGGCTAATCTGGCCTCCATGGAGAAGCAGCCCCCACTTCCCTCCTGCAGGAGGAACCCTTGGTGGGGAGAGGAGGAGAGGCTCTGGCGGTAGAACATTCTACTGCGATGGGAAGCAGAAACCTGCCCTATTTCAGGGCTCATCTGAGAAGGGGTCTGAGCCCCGGCCTTGGTCACAGCAATACCACTGCACACTGAGAAACTAGACTCCATGCAGGAAAAGACCTCAGTCACCTGTCACTCCCACCACCACTTGATGACACTGAGGAGATGGCTGTCCCATAAATCCACAGGTGGTGAAGCTGAAAGGGGACCTGCGAGGCTCCCTAGCACCCCCTGAGTTCTTAGATAAAGAACGTGAGCCGCTTGTTGGCTAGCTGGTTGCATAGCAACGCAGTGATGGCAACTAGGCCCTGGGCCTTCTGCCGGTATCCCTGCTTCTGCAGGTCAGCCACGCAGCCACTCAGTCCTGCACAGGGGGAGGCCCTGGGCGGGGCGGCTCAGGGTGAGCCCAATCTTTCACGTGTCTTGTGCTCACGTGCTTTCATTGAAAAGCAGGCGAGGCTGAGCTGGTGCTGGCTCTGGGATGGAAGGGGCGGGACTTCTCTGTCTGCAGAGAGTGAGGTCAGCAGGTTTGCAGCAGCAGGCACGGATCCTGTGGGGCCAGGGTCTCTCCTCAGTCAGCACCATGCTGCAGCTCTCTGAGGCTCCCAAAGAGAATGGGGACACCGCCTTCTCCTGTGTCTTCGCCTGCAATGGGCGGGGTCATCCCTCCCTCCCTGGGTTTGTGTGCCGTGTGCATGGCACTCTGAGCAGTGGATATCCGCTGTGTTTACTACCCTCATCACAGGTCCTGGTCAGCAGGGAGCTGGATGGTGCAAGCTGCGGCTCCTCCAGGTGATTCAGAGCGGGGAGACATTCTGTTGGTCAAGGACACTTGGAGGACATTCCCCATCGAAACGCTTGCACATGGACCAGATGGGCTCTGTGGGTGCCTCCGGCCTCTCTGCTTAAGAGAATCTGTAAAATGTGTTAACGAGAGAGTTTCTGTTGCCTGGGCTGTTTTCGCTCTGTATTTTAATCAGATACTACGCGGCCAGTAAGTGAGGTGTTCTGTTTTCTCATATTCAGGATCCTTGAAGGTTAATATTCTAATTCCCTTACCCCACACCCCCAACCCCCCCAAGAAGAAAAACCCATTTGTCTTCACCCTCCTCCTCTGCGGAGCGAAACTGTACTCCTGGAGCCAGGTTATCAATGCTCACCCCGAGGATTGAGGCAGAGCCATTACATCTTATTACAAAGCGCAGTGCAGGAAGTAATTGCACATATTTGTAAGTAGCTTAGAATTGATTAAAAATTCATAAAGAGAAGCTGCAAGATGCTCCGCCGGCCTGAGGATGCTACCCCCTCGGGGAAGCCTTCACAGCTGCTCCTTCTCTGGGTAACTTTCTCCGTCTCCCGGAACGCCCAGGAAGGGAGCGCTGGGCCGCCCAGGCCCTCGCAGTGGAGTGTGCGCTGCGGGAGAGGCTGCCATGGCTGGGCGAGCCCGGGAGGAGTGGAGCACAGGCCTCTCTGAGGCGGTAATGAAAGCTCAGCCTGCTGAACGGATGGCGGCTCCCCGACTCCTGGTCCTGACCTGGGAGCCACATTCTCCACGGCAGCACTTGCTCCCTGGGCAGGATGGGAGGAGACAAAGCCTTGGGAGGGGTTTGGGGGGAGAGGGAAGGGGGAAGAACCCACCCATATGCCTACAGCGAGCACAGACTAGCTGGTGTTTTCAGTGGGATTTCAGCAAACTTCCGGGAAAATCCACTGATATTTGTCTCTTCTGTTTATAACCTCTTTCTAAAAATGTTTTATTGATTTTTTACAGAGAGCAAGGGAGAGGGATAGAGAGTTAGAAACATCCATGAGAGAGAAACATCGATCAGCTGCCTCTTCACAAGCCCTACTGGGGATGTGCCCTTAACCAAGGTACATGCCCTTGACCGGAATCGAATCTGGGACCCTTCAGTCTGCAGGCCGACGCTCTATCCACTGAGCCAAACCAGTTAGGGCCTGTTTATAACCTCTTGGCCATTGCTCCCTGCAGCAATCAGTCCATCATTATACTGAGCCTGCCATATGCAAACCACAGTGAAGGGGCATGAGGGTGAGGATGACTCCATTCAACATATCTTCAGTGAGAACCTGTTCTGATCCAAGAACTGTTTAAGGTGGGAAGAAGCAATCCCAGCCTCACCAAGGTCATACTCTGGGAGAGGGGTGATGCCTGCTGTTGATGGATGTGTGCACATTGGCTGTGCATGCTCACGGGAAGTGTATTAGTTAGTTAATGCTGCGGTGACAAAACTAAAAAATCTCTGGATCCCGTGGCTGAGTACATAAAGGTCTCGTTCCTCCCTCTTCCTTCCTTCCTCCGTCCCTCCCTTCCTCCTTTCCTTCCTCCCTCCCTCTCTCCCGCTGGACTGACAACTTCCAGGTGAGGCCTCCTTTACACACAGAGCTCACAGCCTGCCCTGGCAGTATTTTAAAATATAAATGGACAGCAGGGGGCCACGGACATCTGAGGAGAGGCAGTAAGCTGAAGGAGAAAGACAAAGATAAACAAGCTGAAGATGACCCAGGATGAAACAAATAATTCAAGGGATAACAGGTATTTTAGAAAATCCTAATTGGTGTCCTCAGAGAGATTTGAGTTGGTATTAAATCCATAATAGGTAAATAAGATTTTTTAAAGGGTATCAGAGAATAAGAATGATCTTGTTGAAAGAAAAAATAAAATATTTTCAAAGTACAAAATTCAACACAAGATTTAACAGTAAAATCAAGGGAATCTTTTATAAACTGAGACCAAAGACAAAATAAAGAGATAAAAATATGTGCAAGCACCTAAAAAAACAACAAAGATCCATTTAATGTCCAAAATACAATTGAAGAGAATTTCCAGAAAGAGACAGACTGAAGAAAACACAGAGAAATCAGTTTTTGAAGGAATATCACAAGATTATTTTTGAGAGCTGAAGAAGGTATAAATGTCATCTGAAGTCATCCTCTGGTCTTAGCATAAAGCACAAGAAAGACAACATTGAGGCACATTGTAGTGAAGGTTCAAAATATGCCAACTATAGAAGATTCTGGATTCCTCCAGAGAGTAAAAACTATTCACCTACAAAGGATCAGAGTCAGACTGCCTGTAGAATTATTACAAGCAACACTTAATATTGTAAGACAAGGAAGAATATCTTCTAAAATCTAAGGTAAGTGATTTACAGTCCAGAATTCTACAATAAAAAAAAAAAAGATCAACCAAGTGTGAAGACAGATTATGCAAAAATTCTGTTTTAATTCAAAGCAAAGCTATAGAAGGATGTGCTCCAGCAAAACAAGAGAATGAACCAAAAGAAGAAGACTTAAGGTGCAAGAAGAGTAGATTTTATCCAGGTTGATAGCTTTGCAACAAAATTAGAGAGAGATTAGTCCAGAGCAGTGTTTCCCAAACTTTAGACATATATGTTCCCCTTTTATAATTTTTGTAACGCTGAGTACCCCTTGTACTCATGAGAATGTAGAATTAAGCACAGCTAAGCACGATGCAGTGCATATCCCTACCAAACTCGGGTGCAACGCGTACCCACACCAAACTCTTCCCATACCCCTGGGGGTACGGGTACCACACTTTGGGAAACACTGGTCTAGAGCAAAGGGCTCCATACAGATAAGAGAAGAAAAATGATTTTGTATATTTGAAAATGTTCTTGAAACATTAGATGATGGTAAAGATCTGATAAAAGCAAACATTATAAGATAGATAGATAAATAGATAGATAGATAGACAGAGTACTCCAGGAAAAATAAAATCCATATAAAAGGGACAATTTATTATAGCATTGTTTTTGATATTATTGATTTTTATATTTCAAGATCCACCTAGAGAGCAATTACAATAATGATTACAGAACAAAATTTATATACTGTATTAACCTTGGCAATAAGAAAGCAAAGTTTAACAGTCGGGAAAAGTTTAAACAATGGATTTAAAATCATTCTCTTATTTTCTACTTTTCTCTTAACTATTTGAAGTAAGATGACAAGTGTTTTATGATCACTGAGGGTTCTTGGATGTTCGCATTTCTTGTGATACAAGGAAAGTATATGCACCTGCAGGTATAAAACTCCACAGAATATCTCTAATTTCTTCCTAATAGCTGTAGTTTGGGCTTAGAATTAATGATCAGGCTTCTGCTTGGCATATTTCCCTCTTTATCATCCACAGATCTTGTCTACATTGACTATTTCTTTTTAAAAAATATGTATTTTATTGATTTTTTTACAGAGAAGAAGGGAGAGGGATAGAGAGCTAGAAACATCGATGAGAAAGAAACATTAAGCAGCTGCCTCCTGCATACCCCCCACTGGGGATGTGCCCGAAACCAATGTACATGCCACTGCCCAGAATTGAACCTGGGACCTTTCAGTCCGCAGACTGACGCTCTATCCACTGAGCCAAACCGGTTTCGGCAACATTGACTATTTCTTTAGGTATCAATCTGCCTTTGTCTGTCTCCTTTCTTTTCATTTTAACTGTGTTGAACCCATGAAGCCTTCTTACTTATGGTTCTCCTTCCCATCAAGGTTGCATTCTTTGTGCATCTATATGCCCATACTTCACAGGCATTAGTCGTGATCTATTAATCTTCACAATGTGCAGAGCTATTCCCACATGTAAAGGAGAGGCTGTGGGCTAAAGGGAGCACCTAACCTCTAACTTTGGCTTTAGTATTAGATGTAATGCCCTATTTATTCGTGTTGGCCGGGCTTTCTCTTTGGGAAATGTCACATTCAAAATGGAGACCAAAGAAGTGATTGCCCAGGTGTATTGGCTAATGGATGCAACCGTATTTGAGACCAGCTTTTGTTATGCTAAACAGTTATGTGTGCCTATAGCAAAAAAAATCATGCCCATAATTTCAGATTTCGGCAAGTACTAAAAATGGGCACCTTTAAATGCATCCATGGAGACCATGTAGTGGGCATTTGGCTCAGCTTGTTCAACTTTCCACTACAGGACATGATAATGGTAATGGGCGGGTGGGGTCAAAGACCTGATGAGAATGAAGGGCCAGTTTGTCTGGCCTGCAGGAATGAGTGCCCCCTCCTCACGGGTGCAGGGGTTGCCCCTTCCTCTGACGGAGGCAGAACTGGTGGGTCTGGTTAGTGCTCCCCAAAGGGGTGGGGTTTGGCATCTGGAGTAGCATCCCCTCCTGCCACATCTTCCTGATGTCTGGGCACAAGCAGCAGCGTGGAGGTGAGGAAGGGATGGGAGTGGGCTGATGAAAGAAGGTAAAGGACTGGGGGAGGCAGAGTATGGCCTGTATCCCCAATAAGAGCATACTATATAATAAAACATTAATATGTAAATTGAATGAACGGCAGAATGACCTATGATGCGCACTTACCATCTGGGGGCAGACGCTCAACACAGGAGCTGCCCCCTAGTGGCCAGTGTGCTCCCACAGCGAGAGCGCCGCTCAGCCAGAAGCCCGGCTCATGCCTGGCGAAAGCAGTGGTGGGGGTGGGAGCAGCGAGCCCAGCTTCTGGCTGGCAAGCACAGCTGTGGTGGCAGGAGCCTCTCCCACCTCTGTGGCAGTGCTAAGGGCCCCTGGGGGATGTCTGCCTGCCGGCTAAGGCCCGCTCCCTGCCTGGCAGGCGGACATCCCCCAAGGGGTCCTGGACTGCAAGAGGGCACAGGCCGGGCTGAGGGACCCCTCCCCCAAGGCACAAATGTTGTGCACCAGGCCTCTAGTTTATATATATTTGACCTATTATTTTTATCTATCTATCTATCTATCTATCTATCTATCTATCTATCTATCTATCTATCTGCCTGCAACAGTTAGGACAGAACTATAGGAATGATCGAACAACCGGAATGACTAGAATGGCCGGTTGACCAATCGCTATGATGCACACTGACCACCAGGGGGCAGAAGGTCAATGCAGGAGCTGCCACCTGGTGCTCAGTGTGCTCCCACTCATCCAGAAGCCGGGTTTATGGCTGGTGAGCACAGTTGCAGCGGCAGGAGCCTCAGTGGTGAAGGCGGGTGGTGTGGCTCCCAGCCCCAGTTCTGCTCCTCCCTTGCTGCCTGCTGCTTGGCACACTACTACATCCCCTGAGGGGTCCTAGATTTTGAGAGGGCGCAGGCTGGGCTGAGGGGACCTCCTTCCCCCAAAGCACGAATATCATGCACTGGGCCTTTAGTATGTGTGTGTGTGTGTGTGTGTGTGCGTGTGTGTGTGTGGTGAGTTTGGACACATTTAAATAGAATCACCTGCCCTGACGGGTTTGGCTCAGTGGATAGAGTGTCAGCCTGCGGACTGGAAGGTCCCAGGTTTGATTCCAGTCAACAGCATGTACCTTGGTTGCGGGCACATCCCCAGGGGGAAGTGTGCAAGAGACAGCTGATGGATGTTTCTCTCTCATCAATGTTTCTAACTCTATCTGTCCCCCTTCCTCTCTGTAAAAATCAATAAAATATATTTTAAAAATAAATAGAATCACGCACACTCACACTAGTGCACACACTTGACAAGCATCACACAAGCTCCCAAGAAAAGGCTTCATCACTCTAAATGCTAAGAGCCCAGAAAGGGCTTTTGGGGTACAAATAATGTGCATCATGTTCAAGCCACATGCTCAGTTGATTTCCAAAAAATTCCAATCCTTTCCAGGACTCCCCTCCCACACATTTTATTCCTGCTCCCAACAGTGCCCATCCCTGTTTTCCATTCACTTTACTGAGGACGTCTGCCTCAGCTTCCAAACACGATGACTTATGTGGAGCCACAGCTCTTATTGTTCTCTCCCCTCCCCTTCGTACCAGCAAGAAATGTTGGAGAAACAGAGAGAAAATGTAACAGTTTCTCATATATCAGGGCGTAGAACAGGTTTGGGCCAAACAATATGATCCTTACCAGTTTCTGGGAAAAGCCTATTTTCTTCAGCTGATAGAATTTTAATACACGAAGTCTTAGCCAGAGAGCTTCCCGGGATTCAGGAACAACCAAAGAGGGTTGATGCTTGGTGAGTGCCATTATTAAGAGAATTAATTGTGGTGGGCCTGGAGGTCATAGTGGTGATATTGATGATGATGATGATGATGGTGGTGATGTGATGATGATAATGATAATGGTGGTGGTGATGATAATTATGGTGGTGGTGATTATGAAGATGATAATAGTCATGATGATGATGAAGGTGATAAGTATAGTGATGATGATGGTAATGGTGATGGAAATGAATCTGAAGAATGGAGTTAGGGACACACACCCATCTAGTTTCTGGCAGTGAGCATCCGTGTAATAAAGGAGAGCAGAGGGCATGTTTAGTCACTTTTCTCATGTCTATTAATATAGCTTAACATGCTTGTTATTATAAACAGGCTTATTAGAGGTACTAAACTTTTTGAACATTAAAAGGGCTTAGTTATTTCCACTTTACAAAAGGGATGCTTTTTCTTAGCAAAAAATTCAGAAAATACAGAAGAAGTAAAACAACATCATTACCTCTTCCATCCTTTAACCACTCTTGTTTACTTAAATTCTCAACTTTTACACACACACATACTAATCACTAAAAATTGCATCATATTGTATAGTTTTGGAAACCGCTTCTTCACTTAAAATTTGAACACTATTGTTCCTAAAGATGGTTCTACAACATTGTTGATATCTACAATCATCTTGGGGATTTTTCATAATGTATTTTAATCAGTTTCCAAGTTGGATATTATTTAGTTCCCAATGTGGGAAATGAATGAATGAGTGCAGTTTTATGAATGATCCAGCCCAACGTTCTGCTTCAATTTTAGTATCTAAATAATGAAGAAAAAAAAATAGGATACTCTAGGGCAGCGTGCACGCATGTTCTTTTGTTCCTCTTTCCATGCCCCAGGTCTAATTGCCAGAAGTCTGGCTGCCTTTTGTTCCCTGGGACCTGGAGGGGGACCTCAGGAAGGTGCATATCAGACTGCACTGTGACATTCACATTCTAGAAGCCTACAATCAGATTCTCCTCTGCTGGAGATGCTGTGAAATAAGCTCTCTGCCCCTCCAGCCAAACCCCAGGGCAGTCCTCCCTAGCAACGGAGCAAACACGCCTTCATGAAAAATCACGACTTCAGCGGAGACCGTGAGCCCTGGGATGCGCTAACCTTTACAACCGATGGACCACAGTAGTACGGTGTAGCTCACTCAAATCCCAATGATGCCACTGGATGAGGCCAGAGGTTTCCATGGCAACTGAAATGATTCGCCAGCCCTTCGCACAGGGTGTCACAGGAGGCCCATGAACCGGAGGGGAGGATGGATGTGGTCATGAAGCAGGAAACCCCGCTGTCAGGCATTAGCAGGGAGCTGGCTCTGGGCCACGCTGTCAGGTTGGAAGTTCATCTTCAGCAGCTTCCTGCCTCTCCTCTCTCCTCCCTCCTCTTCCTCTCTCAGCCCCACGCTGCTGGGTGGTGCAAGAATGTCCACCTGGTTCCGTGCAAGGAAGCATCCTCCTGGCCAGGCCAGTCTGTTCCTCCTCACCTGTGGCAGGCTGCTTCTCCGCCACCTCTTGGTGGTGCTGAGCAGAAGTATTTTCATATTGAAGGCCACGGAGGGCGAATACCCGGATGAGACATCTTTGACAATGTTTAGCATTCGAAGATTTCCACAGACACTGCATCATCCCAGGATTGGCACCCTGGCTTCCTTGGGAGTCCAGCTCTGGCCTTGATGATTAGAGGTTGTGTTGAGAATTAGGAGACTGCATCCAGCCTGAAGGACTGCCCATGATCAACTAGTGATGTCTGCCACGTGTGTGGGAAGGAAGCTGGTGTCAGGCGAGACAGGCATTTGCTAAACTTTTATCCAACTGTGAAATATCAGATACTAGGAAGGCTGGAAGCAGAAATAAAAATGGTTTGCAAGCATCTTTATTTGTGGTCTGGTGCACAAAATTTGTGCATATTAAAAGGGGATTAATGCTGAAACCGGTTTGGCTCAGTGGATAGAGCGTCGGCCTGCGGACTGAAAGGTCCTGGGTTCGATTCCAGTCAAGGGCACGTACCTTGGTTGCGGGCACATCCTCAGTGGGGGGTGTGCAAGAGGCAGCTGGTCGATGTATCTCTCTCATCGATGTTTCTAACTCTCTATCCCTCTCAATTCCTCTCTGTGTAAAAATCAATAAAATATATTTTAAATAAATAAATAAATAAATAAATAAATAAATAAATAAATATTTTTTTAAAAAGGGGGATTAATTAGAGGAAATGTTTTAATATTGCTATTTGCCCTTTCTCCATAGTAGAAGTGTCAGAGACGAAAGAAAATTAGTAAAATGTATATGAAAATCTTCCTCCTGTCAGAGTCTGGGGCATGCCACAGGACCCAGAGTCAAGTCCTCACCCACCCACCCTTAGCACCTCAAAAATCACGTGAGACTCAGACTCAGCTGGCCCCACCCCCATTGGGTGAAACCCAGACCCAGCCAGCCCACACCCTTGTCAAGTCCTGCTAGGTGAGGGGAGAGGAGGGCTGGGGTGGGGAGGGGACGTGGGAGGAGGGGTGGAAGGGTGGTGCTTGCAGCTCAGGTCTCCTATCAAACCCTGCCTGGTGGGGGTGCAGCCTCAGGTCCCTGCTGATTGCTCCTTAAGACTTGTATGGGAACTCGGCCTCCACTGTGAGCACAGCCATCTTGTGTTACAGAAACCCCGCTTTGGCTGTGGGCGCCACTATCTTTGTGATGGTGTGATGGTCAATTTGCATATTCCCTCTTTATTAGTTAGGACTCTTATATCATGGATGACCTCCGAAAGCAGCAGGCTGAGGTATGTAATCAGGGCTTAATTGGACTGCTGAGTGTGCTGAGTGCGGCCCTCTGATGACAAGGGGAAGGAACAGGAACATACTATTTGTCTCCACAATGCATATCTCCATAGAAACTTGCGTCTGAAAATGTTGATTTTTCTAATTTCTAGTCTTCTTGTTATCCCTGAAGTCTTACCTTAAGAAGTAGCTCTGGAACTTCAGGCCTTGGAAAGGAGTCTCTTGTGTTAGCGGGTACAGGTTGAAGAAGTGCATGGCCTCAAGGTCATGGTTTGTATGCTCTTTGTTTGCAGAAACATCTGGAAGACAGGGCCAAACGTTTCCTTCAATCAGACTAATACATGGCTTTCCTCTGGCTTGTCCAGTGTATTAGCTTTCGACTAGTGTGTAATAGATGATCACATACCCAGTTTGTAGTTGCCATGGAAACCTCCCATCTTCCGGTTTTGGGAGCCAGAAGTCCTGAAATAAGGGTTCAGCAGGGCTGGTTCCTTCTGACGTCTCTGAGGTGTTTCCCTGACTACCAGCTCCCAGAAGTCATAGGCGTATTGTTGCTTGTGGTCTCTTCCTCCACCTTTAGAGCTAGTGGTATAGCGTCGTTGGTCTCTTTCCTCCTCCCTGCCTTGAACCACTGTTCTGTCCTCATCTCTCTCTGTCTGTCCCTCCTGCTTTCCTCTTGTAACCATCCCAGGGATTAGATTGGGCATCTCCAATGACCCAGGAAAACCTCTCCATCTCAAAGTCCTTAATCCCATCGGTGAATTCCCTCTTGCCAGGTAAGGTAACGTACCCACAGGCCCAGGGATGAGGACATGAGCATCTTCAGGGGCCGTTAATCTGCCACCACACTCAGGGGAGGACTCATCCCGCTGCCCGCTCCCAGCGGGGTGGGGCAACCTGGCTGCAATGCCTCAGTTCTGTCCTGTGTGGCACAGCTACTGGGTGACACCCTGCCCGGGTGACCTCCCTCCACCTTGAAGGCAACAGCAAAACCCTTCGGTACTTGAAACACTGTTAAGAGGGTCAACGCTGCCACCCAAGTTGGTGTTTTTCATCCGAATTCTAGCTGTGGCTCTTCACGAATGAAGGCAACGAGATCTTTAGAAACAAACTCAACCCTCTCAAGACAGCCTCTTCACTCAGGAGAGTTTTCCAGAATCATAGCCGTGAGCCCGGGCAGTGTTTGCACGAGCTGCTGGCTCTCCTGCTTCAAAGGGAGCCCTGCGATGCTTGGTTTTGGTTTTTGTCTCCCCATCTCTGCTTCCCACCCCCAATCCCTCCTCCGGGGCCGAGAGGTCTGGTCTGGAGTTCAGGGCACTTGTCCCAGTGGAGGGCGCGCTTATTGATTTTGTGCACATCTGCTGTTTCCTTCCCAGAGCTTGAGTCGCTTTCAACCAAACAGTGAGAGAGGGTTGATGACCGCGGAAAGCAGCAGGCTCAGGTATGTAATCAGGGCTTAATTGGAGCCGCTGAGTGCTGAGTGTGGCCCCTCGGATGAACAGATCTCCTTCTCCCCCTCCCGCGCCCCCCTTCCCCCGCCCCTTGGAAGGATTAGTGCAGGCCTCTTCCTGGGGCCTCTTGAAGCCCCTCCATGTTTAATAATAGAAACGGAAGCTGCCCTGACTGAGCCGTCCAGGCAATCAACACAGTTGCTTCAGCTGCTGACACAGTCCAACCAGCTCACAGCAAAGGCAGTCACTCCTCCGAAAAAGACAGGGAGGGAGAGAAAAGAAATTTCATTTTGAACGTCCTCCCCGGAGCTATCAGCACTGGAGCTCAGCTGGGCGGTGAGTGAGGTAGACCAGCAGGCCCCGGTGTGGACCCAGTGGTGAATGGCATTCTGCAAACACATGCATGGGTTTCACCTCCAGACTGGGGCTTCCGCAGGGCAAGGCTTCACTCCTGGGCATTCCTGGGTTTGTCCGGCTCCAGGGCTCCCTGAGGGGGGTTTTCTGCTGTTCAAGGCCTTCTGGGCTCTTTTAAAATATACAGTGGAACGGGTCTGGAGTTGCCTATTTTTAGGGGTAGTTTACCCCTCTCCTAAAACACAGCCCCGGGTGCTCAATGAACCATCGGTGTCTGGTGGGTCCCTGAATAACTCCCAGTCATACATGAGGTCTGGAACCGTTAGCCTGTAATGACCACACACACGTTTCCTTTCCCTGGGACCTGCTCCTTGCCCAGCCTGCGGGTTCACCCTGGACACGTGCAGGTTCACAGTCAAGGGACTCCTGAGGGAGATGTTCGGAGCTCTTTCTCTGCGTAGCCTCCTCCTCTCCGGTATCCTGCTCACACGTTCTGGCTGCCACCTGCTTCCCGATGTCCGGGTTCTCCCCTCAGCTCAGCACGCTGCTGGGATCAGTGTGGGCTCCCTCCTCTGTCCTGAGGTCTGGAAAGGCTCCAGGCTGAGAGCCTGGGCAGCCACGTGCTGACCTCACTGTAGTCCTTAAATCAGGAATCACAGTTCTGTACTGTGTGTCGTCCAATGTCTGAAAATACCTATTTCATATGTGTGTTTTTAAGGTATATTTTATTGATTTTTTTACAGAGAGGACGGGAGATGGGTAGTTAGAAACATCAATGAGAGAGAAACATCGATCAGCTGCCTCCTGCACACTCCCTACTGGGGATATGCCCACAACCAAGGTACATGCCCTTGACCAGAATCGAACCCAGGACCCTTGAGTCCAGAGGCCGATGCTCTATCCACTGAGCCAAACCGGTTAGGACTAATATACGTTTTTTCTAATCTGTTTTAATGGCAAGAATGAAAATACTTTATCAGTTACTCTTCCATAGGCAAAAGCAGGAGTTTGCATTTTAAAATTTATTCGCTTAACCCTAAGTGGTTAGTATTGTTATTAAACCCATTTAGAAAAACTTAGGCACTGAGGGTTCAGAAAATAGATTATATTACTCAGCTAAAAATTATTTAGCTTTGTACCATGATTCATTCATTCATTCATTCATTCACTCAACAAACACTGAGCACTTACTTTGTTCCATGCAGCAGGCTGAGTCGAGTGGTGAATAAAGCACACATGCCTATGTAGCTTGCAATTTCCCCGGGTCCCAGCATCGTGCCTGGCCTGTTATAAATGTAAATAAAGATTTGTTGAATTTATAGCAACATGTACAATTGATGTCATCTGAGCCTCAGCTAATGTGTGGATGGAGGGCTCAGTCCTGCTTCTCCACTCAGTGCCCTGCCTCAGTGCTCCTGGTGCATGCTTATGGGGCTGGGGCTTGGTTGCTTCCCATGACAGGGAGCTTGTTATCACTCAGGGCAGGGCACCCCACATGAGAACTCTAACTAACTAAAAGGTTCCCTCGCAAGGACAGAAGTGGGCACCAGGCAGATGAAAAGTATAGAGACTTTCTGCAGAGGAGAAAGGGCATTGAGTAGGGGACCTGGGTGCCATGAAGGTAGACTTCATTTTTCACGTTGTCCAGGGTCTGCTCATGTTGTTTTGAAGCACCTATCTTATATAAAAACTGCTGTTTGAAATGTTAACCCTCCTATTTGGCTTCTGTAAGTTCTTGCTTGCTAAGACTACTCCCACTTCAGAGAGGCCATTAAACCTTCCCCAGACAAGGTTATCAGTGCTGGCGCCAGGCCAGGCTTCTGGTTGAGGTCTCAAGGCCACAGCACCTACAGGCTCTTTAAGAACTTGTAAAAGGGTCTGAAAACACCCCATATTTGGGAGACAAAGAAGGTAAAAACAAATAAATAAATAGGGAAAATTCCTGCATTTCCAACTCAAAGGCTAACACAGGCCAATGAATGAGGCATGTGGCCTGGGGACCACAAGTTTGACATGCTTGTCCTAGGCCCATTGTATAGATGCAAGATGCAGGCCCATTGTCCGGAGTCTGGGTTAAAATGTAGCTCTGTGTTTTCCTATTGCCCCATAAGTGGTAAGGAGCTCCTGAGTAAGGTTGAGAGTAAGTCTTCATGGCTCAATGCTTGTTCCAAAAGTTTGCCAGCACCTTGACCTTCCCGGGGGTGCATGATGGTGCCAAAGACAGGTGGAGAGTGGGCTCTGGGCACGTCCCAAACCCAGTAGCTGCAGAGCACCTTGCTCGGACCTGAGGATATGTTGACAGCACAGCACTGTGAAAATGATCCATTTAGAAGGGATTTTTCTCAAGATTTCCCGTGGGTAATTCCAAAGGGCAAAGTCATTTTGAAGCCAGATGCACAGCGTATTTACTGTGCCACCTTGTAATGGAAATAGTGTCAATGTAACTGTTCGGGCCCTCTGAATTCAAAACCAAGCTACGGATACATGTAATAGACTTTCCCTAAGACCAGGTAATGCTTAGGGACCACAAATATTGTACATAGTAAATACAGCTCCGATCAGCAGCCCCTAACCTGCCCCTAGTCAATACATTGTGCTTCACCTCCATATCCAGCCCGACAGCCTTCCTCTGTGTGTGTAGCTTCCAGTTTCTGACTTGTAACCCTTCCCTTCTTCCTGAAGAGCTCATTTCACCATGTCTTGTAGCACCGATCCGTTAGCAGTGAATTCATTCAGCTTTTGTCTGAGAAAGTCTTCATTATCCTTCACTTTAAAAAAAAGGCATTGGACTTTATGCATTATTAAGTGGATATATTCATGGGATAGCCAGGCTATTAATCACATATTAGGCAACAAAACAAATATTAATTCTCAAAAGGATAACTCCAAAGACTACATTTTTAAAAACCAGAATTCAGTAAGACTGAAAATGGATATTAATATTCTAAAACAATTACTTAAATGTAAACATTTATCATATCCTATATAATAAAGAGCTAATATGCTAATTAGACTGGATGGCAAAACGACCTTCTGGAATGATCTGCTGGAATGACCAGTGGGTGGGTGGGGGGCAGAGCCAGTGAACCTGCACTGCCAGTCCAGCCATGGTGGTCCTGCTTCTGTAGAGGCAGCAGTGTGGGCCTGGTCCCAGCCCCACCCCCTCCACAGTGGCAGTGGGAGAGGCAGTAGGTACCACACTTTCCACAGAGGTAGCTGCAGGGGAATGGGTCTAAAGAGAGTTGGGCATCCTCGGAGGGCTCCTGAGCTGCCAGAGGGATGCCCACCTGCCAGCTTAGGCCCAACCCCCCGGGGAGCAGGCCTAAACCGGCAGGTGGGCATCCCCTGAGGGGTCCTGGACTGCGAGAGGGCACAGGCCAGGCTGAGGGACCCTCTGAGTGCATAAATTTTCATGCACCGTTATATCATAAAATGGTATATCATAAAATAGTTGATTTTCAGGTGGGTTAGATGTCTCTTGTTTCTATTGGTAAGTTTTTTGGGTGTGCTCCTAGGTTTTTTCTTGATCACCCCATCCCAGAATGTTCTATCCCTCAGAGATATTCAGCCCCTCACCTTAATAGTATACAAGTTCAGGAAATCTGGCAAATGTCTTGGCTCATCATATGTCTTTTGCAGGGTCACTCCCTCTCATGGGATGCTGTCTCCCAAGGGACTCCAGAGGAGACGTTGCTCTGCTGTGATGCTGAGCCCCACATTGGACATGACTTTCCCGGACTTCTGATTGCAAGTCTGCTTCCTGAGCTCGGAAGAGTTTGTCCTTCCAAGTTTCCGAGCATAGCTCTCCCCTCACCAATGGCTGGTGACTTGGGAGGGAGACTAGCTTTGTTTGGGTGGTGAGCACCTGTCTCTAGAGGCCCTGGGTCTCCTAAGC
Source organism: Pipistrellus hanaki (assembly GCF_964339955.1). NCBI lineage: Eukaryota > Metazoa > Chordata > Mammalia > Chiroptera > Vespertilionidae > Pipistrellus > Pipistrellus hanaki. The sequence goes on along the minus strand of NC_140504.1, from coordinate 4,929,005 downwards.
CCGGGGAAGGTGGGAAGCAGCCGTCTGTGTTTGTATCTGGCTTCCGGCAAAGCTGCAGAGCTCAGCCAGCGCCTCCCGAGGAAGACATGCCTGTTCAGGGCTACGCGGGCTCCAGCCCATCACTCCATCCACAGGAGTGACCCAGTATCTACTAGCAGCACCCCCTCTTGGAGCCAAACCTAACCTTTTCAAACTATGAGCTGTGTCATTTATCCACTTTTCCAGAAAAACTTATTAGTGGTCCAATAGGTCTGCATGTCCTACTATATCTACCTGGAATCAGAAGGCTTAGATCCTTATTATTATTATTATTTTTTTAATGTTTTTCTATTTTTTTCAAATATATTTTATTGATTTTTTACAAAGAGGAAGAGAGAGGGATAGAAAGTTAGAAGCACTGATGAGACAGAAACATTGATCAGCTGCCTCCTGCACACCTCCTAGTGGGGATGTGTCCACAACCAAGGTACATGCCTTGACCAGAATCGAACTTGGGACCTTTCAGTCCGCAGGTCTAAGCTATATCCACTGAGCCAAACCGTTTAGGGTGATCCTTATTTTTTTTTTTTAATAAGAAAAAATACAGTGCTTTCATTTTGGCATTTGCCTGTGTGGACCACTCTGGGGTAGATATTAGCCACGCTGTCTAATTCTAACCTGTGGGCTCATCACATTGGCTGGGACTCTGCAATTACCCCCACATGCTCAGTGTTGGTCTGTCAAGTAGAGCAGGAATCCTACATTTGTGTCTCCAACTTGGAAATGTACAGTAAACACACATCCATCTACGGTTCTTATGGGCATTCTAAGGCAACAGGGTAGAGGAGAGAGCTCAGCGCCATAAAGAGGAGCAGAAAGCACAAGAGCAGAGATTGCACAATATTGCACAAAGCAGAAGAAAGCTGGCGTGTCCTGAGGGGCACTTTAATTAGAGCCCGCAAAATTGCAATTTCTTTAGAAACAACACAAAGAACAGGAAGCGTTCAGTGTAGTCACAAAGGACCACCTAGAGGTAGACCAGAAAAATTATACTGGAAACAACAAACATGGGAGAGAGACGCAGAAACAAAAGGAAAGAAAAATCAAGTTGAAAAAAAAAAATCATCTCAAAATGTTTCCACATTATATAACACCCCTCAGGTCAGCACGCAGCAGAAAAAGCAGAAAGCCACCATGTGAATTTCTCCACATCCTGGCCAGGGTGTGAGTGGCCAAGCACCAGACAGAGCCCTGAGAGGAAGTCTGTGTGACTTGGGAGTGGTTGGAGATCGGATGACGGCGGTGAGCGGGGAGTGGCAGTGTGAGCTTTTGACCACAAACACATCTTTCTTCATGTTGGGGGGCTTTCTGAGGCTGAAATGTCTGCCTGTTCAAAATATGGAGGCGTAGTATACACACGTATTGAATACTTGTGATGTGCTTGAACTAAAGCTGGGCCTGAAGAAATGAGTCGCTGGTTTTATACTCAGATATGCGAGCTGTCCTTTGTAGACACTCATGGGTCACTGCCGAGCAGAGAGCACCTGCCTGGGATGTGAGTGCCTGTGACTAGACTGGCAGACGCGTTTATCCAGAAAGCCTAATATTGCCAAACACACAAACATGTTCTGTACTCCCAGCCCCTTCCTTCCTCCCTTCCTTTCTTCCTCCCTCCCTCCCTCCCTTCCTTCTTTCCTTCCTTCCTTCCTTCCTTCCTTCCTTCCTTCCTTCCTTCCTTCCTTCCTTCCTTCCTTCCTTCCTTCCTTCCTCCCTTCCTTCCTTCCTTCCTTTCTTCCTTCTCTCTCTCTCTCTCTCTCTCTCTCTCTCTCTCTCTCTCTCTCTCTCTCTCTCTCTCTCTCTCTCTCTCTCTCTCTAAATTTTTGGTAGAGAACAGCCAAACGCATTCATGCCTACGAGGACACTTCTCATGGCCTTAAAGAGGCAAAGTGCCTGACAGCCAAGGCTGAAGCCCGCTTTCTGGTGTGAGGGACTGACAGCTGCCGTTAGAATCAAAATCTAGTTGACTTGCATTTGGTGATATTGAGCAGCCATCCGCAAACAATTTTTGTTATGATCCTTGTTGTACATTGGGTTGTTGTCTGCTAATGCTGTGCTTTGTCTTTATAGAGTCTGATGACCAAGCCCTTCCTGGGCCCCCAGCTCCAGGGATCTGGACTGCTTAGCTGACATGGGACCCACTGGCCCAGTGCCCAGTCGGCAGCCCTCCTTACACAATGGCATCGAAGCAGAGACCAGAAATCTATTTCTCTTTCCATGACACGCCCCCTCCAGGTTTCCCGGGGGGGGGGGGGGGGGGGGGGGAGGATCTGGACAAGATGGCTTCCCTCCCTCTTGCTCTGAGACCTGGTTCATAGGCATGGAGCTTGACCAGTCTCAGCACTAACCTAGACATAAAGGAGGAAAATCCTGCAGGCCTCGCCGAGACAGCAGGGCATCCTGGGAGGTGCCCACAATGCACAAGGGGGTCAGAGGGGCAGATGAAACTGGACATGGCCCCATTGTATGGTGACCTATAAATGAAGGGGTGGAAAACAGGTCACACTGATGTGTTAAAATACAGTGGCTTACAGAGACTCAACTAACGTACACATCAGAATTTTGTGCTGTAAAGTAACAGTGCTTCATGTAAGTTTGGTGTGTTGTCCTGGACAGCTGTGAGGACATAAATGTGTTTGTGAGCACAGTCTCTGAACCCTGGGGTGTGGCTTAATGGTCCCAGGCCGAGACTTAGCAGTCATTTTTGGTGTGTTTTTTTTTTGTTGTTGTTTGTTTGCTTTTGAAGGAAGGTAAATGTGGGCCTTATTCCTATGGCCTCACTTTAATGCCGGCATGCCCAGGGTGCAAGAATCTCATCGCATTATTTTCTTCAGAGTAAAAGTGCTTACCTTATAAAGCAGCTAAAACTCTACCTGTGGGAAAATTGGCGCCATTTCTTATGTCTCTCTCCTCAGTGCCAAGCATAAAAAGTGCCCTTTCTGCTTGGGTAATCTTGTACTGCAGGAACTTTCAACTATTTACAGCTTTCCTTCTCTGGGACCAGGAAAACACACCATTTTCCATGCCACCATTTCTACTGTGAAACATTTCTAGAAAAAAACAAAACAAAAAAACAAGGGAGTAAATAACTGATTCGTACAAGACCCAGAAAGAACAAAGGCCACCCCAAGCAAGGGCTGGCGTTCTCCTGCCATAAGCAGGGCAGATCTGAGGGACCCCTCCAGGGCCATAAGCGCTCAGAGGACTAGGAAGTGTCTTGTTCTGGAAGCTTCTGCAAATGCCTCATAACAAGCTTCTGTGAATGGCCGAAAGCTTGAATGAGATGAACAAAGCCTGGGGTGGAATCAGCAGCAGTGCCCACAGAGGTGCTCGCTGGTGGGAAGGCTGCAGTTTGTGGAAACTGTCACCGCGGATGCGTGTTTTGGGAACTCAGTCCTGTGGTTCTGGGGCAGAGCATCTGCTCCCTTGGAGAGCCAAAGGGGGAATCAAAAGGCATTTCCCTCTGTCTCTCCCCTCAGCCCTCAGGTCTTCTCCTGCCTCGGATGGCCTCACTCCCCCTTCCATTTGAACAGCCCTGTGCCTGGAGGCATCCTCCAAATAGTGTTCCTACTAAGGACTGTTCATATGCTAATCAGCCGAGTCCACACTGCTCATTAAGAATCTCCTCTCAGTTGAATGAGTGAGAATGAGTCCATGAAGAGTCCAGGCGGGCGCCATGGTTCTAGACCGCACCTCACAGTGGAGAGAAGGGTTCAGGGGTCATTCTTCTTGGGCTCTCCTTAGAGTTCCAGGAATTGACTCAGTTCAACCAAACATGACAGCAGCAATGATAACACCACAGTCACTGAGCAGGGGTCACGTTGAGTGTCAAAGGCTTATCTTTCTCAATGAAATACACAGACTAATACATATTTTAGTAGAGGAGCTGATGCTCACACAGGTAGAAGAGGTGTTGCTAGGATCCAAACTAGGCACTGCCTGCAGAAAGCACCCCCTAGCCTCCTGCCCTACTGAGTCACAAGCCAGCCCTCTTCAACCCAAGTTATATTTTATGGAACTCATGAAGCTCTCCTTTACCATCCATTGAGTCTACCCATATCAACTGCAATAACATTGTTGATAAGCTATTTGTTGTATATTATAATTTGCAGAATATCTTCTCACTTCATTGGCTTTGGAGCCTCATAGCACCTTGTGGGTAGGCAGGACAGATGTTTTAGCAACTAGAGACCTGGTGCACAAATTTGTACATGGGGGTGTGTGTGTGTGACCCCAGCCTGGCCTGTGCCTTCTCACAGTGCGGGAGCCCTGCAATTGATCTCCCCAAAGAGGTAGGCCCTGCCCACTCAGCTGGGGCTCCTCGATGGATTTCCCCAAAGAGGCAGACCGGAGGCCAGGGGTCCCACCTCTGTACCTGCTGTGCATGCAGCTGCCCAGTGACCGCTGGTTCCTGTGTGAGGGCATCACGGCCCGAGGCCACACAACCAATAGGCTTTTATTAGTATAGACAGCTTAACTCAAGACGCTGATGAAGATGACTCACCAAATGAGCAAAAGAATTAAACAGAGTCTCCTGAAGCCAAGGCCTGGCATTTTGCTCTACAGCCCACGCCCACCCAAGCCTCTCCTATTCTAGGACGTCTGTTCCCAGTAGGTAAAACCATTGTCAGGCAGTACAGACAAGCGCCCTCTTTGTTTGAAACAGAAGCTGGGAGAACACGGGTTTTTCTTCAGTTGCTGACCCATTGCATGTCATCTGTGTGTTTGCAGGAGGGCTGGGCGGGGCCCTGTCTGAAGAGCTTCACACCCTGATAACACCATCATTGCTGACCCTTCCATCCCCAGTGGGGCTGTGCACCCTGCTCTGTCCCTCAGCCCACATGCCTTCCCAGCAGTGAGCGTCATAATTGCAAGAAGACTGTTGCGGCCTGATTTTGCTCCAGGAGCTGTGTGCCCACCCCTGCATAGATTGCTTTTTAGTTTCCATAGCAAAAACCATGTTATTATGTCATGTATGGACTCAGGAGTGTTGGTGACCTATTCAGACCCCTCAACTGGAGGTTGAGTGTGGGGTCTGGCTCCTGGATTGGTGGGATTTGCAGTATTCTGTGCCACCTCCTCATGCATTCAGTTAGTGCTCACTGACCACCCACACGTGCGAGGCACACAGGTTGGTGATGAGAATGTCGGGGTGGTCTCAAGGAACTCGCAAATATCTCCTGTGTGCACCAGTCATGCTCACAGGAGGTGTTTATAGGAGACAAGACTGTTTCAACAGTACTTGACAGATGTTCTGATGCCACTGTTGACATTAGCTGGGTCATGATAACCCTGTGACATGTAACATCACCGTTCTTTAAATCTCCTGAACCGTTTGCAGCAGGCATCCTTGGGCCTAACGACATCCCTGGCTTCTTACCCCCACCCTTGCTGAAGGGCATCATTCATTTCACTTCACATTATTCACTTTCTATAGTGCTCCCTCCCTCCCGCCTCCCTCTCTTCCTCCCTCCCTCCTTTTCTTTCTTTCTTTCTTTCTTTCTTTCTTTCTTTCTTTCTTTCTTTCTTTCTTTCTTTCTTTCATTTTCCCCGAGAAAGTATTGCTTTTATGATTAGGAAAGTATAAGGATTAACATTTTTTCAAAGTAATTTTATATTCAATACTAGAGGCCCAGTGCACGAATTCATGGAATCTGGCCACTCTCTCCAATCAGGGCGATCAGGCCAGCGGGGGGAGGGCCACAGCGGTTGGCCAGCCAGCCCCGCCCCCTGGTCAAGCTCCCAGTTGAACTCCAGGGTGAACTCTGGGGCAAACTCCTGGTCAAGGGGACAATTTGCATATTAGCCTTTTATTATGTAGGGTATTACAGACTGATGGAAAGACACTCCGTTATTGAATTAAGGACTTCCTGCCATCGCTGGAAGCCTAATGAAGAGTAATTTTGTGCCACAAATGTCCTCCCCAGGCCCAGGGGCACATGGTCCACACAGGCAGTGACAACTGAGCATCATCGCGAAGCCGACACAAGTAGGGCTTTGCCGTGGGAATAGTACATTTTTCAATTTTAATAATATTCACTTTTAGATGACACATTCTTACAATTTTTGCATGATACATTTGCATAATGTTTAGAAAATACAAAAGAGAATGTGTCATTTCTCTTCAGTTCTTTCTTCCGGACAGACATCCAGCTCCCTCCCCTGGAGGTGACACACACAGAAGCAAAGTGTGAATGGTCACATGTACATGCATAGTGCATGCATCCATTAATGCAGCCGTAGTATAGATCACAGCCAGAGACTATGTATTTTACACAGGTAACCGCAACTACACACAGCGCTTCACACTTCACTCTCATCTTCTTCCCCGAATCCTGCTGTAATGAACAATATTCTACAAACTGACATCGTCTGATCTAAGATGCTTTAATAAGACACACGGTTATTTTATGTGCCATTAGAAAGGAAGAAAATGCCGCTAATTAAAATCAGTCACAGCATCCTTTGTAAAACTCATTCCAGTTTCCAAATATACCTGGAGAATGGAGAAAATGTGGCAGATTGTCAGTCAAAGCTGTATGATCCATTCTCAGCAGTGATATGCCAAGTTCAAAGTGTCAGTTTATTTGTAATTTTTAAATACCTAATTGTGCCCACAGAGGCTCTGCCGAGTAACACGTGAACCAGCCGATGCATGACAGTGCCCGCTCCCCACTCCTTGTCAGATCCAGTGTGTAAAGGAACATTTAATGTTTTTAACCTGATAATAATAAGTGGCATCTTAGTGCAGTTTTAGTTTGTACTTTCTTGCAAGGGATGATGCTGAACTCCACCTAAGAACTATTTGAGTTCTTTTTTTCTGAGCACTGTTATATTTTTTGCTTATTTTTTTCATTGATTTCTTGCTTTTTTTATGGCGTTATAGGTGTTTTTTTTTTTTTTTTCTATGTGCAATAAGTTAGCCCTTTGTGATATAAGCTGCAAGTATTTTATATATATATACAGAGAGGAAGGGAGAGGGATAGAGAGTTAGAAACATCGATGAGAGAGAAACATCGATCAACTGCCTCCTGCACACCCCCTCTGGGGATGTGCCTACAACCAAGGCACATGCCCTTGATCAGAATCGAACCTGGGACCTTTCAGTCTGCAGGCTGACACTCTATCCACTGAGCCAAACCTGTTTCAGTTAAGCTGCAAGTATTTTTTTCAGAGTTTTTCTGTTGTCTTTTACTTTGATTGTTATCTTTTATACAAGTTAAAATATTATGTTGTCAAATTTATCCATCTTCTCCTTTAAGGCTTCTAGGTTTTGTATCTCACTTAAAAAGACCCTTTGACCTTTACCCTGTTAACCAGGGAGTTCCCTTTTTAATTATGCAATGTACAACGGGTGCATACTCTTTCACTAGGACATGTCAGTACGTCATGCCCAATGTACGTAATTTTATATTATTATTTTATTTATTTATACTTAATTAAAATAAATGAAATATATATATATTTTCATTATTTATATATAAAGCACAAAGGAAAATACAAAATTACAAACAAATAGAAAAGAATACCAACAAAAAAATGGAAACATCGAATTAAAAAATTATAAATTTTATAAACAATTATAAAGATTACAAAAAATATATATTTCTTATTTCTATACACAATAAAAAATATAAAAAAGTTAACAATTACAGAGCAATAAATAAAAGCACACAAATAAAATAGAAATATTGAGTTTAAAAAATTGAAATATAGATGTAAAAATTTAAAACTCAACTTCCGTGTGATATATTTTAAAACAATTGTTGATACATAGTGCTACCTTACAATCCGGACACCAGTATGTAGAATCTTTCCTAACACCTTTTTTGTAGCAAACTTGGCATTTCCTGGATTTAGTTTTTCCTATATCGCTTTTATTTGTTCTGGAAAATACCTTTCAACTAAGCGTGATGGTTTAGATGTAGAGCTGCTTGTTGATGTCTTTGGGTGGGTTTTCACTATGTTGTTATCTACCAATTTCTCTACACACTCTATCAAAAAGTGTAATCGATCCAAATGAACTTTATCTTTTTTGTATATAATATATGCATTGAAGCAGCACATAGCAATTAATAGTAGAAAAATTTTTTTATAAATTTTTTTTACCCTATTACGGGCAGCCGTGTAGGCCACCATAACTCCATCTCCCAAATCTACACCACCCATATTCTTGTTATAATCCAGGACAACATACGGTTTTTCTTGCCTTCTTCCTCTCTTTTCAATCATTGTCTTTTTGTCATTATGAATAGAACTGAGCATCAATACGTCTTTTTTATCCTTCCATTTTAAAACCATAAGTTTGTCTTTGATTCTTACTATATGTTCATTTTTCTGTAATTTTTTTGATTTTACTGGGGATTATGACTCTGTTTATCCTCATTGTTCCAACAATGTCTGTATTGTTTTGACACAAGAGTTCAGCCAAATGAATTGACGTATAGAAATTATCTAAGTAAATCCTATACCCTTTATTCAGTAAGTCATGTGTTAACTCCAAAACAATTCTTGTTGATTGTTTTTCTTGTGGGTAGTTCGAACCATAATTTGTGTCCTTGCCTGTGTATAAAATTATATTTTGTACATATCCAGATTGGCTTTCACTCAAAACAAACAACTTCATTCCAAATCTAGCTCTTTTTGTAGATATATATTGTTTCCAAGATAAATTCCCTTTCCATAATAAAACATTCATCTACGCATATTTTTCGTTCACATACATAAAAACTTTAAAACTTTTCTGACAAATTATTGATGTTTTTATATGTTTTTTATATGTTTTTCTATTATATAAAGGTTGGAGATATAAAAATATAAGTAAATAATATATAATACGAAAATAGGTAGGTAAGTGTAAGTACATACACGTCACTGCTCACCCAGAACACGTCCACCACTCTCAATAGCGAAATTATACTGATTCCCTCCGTGTCTTAAATTCATGTCGAGACATGTATAGATGACTAATACCTTTGTTGTTCGGAAATATATGTCCCGCCCATTTCAGGGCGCAACATATATTTCAAGGACATATTCATATGTCCTACCTGTACCCGATATTGTTTACGTTTGACGTATTTATACGTCTCGCTCGGTTAACAGGTTAAGCATTATTTCAAAATAATTCATCCATGCTTATTTGTGATACATTTATCATTTCCATTTTTTAAAATTCTGGAATTTGCTTTAATTTACAGATTTACATAGAGATTCATGTATTTTTCCTGAATGGCTAGCAAGCCTCCCTTATAATATGAAATGTCACCCTACACATATAATAAAGTCCATGTGTTTGGGTCTATTTTTAGAATCCTCCCAGGTTCTCATGACATTATCCCTTATTTCCATTTCCCCCCCCCCCAATTATTGTATACTTCTACTGGATTCTATCTATTGACTTTTGAACTTAAGCCAGATTTTTTATTTCCTGTAAAATAATTCACTTCCTCTGCCCTGCACTACCCTACCGCACATGTGGGTTTATACATTTTCACCATTTTATAGGCAAGCTTCTAGAAAAAAAAATGAATTTTCTCTATTTCCACCTTGGGCTTACTCCTCAGTTCTCTGTGCTCTGCATTCCACCCACCACTGCTCTGAAACTGTTCTCACTGAAGTCCTGGACCACCTGAGTTCTCATCGTACTCCAGCCTATATATATATAATTAATATTTTACAGAGAGGAAGGAAGAGGGATAGAGAGTTAGAAACATCAATGAGAGAGAATCATCGATCAGCTGCCTCTTGTACACCCCCTACTGGGGATGTGCTTGCAACCAAGGTACATGCCCTTGACCAGAAACGAACCTGGGACCTTTCAGTCCGCAGGCTGACGCTCTATCCACTGAGCCAAACCGGTTTCGGCATACTCCAGCCTCTTGGTAGCTCTCCACATGGCTGACCTCCTGCAGCGGCTTCTGCTCTTGGCCTTGGCAGCACCACTTGTCTGTGGTCCATTTACCTCGTGCGTGGACCATCCTAGGTTTTATTTGTAGGCTGGTCCTTATCTGACCATTACGTATAGTTTCTCGAGGCCTGGACCCAGGTTCTTTCACTTATATACCCTCTCCCTGGGGTATCTGCCCCCACCCACAGATTTCTTTCCTCGGTGCTGGCCATCCTCTGTGCTGACCCAGAGCTGTACATCCAGTTGCTGACCGGCCTTCTCCACCTTGAGTTTGGTTAACAAGTCCAGCTTGACATGTCTCATTCTACCCCATGATCCCAACCGGATACCTCTGCCTCCAAGCTGACTTGCTTTTCCATCATGGTTCCTCTCTGAGTGAGTGACAGGCCATCTAGCCAGTCTTGTGAGCCAAGCTTCTAGCTCACTCCTGGAGCCTCCCCTTGTATGCTGCTCTACAAGGCACATGGCTTGTACTACCTCATGAAGCTGATGGTGAAGTTTTCCAGTAGGCATTGAGCTGGTTTTAAAACATCAAGTTATGAAAATGTAATTATTAAAAATTAAATATTAACTTACAATTAAGTACAGTATGCTAAAAATAAATGTAATGAGTATTTGAAACCATCACTTACTACTTCACTGCATATTGTGGGATCAACTTAATGTGTGGAATTGAGAACGAAGAATATTAAGTATGGCATTATTATTTGTAAATTATGTGGTATAATACTTCATGAGAGTAAAACTTACTACCTTAATCTGATCGTTGCTATCTCTCCAATGAATTACTGCATTCAGCCCCTAAAGTTTCTCTTAGTCACTCTTGCCCCCTCCAATCTTCAGAAACCTAAATGTGGTCATTTATCTTTCCTTTACTTTGTTGAGGGCCTACTGTGTGTGCTACTCCAGAAGCTGGATGTAAGCAGCAGTGAATAAAGCAGACATATATCTCCATCCTCATGGAGAGTTAGAAATTAATGCCTTACAAAAAAATAGAGCCCAGTGGGAGCCAGAGAGGGCAGGTGGCAGGTTTGTCCCCCCACCCCCCACCCCAAATGTTAAAAATTGTACAACAGTATGGCTGCATTCCATTGTCAGTGGGATCTGCTCTGGCTCCACCCCCTATGCTACCCTTGCACCCAGTTGGTCCATTCTACTTGGTCTTGGTGGACGGTCTCCCCCACCCCACCCTGGGGCAGCATTACCCTCTCCCATCATCCAAGTTCTCACACAGCCATGGAGAAGCCAATCCGCTGAGAGCCTCAGGCTTACCGTCTGTTTGAGAAAAGAATTTGAATAAAAATCTGAAGCCTTAGTCTTATTTCAAGTTAAACTGTTACCCCACAGTGGTTGCTAGAGGAGAGATGTCTAGGGTGAACTGAAATGGCATTGAAAGTGCACATGTTCAGCTGAAACCAGTTTGGCTCAGTGGATAGAGCGTCGGCCTGAGCACTGAAGGGTCCCAGGTTCGATTCCGGTCAAGGGCATGTACATTGGTTGTGAGCACATCCCCAGTAGGGGGTGTACAGGAGGCAGCTAGTCGACGTTTCTACGGTAACTCTCTATCCCTCTCCCTTCCTCGCTGTAAAAAAATCAATAAAAATATATGAAAGAAAGAAAGAAAGAAAGAAAGAAAGAAAGGAAGGAAGGAAGGAAGGAAGGAAGGAAGGAAGGAAGGAAGGAAGAAAGGAAGGAAGGAAGAAAGGAAGAAAGGAAGGAAGAAAGAAAGGAAGGAAGAAAGGAAGGAAGAAAGAAAGTGACGTGTTCTAAACGCAGGAGGTGGAATGATATCACGCTACGTGATGACGATGCCACCGAAGGTGTGCCTTATGCAAACGCGCCTTTCTTTTAGGCTGTCCTACCTGCTCTCAGCAGAGGAGCAATGGCCAGCAGACCTGGGAAGATGTTGGCTGGTGGGAAGGGCCTTTTCCTTCACCATGCCTGAGATAGCATGTTAGTTTCCTATTGCACTGTATAGATTACCACTAACTCAAGAAGCCAGCATGGCGAGGCTGGAGTCTCTTCTCAAGGCCTCACAAATCCAGTCAAGGCATTGGCCAGGCAGGGTTTTCATCTGGAGACTCTGGGCCAGGACCCTCACCAGGCCCACCCCTGCACCGGGAGAATCCAGTTCCACACATAATTGCAGGACAGAATGCCCTGTTTCCTTGACAGCTGATGCCTGGAAGTCATTCTCAGTATCTAAGGGCCCCACACTCTTTGGCTCCTGGTCCCCTCCATCTGCAAAGACAGCCATGGCCTATCAAACACTTCTCCTGCCTTTAGTCTTCCTGACATCCTCCTCTGCTAACCTGAAGGGCTCCTGTGATTATATGGGGTCCACCAAAATAACCCAGCATAATGCTTCCACTGGATTGGCAGCATGATTACATCTGAAAAGTCGCTTGTGCCATCTTATGTAACATATTCACGGCATAACACTAAGAGTCTATGTCATGGGGACCAAAGTTCTGCCTCCCGCAATCTGTCCTCTGGTTCCAAGGTTCATGCCCATCCCTCACACATCCCAAAACCCTCCAAGGCCTCATATTATCACAGCATCAACTCAGAGTCCATCATCCCATCAGTTCTAAGGAACAGATCTTCCCATCGAAGTCAGGTGCATATGGGTCAATCCATTAAGCCCAGCTTCTGGGCACCATTCCGCCCCATCCAAGAACCTGAAGAACCTGTGACACTGAAGAGACAAGACACTGGCCTTCAACATACCGTGGTGGGAGGGAAAGAAGTCACCCGTCCAAAGACATTTGGAAGTCCAGGTAGGCAAACCCTTAGATTTCAAGGCCTGGAAATAACCTTCTGCAGCTCTCATCTCTCAGCTCTGCCTCTGGTCTCTCAGTTTTGCTTCAAATCATCTCTCCTTTGTCATGCAAGGTGGCACTCCTTTTAGCTGGAAAGTTTTATCAACTGCTTTCTGCCAGGAGAACTTGGGGGTTATGGTGGAGGCGTTCACCAGCTTCCTCTCATCTCAGCCTCTCTCTTCCCCTTTTGGTCTGAACTGGCAGTGATTCTGCTCGTATGGAATTCACGGGAACCCAGGAACCTCCCAGGAATGTCACAGGGGTTTGTTCCACTGGACAAAAGGCCAAGAGCCCTCATCCTAAAATGCTACTATCATTGGGAAATTATCAGCACTGAATTGCCCACTTAGAATGTTTTCTTTTGCAGAATTTTAATTCACAAATCAAAGAGTGAGATGTGAGTGCAGGTGCTAATTCATTATAAGGAAACGTGACTCTCAGAAATCTGATTCTGGTTGCAGAGTTTGGGCACTGTGGCAGCCACAGCCCCTGCGGTTGACCGGCTATATGTTTCCTCACCATGGTTCATTTCATATGACAAATAAGAATGTTGCAAAATATCACTCCCTACCCCACTTTGAGAACCACTGGTTGGAGATAAATGATAAAATATCATGTATCTGAATTAGATAGACATAAAATAGGCGGATGGCTCTTAATTAGAAGCTCTGAGATTAGCAATGAGTAATGGAGACTCTCATTCAAACACAGAATACCATAAATGGCAAAAAGTGAACTGAGAGGCATCTAAAGTCAAGGAAACACATTGCCATAGTCAAGAATAAAGCAATAAAAACTTATCAGAGGAATTAACAAGAAAGCAAGGCATTTAACAGGACAATGAAAGAAACTTTATGGAAGCATCTTGATTGAGGGTGAGCACACAGACATCATCATTATAAGCAATTATTTAAATCAGAATCTTCTAGAGTGAGGAAGATTAGGGAAGAAAATAATTGGGAGATTAACAGAATACAAAACAAAAGGAACCATAGTACTCTTCTGGTGGGAATGCAGAGTGGTATAACCACTATGGAAAACAGTGTGGAGTTTTCGCAAAAAATTAAAAATAGAACTGCCATTTGACCCAGTGATCCCACTTTTAGGAATATATCCTAAGAAGCTAGGAACACCAATCAGAAAGAATACAAACGCCCCTATGTTCATAGCAGCATTATTTACAATAGCTGAGACCTAGGCACAGTCTAAGTGTCCATCAGTATATGGATTAAAAAACTCTGCTACACCTACACCATGAAATACTACACAACACTAAAAAAGAAGGATCTCTTATCCTTGGAGACAGCATGGAGGGACCTGGAAAGGATTATGCTAAGTGAAATAAGCCAGTCAGAGAAAGACAAGTATCACATGCTCTCGCTTACATGTGTAATCCAATGAACAACATAAACTGATGAACCAAAAGACTCAGAGATATCGAAGCATGCAACAGACTGACAGATTTCAGAGGGAAGGAGCAGGTGGGAAAAGATTAACCAATGAATTCATATGCATATATGCGGAGCCCATGGACAGACGATAGTATGGGGATGGTCTGGGGAGGGGAGGACAGGAGCAGGTTGGAAGGGGGTCAATGGAGGAGGAAATGGGGAACATCTATAATCTGTCAACAATAAAGATAGTAAATTAAAAAAAAAAACTTTAAATGCAAGAATAGTCACTAAGACAGGTAAAATGATATGTGGCTTCATGTGTCTTGGACTCTATTTAAATGTCATATTTTCTTAAGGTGAGTACAGAAAGAGGCAACTTTTTAGGTGTTACATTTGGGGGACCCACCGGACAGTGTCATTCCAAACACATTCCTGCCCAAATGCCCTCTACCACAACTGTGACTTACTGGGGGGCGAGTTTTAAAGACTTCCTTATAGATTAAAATCACATTTCAGTAATTAGTTGGTATTCTTTGACACTGTCACCACACAGAGATGATCCTTCAGGCGAGAGCCAGAAGGCCTGGTTTTATATGGGGTGTCTCTGCCATTTTGGAAGCAGATCTAAAAAAAGACTTTCCCTCCAAGCAGGCTAGTATTGAATAAGCCTGGTATTGATTTCTGTGTAATTTCCCTTCAGGCCAGAAGAATGCAAAGGAATCTCAATGTGCTACCCAGCCACCCAGAGAAGCTGAATCATACAGATTCAGGTGATACAGTAAGACTTGGATGCTGAGTCACACAGCTCAGCTTGTGAGTCTCAGCACTGGTTGCCATTGCTACACCTTATGCTGCAAAAAAGAATCCTGTAAAATTCAAGCTTTCCATCCTCTGCTTTCCTCTGATGAACATCCACGTTTGGTGGTCTCTGATTCTCTTTCAGAAATTCCCTTCAGTGAATTTGCTTCCCTGCAGAGCAGAGAGCACCTGCCTGTGATTTGACTGCCTATGGCTAGACTGGCAATGAAGAGAGCCACATCTTAGAGCATTTCAGCTACATACAAATGATAGGCTCAAGAAAGGGCACCAGGTTTCATCACATGTTGCATGAACTTGACTGCTACCACAATTTTGGGAGGAGGCCTTATTTTACGTGTGTTTTTTTCTCTGTAAAAGCAAACATTATGTGGAAGAATATTAAACTTTATCTCAGGGATAAATGATTTCTTATATTTAACCAGTTTTACTTTAGTTCATCTTCATTCATCCAGCAAGTATTTCTTGAATTCCTTACTATGTACCACCTGACTGAGCTGGTTGATTGAACATATTACTTCTCATGTTTTTGGCAGCTCACTCTATGTTTCAGTCCTCGGCTGCCATTTTCTGTTTCCATAGATGGTCTCATTTAGTTTCCTGTTTATCATGAAGGATATTCTTAAAATTTGAAATGGCTTCTCCCACTTTTCTAAAGCGAGAGTAATAATGACTCTATATAATAAAAGGCTAATATGCAAATCAACTGAGTGGCAGAACAACCAGTCACTATGATGTGCACTGACCACCAAGGGGCAGACTCTCAATGCTGGAGCTGCCCCCTGGTGGTCAGTGCACTCCCACAGGGGCAGAGCTGCTTAGTCAGAAGCAGGGTTCATGGGTGGCAAGCACAGCAGCAGTGGTGGGAGCCTCTTCTGCCTCTGTGGCAGTCAGACATCCCCAGAGGGCTCCCAGACTGTGAGAGGGCACAGCCAGGCTGAGCAACCCCCCTCCAGTGCACAAATTTTGTGCATCAGGCTTCTAGTTATGATTATAAGAAGTCAAACTGATTTGCTATATTAAAATATTAACTTTCTTGCTGAAACCAGTTTGGCTCAGTAGATAGAGCATCAGCTTGCGAACTGAAAGGTTCCGGGTTCAATTCCAGTCAAGGGCATGTACCTTGGTTGTGGGCACATCCCCAGTAGGAGGTGTGCAAGAGGCAGCTGATCTATGATTCTCTCTCATTGATGTTTCTAACTCTCTATCCCTTTCTCTTCCTCTCTGTAAAAAAAAAAAAATCAATAAAATATATTTTTTAAAAAATTAACTTTCTTGCTAATTTCAATGCCAACAGATTTTAAATCACTAATATAAAAAAGGTTCAATGCGACAAGAAAAACAAAAAATCAGGTACACTCTGCCCATTAGCCCATCAGTGACCCTGGGAACTTGTCATAAAATCTTTTAAATTCTGAAAGGATGAAATATATGGTTGGAGAGAGACATTTTAAGAAATAATATGTAGTTATAACAATACATTCAGCTAGCTAATTGGGGCCTGCTTGCAGTAAAGACCCAACTTGCTGTCCATCACCAATATAACAGAGTGTTAGCAGTGTGACACTGTGTGCTTAGGGCCACGGAGGGTTGTAACATGAAAATTACCTTTCAGCCAGTCCCTGCAACCCTGGTTCCAAATGGAACCCTTGGGGAAATATTTGGTCAGGGCCGCGCTTTCAAAAGAAAGCAAATGCTCTTAAAAATTACAATTTTAGAGATAGGGGCTTTATCAGAACCATGGGGATTAGGTGAATTTAGCTGTAATTATAGACCAAACAAGGCTAGTTTCAGGAGAGTTTCCAACAGGAGTTTTAAAAAGTTAAAGAAAACATGCTAATGCAATGAAATTCCATGTGGGCTGCCAGGTGACAAAGTGAAAGAGTGGCCACAGCTCAGAACATTCATAAATGATTGTTAAGACTAAAGGAAATCAAACTATATAGAGTATACCTAGATTTTTATAGGAGTTTTTTTTTTGTTTGTTTGTTTGTTTGTTTGTTTTTACTGAAACAATCAATCCCAGTAGATAAAGCTGAATTTGCACTGAGTCTTCCAGTGCAAAATCAAAGCAAGTGTTAGGCAATGCAGGTCAAAAAGAACACTTCTTTAATATATATTATACTAGAGGCTCGGTACACAAAATTCGTGTACTCAGGGACAGGGGGGTCTCTCTCACAGTCTGGGAGCCTTCGGGGATGTGCCAGGAGTTGGACATTCTTAGCTCTGCTGCAGAGGTAGGAGAGGCGCCCGCCACGGCCACTGTGCTCACCAGTTGTGAGCCCAGCTTCTGGCTGAGGGGCGCTCCCCCTGTGGGAGCACACTGACCAGCAGGGGACAGCTCCTGTGTTGAGGGTCTGCCCCCAGGTGGTCAGTGCGCATACAGCGACCAGTGGTTCCTCAGTTTGGTTGATTTGCATATTAGCCTTTTATTATATAGAATATTTCTGATATCAAGCAAAAAGGGAATTGTTTTAACCAAAGTGTTGAGGTTAATTACATGCTCCAGTATCATCGGATGTTGACCTCATTCCACACAACAACCAGCTGGGTCTGTGGTGTGGCTAGGTTATTATAGCCAGTTCAGTCTGAGGATTTACATATTTTCCTGCCAACCACATGAATGTCATGCTTTTTATCCAGGAGTTCCAAGGCTCCTCTCCCTAGCCTTATGTTACCCATGACCTTGGGTCCTTTCAGCATGAACATTATGGATGGTAGGTCTCCTTCCTGTCTACCTTATTGTCTTCCTTTTTCTCTTTCTGTCTTTTCTTTTGCCCCAGAATCCCCACATTCATTAAGACCTGAGCCCTTGACTCACACTAAACCTGGAAACTCCTCCTCTCTTGATGTGTCTGACACCCCTTTCATTAAGGGTCTTGGCTAGTTTCCTGTGGCTGCTGTAACAAATTACACAAACTGCATAGCTTAAAACAGCAAAAATGTATTCTCCTACAGTTCTGGAGGTCACACATCCAGAATGAGCATCTTGGGGCTAAAATCAAGGGGACGGCAAGGCTGGTTCCTTCTGGAGACTCCAAGAGAGAGTCCATTTCTATTTTGTGATGATCAGAATGTTTGTGTTCCCTTCAAGTTCATCTTTTGAACTCCCAACACCCAACGTGATGATATTTACTGGATATAAACTGTAACTAAAAATAAAAAAACAAAAGAGAAACCAAACCCTCTATGCCTCTGATTACCTGAAACATAGACCAACCTGGCTTGTTTCCATTTCTCACCAAGCAGAGGTAGGCTCACTCAAACACTGTACCACTCATGTTTCTGTCCCCTAAGTTAGCTGCTGCTCTCCTCTCAAGGCCTTTGTCCCAGGGAGAAAGACCCTGCTCCTCCTTCTTCACCCGGCAATGCCCACTCGTTCTATTTTAAAGAGACTTAAGCATAGAGAGCACGTGAAAAGCGGACCTTGCAATTACCTTTCTGTAACTCCCTCCTCCTCTTCCCTCCCATTCTGCTAGCATCATAGGCCCAAGCCTGCCAGGAGTGCAGGGGCAGCGGCCAGTCTGCTTGCATCGCACACACCAAGAGGCGATTTCCTAAGTGATGGGAGCGTTTCAGATCCACGTCACATCCCAAATGGAGGGGATAGAATTGGCGGTTCCAACAACTCTTTGATTTCCAAGCCAAGAAGATGTAATTCACATAAATGACAGAAAATGCATGCTCCTTTACATCAAAGCCGGTGCATTTCAGCGTGGATCTGACCATCTGTGCCAGGATGGCTGACAGAACCCACGTCTCAAAGGATAGGCAAGTGGAATTCACCAATGTATATTTTGGGAGAGAATGATGATTTCCTTGCTGAAAAGGACCCTGGTCATCACCTGGTCCAATCACTCTGCTCAATATAGACAAGAGCAGATGGGCGGAGGTAGAGCAGGTGACTCACTCAAGGTGACTTCGCTCACCAAGGCAACAGCACACGCAGGTACAGTGTGTCTGGAGCCCCATGTGAGTGTTACTCGAACAGACACTTGTTCTTTGTAATGACTTCCCATCCCCACGGCAGCAGAGTGAAAAACAAGTCAAGGAAGATTTGGAATCTGCTCCCCAGTTCTGTGGTCTGGAGGAAGCTGCTTGTCTAAGCACCAGTGCTGTGTGCAGGTCATCCTCCATCAAATAAGATGGCATCTCTCTAGCTTTACCCCCACTGGCTCTGTTGGACTCCAGAGTCCCCTGATACATGTAGGAAACGTTGTGCCCAGGGCCTGCTGTCAATGATGCTCTGGCCAGGGAGAGGCCAGCCCGTGCCTGTGACACCATTCCTCAGCCTCAGTGGTCTCTAGGTGCCTCTAGCCAATAAACTGCAATACTGGGTGTGTTAGTCTGCTAGGCTGCCATGACAAAATGTCATAAACTTGGAGCTTAAACAAGAAAAAATGTATTTTATCACAGAGTTGGAGGGGAGAAGCTAGGATCACAATGCCGACCAGTGCATTTTCCAGTGAGGAGTCTCTTCCTGGCTTGCAGACGGCCACCTTCTCACCAAATCCTAGCCTGGCCTTTTGTCAATGCCTGTGCATACCATGAGTGAGAGAGCAGGCTCTCTTTTTATAAAAACACACGTCCTCATGAATCAGGGCCCCCCCTTTGACTTCATTTAACATTCATTACTTCCTTTGAGACCTCATCTCCAAATACAGTGACACTGGGGGGTTGGGACTTAAATGTGTGAATTTGGGGGGACACATACATTCAATCCATAAACCAGGGGCAGAAGCGCCCACTCTGATGCTGCTAATATTCCCCTCTGTCTGGGCAACTTGTTCCTGTGTTTTTGGTGTTCCCAGAAAAATAAACATCCGTTAGGTTTTGTGCTTCACTTGTGCAGATGAGGAGGAAAGCATTTCAAGATGTTGACTTCTCTTTCTGGAGTGAATGGTACTGTCCTTTCATTCACTGAATCCATGTGGTTGGGCTGTGGCAGCACTGTTGTGATCGAAGCTGATGGAACCCCACGTTTCAGTGGGGCTCATCTGGCCCTGTGTTTCTCAGCCCCCCCTTGCAGAACAGAAATGTTGTCTCAACCACCAGTGCTTGGGGCTTGTGCTGGGCACCAGCAGCGGATGCGAGTGGCAGCTCCAGCCCGAGCAGTGGGTGTGGGTGGGGCCAGCTCCAGTAGCACATGCGAGTGCAGGGAAGGACCATGGCATGAGAGAGCAAAGCATTTTCAGTAACCACCAGAGGCTCGCCCCAATGACAGCACCAGTACCCCAACTTGGTCTGGTGCCTCTGCTCACCTTCACCATCCTGCCATAGCCAATGCGCACCATGTTCCCCATGCGCCCCCTGGTGGTCAGCATACATCATAGTGACTAGTTGTTTGGTTGTTCCCCTGTTCAGTCTATTTGCATGTTAGCTGTTTATTATATAGGTTTAGCTTTACCATTGTTATTATCGTAATATAGATAAAACAGCATAAAGTATTCTGGGCCTTTGCCTTGCTCTGACTTTGAGTTACTCTCTGAAGGGCTCTCGTCTGTCTGCCCGCATACCCATTATTTGCATGACCACCAGGTCACAGGGTCTTACAATCAAACTCAGCGCCTTCTCACCCATCCCCCGTGTCCTTCTTGAGAGGCTGGTGGGCTCTTTGACATTCGACAACAACCAACTCTGTTTAAATCAAGAACTCAGACTGCGAATTAGAGCTAACATGGCCCAGGCCCTGTCCCCCGAAGCACACGTTCATCTCTTTATATGTGGAGCATCTGGGATTTTCCATAATTAAAAGGAAACTCAGAGTCAGATTTTCCTGTAGGAGTACGTAGATTTCAGGCTGCAGGTGCTGTGTAACCCCTGCTACTCTGACACGTCCAATATGGCGGTTTAAATTGGGAATTTTAGATCCATTTGGTGGTGATGGCTGGCAATGTGGATGCCGCAGGAATGAATTTCTCCTAGTTTTTGGATACTCCCACCATAGGGATGATATTCCTCATAATTTTTTAAAAAAATATATTTTATTGATTTTTTTTTTTTTACAGAGTGGAAGGGAGAGGGATAGAGAGCTAGAAACATCAACGAGGGAGAAACATCGATCAGCTGCCTCCTGCACACCCCCTACTGGGGATGTGCCCGCAACCAAGGTACATGCCCTTGACCAGAATTGAAACCGGGACGTTTCAGTCTGTAGGCCAATGCTCTATCCACTGAGCCAAACTGGTTTTGGCCCTCACATTTTTTTATACAAGCAGCGGTGGTCTGGCAGGTCCAGGTCCAGCAGCATCCTTCTTCCAGGTCTTTCTTTCAGCCCTCCACTGCTGCCCCTTCCCCATAGTGTCTTTCTCAGCTAGATCCACTGGGTGCTCCCTAGCCTCCCACAGGAATGACCTCCAGCAGCGCCCAGCCTCCCCTCCCTGCCTTGGTGATGACAGTCCTGTTGCCTTCCCTTTTCTCTGCACAGCCTGGCTTCTGTTTTCACAGAACACCCCTTATGAATGACATGCATGGGAACACGCGATTCCCAGGGCAGGTGGAAATTTCCGTCCACTCCCCAAACACCACATTTCAAAGGGAGACTTTCCCCTCCAGGGATGGGTCATAAACTCTGTATTTAAACTTTACTTTGATGGCTAGCCTGTCTGTCACCTTTCAGAGCCTCCCAGTGTGAAAGGGCATGCACGGTGGCCACCCTGAGCTCAAGGACAGCGTAGGAATAAAAGTGCACCAGTGCTTTCCAGAAAAATGGCACCTCTAGTGGGCAGGGATGTCCTGAGGTGACTGCACCCTTAGTGACAAGCAGGGCTGCCCACCAGCAGTTGCACCCCAAGTCCATGATCACCCCTAGAGTTGCTCCTCAGATTCCATGTCATTCTGTGCCACGTAAGTAGAAAGGATCAGTTAAGGTGCAAGCAAGCTCCCAACCTATAGCTGAGCATGTTAATTACAGTTCTCATAGGAAATCCACTGGGTGGGGTGAGGGGTCCGGGAACAGGGACCCTCACCCTTTTAGCACCAGGCTCTTGTCAGAGTTCACCATCTGGGTGTCAGACAAGGACAGTCAGAGACCTGCCTCCAGGCATTTAAAATTTTTATTTCCCAATGACCATAAATGAATCCCCTTTCTTTATACCCCCTGGGACAGCTGGTCAACCAGGCACTAAAGGGAGGTTAAGGCAAAGACGGAAAAGAATAAGAATGGGAAACACTCTTCAAATCCCCAAAGCAAGAAACATATTTATCTTTCGCACGTCTACTGACATCCAATCCCTGAACATTAGGAATTGAGAAACCGTGCCCCCACTTGAAATAATTGGAACTGATTGTGGAAGGGCCTGCTCTTCGCTAACCCGTCTACAGTGGTAGGAGCTGCTTCTCGTAGCCAACTGCCAGATGGCTGCTCCATTCAATAACCTCAGTGCTAACAGGCCCCCAGGCAAGGAGACTGCTTGGCCACCAACTGTGGAATGTCCCCCCTCCCTCCTGTTTCCTGAGGTGGCCTGGCTGTGGTCTAGGGCCTCCCGAGGTCTCAGCCAGCGGGAGGAGTACCTGGCCAGCCTCTTCCCTCACCCTTCTAGCCCTAGGCTCTTGTCAGAATTCACCATCTGGGTGTCACGAGGCTGCATCCCACACACCTGACACGAGGCTGCATCCCACACACACTGAGTATTGAAGAGACAGAAGGGGCATAAAGAAAATGTCCTGTTTTGTTCCCATGCTGTGATGGTTCCATTTACCATAGTTTGTAGTAATAAAATATGCACAACTCCTATACCTGAAGAGCAGGAACAGAAATGCAGATGGAATCATCAGGAAAACTTCCGAACCAAGAGCACTCTGGGAAAATGGTGTCAGGAGGACACTGCTGAGCTGCATGAGACTCAGGGATGGCTTCTCCCAGCAATCCCTCTCTCAGGGACCATCAGTGCGACCAGGTGTCTGTTCCCAGACTCTAGGGCTCTCCTGCTAATCAGGTTTGGGACAGATCCATGGATGTGCCTCATGTAAAGGCAGGAGATTGTATCAGAGAAATGTCAGGAGGAAAAGGGTTTGGATGTGACTCTCCAGGGGTGGGCATGAGCCTCTGGGAAGTTCGATACCATAAGTACTTTCATGTTGTCATATTATCTACACGATTTTCTTCATATAATACGAAGATGCCATTTGTCTTTTTCACTGTGTTGACATTTGCACTGATGGTATAGAAGCAAAGGTGGATATACTAGTGAGAGTTCTCCAGAGAAACAGAACCAATAGGGGGTGTGTATGTGTGTGTGGGCGCACGTGCGCGCCTGTCTGAATGTGCACACATATATACAGAGAGAAAGAGGGTAAGGTCCTCTCACTGAACTCGCCCAAGAGACCTTTGAGAAAAGGTTGAAGGCATTCCCCCTATTAATAATAATGGGGAGGTACTTCCTTCATCCCACCAATCAGCCTCTAAGCAGTAGGTTCATTAGCATTGCAGGTATCACTTCATTTCCTTCTCACAACACTCCATCCCATAGGTGTTGAGGTCATTTGACAGAGGTGGACATTAAGGTACAAACCCAAGGTCTCTGACTCTCTAGCTTACTCCAGCCATATCTGTCTCCTCCCTCGTTCTTTCATTTCCAGATTTTTTTCTGATTTCCTCGGTGACATTTCTCAACTTTTTGTATCCATTAATAGCTAAGTGGAGATCAATTGAAATATTGAGTATGGTGGAGGATTTATCTCAATGCAGATCATTGAAAAAACCATTTGGATTTTGGTCATTTATCTAATTTCACAATTTCCTCAATTCTATTAATATTTGTATTAAATTTTTCAAGTGACCCCACTTCCTTTCTCACTGTAGCAGAACTAGGGCACACTGGACTTACTTCCATGACCCTGTAAACAAATAACGAGGTGACGTTTCGACCTGTCATGGAGACATTTGCTTAAAAGCAGTTACATCAACTTAAGGGAACAGATTCAAATATAACATAAAATGAAACATATTCATCATAGGCCGTCAATGTTGTCAAACATGTATACAGACTTTACCTACATGTCTTACTTGTATCATTTATCTGTTAAAAATTATTTTTTTGTAATTAAGTGGCCAATCATAATTGATTTTAATATTGGGTTCTTTCTCGAATGTGGTATTTATAGTGAAATGATGTCTTAAAGCTCCCTTTTCCAGGTGCCCTCGGTGAACTTGGAACAGCGTGCCTCTGACACCAACCTAACACCAAACGGAACCCGCCTCACGCCCCCTCTCCAGGTGCTCTTGTTTCCACACCCATCGCGAGTGAACTGACAACTTATCACCAACATCTCTCACAATTCAGCGAGCGGCGAGACACGCTGTGCTTGGGCTCTGAGTTCTTCCACGAAACAGAATTGATAGATGAAAAACCTATTTATTTCATCTGGGGCAACATTAACATTTTTTGTTGTGGTGGGGAAGAAAACGTACACCACTTTAGCCATTTTAGGGAACAGCTCAGTGGCCTGAAGTCCCTCCCCATCCACCTCCAGAGCTTCCTCGCCTTCCCCCCGCTGAACCTCTGTCCCCATGGTAACAGTGCTTGGGGAGCTTGATTGTGCGCTCAGCGTAGAGTCCACCTAGTGTCACGTGAATGGCTGGTGAGCACGTGGTCCTCATCCCACTTGTTGATAAAATACGAACAGCAGAAGTCAGACCGTGGTTCTTTAACATGCCAGCAGAGAACCCATTGGTCGCCATAGCAACCCATCAGTCAGCATTCCGCAAACCGTTGTCCAGCCAGCGATGCTCCCTCCCTCCCATGTTCAGTCTCCTCACAGCTCTCCTCTGTGCTCGCAAGAATGTCAGTCTAGCCAAAAACGGTTTGGCTCAGTGGATAGGGCGTCAGCCTGCGGATTAAAAGGTCCCAGGTTCGATTCTGGTCAAGGGCATGTGCCTTGGTTGCGGGCACATCCCCCGTAGGGGGTGTGCAGGAGGCAGCTGATCGATGTTTCTCTCTCATTGATGATTCTGACTCTCTTTCTCTCTCCCTTCTTCTCTGTAAAAAATCAATAAAATATATTAAAAAAAGAAAAAAAAGAACGTCAGTCTTTGTCAAAGGACTTGCTGAAGTCAAGCTAACAGCCCATGAGCCCAATCCCTGAGATCTAACAGATCCTCCTGAGCTAACAGTGATCTTGTTGTGTGTGTGTTTTTTTTTAAAGCTTTGGCAGGACTTTTCCTTTAGAACACAAGCTGGCTCTTAATTGCTGTTCTTGGTATAAACACACTGCAAGGCCTGTGTATGTCCAGCACATTCAGCTGTTTCATCGGGTAAGTAAGTCAGAGGACCTACTTGTCTATTCCCTAAACCAGCGATCGCCAACCTTTCCGACCTCACAAACCACCAGTGGTCCATGGACCACCTGTTGGCGACTACTACCTAGAAAACGTCCAAGCAGGTGCCATCTTCTCCAACGCTGCCTGCCACCTGGCATGGCTTTCCTTTCAGTACCCGGGCACTGTCTGATACACACCCTCCATCATAACTGCCCATCACCTCCTTCACACCATGGCACAGCCTGATCCCCCGGGCTACCTGCCAGGCTGTGAGGTACCTCTGGACCCCACCCTTGCCCTCAGGTGCCACCATCCCTGCAATTCTTTGTGACAGCCTTCCTTCTGAATTTCCAGTAAAGCACACATCTCTTTGCAATCAGCTGTGTGTGTCTGACATGTTTCCACAGACCCTTCCACTCGCCAAGCATTGTCTTCCTCTCTGAATTCTCATAGCAGTCTTCTGAGCGAAGTACTTCCACTACCTCCATCTCAGATGTGGAATTCATGCTTATAAAGAGAAATAACCTGCCCAGGCACCGGGCCTGCATGAGGCAGCCTTTAGCCCCGGGGCCACGCTGGGCTCCAGAACCAGTTCCTTCCTGCCACTTAAATGGAACATCCCCTTGTTTCTTTTTCTAAAAATATCTTTTTATTGATTTCATAGAGGAAGAGAGGGGAAGAGAATGAGACATCAATGATAAGAGAAAATCATTGATCAGCTGCCTTCTGCATGCCCCGCACTGGGGATTGAGCCTGCAACCCTGGGCATGTGCCCGGATGGGGAATCCAATCATGACTTCTAGTTCATAGGTTGATGCTCAACCGCTGAGCCATGCCAGTCAGGCTCCCTTGTTTCTTTTTAAGTCTTTGAAGATAAAAAATTTAGCATCGCTGGGAAGTCCCTGTGGGCTAATGTTCTCATCCAGATGAGCTAGATTTCCATGAGCTGCTCACTCAATGGCGGAAACCCCCAGCACCGGTCAGACACGATAAGACGGTGCTTTCCCGTGACAGTTATGCTTCTCCTGCGGAATCTCTCATAGTGCGGGCTTTCAACCAGGCACCGGTCCTCGGGGCACAGAGGGTCACGACTTAATTTTGCCAATTAAATATTTCATTTGGAAAGAAAGAAAGCAAGTGTTGCAAGGGTCCCTCCCAAAAAGTACTCATTCTTTGACCGGAGATTACAAGTGTCCCTGGTGTCCTGCCTGCACCAGCTTACATCTCGGCTTTGAACCCCCATTTCTGAAGCAGGTGGCATTAGTGGCTGCATCATACCATTGTGTGGGCAATCCACAAGCAGCAACTAATTTGCAAAGCTATGTGTACAACAGAGGCATAATGATTGCTCCTTATCCTCCTCACCAATATTTCCCCCCAGAAAGTATGCAAAAACATGGAAACCGAGCACTGTCAGGGTGCCATTGTGCCATCCTGCCTGGATGGAGATGCCCAAGGGAGAGGGTGGCTGGTGGAGAAAACAGTGGGGAATGGCAGCGAGATAATCAGAAATAAGGCAGAAGTCCAATGGGTCCGATAACGATGGAAATGAGGTGCACACTCCAGCACCCATCATTCCGCCAGAGATATGGGTTGATCGTAAGAATCCAGACTCTTCCCTCACCACTTTGCCTTTTTTATATTCAACATTTTCCATCTTGTCCAACATTTTACACAAAATGCTAGGACAGCCGAAGCTGGTTTATCTCATGGATAAAGCATCGACCTGAGGACTGAAAGGTCCCAGGTTCTATTCTGGTCAAGGGCATGTACCTTGGTTGCGGGCACATCTCCAGTAGGAAGTGTGCAAGAGGCATCTGATTGATGATTCTCTCTCATTGATGTTTCTAACTCTCTATCCCCCTCTCTTCCTTTCTGTAAAAAAAAAAAAAAAATTAAAAATAAATGCTAGGACACAACCCTGTATGGTTCTGGTAAGAAGGACACACTCGGAAAGTCACCTGTGAGAAGTCCCTGTAAGCACTCTCCGGTCAGGCTCTGCCCCAGGACACAGGCCCTCGTTGGGTGTGGCTTCCTTCGCCCCCTCGGTTTTCAGGGTTAGTGACCGGTGAGTGGTCTGCTGCCCCGAGCCTGGCAAGGCCCGTGCAGCCTGGCAATGCCCAGCTCGGGCCCCATTGGCAGGAGATAAACGAGCGCTTCCCAGGGGGACCGGGCTCGGGGAGACAGCAATCTGGCCTCCTCCCTCCGCTGTCTTCGCAAGCACTCCCTGGGAGCCCGCTCCAATCTCGGGAACAAATGTACTGTGGAGAAACACAGATTTGGGTAAAACCCAAAAGCTTCGCAGCCATCATTCACGGCGAAACGAGCGCTCAGCTCTCTGACGTGCTTTTGCTGGAGTCAGTGGGGCAAGCGTGAGCCGCAGTGACTACCTCACCGTGTGGGCAGCTCCCTGTCCATGTCCGGGGGCTAGGGTTTGGCAGGGGGAAAGCTGTTGGCAGTCTTGGGGGCTGGGGCCAGCACAGTGTTGACTTCTTTGAATTGTACATTATTGGGGGGTTCTGGCTTCCATGGTTGACGTTTATCCCCACCGTTCTCTTCTGTCCTGTACCCAACCCTTCTAGTCACTGTGTTTCCCACCCCCTGACCTGGCCAGGCCCCCCAATGTACACATCCCAGCAGCCTGCAGCCTGCCGGGACCCTGTGACAAGTTACGTTGAGTCTAATTTGTCTACATGTTTAGCTGTATCTTCTGCACCTTAGTGGTGTTATCTCCATTTTAGAGACAAGAAAACTGAGGCTTAGAGCAGCAACTGATTTGCCTGACGCCAGGTCACAAAAGCCAGAAACAAACCCATGCCGTCGGGTTGACACGGTAAAGTTGGGCGGAGACAACTGGACATTGTGCTGACTGATGCCCCTTCTCGGGATGTGGGCCACTCGCTGTGGCAGTGAACTCCCATCTCCTGGAGCCATCAGATCTGCACTCAGGGAGACACTGGTGTGCAGTGAATGACTCATTAATATGCCAGGGGAGCAGCCGCTAATTGCGATATTTGGTAAAGAACCAAGTCTGAGGTACTGTTACTGCTCCACTCGGATGCTGATTTCCTTCAAAGGACACTCGGTGGTATTTTACTCCTCAGCATGGGAAGGAACCTGGCTGAAATGGCAGAACGGGGGATTAAGAATCCCTTCAGGGGCTATGATCCGTTGGGGCGAAAAAAAAAGTGAAAATGACGATAGTGGAAGACAGTCACCCCACACCCAGTCTCCCCAGGAGGCTGGCACAAATGAGAATCCCTGCCCCGGAAACTCTGATGCTTGTAATGAAAATAAGAGAGTGTGATAAGTGAGCCCTTGCAACCACGAAGAGCCAAAACGGGCCCTTAGCTTTTTGTCATCTGAAGGTTGGCGGCCATTGGAGCCAGCCCAGCAGCTGGACAGCGGGCTTCTGCTACAGTGTAGACACCCCTAGCGCCCAGGTGTTCTTGCCTGCAGTGCCTGCGTTTCCTTGCACTATCTTCAGGATTACAATTATTTGCTTATCTATTTGCTCTTATAATTCACACCACATATCATCATCATCATCATCATCATCATCATGTTGCAAGTCCCTACTCCACTCGCAGTATCGTACTCCTTCTAAAACCAAATCAAATTAATGCTGGAAGTCATGTTATTTTGTCCCATGGAACGTGGCTGCAACCCTTAAGCACAGCAGCTACATGAAAGTGCTAAAATGCTTATCAATTAAATTTATAAGAACACACGATCTAGTACAATATAAAATAGCATTTAGTGGAGCTTTTTAAAAAAATAAAATATGGGAGATAGTATGAAAGAATGAAGTGGAACACTAAATATCAGCTTCAAGATACCGCACTATGTTTGGTTTCTATTCAGCCTTATACAAAGGGCGTCCCCAAAATGTACACACATTTAACAGCTGCTGACTCAATGGATGCTCATTTCTTTTCAGATGTAACCCATTGGAATTAATAATTACTCAAAGTGCGTGTACATTTTCGGGGACACCCTGTCTTTGAATCCAAGTGCCTGCCAAGAAGATGAAAGGCTCATTGTCTGTGGCCAAAGTGTCCTGAGATAGAGGGAACCTCAACAAATTGCTACTAATTCAACTAAAGATATACCGGTGACTCCGAATTCTGCACCCAGGCCACGGACGAAGTTTTCAGGCAACATCAAAACAGCGCCTTCCCTGCCTCTACCTACAGCCGCAGAGTGTGGCCACCAAACACTGGTGTCCTGCCTGGCCTGCCCCGCTAGGGACAGCAGGGGAGTGACACTGGTGAGGATGGGGCTCTCGGAGGACGGCCTGATTCCATTTCCCTTACCCTTTGACTTAAAATTGCAAACAGAGGTGGCAGCTTAGAAGTAATTTCCAAACGTAAAGGTTTGTTAGACCAGTGTTTCCCAACCTTCTCTCATGATGAGAATCACCTGGTGGAGTTGTTAAAACAGATTCCTGAATCCCAACTAAGAAGTGCTAAACTAGAATTTTGGGGAACATATAGGTAAAATTGTATACTTAACTAGTGCTCTAAGACAGATTTTATATACAGAGCACTAAGTTAGGTATGCAATTTTACCTATATGTTCTCAAAAATTCTAGTTTAGCACTTCTTAGTTGGGATTCAGGAATCTGTGTTTTAACAACTCCACCAGGTGATTCTCATCATGAGAGAAGGTTGGGAAACACTGTTAGACAATCCAGGGAGCACGTGATGTGTTTCAGCAGGATAATGGCATCAATAACAAGCAGGTGGGATAGAGTGGGACAGAACCACGGGAACACCACCACATTGACACTTGCTGTTGGCTAGACATTATTTTGTGGTTTGTGGGTTTTGGTGCACTTTGCTCCAAATCACATAGACGCTGTTTTCCATTCTTTACATAGCCCCTCCCTCCTGCCATGCAGAGACAGGCCCTTAAAGGGGGACCGAGCTGGTGACCCGCACTGAGTGGGATCCTGAGGAAGGCGCTCAGTTGGGACAATAGAACACTAAAATGCACGTTTTAAAAGGGCACGGTTAAGATTGTAATTACTTGGGAATGGATAAGTTATAAGATGACTTTCATAATCAACTTAGGTAGGCACAGGGTAAATATTTTAGGTGTTAATATTGTAGTATATTATATAACTCAGGAGCCTAAAATATCTTTTTTTAAATTTTTTTTTCTTGATTTCAGAGATGAGAGGAGTGGGAGAGAGAGAGAGAAACATCAATGATGAGAGCTAATGGTGGACCCGCTGCCTCTTGCAGGCCCCACCCTGGGGATCGAGCCCACAACCCGGGCATGTGCCCTGACCAAGAATCAAACTGTGACTCCTGGTTCATAGGTTGACACTCAATCACTGAGCCACACTGGCTGGGCTAAAATATCTTATTAAATCATTTAAAATAAAGTAAAATAAATTTAAGAACATGTCCAAATATGAATAATTTAAAATATTTTCAGTTGTGCCAATAGTGAATAATAAATATCTCTTTAAAACTTTTAGATATAATATTAAATTTATATTATGACACATCAACATCTTCAAACTTAGCTTTAGAAAGCAGCTGTGTGTTTTCCACATAACAAGCTGATTATCCAGCATTCTTTTAACTAGAACTCTCTGTTAGCCTTTTATGAAAACTGATGGCCAGAAACATGACCACATTGCTGAACAAATAGGGGAAGCTGGTGAGTCTGACTTTGAGAGCCCTGCCCTGACATTCCGGATCCTTCTCCGGGATGCTGCTTCCTTCTTGCTCCCCTTCTCTCAGCTCTTAAGTTCTTGCTCCTTTCCCATGAAGTTCTGCTTTCATATCCATAGGTGCGTACATAGGTGACACAGGCAACTCCTTCTGGCTGTAACTGAGACCTCCCTGCGATTAATGGCCTCAGGAGAGGAAAGAGATGCCTGCCCGCCAGCCTGCTGCCTGGATGTGGAGGCTGAGGCCTGCAGGAGAGGCCGCTTGCTGTGCAGTGGGGCACCGGGCGCCCGGGATGATCTCACAGCCAAGGGGGCAGTTCTGTCCACCTGCCATCCTGCCAGCGGCCCCTTGAGCTGAGGGCGCCTGGGTGCAGCCCTGAGCTGAGGGCGCCTGGGTGCAGCCCTGAGCTGAGGGCGCCTGGGTGCAGTCCCTGAGCTGAGGGCGCCTGGATGCAGCCCTGAGCTGAGGGCGCCTGGGTACAGCCCGGGGCCCCTTCTGGCCGCAGCTTGGGGTGCAGCGCCGAGAGCAGGTGTGCAGGAGCCTGGCGGGGGCAGTGGGGGGCGAGCGGGATGGAGCAGCAGGGCCCCTGGATCCAGGCCTCCGTCTCCTTGTACCACTGCTTTGCCAGGTGAGAGCCTCCACCCCACGGGTGTTGCTCCTTTTAAGTTTCCCCTCCGCAGAGTGTCCTCCATGGACACAAGCTTCTGAAAGGGATTCGCTGATGCATCTTCCTGTGTGAGCCGCTGATGAAGAAACCTCCAACTACTCTGTCCCTTTCAAAGCGAAGGCGCTGGCAGAGCCGCAGCTGCATCGAACTTTCAATAAACGGCCCTTGTATTTTCTCAACACCCCTGCCCGCCCCAGCCCCCACCCGTCCCCCCTGCCCCCCTTACCGAGCACACTTCCGAAGGGCTTCTCAGCGCCCGCCAGCACCCTCCTCTGGGGTTGGAAAGTGGCAGATTCCCGGGCTGGGCCGACAGGCTGTTCAGTGTGTGTCTTTGCCGAAGCTGAGGGTGGAGGCAGGGAAGGGGCCCTGGGGTGATGCTGGCTCCACGCTGGGCCTAAAGTGGGGCTGACACGCACCAGTGGCTGCCAGGCCCACTCTTGGTTTTGCTTTTGCAGGGGGCTCGAGGCCTCAGCGCTGGGTCTTGCCTGGACAGAACGGATGTAGAATGGACCATTTCTGGTCCTACCCCTTTAAGGCGGGTCTTTATGGACCACAGGATGCGCAGGTGTGAGCTCTCTGTGTCTTGAAGCAATCGTGGGCTGGGCATCCAGGCGAACCAGATTTGTTTTGTTTTTTCAATTCAGGCAGAGATTCATTCCACCGGAGGCTTGGGTCTCCCCTGGACCGTCTTCCCAGGGCTCTTCCCTGGCTGATCGCTGGGGACAAGTCCGCTCTTCCTGAGCGCCTCCCGCTGTTCCTGCGTGGGCCTGGGGCGGAGGAGATAGGCGGCTGTTTGCCCTCACCTAACCCCGCTTCCTGGCTGCCTGAGAGGATTGCTCTGTAACTCATAGGTTTGGGCCACTTTTGTGGTTTCCTGCTGAAGACAAGCCATGCAGGCCTGCAGCATCGCCTGAGCACCTGCCCCATCCTCGTGCCCCGGCTGGTACCCTGCAGGACTCAGCCCACCTGCTCCGCGCCTGGACCTGAAGAGGCGGATGTGACTCTTCCCCAGGTGCGGGCCCGCTGCTGGTGTTGGGGTGACCTGCCTGAGCCCGCACAGCAGGGGGATGTGCCCACAGGTCACTAAGGAGGGGCTGAGAGGTGAGCCTTCAGAAATCAGCCCGGACCCTCACACATCGGTGCTGGGAATGTAAAATTGTGTAGACATCTTGGAAAACCGTTTTAGAGTTCCAACAAGTCAAACATCGAGTTACCATGAGACCCAGCAGTTCCACTCCTAGATATGCACTCAAGAAAGTAAAAAGAAATCTCCACACAAAAACGTGTCCATAAATATTCAGAGCAGCATAGACCATAATAGCCAAATGTTAAAACGGTTTGTGTCCATCCTCTGACAAATGGGTAAAGCAAATGTGGAAGGAAAATTCAATGGAATATTATGCAGCCACAAAAAGGAATGAAGTACTGACACATGCGACAGCATGAATGTAAGAAGTCAGACGCAAAAGGTCACACACTGCACGATTCCATTCATATGAAATGTCCAGGACTGGCCAATTCATAATTCATGAAGTAGACTGGTCCCTGTCTAGGGCTGGGGTGGTGGTGCTGATGCAGAAAATGGGAAGAAAAGGTAAATGGGTACAGGGTTTCTTTCTGGGGTAACAAAAATCTTCTAAATTATATTTGGTGAGGGTTGCTCAAGGCTGTGAACTGTACAGTTTAAATGGGTCAAATGTGGGGGATGAGAATTCTCTCTCGATGCTGCTATGCCTGACATCAGCTCTGTAGGTCATGGGTCCTTGGACATGCTGAATGTCAGTGATATAGACCTTGGGGGAAATGCCTTTAAAGTAGGGGTGTCGAACTCAATCAGAGAAGGGGTGAAAATCTAAAATCCAGCCTAAATCGCGGGCCGAATGGTTTACTGAACAGTCATAAACTGACAATGTCATAAACTGACAGCGGAGTGCAGTGATGACAGCCCGGTGCGGGCCACATTGCAAGGCCTGGCGGGCTGGATTTGGCCCGCGGGCCTTGTGTTTGACACATGTGCTTAAAGGGAGAAAGAGAGAAGGACTTCCCTTTGGGAATCCTAGAGCTATTATCATTTTTGTGGGTTTATTGACACACAGGACTACGGATTTGACATTTTTTAATCATTCTTTCCTGAGTAAAATATTAATCTCTATTTGCATAAACAGATGGGTAATAATCAATCCACATTACCTGTTGCTTAATTTGGTTCAGTGAGGAAACATAGACAATGGCTCCTGGAGTATCATGGAATTAAGAAAAAATAAAACAATGAGCTCAACTGGTATGATATTTATTTTTATGATATGTATAGCAGTGTATACCCATCACCACATCTAATTTTAGAACTTTATTGTCATCCCCCCCAAAAAAACAACAACAACAACAACAACAAAACCTTACCCATTAGAAGTCAATTCCCATTCTCTCCTCCCCTTCCTTACCCATCCCTGAGCAACCAATAATTTATTTTCTGTCTCTGTGATTTTTCCTACTCTGGGTATCTATCCATATCTACATAAAACCCTAATATGCAAATAGACCGAACTGCAGAACAACCGGTTGCTATAACATGTGCTGACCACCAGGGGTCATGCATGGAATATGGAAGGCAACAGCAGCAGGTGGCAGAGCATGGAACATGGTGGGCATCAACCATGGTGGGATGGTGGAGCAGGTGAGCAGGGGCGCCAGACCAAGGTAGGGTGCTGGTCACTGTCATCGGGGTAAGCTCTGGTGGTTACTAAAAATTGTTTGCTCCTCGCGCCACAGTCCCACCCAGTGCTCGCACCTGCTGCTGGTGCCAGAGCTACCACTCAAACCAGCTGTTGGCTCCCAGTGCTGGTCCCGAGCGCCTGCATTGTAAGTGGGTGCGAGCCTTAGCTGCCAGCCCTGATTGCTTCTGAGGGGCAATCAGGGCAGCAGCTGCCACTTGCACCCGCTGATGGCACTGCCCCCTCACATCCGCTGCTGGTGCTGGCCCCAATCACTCTGCATCGTCAGCAGGGGTGAGTGGGGCCAGCACCTTTAGCATATGGGAGTGGTGGCGGCAGGAGCACGGCTGCCAGCAGACGTGACAGGTCATGGAGGATGGGCCAAGACCCACCCTTGTGCCCAGCGCAGCCTCGTGGCCCACAGTTCCTTTTAAGGTGCATGGATTCATGCACTGGGCCCCTAGTTTTATATAAATGAAATCATATAACATGTCCTTTGTAACTGACTTCTTCCACACAACATAATGTTTTTAAGAATTATTCACATTGTAGCACGCATCAATATTTTATTCCTTTTTATAGGTGAACTAGAGGCCCAGTGCATGGAGGGCATGGTCTGTGGGAATTGGCCCACTGTGAGAGTGTTATTCATCCTGGTCAGCCAAGCGGATATGGACCCGCCCTCTGAGTGGCTGCTCCTGCTGTGGGAGCACACTGACTAGCAGGGGGCAGCTTCTGATTGAGTGTCTGCCCCCTGGTGTCAGTGTGCATTGTAGCAACTGATCAACTTGTTGTTTTGGTCATTTCACCATTCGGTTGCTGGGCTTTTATATATATATATATATATATATATATATATATATATATATTATTTCATTATATGGATATAACACATTTTATTTATCAGTTGTGTACATTTGAGTTGTTTCTACTTTTTGAGTAGTATAAATAACACTTCTAAAATATTCATATACAATATTTTATGCAATCATAAGTTTCATTTCAGTTGAGGAGATTCTCTAGAATTGCCGGGTCATATATTAACTCTATGTTTAATTTTTTAAGGCCTTGCCAAACTATTTTGCAAAGTGGCTGTATCATTTTTTATCTCCAGCAACACTAAATGAGGGTTTCAATTACTTTAAATCCTTGCCAACATTTGTGATTGTCTCTTTCTAATACTTTGTTAAGCGGTAACTCACTGAGGTTTTTATTTGAGTTTCTATGATAACTAATGATGTTGGATATTTTTTCATATGTTATTGATCATTTGCATATCTTCTTTGAAAAGATGTCTAATTAGAGCCTATTTTCAAATTGGGTTATTTACTTTTTAATTATTATGTTGTAAGAGTTCTGTATATATTCTGGATACAAATCTGGATATAGCATTTGGAAATATTCTCCCAGTCTATGGATTGTGTTTTCACTTTCTTGTTGGAATCATTTGGAGCACAAAAGCTTTTTAATTTTGATGAAGCCTAATACACACTTTTTCCCTTTTATCTCTTGTGCTTTTGGTAAGTCTTTGACTAATACAAGGTCACAAACATTTACTCCTAAGAGTTTTATAGTTGTAGCTCATACATTTAGGTCTTTGATTAAGTTTGAGTTATAATTTTTTTGTGTATGATATAAGGAATGGATCCAATTTTTATTCTTTTATGCTTTTGAATGTTGAATTGTCTTAGCACTTTGTGTTGAAAAGATTATCCTTTCTCCCTTGAATTGCCTTAGCTCCCTTTCTGAAAATCAATCCACCAGAAATGCAGGGGTTTATTTCTGAATTCCCAATTCTGTTCCATTGGTTTATGCATCTGTCCTGCAGTACCACACTGTCTTGATAACTGTAGCTTTGGAGTAAGTCCCCCACCCAAGTTTTATTGGTAGAATTGTCATATAACATTGTATAAGTTTAAGGTGCACAACGTTATGATTTTAAAATATATATATATTTTATTGATTTATTACAGAGAGGAAGGGAGAGAGATAGAGAGCTAGAAACATTGATGAGAAAGAAACATCAATCAGCTGCCTCCTGTACACCCCCCACTGGGGATATGCCCGCAACCAGAGTACATGCCCTCGACCGGAATAGAACCTGGGACCCTTCAGTCCATAGGCTGACGCTCTATCCACTGAGCCAAACCAGTTTCAGCAGAACATGATGATCTGACATATGAATATATTGCGAAATGATTATCACGTGAGCATTTCTGCTGGGCCAGCACAGCTATGAGCAGAGCTGGCTTTTGTTTAACCTCACAAGAGCTGTTCTGTTAATATTCCCAGACTGCAGATGAGGAAACTGAGGTCTTGGGAGGGAGCTGCTTAAGGTCCCACTACTAGTAACTGGAGGGACAAACGCTCGCCCTCACCTGTCTGACTCTACAGTCGATATCATGAATCTTTATTTGGAGAAGTGTCTTTTGTTCACATGAAATGTGTCCCATAAAAGACAACTTTGTTTTGGGGGAACTCACTTACGTCATTACCTATCAGCACCATGGTAAGGAACCATTGCTATGTTTACTTAAAAATTAGCCATAGGAACCCATTGGATAATTGTTGACAAACGTGAGATTGTCAATCTTCGTTAATTTGTATTCAGAGCCACTTTGATAGATACAGAGCAAAATACCATGGGCCCCGTCATGTTCACACCTTTACATCTTCTCAACTAAGGCAGATCATCACGAGGTCACACCTGCTGGGTCTTTCCAGCCTCAGTGACAGGGAGGAGCAGAAACACTCTATTTCACCACATCCTGCCGCCACTGGCCTGTCTCGAGGCTCTCCTTATGACCTGCTGGGCCTGGGACAGGATGTTCTGTGCGAGCCTGGCCAGGCCCCATCCAGGTCTCACTTCTGCATGCTGAGTTCAGATCAGGTTGCTGCTATAAGCCGATGTCCTCAAAAGTCTGCAAATAAGAGTGCTCAGCAACAGGAGATTTATTCCTCTCGTGGGAGCCAGAAGGTCATTTGGAATATCTGCTTGCAGGTAAGCACCAGGCTTTGCAGTGCCTCTGCAGGTGCTAGGTTCTCTCCTCTCAGACAGGTCATTGCAGTTCCTTCTAGGAAGTCCCGAGTATAGAAAAAAAGAAGTTGAGTGGAAGAACATTTGTAGTCACGCACACTCCTTCCTCTAGGGCTTGATTATGGAAACCCCCGGTCTAACAGATGGCTGGGTGTGGGGCTCCGTGTTGCAGACACTATTATGAACCAATGAGATGCATGTGTTCCCTGCCCAGAGTTCTCCAGAGGGCAGCTCTTCAGCCAGATGCTTACCTGAGGTTCTGGTAGCTGGGACGAAGGCAGCTCTAGATATGGAGGAGAGAACGTTAGCATCAGCTGCTTTTGCACCTTTCTGAAGGGCAAGGATAAGACCTAATTCTGCATTTACTTTTCTCTCATTGGAAGAAGACTTCTGAGTCTTAAGAGTTATTTCCTGGGTGTTGGACTGACCAAGACCCCTAGAGAAGATTTGAATTCTGAATAGTCTGATTAAGAAACACAAATGAAAATTTCAGAGTAGAAATGGATGGACAATCACTAACTGACTCATGGGTTCTCTGTAGTTTATGGAGCCACATGTGCTGATAATACCCAATAGGGATCCGTAGTTACCCAGGCTTACTAGTAACTCTCAGCTGGAACTATGCTTGTGGCTTCTCAGAGTCGGGAGGGACCTTGGAAATCTAAACAAGTTAGAGGATGAGGGAATCTTAAAAAGCAAAGAGGTACCATTATTGCTCCAATAATGAAAAATTCAGATGACTTTTGGCTTGTTACTTATTTTTTTTTATTATTACTTTATGCTTATAAATAGCATCAATGAATACTGAATAATTTAGGTTGCCAATGGGCAAAAGTACCCAGACATTGTAATGTGTAAAACATATGCATGGTACCTTCGAGCCTCAAACCACAACCCTGTAAAAGGTTAAAGGGCTGAGCATCTCAGTTCCCTGGTGGACAGAGAGGGTGCGAGAGGGAGAGGTGTAACTTATGTGGAAGAAAATGCTTGTCTTGTTCGAAAATGCAGAATCCGCCCTGTATTTTTCTTCTGCACTAACTCTACTATGAAGAGCAAGGGCTTAGATATTTCAGAGGAAATTCTCTGGCTCCAGATTTGAGAAGAGTATTCTGCTCTGTCCACTAAAACTGTCTGCAATGACAAAAGCATTCGATATCTGCACTGTCAATATCCATGCCACTGGTGACTGCTGAGCACTCGATACATGGCCAGAGTCACGGAGGGACTCAGTTTTTATTTTAGTTTAATGTATCCACTTTAAATGTAAATAGCCACATGTGGCTAGTAGCTGCCATATTGGTTCTGATATATTGGTTCATAGAGTTCTGACATATTGGACAAAACTATAGGTAATAACTTAAAGCTCATTGATATCTCTTTATGCTAATGACTTATAACTGAAAAATGTACACATATGCATAGTAAAATGAGATAAAAGTAATAAGAAAACATCTACTTGATAGGAAAGACTATTTCATGAAACTAAGTATTCTCTCCATATCCTACTGCAGTCCCCTTTTGGAGATGCAACTATTGGCAAATGCTCCCCCCCCATCCCCTTTCAGGAGATGTGTGTGTGTGTATAAATGGGCAAATGCATACGCATTTTATTATGTAAGTGGGAACAGACACTGAGTGGCCAGATCATTATGATCTCTGGACGCATAATAATCTGGCCACTCAGTGTATATCCTATATAATAAAAGGCTAATATGCAAATTGTCCCCTCTATCAGGAGTTCGACCAACAGGCAGGCTGGCCAACTGCCCACGTCCTCTCCCCATGGCCAGGCTGGCTGGACCCCACTCATGCATGAATTCATGCACTGGGCACGCACACACACACACACACACACAATCTCACACACACACTGAGTGACCAGATTATTATGCATTCAGAGATCATCATAATCTGGCCACTCAGCGTATAGTACCCACTGTTTTCTCTTTCACTCCAGAATGTTCTGGAGTTCTTGACATATGGGTGCTAAAGCTGCTTCATCTTTTTAAAGATTGTATAGTAATCACTACCTAGCACCATTATTTATTTACCTGGCCCTCAATTGTAGATATTTGATTTTTTTTTTTTTTTTTACTTCTAATTGCTACTGCAAACATCATTTGAATGACCATCTGCCCACTTCTATTTTTGCATAAATGTATATCGCTGGTATTTTCCATGATTGTAAATTGCTTGAGAAGAGAACTCTTGAAGTCAACATCAGGACACAGATCAGTTAGGAGTTAATAAGGTGCTCTCAGAAGCAAGCCAGAGTGAATGTAATTTCCATCTGATGAGTGTAATGCTGACTGTATGTCCCATGGGCAAAGTGGTTGCTATTTGTTCACTAGTGTAACTCACATGCCCCAGTCCTAGCCCATAGCAGAAGCTCGGTAAGTCCTTATCAACCAAACTAGATGTGCTAGTGACAGATCCCAGCCTGAGGTCTTCCATCTACTTCGGAAAGGATCGGCTGGGATGGAACGGACAAACTTTGTCATAGATTGCAAAAGCTAGCAATACTTCTGATTAGCAAAAGATTGTTTATTTGTTAATTGCATCGTGCCCATTCCTGGAGTAATGTCCATTGATGTGCTACAGAATGGTAATAAAGAGTTGAAAATACACATTTTAAGAGTTATTCTTCAAAAGTTTTCTTAAAATTGGACGAAATCATGTGGAAACGGGTCTGGAGGAAGACTTCACCACCCATTGTGTGGACTAAGACCTGTGCTCGGTGGCTTCCTCGGGCCTCCCTCGGCTGCGAGGACCTGCCCTTGGCCACCCTCAAGCCTGAGATGTTTCTTCAAGGCCATGAACTCTGGAAGCGCTGGGGCTGCGTGCCTGACCTCCCTCGGGCAAGATCTCCCAGGGGACCTGGAGCCTGGCCTCTCCCTCCAGCTTCTCCTGCCTGAGGGCTCCTGCCCTTTCTCCTGGAACTAACCGCTTTCCTCCAGTTCCCCCGAGCTGCTCTCCTTTGCAAGAGCTTCCGCCAGGTAAGCCCTGGAAACAGGTCTCTTTCTCCTGTCACTGCCTCTGGTTTGGGCTCCTGTCCCCAGGGACTCAGCCCTCGGGAGGGCGGGGGGGGGGGGGGAGGTGAATGGGATGGTGCATGCTGCTAGGCTGAGGGATTTTATACTGAGAAAAGGTCAAAACAGGCTCCCATCTGCTCCACACTCAGTGTGGGGAAGATCCCAAGTGAAGCTTAACCCTCAGGTCGGGGCTCCAGGAGGGTGGGTGACGTGGAGGAGTGACAGGCAACAGGGG
The DNA here is from genome assembly GCF_964339955.1 of Pipistrellus hanaki. NCBI lineage: Eukaryota > Metazoa > Chordata > Mammalia > Chiroptera > Vespertilionidae > Pipistrellus > Pipistrellus hanaki. The sequence goes on along the minus strand of NC_140504.1, from coordinate 4,888,397 downwards.
AGACAGCCCTTAACCCACGCCTGTGGAGGAAAGTGGGTTCCCCTAACATGGGATCAGGTTTCGCCAGGAAGGACCAGAAAGGCCAGGAGAGAAGGACACAGGAAGGTTGATATCTTGGGTTCACACTTGGACTCAGGAAGCTCTCCCTCATACATTGACCTTGTCAGGCTTGCTAAGGGACTTCATGTAGGTCATTAGTGTCTTTAAATTTATTTATTGAGATTCTTTTTTTTAAAATGTATCTTTGTTGTTGAATAGAGATTCTTATCAAGAAAATAAAAAGATAAAACAACTCAGAAAAGTGTAAAGAACAAGCTGATATCTCACCACATAGATGACTGCCGTTAGCATTTTACTTATTTTTAATTTTTAAAATATGTTTTTGTTGATTTTAGAGATGAAGGGTGAGAAAGATAGAAACAACAATGATGAGAGAGAATCACTGATCAGCTGCTTCATGCACGTCCCACACTGGGGACTGAGCCCACAACCGGGGCACATGCCCTGACCAGGAATCAGACCATGACCTCCTGGTTCACAGGTTAGACACTCAACTACTGAGCCACACCAGCCAGCTAATATTAGCATTTTAATTTGACATATAGTTTATGTAAGTGAGCTCATGTTAAACATGCTACTTTTTCTGAATAACCCTCTGTTTTTTCTTTCAGTAATTTGTTCCCTTCTTTTGTCCTGTCTCCTCATCTCAGTCCAGTCAGGTAACAGACGTTTACATTTGTTGTGCAACAGTTTTACACACACACACACACACACACACACACACACACACACACACGGTTTCTGTTATTGTTTGTTTTACAAAAAACGAGATATTTTATATAGTCCTCTTCATTTTGCTTTTCTCTTAATTAAATGTGGTGAAGATGTCCTTACATCACTGATTTTTATTTTTATTTTTATTTTTTTGCTGTGATGTTTCAATGTTTGCCTGCATATTACAAAATTTATTCCACATTCCTCATTCATGGGCACTCAGATAATTCTCTTCCTTTTTCTTTCTATTTTCTTCTCAAAGAATGCCTCAGTGGATAGCATTGTACAAATAGCTTTAAGGATGGGTATTATTATTTATTATTATTATTATTATTTCAGTGGGATAAATTCCCTAGAGTAAGATTGCTAAGTTGAAGGGTAAGTGTATTTTTTTCCATTTTTAAAAAATAGATATTGCCAGCACCAGTTAGAAATAAAGTTACAAAAACATCACGTTGCCACCAGCCATGTCTCCAGATGCCTGCTCTTCCTGCATTTCACCAACATTAGGGTTCACACTTCTAATTCCTTTCGATTCGTGGTGAGACACAATCTCTAGTTGGCATTTCAATGTATAATTGGTTGCCTATGGGTTTGACTGAGTGGCTTTTCAGCTTTACTGGCTGCTATGCTTTCCTCTCCTCTGAGCTGTCATGTTCAGACCATGTGCCATTTTCCCATTGACTTGATGGTCTTCTTACCAACCGGTAAATGTTCAGCCCGTGATTGAAATTAGGCCGGTATCTGTCCCGCATGTGGCGAATGTGCCGCCAGACCCAGCTCTGTGTTGCAGACGGCCTCTCGTTGACTGTCTCTTGTAGCCCCTGGAGTTCCTGTTGAGTTTACAAGTGTATCTCAAGCCCTGAGGTTAGACATCCTTTCTCCAGGACATTCTACTCTCTGCATTGGTTGGCTTAATTGTTTTTAATCCATCGAAATGCTTTTCAAGTTTCATTTATACATTAAGCATATTTTAAATATGTCTGGAATGAGGTCAGGGTTCGACTTCATGTACTCTGTCTGACTTCTCTAAAGTGATCAGAGTTTGGTTCACATACGTTAAAGAGAAGCTCTCAACAGTTTTCTTCTCTTTCCCCCGACTGCAGCTGCCCTCTCCCCTCTTCCCTGCCTCCTCCACTTCCTGACCTGACCCAGTGCGCACACCTGGCCCTTTTCTTCTGCTCTCACATTCTTGACTCGGCCAACAGCATCCTCACCAAGAGCAACACAACAACAAAGGAGCAGCAGTACCAGTAGCTCTGACATTCCTGGGCCTTTCGCTCTCTGCATGCCAGGCTCTGTCCTGGGCGCTCTGCCCACTGAACTTTCTAAATGTCCCGCAGCCCTGTGGCCTAGGCAGGGTGAGGAGGGTGGTCTATTTTTAAAAAAATATGTATTTTAAAATTTTATACACACACACACACACACACACACACACACACACACACACACTGAGTGGCCAGATTGTTATGATACCTGAATACAGCCTGCTGGTCTAATTTCTGACTGAGGGGACAATTCGCATATTAGCCTTTTATTATATAGGATATACACTGAGTGGCTAGATTATTATTATTATTAGAGATCATAATAATCTGGCCACTCAGTGTGTGTGCGTGTGTGTGTGTGTGTGTGTGTGTGTGTGTGTGTATATATATATATATATATATATATATATATATATATATATATATATATATAAAATCATTGATTGGCTACCTCCTTACTGGAGATTGAGCCCACAACCTGGGCATGTGCCCTGACCAGGATTCCATCCATAACCTCCTGGTTCATAGGTGGATGTTCAGCCACTGAGCCATATCAGCTATGCAGGAGGGTAAGCTTTTGAGGACAAAAACTAAGCTGCCATCCAGGATCACACAGCTCTGAGGGCCCTGCCAGCGTCTGCCCCCACAGTCTTCGTCTTCACCACGCTGCTCCAGACCCACACACCAGACGGGACACAGGCCTGCTCCCCGCTCTCCCGCTCGCTGTCCTGGTCCCTTGCTCCTCCCTGCCCTCTCCCCCCCGGGAATGGCAGTGGCCTCAGGTGTTTCATCAGCCTTTCTTCCAGTGCTGTTCGGTGCTGCTCATGAAACCACAGCGTTGAGCTGTGCCTGGGGACACGGGATCCCTGATGGGCTGGGCCTGCTTCCCCTAAGCGACACCGGTCATCTTCCACAATGCAAAGCCCTGTGCTGAACCCAGAAGGATGGCTCATCCATGTTCAGAACCGAGGCTACTTTAATGAGTCCAAAGCACAGCTGCCTTGAACGTCTGAGGTCTGCGGGAATTTTGTGTGAACACTAGCCTTAACAGAGGGGTGAGTCTGCAGCCCTTGGCTTTAGGCGCAGGCAGACATGCAGGGGCCCGGAAACCCAGGGACCCCTCCTGCAGGTCCCTCCTGCTCTCCCTTGGCCCCTCTCCTCCCCCGTCCTCCTTCCCATCGCCCTAATCCCAGGGGGCTGGCGTGATCCGCGCTCTCCACACAGGCTTATGCTTCCCTTTGAAGTGTTTGCTGCATTTGATACCAACCCCGCCTTGACCTTTTCTTCTAATTCAAATCCCCAAGCTCCATAACTGTCTTCATTTGAAAAATAACTTGTTAGAGTGCCCATCAGCAAGCCACCTACCCAGCGGGGAGTAAAGAAATATTTATTTTGATGAAATGTTTGTGCAAGATGGATTATTTGACGTGTAAGAGGGCTGTTTTTCCCCTGCATCGGGGTGTCCTCTCTGTTATTCCCATACCATGTGCCTCCCAGGAAGTGACACAGAGGAGATGCTGTGACGGTTGGCCTCAGATGAAGTTCCCCTTGAAAAAACCTAGTCTTCGTTTTTCATCCTTCAGCAGGCATTCATTGAACACGTACTACATGCTAAGCATTGTAGGTGTGGTGAATGCAATAGTGAAGAGAAAAATGAAGTCATGGTTTCATAGAGGTGGATGAGCCAATTAATGGATACAAATATGTATAAATTAATTTAGAGAACAAAAAACTCAGAGCATAAATATTGACAGGGTACAAATGCTACTGGTGCGGGAGTTTATGGGAAAAGCCTCTAAGAAGAGAAGGCGTTTGTGTAGGGAGTGAGGGCAGCATGGAGAGAGCCATGGGGCATCTGAGGGAGAGGGCTTTATGTAGGGAGTGAGCATGTGCTGGAAAATCAAGGAAGCCAGTGCTGCATGTGCAAATGGAAACATAGCAGATCTAGCCCAAAGTCTGGTGATGGTGGTATAGGTGGTGATGATGGTGGTGATGATGATGGTGTTAGTGATAGAGGTGAGGATGGTGGTGTTGGTGGCAATGATGATGGCGGTGGTGGCAATGATGATGGTGGTGATGATGGCGATGGTGATGATGGTGGTGATGGTGGTGGCAGTGGTGGCAGTGGTGGTAGTGGTGGTGGAGATGGTGATGATGGTGATGATGGTGATTATGATGATGGTGTTAGTGGTAGAGGTGATGATGGTGGGGTGAGGGTGGTGGTGGTGATAGTGGTGATGGTGGTGGCAGTGGTGGCAGTGGTGGTGGAGGTGGTGATGATGGTGGTAGTGATGATGGTGGTGGTGATGATGGTGATGGTGATAGTGGTGATGGTGGTGATGATGGTGATGTGGTGATAGTGGTGATGGTGGTGATGGTGGTGATGATGGTGATTATGATGATGGTGTCAGTGATAGAGGTGATGATGGTGGGGTGAGGGTGGTGGTGGTGGCAGTGACAGTGACAATGGTGGGGGAGAGCATATGTCCATGTAAGGATTTTGGGTTTTGTGCTGAGAAAGGTCAGAAGGCAAAAGGGGGTTTTGAATAGATTGTCTAGTGATCTGGGGTGTGTGTGTGTGTGTGTGTGTGTGTGTGTGTGTGTGTGTTTAAGGATCATGCTGCTGCCTTATAGAGACTAGAGTGTGGGTGGAAGTAGAAAGGAACATTAGAAGCCTATAAGAGATGGTGGTGTTCCTTTCTTTGGCCAGTAGCTCCTGACCAGGCAGGCATCTGAGATGAAACCCTCCTTATCTCTCACTACTTTCTGCCTCCCTCTCACCACTTCCTATCTCTTGCCTCTTCTTGCCTATGTCTCACTGCTTCTTGCCTGTCTCTGGTTGCTTCCTTCTATCTCTTACCATAGTCCTTTCAAGACCTAAGGCTATTGGGCTTGGGTTCAGGCCAAGTTCTGCCCCTAACTGGCTGGGTGCTACAGCACAAGCTTCAGGGCCTCTGAAGTTGAGGTTTCTGAAGAATGAGAGTACCACAACACCCTAACACCCTAACACCACTCCTCTCACAGGCCAGAATTGAATTCAGTTCCCATGCACAGTAGTTGGCAGAGAGCTGGACATACAGATGCTGAGTAAACATCAGTGATGCGCTGAGAACTGCTGCATTGACACTGATAGCCGCTGTCAGCACTCTCAGTAGTATTTCAAAGTTCTTATCGTCTCACCTTTTAAATGTCTCCCAATATTATAGGATACGAGTGAAGTGTCTTCATCCCATGTCATGGCTTTCAGCAGGTCCCAATCATTGTCCGTCTGGACCCTGGCTAATTTTCTAATGGTTTTCCTGTGTCCTTCTCAACCCCCCAGGCCATTCGTTACTGTGTCCTTATCAGGGAAGGTTTCCAAAACATAAATCTGATCCTGTCACTGCCTCCTTGCCATACACCAGTGGTTTCCTCTGGCCCTCAGGATAAAGTCCAGATACTTTCCTGCACTGGCCTTCCATGTCTGTCTCATTTTATGCCGTGCCTCTACACATACTCACACACACACACACACACACACACACACACACACACCACAGACACACACTCTTACACACGCCCCAGCTAGCAGGCCTAGATGTGCCACCTCCTGAGTGTAGAGCTTATTTCATCCAGTTATTGCACCCATTATTTGAATACCCTGCTACATTTTGAGACTAGTGGGGACTGTATTTTAGTCATTTTTTTACACACAATAAAGTGTGTAAAGTACACTAATCTTAAGTGTACAGCTTGGTGAGCTTTTGTGTGTGTGTGTGTGTGTGTGTGTGTGTGTGTGTGACCTTGATGCTTCCACCCAGATGCAGACAGAGAACATTTCCAGCAGCCCAGAGGCCCCCCAGTGCCCTTCCCGGTTCCCGGTTCATACTTCCTCATCTTCAAGCTCCCAGGCACTGTCAGAGGAACTGGTAGGAGGCAGGAATGCTCCAGATCTGGGTGCTAGGTCCCCACCAGCTCACTGGAGGGAGAAATGGATGGGCCATGGCTGCCACCCTGGCCGTCGCGGCCCTTCTCAGTTCAGAGGTGTCACAGTGCCCGGGTTCAATTTAATCAAAGCACCAGCGGCCAGAATGAGTCTTTGTCTAGTGATAGATTTACTCAAAATATTTCTACTGGTCCAGTTGGGGACAGTAATGATGACGCAATTGTTCTCTGTATAATCTTTACCAAAGCCAGATCCCATGTATCACATATGATCATCTCAACAATCACTTAAGATAAGAACAGTCTAATTGATTCATTCCCAAGGAAAGAACCTGAGACTCCCGGATAAGGTCTGAGCTTCTCCGGGCACATGCACCATGAATGGGCCTCTGGTGCAAGTGAGAGGTGGGGCAAGACCCCAAGGTCCTCATCCAAGGCCATGTTCCTTTCTCTCAGGAAAGCTTTCCCCGGCCTCTTGCCTTTGACTTGAGACATCTCGAGGTCCCGATATGGGATCTCAGAATGTGATTGTATGTAGCTGTGGGGTCATTGCATGTTGCAGATGGAATCAGTTAAGATGAGGTCTTCTAGGGTTAGGGTGAGTGCCTCGTTGAATATGGCCGCCGCCCTTGTCCGGAGAGAGGAGACAGACACACGCAGGGAAAGGGCAGGTGAAGACTGGAGCGATGCCTCCATATGCTAAGCAGTGCTGAGGCCCGCTGGCACCGCCCGCAGCTGGGAGAGGAAGGGTCCTCTTCGACATGTCTCAGAAGGCTAGCCCTGCAAACCCCTTGACTGGGACTGCTGCCCTCCAGCACCACGAGACCGTGGGTTTCTGTTGTGTTAAGTCATCTTGTTTGTGGAACTCATCTCAGCAGCCCGAGGACATTAACACCGGCAACTGCTTACCTTCTGAGTCAGAATTAACTTCACGTGAGCTGTTGCCACTGCTGACCTTTCCACGGAAATACCTCCACATGCGTCCTATGTGCCTCCTCCTCCCCATCTTTAGAATACGGCTCCAACGCCACCACCAGACATGCTCTCCTGGTGCTCCAACAACAAGCAGAGGAGCAACAGGCAATGTGATTGGTGGATGCTGCTCGCAACGTCACGTGTGCTGTTTCTTATTAGGTGTCATTCAGATGGACACAACAGTAGTCCCTTTGACTTTGTGTCTCTTCATCTAGGAGGGCTGACAGGAGGCAGACAAGGGAGGCAATGCCACATGGAAGGCTTTCAGGCCAAAGGCTGGTCTTCAGGAGGCCAGGTGGAACTGCTAGGAACACCAGAAAGAACTGCATTATTGCCCTGGCCGGTTTGGCTCAGTGGATAGAGCGTTGGCCTGCGGACTGAAAGGTCCTGGGTTAGATTCTGGTCAAGGGCATGTACCTTGGTTGCAGGCACATCCCCGGTAGGGGGTGTGCAGGAGGAAGCTGATTAATGTTTCTCATCGATGTTTCTAGCTCTCTATCCCTCTCTCTTCCTCTCTGTAAAAATCAATAAAGTATATTTTTTTTTAAAAAAAGAACTGCATTATTGGAGGAGGCCATCAAGAGTCAGACTGCAGGTTGACCCTGGGGCCTGAAGGGGAAATTGGAGGCTCCTTCCCGCATCCCTCCACCCCTCCTTTCAGCTCAAGGAGCCACTTCAAGGATGACCCTTGGAGAGAGTAGGTGTTGCTGAGGTCATCTGGACCATGTACATGCCTGAACCCCATTCAGGCCTCTACACAAACTCACAAGATGCTGGTGGTGGGTGTAGCCACCTAAGACAAGCACCCCCTTACCTATCAACCTAGGTTACCTCTGGAGGGGGTTTCAAACCAGCGCACGTTAAACCTTAACGTGGTTTATACACTGGGCTTTTCCAGGTGTCTGCTGGCTCTGAGCAGATGCCCCTTGCTTTGGACCAGTTTTCACATGGACGCGATGCCTCAGCTCAATGGCCATTGCCTCGGAAGGACTCCTCCGAGGGTGAGGATGGAGCACACTTTCTCCTCTACCTTCCCACCTTGGAGCGTGGGCCGCTTCCCGTGGGCATTGGAAATCTGGTCCCTTCCAGGGATGTGGCTGGTGTGCCAGGCGCTGTGCCAGGCTGCAGGGACAGCTTCTTGACCTGGAGAGATGCAGTGTCTGATCCTGATCCTGGAGCTGACCGTTTCACGAGACCTGTGTTTATATAAACTATTTTCTTAAAACATTTGTGAAAAGAGCTTTCTGCTCTATGAAGCCAATTCCAGATAATGAACCAAGTCCGTCTGTGGCAGGTGCATTTGATAGACAACCACGGAGGGTGGGACCAGTGTACTTATACTGAGACCATCCTCCCCGCCCCCACAAAGGGCCTGCATTTGGGGTTAAATGCTCTGTTGTTGCCATCTTGAAATTTTTATTACTTTAAAAAAGTAATGTTATCCCTGTATTTACATCTTTCAAACTATCTTACCTGCCGCCATTTCTTGGGGAGCCTCTTGGCTGGTGCCCTGGGCCCTGACCAGCTCTGTTCCCCATTCTGCAATCACCGCTGCTTTCAGTAGGTCTTCATGTCGGAAGAGAAGACCTGGCTCCGTGACCCCCCTGTCTGCCCGCTGGGGCCTAGCATGCACTCAGGGCACGTGTTCCTGCATCCGGGTGCTATAGGAGGGCGGGGTCTGGCAGCCGCTGTCCCTGCCTCATGGCGCGGCCTTCTCTCTCTCTCTCTCTCTCTCTCTCTCTCTCTCTCTCTCTCTCTCTCTCTCTCTTTTTAAAACATATTTTATTGATTTTTTACAGAGAGGAAGGGAGAGGGATAGAGAGCTAGAAACATTGATGAGAGAGAAACATCGACCAGCTGCCTCCTGCACACCTCCTAGTGGGGATGTGCCCGCAACCAAGGTACATGCCCTTGACCAGAATCAAACCTGGGACCCCTAGTCCGCAGACTGATGCTCTATCCACTGAGCCAAACCAGCTTCAGCTGGGGTGGCCTTCTCATGGCATATTCCTCCAGCGTGCTGAGCAGGGCAAGCCTCTCCCCACCTGAGGCCCAGGTACCACACTTCCCAGCTCAACCCTCCGGCTCTTCCATCACCGAGTACCCACCGGGGCCGTGGTCTGTGGGAAGGGAGATTGACTGCCACCTCCCCCCACCCAAACCCTGGCCGGGGACACAGCACCTTGGACCAGCAGAGGGTGGTAGCTGTGGGTCACTGGTGCTGCTCTGAGTCACGTGCAGTCACCCGTGACGATTCTTATGCCCAAGGCAGCATGGCATTAAATGGCAAATAAAAACACCAGGGCAGGTGGAGAAAGGGGTAGCTTTTATATTTTAGTACCTGTCATGGCGTGCTTTTCTCTTTGGAAAAGGAGCCCCTTGTTTTTATTTGTGCTGGACCCAGATTATACAGTGGGCCCTGCTCCCAAGCTCGGTAATAGCCATCGCTATGGCAGTGACCGCCAGAATTGCCGCCAGATCTTCACAACCATTCCACGTCTGTGCCTTGGTCATCTCCTCTCTGAGGATGAGGATAACGAGGCACAGTCCCATGCCCGGGGCCCGGGGTGGAGAAGTGGCCACGCTGTGCTCGGATGCAGGTTTGCCTGAACCAGGGCCTGAGTGCTAACAACGAGGGTGGAGTGGCGCCTCCTGAGTGGCTGGCGTGCGGTTAAGAATTTGTGAATTGGAGGCATGTGTGCAGGAGCCCCCTGCCTTCCTGGCCTGCGTGTCGGAAGGACTGTGAGCACCGCTCGCCTGCAGAGCCAGAGGACACTGGTGTGTGTGACGGAGCAGGGCTGGGCTGAGGTCCTGAGTGGGCAGCAGCACGTGACCACCTGCAGCTGCAGTGATGGCGAGCACGGCAGCACTAGCTGGGCTGGCCCTTCCTCGTACACAGGGCCTGGCCATCTTGTGCCCGAGCCGGGTAAAGCACCATTTTGTGGCTGCCTCACCACTGGCTTTGCCTGTTATGTGTGAGCCGCTGGAGGTGTGTATCCTCCCCCTTGTGTGTCTGGAGGGGCCCCTGGGGCCTGGCGGGGCCTGGGAAGCCCACTCATTTCCCAGGAGGCCTCCCTCCCCCACAGATGCTCCTCCTCAGGCCTTTGCGCTGCCCTGGGCAGGCTGCCTTGGGTTGTAAATTTTGGTTGCCATGGCCCTTGGGGGGGGGGTGGTGGTCATTATTTTGCAAAGTGAGGAAGTAAGGATGTATGCCTCTTTGAAAACCTTCATTTGAATATGATTATGACTTCAAGAACCTTACAGAGTATCCAGGAAGTGTGATCATACTGGCTTATTTCACAGCCATGTAGGAGGGGCCAGATGTTTGGAATTATTCAAATTATCAGCAATTTGAGTCCCTGGTTTTTTTTTTTTTTTGGTTTTTTTTTTTGCACCATTCAGAGAGCCAAATCAGAATTGCCTACGTGTGTCGTTTACAGTGTGTATCTGACATCATTAAAAATTAGCCACAGAGCTCTGTATAGGAGCAGCCAAGATTCGGAAGCCTCACCCCCTCCAGGCACATGAACTGGGGGCTTTTAGGACAGCACATAGGAAATCCGAAGCCAGCCGCACATTTTTATCCGCACCGCCAGCATCTCCTGGTCTCTCCTCCGCTTTAGCTGACAGCCTTCTGGAACCGTCGCCACCCCTGGCCGCGTCTTCCGTGCAGCCGGCGGCGGCGAGCCGATCCCTAAAAATAATAGGCTGCCGCGAGATGATTATTTAAGCCTCCGAGACATGCATGCACCCTGATGACTGCGTGAGCGCGCGGTGGCTGCGCCCTCGCCGGTCCTGCCTCCCGCTCGCCCGCCCGCACTCCTCGGCGGCCGCTTTAAGACTGCAGAGCGCCCGGCGGCCAGAGCAGGGGAGGGGTCCCCGCCCGCCGCCGCCGCCCGCCCCGTGCCCGCCGCCGCGCCCCGCAGGCAGGCAGGCAGGCAGGGCAGGTGAGCAGGGAGCACTGCGCCCGGGGCCGGGGAGAGGGAAGATGCGCCTGCCCGCCCGCCGGCTGCCTGGATGCGGAGGCTGAGGCCGGCGCGCACGGGAGGCCGCTCGCTGCGCAGTCGGGGCGCGCGGAGCCCGCGATGAGCTCGCGGCGGAGGGGGTGACCCTGTGCACCTGCCGAGCGGCCGGCGGCGGCCCGCTGAGCCGAGGGCACCTGGGCGCAGCCCGGCCGGCCGCCCGCCTGGGCCGCGGCGAGGGGCGCGGCGCCCGGGAGGGAGCAGGTGTGCAGGCGCGCGGCGCGCAGCGCAGCCCTCGCCCCGGAGCCCGGCCCGGGCGGCCCAGCGGCGGCGGCGGCGGCGGGCGGGCGGCGGCCCCCGGGCAGGTGGCGAGCGAGCGGCGGAGCCGGGCGGAGCGCGGGGGGCGAGGCCGGCGCGGCGCTCGCGGGAGGCCGGGCAGCAGCAGGGGCATGTGGATACTGGCCCTCTCCTTGTTCCAGAGCTTCGCGAATGGTGAGCCCTGCGGTCTGCGACCGCGTCCATGTCTCCTGCGGGCGGGAGGGAGCGGGGGGCGGCTGGGTGCATGGGGAGGGCTCGCCTGGGGTCCCCATCTTGGCTGGCTTACACGAGCATGCTTTTATTTTTTTATTTAATTTTATTTTTTTAATTTCCTTGGGAGGAGAGGAGGGAAATGCTGCTTTCTGATCATGGAGAGGAGCTTACCCAGCAAAGTGACAACTCCGGGAGGCACTGGGCAGCCCCCTCCTTCTCCACCAGCCCTGCGAGGGGACAGGGAGCCAGGGAGAGGGGCGCTTCGACCCATCCCAGCCCCCAAGGGACCTGCCGGTCCTGGCGCAGGCAGGTGCGGGTCCATTAGGTGCATCTGCCCTCAGGTGCAAAGCTTGATGAGCATTTAAAACGTGCCCTTTAATCCGGGTCCAGTTGCCTCCCCCGCCCCCTCTCCCCCCCAGCGGTGGAGGCTTCAGAGAGATCTGCCCTTCCGCCCCGCCCCCACCTCCTGGGTACTACACTGTCCTCGCAGGCAGGCAGGCAGGCAGGCGGTTATAGAAAAATATGCATTCATAAGCATTACATCATCTGAAATGGGGACCAGCTTTTTAAAAACACCTGTATGTGTGGCTGCACAAATGGAAGCAGGGAAGGGGGTGCCGAGCCTTAGCTTGCCTCATGCCCGCCCGGCATCACCTTTGGAAAAGCTTTCTTCCCGGGCATCGGAAAAGCCGTTGCTCTGAGCCAGACCCCATTGATCAATAAGTGTGCCTGCACCTTCTGTAAACCTGAACTTACATGTATGAATGGCTTCCTCTCATGTGGGCATGAGAGGGGATTGGCATGGTTTGGCTCTGCCTGGGAGGGGCGGCTGCCGAGTCAGTTCCTAGTTCAGATCTGGAACACAAATCTGCATAGAACAGATGACTTGCTGACAGTTCAAATTAAAGCATTAAGCAGGATCCCCTCCCCAGGAGGGAGAGAGGCAGGGACCTGGAGGGAAGGAGGGGGAGGGGGTCGAAAAAAGGAAGGAGGGAGAGAAGGAGAGAGAGGGAGGGAGGGAGAGAGGGAGAGAGGAAATCTTGCCCTTGTGAGAACATACCAGAAGCCGAGGGGAGACTGTGTGTTAGTGCCGCGGGTACATGTCCGTGGCCTGTGTGGATGGCTCTTAAAGACACAACACACCCACAGGCCCGAGGAAACACATCAACTCTGTTAAAAAAAAAAAAAATGTCAGGAAAGGCAGAGCAGCAGGAGAGCTCTCTTGAAATCCACATTAAGATGCCACTTTGCTCTCTAATATCACCTAAAGCGAAGCGTTCAGAACTTTCATTCGGAGGTTTCCGGGTAGGGAAGGATGGCAACAAGTTCTGACATGACACCCATCTCTCCCAGAGGGCACTGCACGCCTCTGCAGCCTCCGGGAGGGAAGGCACCTGCGGGGAGCGGGCTCCCCGGGGCTGATGGCTGGTGATGCGCCAGCAGGCCTGCTCTGCCGCGCTGCTCCTGCGGAGCCCAGGGCACGTAGGCAGGCTCACATACGTGTCCGGTGCCACAAAGCCATGACTGCCTGTCTCCCCCGCCGGGCCTTGGTCTTGGGACCCCTAGGGGAGACCAGGGTTCCAGGATGAAACAGAACCCCCATCCTAGTGGGGCATGGGGCTCAGGATGAGCCTGTGCAGGTTACGATGATTATAATCCTCAGCCCTTCAGCCCATGTTTGACAGTTCCACGGTTACATGTGACAGAAATAGTATGGGAGGGTTTCTGAGACAGCCTCTGAGACAGAGATGCTATACATATTTGAATGTTTTGTGTTTTTTTTTTTTTTTTTTTTACTGAAATAATCATAAAAGAATCGTACATTGAGAAAATTGTATAAAACCTCGAGTGTTCTCCTGGGTGGAAAATATAAGGAAAGCATCTGAGGGTGCAGAACAGGAAGTTCTGGGAGCATTATCGTCCTATGCCTTTCCCGAGACATTGATCATCACCCTGGTTCATACTGTAGTGAAGAACACAGGCAGATTTCACAATCTGAGGCCCAGACTGTACACGCAAATGAATAGTGTACCTTGCTGTGTAGCATGTTCTAATCCCCCCTGCCAGGAGGTGACAGGCCTGGCTCTCTTACATGAAAATGGCCCTCTCTTTACATGACCAAGCATTAAAAAACAAAAAACTGTAGAGCATCGAGCTCTTTCTTTTTGAGGGAAAACCAGCTTTAAAGAGTTTTTTTCCATGAACGATGCTCAGTGTTCAATGCAGTACTGTACGAAGGACCTTAACATAGCTAGTCACAGCCACAATAAAATGAGTCCGGTCTGACTGCTGCCCGTTCATAGGACCGTCTGTCAAAAATGGGGAATGAAAGATGCCTTCCTCTCTGAATGACACTTGGGGGCAAAAACACAGAGAAATATATATATTTTCAACAACTGTTCTATTTCAGTCTTCCTTGATTTTGAAAAAGCTCCCTGAATATGCTTGATCAAAGATCCATGAATTCTAATTCCCAAACTGATTGCTGCTGGGCCACAGACATCCACAGGTCTGACATAAGGAAAACATAGCTCTCTGTGAGGGAGTATGCAGTTTGACATGTGGGATGCTGGCAACCTAAGATGCATCTGCATGTGAACAGCAGTCAGCAGCGTGTTCCCCACGCAGGGAGTGGGCTGTAGATTTGTGTCGGAGAGCGTGGTTGCCGGACAGGCTGCAGGCAGGGTCCGGGTGAAAACGGGAAGCCGGAGAGCAGTGCGCCGTGGGTTAAAGCCTCGAATGAATGACCTCACCTGCGCAGGTGCGGCCGGCACGGCCAAAGCACTCAGCGTGCGCTGCCATGTGCTGGGAGACCTTGGGTGACTGGGTCCATGTATGTGCAGAGCCACGTCCACACACGTCCTTCCGTGTCTCCTATGGGCAGTCACGCTGCCTGTGTGTGATCACAGCTTCTCTCAGTTTTAACCCCAGCGAGCACATGCTAGAGGAGGGTTCCTGCTGAAAGCACGGGCGGGCCCCCGGGCGGGCAGGAGTGTGACTGATCAGCAGGTTTATGGCACATGATGCATCTCTGTCAGCATCCCTGCATCTCTGTTGCATGTACATGTGTGGCCCTGATGTGTCCTTTTTCTGAGCCCTGGAATCGGGGGCTCGGCTGTGTTGCTGTTTTCAGGAGCCTGTGGACATTGGGGTGTGCAGTGATGGGAGAGAGGGTGGTTGTTAGAGAAAGTGGGGGGAGTACGGGGGGGGGGGGGTCCAGACCCTTTTAGGCGTCACCTGTGCATCTCAGCATGGACTCCCATGCCATCCCCTTGGGGTTTTATCCAAATGGAGGAGCAGACCTTTGTGGGCCTCGGGGCTTTCAGAGGATTTCTCTTTAATTCGAGTACATATATGTAAGTCCGTGGTGTCAGGCCAGTCATTTCAGGGCCTCATCCTCTCGGCTCCCCCCTCCCCCTCCCCCCCCCACCTGGTTTTATTAAGCAGATTCCAGCTCTACCCCAGAATGTCAGGGTCCATTTCGAATGTCCAGGTCTCTGAAGCGGCACGCCCCTACAAAATGTCCTCTGTGGCGAAGCAGAAATGCCAGGCAGACCTTTAGCAAATGCCAGCCGGTGCCCCCACCCCTGGGCGCTCTCCTGGATGCCACTCTGGTGCCACCACAGCTCACACCAGAGGACATCAGTGACTCCCTGGATACAGCACGCCCACGTGGGAAATAATTACTGACGGGAAAATGCTCATCGAAACCCCTGACTCCTGGACCTCCCCGTAGCTGCCCAAGGGTGTTATCGGGGATGTGTCCGGGGTGAGGCCCGGGAGGATTTCCTGAAGAGCCTTGGTGCAGTGAGCGCGCAAACTGGGCGGGAGGAGGGGTGTGGGGGGAGGGGGGCAGGGAGACAGAAAAGGTAATTTTTTGAAGAGAGACCTCCAGCCACTGCAGGAGGCTGGAACTCCACGTCTGGGAAATAAAAGGATGGATTTCTCAGTGGGCGCATGTCCACACCCAGGGCATCCAGGTTTCACTCAAGGACTCGAATCCCGCGGTGAGAGCACGAGGTGCCTCATTCATACTGAACAGGCAGGGGCTAGGCAGCAGCGTGCTCAGAGACATGCCCCCCCTCTCCCCCCATTCCCCATGTTCCTGTTCCCCTGTGAGTCTGGGCACTGGGCCGGGCACAAGGGGCCCTGGGCAGTGGCCTGCAGCCCGGGGCCTGGGCCTTTCCTTGGCGGCCCTGCCAGAGCGCCCGCGGGGCAGGGTGCGGGCTCCGTGGGCGCTGAGTCGGGAAGGTGGTGCTACCTGCATGCCAATTGCGTCCCTGCCTCAGGACACTAGTGGGCGGCAGACCTCACTGTCTGCTGCGGCATCAGCATCGCCTCCGAGGGGAGAGGCTGGGCTGCGGCCAGAGGCTGTCCTCCCGGATTTGATTTCTCAAGTTCACGGCGCCCAGACGCCCGTGTCAGGGGATTCACCCGGCAGGAGTGATGCCAAGGCTACGGCGGCGGGCGGGCAGGGTCCGGCTCTCTTTGTTCCCAGTGTTACCAAGAAGGGCCGTGCTCAGAGCCATATTTTGAAATCTGGAGGGGCCACAGCAAGGCGGAGAGATGTCTGGGGGGGCTGGGGGGCCGCACCCCCTTTCACACTGCAGGGGAGCCCCGGGGCGGCCGCTGTGTCTCCTCTGGAGGTGGCAGCTCCAGAAGCAGCCCGCGCGGATTGGCTGACCTTCCAGTGTCATTCCAGGAGGCTCTGCTGGCTTCTCCTGCTGCTGATGGAGACAGGAGGCTGCTCCTGGGCCTGTCCCTCTCCTGGCTGCCCTGGGGTCCTCTGGGGGTGGTGCCAGGAGCCCCCTTCCCACCCCAGCGGGATGGGGCAGCCCCTTTTCTCCCAGCCTGGGCATTAACTCTTTGTGTTCCAGACAGCTGAGCACAGACATGTTCGTCGGTTTGCTCCCTGCCCCTCCTCCCACTACATTTATATTCTTCTCTCTCCCCTCCCCCCCCCATGTTTTGAAAATGAGAGAAAACTCCAAGTTGCATTTTGCTCGCCTCCTTTAGGGGTTAAGCTAAGGCAGCGGGGACGTGGGATTCCAGCAATCTGACATGAGCCACTGTGCGGTCCTCAGTCCTCAGGGCGCAGGCCCAGGGGTGCCTTCTGCAGGTGACACGCCCGCCACCCAGGGGCTGGAGGGAAGCACCAGGGCACAGCGCACACAGCCTGGGGTTGGGTCTGGGGTTCGAAAGCTCTGATCAGGGGGTTGGGCAGGGCCGGATCAGAGGCCTGTTACCCCAGAACGGAATCTGCTCTGAGCTGTCATGATGCCTCGCACGGTCCCTTGGCGGTGCCCAGCGCGGTGAGTGACTGTTTCTTTGGTGCTTTACTTGGATGGTGGCTGCCTCCCTCCTGGATAGGAAGGGGCACAGACCAGGCTCCTTGGAGGCCTGAGTGTGTTCTTACATACGCATGTGCAGAAAGCGGGCACCAAGGAGGCGGACATCCATGTTCAGTGGCTGCATGAAGAAGGACCAGAGGATGCAAGGAGCTTCCCTGTCTTCCAGTCCCTCCCCTCCTCTCTCTCCGGCCTCCATCTCCTTCCCCCGGCCCAGCCTCTCCCGCTAACATTGTAAGAGATGCACCGGCCACCCTGTGGCCTCCCTGGTTCCTGCCAGCCCATCCAGACGCACTGAGTCGTGGCTACAGAGGCGTTTGTCTTCTAGAAATGCTTGTGGGCGTTTCCTTCTCTTCTCCAAAAGGGACTCACGTTTGGAATGTGCGCTGGGACCTCATCACCATTACCTCACGCGACAGGATGGCTCCGGGCGCTCTTCCTGCATGGCGTGGCTCACACGTCACAGAAAGAAGCTTACAAATGCCACGGACCCCTTGCTCCC
The DNA here is from genome assembly GCF_964339955.1 of Pipistrellus hanaki. Taxonomy (NCBI): domain Eukaryota; kingdom Metazoa; phylum Chordata; class Mammalia; order Chiroptera; family Vespertilionidae; genus Pipistrellus; species Pipistrellus hanaki. The sequence continues at coordinate 4,871,113 of NC_140504.1, read as the reverse complement.
ATGTGTGTTCTGCCCTGTGGTGGGTTCAAAACCCTCTACTACACGTATGCACTGTCGGTTCTGAAAAACAGCCTGGCACATCAAACGGACATGCACGGATTTTCCTAAGGGTTCCCGGGAATTCATTTCTCCATCAAAGAGCCACCCAGGACATCAACACAAAGTTCAACTCCTGGGCATTAATCATCTTTTAAAATAACACCACACACCATTTTCTATAGCTTTATGAGTTTCTCATCATTATCTTATTTTCTTTTAAATATGTTTTATTGATTTTTTTTTTTTTTACAAAGAGGAAGGGAGAGGAATAGAGGGTTAGAAACATCCATGAGAGAGAAACATTGATCAGCTGCCTCCTGCCTACTCCCTGCTGGGTATGTGCCTGCAACCAAGGTACATGCCCTTGACCGGAATCGAACCCGGGACCCTTGAGTCCGTAGGCCGACGCTCTATCCACTGAGCCAAACCGGTTAGGGCTATCCTATTTTCTTATTCTGCAGCAAAACCAAATGTAAAAGTTGGTTCCTACATCAAAGTAACATAAAAGGAATACATTCTCATCATTAAAATTTTGTTTCCTATTCAAGTAGAAGAATCAATGAGGTGTCTTACAGCTTACAGTATTTTGATTTTTGGAGATCTGTATTTGTTCAATGAAGATCAATACTTAAGATTTTTTTTAAAAACATTGAATTGTGTTAATTTGGGGTCTTTAAACCCCCTGGATTATGTATGTATGTATGTATGTATATACTATATATATCTTGGTTTAGTGGAGAAGGGTTGAATGGTGTTGACAAGATCAATGATGTGCTAAGAAGAAGGAAAGAGGCTACCATACAGAGAGGCTGATGTATCTTGCCTGCATCTTTATTTCAGTTATATTCACTCGGAAGGCAGTAAGATTGGAGGGTGACCGAGCAGCCCTCTTTATAGAAAGCCGGTTTTACATGTGGCTGCTAGAGAGGAAAGGAAGGATTGAAAACGGAAAACACCACCTCCATACTCCACACCGGCTTCCCCTAACCTCCCGGCACCGTACAGAATTTGGGGGCAGAAAAAAAAAAAGCAGACCGACCTTTGCTGAAATATTGAGAAATCACTTTGACTCTGCAGAACCTTCTAGAAATGCTTTCAGGGTTTAAGATCATGTTAGACTCCCGTGGCGGGGGGGTGGGTAGCCAATGTATATGTTACTGGAAACGTGCCTGGGGGATGGTCAGATGCTGAGTTACAGATATTTATTTCCCAGTAAGCGCCGCCTCTCTGGCCGAATCCGCATGCATGCTTACAGTGGTTACCGCGAGAGGCGGTCAAATTTAGGGTCTTGGCCATGGTCCCAGGTTTCTCCGTGTTAAAGAGATGCTGCATTCTGGGGATTTCAATCATGGCTTATGCTCTTCTCACGGGTCATTCACACGGGGCAGGTGCAGCGGCCACGGGCTGTCTGACGGACACACGTGTAACTGGATGAAGGAAAAAGGACACACTTGCTCTTGAAGCTGACATGGTCCTCCTCCGGAGGCCGGCCTCTCTTCCTCGGAGCATTTTGGTTTCACTAGTTCCGAGTGGGCTGTGTTTTCCAGGGAGCGTGGGATCCTTGCATTTGCGTGGCAGTCCTGCTGGTTTTCAGGTTGGAAATCGGGGTGAAAGCCAGGTCCTGTCCTGCCCCCGAACCTGCTGCGGGGAAAGCATTTGCCTCTGTTTTATGAAGAACCGTCTGTGAAATGGGCGGGATGGGTGAGGTGGAGAGAGATGGCTGAACCATCTATTTACCGATTCCCGTTGAGGAGCCTTGCCTCTTGGACTATGAAAACGAGGACCCAGGAGACAGTGTTTTAGCGGGTTTTGCACAGAATCTAAGCAATGCTTGTTGTCCACCGTACGTAAACATAGCGGAAGTCAGATTATTGTTCTTTCTGGATACCCGAGCTTTCAAATGATGGGGTGCTTCTGCCAGACACCGATGGTGAAGACACTCCCAGGGAAGCCTGGGGAACTCCGAGCCCCGAGGTGCCTTCTGTATCCTCAGGGGCCACCATGATGGGCATGTGACCCTGGGGTCAGAGCCCGGTGCAGGGCCGCCTCGGGGGACGGGATGCTGGCGGAGGTGGCCCGAGTCGCACAGCCAAGGGCCGTGTGGTTGGAAATGGCTGATGGCAGCGGAGACGCTTGCCGCGGCTCCTGCTCCCGATTCTGAGGGAAGCTTTGGCTTTTCTCCCGGGTCCCGGTGCTTCCCTCACTCCCCCAGCCTCAGGGTGATGGGGAGATCTCTCCTCCTATGTCACACGACACAGGCGAAGCCCAGGGATCATTAGAAGCACCGGAATCCTGTGTCTTTATGTTTCATTCCCTTTTTGACTCCTGCGAAGGCCCCGAGCTGCATTGTGGGAACCCGTGAGTCACTCCCTCTCTCATTAGCGGGAGGAGTGCAGGTGCACCGGTCCCCCTCCGGGGCTGGGTTTGATCTCGGGTTCCCACGGGGCCCGGAACACCCCAGGCCCCAGTCTGCGCAATTACCGTGTTTACCTCTTCGTATCGGCGGCAGAGCGTTTTTAATAACCGATTTGTAGCTGCCAGGGTGGAAATAACGAGGCTTTGTAATGTGACGTGTGAGATTTCAGAAACGAGCTGCAGGCCCCCACAGCCACGGGCTCCGCAGGCAACTCAGCGCCGGAGGGAGGGCACCACGGGGACCGCGTCACCCCCGGTCAGGCTGTCACCCCGGCCATTACCGGGCCCTGCAAAGGGCAGACCTGTGTCTCGTCGGCTGGCCAGGGAGGAGGAGATCTGTGAGAAATGGGAAATGCTCTCTAAGGAACGGCATTCTTTCATAAATTATTCAGGTTGGCAGAGCCCAAGTCCGCCGGCCATCGCTGTCTGGTACCTTGGCGTGCCAGCAGAGAGGGGGTGGCATGGTTAATTACCAGACATGGCCACGTGGATGGGGCCTCACCAGAACCAGTCTCTGCTGGCTGCTGCCTTACAGGAGGCTGGGTGGGTATTTATGGAGATACCTAGGTAGGAACGTGTGACCTAGACGTGACCTTGGGGTTTGCTTCGGGTATTTACTTGGATCAGTTCCAAGTCGGTTCGTCTTTGCCATGCGGGAGCTCACATCACTAACTACACCCCCCTTTGCTATTCATGGTCACAGGGGACTCCCCGTCTCCCTCCCACCCTGTAGCCCCATCACCCCGGGGCTGAGGAGGTGGGCTTCTGTGGATCAGGGGCTCGGAGGCAGTGGACATAAAGGTGGTGAGAAGGCCAAGAATATGGAGGAAGGACCGCTCCCCCGCTGTGGGGAGAACAGGAAAATGAGGGGAGCCAGGAGGATGCAGGCTGCCTTGGACTCAGGTGTCCGTGGACGCCATGAGCCCTGTTCTGTTCTAGTTCCAGTGCCTCTGCCTGGACCTGCCCAGGGGAGGACCGAGGCCCTGGCCTCCACTCCCAGGCGGGCTGGCTCAGAGAGGAAGAAGGTGTGGGAGTTTCCGAGAGCCTTTTTCTCATGGGCTTCCCCCGGAAGGCTCTGATGCCGGCCTGGTTTTGGGAACAGGCTGTGGTTTGAAAGCTCCTCGGGTCTAGGTCTGATCTGGATCTTTGCCAACATTCCTCTCCCCCCCCACCCACAGGGCCGCACAGTGTGATTGTGCACAGGCTCACCTGGTGGTTAATATAGTCTGTGCACGGTTTCCCAGGTCTGACCACCACCCAGTGTGGTGCGGCAGCCATGGGTATGCAGGGCCCGGGAATCTGCATTGCCATTCAGATCCAGGTGGCCCCTCATTCCCTCTGGAGAACCATCCACTTGAGAAGGGCTGCCCAGCTCCTGTGTGAGGTAGAAGGTCAGGCATAGCAAGAAAAGCAACCCAATCAAGCTTCACGTGGACCCCAGTGCACTGTGGGAGGACTTTCTATTGAGGAGGGAATATGGGGGACAGGCTTGGACAGATTTGGAGAGAGTGGCAGTGGGGGCTGCTAACAGGGGAGACTCTGAGTTGAGGGAGGCGGGGTCCTTCCTGGGGCACTTTGAATTTGGATGCTAGTGGAGTAAGAATGATTTATGCATATGTGTACTATCTCTACATATTGGTATCTACATATATAAATATACGTGTGTGCGCGCGCTCGCGTGCGCGTGTGTGCGCGCCATTTTAAAAATTATCTTAGCATAGTTGATATTCAGGGTAGCTGCTAGCATGTGCTTTGCTTGTGGGCTTGGTTCCATTGCTCTTTCTTGCACGGACGCAGCTGGGTCACTTCAGTGTGACCACATGGCTCCACGCGAGAGGTCGGTGGGGAGGGGGTGTTTGGGTCACAGTACTGAACAGCTTAGAGGAGCTGGGACTGAAGGAGACAGGACTGGAGGGATCTGTTTGCAGCTGAGGTTTTGCTCTGACGCAGGAACATGACACAGGCCATGGCTGAGGTCTCAGGACACACGCCTCTTCCACAGCCCGAAGCAGACGGCTGGGGATCACGTGCTTGTTGGGGTTTTCTGGGCCTCTGGTCCCTTCTTTTAGGTGAATGACCCCACGTTGGCTGTATTTATCGTCAGAAGCATGTTCCCTCGGTTGTCATAGACAGAGAACATGGTGAATAAGGACACGTATGCATCTTAGGCCTTGTCACACACGTGGGAAAATTGAGGGCAGTTATTAGTGGCAGAACAATCCTCTCCAACCACCGTGTCCTTGATTTTTGAGCTAAAATAGACTCGAAGGTGGTGCTGGGGAGAAGCCTAAATTCAGAACCTTTAAAAATATCATTTTGTGTCCTGAGATCCTATTTTAGATCCTATTAAAAATAACTTTCCCTCCCAGGCATCTTAAACAAGTTTGATGTTATAATGCTTTGGCGGTTTTATTGTGATTCAGGATAGAAATTATCTTTCAGAGCGGCTGTTTTGATTTTTAGCGTTAGCAGAAAACGGCATGAAAGACCTCGTAGGCTGGAGAGACGTAATTTCTGCTTACTCATAATGCCACGAATCAGGGCAGCGCCGCGTCTTCGCGGCCGTGGGCTCCCACGCCCACGTCCCTTCAAAATGGGGGAGGGCGCCCTGCTAAGAAGGCACAGGCTGTGCCGGGGGAGTTTGCAGAAGAAGACATCAGTTTAAAATAGGCTCCTTTCTGCTGAAACCGGTTTGGCTCAGTGGATAGAGCATCAGTCTGCTGACTGAAGGGTCCCTGGTTTGATTCTGGTTAAGGGCATGTACCTTGGTTGTGGGCACATCCCCAGAAGGGGGTGTGCAAGAGGCAGCTGATCGATGATTCTCATTGATGTTTCTAACTCTCTATCCCTCTCTCTTCCTCTCTGTAAAAAAAAAAAAAAAAAGTCAATAAAATATACTTTAAAAAATAAAATAAAATAGATCCCTTTCTGATTTGGAGTTTTCCCAACCGACGTGGCACTGTAGAGACTGTTCTCTGGTAATTCTCAGCTGAGACGGCCACCTTCACGTCCCCCCCATCCCCCCACCCCTGGGAAAAGGCCTGGTTGCTCCCATCACCATGTCCAATAGCCTGTGGTAGAGTCAGGACTGACGATGCATGGTTAAACATGTTCCTTAGAAAAAATACAGAGGAAAGATTGTATGACTCAGGTTTATTATTAGATCAAATCATCCTGACTGACCCATAGAAAATGTGTGTTACCTGCCTCAATAAGAGTGGAGTAGTCTTCCCTGAGGTTTCTGACATCTCTCCATAAGAATGAACGGCAATCCTAGCTGGTCTGGCTCAGTGGATAGCGTGACAGCCTGTGGACTGAAGGGTCCTGGGTTTGATTCCGGTCAAGGGCACATGCCAGGATTGTGGGCTCCATCCCCGGGGGTGGGGGTGGGGGTGGGGGTAGGGGCTTTGCAGGAGGCAGCCAATCAATGGTTCTCTCTCATCATGGATGTTTTGATCTCTCTCTCCCTCTCCATTTCTCTCTGAAATCAGTAAAAAAAATTTTAAAAATATATACTAAAACAAACAAAAAAAGAATGCATGCCAGTAGGTGCCGTCTGACCCACCGCCAGGGCCCTGGAAGAATCGCTATTGTACTGCAGTCGCATTTGCCTGAAATGGAGGGGCTGTCTCTCCTCTCGCCATCATTGTCACCTTTCTTTCTCCCTCCCTGGGAACTGGGGGCAAAAACCAGAGCTTAGCTGCACCCAGTGAGGGTGAGGGAAGACAGGGCAATTTCCCCGGGGTCTGACGCCTTCCCGCCTGCAGTATTGATTTCCTAAGCCACAGGTGGCTTGCTGTCAGGTGGGCGGGTAGAGGGACATTGTGCTGATCTCTCAGCGGCTCAGGGCACACAGGAGCCTGGAGCAAGGGGCAGTGTTTTCCCAGTCGTAGGTGACCCTTCAGAGGCACCCGGCCCTGGGATCTGCTGTGTCTCTCGAGGCCTTTGCCTGGGCAGAGTCTGGCATATAATCATTTTTTTTCCTGAAGTGCAGAAAAAGCATAGATGTTATGGTTTATTATAAAGCTCTAAACAGCCAGGAGATACAAGGTAAACTCCATGGGACTTACTTCAGGCTTATTATTTTTAGCAGGTGGATAAAAAAGGCTCCTCCCTCCCTCCTTGTATAATTTGATCATTAAAAAAAAAAAAGGGTATGCTCTTGCCCAGCTGCTGTGGCTCAGGGGTTGAAGGTTGATCTGTGAACCAGAAGGTCACGGTTCGATTCCAGATCAGGGCACATCCCCGGGTTGCAGGCTGGATCCCCAGTAGGGCCTGCAGGAGGCAGCCAATCAATGATTCTCTCTCATCATTGATCTTTCTATCTCTCTATCCCTCTTCTTTCCTCTCTCTCTAAAGTAAATTAAAAAAAAATCACACACATATTTTAAAAGAATAGTAAGTTAAAAAGAGGTATGCTCCTGATAAATGGCATTTTTCAGTTAAGTCAGTGATTCTCGCCAGGGGAACTCTCACCTTGCAGGGCACACGGGGCAATACATGGAAACGCTTTTAGTTCTTGGCATTCTGGGGAAGGAGGGGCCGCTACTGGCATCCAGTGGGTGGAGCCCAGGGAGGCCGCTAAACACCCTGCCATGCGCAGGCCGCCCCAGGACAAATACTTTTTGGGTCCAAAATGTCAGTAGTGCTGAGGTTCAGAAGCCCTAAGTTAAATAAGTGACATGAGTCTAGTTGCTACAATATAATACCAAGTTCTACAGCTGCGGTCTCCAAACACATTCAGACCCCTCATATGTCACCTAAGACCATCCGAAAACAGATATTTACATTAAGATTCATAATAGTATCAAAATTACAGTTATGAAGTAGCAACGAAAATCATTTTATGGTTGAGGGTCACCGCAACATGAAGAACTGTATTAAAGGGTTGTGGCATCAGAAAGGTTGAGAACCACTGCTCTAAGGTGTTTAGGCCCTCGGCTTCCATGTTATACGCACTAGTGATGATAGTAATTATGATAATGCTGATGATAATGTCGATGATAACGGTTGACACTATGGGTTGCTAGTCGTGAAATGCTACTTCTTATAATGCTCAAAGCTCCAGGTCGCCATCACCGTACAGCTGTCAGATGGCAAAACTGCCCCCTCCCCACCCGTGCCTGTTTACACACCCACTGGCCTGTGTACCCCCGGTTTGTCCTTACACAGGCCAGGGAGTACGTTCTTTGAAAGTCAGTTTCCCAGGAAATGAGATTGGCTTTGGAGAACATGACCATGGGCTTGGTCAGACAGGATTGTGACTCAGGACTTCTCTTTCTCCACGTCTGAGTGTCGCCAGGTCTTGCAAACAAAGCCACGTGTCTTTACCGGCCTGTTTGCAGCTGTGAGAATGATTATGATACATTTGCTTTCAAGCTGAACAATAAAGAATTGTGTGGAGAAAATGAAATATCAATTTTTATGAATCTGTGTAAGTGGAAAAATTCATTTACTTTTCCTTGTCAACCCCCATTCGCTTGCTTGAGTTCTGTTAGGTAAGTGAGAGACCGTGAATTAACTTTTATCCTTTTCAGGTATTGGACTATTTATGACCTATAGTGAGTGTGCTTCAGAGTGAAACTGGAGGAGGGGTGACATGAATGTTAGGTTCATATTATGTTGTGGGATCTTTACTAACCCCCAAGTTAAATTGAGTTTCTGTCTTTAAGGAGGTTTCATTCGTCCTGAACTGACCATCAGTCATCTCATGGCCCAAATATTAGATAAAGATGTTTTTTGAAAGTGGTAATTGGAGACCGAGATTGAATGTGAATTCTGTATCGGTTGAGGCTTTTATGAAAAAGGACACAAACCAATTTTGTTAATACAAGACCCAATCTCATTACTGCAGCTGAATTATTTTACCAAAATATCCAGGGGATGTGTTTCTTAAAGAGTTTGGACGATCCTACCTCTGCTTCCTGTGGGAGTTCTCTCCATGTGGAAGATTTGGACATGCATATTGATTGAAAGGTCAATGAACATTATTCCCTGGGCGTTTCAACTCTGACCCATTCCTAGAGGCATAACAATAAAAACTCCTTAATTAAAAATGTTAATACCTATATAATTATAAAGATAGAATATATGCCTCGGGTAAAGCGAAGATGTTTGGTTCAAGAACATTATAGCAAATATTTATTGAACATCTATTATGTACGCGAAACTGTAAGCTTCCAGAGGCAGGGATTTTGCATTGTCCATCACAGTATCCCCAGATCCTAGAAAGGGCCTGACATGTAGGTATGTTGCTTCATAAACTCTTGTTGACTGACTAAGTGAGGACAAGTCAGTGTACTGAAGAGTATTGAGGAAATAAGAGCACCCCCTCTTATAAGTCACAGCAAAGCCCCAAGGCAGAGAGGACAAGCTCAGAACCCTGAAAGGCTGAGCAGGAGGTGGGTGCCCCCTTGGAAGGGCAGAGGAAGTTCTGTACTGCTGACAGAGGCAGACCCGCTTCTGATTAGCTGGTTGGAGCGAGGCTGGAAGGAGGTTTCAGGATGTGTGTGTGTTTGAGTGGACAGCAGAGGGTGGCAGACATAAAGGTGGAAAGCAGAGATATCCCCGGATGTGGAGGGGGAAGCATGGAGCTCCATTGCGTTTCTGTGCAATGTCATTGCAGAAAATGCCTCTAAGCATGGGAGCGAGCGACAACGGAATATGGAGGCCTTTGAATTAAAATCTCAAATCAAATTTGAGGTTTATGTGTCCATGTCATAATTTTAAAGCCACGTGAGCACGCAGTGCTGTGTTTTAGCTGTGATGTACAGGCACGTTTGCAGAGTCGAGCGCTGGTGGAAGGCAGACTGATGCTCTATCCACTGAGCCAAACCGGTTTCAGCAGAAAGTAACTTATTTTAAACTGATGTCTTCTTCTGCAAACTCCCCCGGCACAGCTTGTGCCTTCTTAGCAGGGCGCCCTCCCCCCTTTTGAAGGAACGTGGGTGTGGGACGGACAGGTGAGGGACAGGGACCAGAGGCAGGTGAGTGGGGATACCCTAAACTCGACTACTTGTAAAGTCAGGTCTCTCTTACCCCGTGAGGGCACCTCCCTGTGTAGACTTACTGTAAGCAAAGGTGTGGATAGGTTTGTGGCCTTATATGCTTAATTACTGCCCATACTATTTTTTTTTTTGACTGTGGAATTTGCCTGCATGCAAACTGTGTGACAAAATGAAACCAGGGACAGGGCTTTGTAGCACCTAAGAAAGGCCATTCTGCAGTTCAGTTATCACAGCATAAGCCAGAGATGCTAAAAACTGGCCGCAGTTTGCACCAGTCAGAGGGCACTCCCTGAAAGATGAATCCGCTTAAATAAATAAATCACTAGCAATCCTAATTCCTTCCATTTTTCACATTTTTCTTGAAAGGGAAGCATACAAAAATTTAAAATTGACGGGGAGCTTGAGGTAAGGTTCTACTGTAGCAGTCACCATCTATTATTTTATGGATAATTGAGATACATTTTGGTTCCCTTTGGTCTGAACCAGAAAAGGAAGGGGGAACCACAGCTATGACATCTAATTTTTGCCATTCGGTGTAAGTAAATTAACCTTAAGATGCACCACTCTAAAATGTCAACTCCCAAGCACCGATTTTTTTTTTCTTATTTATATACTGTGCTTCATGGGAATCTCCGATGTGGCTAAAAAACATGTGAAATCACGTACTCCCTGTTTTGAGTTTCCAAAGTGTCTCTGCTCCTAAAATCAGTGAAAGAGGACTTAGGATCACTCCAACCTCAAATGAATGCACAAGGCAGTTCACATGCCACATCACTGTCTCCCTTTTTTATTTATGTTTTTCCATCCCTTTTCTCTCTTCCTTTCTCTTCTTCCCTTCCATCCTTGTTCACACCCACAATCTGTGTCCTTAGATTAAGCATTATTTATTTACTTCTGGATGGAATGCTTTCGTTTATTGGAATCTCTTGAAATGTCTCTTTGTAAACCATAATCCAACTCTGGTTAACTAAACCAACAGCCTTAAATGCTGCAGCAGCATGTGGCTTACTGAAGCAGCGACAAACAACCCTCCAGTGCGCTGCTCCATATGACATCCAGGTTTGAGCTACCACAAAGGCCTCCAAACAGAAAGAAGGAGAAATCGTTGCAAGCTGGGAAGACGGTGGCTTCCCAAATATTGTGCTCTTGTGTCGACACAGTGCCGCAGCACGGAGACGTGACAGAGCCTGATGGGCCGCTTCAGGGTCAACCTATGAGCCAGGAGGTCACAGTTTGATTACCGGTTGGGGCACATGCCAGAGCTGGGGGATTGATCCCCAGAAGGGTGTGAGTGTGGCGAGAGGGTGGTGGGGGCAGGGGGTGTGTGCAGTAGGTAGCTGAGCATTGATGTTTCTTCTTTCTCTCCTCCTCCATTCCTCTCTGAAATCAATAAAAATTTCTGTTAAAAAAGCAACTCGTTAAATTAAAGGCATAATAAAATACAACCTATTGTTATGCTCTAGAGAAGTTATTACTCAATAAGGAAGTTAATTCCCACACTCAAACCTGAGGGGTCACTGATGTTTAAGTTGGCGTAAATCCTAGATAGAGTTGGGTTCCAGCCACATTAGCTCCTCATCCAAAGACCCTCGCTCTTGCTTTTCCATTCTTCATTTTTTTTTCATGACTATGGACTTCAACTCTAAGATATTGTTGTGGTTTTCCCCTCAATATACATTTATGGCTCTCATTTTTTGCTCAAAGACTTTTATATTTCTGGTCTCTCTCTCTCTCTCTCTCTCTCTCTCTCTCTCACACACACACACACACACACACACACATATGCACACCCCCTCCCCCTGTGTGTGTTGAGGCCTTCATTTATGCATCTCAACACATATATTCCTCCATAAATATTCATCTTTCCACCTCATCCCATTCCTGACCATGTCACCCTACTTTCCCAGGTTTAAGGCCTCAGAGTCCTAGAACCATGGACAGTTAGAGTTGGAAGGGACTTGGGCAACCACCTGTCAAAATTTTGTTCAGAGACAAGAGGGGAGGGAGAATCAAAGATGCAAATTGACTTCTTTCAGAAGACACAATATGATTTGGGACCAAGCTGGGATTCAACCCAAGCTGACCTGCCTCCCAGCTCTAGACAATCGACGTGATTCCAAATGCATGAATGGGAAGGAGAGAAGAACCTGGAAAGGAAAGTGTAGGCCAGAGCAGATCAATACACGATGCTGTATTGCATGATCTGTCCTAAGAGTCTGGCCAGCCATCATCTCTTGCTAAATACGGCTGCAATTGAAAACGTGTACGCACAGTCATTCAGGTTTGATCCCGGCCTTTTTCTCTAAGAACTAGTGTCATCACTGACAGCCCAGGAAGATGTTCTGCTGAGAAGGCCCACCCTGTTGCCTGGGAGAGTTTGCACAGGGTCAGAGAGTGCCGGTCCCTGGGTGCAGCCCAGCCAAGTGCTGTGGCTCAAGGCAGTCTGTGTTCAATTATGGCAAAACGTTAAATTAGCGGAAAGACCATTTTTCTGGTCACTTGAATCCGCCTTTTGAACTCCATTAGTCATTCACTCATTAAATCATTGACATTAACCCTTTCTTTCTAATCCTAGAACTGTGGTTGGCAAACTGCGGCTCGAGAGCCACACGCGGCTCTTTGGCCCCTTGAGTGTGGCTCTTCCACAAAATGCCACGGCCTGGGCGAGTCTGTGTTGAAGAAGTGGCGTTAGAAGAAGTTGAAGTTTAAACAATGTGGCTCTCCAAAGAAATTTCAGTCGTTGTGCTGTTGATAGTTGGCTCTGTGGACTAATGAGTTTGCCGACCACTGACCTAGAACCATCAGCTTTTAGGGGCTTGCTGTTCTGTTATCCCTATTTAGGGTCCGTGGGTAGTTGCCCCGGGCTGTGGTAAAGACCCCGGCACACACGGTGCTCAGCGTGGAAGGAGTGGCTGAGGAAGAGTGCACTGCCTGGGGCTGACTCCACCCACATTCTGACCTCTCCCCACTTCAAGGAGGAATAGCTCATGTGGACGTTAGATCTCAATCTTATAATACTTTAAATATAAAAAAAGTGCCTTTTTTTAGAATGATCATTTTAAAGTAACAATGTCCACTCTAAATGTCATCTGTTTTCTTTTTTGAACATTTATTCATTTTCCCAGGGGTTTTCAGTTGTTGTGTAAATATAGCATTATCTTAGATTTTATCGCATGCTCTAAAAATGATGTTTTAGAATAAGGAATGTTTTCTTAAAATATATTTTTATTGATTTCAGAGAAGGAGAGAGATAGAAACATTAATAGTGAAAGGGGATCATTGATTGGCTGCCTTCTGAAAGTCCCACACTAGAGATCAAACCCACCACCTGACCAGGAATCTAACTGTGACCTCTTGATTCATAGGTCAGTGCTCAACCACTGAGCCACACCGGCCGGGCATAGAATAAAGAATGTCTTTCATGCCATCCCACCTTCAACCTCCGTCTTGGTGGGAATTGGAGAAACCATACAAAAGTTGGGAATTTATTTCCAAACCTTCACTTCACGTTGGCTGTTCCAAGAGTGAATCATTCTGCTCATGCGTGAGCAAGGAATAGTTGTCTCCTGCGAGTTTCTTGTTTGTTGTGCACCCCTGGGGGAGGGTTCTGCCTGCACGGGCCCTGCAGGGACAGCCCATGCCACCTTCCCAGGGCGGGCCCTGGCCCAGAGGTGAGGACCCTGCAGCCCGCCACGCCTTTCTCCTCTTCCCCTCTCACATATACAATAGATGATGACAGATTGCCTCGCTGTAAATGTGAAAGTCCCTAAATGGCATTTTTGTCAAAGCCTTTAGAACAAAGTGCTCACTCAGGGAGATTTTAAAGTCTGGGGAGCGGAGTGGCGGGGAGCAGGCCTAATTATTATGCATCATGATACGATGCATTATGCATCGCGCCCGCTCTCCTGCTTCTTAAGCACTTGTTGTGGATGGGGAAACTAATTTAAATGGACAAACAGGGCGCTCTCCTGCACGGTCTTCCTGTGACGTCACCTTCTCCATCCCCCGGAAGCCCCTCACACAGGCATATCTCTCTGAGACTCTTTCATCCTTCCCGAGAGGCCCTTGTCTGCAGCGGGAGAGGTACCGCTCCTCCAGGTGCCTGGGAGCGGTGCTCAGAGAAGATCCACGCGATCTGCACTCTGCCTGCTTCCCTCCCCTCCTGGCATTTACACCGAGCGAGACACTACAACCGGGGAACAGTGTGAAAAAGGCAAAGTGTGGGTGTGGAAGGGGAAGCCAGAGCTGTCAAATTGTTAAGACAAATGGGGCTTAAAGGATCCTAATTAAACTTGAAATTGCTTAGAAACAGGAAGTGTGTATTCCTAATTGTTGGCACCAGGAAAAAAAATCTAACTGGCTGCATATCTTTAAATAAGGAAAACCCGCTCTGCAGCCATGGAAGCTTTCAGTCCCCGCCTCTCGTATAGGTGAGTGCAGTGACCGTAAACGCTGTGAAACCCCCCCCGTTCAGCCTCAGGTACCAAAGGGAAGCTCAGAGAGGAGCAGAGCTGGAAAGGAGGTGGAGATCAGGAATGATCTTCTCTCGGGGGGCTCCAGGCTACCTCCTGGAACATTTGGTGTGTCCGAACCCTCAGAAATACTTGAGTATTTGAAAAATGAATGCAGGCGTATATTCTCCAGATTGGAGGCATATAGGCTTAAGAAAACGGATCTGTTCTGAAGCCAATCATGTTGTGTGGCTTCCAGAATAGTAAAAGGCTGTCTGCGGGGTTCGGGCCTTGGTCCTGGGAGCATGCTGAATGGGGACCAAGGGTCCCTCCTGCCATTGTAGCTCTTGGGGGAGGTGATCACCCCATTCTGCCCTCCCCTCTCCCCATTTTTTATTTTATTTTTTTATTTGGGAGGCTGGGAGGGCTGCCAGCAGCTTAAAATCTTGAATTTATCACCAAGAGCCAAGGGCAAGCCACACGCCTTCGTCCAAGCTTCAAACCACACAGCCCTGCTCTCTTTGGCTTCCATTTACTTAAAACACATGATTGACCCAAGAGCCACCCTTTACTTCCTTTTGCTGCTTTTTAAGTCGCTCCCATGATGGGTCGGAAGAAGCAATGAACTGGGGGTCAGGAGCAGCGTCTTCTATTTCTGGTTGAGTTTCTAACTTTGGGATCTTGCTGGCGCTCAGCCAGGAGACCTCATTGGTGGTGGTGGTGGTGATGACAGCAGATGTAAGCGTGCCAGCTCCAGTCCACTGAGCTACATATGCCAGGCTCTGTGCTAAGACCTTTGACGATCATATTTGACTCTCACGTCAATCCTTTAAAGTGTTCTGCTCTTTGCAGATGTGCAAACTGGGTCACAGGAAGGCAGAGAGCATTGTCCAACAAGGACTCAGATCTTCTGAGTCAGGACCATTAATCCAATTCCCTGAAACCATGGACCTCTCATAAAGTTATCTGATGGCCCGGGTGCATGGGAAAACACTTTGATAAATCAAATGGCCCGGGTGCATGCGAAAACACTTTGATAAAGGATACGTGTCCCCGTGACCATCACGTGCTATTGTTACCACTTTGTAAGGATCTCATTTGCAAAACACGCACTGTCGCAGCTGCCCTAGAAGACATGGGTGTTCATGAAGTGGAAGAGATTTGATTGGCGTTGGAAACATTTGCCTTTGGATTTCCCCAGCAGAGGTTGGTGCCAGCTGTAGCCTGGGAGGTGGAGGGACCTGCATTTGCTCAGATTCACTGAGTAGGGTTTTGGGCCTCTGTGAGGGAGCATCTTGCCTCTGAGGCATTATCTGTGTCAGCCCGGGTTGTGGGCACCAGGACTGGAGCCTGCTGGTTGAAACAAACGAGTTTCCTGTAGGGGAAAATAGACTTATTTATGGTAAGTCTGTCCATTCCTAAGTCCCGAGAAAATTGCCAAATGATAGGCATCTCATGGTGTACAAACAGTTTAGCTTGGGGTTGCTTTAAGATTGCCTTTTGTCTTTGCAACTGGAAAGAAACAAAATGGCAACAACGGGAAGGTTAGGATTGGTGACGATTTTTTGAGTTTTTTCCTCCACTCAATCTGAAACCTGTCAGCTGTAACTGCCTGCCCTCCATCACAGCGCTGTGGTAGCATCTGAGCCTTTTCCTTCAGAAGCAGAGCGAGTCATGTGAGGGATATTTGATATGTGGCCCTTCTTAAGTGCTGGCTTTTATTTGAACTTCTAAATTGTCATCACAAATTTAAGTCTTGCAATTGCCTTACGGAATGCTATTTTTCACTAATAAGAATGTGAGCTAAATAGGCCTTCCCAGTGTTTTCTTTGGGCATTAAATAATTGAAATTCAGTGTGTGAGGCACGTAGACATTTTAGCTATCTGGTCTACCTCCTGTTCACAGGCTTGCCTACTCGTCTCTTATGGACAGTCCCCATGTTTTACTTCTGCCTGCAGAGCAGTGAGGATGTGGTTCTAGTCAGTCAATCAGATCTACAGGCCAACATCTCATCTTGTTCTTTCCTCATATCCATTTTCCTCTAGCACGGCTTCAAGCATTTTTAGCCTGAGGTTAAACCCTGAAAAAGTTCCCTGCAAGGTTCTGAGAAGAGCCATGGGATGTATACACAGCTGGAGAGCCCACGGGGTTCTGTGGTTCTTCATGTGTGTGAGAATTGCTCAGTTGGCACACTCAGCCCGCTTTGGGGGCACAAATAGAGCTGTTTATCAGCACGCTCCAGTGGCGTTTTAGTCACACATGCTTATTATTGCCTTTGCTTTCTGCTTCCTCTTGGTCCTGTGTGGTCGCTTGGCTGAGGCGGTGACTTTCAACTGTGTCTCTGCGGTCAC
Organism: Pipistrellus hanaki; assembly: GCF_964339955.1. Lineage (NCBI taxonomy): Eukaryota > Metazoa > Chordata > Mammalia > Chiroptera > Vespertilionidae > Pipistrellus > Pipistrellus hanaki. The sequence continues at coordinate 4,854,849 of NC_140504.1, read as the reverse complement.
TGGAAAATTGCAAGTGACCAGAAGATTCAGTGAGTCAGCCCTACCCCATCTCCCTGTCTTCATATGCCAGTTGCTAAGATGAATGCCTCTGTTTAGTCTCACTGGTTTTTGTTCTCTTGCCCTACCCTGGTCTTCAGGGCAAAGAGACGTGAGTCCCATGTCAACAACTCATCCCCCAGCCTTTTGTAGAATGGAATGGCATTTCATTTCTGCTGTTTCCATCCTCTCTGTCATACCATTTAGTATGTATTTGTCTGCATTTTCATGCGCATGAGCTCTTTCTTGTTTATTTCGCTTTAAAAAAACACACAAACATTTTATTGATTTTTTACAGAGAGGAAGGGAGAGAGATAGAGAGTTAGAAACATCGATGGCAGAGAGAGAGTCATTTATCAGCTCCCTCCTGCACAACCCCCATTGGGGATGTGCCCACAACCAAGGCACATGCCCTTGACCGGAATCAAACCTGGGACCCTTCCTTCAGTCCACAGGCCGATGCTCTATCCGCGGAGCCAAACCAGCCTCGGCTCCCTGCTTACTTCCCTTTCTATTTTCCTCTTATCTCTCTCTTCAAATGTCACCAAAGGCCTGTCTGCACTCACTGACCTTTGGTCCTCACCTTATAGTCTCTCATCACCCAGTCAGCCCTTCCCTTTTCTAAACACGTTACTCCAAGGCCACCGATGGCTTCCATATTGCCAAATTCACAAAGCATTTTCAGTCTTCATTTTTGAGTGACCACTCCTTTCTCATCAAAACAATCTCTTTCTTGGACTTCCAACTTACTTCACTCCCCTGCTGTCTCCTATTTTTTTAAAACATATTTTATTGATTTTTAAAGAGAGGAGGAGAGAGGGATAGAGAGATAGAAACATCGATGAGAGAGAAACATCGACCAGCTACCTCCTGCACAACTCCTACTGGGGATGTGCCTGCAACCAAGATACATGCCCTTGACCAGAATCGAACCTGGGACCCTTGAGTCCACAGGCTGATGCTCTATCCACTGAGCCAAACCGGTTAGGGCTCTCCTATATTTTTTTAGTTGGTAACTCAATCTTTGCCAACTCATACATGGCCATTAAGTGTTAGAATTCAGTAATGCTCAACCCCAGGCTCACCTCTGCCTTTATTCTCCACTCTTTTCCTGGACTTACCATTTCCAGCTCTACTCAGAGTATATTCAGTTGTCTAGACATAGCTGCTTGGAACTCCTCAAGTCACTTCTAAAGCGAAGAGTCCAAACCAAATTCCATCTTTTCCTTCCGTCCCCCGGAAATAGCTATGCCATAGGGTAGAGATAAAAGTGGGATCTGGTGTTGTGGCAGTGCTGGGTGCAATGTGTGTGAGAGCTGGGATGACAGAGGTGGTTGTCCATGTATTAGAAGACAGTACGAGGCAGCTGAGGCTGTGAGCTGACACTCTGACCACTGAGCAAGCTGGTCAGGGCTTCTCTTTTGATCTAAGTGCCGTGCCCCTTCCACCAGACTCCAGAGAGGAAATGACATAAGTTCCTCTCAAGTGGAAAGCAGCTTCAGCCGCCTCCTGGGTCCATGAGCTCAGCCATGTTGCTACACTCCGGCAGTTTCCGTGGCAGGCCAGCAGTCGCTGGCACTGTGCACGGAGCAGGGGACAGATGGCTGCCCCATTTTTTCTCCAAAGACTGACATGTTGGATCTTGAGCTAAATGTCATGTCTGCTTCTCAAACCCAAATCGTAGCAGTTTTCCTGCACTGCTTGTCAACTGTTTATAAAGAACATTTTAGGGGAAGGGTTTGGTCAAACCTTTTTTTAAAACATTATTTTAATGTCCAGAAATGTCTTTTTTTGCCCCCACTAGAGTTCAATTCAACAAATAATTCTTGAATGATCATGCTAGGTGGGGGCCTCTGCTCTGCATACGAGATGAAAATGCCAGCTTCACGGAGCATGAAGACTGATGGGGACACAGGCACGTGCCAGCTAACTCTAGTCTGATCACAAGGTCCAGTTGATGAACCACTTCCCTAGTTTTATGTTTCACATCTCCATTGAGGTATCCTTTCACATCCCTATTTGAGGTGTGCTGGCTGTACTGTGGCCACTTCTTAGGCGTGAGGAAGTCCAGGGAATGGGCAGGAGGTAGGTCCCAGAGTGGTGTGAGGACAAGGGGACCTGCAGTTTGGTGGATAACAGTTAAGGGGAATCAAGAAGCCAAGGACAGGACTGGCTAGATAGCCAACCAAAGGCCCAGGCGTCAGTGGTACAAAGCCGGTATGAGGACGTGTGCTTAGACCCAGGCTTATAGGACATAGATGTTTCTCTTCAAGTGAAGGAATTAGACACCCTCTGGTTAGGTGGTCCGTCAGCAACAGAGTTCAATAATAAGAAACCACTCATCAAATATTTATAATCCTTTTCATTATGTATTACCTTGGGACTGCTATTCAAGACTGATTTCTTAGGATGATGAAACTAATGGGAATCCTGCCCTCAAATGCATTGCACATATTGTGTAGCATTTGTACATTTTTTAGACCTCATCACTGTCCATATGAAGGATGTGTTGTGAATACCTCTAGGATTTGGAAATAAATGATGTCACTGTTTACCCAAGGTCATCCAAAGCTATCTGTGTAGCGACTCTACGTTTATAACACAAGTGCTCAAGTGAAGCCTTAAATATCATCGGATCCCGTCAGGGAAACTCAGAGAAATGAGCTTATGGTTAACACATCCTTACAGGGTACAGGCATGGGGGGAATTGGGTGCCACCCACATGGTCCCCGCCCCATGGAGCTGGCACTACAGAGAGAAGATAGTCCCGGCAGCATTGCGAGTGCATCAGCGGCTACATTAACAGCTCCTTGGAAGCGCACAGTGGTGACTTCATGCAGCCCGTGTGTCATTCAGGGCATCAGGGCCAGCTTCAGGTGTGACAAGGCCTCCAGGGATATAAAGCATGGCCCGCTGAAGGATCTGAGGAAGGGCAGCAGGACCGGAGTGTGGAGGACGAGGGTACACCAGGCAGGACCCCAACAGGACACAGATGGATCGGATCCTGGCACGTTTGTAGATTTGATGGTGGTAGGTGGTTAAAGGGATTTGACTAATGGTACCCTTCTTTTCTCTTCAAAGAGGGAGGGAAGACTGGCTCCTGAGGGGGAGAGGGGGGGTCTGAGGCTTGGTGAGGTTAGGAAGGTGAAAGGCCCTTTTGGAGAGCAGGAGAGTGAACCTCTCCTTGGAGACGTGAAGAGGCCCGGGTAGGTCAGTGATCATGCATCTGTTATGACAGTCTTCCCAGTTGTGCAGGTTTCTTTAACAACACTCCAGGGTCCAGGTATGGGCACAAAAGTGGCTTTTCCCCATCCTCTCTCCTTCTCCTCCTCCCCCTTCCTTGCAAGTCTGTCCACGTTGGAGTTCAGTACTTAAGTTTTTATATATTTTAGTAACTATTTACTCACTAAACAACTCAGAGGTTTGTTGATCATGGAAACACGGAGATGTCACCTTTATGGGTGATGAACCGTGAGGAGAAAGAGAAGGGAAAGGTTACTAGTGGGTATGGCAATTGTCAGGAGCCATCACCCTCTGTATGTTGGTCCTCCCACATTGAAAAACCTAAAGGTTTGATATTTTTATTTAATAGATTTCAATAACCTCCATCGATGGCTTCCGTTGTCCTTCATTGGAGTCTCAGGCTCGGGGAGGGCGAGGGGTGGCACAGGGGTGCTCAGGTGGCAGGTGGTGATCTCATCCTTCCTCTGCTCCCGTGGCAAAGGGAGCCATAGGAAAGCCAGAGCCGTCACTTGCATTCGTACTAGTAAAGCAGTCGCCTCTGCTCACATCTGTATCCACCATATGGCAGAGGTGCTGTAATTATTTTTAAAAACATGTGAGTTTTCCGCTGTGCGGCACTCATCCAAGACTTGGGGAAAGCCGAAAACAGGTTTGGCTCAGTGGATAGAGCATCAGCCTGAGGACTGAAAGGTCCCAGGTTCGATTCTGGTCAAGGGCATGTACCTGGGTTGTGGGCAAGAGGCAAGAGGCAGCTGATCGATGTTTCTCTCTCATCGATGCTTCTAACTCTCTATCCATCTCTCTTCCACTCTGTAAAAAATCAATAAAATATATATATAAAAAAAGGACTTGAGGAAAGAACAAGAAATTTGAGAATGAGTGTTCCTTTTCCTCCTAGAAATCCACTTATCTGCCTTTCCTTCAAGTTCATATTTCTGAAGAGAATCATAGTTTGTCATGTTTCTAAAATATCAACAAAAATGTGCCAAATGGCTGCTCTATGGAGAATTTTATAGACCGGGCCTTGCCTAGCAGACTGGTGGTTGTGGTAGGCTGAATCATATTGCCAAACACCCCCCAAGGTGTTCATGTCCTAATGTCCTAACTCCTGGAACCTGTGGTTATTATCTGATATGGACAAAGAGAGTTTGCACATGTGTTTAAATTAACATTCTGGATACGGGGAGATTATCTCGAATGATCTAGCACCACGGTGAACGAACTGCGGCTTGTGAGCCACTTGCGGCTCTTTGACCCCTTGAGTGTGGCTCTTCCACAAAATACCATGGCCTGGGCGAGTCTATTTTGAAGAAATGGCATTAGAAAAAGTTTAAGTTTAAAAAATTTGGCTCTCCAAAGAAATTTTAATCGTTGTACTGTTGATATTTGGTTCTGTTGACTAATGAGTTTGCCGACCACTGATCTAGTAGGCTTTGAGTAATCACAAGCATCCTGCTAAGAGGGAACAGGAAAGTAGAGAAATGGTAGAAGATGGGATGAAACCAGAGGTTGGAATGCTGTGAGGGAGGGGTCACAAGCCAAGGAAGACAAGCAGCCTCAAGAAGTTGGACAAGGCAAGGAAACAGATTCTTTCCTGGAGCCTTTTGAGGTCGCACTGGTCTGCCCACTCCTTGACTTTAGCCTCATGAAACTGATCGTGGACGTCTGCCCTCCATAACTGTAAGAGAATACATTTGTGTTCGTCTAAGCCACCATGTTTGTGTTAGTTTGTTACAGTGGCAACCAGAAACTCACACTGTAGGATTATTTTTGCTTGTGTTTGAATGATCAGTTATGTTGATAAAGTTATAGGAATGGTTTTCCTAGATAACAGGAGGTGATGCAGACAGTAGGCTTGAATTGATGTGCTAGCTCGCATGAAGAAAAGTCTGGGCTTTTAGAATTTCTCACTTCCTTTCTGTGCTGAAGTTCCAAACCATTGTGCAAAAGCAATCCTGAACAAATGTTCATAGGCTACGATTGAAATACTGCTAATGAATTCTGTATAATAAGCACATGCACAAGCATGCACAAGCACACACACACATGGCTGTTGGAATCAGAAGTATATATTTTGCAGTCATTTTGATGACTTCATTTTGAAATGGTTCTTAACAGACATTATGGAAACATCACACATCATGAATTTATTCATAAACCAGCCTATTAAACCTTCGATTTCATTGGGGAGAAGGTGTCTCAGACTTGCAGGTAGCTCTTCTGCCTCTATCACCCGCCATCTTGAAAGGTCATTACTCATTTCCATTACCACTTGGGTGTTCGGGCTCACTGGGTTTTAGGACCATATGGAGAAGAAACCATGACCTTGAGTTCTCATCCATGGAGCCCTGGGTAAGGGCTCTAGTCTTCTTCTAATTGTGATGATAACTTGTATTAGGGAAGCAGTAGTGTTTACTGTATGGTTAATGGTCAGTGTCACTCATCAAAAGGGTGATAAACCAATGAAGGGATCTTGGAGCAGGAGAGTAAAGATAAGCACAATGTGTCATTTAAAAATATTATTTTATTGATTTCAAAGAGGAATAAAGTGGGAGAGAGAGATAGAAGTGATGAGAGAGAATCATTGATCGGCTGCCTCCTACGTGCCCCACCCTGGGGATAAGCCTGCAATCCCTGCATGTGTCCTGACTGGGAATCGAATCGTGACTTCCTGGTTCATAGGTCAACGCTCAACCACTGAGCTGCGCCAGCTGAGTAGCACAGTGTGTCATTTTCTTTCACATGCTCACAGCCCCTGATGAGGACTAGTAGGCCCTGATGTTTATTCGTTCAGTAAACAGGCCATTGGGTTGTGAACAAGAGGTCAGCACAGCCAGCAACGAGGCGGGAGCTGCTCCATCCAAGGACGTCCTTTGGTGGCTAGAGCAAGTGCCGGAAAGTTTCACAGGAACATCGTGGTAGTTGCAACACATGGTTCTTCCCCCTATGATATCTGATGCAGGTCCATCCTTTTCCAATTGATGGCCCTCAGCTCTTGCCCTTCTGTGAAGCGTAGCCGGTATGCAGAAGTGCTAACCCAGCACCTCTCACACGTCAGTGTGGGCATGAATCAGCTGGAGATTTCTTTAAAAGTCTGACTGTGGAGTGGGAGGCTGATACTCTGCCCAAGTTTGTGCTGTGAAAGGGATTACCAGAAAGAGATGCTGGTCAAAGGGTTTCAGAAACCTGCAAACCTGCCAATCAGACAAACTGGCTGAGGATCCATCACATCATCCACATGGAAGATCTATCGGTCTTAGGGAATGGAAGGAAGAATGTAGACCAAGGCACGGATGAGCCCGTAAATGCTGAAGGACAAGGTCTTCCTTAGTGCGATGGCTCGTCCTGTCAGGTGAGCAGTTTCTTTTTTAGTTTGACCAAGAGTAGGCATACTGGGTTTGCCACTCTCTGCTTTGGGCGCTGCCTGTTGCAAAACAAAGTTCATGCGTTAAGTCTCTCTGTGATTCGCACTGGTGTTGCCTGAGTGCCCGCACGCAAGCGCACTGGAAAGAGGAGCCCCTTCAGTTATTGCCGAATGACAGGAAAGATTCGAGAATCAAAGGCATCAGCTTGGCCTCCCTGTGCAGCAAGGAACAAAACCGAATTAATAATGAATCAGCTGATTGAATAATTTAAATACTTCACTTATTGCCCCTTTATTGCTCAACACTTGAAAAATTATTTCAATTAGAAACTTAAACGGAGTTTGATAGACGACGAAAAGTGTGCAGCTCAAGATAAATGTAAATCCCTTTGTGATATAAAAATTTGATTTTGCAGTATGAGGTCTATTAAAAAGAAATTAATAATCTCCAGAAAGGGGAAAAAAAAAAAAAGAGGTCGCGCCAAGAAAGGTTGGCCTTTTTCCCATGGAATATTGCCTATTTTAAGAGGAGAAAAAAATCAATAAGCTTATTACAGATTCAGTAAAAATTACAGAGATAATTAGTTTAAGACAAACCACAAAGTACTAACCCCCAACCTCCCGAGCAATAAGAGGAATAAACCTGTTTCTTGGGTTTCATGTTAAGATCAGAAGTGGAAGTGCTCTCTACATTTCACAACATCTTCGTTTTCTTCTCTACCCGAGGAATGGGCTCCTTGTCTGTTTATTGGCCTCACAGAGCCCCACAGAGTAGGTTTCTGTTAGTGGCACCTGAGAGGGAGGGAGGGACTGTCTGAGAGTCGGTTCCCCTGGGTGCTTCCTTGTCCTGGGGCTGCAATGCCCTTCCACCCCCCACCCCCATAACAGAATGGCTAAGTAACGGGAGTCCAGCTTCTGTTCCATCTAACCCAGAATCCTCCGGGCAGTCACTGCCGGCTGATCCAAATGGGCTGGAGCCATGAAACCTGCCTGCCTTCTGTAAGGATTTGGTACCATCTATCCAGCATGTTAACAACGTGTCCAGTTCGCTAACCACCAGCACATACTTATGTTTTGGTTCAGGCTATAGAAATGAGTTCTTTTTCTTCTGTCTCTGGACAATAAAAGGCAGAAGTAAGGTTTTAAGGAAATTAAGAGACATGTGTAGTCTACCTCTTGTCCCTACGTAAACATCCGAGGGAACTGGATGCGTTCTAAGCATCAGCTCCTCTCCTCCCTCCGTCCCATAGCAAACGGAATTCTCATTTTCCAGCAAAAACAAAACAAGCGAACCGCTGGGCCACGAATGCCAGTTCAGGCAGTTGTCACCCAGTTTTGAAAGTTGCCAGAAATTCTTCAACAGGGGTTGAAACCTGATGGTCCCCAGCCCACAAATTTGTTTTGCTTGACCAACAGCGTGTTTGTTTCTTTAATTTGTCTGTGAGGTCCCCTACTCTCCAAATGCCACCAGCGTCCTCACTGCCCATTGTTGTGATCCCAGCAGGGTCTGAACGTAGTCAGCGTGACGCCTGGCAACTGACTTCTGTCCTTCCTCATTCTGTCATGTGTTTGTTCATCCCTCTTGTCACAGATTGAAATGTGTCCACCCAAAATTCCTGTTGATTTGCTGGCAGTTTGATGTTTCTTGGCTTATTGATGCTTACCTGGCATCCTTCCTGTTTGCATGTCTCTGTGTCCAAATTCCCACTTTTTATAAGGACATCAGCCATGTTGGCCAGGTACCCACCTTACTCTAGTACAGTGGTCGGCAAACTCATTAGTCAACAGAGCCAAATATCAATAGTACAACGATTGAAATTTCTTTTGAGAGCCACATTTTTAAAACTTAAATGTCTTCTAACGCCACTTCTTCGAAATAGACTCGCCCAGGCTGTGGTATTTTGTAAAAGAGCCACACTCAAGGGGACAAAGAGCTGTATGTGGCTCACTAGCCAGTTTGCTGACCACAGCTCTAGTCAACCCAAAGGGTAAAATGAAGCATTCGTAGTAAAATAATTGTCACAATTTCTTAATATTTTATTATTGTTGCAACTTGAGGGCCAACTATGTTCCAGGCAATGGCATGAAAATATTAATATTCTTCTAGTAGAAATTCTAGACTTAGATTCTGATTGCTAAGTGAAAGACACTTCTTTTATTGGTTAAATCTAAAACTATGGTAGTGTTACATTGCCACATTATGCCACAGAGCCTTGTAACAATTAAGTTCATCTTTTTGATCGATGACTGAATGTCTTTCCAATAATCTAGTTTAAATGAAAAGTTGGATTATGGTTTTAGATTTAAATCATCATAGAATCGCTTCCATATATTTTTAAAGGAAGTGGATTCTGATATTAAAATAAAACCCACATGTAATATTCTCCAGGGAGTTACACATATTGTGTGCCCAAATTGCTGAGTTTAGAGGACACCGGTGTTTAGAGAGTGTGGTTATAAATAGCTATTGCCAGCAGTCATCTAATATTATTAGTTCTAGGGCAGGGAAGTTGCAACAATATCAGCAATCCCAACCCAAAATGGAGCAGAAGAAACGGACCAATGTGGACAAGAGTTGCAATAATATTAATAAGCTATGGTCGGCATCTATTTTGCCGGGGAAGGCCACCAGATAGCATTTCCTCTGGGGAAGCTATAAAATGCAAGTTCTTTGTCTCACCAACCAAAGTGACCCTTTAACCCAAAGCGGAAACAAATTGATGTATAAACACAATACAATGGGCAGGGTCCCATCCCTATTGCCTGAATGTTCATTATGCTGTCCTTTTTGATGGAGAGGAAACTGTGTGGGCTGGTGAAACATTTATTTTTATTCAAAATACAGAAAAAATAGATTTAGGGGAAAAATCCACATCCATTTGTGTGTAACGTTTTCTTAGTGAATAGCATGTATTCATTTCAGAACGAAACAGATCTAGTTAATGGTGAATATTTAAGGAATTCTCGGGAGAGGTGAAGGAAGAGGAAGGGACTTTTGAATCTGGTATTAATTTGTGGGTGTTACACACTTACAGAGACAGTCCCCTGTCTTTACAGCATTGCATCCTGGGCCATTGTTGCAAGTGGCAGAGCGGGGTGCACTTTTGAATCTGGTGTTAATTTGTGGGTGTTACACACACACACACACACACACACACACACCCAGAATCAGGTTTCTGTACAGCAAAGTGGGTCACTCACTCACACTACGCCAGTGTTGCAAGTGGCAGAGGGGAGTGCACAGCTGCTTACACAGCAGTCGCCCATGTTTAGTGGCTTTTCCCCCTGCTTCACGTTTGCCGTTCACTATCATCTTAATGGCCTCCAGCATAACGTTGGGGAAGGAATGAAGAGATGAACATTATAGCCTGATTTTCCCCATGTCTGCAGGGTCTGATGCTTCCCCTCTCCTGAGTCTATCCATGGGTAGAATACTGTATCAGAATGTACTGGAATGGCTGCCATTACTGAGTGCACCTTCATTTGGGCTTGAGCAGATCACAGATGTTAAGTGTGAAGAGCCTCATGTTACATAGAACTGCTTCTTGGCACATAGTAGGACTTCAGTAAATAGACTCAGAATGGGTGCACAGCAGTGAATGCATGAGTGTCAACCATGCCGAGTTGATTCTAAGATGAGCCACTCTTCAACTTTAAACAATACCAGGCAACCCAACCCAAGTGTTCTGATTTTACAAAAAAGATGAATCTTTGCATAAGAAATGGTGTATGCCCAGCTGATGTGGCTCAGTGGTTGAACAGTGACCCATGCACCAAGAGGTTGCTGGTTCGATTTCTGGTCATGGCATATGTAGAGGACGTGTAGGAGGCAGCCAATTGATGTTTCTATCTCATTGATGTTTCTAGCTCTCTCTTCCTATCCCTTCCTCTCTCTCTAAAATCAATAAAAATATTAAAAAAAAGAAAAGAAAAGAAAAATGGTGTAGGATGTAAGTCCCAAGTATGAAATGAACAAGTGGTATATTCATTTGGACTAGCTGTTTAGTGATGAAGGGAGGAGATTTGAAGTCCACTATGTGTCTGGACCAAGCATAAATGACTTTTATATTACATATGACAGTGGAATGCCAATGCAGACAGGTAATTTGGCAGGCATATCTGATGTCCCAGGTCTGGAGGAAAACGTTCAAATATTTTGTGACCCAGAGAGTGGCTGGAGTACAAGCTTTCCATTTAAAATCTGTGTCACATTTGACCTTACCCTGAACCCCACATGGCTGGGGCCCCTCCCTGCGGAGTGTGGGTCTGACACACTATGGTCATTGTTTTTTCTTGTGAGACTTTCCCAGCCTATGTTTCATGGACTACCTTCTAAGGTCCTGCGGGGTCAGAACTCCCAACATACAAATTTTGGGAGGACGCGCATCAGCCCATAATCCTCCATAGTTAGCTATTCATTGCTTGAAATGTTAAGGCAGAAAAAATAAATTGTTACTACAAAGAAGCAATTAGACTAGGGTCTCTGGACTGTGACTGCAAATGTCAAATTCAAAGCAATCTTTTGTGGAAAAGTCTTCTCCTGGAGGGTCATAGCCTGAACGTGGGTTCCTGGAATTCATTCTCTACTTGAAGGTAACACCTTTGCTCCTTCTTTGGGATCATGAAAAGAAATCCCTTTACTTGTTGATTAATTGTTATTTCCTCCTCTGGATGGAAATATTTATTTTTTTAAAAATTCTCACCCAAGGAGTGAGAATACTTTTTCCATTGATTTTTTAGAGAGATTGGAAGTGAGGGGAAAGGAGGAAGAGAGAGGAACATCATGTGAGAGAGACACAAAGAGGGGTTGCATCCCACATGCCCCCCTCCCAGGAATGGGGGTTGAACCTGCAACCCAGGTGCATGCCCTTGACTGGGATTCAGACTCATGACCCTCTGGTGTGCAGGCTGATGCTCTAACCACTGAACACCCAGTCAGACCTAGGTGGGACTCTTACAGGGCCACCTGCTTTTAGGAACAGGTTACCAAGCCAGCTGTTTCAATCAGAGCTTCTAGCCCCTGGTCACCCACCTCCAAACTGCTTTGGACTTGGCCTTGGTTACGATTAATTACCACCAGCTTTCTCCCTGTGGTGCCTCGGGGAAGATGGCTCCCCACGGAAGAGCCTCTTGTGACTATTTAGGTTAAACCTAATTGTTATAAACCCAAGCTGTAGAGTAGGCTTTTTCTTCCTTATCCTGGTCTTTACTGCATCTTTCTTCAAAAGAGGACAACCATCTCCTGTGCCCCTCTTGTTCCAGCCCGTGACATCAGCATTTGGAGATGGACGCCAGCCTTTCGCTTTCCCCAGGCTAAGAGCGTTTTCTGAACTCAGTCTTCCCAAGTAAGGGAAGCCGTGTGTCCAGAGGACTGCAAAATAGAGCCCTGTGCTCTTTCTTTTTCTTTTTCTTTTTTAATATATTTTATTGATTTTTTTTTACAGAGAGGAAGGGAGAGAGATAGTTAGAAACATCGAGAAGAGAAATACATTGACCAGCCGCCTCCTGCATACCCCACCTCTGGGGATGTGCCCACAACCAAGGTACGTGCCCTTGACCGGAATCGAACCTGGGACCTTTCAGTCAGCAGGCCAATGCTCTATCCACTGAGCCAAACCGGTTTCGGCAAGCCCTGTTCTCCTTGATGCCGTCCCCTTGGCCCTTGGCAGTGGGAAGATACGTCACTTGCCTACATGCAACTCACACTCACACACTCACGCTCCCACCGGCAGTTGGAAGCCACTCGGTAATACGAGCTACTCCCACTCGCTGTTTCTACAGCTCCATTGGGGTCACTTGGACATGGGGCATAAATAATGCATGATACCAATTTAATCGGCGGCCTCTGGCTTCTTACATGCGAAATGCAGACGGATGACGGAAGGCACTTGGAAGTGTTCCCAGGCGGACTCGGTAGTAAATGAGACAGTATTCCACAATTATCCAATGAGTGGGCCTCGCCAGACTTCAGGGGATGAGGAGCGGCTGCTGTGGTTAGGACAGGCTTAAGTCATTTTGTGAGCAACGTAAGGGTGACTGCACAAAACCACCCACCAAAATTACTCAGGACACCACACCGCACCTGGTAGAGAGCAGGACCCCGGAGCCAGCACCCCGGCTTCAGAGGCTGGCTGTAGGGCGGAGGGATGACTTTGGACAAGTTACTAAATTCCTTGGTGCTTCCGTTCGCACACTGTCAGACAGGCTAATAATAATACTCTCTTATAATGATGCCCTGATAATTAAATGAATTAAATATATAAAACGCTTAGAATAGTATGGGGCACCTAGTAAGGGCTACATAGACATTGGCCACTCTTCCAGTTATTAGCTGGCATAATGCCTCACCTTGATGCTTCTGACATTCCAGAATGTTCTAGTGCTCATAGAAGTAGCATGTGTCAAGTCTTGTGAGAAAGGCTAGTTCCCATCAGTGTTTCTTGACTTGTGAGGATTACCTTTGGGTGATCAACTAATGAGTCTTTGTCACCAGCCTACTCAACTGAGTCTGCGCAGTGAAGAAATTGTCCTCTATCCTTTGTCTGGGTAAATACAACTAGGAAGATATTTTTTAAAACATGAAAATAATGCAACCAGAGCTTAGTTTTAGCTTTGTGCGAGTTCACATATGCTTAGTAAATTTCACTGACACTTCAGAGCGATTACATTGGAGATGAGAGCTCAGGTCACAGGACCTCCTGCCACTAAGCGTTAATGCACTACGTAACACACAACGAAGGGTACGTGGGCAGAAGCTAAGGATGGGGCTGGAGGTGATGGGTGCATTCTAACAAAGTGGGTCCTCTCCCGGTAAGGAAAGGTGGGCAGTCTCAGGACGCAACTCCTGACCTCAGCCTTCGCCACTACCCTCGTTGGTCCAGGAAGCTGAATGGGCAGCTTTGAAAACCTCAGGGATGTCCTCACCTCCACCCAGTCTGGAGAAAAGTGGGCGTTGGATGCCAGATATGGCAAATGAAAGTCAGCTGCCATTTAAATTGGTTTTGTAGGTGATTTGTTGTTTTACTCTGGCTTCATCTTAAGATTTCTTTGTATTACATGCTCTGTACTTTTATTGAAATGTGCTTAAATGTAAATTTTCTTTTTTATATCCTAGTTCCATTCATTGTAGTATATTTATTGCTTTGGGGATTTTTTGACTGCTGCTTTCTGTCAGTCCTGAGATGTGAACATCACTTTCCTTTTAATTATTTCCTCTCATTCATTTCTATGTTCCTGAGATTCCAGTTGGATGTATTCGGCTTTCTCATTCTATCCTTCATTTCTCTTAATGTCACTCAGATTCTCCATCACTATTCTACTATTATCTCCCAAGCAAATGATCTCCTAGAATCCTTTGCTATATACTTCTTAGAGATGGTGGTCATGATGATTTTAGTTTGTTCATTTTTTTTTCTGATTCATGTCTCATCCAATTTTACTGTTTTCTGTTTATTTTCATTGCTCGTCGTCTTTTATAATGGGGTTTTTCCTTGAATGTCTGATGGCTGTTGGTTGTCTATTCAGACTCAAGATTGAGCAAATGGGAAGCTAAACTGGGCACATCCATGAGTGGTCATGGCTCATGGAATCCTCATCTTTGCTGTGTGAGAAGAGAACCCGCACTTCCGAATCTGCTGTAAGCCCTTGATTGCTGACAGCTCTATTTTATTTGCCATCATAAGACCCCTTTTTTTGAGAGAAAAGAGGGAATGTTAGTAAACTTGTCCTACCAGCTGAATTAAAAGGCAGTATGGTTGTTTTTTTTTTAAAGAAGAGCCTCATCATATCAATCTCTCACTTTAAAGCATGCTAATTTCACACACAACAAACACCAGCGTCCTTACCTTGATCACCAACATTGTAAATCCTTTCTCTCCAAATGCATTTGCAGCCTAATCTTACGTGACTCTTTTTCCTTCTCCTCCATCCATGTACCTCCAGACCCCATAACAGAGAAAACTACCCTTGTAAGTAGCCTCATAGCATCATGTGTGCTTAGTAGCACTTACAAGAGAAGTAATTTTACTTTTGTTTCTATGATCATCCGATTAAATCTGTGTCACCTACAATGCCACCAACATAGTAATTATGCCTGAGTTTATGTACCATTACATTCACTAGTTTTTATTTAGTGAATAAATACTGAGTAAATGAAGGATAGGTGAGCAATAGCAACAAGGTCTATCTCAGCCTGTTTTTTGAGATTATTTAGATCTAAGTTTACCTCTTTAAGTGATTATAGTAAGATGTTTAACTAATAGATTCTCAGACTCATCTGAAATACAAGTATGACTAAGTAATGATTAAGGTGGTGTCTAGTATAAAGATGCTTTATTTATATCTAAGGCTGTCAATGTGGTGTCCCATATTTGGAATAATTTTATCTTCAGAACTTTGTGGGATATGATGTTAGATTATTTTAATGCACTGAAATAGCACTGATTCATGTCATTGTAAGTAACTAGAGGCTTGGTGCATGAAATTTGTGCATGGGGGGGGGGAGGAGTCCCTCATCCCAGACTACACCCTCTCCAATCTTGGACATCCCTCTCACAATCCAGGACTGCTGGATCCCAACCGCTCACCTGCCTGCCTGCCTGATTGCCTCTAACTGCTTCTGCCTGTCAGCCTGATCACCCCCTAACCACTCCCCTGCTAGCCTGATGGAGGCCTACCTGCTCCCCTGTTGGCCCAATTGCCCCTAACTGCTCTCCCCTCCAGGCCTGGTCCCCCCCAACTATCCTCCCCTGCAGGTCTGGTCCCCCCTAACTGCCCTCCCCTGCTGGCCTGACTGCCCACAGCTGCCCTCCCCTGCAGGCCATCTTGTGGCAGTCATCTTTGACCACATGGGGGAGGCCATCTTGTGTGTTGGAGTGATGGTCAATTTGCATATTACTCTTTTATTAAATAGGATAAGAGTCTATTGAAAAGGATGCATGTGGGGGTGAGAATGCTAGGAGCCTCAGATACATGACCAGGTATCAAGAAAAACAGAACTATTGCCAGGCGGGCCTTCTGGAACTGGAAGGCAACAGAGGCTTTCTACAGCTCTGGACTTCACGTCTCAACCCTTTTCATGCAAGGTGTGGATCTGTACTCTGGTCCCCACCGCCAGCTTCTCTCAGTCAGGCTCTGGGCAAAACCACTTTTGTCTGCGTGCCTCTTACTTCACAGCCTCCTGGGAAGCACGCTCGCCTTCTCTTCCTCACTCCAATGACCTTTAACTCTGCATTTTATATTAGAATCTTAAGAGAAAGAACAGGTTGGTTTTATGGCAAAACTCTCACAGCAACCAAGTCTGGGCTGACTGTCCTTGTAGGATGTGGTAGAAAATGCACCACTATGTGAAGGAGGTCTGGGGCTCCCCTCTGCCTGCCAGACGGTGCCTCAGCTGGTGCTTTCCCCATGTTTCCAGTGTGTGGACTCGACCCAATTTTAGCTTCCTTCCCCCTGGGGGGAATCTGGGTTCAGTGCACCTGCACCCAGCTTCCAGTGGATCCCCAAGGCTACGAGGTGCTGGGTATCCCGCCTCCCCACAACTGCTGGGAGCAGCTGGCACCTCAGCCCACACTGCCTTGTGCCCCAGCAGCCTGCTGGCTCCCTTGCTTGTAGGATTGTGCTTACCCTCGCCTTACAAGGAGTGCCAGCGGCATAGTGGGGGGACCTCCCTGGAATTCACATCCACAGTGGCATGTCCAGCACATTGGGCCTTTCTGTGGGGTCAGAGAGGTCAAGAACCTGAGCCTTCTCTCACTAACCCTGTATTGTGGCTATTATTCTCAAACTGTCTGTTTGGTGTAGTGGATTGAATAGTGTCCCCCAAAGTCCATGTTCACCAGGAACCTCAGGATGTGACCTTATTTGAAAGTAGGGTCTGGATCCACTAAGAATCTGGAGATAAAACCATCTTGGGTTCAGGGTGGGCTCTGAGTCCAGTATCAGGTGTCCTTGTCAGAGAATGCGGAGGAGATGTAGACGTAGGGACCCTGAGGAAAGAAGGCCGTGTGAACATGGAGGCAAGTACCGGAATGATGTACCTACAAGCCAAGGACTGCCAGGGACGGCTGAGGATTACAGGAGTGGGGAAGGGCCTGGTGCTGCTCTCTCCTCAGAGCCTCTGGCAAAGCTGACCCTGCCTGCACCTCAGTTCTAGGCTCCGGTCTCCAGAATTGTGAGAGAATGAAGTCCTGTGGCTTTAGGCCCCCATTTTGTGGTAACTGGTTATGCAGCCCCTGTGCAGGTGGTTCCCTAGGAGTGGAGCTGAGAAGGGGATTTTGATTTCATGGAGAAAAATGACAAATTTAAGGGGGTGAGTTTTGAAGCTGGTGCAGGACCTTCCCTGTTTCTGTGGCCTCCCTCCTTCTGGAGCCTGAGCTTAACTCTGTTACACCATGTTTTCTAGAAGACTGCTCAGAAAATTCCAATGATTAAGAAGATTTATGGAGGCCCAGCCAGTGCGGCTCAGTGGTTGAGCACCTATGTAGCAGGAGGTCGTGGTTCGATTCTCAGTCATGGCACATGCGCTGGTTGGGAGCATGATCCCCAGAGGGGGCACCCAGGAGGCAGCTCATCCATGATTCTCTCTCATCATTGATGTTTCTCTCCTTCTTCTTTCCTCTCTCTGAAATCAATAAAAAATACTAAAAAAATTTTTTTTTTTTAATTTATGGAGGAACATGTAGTTTATCACAGAGAAATAAATGTATCACTTTTTGTTCTGGAATATTCGTGATGAGGGGGATCTGGCACCGATTATGGCCACTCAGCCTCAGAGGAGATGGCAGAGATCAGGGCAGACCCGAGAGCCTCTAATAGTAGTGATTTTTCAACCTGTGCGCTGCAAGAAATTTTAAAACATGTCACACCTGACTATTTAGGGGCATTGACATCAGCCAACACAGCAGTAGCCATCCAGTGTGAATGTTCTGTCTTGGCCCATAAATATATAGGTCATGTCACAGAGTTGCATCTTATTGGTCAGGCTGCATAATAAGGTTGCATCTGATTGGTTAATTCTTGGTACCAGAAATCCTTACATACAAGTATCGGCACCTGATTTTTTAAAACGCCACCTTGGAGCAAAAAGCATAGGTAATCACTATTGTTTTGTAAGTCAATCAAAAGTATACCTATTTTGCCAAAACCAGTTTGGCTCAGTGGATAGAGGGTCAGCCTGCAGACTGAAAGGTCCCGGGTTCGATTCTGGTCAGGGGCATGTACCTTGGTTGCGGGCACATCCCCAGTAGGGGGTGTGCAAGAGGCAGCTGATCGATGTTTCTCTCTCATCGATGTTTCTAGCTCTCTATCCCTCTCTCTTCCTCTCTGTAAAAAATCAATTAAAAAAAAAGTATACTTATTTTTTGTTAGATTGGCCAAGAGTATAATTGCTGGTGTGCTGCAGAATGTTAGTAGTTGGTGTGCCAGGAGATGAGAAGCCTGAAAGTCGCTGCTCCGAGCTGCAGACTCCAGTGAGTTATTCCAGGAACACACACACACACACACACACACACACACACACACACGCACGCACACACACTGCCTCTGGAGATTGCTTAGCCCCGAAGGACTTCACCCTGACCTTGAAGGAGGTCCTCACCTGCTGTGTTTAATGTCCGTCTTCTGCTGGCCTCCCTGTGGGATAAACTTAGCCACATAGGCCTCCTCCAGTGTGTGTCTCCTTCTCCCTAAGCTCCTCCATCCCATCCCCCGCCCCCACCCCCAGACCCTGCCCAGGGTTTCAGCTCCACTGCTGCTCCTGGTCACTGGCCTCCCTCCGCCCACGGTCAGCCTGTTCCCCAGGAAGCCCGCCTTCACCGGGAAACGCTCCCGGGCAGGGGGTATAGGTCACGGGGCTCCCAGCAGCAGGTGGGGCTCTGAATTTGCCGGGAAAGAGCATGCTGCGATGTTCAGCAAACCGTGCAAACGCCTGGGAATGGAAACTGTGTCTGCGGAGTATGAACTCCAGTCAGGTTTCTTCACCTGGCCCAGATGTTGGCCAGTCACCAGTCTCGCCCTCCCCTGTCTGCCTGCAGGGATTGTGGGAGGGCCAGAGATAATGGTTCCTATTGGTGGAAAACGAGATGTGATTTCCCAGGCATCAGATCTGACAATGCCCACAACATCAGGCGGAGAGCTGCCTAAAAATGCAGGTGAATACACAGCAGGTCAGGATGCTGTTCCCGGGTGATCACACCGCTGCATCACTCTGTAAAGTAAGGGGGCAGGCGGGTGGCCCCCCTCCAGTGGCTCAGAGCTGCCATCTGGGTGCAGAGTGGGCCCGGGGTGACCTTGTTTTCTTTAGTGAACTTACAGCCATGTGCTAGAAGCTTGGGTGAATTTCTCAAATCAACATTTCTGTGTTTTGCCATTGTTAGTCCACATGGGAACGTTCTGTAAGTCATTTCTCCTTAATCACGCTTTTATTATGCCTTTTCTGTCTCTTTTTGACCCTGTCACCAAACCTCTGCATGTGTAAGGAAAATAAAATGCAATATAATTTTTAGTGGAGGGAAGGAGGAGGTGGGGAGGAGAGAGAAAAGAGGAGAGGAGAGGAGAGGAGAGGAGAGGAGAGGAGAGGAGAGGAGAGGAGAGGAGAGAGAAGAGAAGAGAAGAGAAGAGAAGAGAAGAGAAGAGAAGAGAAGAGAAGAGAAGAAGAGGGGAGAAGAGAAGAGAAGAGAAGAGAAGAGAAGAGAAGAGAAGAGAAGAGAAGAGAAGAGAAGAAGAGGGGAGGGGAGGGGAGAGGAGGGGAAGGGAGGGGAGAGGAGGGGAAGGGAGGCGAGGCGAAGAGAGAAGAGAAGAGAAGAGAAGAGAAGAGAAGAGAAGAGAAGAGAAGAGAAGAGAAGAGAAGAGAGAAGAGAAGAGAGAAGAGAAGAGAAGAAGGAGAGAGAGAGAGAGAAACTGCCAAGGAACATAACCAGCAATGTGCAGTCACTATGGGCAATGCAACTCAAAAGATCCCAAATGTCACCTGGGGCCGCCATCTGCGGAACTGGCAGTGCCTCCTGTCAATGAACCGGGCTGCCCAGGACCAGCTTGGAGTAGGAGCGGGGCTGGGACTAACACCAAGTCCTGTGCTGCCTGACGTGCAGCCGGGAGCTGTCTGCGATGCCCAGTCCTGTCAGCAAGGCGGGTCCTAAGGGAGGACTGATCCTCCCTCCTGCAGGCGGGCAGTGTTCTTTGCATGGCCTCCCACCCCGGCTTACCTATGTGTCACCCTAAAGCTCACCTGCTCAGGCTGTGAGAGCCCGCAGGCATCCGGGAGCCAGACCCTGTATAAGGGAGTGACCGCTGCCTGGGGTGCGTCTAGCGGCTGCTGGCTGCCCAGTGCCTGCTTGGTCCTGGCTGTGGCCCTGCTCATAGGGATTGGACCCAGTCCCTGACAGGATCTGGCTGTGCTCTGGTTCTTCCCTTTCTATTCATGTGTCCGGTTCAATCACTGCTATTTCAGGCTGACGAGGTGTAGGAGCCACACCTAACCCTAACCCTAACAACCCTAACCCTAACCTTAACCTTAACCCTATCCCTGCTATTCAGGCTGAGGAGGTGTAGGAGACACACCTATAGGCCGAGGCCAGGTGCTGTGCTGTTCTCAGAGTCCAAATCTTTACAATTTTCTCTTTCGTTTTTCTGAACCCACCCAGTCCCCTAGGCTGCTGACAAGTTTTTCTTTAATTATTAAAATATTTGTTATTAAAACAATTTAATTACAGTTGATGCACAATATTACATTCATGTGTACGGCGCAGTGATTAGACATTTATATACCTGGCGAGGTGATCCCCTGTGTAAGTCTAGCACCACCTGACACCACACACGGCTGTTTCCATGTCATTGGCGGTCTGCCCTGTGCTGCGCTTCACATCCGAGATGGCCTTCCTCTCTGGCAATTTCAGATCTAGTCCCTCGCCCTCTCTCACGTGTTCTTGTGGACGTGGGACTCCTTCTGCATTATTTTACTTTCTTCCTCCCTTCCTCTGGGGCTCCTCGGCCCTCTGTCCAGCACATTCCCGGCCCAGCACCTTTCCTTTTCCAAGAGTGTATTGTTGTGGTTGTTTGTAAAAATTAATGATGGCGATCAAACCCAGAAGGCAAGGAGGTCCCTGTGAGGTGTACGAGGCTCCTTCCTCTCTGTGCGATGCCTCCCCAGCGACCAGTTTCCCACAGAGAAACACCACAAAATGACCTACTCTACAGCTGACATCAGCCTTCATGGGCCTCCTCTGTATGTCACACGGCTCCTCAGCATTGAGTGTACGATGCTGTCCCTGAGGTTTAAGAATGTCACTTGTTGCCGAAACCGGTTTGGCTCAATGGATAGAGCGTCGGCCTGTAGACTGAAAGGTCCCGGGTTCAATTCCAGTCAAGGGCATGTACCTTGCTTGTGGGCACATCCCCGGTGTGGGGTGTGCAAGAGGCAGCTGGTTAATGATTCTCTCTCATCGATGTTTCTAGCTCTCTACCCCTCTCTTCCTCTCTGGAAAAACTTAATAAAAATAAAGAATGTCACGTGTCAGATACCCGTTCTGATCCGTGCCTCCCGCTTTGGTATGTACATCCGTCCCCACCCAGAGCATGTGGGATGGGGAGGATGTGTCTTGTAGTTTCCTCCCCCTGGGGCGGGGGGGGGGGGACAGGGAGCATTTCCTTACTCTGCAATTTTGTCCTAGCAGTTCATTATTTTTAATAAGTAGCGAGCTCTCCAGCAGCGCTTCCCGCCGCAGCTCTAATAAGCCTTCCCCTCCGTGCGCGGGATGACAGAGCCCAGAGGAGGGAGGCGGGATCGGAAACCTTGTTAGAAATTTATCAAGTGCTAAAGCCCCGCATCCCAGGGGCTGGCGTGCCAGCTGTCACCCGGGCGCAGGCTGCCTGCCTCCCGGGTCTGGGTCCGAGCGGGGCGGGGTGGTGGAGATGGAAACATAGAGCAGAAGGAAGGCCCTTTGCTGCCTTTAATAAAACCAAAGGACTGCCGAAACCCGTTTGGCTCAGTGGATAGAGCTTTGGCCTGCGGACTGAAAGGTCCCAGGTTCGATTCCGGTCAAGGGCATGTACCTTGGTTGCGGGCACATCCCTGGTGGGGGGTGTGCAAGAGGGAGCTGATCGATGATTCTCTCTCATAGATGTTTCTAACTCTCTATCCCTCTCTCTTCCTCTGTAAAAAAATCAATAAAATATATTAAAAACAAAACAAAAACCAAAGGACTTGTGTGCATGCATGTAAGCCTAACCAGTGGTCATGGACAACAGGGGTGTGGGGATATACGTGGGGAGGGGTTTGGGATGGGAATGGGGGGATGAGGACAGATATGTGATGCCTTAATCAAAGAAATTTAAAAAAAAAATGTCATTGGCAGCAACGTGAGAAGGCTCAGCCTCGGGCAAACACCCGCCTTGCACGGTCTGCAGCAGATACGCAGCCTGTTTCTGGCAAAACGGCCCTGCACTAATTTCTTCCAGAAACAAACACCTTCTCTGAGCTCTTATGAGGCCAGGCATGCAGGGTGCGTCCTATGGCAATGACTTCATGCCTCCCAAAGGCCCCCTCCCTTTTCTACAGCCGCAAATTCCTTTCTCAGGGGGCAGTTCTTTGGCTGTTCTTAATGGGAGATTACCACTGTGGCCACAGGTACCCTAGAGCAGTGGTCGGCAAACTGCGGCTCTCTGGCCCCTTGAGTGTGGCTCTTCCACAAAATACCACGGCCTAGGCTAGCCTATTTTGAAGAAGTGGCATTAGAAGAAATTTAAGTTTAAAAATTTTTGGCTCTCAAAAGAAATTTCAATCCTTGTATTATTGATATTTGGCTCTGTGGACTAATGAGTTTGCCGACCACTGGAGACTAAACAACTCCTAATAAAGGTGCAGAGGGGCTCTGAGCTAGAGGGAGATTACACCTGCTGCCCGAACTATGACCTGTGACCTATGACCTGTGACTTGTGACCTGGTGGAGACGGAGACGGGAGGTACCACCCAGGCAGCAGGGCCAGCAGGAGGCAGATCCCACAGGCAGCAGCTGGCAGCCTCCAGGCTGGCAGGAGCTGGGGCCAGGGGTAGCACTCCCTGCCTGTCTCACATCACCCCACTGGATGGGGTAGACGAACTGTCTGTCTTTGCTTTGATCTCCCCTAGTGCTCTGTTGCACACACAGTGTGGGGGTTTCATGGTGACAGAGCATGAGAGTGCCTCCCACAGTGGCTTCCCTTTCTGCCCAGGGTGAAGTCTCGGTCGTGTTAACGTCATAGGGGCAGCGTCTGTGCATCAGGAAGGGGGTTCACAGTGATGGCGGCCGGCTTTGCTCTAAGGGCAGTTCAGATTTTTGTCTCAGTGCATGCTACAAAGTTCCTCTCCTTACCCTTTCCTTCTGACTCTGCCAGTTGTCCTTTGTATGCATATGAGGCGTGTGTCCCCTTTTAGCCTAATTTACCTATCGCGTGATTTCTGCAGTAGGAGAAGGAGTGAAGGAGGGCATGTGAGATGACTGTACTCATCTTAAGGTTATTTAAAAGCAATTACAACCAGCAGTTGGAAGTACTACCTCGGGCTACTCTGATAAAAATGTGCACCTAACAATCCAATTCGTTGGTAAATGGATTAGTCTGTTTCTTGACCAGTGCGTTTGCTTTGAATCCAGCACAATACAGGTCTAAATAGTGTCAGTTGTATCTGCTTGCTCTTTGCATAAATTTGTTGTTTCATCTCTAAGCGGAGGATCTGTGCATCCAGCATCCCCAAGAAATGTTGCTTCGTGTATATTTTTGCTTTTTAAACTATGACTCATGTTTTTTATTTAGTTCCATAATCCTTATTAGATCATGTTAGCCCTTTTGGAGATTTTAAGGATTTCTAGCTGGTTTACCCTAAGCATCCACTGAGGCACAGTCCCAGGTGGAGGTTCATATTGTGATGCTGAAAAGGTTCTAGGACAGTAAGCCAGGCAGTGGCTGGCAGCCCTCTGGGCAGAGGTGAAAGGTAGTCAGAATGACTGAGCAGTGGAGTTATTCATTTTATTTAATTTTGATGGATTGGAACATAATAGTCACACGTTCTGGTGGCTGCCATATTGGGCAGCACAGCTCCTGAGGAGAAAGAACTGTAGCTGAGCTGTGGAAGGTTTTGGCCAATCCAAGGCTTTCTGCACACAGAGATCCAGGCCACGGTGTCACCACCTTGGACTCATCAGTTATAAGTTTCCATGGAGTAAGGTCATTTTCCTGGGATCTGACAGACCAAGGAAAACTCCTGAGACTCTAACTTGGAGAGCCCTAGTAGATACTCTCCCCCAAATATTTAATAATGAAGTAAAGCAACGTGCTCATCACACACCTGCCGTGTAGCAGGAGCATCCATAGGCTGGCAAGGGACAGAGGAAAACGCTTTTTCACGTGAGCTGTCCGCGCAGTGGACGCTGCAGGGCTGATGGTGATTCGGGGGGAGCATCCCTGACAAGGGGAGAGAGACTTGGGGCCACACTTTCTCCTGTCACTTGACAGCCATCATTTCCTTCATTCATTGGACGATATTTGTTGAGTTTCTATTATGCAATAACTAGTAGCTCTGTGCATGAATCCGTGCACCAGTTAACTCGCTGCCATCCTCCAATAGCTCTCCGCCCACTGCCCCACCCTTAACTCCCTCTGCACCCCTTCCTCCCCCTCATAGCTTGCTGCCCTGCCCCCTCTGTAGCTCTCCTTTGGCCCCTTGTAGCTCACTGCCCCACACTCCTGCTGATCCATGTCTGGTCGTTATGCTTCATGATGTAACGACCATTTGCATATTACATCTTTATTATATAGGATTGCTGTGGCTATATTAGAGAACAAAACACCTTCCTTCCTCCTTTTTTTCCCTCCCTCCCTCTGAATTTCCTTCCCCTCTTTTTTTTTTTTTTTTTTTTTTTAATATATTTTATTGATTTTTCACAGAGAGGAGGGGAGAGGGATAGAGAGCCAGAAACATCGACCAGCTGCCTCCTGCACACCCCTTAATGGGGATGTGCCCACAACCAATGTACATGCCCCCGACTGGAATTGAACCTGAGACCCCTCAGTCCACAGACTGACGCTCTATCCACTGAGCCAAACAGGTTTCGGCTTCCTTCCCCTCTTCCCTTGCTCCCTCCCACCTCCTTCCTTTCTTCCCTCTTTTTACATTCATGCATTTAGTTGTTTCCTTGAGCTTTACCCACAGGGCTCCAGTTGAACATCTGTTCTCATCCAGCGTTAGAACAATATTCTTTCTGCATTAACTGCATGTCTCTTCAACATTGCCTCAGGTCATCTTGCTCTCCATGCCAAATTGTCAGCCACAGGTAATTTTCCTAACAAAGAACACTGAACGGAGCCTCTGACTCATGAGGTAGTTTCCAACTGCAGGCGTGGCGAGGACCCACAAGTGAGTGAGTGAGTGAGTGAGTGAGTGCCGCACTGCCTCTGGGCAGGAGGAAGTGCTGAGCTGGCCTTTCAGAAATGATAGACAGTTTGGAAAGGAAGCACCCGCCCACTCTCGGCAAAGTCTTTGGGAGCCCATTCTCTTTTCAGGGTGAAGACCCTCCTGCTAACTTGATAAAACCCTGTTTGTGTAATGAATCGGTGATTTTTTCATTAGGGGTGGGGGGGGTGTAAAATAAGAGAGAACCTTCCCATCTTCTTGTCTTCACTGGGGGTCAGTCCCTTGAGATGAGTTTTGTCATCCCCTTGGGCTGTGCAGCCAAGAACAAGCAGCCTGGTTTGCAGCACCAAGTCTGTTCTACAGCCAAGGAAGCAGAACGGATCACCAGATCAATGGGTGGTGGGGGGTGGCATTTATCTTCTGAATATTGGATTCTGGAAAGGTGATGATGCTGATGTGCCCTAACTGGTTTTTCTCATCTTTTTAAAATGCAACCTAAAAATATGTTGCACTAAACAGGGGTCGGCAAACTCATGAGTCAACCGAGCCAAATATCAACAGTACAACGATTGACATTTCTTTTGAGAGCCACATTTTTTAAACTTATACTTCTTCTAATGCCACTTCTTCAACATAGACTCGCCCAGGCTGTGGTATTTTGTAGAAGAGCCACATCAAGGGGCCAAAGAGCCGCGTGTGTCTCGAGAGCCGCAGTTTGCTGACCACAACACAAAGAAAATATAAACATGTGGAAGATCCTTATCTAATTTAAGAAACAGAAGGGGGTCCTTGAAAACTCCGTGTCCCTTCCAGTCACACCCGTTCCCACAGAGGGACCCTCTCTCCAGAATCGGATGCTAGCTAGTCCTTGCTTTCCTTTGTGGTTGGGCCAGGGATGTTTGTAGCCTAAGGAACATCTTGCTCAGATGTGTGTGTTCTTCAACTTCAGGCGATTAGAACCACAGAGAAGGAGTTCATCTAGGACAAGCTTCGTCTTCTTATTTTTGCTTTGAGATGATGTGTGTTGCTTTTCCGTCCATTCAACAAATACCATGAGGACAATTACCATGTGTTACACATTGATTCTAGGTGCTGGGGATATAGCAGAAGAAAACAGGCAGACACCACGTCCTAAGGTAGCAGAATTATAGGAGGTGAATCCATAGCCCATTGTGTTATAGTTGGGGCATTGAGAAAAATGAAGCACCCAAGAAGAGCAATGTAGGGGAAGAGTCATTTTAGGGGAGATGGGGCATTACCGTGTGGACTTTCAGACGGGGAGGCTGAGAAGGGGACATCTGGGGGAGTGCCTGGAGGAGGTGAGGAAGAGAGTCCGCCCAGCAGGTACCATGCTCAGTGAAGCGAGTCTGAGGCCACATGTTAAGAGCGGGGCAAGCAAGGGGTGCAGTAGCTGATGAGAACAGAGAGGAAGTGGGAGAGGGAAGCCACTGCAGGGGTTTGAGCAGACTGACAGGATATGACTTATCCTATGACACTTATGACTTATTATATGACAGGGTTTCTCTGGCTACAGTGGTGAAAGTAGACCTAATGAGGGCGGGACGTGAGGCAGCAGACAGATAGGGGTCATTGCGGTACTGCTAACGACAGGTGATGTGGACATGGCGAAAGGTGGGCATGTTTCCGGAGATGGAACGGGCTTTCTGAGGGGTTGAATTTGGGGTGACAGAGAAAGTGACAGTAGATTTCTGCTTCGAATTATAACGGCTGCCGGCTGAGCAATTAGGGTGGCAGAGGGCTGCTTGTGGCGCTGGTTTTCACAGCCAGGAGTTCCGGGGACTTCTCTCTGGGTGCCGGAACCCGGGGCGGGGGGCCTGGTGTGGGGCTGGGACCCCTGCTCCTCAGGGGGTCTCCACAGCCAAGATACCCTTCCTGTTCCTCAGTAAAGCCTGCTGGGCGTTTGGTCTCCATGTGGCAGGAGGAAGCCTCTGCTTCTTCCCCAGCTGGGCTTTCATGAAGAGGGTGTCCATCTGTGACAGTGGCCTGGCTACCGGAAGTCACGTCTGAAAACCAGACTGAAGTAGAATCAGCAGCTGAGACTAAACTCCTTGCCTGATTTAGGAGGTTTTCTTGGCTGGAGAAAACTGTCATCTACAAGTTTTAAGGGACACAATGACTGTGGGAAATAAAAGCTGTATTTCACCCTCAGTGTTCTGGGCTGAATTGTGTCCCCTCCACTGCCCTCCCCCACAATGTTCTTATATGAAGACCCACCGCCTAGCACCATAGTTGGCAAACTGCGGCTCTCAAGCTGCATGCGGCTCTTTGGCCCCTTGAGTGTGGCTCTTCCACAAAACACCACGGCCTGGGTGAGTCTATGTTGAAGAAGTGGCATTAGAAGAAGTTTAAGTTTTAAAAATGTGGCTCTCGAAAGAAATGTCAATCGTTGTGCTGTTGATATTTGGCTCTGTGGACTGATGAGTTTGCCGACCACTGGCCTAGCACGCCAGAATGATGCTGGATTTGGAGATGGAGCCTTTACAGAGGTCATTAAGGTAAAAGGTGTCCTTAGGCTGGGCCCTAATCCAAGATGACTAGTGTCCCTCTAAGACCAAAAAAAAAAAAAAAACCAACAGGACTCATGGACACGCAGAGGGAAGACCATGTGGACACACAGAGCAAGTGGCCATCTATGAGCCACAGAGAGACCTCAGAAGACACCAAACCTGACCTCAGAGACCTAGCCTCCAGCATGGTGACAAAATAAATCCCTGTGGGTTATGGTATTCGCTATGGCTGACCCAGCAAACCAATATGTTGATGGGAAATTACTATAAGGGAGGAAGAGGTTGTTGGTGAACACATCCCTTTCCTATATAGGATGCTCTGTCACTGCCCCTCCCCACGTAGGTGTGCTTCTAGGTCTGAGTCCTCAGGGGCCGGACCCCACCCTTCCCTTTAAAGGGCCAGGCTCCCCGCTTTATGCTGTTGTCCCCTGACTAGACCAGGTGGGCCCCTCCTTTCTCCTGGTCTATGGCTGAGATAGGAAAGATGGAGAGAGGAGGGAAGGCAATCCTCTCCTCAGCCTATGTGAGCAGAGCAAACACAGTTTACATATGGTCTTTATGACTGCTGCTATTTTACTAATAATACTAACTGCCAGACATTACACTAAGTATACATATTTATTTGCATAAATATAAGCTCACTTTGATTCCATTTTAGTGGTAACTAAATTGAGGCTTAGTTAAATTAATTTGCTCTAGGTCCCATGGTTGTCCAGCCAGACAGAGCCCAGAAGAGCAGCCCGGCAAGCAAAATGGTTCAAGAAAGTGCCGGCGAGAAGTCGGTTGGTACCATCAACGTTGGGTGAAGCAAACACACCGTTAGAAGGAGCTGCCAGGCTCTCCTCCCGGTTTCAGGTTCATAAGCAGAGGGACCGAGGCCTGGCTGACCCAGGAGGGTTCTCCCCGCACTGAGGCTTGGAGCCATCAGCCCCGTGATGAGTCGCTGATCTATGACGTATGAGTCACTGCCCAGAGAGGTTGCTGGCTTTTCTGTGCAATTCCTCCAATAGCTGCACAAAATGTTGATTTATCTCTGTATAAAGCTTTTTTAGAAAATGTGTGATCTTCGTCATATTCGTCATACCCGTGTAACAGTGAAATCAAACCCCACCTTTACAACTAACAGACAGAATTCAGGTGTCCATTAGTAAAAGCCATCCATTAGTAAAATCAAGAAATTAGCAAAGGAAATATTTTCTATAGTCTCAACTCCCAGAATTCTAGAACATTCCTTATAGTCTTTAAAAAAAAACAAAAAAAAAAACACACACACACACCATATAAACTTATTTTTCGAATTGAAATAATGGTATAATCACAATTTTGCTTTCTGCTTACATTGCACCTTAAATATTTCTATAGTATTTCATAGTCTTTTTAAATATAATCTTGACCCATAACACATCAGTAAACCAGTGTTCCACAGTTAATCATTTTCTTCTAATGGGTTATTTAGATAACCTCCAACTTTGTGGGGTTTTAAAGAAGATTGGAAAGGATAACTTGATGCCGAAATCATCTGGGCTGTTTAAGATCGTAAGCTCAGAGCCAGTGATAGAAGGAAAGCCTGGGCTGGGGAACTCCACAGATCTGGCTTGCGTGTGGCTCTGCCACTCTTTAGCCTTAAGGCCTGTGTGGACATCCGTGGGAGGCAACCAATGGATGGGTTCCATCTTCAGGCTGAGTTCCCACTTCCTTCAGGGGCTGTGCGTCCCCAGGCCCACATGCTCACACATCTAATTCAGTGCTTCCAGCGAGCTCCAGCTCCTGCTGGTTCCTTTAGTGCTGATATTCGGAGAATATAGTGAAGGCCTGGCCTATACTTTAAAGTGCAGGGCCACAGACAGGTGCCAGAGGAGAGGGAGGGAGGCAGGTGTGCCCCTCCTTTCCCCAAACTCACCTCCTGTCCGGGGTGAGAGTGAGAAGGACAGAAAGCCCGAGAGTATTGCCCTCCAAATTGGGGTTTCTCGGCCATGCTGCTGCTGGCTTTCAGGGCTGGATAATCTTTGCTGCCAGCCCTGTCCTGTGTACTGTAGCAGGTTTAGCAGCACCCCTGGCCTCTGGTCGTTACCATATTGTAGCACCCCAACTCCTAGTGTGACAGTCAACAGTGTCACCAGGCATTGCCCAGTGGCCCCTCAGCAGAGAGCCACCTCTCCATGTAAGGAGTCTCCACGTGGGGATCGAAACTGCCAAATAGCCAGCGGGCAGCATACACTGCCCTCCCGGCTCTGTCCCAGCTCCGTCTGCGCCTCCTCCTCCCCACGTTCTCCATCCTCCCTCCCTGTCATTCCTGTCGCCTGTGGCTCAGAGCAGGGGCAGCAGCTACCTGGCTTTGAGTTCCCCCAGTGCCTACATGCACCCTCTACCCCATCCCACCCCATCCCACCCCCGGTGCTGGCACAGCCCTGGGCATCTCGTGGCCTCATGGGTGAATGGTCGTATTGATTATAGACAACGTGTTTCTCAGATGTTGTAAGAGAAATGGATGCGGACATTTTTCTGTATAAAACTTCGGCTGTCGGTGTAACGTGCCCAAATTGCTTTATGCATTCACCTGACCTGCCAAATGCGTGGATCTTCCCCAGCGCGAGGAGCAGAGCCTTTTAAAGAGGAATGAACAATAGCCGGTGACCGTCCTCTCCGAGGGGCTGGCTCCACGCCCAGTCCTCGCACACAGCATCATTAAATAGAGATGATGGTCACATCTACTGCCTTCTTCACATTTTGATTCCTCTCAAAAAGTGATCTGAATTCATCATTTTTATGCTTATGTCTTGGATTTGAGCTGTAATCTTCCAGTGACAGGGGACCTGCAGCTCGTTAGGGCCAGTTTAGGGACACAAAGGAACCTCTCCTGCCATCCGTGCTCATTTGGATCGTCTCAATAATTCTGTATTTCTGTAGGAATTAGAGCCGATATGTAATGTGTTGCAGGACCCTCCCCACATGCCTCTAGAAGGAGATTCCAAGACAGTCAACTTATAGAATCAGTAGATCTAGTCCAATGCCCAGTTATTTCATGCTTCTTTTAAATATATATATATTTTATTGATTTTTTTTTACCCAGAAGAAGGAAGAGGGATAGAGAATTAGAAACATCTATGAGAGAGAAACATGGATCAGCTGCCTCCCGCAACCAAGGTACACGCCCTTGACCGGAATCAAACCTGGGACCCTTCAGTCCGCAGGCAGATGCTCTATCAGCCACACCGGTTTCGGCTGTTTCATGCTTCTGAATAAAAGGTATAGGAACCGGGCCATGGACCAATCAACCTTCAAGGCTGTGGCTGCACCGCCGTGCCACCGTCCTGAAGCATTGCAGCCCAGGCTCCGCGTGGGCGGAAGGGCTGAGCCAACAGGGGAACAGTTCCTCTAGGGCAGTGTTTCCCAACCTTCTCTCATGATGAGAATCACCTGGTGGAGTTGTTAAACCACAGATTCCTGAATCCCAACTAAGAAGTGCTAAACTAGAATTTTTGAGAACATATAGGTAAAATTGCATACCTAACTTAGTGCTCTGTATATAAAATCTGTCTTAGAGCACTAGTTAAGTAAACAATTTTACCTATATGTTCCCCAAAATTCTAGTTTAGCACTTCTTAGTTGGGATTCAGGAATCTGTGTTTTAACAACTCCACCAGGTGATTCTCATCATGAGAGAAGGTTGGGTAACACTGCTCTAGGGTTCCTTGGGGCCCTGGGTTTACTTTCATTGCCAACGTTTCCTAATAGATAGGATTGCTTTATCGTATTTCCTAACGGTGTCCACGTGGGGCATCGGTCAGGAGCGGGTTGCATGCACTGCAGTTAACATGATACTGTAGCCATCCCAAAACATGCAAATGAGGACACTGCTGATCTAGAAGCGGGAGTGTTGTGAGGCCAGCTCCCATCCCTATCCCTCTTTCTGCCTCTCCCCGACGTGGTTGCTTTGGGACTTTCTCATCCGCATCTCACACCAGGCACTTCTCACGTGGAGAGAGTCCTAACAGCATCCGAAGCTCGCTGGGCAGGATTTCCTCCGTGGAATGCCGTTTAAGCTTAGACCTAGTTTGTCTTTACCAATAAGATCTGATTTTTTATCAGACACCCGGAAAGGCTGGGGCTGGCCCTGTCTCCCCGCGCCCTCTTGGAAATGAGTGATGCCTGGGTTGGTTTCATTTAACATTTTCCAGCGAGACTTCAGACATCACAACTCAATTTGGTTTTCAGAAGCCGTCGCGAAGGGAATATTTTCAAAGTCCTACTTGTTTGAGTTTGAAAATGTCTGGAGCGCTCATTTGGCAACAGCCAGCCACCTCCAGCCTTCAGGAAGAGAGGTGCCTCCGGGACTTCTCCGGATGAAGTGTCACCTCCAAATCAAGTCACATTCCCAGGCGGGGCGGGATAATGGACTGTTTTATGACCTCCGTCTGCGCCCCAGGCTGCTTGGGCCCATTACACAGCTGGCTGGCGCACATCAGGAAGATTCCAGAGGCCCGGAGGGTTCCGTGGGGTGAAACCTCAGAGGTTCTGGGGTTGTTAATGATGTGTCGGGGTGCCTCGCAAATGCTCAAACCCCATTTCTCTTATGAATACTCGATAGCAGGGAGAAGGTGGATTCTCTTTTTATCTCAGTTTCTGTGACTCAGCGAACCCATTGCAGTGTGCAAGGCAAACTGTCAGGATTAGTGAATTCCAGCCAGAGCCGGTCTCTGGAGGGGGAGGCCAGGTGCAGCTGTGAATGAGCACTAATGCCTCAGTGTGTTTTGAACAGGCTGCCTTACACCGGGATGCAGCCTCGGGGATGTCTTTAGAGGAAACCACTCTGAACACCGCATTTTCTGGTTTGGTTGTTTCAATCCTTAATCACAGTTTTAATTTGGGGAAGAAGTACAGCTAGGTAGGTGATTAGGATTTTCTAGAGCAAACAAAGAAAAAAAAAAAAGAAGAATGGTAAAGGAAATAAATGCGATAATCAAAGACATTTCAGTGGCAGAGTTTTGATCGTGTGTGTGTGTGTGTGTGTGTGTGTGTGTGTGCGCGCCGTTCTAGTGTAAGGGTTGTTACGCCCAGACTTCGTGATCCCCAAGGACCACCAGGGAGCCAAGTCGGATGCAATAAACAAAAGAGCCTTTTCCATGCTAGCATGGGCTCTTCCCACTCACACCGGCAGCATGGTGGAAGAGAGCGTGAATTTCGCCCAGCCCAGGGGTTTTACTCGCCCTGCCCTCTCAAGGGTGTCCTTACTGAGCTCAGTCTGGCTGGAGGAGGGTGATGACAGAGATGAGAGATGACAAAGACTCAGTTAGAAAGGCTTTGTTTTCAATGAGCCCCGAGAAATACAGGTCTGGCCCATCGTATTGTGTGATGAGAATTGGAAATCATTATATGGCAACAAAGGGTCTGTCCGAGGCGTCTGACTTGGGGATCTTGGCCTTTAAGGAACTAAACACAAAATTGTGGGTGCCTCTGCCTCCCTCTGAGGAGTGAGCCCCAAACTAGTCTCTTGTTCTCAGGCCGCCTGAGCCCTAACCCAGACCCTGCTCAGATGAGTCCAGGGCTCAAACCCCAGGTCTGCTCCTCACTGCAGAGTCTAAAGCTTCTGTGGTTTCTCACTCTCACATGACAATAGCAGTGACAACTGTCAGTAAGACTGGTTTCGAGGGTTAATGAGGTTTTGTATGAAAATACTTTGCATGGTCCTGGCGCACAGTACACATTCAGTACATGTAGCTATTCAGTTACGACCAAAACAAAGGCCGGAAGGGTAGATTTAAACTAAATTTAAGGTTGGGTAATGCATTGGTGACATTGTCTTTGCAAGCTGCCTCACTAGAGAGTCCGCTAATGTCAAATACATAGGCACCTCCCGGAGGGAGGGGCTCCCTCCTCTGTGCTGCCCTGGCCCATAATCCAGGCCTCTGTCCTGTCACCTAGCATGGGGTGTGACTGTAACACTCCGTGATTGGATGAGACAGGAGTGGCAGCAAACACTTTGGGATGGACCCCCTGCTCTGCAAATGTGCAGGCTGCATTCTGAGTCACTTCTGTGAAAGACAAATTGTAAAAGGTTCAATTTCTCTGAGATTTATTTGGGTATATTTAATTAGACAGAATCAAGCAGTCATGTTTTCAAGAAGTAATTATCACTGAAACCAGTTTGGCTCAGTGCATAGAGCATTGGCCTGCAGACTGAAAGGTCCTGGGTTCGATTCCGGTCAAGGGCATGTACCCTGGTTGCGGGCACATCCCCAGTAGGGATGTGCAAGAGGCAGCTGATCAATGTTTCTCTCTCATCGATGTTTCTAACTCTCTATCTTTTTCTCTCTACCTCTCTGTAAAAAAAAAAAAAAAAAAAAAAAAAAAAAAAAAAAAAAAAAAAAAAAATCAATAAAATATATTTTTTTAAAAAAGAAGTATTTATTGAGATGTAGCAGGTGTAGAAGTAGATGTAGCAACTATCTCTCTTTCGGGAACCAAAATTTGAAGGGGAGGGAGGGCCATCGGAAAGGACCATGAGCAGGTGACTTATGCAGGACCCAGGAGGGGATCAGTGCTGTGGAGAGAAACAGCACCAGCACCCAGGGCAGCAGGAGTCCTCACTGTGGTGTAGGCTCTGAGGTCAGAGGGAGCCTCAGGGGTGAGGAGACGGTTTGGCAAAGAGTTGAAAAGGGGAGGGCGGAGCCAGGTGGTCCCCAGGCAGAGGGAGACATGGGTATTACACAGCCAGGAGTCAAGCCTGTGGGGATGCTCCAGGGAAGGTGGGAAGGCCAATGAGGCAGGAATGAGCGACGGGAGGAGGGGGGCGGAGGAGGTCACATCAGAGAAGGAACAGTGAGCACGGACCATGGAGTATGTGAGACGGTGAGGCCTGGCAGGTCCTCCTAACATTCAGATCTGCACCAGAAGTGGCAAAAGTAGATTAACAGCTGCATTGTGATTTTTTTTTTTTTGAGTTAATAAAGCTATTGTAATGATCATCACCTGCATGTCTTTTTCCATATGAACAAACAGTATACCTACTTTTGCCCACTTCTGTATTTTCAAATTCTCTGTTTACACTGAAATATTTATCTCTTTAGGCTTATAAATCTATTTAACTTAATATTATGGACTGCCAATGCCTTTCCTCCCTAGTAATGTTGATGTAAAAAAACAACATTGAAACCTGTAAAGAATTTTGTGAGTTTATTTGAGCCAAACTGTCGACATATGCCGGGAAGCAGAACCTCAATGAATTGAGATAATGCTCCGGAGAATGGTGGGTTACATCTGTATTTATACATTGCAGTCAAAGGAGGGATGTAGGCGGGATACCTGAAATTCATTGCTGATAGGTTAAGGAGGCAGGAGAAAGCAAAGCGGGAGTGGGGGAGGAACCCCTGGGATTGGTTAAAAAGTAAAATGATGGACACACACTTAGGTGGGTGCAGGAACAATTTACATGATAATGAAGGAATTTGTGTCTTTGCCCTGGTGCCCAGGGCATTTGGTTAAGCCCTGAGGAGTCCAGAAAAAGGGAAGTTACAAGTTACTTAGACATTTCAAGAGTATGTTACTATGGATGCAAAAAGACAGATACGCTCAGTTAAGGTAAAGGTTGACCTAGTCAGTGAAGATACCGGCCTAGGATGTAACTGCGCACAATCACTGCTTTTAGTTAAAGTTTAATTTCAGACCATCATCCTTTGTGGTGACTTTAGGTCTCTGAGTTTGCAAGACCTCCATGCAGGCCTCCCCTGAGCTTGTCAGGTGAGCATGTGGCCCCTTTTGTCCATAATGTCTCTAGGCTTATAAATCTACTAGAGGCCTGGTCCATGAAATTCATGCATGGGTAGGGTCCCTAGGCCTGGCTAGTGATTAGGGCCTATTGGGGCCTTCTGGTTTACGGCCAGGACCGCCCTTCCCTGGCTACAGGCCAGAGCCTTCATTCATTCCACACTGCCCCCTGGTGGTCAGCCGATGTCATAGCAAGCAATTGAACTCCCAGTCTCCTGTTCGAACTCCTCAGGGGACACTTTGCATATTAGCCTTTTATATATATATATATATATATATATATATATATATATATATATATATATATATATATGTTTAACTTAATTTTATTCACTGCCAATGCCTTTCCTCCTTATCTTCTATTTTTATCCATATAATGATATTGGGTTAAACTAATATTTAAGGTGTACGCTATTATATCTAGGCAAACTCTTGCTACAGCTGAGCCGCATGGCATGTTAGAAACACTTTTCCTATCCCCTGGAGCCCGTGTTTCCCTGGGATTGACACTCGCTTGCTTTTCTGTTTCCTCGTTTTCACCGCATGTGGCCTAACTCACCCCCACGCTGTGCAGCAGGGTGAGGCACGCCTCTGACCACACACAGCTACACAGGGGCCTCCAGGTGTTCATTTCCTCATTCATTTTCTGAAACCTCCCTCTGGGCTCCTTCTTGCTGCACCACCGGACTCGTTTCTGCTGCTGTCGCCCTTCAGAGTCACTCTGGACATCCCTTTGTGTCTCACCTGTGCTCGAGGCTCCATTTCCCGTGTCTAGTACATGCCTCTTTCTTGGTTTGCCACCTTTTGATCTATCTTCCAGTAGTTTTTGAATGGGGTGTAGGGTAGTTAACATCTTTGGCTTGGCCATATCTGCAAATGTCTTTGTTTACTTGCCCGGCAGTCTGGGTGTAGGCTTCTAGGTCAGTGTGGTGTTTTTCTGTAAAAGCCACACCGCAGTCCAGAGAGGCCGCCTAGCAGCCCGTGGCCTCCTCTCTTCGGAGAACCCCGAGGAAGATGGCACCTCTGTCCCAGGGAAACACCCTGCCTACTTCAACGGCGGCCTGACTTGAGTGGCATTTAAGTGTTCGTTGAATTCTCTAGGAGCTCCGTTCTGTGTTAGCAGATGGTGTACTAGGACGCTAATGTCCCCTTTGGTACAGCCAAGGGACAACATGTTTTAGCAATGAATAGAGTCATGTGAATTAGCAATATCTTGGTGAAGCAAGGGCAAAATGTGCAAAACTCGATAAGGCGGTCTGAGAGGACAGACGAAAGAGTCAGGTGAGTTCCGCGCCATGTCTCCCAGCATTCTGTGTGGTGTGTAGAGAGAGGGAGGTGTCCTGCCTGGAACTCACACACAGGCTTTTCTTGTCACTGCTCTGGAGACAGCACGCAGTGCTGGGAAGACGAGGCAGCTGAGCATCCATGCTCTGCCACTGTTCACCCATCTCCCCCTGGAATGCCCTCAAGATGATAGTAAAGAAAATTAAGCATAGCCCTAAGGACAGAGGGGAGTGAGGTGAGACGATGGCAGCAGTGAGATGCCAATGGTGGCAGATGGATAGTCCATCCTGGAGTGATCGAGAGAAGTCATACAAGAGGAAGCAGTAGCTGGATCTTGAACTTGGGCTGGTGCATTGGAAGGCACAGGTTAGACTCAATCCCCTAAGACTCTTTCTCATTTGGAAGATTTGTTGTCTTTTATGACTTAGGGTATATTTGTGATTATGAGAACGGTCACTTGTTCTATTACTAAAAACAAAGTAAATTCCAGGCTTCACCTAAAAAATAAATTATTTCAAAAATTAGATTTATGTAAGTCCTCAGTCCAAAGCAAAATGGAAAATTGAGTGCCCCTGGGCAAGGTGAATTTCTAACAAAAGAAAATTATGCTGAGCCATGAGGTTAAGAACGTGGGTCAGTTTATCATTGACTTCCATGCTTTCAATTAACATTGGAGCTTAAGGTTTCACTACCGGACTTAGATTTCATTTTTTTTTCTGTTGGGGTACCATTGAAGTCCCTGGTTTTAATTCAGCTTTGTTCCTTAATCACAGGATAGTTGATTCAGTTAGCTTCAGTTCATTTTATTCTTCCTGTCCTCTGATGGTCTTATTTTATTGTTGTTTTGTGTTTTTAGTTTATATTACTATGCTTCTACATTCTTTTTTGTTGTCTTTTTTCTCTCACAAGCCTCTTAATCTCTAGAAAGCAATTTTGTCAACTGCATCATGATGTTAGCTTTCTCCCCTCTATTTGTTGATGCTTTTCTTAATTTTAATTCCTTATGTGAATCTGTACTCATCCCTCTTTCTCCATTAATTTGTTCTATTTTTGTTCTCAAATTTTATGCTCCCATTTCCTAAGGAGTCATTTGCATTATTTCGGTTTATTTCGTGTGCTTTGATGCTTATAATCATAATCATAATTCCCACAGTATGTTCCACTCTTTCCAAATCACCAGCCACTTTCATGCCTTTTGAAACTTTTGAGCTTACAATATAAATGGCAGCACGTAGCAAACTACATACATATTACTCTGACGGAGTCTATATTCTTTTCTGAAAATGTACACTTAACTGCCAGCAGTTTTGAGAGGGACTTTCATCCATCCAAAGGGACAGGGACTTTATCTGAAAATGAATTCCCTGTACAAACATGGAAATACTTCTCTGGGAGGATATTGCAAACAATACTTAGATGTTTTTGGGTAAAACATTAACATTTTTCTTTTTTCCCCCCTCCAGAGATTTGTAAAACTCGTAGCAAAATTGAGCTTTTATTCCTTGTTGTATCGATAAAATCAGTACAAATATAGATTAAAAAAAACATTCTTACACATAGTAGCTAAAACCTCATAAATGTGTTCTTCTTATGATATCTGAGAAACCCTAAGCTACTCATTCTTGTCCTCTGCCATCTATAGAATGGGATTTAGATTGTAATCAATGATGCATATGAAGTGCAGTTTCAATATTATTCCTCTAAAGGAATTATGTATCCATGACCATAATATATTTTAAATATTTACTTAGTCCCTTTTGAGGGTTTCCTTGATGTACTACACAGGGCATTATACACCAGGATAAAGTTGCATCATCTATATATAGGACCACCCCTTGTAGATCACAATATGTTGGTGTGTGTGTGTGTGTGTGTGTGTGTGTCACACACCAAAAGCTAAGGGCTGGGGAAGAATGATGCAGCAATCCGAGAGGACATGGGGTCTAGTCTGGGAAGTAGAGGACCAGGAATCAATTCCTAAAAAAAATTATGTTTAAGCTGAAATTCAAATAATTAGTAGAATTAGGCAAAAGATGATGAAGTTTCTCAGCAAAGAGTCCAGTATTTTTGCAGGCCATGAGGTAGGAGAGGGTCTGGAGACCTCTTGCTCTGCTGAGGTCTCTACCTAGCTGCCAGAGTTCAAAAATGAGGTCTCTACCAAGGCCTTGAGGAGACCAATCTGGATGGAGCCTAGTAACCCAGCCATAGGCATGGGAGATAAGATTCAATTTTTTGTATGCCAATTTATTTTTTAAATATATATTTTATTGATTTTTTACAGAGAGGAAGGGAGAGAGATAGAGAGCTAGAAATGCCGATGAGAGAGAAACATCGACCAGCTGCTTCTTGCAACCCCCCCCCCCCCCCCACTGGGGATGTGCTCGCAACCAATGTACATGCCCTTGACTGGAATCGAACCCGGGACCTTTCAGTCCGCAGACCGATGCTCTACTGCTGAGCCAAACCGGTTTTGGCTGTATGCCAATTTATTAACATAGAAATATAAGAAGTCAGGTTAATACTCAACAGGAAACATTGTTATCACCTCAATGGCAATTAGAAAGAATTTCAGTTCTCAGTGCTCTCTGCTTTGATGTTCTCTTATTAGGTACATAAACATGTAGGATGGTCATCTTGATGAGTTGGATTTATTATTAGGAAGCCAGCATTCTGGTACTTATTCCTTATCCTGAAATCTACTTTGTTAGTTATGATATATAGCCACTCAAGCTTTTTTTAAGGTAGTGTTGGCATGATGTAGTTTTCTATACTTTTATTTTTAACCTACCCAATTAAAAATATATTTATAATGGGTTTCTTCTGGATAACATATAGTTAGGTCTTGATTTTTTTTATCCATTCTGACAGCTTAACTTTTAATTGGGGTGCTTTGACCATTTATATTTAATGTGAACATTAATTTAGTTAGGTTTAAATATAACGTCTTGATAATTGTTCCCTATTTATTGCATCTGTTCTCTGATTTTCTTCTTGTCTTGTTTCCTGTTGGATTATTGGAGTATTTTTTAATGGTCACATTATCTACAAAAATAGGTTAATTTCCAAGTTTGTTTTGCTTTTGGATTTTTTAAAAAGTGGTTGCTTTATGGTTTACAATATACATTTTTGAACTAATATGGCCTACTTTCAAATAATATTATAATACAACATTTAGTAGAAGAAACCCGTAAAAGTAGGTTGTCATCTAATATTATTCATTTTCTCTCTGTGTATGTTGTAAACCCCACAATACATTATTATCATTTTTGCTTTAAATAGTAAATTGTTTTTTGATGATTTTTTAAAATAAGGAAATGGTGTCTGTTTTTTTAAAAAAAATATATTTTATTGATTTTTTTTTACAGAGAGGAAGAGAGAGTGATAGAGAGTTAGAAACATCGATGAGAGAGAATCATCGATCAGCTGCCTCTTGCACACCCCGCACTGGGGATGTGCCCGCAACCAAGGTACATGCCCTTGACCGGAATCAAACCTGGGATCTTTCAGTCCGCAGGCCGATGCTCTATCCACTGAGCCAAACCGGTACCAGCTTGTTTTTTGTTTTTTGTTTTTTTAATCTACCCACATACCTATCATTTTTTGACACTCTTAATTTCTTTTGTGAAATCACAAATATCTACCTGGCATAATTTTCTTTCTACCTGAAATATTGACTTCCTTCGACATTTCTTGTGTTTCTGGCCTACTGTCAATGAATTCTCTTAGCTTTCAAATGTTTGAAAATTCATTATTATTTCACCTTCATTTATGAAAGGTTTTGTTGGGCATAGCATTTCAAGTTGGTAGATAAGTATTTTTTCTTTTTAAATCATTCTTTAGTTTTTCTCTCTACTGTCTTCTAGATTGCATTGTTTCAGATAAGTCTACCATCATTCATTGTTTCTCTGTGTATGATGAGTACTTTAAAAAATCTGGCTACCCTCAAGATTTTTCTTTTTATCACTGACACTCATCAATTTAATTCTAATGTGTCATGAATTGATATTTTCATGTTTCTTCTGTTTTGTGTTCAATGAATTTATGTTCTTTTGGGGGGATTCCAGTTTTTATTACATTTTGAAAATTTTGGATATTAATTTTTTTAAAAAAAAAACATCGTCTGACTTCCACCTTTGTGAACTCCAAATATATATATTTGGTCACACAATATCATTTCATATCTCACTGACTTAATGTTTATTGTCTTTGAGCCTTTTTCTTTGTTTTACAGTTTGTATAGTTTCTATTTTTCTATTATTTTGTCTTTTGGTTCATTGATTTTTCTTTTTCTGCCAGGTCTAATGTGTTGTTAATTTTACTTGCTCACTTTAAAAAAAAAATCCATATATTATATTTTTAATCTCAAGAAGTTCCATTTTGGCTATTTCTATATCCTTCCTCCCCCCCCCCCCCCCCCCCGCCCCAATCCATATGCCCTTTATTTCCTTACTTTTTAAAAAATATTGGGAGAAAATTTATAACAGGTATTTTAATTCCAATGTCTGTTAGTTCCGTCATCTGTCATTTCTGTGTCTGTTTCTATTGAATGAATTAAATCTTGTCATTAGTGCATATTTTCCTGCTTGTGTCCAATATCTTACTGGGTGTCAGGTATTGTAAATGTTAGATTATTGATTATTGAATTTCTTGTTTTTGATTAACTAGTATTTGTTGTGCAGTTAAGTTACTTGGGGTCAATTTAATCTTTCTGGGATCCATTCTGGGATTCCTGTTAAGTGTCTTGACTACCTCGGGCCTCACTATTGTGGTGATTGCCTTTGAGAGTTCCGTCTGATGCTGTATATATTAGTTCTTTCTCCTTTGTCTGGCGGAGCATGAACTAGTCTCTCCCATCTGACAGCTTAGGGACTTTCCACCCGCTTCTTTGCTGTGTCTCCGATCCAGCCTTGGTAGTGCTCTCCAGCATGTGCCAATATCAGGAAAGACTCATCAAAGGGCACCTTCT
The DNA here is from genome assembly GCF_964339955.1 of Pipistrellus hanaki. Classification (NCBI taxonomy): domain Eukaryota; kingdom Metazoa; phylum Chordata; class Mammalia; order Chiroptera; family Vespertilionidae; genus Pipistrellus; species Pipistrellus hanaki. The sequence goes on along the minus strand of NC_140504.1, from coordinate 4,813,282 downwards.
TCAGGTCTCCGGAGCTCCCTCTCTCTGTTCTATAGATCTAGTGGCCTTGGCTTCCCCAAGGCTCACAGTTTGTTTACTCAGCTCAGAAATCCCAAGTTCCATTTAGGTTTCCTTTTAAAATGACATGGAGACTCTCTCCAGTAAGTAAGCTGGGCATTAGAAGGCCCCACCTCATTTGTTTCCTTCTTTCATAGCTAACTGTTCCGTATTGCCTGAATGTTTAAACAGAGGAAGATAAATCCATCCTTTGTTGTTGTTTTTATTGTTTCATTATGGACAAAGACAGAATTTCATATTTCTCAGTTCTGTGTCATTGTGAAGTTTTATCAAATTCTTATTAAGGAGGACAGTTGCATCATTGCTTCAATGCTGAGGAATAATTATAACTATTGAAAAATATTAGTGTTGAATGCACAATTGCTACATTTTTTATAATCTGATTTGGAATTATTTTATAATATTTTGGAATGCTTTCTAAATCATTATTTGACTATCCATTCATCTGCTTTCAGATTTGGTCAAAATGACACTAAATTTCAGGGCATTTATTCAAATACAAAATATATTTTGGAGTCTTAGAATCAGCTAAGGATTATGCTTTCCAGTTAATGTTTGCCTAAGGCTAAGTTCTATTTCCTTTCATTTTGGAAGACCTTTATCAAAGAAGTTTATTTTACTAAGCATAGCTACTTGCATATTCCTATAAAATCAGGAAAAGTCCTAGGTGGCATTTCCCTTCAAAATGAATATACCCTATTTGCAAATCTAATGGTCTCAGTTCTCCTGTTTTCTGATCTCCCTGAAGCAATTGACACTTGAAAACCATCAGTTTCCCAAATGCCATCCTTTTGTTTTAAGGCGTCATTCTCTCTAGGATTGGAGCTATTAAATTGTTTTCTTTATCTTTATGATGCTTCTTTCTTTTCCCATTCCTTTAAAATACGTAATTTTTACATTGAAGTGTAAAATATATCCATAAAGTGTGGAACTAACTACATCCCCCTGTACAGCTCCAATGAAATTCTCATCAGCTGAACACATCAGTGTGAACAAGAAAATGAGCACAGCCAGCAGCCTGGTGCCCCCTCATGCCCTTTCCATTTTCTGTGCCCCGCCCCCCCCCAAATGGGTAACCATTATCCTGACTCTTAACATCATAGACTAGTTATTCCTATTTTTATGCTTGATATAAATGAAATAATATGATATACATTCTTACTGTGTTTGTTTGATTTCCTTCAACATTAAGGTTATGGATTCACAATATGGTTGCGTAGATTGTTTATTTTTATTGTTATATAGTGATCCGATGTGCAAATATATCACAACATATTTTTATATCTTATTATTGATGAATATTTTAGTGATTTTCACTTTGGAGCTCTTACAAATAGTACTGCTATGAATACACCAATGTGTCTTTTTCTGTGAACGCATGTTGGTTGAAGATCTGGGAATTAAACTGTTGAATCCTAGGGAATGCATATTTTCAGGTTTTATAGCTACTGGGGATCAGTTTTCCACAATGATGACCAATTTACAAGCCCTCCAGCATCTTATGAGACTCCTGTTGCTCTACTGGTATATCCTTGAGACACTCAGTATATTCTCTTTTCTATTTTAGTCATTGAAATGGGTGTGTAATAGTGGTAACGCCTGCTTTTAATTTGCATTTCCCTGATGACAGTGACATTGAATGCTCCTCCGTGTGCTTATTGATCACTTATATATTGGCCTTTGGGAAGTGACTGCCCAAGTCTCTTGCCCATTTTTATTAGATTATCTTTTTGTCTTATTGACTTGCACGAGTTCCTTGGCCAAATATTTTCTGCTGGACTTTTACATATTAACGGTCCCCGAGAATCCATCTCTAGGCTCTGTGTCTCCTTGTTCTTTACTTTCTTCTTGGTACATGTCACCCAGTGATGGGTGTCAGCTTCCCTTATGTCCAGTCTCTCTCTAGGATATTGGACACCTATTTCCAGCTTCTTAGCGGGAGACCCTACACCAGTGTCCTCTTAACCTTAGTAAAACTGGCATTGCTGTTTCCTCTGCTCACTCAGCCCACCTGTATGTTCTCTGTTTTCATTCATGGTGCAGCTGTGTAGTCAGGTATGCAAGCTGTTAAATTAAGATCCCAATGGTATTTTCCTTGTCCTCACTCTCATCACTTCTGTATCCCTGACCACAAATTCTGGTAGGATCATAGCAGACACATCTCTGTAGTTAGGCTTTCTCCTCTCTTCACATCATCAGTGCCCAGGGCGGTCTAGGCCACCCACCGCAGCCTACTCTGACTTCCTTCCTGCAGTCTTCACTCCTCATGCGCCGGTATTTCCTTTGTAAAACTACAATCTGGGAAATTGCTTGTTCTGTGTCAAAACATGCATTGCCTCTCTATGTTTTAAAATAACTTTATTGAGATACTAGTAGCCTTGCACACGAATCCATGCACCAGTAGCACACCAGTAGCTCACTGTCACCCTCCTGTAGCTCTCCGCCCACTGCCCTGCCCCCTCTTGTAGCTCACTGTCCCACCATCCTGATGATCCTGATCCAGTCATTATGCAGTAAGTTGTTATGTTTCATGGCGTAATGACCATTTGCATATTACATCTTTATTATATAGGATAATTTATATTCAACAAAATTCACTCATTTGAACAATGCATTGATTTTTAGTAAGTATTCAGATATATACATCCGTCACCAAAGTCTAGTTCAGACCATTTTAATCACCTCGAAAGGAATCTTTTCATTCTTTAGCTAATTCATCCTTCCCCTGCCCTCTCACTCTCATCTCTAGCCCTAAGTAAACCAGGCATCCCCTTTCTGTCTCCATGTGGTTTCCTGTTCTGGAAATTTGATATGGATGTAATCATAGGATGTACTTGTTATGATTAGCTTTCTTTTGGCTTAGCATAAGGCTATCAAGGGTCAGTCAGGTTTAAAGCATGTACCAGTATTTCATTTCTCTTTTGCTGAGTAACATTCCATTGTGTGGATATATTATATATACCGGGTTTTGTTTATCCGTTTTCATTTGATGGAGAAACTTGAATAGTGTGCACACTTGACGATTATAAACAATGCTGCTTTAACCATTTGAGTACGATTTGACACCCTTAGGATCTGGGCTTGACAATGAGCGTGTGAAATGTGGGCTCCTGGAGATCACCCTGAAAGCCGTGGCTGTTAGTGTGTCCCAGGCCTTGGCACCGTGCCCGGTAATTAGTAGATGCTGAGCAATGACACATGGAATAACTGAGCGAGTGTAAGAAGCTCACGCTCCCTCTCCAATCACATGCTTCTCTGTTAGATCCGCCCTGAGGTCCCCGCTAGCCAGTATCTTCTCACTTCTCTCCTTCCTGGGACAACTCCCTGCCCTAACATTTCCATGCCCTCTGCCTAGAATCTCCTTCCCTCTGACCTCTGGAAAGCTTTCCTCATGTCCCCAGGTTGGGTTAGTGTCTCTGCCTCTTAGGCTCCCATACCATGTTGTGAATAATTCTGTGTCAATACACAGCCAACCAATTATCACTGATCTTCTGCCAGCCACGGCCCCTGAGACCAGACGTTCCTAGAGAGCAGGACCGTGACTCATGCACACTTGTGTTACTGGGACTCGCACATGGCCCAGCATGTGCCGAGTGCTCGGTGGAGGTTGTTGCACAAATGAATGGTCCTGTCCTCACTTCCTGTATCCTCTCCGCCCCGACCCTTCTTTGCTCTGAATTTGAATTTTAAAGGAAGCAATATTGACTTGTTTTTCCTTTTAGCATAACATTCTTCTTCCTGTTGTCACTGGAGCTTTGGTGGTGCCATCTGTTGTAATGCTACAAAATACGGAGAAATCTGCCAATAGTGTAACCCTCCAGCCCCTTCTTCACCCCCTCCCAGTTCCCGGTGTCCACACCCTGACAGACAGCAGGTTATTCCAGTGTTTTCTTTGGCTTTCTCTTGAGAGATGGCCGTTTCGTTAAGCAACTTGCACACACAAACAATTCACGTCCAGATTGCCTGTGCATTTCCTGGAGGGAGCAAACGTCACTGGCACTGTACTTAAAGCGTGCACGGCACTGCGTACAGCGAAGTGCTATTATTTAAGCAGATGGATGCGCCCTTAGATGGGAGAAACAAAAGCTGTTGGGATATAGTTTGTTGTGTGTGTGTGTGTGTGTGTGTGTGAGATTTTTTTTTTCTTGCCTGTTGCCAAATGATGTGTATTTTAGAGATTGTGTTTATGTTCCATTATGAAACCCAATGGTGTGAAATAGAAAGACTAACATGAAATATCTTTTAAAAATGTCAGGAGAAGTGATGGCAATCCCCAGAGGTTAATTATCTTTTTAACCATAAGGATTAAACATTTATTTTGCATTTTTCCCATCATAATCCTTTAAGTAATTTCACAAGCTGGCTCTTGGAATGTGGTTTACAATAGGAAATTATACATTTAATTTAGAAATATATCTTATATACATTCACATTTTTCAAGTCTCATTCTTAGGGCTACTTTAAAAAATTATATCTATATCTATATCTATATCTATATATCTATCTATAAATATATTAATTTTAGAAAGGAAGAGAGAGAGAGAGAGAGAGAGAGAGAGAGAGAGAGAGAGAGAGAAACATCAATGATGAGAGATAATCATTGATCAGCTGCCTCCTGCACACCCCATACAGGGGACAGAGCCCTCAACCTGAGCTTTTGACCAGACCAGGAATCAAACTGTGACCTCCTGGTTCATAAGTCTAAGCTCAGCCAAATGTGCCCCCGCTGGGAAACGGGACAACTTTTATGATATAAAAGAATAAATTAAAATATATTCAGTCGACAGAAGAGTACTGTGTCAGGGAAAAGAAAGAGAATCTGGGTGGAATTAATTAGCCCTGAAGAGTGACAGCTACCTTATTTCTAACACTTTGTTTGGGGTGATGTCAGTTTCCTAGAAAACTCAAATAATCACATCCATGCTTCCGATCTGAACCAACCTCTTAATTAATGGTAATTTTTAAATTCTGCTTTGCGGAGTATTGCTAAAAACTCCAGTTATTGCTGGAAGAGGAAATTATCCGTTACTGCTTGTGGGACACCCTGTCTTCTCTGAGTAAATCTACTACTTTTATAAAGTTCACTTTTCTCCACCATCTCTGGACAAATGGGGGCCCCTCCGCTTCCCCAGTCCAGAGTGAGCCCCGACCTCAGGGGACAAACTCCTGGTCAGTGCAGGAGAGAGCCCAGGAGGAGGCTGCGGTGTTCCGGTGAGACACCACATCTAGAGGATTCTAGAGCTCATGCATGCTGCTTCCCCACGACTCGGCTTTGCAGAATAAGGCAGCCATATCATGAAACGGAATTTTCATCAACCTCTTAGTCCTGCATCCTGGGTCAAGCGATTACCCCTCTGACTCTCCAAATTATCCTCCCGAGAGAGGAGCCCACACTGGGCTGGCAGAACCGTTCACGGAGTAAATGAAATGACACTTCGAGTCCCCAGCACTGCCCGCTATGCCCTAGATGCTCAGTCAGCGTGAGCCCCATGGCCACCCATGAGGGTAGTTCCCAGTCTCCAGGGCCCCTTCGGTGGCCTGGGGAGATGTGACTGGGTGTGCACTCCTTTTTAGGAGTGCACACCCAGTCACAACTTAGAGTCATAAAAACATGTGTCTGTGAAATAGACCTGTGTGGCATTTATAAATATTCTGTTTAATTCGGGGTCTTAGATGTTGAGTTGCCTTTCTTCCCAGAAATGACACTCCACAGCTATGCGTTGCTGAGTGCGACGCGGGTACTCAGTAAATAAGTTAAAAAGCCAAAGGTGTGCGAACAGGTGTGCAGACATTTTGTTCACAGCAATGAAAACAGAAACCACTTAAATAACCAAGACCGGGAAAATAGTTTGGAAAACCATGTTGCATAAAATGCCCATCCACTAATATTTACTTGTGAAGTGCGCATAGAGAGATGAAATTATGTATATGAAATAGTTTTCAGAGAACAAAGCAGCCCATAACAATTGCATATTTTATGTAAGCAATTTATAGCATAGTATAATTATATAAGTAAGAAATGTAGGATACTTGTAGAGGCAAGAAATGCAGATGGACCAGAAAAGGAAATATAAAAATGTAAACAAAAACTGCCATAACTTGATGGAGTTAAAGGATGCCTTTGTCAAAGTTCTCTTTATTGTGGCTACCTAGTTTCCATTTTTAAAAAATGCATTGTTGATGGGACACTATTTCCAGAAAACCATTTTTTAAAAATGCTTTGCATATGATCTTCAATTTTAATTTAAAAAATTTTGACTAATTTCATTCAAAAGTAGCCTTCAGCATAACTACCCACCAGCACAATCTGGTCCTAGCCCCTGGATCTGGTCACCCCTTCACTTAGCTTCTCCTTACTTAGCATGTGACTGGATGTTGGATTCTCTGCCCATGTAACAGTGTCAGCCGATCAGTGCATTGTTCTCATGGGGTGTATGTTCCAAAAATGAATACTAAAATACATAATGTCAATTCCGAGAGTGGTCTCTACCATGAAGATAGAGCAGGGCACAGGGCATAGGGCATGGGGCTTAAGAGTAAACATCAAAGTTAAGACCCTGTGAAACTTCTGTTTGTGTAAAAATATGAAATGAGGATGGACCTTACTATTTTTTAAAAAAAATAAATTCCTAGAGAGGAAGGAAGAGGAGAGAGAGATAGAAACATCAGTGATAAGAGAGAACCATGGATGGGCTGCCTCCTGCATGCCCCACTCTGGGGTCAAGTCCTCAACCCAGGCATGTGCCCTGATGGGGAATCAAACTGTGACCTTCTGGTTCATAGTCAACGCTCAACCTCTGAGCCACATCAGCCGAGATGGAGTTCACTTTGCAGGACAGCCTCTCTGCCTGCATCAGGTTGGGCATCTGTGAATGATTTGGTGTTAGTCAAACCCTGCAATCATGTGTCAAAAGAACCCCCTGAGGCAGGGCTGACTGAAAGTCAAGTTCTGAAGGAGCCGGAGCGGTGACTGACAGATCCTTGTGTTGTCTTCCAGTTTTCAGTGAGGACCTCCACTCCAGCCTTTACTTTGTCAATGCATCTGTGCAAGAGGTAGTGTTCGCAAGCACCACGGGGACCCTGGTGCCCTGCCCGGCCGCCGGCATCCCTCCTGTGTCTCTCCGATGGTACCTGGCGACGGGCGAGGAGATCTACGATGTCCCCGGGATCCGCCACGTCCACCCCAACGGCACTCTCCAAATTTTCCCCTTCCCTCCTTCGAGCTTTAGTACCTTAATCCATGACAATACTTACTATTGCACAGCTGAAAATCCTTCAGGGAAAATTAGAAGTCAGGATGTCCACATCAAGGCTGGTGAGTAGAACGGGTTCCTTCTTCTTCTTTTAATGTTTTATTGATTTTTTACGGAGAGGAAGGGAGAGGGATAGAGAGTTAGAAACATCGATGAGAGAGAAACATTGATAAGCTGCCTCCTGCACACCCCCTTACTGGGGATGTGCCCACAACCAAGGTACATGTCCTTGACCAGAACCGAACCTGGGACCCTTCAGTCTGCAGGCCGATGCTCTATCCACTGAGCCAAACAAGCTAGGGTGAGTGGATTCCTTCTTGCCTGCAGGGGTGGACCAGTGGCATTCAAGCTCCAACAGCTGGGGGTCAGTGAAAACTCTGTCCCTCTTGACAGCGCCAAGGCCTCCTCTGAGAGTGTCTCTTGACTGGACTTCAGAGTGCCTGACATTGCTGGGGAGAAACATGAAAATGGTTGGTTATCACCCCCATTGATCAAATATGCAGGTGCTTGCACATAATCCCCTTTCGCCTTTTCTTGCTGAGGTGTTTCTATTTTCTTTCCAATTTTTACCCTTTGAACAACATGCAAAGAAACATGTTCAGTGCATTTGTAAACTCTTACAACTCTGTTCTTGTAAATCCTTGGACACTGGGAAATTGGGGAAAAACTTCCGTGAAAGTCAAGTTAAATTTACAGCACAATGCCTGGGTCAATTTGAGTGCACTCACTCAGCAAATATTTTCTCAAGCTTCTGTTATGTTCTGGCACTTTGTCAGTTGCACGGAGTAGGTGGGAGAAAAGAAATGGTATTTATTCTCATGGAGCTCTCGCCCTGATGGAGGAGTCAGACACGGACAAAGGAAGGAAGTCGGGTCAACATTGACAATGGAAAAGGTGGCCTCCATTCCAGGCACTGTGACATTTGCCGGGGATATTGTGAAAAATTCAGGAGAGAAAAAAAAACACACCATCAGCTGAGAAGCAGAAAACACTCAATTGGAGACTGCTGATGGCTTCTTTCAGCTGCCAGAGCCCCTCTTGGTTTCAGAGTGTCTCACATGCTGGAGCTAAAAGCTGGGCTCAGAGACCTTACTTTGGTGAGGTCTAAGCCGTACCCCACATTTATTGCATTTTGACTCATTGGTACTCTGACTCAAACTTCCAGTGCCTCAAACCCAGGGTGCTGGCTTTCTGCCCCCCTCTTTGCCTCTTTTCTCCCCATACTCCATCCCAGAGGCGGGCAGTGGAGGGACCAAGGAGAAGACAGAGAAAAGAAGGCAAAGGATTGTACTGGAACAAAACCATTGCCACGATGTGTATTGTAAGTGAAGCAGACTCTGTCTCACATTCTCGCATTTAACGGGAAATAAAAAAGGCGCTGTTAACATGTTTTACGGTGTCACCTGTTGCCGGAATGCTGTCAGTGAATAAGCCTTGCATTGGTTTTTCTCTTCAGCATCATAATTGTGTCTTTCTAAAATTGGCATCACTACAAGTCAACTCAGGAACATGGTCTCTGATTTGCAGACTTTAAAAGTTATCCATCTGGGACACAGTGTGTCATTCTAACGATTTCACAAAACCCTGAAAAAACAAACACACAGCTAGACGCCAGTTAGCGAACAGCATTTTAATTTTCTTTAAGTCTAGCCTTTCAAATACTGAGAGGTGACTCGACATAATGGTAGGGCAAAGCGAACATGACCTTGACTGCTGACTTTTGTCCCGGGGAGCAGGGGCAGCTGCTTGGGCATCCTCTCTGGGCAGGGGAGGAGGCCTGACCCTCAGACACCACAACCTGAGCCGCTCCCCAGTGCCTGTGGCCTCCGGGACATAGCAGCCCAGCCTCAGACTGCGACCCGTCCCGCCAGCCAGTCATGCCCAGCTGCGTTTTGGTTTCCATGACCTGCCCCTGAACGCCAAGACCTGCACAAAAATGCACGTAAAAAAGGAAGAAGATTGACTTTCACCAAGAGAGATGAAAACCTATATCCCAAATGAATAAATCAAACCAAGCGCATGAAGTTGATGTAGAGACCTCTGCATCAGACAACAGGGGGCTTGAGTAAAGGCCTTCCACCTGGAAGGCTGAAAAAAACTTACTGTATCATGAAAACCATATGTGTAGGCGACAGAGAAAAACTTACAGAGAAACCTGGAACTTCACAAGCTAAGCTGGTATGTGTGGATCTGCCATTTCTGCTTCGAGTTTCCCTCGGTCGGAAAAAAAAAATGTTTATTCCAAAAATTTGAAAACTACATCAAATAATCTTACTATACAAATAGACTCCCCAGAGAAACGGGTAATAATAAAAAAAAGAAGTTAAAATACTGGCCAACATGTTCCAAATTTGAGGAAAACTATAAACTCACAGATTCCTTGGGCCCAGGAGACCTAAGCATAAAGTCCATGAAGAAAAACACACCGGGGTGCATCATAACGACATTGCTCCAGACCAATGAGAAAGGGAGAATGTTAGAAATAGCCAGAGAAAGGGACCCATCACACAGAGAGGAACAAAGGGCAAGATGATGAGACACTCCGTCAGAATCAGTGAACATGATGAGGCGGCATCTCTGAAGTTCTGGAAGTAAAGGGTCTGTGAATCCAGAAATCTTTCCAAAATAAAGGTGAAATACTGGCGTTGGGCACACACAGCTGAAAGGCTTGCATTACTAGATATCTCTAGAAAAAATGTCCTGCAATCAGAAGGAAGGACACCTGATGGAGCATACTCAAAGAAGACTAATGAAAAAAGTACAATAGTTAACTACATGGGTAAATAAACCCCATGTTAAATTTAAAATCCTTTAAAAAATAATTAAACAAAATAATAGCAGTGTCTTATCGGGATTGTAACATATGTACAAAGAAAACGAGGACCAGAGCATTAAGGCCCGGATTAGACATAGAAGTACAATATTTTAGGGTTCTCTTATTCTATGGGAAGTGGTATAGCATCAACTGAATAGAAATGATGGTGTTACAGATGGGTACCACAAAAAGCAACCACTGAAATAACCCATCAGGGAGTTATGGCTAACAAACCAACAAAGTAGAAACAGTGGACTCATTAAAAAACAATCCAAAACAAAGAAGAAAAGGAGTGAGAAAAGGAAGTGAAAACAAGGCGGCATCATTTACCTCTACCAAAGGGACAGTTCCCTTTTGAAACGATTCCTATGTGTGTTGATATGTTAATGTTTTGAAATTAATTTCATGCTAGTCTTCTTGCCACATATTTTTCCAATAAATGACTAAAATGTTAAGAGATCTGGATAATCCTAGAAAGTCAAAGATTTAGAAAATCCAGACCTTGAAGATCTTCCTGGACCAACACCTTCATTTCAAATTGGAGGACAATGAACCACTCGGGAAGTAAGCCCTTCCCGTATCTACAGGGCTGGCATGAGGGGTAACCTGTGTGAGACACATGGATGTCTCCTTGTCCCGGACACAGAGGTCTTCCACGGACATGGCGTGGATTTGTGTAGCTTTACCCGAGCCTGTGCTGAGTGCTTTATCCACAATCTCAAGTCATTACAACCATCCCTTGTGGTAGATGTTTTCATCTAAATCCCTAGTATGTAGCTGGCAAGAGTGGTAGGGCTCAACTTTGAACCCAGTCACTTCATCCATGCAATCCCTTTGAGCACTTTCCGGGAGCCTCCTATTGTGGGTTCGGGCAGGCTCCCTCATCAGTGTCCTTCCCTCCATGATGGACAGCCAGGCCATTGTTTCCCAAACTGCTTTACAACTGTTATTAACATGTCATTCATGAAGAGTTCTTTTAATTGTTGTATAGTTTTCAAGGATTTCCAGGAGAGATTGCCTTCCTTGGATTTTAAAATTCTCTTTATAGTCTGAAATTTTGTTCTTGGTCCTCAAAGAACACAGAGAGCCATTTTCTATCATCATGATTTCACTTAGATGCTACTTCCCACCCTGAGCTGCCTTTGGGGAGATGAACTCTGTTTAGGTGTACCCTTGCCCTTTTGTCTTTGGGTAACTTATTGTTAATGAATGAACATCCTTAAGACGGCAAATGTAGCTTGTTTAAATTTCCCCCCCCCCCAATAAATCTCTCTGATGAAATTTTTAAAAAATATATTTTATTGATTTTTTACAGAGAGGAAGAGAGAGAGAGATAGAGAGTTAGAAACATTGATGAGAGAGAATCATCGATCAGCTGCCTCTTGCACACCCCCTACTGGGGATGTGCCTGCAACCAAGGTACATGCCCTTGACCGGAATCGAACCCAGGACCTTTCAGTCTGCAGTCCGATGCTCTATCCATTGAGCCAAACCGGTTTCAGCTAATGCAATTCCTATGCATGAGATACAGATTATACGTCCGGATGAGATGATCTCAGAAGGAGGTGGTCTCTCTGTGTTACCGGTCCCCTTCCTGTCTTGCAGTTTTACGGGAGCCCTATACAGTCCGTGTGGAGGACCAGAAAACCATGAGAGGCAATGTCGCGGTCTTCAAGTGCATTATCCCCTCCTCGGTGGAGGCGTACATCACCGTCGTCTCATGGGAGAAAGACACTGTTTCACTCATCTCAGGTAGGCTCCCTTCTCCCGGGTGTCTCTCACACCGAGTGGGGCCTCTTCCCAAGCGCTCATCGTAATGGAGAACGAGTGTACTTAAGGCTGATGCTGTTTCGCCAGTAAATGCGGCATCAGCGTCTCATCTTGGTTTACGTGGCTCGAATCAGATATTCTTCAGTGATTGACTGAACGGATCAAAATTAGTTATTTGCACGATACGCTATAGGTGGTGTTTTATGAGAAAATCGTGTTTTTATTTATGCAGCTGGAAATAGGGAGGTAGGATTATCGTGTCTGTGAGAGGCCTCGGTGGTACATTGAGGACGGATAGTCTGAAATGGAAAACTAGAAAATGAAGCTCTGATTTTCCGCCGTTTTGACCCTATCGGAAGTCTTTGAGTGATGTGGTGTCTCTGGCCTCATTCTTGAAGATTCTAGCTGGAATATCTACCCAGCACTGAAATATGTCTATTTGCATATAAGTAATTTCTTGGCTTATTTTGGTGTCCACCAATGAGACAGTGGAAATCTGGCTTCTAAGAAGGAGGGGTACTTCTTCCATGGCGGCTTTTGAGTTGAGTCCTTGTTCCATACTACTTACCTGGAAAGGCCATGTGGGCACGAGCCTCAGTTTCCTGGTTTGCACATGGTTGGAGGATGACTGTTGGCTGATTTTGGCTAACAGCTGTGTTGGGCACTGAATGTGGTACAATGGGTTATAAACAATTGCTCTCCTTTATGTCATATATATGTATGCACATTTGTGCATACACATTTGAATGTAATCCTTGAATACTGTCAAAATTTTGACAATTTACAAAGAGAAGAAATTGGAACTAAACTCTCATGGTGACAAAGCATTTCTGTTTATCAGCATATTGACCTGCTAGACAATATAGGTTACTATATGAGAACAATGAAAAACATCAAATCATTAAAAAGTCCAAATCAAAAATTAAATCTTTGGCCTTTAAAGTATATCACAGTAAACTAGAATGTAAGAGATGTTTCAGCATTTCTTAATATCATCTTTACAGTGAATTTGAAGTTCCTCGCACTTCATTGAACAATAAATGTTGATTCATCATCCTATTTGGTAGAGTATGACGGACATACTACACTTAAGAACTGAAAACCATTGCAATAATCAGGATAGATACTCACCTGTGTACTTCTGTTTGCTAATTTTGCTTGTTAATGGTTCTAATTGCTTCTCTTTAGAGGTTGTTTTGGTTTCTTGGAGGCAGATGGGGAGATTATATGTAACAAGTTCATCTGGCTGAGCCCAGAGTCAGATCCTGTGGGGTCAGGGAGGGGGAGTTTGGGCAATATTTGCAATCTCCCACACTCGGGGGTCTACGCTGATGGAGTCTCCACCATCTTATAAGAGCCACCTATCAACCTCAGAGTCTGCCTTGGAGGGGCAAGAGAGCAAAGAGAGTGCAAACTGCCTCTACCTGTTTCTACGTGGAGCTGACATACACCATTTTCTATTCATACTTAAAAGAGTGAAGCAAAACCCATGGTCATGTCTGACTTCAATGGGACATGTTCCTGGAAGGAGAGAATACCTGGAAATCTGGGTGAGAAATCAAAGTATTTACCACGAGGTGTTATACATCTATATAGTTATCTATAGATAGATCTTGTATAGGTTTTGTGTAGGTTTTTATAATATAATGTATGTGTTTATATGTTTCTTAGACACCTTAGTTAGTGCTACACACATATGCAGGTTCTGTCTTTCTGTGATCTATCAATATATGAATACACTCTTTTTTCTTAAAACACAAACCTAATTAAATAAAATGTAAGGGATTTTATACCAAGTGAGTGGATAGGTGACACGTGCAGATACAGAGGTGACACGTGCTGATAGGGACTGGTGACCCATGGCCACTCCTCAGTCAGGCATGGGAGCTTCATCCATGGGCAACATTTAAAAAATAACAACATGCATCATGGATAAGCCCCTGGCTTTTCTCCTTTCACAAAAATATCCAGAAAACGGACCTAGTACATGCTTTCATCTCATTTGGAATACATTAATAGCAAGTTTTCATTTGTTTGTAAGTAAGCCATTTAATCAAACACAGGATATTCTCAAGAGGCTCCACATGGCAGAGATAGATGGATAGGTAGATTGCTGATAGATAATTGAGAGATAGATGATGATGATAGATAGATAGATAGATAGATAGATAGATAGATAGATAGATAGAGACAGACGGAGATTGAGACAGAGAGTGAGAATGCAAGCTATTTTCAGTCTCAGGTAGTTGAGTCTGAGAACAGGGCCCCAAATCAATATAATGAGCTGCACTCAGGAAGCCTGGAAATTCAACCTTCTACTGTGACCTGCTATGGCTATCAGCCTTTTACAGCGAGCCTGCCAAAACACCCAGGGAAGGAGGTGATGAAGGCTCGGGAGATTGCAAATGGTAAAAACCACTGGTGGTCACAGTAAATAAAGCACTTTGGGCTGGTTTAGGTGGGGAAGGATTACTTTTCTCTCTGTGGCCAGGACCCCAAGTGTGGCAGGGAGGCAGGGAGGCCTAGAGGACAAGCCTGGCTGGGACCTCCCTCCTCTGGGCCCCAAGGGCTGAGTGGTTGGCGAGGCGCTTGTATTCATTTTACTTTGTTTTTGGAGGACTTACACTCTCTAATTTCAGAGTTTATGGTAAAGCAGCGGTAATCAAGACCACGTTATATTGGTGCAGAGATGAGCCTGCTGATCCGCGGATCAGAGTGGGAAGTCTAGAAGGAAATCACACCCATGGCCAATTGACTTTCTTACTGGCGTATAATTTACACGCAGTGTTATATTCATTCCAGGTGCGCAGCCAAGTGATTCAATTTATATACTTTACGATGTGATCACTGTCACTCTACATATTTATTACAACACTATTGACAATATTCCCTGTGCTGTATATTACATCCCCATGACTTATTTGTTTTATAATTATAAGTTTGTATATCTCAATTCCCTTCACCATTTTTTTCCCTTCCCACCACTACTCTTCACTTTGACAGCCGTTGGTTTGTTCTCTATCTGTATGAGTCTCTGTGTAGGTTTTTAATTCAGGTTATATATATATATATATATATATATATATATATATATATATATATATATTTAAGTATGTGTGTGTTCATATGTTTCTTAGACACCTTTAATTAGTGCTATACTCTTATGAAAGCATAAGATTTTGTCTTTGACTTATTTCACTTTGCACAATACCCTTTCGGTTCATCCATATTGTTGCAGAGGGCAAGATTTCATTCATGTTTATGGCTGAGTAATATTCCAATGTGTATATGCACCATGTATTTGTCCCTTTATCTATTGGTGGACACTTAGGTTGCTTTCATATCTTGACTATCGTAAAGAATGCTGCAGTGAGCATGGCGATACAAATGCCTGTTTGAATTAGTGGTGCTGTTTTCTTTGTATGAATTCCCAGAGTGGGATTGCTGGGTCTGACTGTAGGGGGTGACCTTGAACAGCACAGAGGTCCCAGAAACCAAGGGGCTTTTTCTGAGTTAGCTGTGAGCTCCAGGAGAGACATCCTTGATTCCGTGTGCACAGCAAATGGTTGGGAAAAGGTTAAGTGTGTCTGTTTCGTAAAGAAATTGATGAGCCCAGTAACTCTTTGTTGAACTAATTTAGATTGAGTCATTGGCATTGTCTATCAACCTACCTCTCTCTTCCTGGTATTCTGAGACATCCAGCCTCCCATGAGTCAGGCTGGGACACTTCCATTAGTTCTTAAGAAAGCAATGGGCTAAATGAGCCGGGAACACCAGCCTGGGTAAGTATTCTACGGCAGTAGGTGGAGAGGCGGGTGGAGGGCTGGTTGTGGTGCACAGGAGGTTCTTGGCTGCTGCTTCCTCTCAGGCTCCTGACAGGAAGCTGCCTTCGCAGGGTGAGAGCTGCCTGCACAGGCAGAGCTGGCCCACCTGCCTTGGGATGTCTGGCTCCACCCCTGGGTCCTGGGTCCTGGGTCCTGAGCAGCTTGTGGGAGGCCAGAGCAGCAAAGGCCCGTGTTAATGGCTGAGCATTGACGCATACAGATGTTGTGGGCTCTTTGGAAATCTCGGCCAAGGTAAATGAGTGCTTGTCGTCCAGGAATTCCTTTTTAATTACAAAAATTAAAATGGTGTATTCCTATAAAAAGAAGTGAAACAGTTTCCATCGGCATGTCTTACTACATTTCACCATTCATCTTTGATGAGAAAATAAATGACAGGGTCATGTTCTTATAGGGAGAGAAGTACCTATCAGGTGTCTGTCTTGGTTGCCATGTGAACCGCAGTTTCAGTAGCCATTCCAGCAGCTGCTCTCATTAGCTTATTGCACAGTAGGCCACTCATTGATTGCTTCCCAGGGCAGGTTGAACTTGACCTGACTCTAGACTCAGGAATCAAGTGGTGCCTCCTTGTCATCATGAAGTCATGAGTTCACTGATATTAAGAACGTAAGTCTGTTCATTTTAAATGACCTTTGAGAAGGTTGCTATGGTCAGCATGTTTGTGTCCCCTCAAAATATACATGTTGAAGCCCTACTCCCCTCCCCCAACAATGTGATGGTATTTGGAGATGGAGCCTTTGGGAAGTGATTAAGATTATATTAGGTGAAGATGGGTCCCTCATGATGGGATCAGTGTCCTTAGGAGAAGAGACACCAGAGTTCTATCTACCAGGTGAGGACACTTGAGAAGGCTGCTGTCTACAACCCAGAAGAGGGCTGTCACCAGATCCCACCATGCTGGCACCCTGACCTTGAACTTCCACCCTCCAGAAACTGTCAAAAAATAAATGTCTGTTGTTGAAGCCCCCAGTATGTATTTTGTTACAGCAGCCCAAGCTAGGACAGGCCTAAAGGTAGGATTGCTGTGATTTCCCAGGGAAGGGGAGGCTCCTAAGGTCTGATGCTGTCTTCCTATCTATCTGCATTTTGCTACCTATCTGTGCCCTTCCTCTATGCCCTTCCCCTGGGCCCTTAGCCTGGGCTACCAGGTACCACGTGGTTAACCTTCACTCTCAGACTCTGGAACAATGGACAATAGGCTTGAAAATGTGTATTACAGGGAAAGTTGTACACTGCCATCTAAGGTCCCAAATTTTGATCATAGATCCTGACTTACTGCCTTCATCCCTAACTGAAATGAGCCAGGACAATGAGCCATGATGTTTATACTCATTTTAAAGACATCCTTACTACTTCCCCAAGCCAATCTGAGAGCCTCGTCAATATCAGCATATGAATGTTGTCCAGTAAAAAGGTAGTATTGTAGTTTGGGTAGGCCTGTGCCTTGGGAGGTTTTGCTGTGGAGATGGAGGCGTAAGACCCAATCATGGAAAAGAACAATGACAACAGCTTCATGTTTGGGTTCCACGCTTTGGCCTGGTGCGAGTTTCTTCCTGATTAGGGAGGCCAGCAATGGGAGAACCCAGCATCCCGTGTCTGTTTTTGCTGATAAAATTCTGAGGCTCTCACTGGGGGGTTAGCCACATTAACATCAAAGACACAGCCCAAGGGCAACTGGATTTGAAAAGATGGAGAAATCAAACATTGTACCCTTCCCAGGGAATCTGCCTCCCTCTTCAGCCCTGGCCCGATTTCCGTCCCAATTTCCCCCATCAGAACACCTCCATTAGTGACAAGTCAAGGAGGATCTTACCTCTTAAGATCAATGAGTTCAAGTCCTCGGATGCTTTTCTTCTTCGTGTTTTGGGTAAAAGAAGCATCTCCTGCACACCTTAAATATCAAAGGACATAGCCTAGCACTTCACATGAGACGCTTGTTGGAGTCTTGGATGCCGAGTTTGGGTCTGGCCATCCTAGATAAGGCAGGGCCTGTGCTTTAGAAGCATTCCCCTCCCCCCGCCCCATGGAGAGGGCTTGCTCTTAGGGAGCCCCAGGGAGAGATCACTGTGCTGTGAGGGTGAGAGGGCTGTCACAGGCGCATGGGCAAGATGCTTCGGAAGACACACCCTCAAATGATTTTCTGGGGAGGGAGATGTCCATCCAGAAAAGCCTATTAGCATTTGAGGATTAGGAATAAATGCATCATAGATACAGTCGACCCAGTTGGGCGAGGTTTTCCTTAAGCACACCTTGCAGACTTAGACTGAGAGCAGATTGAATGGGTCGACTGTCTTTTGGAGGGGGCGGGCACAGCTCTTGGGGCAGCATGGTATGCCGTGGTGGGTGTGTCAACGTATGTGTGCTGTGTGACTGTGACACAGGGCGCTGCGAGCCCATGCTTCCTCTTCCTAAGGCACTTATATTTTAATTTTATTCCTAGCCACTGAGCATTCTCAAGGCAAACTACCCAGGTTGCTATGGCGATAAGGCCCAGTGCAGTCCTCAAGGTGCTGATGAGTAAAGGGAATCTGATCAACATCAACATGACTTAAGGTGCAGACCTGTAGTCACGGGTTTAAAAGGACTAGGAGTGGCAGAATTAGAGAAAAATTTGTGACACTCACTAAAAACAAATTGGTAGAACAAATGAAAACTGGAACAGATCATCTTCCTTCCTCCCTCCCTCCCTCCCTCTATTTATTCCATCCATGTTGCTATCTGGTTCTCTCTCTCTCTCTCTCTCTCTCTCTCTCTCTCTCTCTCTCTCTCTCTCTCCAGCAAATACAAGGCACATTTCCACCACTGGAAATTGCTCTCAGCACAGGAGGTAGGCAGCAACTGGAATCCAAAGGAAGAACGATGCAGTCTGTGCTGTTTTTGAGGAGTGAGGTAACTGAAAGATATATAGGTGACAACATAAGTTTACAGTCATTTAAATGGAAAAAGACATGCAGGTCATGGTTCTTACAGGAGCTTTATTAATCCAGAATGTGACAATGGCCCAATAAACCTACTTTGCCCACTCCTCTATATTCCACACAAAAGTTCACAGGAAGGGAGGGTCTTGGTCTCTCTCTTTTTTTAAAAAAAAGCCACTAATTGATCACAATTTTACCAGTTAAGTCTGTTGCTCGCTAATCTCGTTTTAACGTGTTACTCCACTGCCACCTGGAAGTAATTAAAAACTGGGTTGTTTATGGATCTGGAGGAAATTCTTCATGACACCGAGAATAAAGGTCATGTTAGATGAGTGGCTCCTCAGTTATTCCAAAAATAACCCACTAACGAGGTCCTGAAAGATCAGAGGAAGCAGAAGTCTACCAGGTGTCAGCCTTCTCACAATCACAAACTGCATTGTAGATGACAGGGGTTCCCCGCCAAAATCTGTTTTGACTTCCGATTCGCTGGGACAGAAAGACACACACATTGCCACAGGCATCTTAACATAACAATTTAAAAAAAGAAAACAACAAAAAACAACCCCAGAAAAATGTGATGACAGATATAACTGGAGGATCTCAGGAGAGCCGTGTGTGTGTGTGTGTGTGTGTGTGTGTGCGCGCACACACACACACAAACCACCCCATCTTCTATGAAATGAAGGTCAACTTAAAAC
This sequence comes from Pipistrellus hanaki, assembly GCF_964339955.1. NCBI lineage: Eukaryota > Metazoa > Chordata > Mammalia > Chiroptera > Vespertilionidae > Pipistrellus > Pipistrellus hanaki. Next base: position 4,793,929 of record NC_140504.1, on the reverse strand, counting down.
ACTCCTTGATTTCCCACTCCACGTGTTACCAGGAGAATAGGACTCCTAAGTGCGGCTCTAGCACAGATTGGCCACGTGTCTCTGGAAAGTGCTTCCCCCCGCCTCATGTGGATGAAAGATGGTTGTGCTGGTTCCCCTCACAACCAAATGACAGGAAGTGAAGATTCCATTTGTCAAGCCAGTGACTGTCCAGGTCATGTTTCCCCTCTTCCAGGGGATCTCACAGACCTTCTACGTTGTGTGTATGTGAAGGGTTTGGGGGTCACCGGGAGCATGCCCAGGACTCGGCACACAGTTGTGCTCATGGCGGGGATTTGTTACAGGGAAGGAACACAGAGCGAGTCAGCAAAGGGAACACGTGATGGGAGGAGAAATCCAGGGGAACCAGGCACACTCCTCCAAGCGTCTCCCCGTGGCGTCACACAGGAAACAGCCCCCAGCAAGGAGCAGTGGCAGCCAATGTGAAATGCTACCTACATGAGGCTCAGTAAAGACTTGATGCCTATGGGTGTAATTGGGGGGTGGTCACACAGGCACCCTCTGACTGTCATGTACATCAGTTCCAGATTTCCAGGAGGAGGGCAGGTGTCCAGCAAAAACAGTATTGTCTGCACTATGCAGTATTTAGGCACAATGACTTGCAAACAGGTCTTTCTAGGGAGAGGAGTCCCAGACCTACTATGTGAACCCTTTCTTGTATAATGGTTTCCTCAATGATGATGGCTCATTTTTTCACTCATTCAACTCACATTTTCAATATGTCCAGCATGAAATACTGGAGAGAGCAAGGGAATGAGACACTGTATACTTTGAGGACTTCATCCCCTCATGTCCAGATTTTCCCAGCCTTCAGTTAGAGCTCACCCCAAATTCCTTTAACATCCCCAGACAATTGACCCGATTCTTTCTTTGCTTCACCTAAATGTCAATCTAGTTTTATGTTCAGCTAGGAGGGACCTTCTGCCTGCGCTCCTCTCTCTCTCTATGACATTTGGTTCTTTCTAGGCACAGGAAACAGATGGTCAGCCAAGTCAATCAGATATAATCTGGACCCACGTGCATTTTCTGGTCTCTTGTTCATCTGTGAACTCTCATAGCAGGAAAGTTGGAGAGGATAACAGGGCCATTCACAAAATAATACCAGGCAGTGATAACAATAACATTGTAACATTGTTAATGTTATCATTGTCATCAAGCTAAAATCAGATATCATGAATCAAAATTTGCGTAGGCAATGTGCCATCCAATAAGAAGGCAGAACCCAATATTTACAAACATAAACCTTTAACAGGAAGATTTTAATATAAACATTAAATTATAAACATAAAGAATAAGAGACCAGCATGGAATCAAAGTCAAGATTTGAGATAAACATGGACTATAGGGGGATCCTGACGCTTCCATTGCCCTGGGCTGGACCAAGTGGAGGAGAGTCCCTCCTCACAAGGTGGGTTGGTGGCTGGAGCTCCGGAAAATCACCAACCAGAGTCGCAATGACTGTCAGCCTTTTGTGGCTTTGCTGCTAGGCAGATGGGACAGGGGACAAAGCTCTGAGCACCCTAGATTTCCTCCCTCCTCAGTAACCTATCACCAGTAGAATTGCCAGTCCAGCCTAAAGGGCATTGCTAGGGATTGGTGCACTGACCATTCCCGCCAATTAATTGTAACTGGCCCTTCACTATTTCTCCAGATCTTTTTATATTTTATGGATTCCTTTCGTATTGTTGAAGGTGGCTCGGCCAAGCCCCTCCTCAGAGTCTTAAGTTCCCTGTTCCCAGCCTCTCCTTGATCTACTCTCTAGTCTTCTAAAGATTATATCATTTTGTATTGTGGGTTTGAGATCTGCTCTCTCAGCTCTCCCTCCTCCCTCAAACATTGGGGATATGTTCATGTTTCTTCTCACAGGGTGAGACTTCCTCTTTCCTTCCAGCCAATGCCATTGTCATGATTTCCGGAGTTTTCTGGGACCTTGTTTCAAGTTTCTCCTCTTGCCTCTAGCATCATCTCTTGAATGATCACCATGTTTCTTCTGACACAGGTGCTCATGTCCTCCGATTTTAAAGAAACTTTCCCTTCATCAAATTTTGTATGACTGTGTGTTTTTCATTCTCTCTGGTGTTTGTTGTTGTTGTTCCTGGAACATTTTTAAAACGAATAATCTATACCAGTGGTCGGCAAACTACGGCTCTTTGGCCCCTGGAGTGTGGCTCTTCCACAAACTACCACGGCCTGGGTGAGTCTATTTTGAAGAAGTGGCATTAGAAGAAATTTAAATTTTAAAAATTAGGCTCTCAAAAGAAATTTCAGCTGAAACCAGTTTGGCTTAGTGGATAGAGTGTCGGCCTGCGGACTCAAGGGTCCCAGGTTCGATTACAGTCAAGGGCATGTACCTTGGTTGTGGGCACATCCTTAGTAGGGGGTGTGCAGGAGGCAGCTGGTTGATGTCTCTTTCTCTCATCGATGTTTCTAACTATCTCTCTCCCTTCCTCTCTGTAAAAAATCAATAAAATATATTTTTTAAAAAAGAAATTTCAATCGTACTGTTGATATTTGGCTCTGTTGGTGAATGATTTTGCTGACCACTGGTCTATACCCACTACTATTCCTAACCTCTCCTGATTTGGGTTAGGCCTCTTTCATTCTACTTAAACTTAAAATTTCAAGGTCACCCAGGACTTCCTAATGTCAAATGCCAATGCTGTCTCCTGGTGCCAGTTCTCTCTGACCTTCTTGAAGAATGCACAAAGTGACCTTCCTCCTGCGCCAGTTGCCTTCCTTGGGGTGACAAACTATACTACATTGTCCTGGTTGACTTTTTCTTCTCTGAGCATTTATCCACCGAACTCTTTCCTTATCTTTCTTTCTTTCTTTCTTTCTTTCTTTCTTTCTTTCTTTCATATATTTTTTTGATTTTTCAGAGAGGAAAGGAGAGGAATAGAGAGTTAGAAACATCGATGAGAGAGAAACATTGACCAGCTGCCTCCTGCACAACCCCCACTGGGGGTGTGCCCGCAACCAATGTACATGCCCTTGACTGGAATCGAACCTGGGACCTTCCAGTCCGCAGACCAATGCTCTATCCACTCAGCCAAACCGGTTTTGGCATCTTTTCTTTCTTGCTTAGAACTGTCAGTAACCCCAAAACTCAGTCTCCGCTCCCTTTTTTCATCAGTTTCCACTTTCTCTGTTGGTCATTTCAACCCTTTCCCAGGGCTTCATCCATCACTTCTATGGAGATGATTCTAACTCTGGACCTGTCTTCTCTCTTTGGCTTATTTGTTCCCCACTGCCTCCTCCAACCAAATACAAATTTGCCTTTGCATTATTCATTTTTTAGATAGTATTCATTCGTTTCCAAAATGTCACACATTAGGTGGTAAACAACACTTTAAAACAGCACCTTGAACCCAACCTTAAAATAACAAACGTACTACATTGCAGATCCAGAGGCTGGAAGTCCAAGATCAGGACATCAGCTGTGCCACGATTTCTCTGAAGACTCGAGGGGAGAACTCAGTCCATGCCTCTCTCCTAGCTCCTTGTGGTTCCAGCAATCCTGGGTGTTCCTTAGCGTGAAGAAGCGTCACTCTAACCACTGCTGCTGTTGTCACCTGACCATCTTCCCTCTGGGCCTGTCTCTGTGTCTCACCTTCACTTCTTACAAGGACACCAGTCATCTTGGATTCAGGGCCCACCTTACTCTTATGATCTCATCTTAACTAATTACATCTACAGTGACCCCATTTTCAATTCAGGTCACACCAGGAGGTGCTGGGAGGAGCAATTGATTCAGGGAGGACACTCTTCAACCCCACACGTTAACATTTTTTCCCAATTCCTCTTTTACCCTCTCTCACACATATTATATGTCTTTCCAGCTCCTGCTTTACACACGAGAGCTGATAAATGAGTATAAATGAGATCCTTAAATTAAAAAAAAACAATTTTTAAAGGAAGAAAACAAAAAGCAGAAATCCTTGGCCAGAGTACAGATATCTTGGCAAGAAGTATGGATACTCCTGTGCTCTGTTAGTCCTGCCCCAGTTGCATTCGAATGCCAACTGGCAACCATACCATCAGCTGCCTGTCCCTCTGCTGATGTAACCCACCCTGTGTCAGACTGGGCAGGGCCAGGATGGGGACAGAATCAACATGGTCCATAGCCAAGACACCAGGGATTATAGGCAAACTGCTTGGCTTGCATTTTCATGCCATGGACTGAATTGTGACCTCTACCCAGATTCAAAAGCCTTAACCACCAATGTGACTGCATTTGCAGATAGGGTTTTTCAGTGGTCCTTTAGGCTCGATGTGATTGTTAAGTATTGGCCACTCATCTGATAGGAATAGAGACATAGTAGTGCGAGCACACAGCAAGGAATAAAGTGAGATCTCCCCAGAACCTGACCATTTTGGCACCCTACTCTTGGACTTCCAGCTCCAGAGCTGTGAGCAAATAAATGTCCATTGTGTAAGCCATCCAGTCCGTGGCATTTTGTTGTGCAGCCCTAGCTAACTCATAGAGGTGATATGCACGTCAACTCACTTTCTGAATCTAATCTGCCACTTCTGAGCTCCTCATGTCATATTGTTCCCCTGCCCAGCTTTCTGGGTTACACTGACGCATTACCATCTGACAGATGATAGGAAGCCAGCCGACGATACTGTGAGCACGCACATGTCTGATAAATGCTGCTATTTTCTTGTTCAGTAGATGATGGGGCATCTGAATCCTGCATTTTCCTCCTTTAAAGGAAAGAGGGACAGAGTGTTCCTGGTGCCCAGGACTCCATGGCTTAAAAACAAATAAATTGATTTTTTTTTTTACATGTGGAGTTCGTTATGGAGCAACATGAGAAGAAATTCTGTTTAAGAAGCTGTTGCTCAAGTGTGAGATGTAGTTCAGGAGTCATGGAGCACGTTGACCCAAATCCTACAATTTCCATACGAGAACATTAGTGTGCTACTGAACTCACATTCTGTTGGATTTTATAACATAAGCAACTCTTTATTTACTTTATCAAATGTTTACTCTTCTTTTTTTAAAAAAAAAAACACACATATTATTGATTTTTTTTTTTTTTTTTTACAGAGAGGAAGGGAGAGATATAGAGTTAGAAACATCAATGGGAGAGAGTCATCAATCAGCTGCCTCTTGCACACTCCCTACTGGGGATGTGCCCGCAACCAAGGTACACGCCTTTGACTGGAATCGAACCCGGGGCCCTTCAGTCTGCAGGCTGACGCTCTATCCACTGAGCCAAACCGGTTTCGGCAAATGTTTACTTTTCTTAAATAGATCATATAAAATGGGCCACGAAGTAGATAGGATGGAAGGGTCTTATTTTTTGTCTTAAACAACAGATAGATCAGCATATGTTTGCAGGAAAAGCTAGCACAGCGTGTCAAGTTATATCTCTCAATTTGGCAACAGCCTCATAGGCAGTTACTCATGGGCCCCCCTGTACAGATGAGAAATCTTAGGCACCGAGAGTTTCAGCAACTTGTCCAAGGTCCTGTTTTGCAATTTTCACTCTCTAGTAGAGATTTTTTTCTTTTGAAAAAACTTTTTTTTCAGTTTCCCACAGTGTAAATGCCTTAGAGCCAACAAAAATTGTCAACTGTATGACATGCAAATTACAACAGCCCTAACGTGAGAGTAGGGATATATTTAAGCAAGAAAATAATTTTTGATTTATGGTATGATCCAAGCTAGTATGACCTTCTGGACATTTGACATATTTAGGGCAGTTAATTGTGGTTTCAGGACAATATGCCTCATGTTTTTTTTTGTGTTTTTTTTTTTTGAAACAGTATTGCAGAACTAGAGGAAAATCAAAAGAGTTGAGATCATTTAGGATTAAAATAATTTAATTTTCATTTAAAGCCATCTCTTCCCATTGACCTCAAGTATAGCACGATGCTTGTCACATAGTAGGAACTTATATTTAATTGAATACATGTTGAATGAGGAACTTTCCCATCAAAATGGTGGTGCTGTTTTCCTTTAAATTACTTTTAGTGTGTTAAAAGATGCTTTCCCTTTCCTGTATTTTTCCTGCTATTGCACAGTGCACCCTCTCCCGTCTCCTCCAGTGCAGAGCACCTGGGCAGGCCAATCGGAGGCAGCCGGGATTTTATGGTGGACTTCACAATAGGACGCTGTTCGAGGGAAAGAGATGTTCCAGATCCCCAAGATTTGCTAGCCCTGAAGCCAATGCTACCTCCTTTGCTTTTCATAAAATAGGTTTATTGTTAAAACCTCCTTACAGTTCCATGCTGCAGCCTTCTTTAAAACATGGCACTGACTATGGGCAGGTGTATAAGTTGATGGAAATCCTTATATGCCAAGACCTTTAAGGGCATTGTATAGCATTTCCCTTATGTACTGGATTCACAGCCTCATGCCTGTGCCTGGAAATGTACTTTTCTCATTCATCGAGAAAACACACACACACACACACACACACACACACACACATATGTGCACGCACACACTCAGTAAATACAGTCAACTATACTTACGGTGCTGTGTGTGGTGTGCCTGTTTCCACTAGGGATCAGTGTGCTGCACCTAACAATGGTAGAATTTCTGGGATAGAGCACTGAGCATCCTTCTGACCTTCACGGTGGAGTCCTGGAAAGGTCACGTGGGGGGCAGCAGGAATGGCAGGTGCGTAGCCTGTGGGCTCACCCACGTGACCCTGGGTGAGGATGGGGATGTTGCCTAGAGTATCCACCGGTCTCTATCCTGGGATCAGACTGCCTGGGAGGATGAGCTCAGGGATGAAGAAAGAGTCCCCTGGGCAGCGGGTGGCAGAGTGAGGGCACGGCCTGTTGCTGTTGTGTTGCTCTGGGAAGTGAAAGTCCCTTCGTGACTGTCTTTAATACTTGCTCTGCATCAGGCATTGTTTTAAACGTTGCCATTTGTCAGTATCTGACCCGTTGGTTTCCAAGGGCACTGGCTTGCTGTGTTGAAGAAACTGTGGAGACGGGAGGGGTGGTTTTTACTACTGATTTAAAAGCAGTTTATTAAAAATTGCACTTCTCAAAATGAATCATTTCGAAGTAGACTTACAATTCTGAGTTTTGACGTTTTAGTTCCGTGTACAATATGTATAATGCATTTTGATGCAAGCAATTTCTATATATGTGGGAATGAAAAAATATATACCCGTATATATTCCTTTATAGGTGGGAATGTCCTTAGATGAATGTTTCTTGATGACCACTGGTGGTCTGTGAGGTCCGAAAGGTTGGCGATCACTGGGTAGACCAACTGCGGTTCATACCATGTGAAATGCTCTGATAAAGGTGCTGGGAGTGTCTTTTTCAGACTAAGTTTCATATGGAAGACCTCACCCTTTTCCTGACCTCCTGTTCAACCTTGCTTCCTTTGCTCCTTTGTGATGGGCACATTTTCCCCCTTGCTGTGCCCATTGAACTGTGCCAGTCACTTTCACTGCCATTGTTCTGGTACCAGGGAAAGTAAGGGGATTTATAAAAAGCCACGTTCACACTACAGATGGTATCAGGGAAGAAAGGCTATTCGGCGTGTCCCTCGCCCTAATTAGATGGTGACATTTTTAGTTCTTGGCATTGTTTTCTGTTTGAATCGAACCCTCTCATCGGGAAAGCCAAATGAACTTGAGATTGACGAGGGCCATTTCCCAGAAGGGAAGGTGGCCGGCTCCAGCCCTCCAAGGAAAGTCAGCGCAGGGGCCATCTGGACGCCCGTGACCTGTTTCCACAGCTCCAATTCCCCAGCTGAGCCATTTGCTTTCAAAAAATTATTCTGGGATTCAAAATTTTAGAACATTGCCCATATGACACATTCCCACCACCAGTGATGGAATCTTGAAGAAAAGGGTATCTCAGCCTGGGGGGAAATTTTGAATGACCCACAAACAATTACTCAGCGCCCAGGAACTTGGCCTTGCCATTGTTTGCTTTCAGTCCATGTCCCGATCTGTCCCAGTTACTCCCTCTTCTGCTGAGTCCTCGCTGTCCTCCCGCTGTGGATAGAAAAATATCCCCGCCTATGTCTCAACTGATTTCTCTTCTGCCGAATTGCCTCAGTGGAGAGAACGGAAACTCCCAGTGCTGGCCGGGACTCCCTGGCTCTGCCCGAGAGGTGTCCATGCCACTCCGAAGTCCATGTCAGATGTGAGGTCAGAGCCTCGGGCTTCTCCAAGGCCTGATGGGTGACTTCCGCTGGAATCCTCGAGTGACTTGTTTGCCATCTTGAACGTGTGGATCCAGGTGGATTTTTCTCAGTCTCTTCTTGTTCTTTGTTTACTGGGTTTGATCTGTTGACATGAAAGATGACTACATATATGTCCCTCCTGTCTTCTATCAAAATTACCAGAATGTTTATTTTAAATTTCATATTAAGATTTTTTAAAAATATATGTTATTGATTTATTACAGAGAAGAAGGGAGAGAGATCGAGAGCTAGAAATGTCGATGAGAGAGAAACATCGACCAGCTGCCTCTTGCACACCCCCTACCAGGGATGTACCCGCAACCAATGTACATGCCCTTGACTGGAATTGAACCTGGGACCTCTCAGTCTGCAGACCGACGCTCTACCACTGAGCCAAACCGGTTTTGGCCATATTGAGATTTTTAAAAAGAAATCTTTGGTAGGTGTTAAGTGCATGCATAATTGTCCATTAAAGAGAAAGAATGAAGCAAGAAAACTGCTTTTATGTACTTAAAATATTCATTGATCACACATTCATCGCAGATAATAACAAATTGTAAGCCTATTTGCAGTACATAGGAAAAAAAAATACAAATACCCATTGTTGCTTCTATTGTAAATCCGGGATCTATGACTAGGCTACTTTTTTTAATAGTGACTTGATTGATTGATTATTTCTCTGTGCCTTGTGAAGTGGTCATTCTGAAGGAGAGTAGAAGGCCTATGGACATATGACGGATATTTCTGGGGCCTAGCGACATGTGACTGAGGGTGTTTTGGAGGGTCTGGTAAACGGAGGTGGCAAGAGTGCCAAACATGTAAAAACCCCGTGTAACAGCAGGGCCATTCACAATAGTGAAAGTCAGAACCTAACATGAAGGTTCTGGAAAATTCTTTGTGTACATCACATTATTATATTGATAATACCTAGGATGTAAAATCCAGTCTTATAGAGAATTTTGTTTATTAGTAACTGTCACATGTAACCAGAATTTAAAAACTGGAGGAAAATGAGCATTTTTAATGCACCGTGTCCTATGATTTAAATTTGATTTACTTACCTTTAGATCGCAAGTCCTCTCCTAAAAGAATTGGATAAGACAGAAACTATCAATTAGGGACAGTCATGTGAATTCAGTTACAGAATTCAATAAGAAGAACTGGGCACTAGACGGAAATAAAAGAAAGCCAGAAGAAAAGCGAAAAGCAAATAGGCCACACGAAGCCGTCAGTTCTGTGCACCAGTATTCCCCCTGACAGCTGCATGATTAATTCAAAGATGTATTGATTTTTTCTTCTTCTCTGCTCTAGCCTGCTGATATGCTTTTGTAGACGTGGACATGTTTGTGTGGATCAAACCAATCTGATAGTCAAAAGTGTGCTACCAGATCGGTCCCCGTGGTCTGGAACAAACATTTTATACCGAGTCCTTATCAGCAGTCACTGAACACGAGAGAGACCCATTAACACACCTCCTATGCCATGCCGTGCAATGAGTTCAGGGACTCCAGACTACATCAAAGGCAACTGGAATCATGTGCTTTAATCAATGTGCACTTTGTATGTTTATGTATGTGTAAATCTTGGGGTCAGACTTGTGGCTTTTTCACTCTTAATGACAAATAGTAACCAAAATTTAGTTCTTAAAAAGATACCTTGAAGCTCTCTGGGATTTGCTTCAAATGAATCCAGCGTATGGGGGCAGCGTGCAGCAAGACCTGATCCATGTTGACATGGGTGATGGACACTTGGAGGTTCATTATCCTCGTTTTCCTCTTCTGTGTACATTGAAAATACTGTATAATGAAAAGCGGAGGAAACACGCCTATATAAAAAACCACAGTATTTTTTTATGCGAATCTTCAGAGTACACAGTTAAACATGAACAACTGGCACATCTTCAAACCAGGACCAGGCAGATTATGAATGTCAGGTTTTAAAAATTAATGATACATCCTGTGGCGTGTTGTTTTCCTGCTGGTTATGAGCTCTGAAACTCTGGGGCAAGACTAGAACCATGAAGAAGATTGTTCTTCTTTACACTCAGTGATGCTCCTCCAAGTTGGGATGGTTTCCGCCAGCATTTCCCAAGCTGAAATGCTGGAAAGGTTAAGTGAAGAGGAAAGAGGTCATGTGGATTATGGTTACCAAAAAAAAATTAGGACCTGGCCTATGTGGCTCAGTAGTTGAGCATTGACCCATGAACCAAGAGGTCACCGATTAGATTCCCTGTCAGGGCACATGCTTGGGTTTCAGGCTCATATCCCCAGTAGGAGGCATGCAGGATGCAGCCGATTGATGATGTTTCTATCTCTCCATCCCTCTCCTTCCTCTCTCTCCTAAAATCATTAAAAACATATTTTTAAAAATTTCGGAATGGACGTATTAAAAAATAACAACACAGTGCTTTACCAAAGGACCATGCCTGTGGTAAAGCAATTTTTATTTTCATTTGTTTTTCTCTCTCAAGACCATCCATGATGCTCCTTATAAGACAATTTGGGAAATACTATGTTAGAATTTAAGGCAACTAGAGCTGATTTACATAAAAAATGGTGTTTTTTTTTTAAGTCTTAGGTTCACTGGCTAATGATTAAGAATGAGCTAGATGTTTTCACAGACAGGCACTGTTTATAAATAGAGAAACCTGAAATTTCTATTTTCCTAGACTCTAGTTCATAGATGTTATGGGTTTTGTTGGATTCGGATTTTATTTTCTAAAAATAATGCTTTATTGGCATTATTTTTATCCTCACCACTATAAAGCAAGACACCACCATGGCCAGCTCGAGTGACCATGTGTAGAGTGGGAGGAAAGGATGGAGCAGCAAGAGGAAACCAGCCTGTGTGGGTCCGCAGGTGGGACCAAGACCTCCAGGAGGCATGAGCGTGGAGAAGGAAGCTGAGAGGTGGCAGGGCCTTCTCAGTTGAGGAGTTTGGGTCTTTGTAGGGATAATAGAAAACTGCAGAATACTGGGCAGCAGGGAACCACGTGACCCTGGTTGCTATTTGGAGAGCAGTGGGGAGTGGGAGCAAATGCATCAGCGAATGAGTAGCTGGGAGACATGGTGGAGACTTGACGGGAGCTGCAGACATGAGGACAGATTTGGGAAATGCTTGGGGAAGGTTTGGTACATTGGCTGACAGGTTGAGTGTGATAGTGAGAGAAAGATGGTTATCAAGGATGACTCAGATTTTTGGCTTAGAGAATTTAGTAGGTGGTGGTCCTATTAGTAGGTAGAAGCACATTATTTTTTTAACTAGAGGTCCGATGCATGAAATTCGTGCAAGAGCACGCCTTCCTTCCCCCAGCTGCTAGCACTGGCTTCCCTCTGGCACCTGTGACCCTGGTTTCCTTTGTAGCCCTGGCTTCATCTGGAAGGTTGTCTGGAAGGGTGTCTGGTCTAATCAGCATATTATGCTTTTATTATTACGATGTTATCAAATAAAGTGAATAGCCTATATAGGCAGAGACCTATTAGAAAATCTCCTCTTGGCATTGGTGAGAAAGGAATGTCCTGTCTCAAGCTCTAAAAATATCTTCCTAAGGCTGGTTTTGCATCTTTCACAAGAGACTGCCTCCTAGCTTTGCTCACCTGTTTTTCTCGCTTCTGTTTCACCCTGGGCTTTATCTGATGCGCTCTTACTCTGCCTCAACTCTGGCTTCAATTGCGATCTCAGTGACCAATTTTAGGTTAAACCAAATTAAGGAAAGCGAATGGTTTAGGCAATTGAGACAAAAAGTGATGGTGGGCTCTTCTCAACTGCCCCACCCTGACGACTCTGGGTCCCAGTTGACACCTCAGTTAGTCACTCTTTAATTTTGCTTCATCTATTTAAGCTACATGTAAAGAGCACATTCTACTCTTTACTGTGAATGAGGCTTCTTGGAGAAATGCCAACTTAGGTTCTCCTCGCTCTTCTGTATTTAATGTTTATCGAGCATCCAAGCTGTCTTTAATTGACCTTTATAAGTTTAAACTATGTTCTACTCTGCCAGTAGTCACCCCTTCCTCATTCTTGTTTAGTGTGTGGAGACTTTATTTTTATCCAGGCTACTCTCAGCCAATTCTTCTTTAGAAGAAATTCTTCCAACCACTTCCTGTAAATTTGACAATTTTCAATCTTGGGTCATTTTCTCTGCTCGCTTTGATCTTTCTCCAAATACTTCTCCATCAAGGACAGTGCCTAACTTTTCTTCTGAAATCAACTGGTGAGGAAAATGAACTTCTATATCTCTTCAAGAAAGTAAATGTGGTCAGACTACAATTGATTTTCTCAGGAGAAATTCATGTGGTCATGTTACTAATTAAAACATGGATATAAATCGCATCCTTTTCAACGTGATCCATGCTTTTGTATTGCAGCAATGTTCTTCATTTCTTTTTAGTTTTAATTTTTACATTGGGATTTTCCCCCTAATAGAATAGCAATATTATTTGATGAAGACCAACTATTTTCTTTTGTACAAGTTGCTTGAAAAAATATAGATTTGACTTGTCTTTTATTTGTTATAATTGCTTTTGTTTTAAGACAATGGTGAATCACCTATGCAAAAGCAATTAGAAACTCTTTTTTTTTTTTTTTTTAGAAGAATGAAATTTGAACCCACGTGTTCACAGTAGCATTATTCACAATAGCCAAAAGGTAGAAATATCCCAAATGTTATAGACAGGAGACTGAATAAACAATGTGGTATATACATGCTAGAGAATATTATTTCTTAAAAAGAGAAAGAAAATTGTGACACATGCTACAACATGGATGAACCTTAGGGACATTATGCCGAGTGAAATAAGCCAATCACAAAAAGACAAGTGATTCTACTTGTGTGAGGTACCTAGAGTAATCAGCTTCCTAGACATGGAGAATGAATGGTGGGGGGCAGGGAAGGGTGGGGAAGGCAAGTAGGGAGTTGTTATTTAATAGATATAGAGTTTCAGGTTTATAAACAATAAATTCTGGACATTGGTTGCACAATAATTTGAATATACCCAACACTTCTGAATTGTATTCTTAAAAATGGTTATAATAAGTTTAATATTATATGCTTTTTTTTTTTTACCAGAGTTTTAAAAATTATTGCATTTCCCCCTTTAAATGGGAAAATTGGTTTTGTTCACAGATAAAGACCTTAGATGAATTAACTTTAAATATTTTCATATGTGTAACATTGTATTTTAGATACAGCTTCAAAAATCATCATAAGAATTATTTTGTCCTAGTAATTTTTTCAAAGAATAAATGGTTGATGGTTTTGAATTTGGATAGTTTTTTTTTTTTTTTAAATATAGCCATATGTTTAAAAAAAAGTCATCTCTTAGAAAATAAAAAACAAGTAAATTGTAGACTCTAAAACTGTAGTAAAATTTGGAGGAAAAAATTACGGTGATTTTTTTATCAGTCTTCATTTTCTTTACCACTGTGGTTGCCTGAATGATATATAACTGGAATATAAGCTACAAGAAAGAAGAATCTGTTTGATCAGTTTGTTCATGTTTAAAGAGTAGCTGACACCTTGTGCACACTCAATGGGTATTTGTTTAATGCATGCGCATGGAAGGTGTCTGTGTACTAATTGCCAGGTGGGCATGCTGTATGTACAAGAGTGCTTCCAGATACACAGAACTTCCATGTGTCTGCTTATCACATACCACATATCAGTGAGCTTTTGCTTACTGAGTATTTTGTATCTTAGAGTAAATAATTTAAGCAGATCATACAGATGAAAACAGTGGAAGACTGAAAGGTGGAGAAATTTTTTTCATCATTTCAAAGTAAATGAATAAAAGAGTTGTCCTCTATTCAGGACACTAAATTCTGCAATAAATATTTAGTGAGCACCTACTATGTGCATGCCCAGTACTTGGCTTTGTGAATATGGAGATAAATAAGGGAGAAACATAGTCCCTTCACTCAAGGAAGGAATTTACAATCCAGTGTGTATTGGAAGGGAGGAGCAGACATTACTACTTTCTGACCTTAAGAGTGTCCACACTCTACCACACCCCTCTCTTCTTAGCTCCAGTGTTTGAACTTGGCCTTTCTTCTTTCCCAGTGACCATCTTCTGGTGGGGTTCTCCTAAAGGAAGAAGGGAGAGTCCTTTGGCAGCTCCTGGTAGACTGGAATGACCTATGTCTTATAGAGAACTTGTTCCAAAGCTGTTGGTTCTGACAATGATGTGATCGGCAGCCTAACTGTACCACAGACTATTAATTCAGAAGATAAAATGTGACCTTCTACTGTCCTAGAACAGTGTTCCTTAAATTTCTCTGACACATACATCACCCAGGGTTCCAATAGGTTCTGATTCAGTAGTTCAGGATGGGGCCTGGGGCTTTGCATTTCTCACCAGCTCCCAGGGGTTGCAGAATCTGCTAATCCAAGGGCCACACTGCGAGTGGCAAGCCTGAGGCCCATGGTCCTAGTGTTCATGATAGCCACCTGTGTGGTTTGCACAAACACAGGTGCCCTATTCTCAGAGCTTCGCTCTCATTGGCCTGGGCTTGGCCCGCATCCCTATTTTACAAAGGTGTCCACGTGAGTCTATTGTGCTACTGGTGCTGAAGACCCCTGCTCCGGACAAGCATGGCAGGCACTGGTCTGTCTCCCTGTAACCGAATCCACTGATGTGATTTGGTGCGTACCAGCGTCTTTTAGGGATGCAAGGAGGATTGGGGAAATCATCATGATAGCACCCAGCACAGGATCTAGAGTTCCGACGTGTTTGCTGGGAGTGAATGACATGACAGATGACATTCAGACGCTGTATATTATGGTGAGTGACTTCATCCAGGGCACTCCCCAAGGCCTAATCCCTGTGGTCTACCCAGGCTGCTTATGTGATTTTAGGTTCTAACCCTCTGTGCACAATAAGTACTTTTTTTGTTTTGTTTGTTTATCAAAAGTACTTGGGTATTTTAATGAGCTTCCCTCCAAGTTGCCAGGACACAGGCCCCACCAGCACCTTTCATCCTCTCCTCGGCTCTTCTGCTGAAAACCTTGGCCTTCACAATGACAGGCTGCTGTGGGGGCTTTCCCTTCCCCAGAACATTGTGGTAGCCCGATCGCACCACCTCAGTGATAGGAGCAGTGCCAGTCCTGCTTTTGGCAGCAATTACCCTTGTCTGCTCACTGACCAGGGTCCACAGTGTGTCAAGGTTGACCGTTGGGCAGAAGCTCTGGTTCCTCTTCAAGTGGTAATGCCTCATACCCCCTTTCCTGAAGTAACCTGGGTGATATTTGTAGAAGTTGATCCTGTGATGATTCAAGCCACCAGCATTACCTTGTCCCCCACCCTGTCCCCACCACCATGCTTCCTGTGCTTGCTGATGCGGCCGTGGTCGTGGCTCATGTGGCCCCGAAGTTTTCGGGTCTTCCTCAGTCTGGATGGCATGTCAGTGGCCGAGCTGTGAGAGCCCCAATCAGTACATTGAAAAAATAAAAATAACTCAACAGAAAGATTGTAAATAATGGAAATCTCAGCATTGTAGTTGTATTGCCTCAGATGTTTGTTTGCTATATGGTTTGCATTTATTTACCAAGCAAGAAACTTCTGCTCAAAGAAATCGACCCAGTTTTGGGAAGTAGAGTTGAATATCTTCCATTTTCATGTTGTCTTTTGTCCCTGTTCACCCTCTAAGCCAGTGTTTTTCAACCTTTTTTGGGCAAAGGCACACTTGTTTCATGAAAAAAATCACGAGGCACACCACCATTAGAAAATGTTAAAAAATTTAACTCTGTGCCTATATTGACTATATATAAAGTAATTCTCTTAAATAGGAATCAAATAAACACAAAGAAAGTATTTTATAATTACTTTATTATGAAATATTAAGTAAACAAAATAGTGAAAAATTATAAAATTCTTGTCTTGTCTGCACCTACGGCACACCAGGCAACATGTGCCGCGGAACAGCGGTTGAAAAACGCTGCTGTAAGCAGAGCTCCTGCCTGCCACAGAGATAGAGTTTCCGGTCCTCCCCACCTTCGCCCTCCCCCACCTTTCTGTGTAGTGTGAGGATATTCCACTTTGATAGGCAAATCTGTGGTCATTAACTATTTCACAATCTGAACTTCACTAAATGAAGCAAATCAACACCCTTTTCATCTCTCCAATGAAAAGTCCGACTTCTAGTCCTAAGGAGACATAAGAAACTAATATAATTGCTTATTTGAATTATGACAGTGGTCGGCAAACTCATTAGTCAACAGAGCCAAATATCAACAGTACAACGATTGACATTTCTTTTTTTTGAGAGCCAAATATTTTAAATTTAAACTTTTTCTAATGCCACTTCTTCAAAATAGACTTGCTCAGGCTGTGGTATTTTGTGGAAGAGCCACACTCAAGGGGCCAAAGAGCCGCATGTGGCTCGAGAGCCGCAGATTGCCGACCACAGAATTATGAAACCTTCCAAATAGGGATTTTGTCTGTTTTCATCCCATTCTGGTTCCGGGGATGGCACAGAGGAGGGGTTCAGTGAGGGTGATGCTGTTGAAAAGATTGTGGGATGAATACATGCATTTCCCATAAACAGAAAAAGACAGAGAGTAACAATAACACGGACACTTCAACTCAACACAGAGACGGGTTCATGCTTTGCCATAAATAATATGAGATAGAACAAAACCCCACTCCTATTTCTATGCATATTTTGATACCCTTACAACATAAATATGCATCAGTCCACTACAACAGCTGTTCTTTGGTAGATTTAAAAATGTAATAAATGATATAAAAATATTAAGATTCACTGTTAGTTTTTAAGAATCATTTCTTCAAACCTTCCCTGTTTTTCTACAGAAACGGCACTAACAACGTATTCCGACTTCCCAAACCTCAAGGTCAAGGGTCGGTGAGCCTGGGGGTACAAATGTAATCAGGGTCCAGCAGTGGCCGTCCTCGGGCTCAGGCTAACCCTGGTGATGAAATTAGCCCGGAGGGGAGAGAGGATGATGTCAGCCGGTAATGCGATAACACTGCCCTGGGTCCTCCCTGCCATGGAGCGGGCTGCGCTTCCCATCAGTTACTGAGACGCGAGCTTCTTTTTTATTAAGTTTCTGTCATTGCTGGTTTGGCTTTGATCTCGGGCTGATTTCTGGTTGCTTTGATTGCCAAGGACATTTGATGGCAAAGGGAATCTTTGAGTCCTCAGACACGACGTGCTCTCAGCCCTTACCCAAACCTTGGGGACCAGACGCGCTTCAGAATGTCTCAGATTTTTGACAAGCGACATTGTGCGTGTTCTGAATGTCCGTACGCCGTGCGGTGCAGCCCGGGGCAGCGCTGCTTCGGGATTTCTGCAGAACTTGGGGCCTTTCCTTCTGGGTGTGACGCCTGGGACCGAACTGTACTCTGTGAGGGACAGGCTTTGCTGGCAGGCGGATGGTGAAGAGACTTTCTCGGTTTTCAGGTATTTTCCTGTTTGGGAATTACAGATAGATGGCAGATGTGTGTTGTTGTTATTGCTAGATTATAAACTGATATACTTTCTAGCCAGGTGATGGCATCATTCCTGTTTTCTAGCATTGGCTCAAGTCCTTCTATTCCTCCCTCCTCCTTCCCTCCTTTTTCCCTCTCCGACCTTCCCTCCCTCCTCTCTCCCTTTCTCCTTTATTCCCTCCCTTTGCCCCTCCCCCCTTCCCTCCCTCTCTCTTTGGTCATTTCATTTAGGATATGGAGAGAAGCAGCTGTGAATGGTCTCTAAGGACTCAGGTCTGAAGTGGAGCAGATGTGTCGCCACACCCTGTCTGCTGCCAGGCCCCTCCCAGGGCTTGTTCCCTGACACATGCCCTCTCCCTCTTCTGGTGTGGCGAGGGCACAGCAAGGTGGTGGGTGTGAAGACTCTAACATGGTCCCCAGCACAGAACCAGCGCTCAGTGGTGGCAGCCTCTGTCATGACACAGGGCCACCCCACACTGGCTGTCCTCTTCTCAGCCGGGCACTGATTCACAGCAATTTTTAAAATTGTGAAGTGCATTTGGCGTTGCTCACATGTGAGTTATTTGGCAATACCTGTCTGCAAACATCAGCCATCATGGTCCTCTTCGTCTGCCTCGGCTTTAAAGGGAACGTTGCGCATAGCCACGCTGGAACACGTGAGGAGGTGTGATAGATAGGTGATAGGTAGGTAGGTAGATATGGATTAATGATAGATATGGATGACTGGGTAAATAGGTAACTGGGTCAATAGATGGATGGATGGATAGATAGAAAGATAGATAGAAAGATAGATAGATAGATAGATAGATAGATAGATAGATCTGAACCTCAAATGGTTATGGACAGGAAGTGCTATAGATAGATAGATAGAGAGAGTGATGGATCTGAACCTCAAGTGGTTATGGACAGGAAGTGCCATGACATGCCATAGGATTCTGCATTTACTCTGGACCCGAACACAACCAAGATCCCTTTTACAAAGGGAGCACCGCGCTGTCATCACTGCACTCCGCTGTCAGTTTATGACATTGTCAGTTTATGACTGTTCAGTAAACCATTCGGCTCGCGATTTAGGCTGGATTTTAGATTTTGGCCCCTTCTCTGATTGAGTTCGACACCCCTAGGATAAGGGAAGGGTTCACATGGGCAGTGATTCTTTCTCGCTAGGAAATCACAGCCCTGCCGGAGTTCTGACTGCCTCGGTCCCTGTCACAGAGACACACGCCAGTTTGAGAGGCTCTGCTCCTAGGATTTCGAGGTGACCGTAGCAGGGGCTGCACCCCTCAGCCTCACTCTGCTGTTACCGAGCAGATGGGAAGTGCCTGCAGCCTCTGCTCCCTCCTATTATCTCCACAACTAAATGTGTCTCAGCATCAGGACCAACACCTTCCATTCACGATGCTATTTGAGCGTTGATTCACCAATGCGAACATTCTGGCTGAGTGGGAGTACCTGATAAGACCCCTGACACAATCGGCATTTTCATTTTCTGGGTAAATAGAGGGCCTCTGGATCTGCTTCCAGTTTGCTGCTTTTGCCTGCAATCCCCTGCCCCTGGTGCTCCTCTGCACACAGAGAGGGCTGTCTCCGGGGGACCGCGCTTTCCTCGCTCCTGTTTCAGACTGGAAAGCAGTATTCAAACGCAGCCGCCTTGTACAGATTGGCAATTTTGCTATAATTAAGCTTCATGAATATGCAGCTTCTTGCAGAATTCCCAGGATGCCCCACGGTGAGGGTTTGCAATAACATTCCTCCACAGCGCACGGTGACCTATTGGAGTGTCACTTTGGCTCAGTGGCGCCGTGATGTTCGCTCCGAGGAAGTGCAAACCACACATTAGTTCATTGTCAAGGCTTCACGCAGGCAGGCAGAGAGGCGCCTTTGTCTGGAGGGCGTGACAGGAGCCGGAGAAGGTCAGTGTCTTCCCGATCCAGAGAGATCCGAGGTGAAATGCTAATGCGGTGGGGCCGGGAGGAGGTGGCCTTTGTGGACCTGCCTTGGTTATGCTTCCTTCTGCCAGGATTGGCTGTGCCCTGGCACCATCGCGGGGTGAGCCAGCTCCCCTGTGTCAGAGAAGGGGCTCTTCCTTAGGGACAGCTGTTTGGTGACCAGTGAGTTCCCAAGCAGAAGCATCTTCTGAGTCAGGAATGCCTGTCGGCTAGTTTTTATTATTTTATTTACTTCTGAAAGAAGGAAAACATTCTTTTTCTTTTTTAAAAAAAATAAATTTTATTGATTTTTTTACAGAGAGGAAGGGAGAGGGATAGAGACTTAGAAACATCGATGAGAGAGAAACATTGACCAGCTGCCCCCTGCACACCCCCTACCGGGGATGTGCCCGCAACCAAGGTACATGCCCTTGACCGGAATCGAACCTGGGACCCTTCAGTTCACAGGCCCATGCTCTATCCCCTGAGCCAAACCGGTTTTGGCAAGAAAACATTCTTAATTCAAAACTCCAAAAGTATTTTTTTTTTTTTTTATAATAGAGAGGACCAGGGCGGTGTGGCTCAGTGGCTGATATGGATGGATGGATGGACAGATAAATAGACAGACAGACAGATAGAGCTGACCCTCCAGTAATTATAGACAGGAAGTGGCATGAAAAATAGGAATCAGGAGGTCAGGGTTCTATTCCTGGTCAGGGCACATGCCTGGGTTGCAGGCTTAATCCCCAGTGTGGGGTATGTAAGAGGTAGCCAATCAGTGATTCCCTCTCATCATCAATGTTTCTATCTCTCTCTCTCCCCCCACTCTAAAATCAATAACAAATATTTTACAGAAAGAAAAAAAGGAAGGAACCATCTGGAGAGCTGTCCTTGCTCCCCAGCTGGGGGGGTCGATGTTAAGAAGTGAGGATGTTGCCGGGCCAGTGAGGCCCAGTAGTTGAGCATCAACTCATGAACCAGGAGGTCACAGTTCAGTTCCCAGTCAGGGCACATGCCCTCATTGAGGGCTCAGTCCTCAGTGTGGGGTGTGCAGGAGGCAGCTAATCAATGTTCCTCTCTCATCGTTGTTTCTATCTCTCCCTCTCTCTTGCTCTCTAAAATCTATAATCAATAAAAATATATTTAAAAAAAATATATATATATAGACAAAACTCTACTTCTACTCTCCCTCCCCCATCCCATTCCAGGTTTGCAGACCCCGCCCTCAAACAGGTGCCTATTGTTATTTCTTTGCTGTGGATCCTTCCAGAAAGTCTCTGTGAATAAACTAATAAAAATGCACCACTTTGTGCTAAGAGTCAACAAAGCATCGGTTCTCCCACTGAGCACCTCCTGGCAGCTGCCTCATTCTAGAAGATTCCTGCCCCTCCATGTGGTTTGCAGAAACACATGGCCATGCTGCTTTAGGACCAGCTCTCAGAGCCTGTGGCCCCTCCTCCTTCCGTGCAGCTCCCTGGCCTTCCTGTTCTCCGATGGAATAACACCCTGGACTTGGTCCATTTCCTTTTTCCTGGCAACTAGAAAGGCACTTGGACTAGCCCTCTGGTGTTGCTTTTCACTCCTTTCATTTCAGAAAGACTTAGACTCTAGTTAAGTTGCTCCTATTGTCTGTGAAAATGGCCTGCATAATTGGGCCAGCAGAGAATCCATCTTCAGGGCGAGTTATCGATGTATTTCCCATGTCAGCCATTCTCATGTCAGCTGCATGTCACCTCTGGGGATGGAAGGTCCAGCGGAGGGGCCTGGCTGAGCATGCGCACTGCTCCTTACTCCACAAGCATCAGTCCACAGGACCATGCGCAAAGGGATTCACACACTCCCTCGAGGTCCATACACATTGTGGGTGTAGATAGCAAATCAACTCACTCATGCAACACAACAACAGCACTGCATTACAATACAAGATCGGCTAATTGAGTCATTAGATGCCTTTAAAAAATCTTCATTAAGCACATTTTAATTTTTTGGTTGCTTTTTTTCCGGTAAACATAGAAATCGGGGATCATACTTGCATGAAGGGGTTGATGTAGAACGGTGCTTTGCATACAGTTGGCACTTAGTATTCTTGTCTCCCCCGTCCTCAACTTCGCTCGGCGTCAGATAAGATGCACGGAGATGCAGGCCACCCAGGACCCTCACTAGCACTGCGCGGACAGCCTTCTGCTGGCTTCCATTTCCCGTGCTCCTTGCTGGGGGCCTGCCCTGCCTCTCTTGGTGAGGCCATGTTTGTCCACACGTCACAGCCTTCACATGGCCAGCATCAAAGATAGCCGGAAAGAAAGACTACACAATTGCAGTTCATTGTCTTGAGGTAGCAGCCGCCACAAACGTGAGGCAGAAACGGGCAGTGGTTGCCCAGAAACGATGCAGCCGGTGCTTTGAAGGGAGAAGGTCAGAGCGTGCTGCTGCCTACGCACAGTTCCTGAGTCGGAGCGCCTAGCAGTGAGTTTGGGTCTTTCCCGTCACCTGGAGGCTGGGCACAGGGACAGCACCCCGCTGGTTTGGCCGCTGCTAATGGCCCAGGTGACATTAGTTTTCGCACAAGCCCAGGGTGGGCTTGGCTACTGGGTTTGCAAAACCAAATGAGGAATTTTCACCTTAGGGCTCTGAAGGGACTCTGCGGAGCCTGAGACCAGTCATTACCATTTGTGTGTGCAAAGACAATAGAAACTCCAGGAAAGAGAGCACGCAGCCATGAAAGAGGGATGGGAAGAATGACAGGAGCCCTAGCAGGTTTGGCTCAGTGGACAGAGCGTAGGCCTGCGGACTAAAGGGTCCCTGGTTCGATTCCCGCCAGTGAGGGACGGATGCAGAATTGGCGTTGGGGCCAAGATACTGGTCCTGTAAGTTCAGGCCGTGTAGAAAGTGCTGGCATCAGGGCACATCTGGTCGGAGCACCTGCTGTGCAACCAGGTGCAGGGCCCTGATTCTGTCCACCCTGAGGGAGTTATGAAAGTGGATGATGTGCAATCGCAGCTCAGCTGGGGGCGCTGTTCAGCGCAGGACATTCATACCAAACACATCATCTCACCAGCAGCTCCTAAAGCTGGAAGTACAGGAATGGATTGGTGAATGACTGGCACTGGTTCAGGCACTTGCTGAGCAGTTTTAGTGTGTGTGTGTGTGTGTGTGTGTGTGTGTGTGTGCAGGCGTGAGAAAAGGTTTATTTTTAAATTAATGATTGATATAATCATACAGGTTGTTGTGTATTTTAATATCTCTCCAGAAATATAGGCAGCACAGTAGTTACTGAATCTTTTATTCCACTTTTTCAAAACCTTGTTTTTATGATTGCAAGAATATGGACTACACCAGTTGTGCCATCTTTGTTTTTCTATTTCTTTTTTCTTGTCAATGCGTGCATGTTCTCTTGTGCGTATCAACAAAACTCATTTTATTGACTAACTCACGTCAGTGCCTTCCCTCCCCCTCCCCTACCCGGTGTTACACTGCTGCCCGCTCACATCATTATTTGGCGCTTTCAACATGCAAGACCCATGGGTGGATGATTCCAGAGCATCTGGATGCTTAGAAACAGCTGGTGATATTCAGTGTTGGGTTTTTCCTACAGATGTGTGGTAATTTATAAACCAGCCACATTTATATTAGTGTTGAAAGTCCTAGTGTTTCTGAGTCATGAAGTGAAAAATAGCTGTCACTTATCATAATCTGATGCTATCTGGTGGTAAGTAGTTGCATGGATTTTGTGCATCAGGCCTCTAGTTTAATAATAAGAAGAACTTATGTAAAATTTGCCACTAATCTAGGATGAATGTTTAATCAGATTTTTGTTTGCAGTATGAGACTTGGAACGTTTAATGAGCTGTTTACATTGTTATTTTCTCAAATGTGTCTGATAGGGAAGCATGCCAGCAGATTCAGAAACACTTGCAGAAATAAGGATCCGGATATAACTATCAGAGACACGGCACGTGTCCACGCGGGCCAAGGCCCACGTTGTTGCTGTTGTCACTCAGGAGCGAGTCTCAGGAGCCCGAGCAGCTCCTGCAGGGCCGACCCGCTGAGTGGTGAGCGGTGAGTGCAGTATGGTGAAGCCACTGTCATCGGAGAAGGTCACCCAGCCCAGCACTTTGGCACGGCTTGAAGTTCCCTCCTTTAAAGACCCAGAGGGAAAAGTATGAGGTGACAGATTCTCAGCACGAATGTACAAGGTTGTAGTTAAGCGCAAAGAGACGGTTTGGAGGAAAATCTGGGGCTGGACCAGAGCCCAGCTTCCTATCACACGTGGGTGCAGATGCACAGGGGCACGGAGCTCCTCAGAGACTGACTGAGGTACTTCAGGGAACCCCACCACACACCCCTCTCCACTGACTGCTTACTCCTCCTGCGACCCCTAGGCCTGACAGTCTTTCCTTTTTAAATTTTTTTTTAATAGCAAAGGTGGACATTTTATTGAAGAACAAGTACAGACTCCCACGTGGGGAGGGTAAGGAGTCCTACAGCCTTTCCTTTTAGATACTTTAAGTTGGGGGTCAAAATTACATCTTCTCTAAGTATTTCATCCAAGGGAGAAGAATTAAGATGAACTCAGAGAAGAAGAAGAAAAAAGAAACAGGTTGTAGGAAGTTCAGGGGAGAGGAAAACGGACTCTAGACCAAGTCAGGGACCCACTCTTTCTCTTTGGGAACAAGAAGTGGAAAGTCAGAGTGTCAGGGAACGTCCACTTCTCCATGATCTTTAGGACCATCACATTTCCTTGTCCACTGAACTTCCTACGGACTGTTCCTTCTTCTTCTCTAGTTCATCTTAATGCTTCTTCCTTGGATGAATGTGTGCTATGGTGGTGTGTGTGTGTGTGTGTGTGGTGTATGGTATGTGTGGTGTGTGGAGTGTGTGAATATATATGTGTGGGTGTAGTGTGTGGATATGGATGTGGTATGTATATTGTTATTATCTGTATATGGTGTGGTGTGTGTGTGTGTGATGTGGTGTGTAGTGTGTGTGTGGATGTGGTGTGTGGATGTGGATGTGGTGTGTGCATTGTGGGTGAGTGTATGTGGTGTGTGGTATGGTGGTGCAGTGTGTGTGGTATGCAGTGTGTATGTATATGTGTGTGGATGTGTGTGTAGTGTGTAGGTGTGTGTATATATGTGTGTGAATGTGTGTGTGGTATGTGGATGTGGATATGCATATGGTGTGCATATTGTGGGTGTGTATATGATGTGGCGTGTAGTGTGTATATGTGTGTGGATGTATGTGGATGTGTATGGATGTGGATGTGGCATATGTATTGTGTGTGTGTGTGTGCATATGGCGTGTTATGTTTGTGTGGTGTGTGTGTGTATGGTATGTAGTGTGTATGTGTGTGTGGTGTGGTGTGTGGATGTGGTGTGCGTATTGTGGGGGGTATGTAGGGCTGTGTGTGATGTGGGGTGTATGTGTTTATGTGTGTGGATATGGAAGTGGTGTGTGTATTGTGAGTGTGTGTATATGGTGTGGTGTGGTGTGGTGTGTGTGTATGTGTGTGTGTATGTGCATGGGTGTGGTGTGTGGATGTGGATGTGGTGTGTGTATATGGTGTGGTGTGTATATGGTGTGATGTGTGTGGTGTGGTGTGTGTGTATATGTGTGTAGATGTGGATGTGTGGCCAGGGAGGAGGGAGGAAAAAGAGGGGGAGCCACTTGGTTCTGTGTGTTCTGCCTCTGTGTTCCCCGCAAGCCCTGTGGGTATCTACACTGATGGCTGATAGCAGGCTGTGTTTGGGCCACAGGAGTGGCTGATAGCAGGCTGTGTACCGGCCACAGGAGTGGCTGATGGGCAGGCTGTGCCCTGGCCACAGAAGTGGCTGATGGCAGGCTATGTCCTGGCCACAGGAGTGGCTGATGGCAGGCTATGTCCTGGCCACAGGAGTGGCTGATGATGGGCTGTGTCCTGGCCACAGGAGTGGCTGATGGCAGGCTATGTCCTGGCCACAGGAGTGGCTGATGGCAGGCTGTGCCCACCCCATAGGAGTGGCTGATGGCAGGCTGTGCCCGGGGCCACAGGAGTGGCTGATGGCAGGCTATGTCCTGGCCACAGGAGTGGCTGATGGCGGGCTGTGCCCTGGCCACAGGAGTGGCTGATGGCGGGCTGTGTTTGGGCCACAGGAGTGGCTGATGGCAGGCTGTGCCCGGCCCACAGGAGTGGCTGATGGCAGGCTGTGCCCGGCCCACAGGAGTGGCTGATGGCAGGCTGTGCCCGGGGCCACAGGAGTGGCTGATGGCAGGCTATGTCCTGGCCACAGGAGTGGCTGATGGCGGGCTGTGCCCACCCCACAGGAGTGGCTGATGGCAGGCTGTGTTTGGCCCACAGGAGTGGCTGATGGCAGGCTGTGCCCGGGGCCACAGGAGTGGCTGAGCACCCTCTCCCGCCACCTCCTTTCTTGCTCCTCCTGCCTTAGCACCTGGCCCCCAGGAGCTGGTCCACATGTCCTCAATGGCTCCCCATGAGCTAAGCTGGCCTTCTTAAACGAGTTCCATTGTTAATTTCCTCTCTTATGTTTCCCGCTAAAGCCTTAGGGGGCAGTGTGTGCCCCTGGCATGTAGGGGTGGCCGCCCCACTCTTTCCTGGTGACAGGGAGGTGTGGATTGCCGAGGGCGGGCTCGGATCGGCCAAGTGGGAAAGGGCAGATCGAGGCCAGGCAGTCTGATCCTGCTGTCTTCCAGGCCATGTGTGCTTCCTGCTGCCGGGAGGTCTGAGCTCACCCTGGTCAGGGGGGACAGGTGCAGTGGCTGCAGCGGCCCCCAAGAGGGGAGGCATGCCAGCCTCCAGCTCCCCCCTTCCCCCACTGTTTTTCCCATGGCGGCTTTGAGGTGGGATCCTCAGCCCCACGCTCGCCCCTGCTCGGCATTCCGTGTGCAGCACCGTCCAAGGCTCATTAAGGGAACTAATCAATGCCATGTGTCACCCCGGCACAGGGATCAGCACACATGGCCATTAGCTGCGGCATTACACACGGCGTGGCCATGGATCAATACGGAGCCGGTGTGAGCCAAGGCCGCGCCTTTTCCCATTAAGAAAAACCGATGCAGGGAACAGCTTTGGAGATGTTTTCGAGCGTGCCTTTTAGGAAAGGGGAAAGCTTTCATCTTTTATTTTTTTCTGGTAAAAGCATGCTTTTGTGTGGGCCAGCTGAGGACCGCGATGGCTACTATTTCTCCCAGGACTATGTCATGGGACTTAGGATCTGGAGTGGCACCCTAGGTAACCATGATGCACACACACACAAAAAATGACTTTAAAGCAGCACAGAGAACTGTGCGGATGGAGAACACGTTATTGTAAAATAGATTCCATCCTTAATATCAGCTAGAACCTGTGTTCAGTGAATGGTAGTTCCGTGTGCTCTCGTGTCATTCATGTTTCTTGTAAAACCTACACGTTCCTAGCCCACATGCATTAGAAGTTCATAAGACTAGCTAGGAACATGGTTGCTTAAAATGAAGGCAAATCTGTGTCCCCACTGGTGTTACCCACACGGCTGATGTCTTGTCAGGAACTAAAATTCGAACATCACGTCACCTTGAAGTTGGTGCCAGGTGCCTGCAGGGCTTCGCGGGGAAATCTCTGCTGTTGACTGGACAATGCAGGTTCACTCCTGCTTCATGGTGGAAGGAGCTAGACTGCTTTTCCCAAAACTGATGAAAACGAGGGCCACGTGACATTTTTAAAAAATATATATTTTATTGATTTTTGTTACAGAGAGGAAGGGAGAGGGATAGAGAGTTAGAAACATCAATGAGAGAGAAATATCCATCAGCTGCCTCCGGCACACCCCCTACTGGGGATGTGCCTGCAACCGAGGTACATGCCCTTGACTGGAATCTAACCTGGGACCTTTCAGTCCGCAGACCAATGCTCTATCCACTGAGCCAAACCAGTTTCGACCCACGAGACATTCTCGCATTGTTCATTCATCTCAGGCACAGGAGAGCTCTGGCTTTCCCGGACCGCTGGAGACAAAGGTGGAGGAGGTCTGCAGAGGCTGCGGGATGCGGTGCAGGAAGCACAGGTGGGGGCAATGGGGTAGTTGACCATGGAGGGCCTCCCAGGGCCTCCAGCACGGGGCTATCCTCTCCATCGGATCTAAAGGGCGAGTGTCTAGTCCCCAGGGAGCAGGAGAAAGGCCTCCTTCTATTTTTAAAAAAATACTCATCACTCATGGTTTTCATACTTTCCTAGCCTGTAATTACTCCTAATCAAAGTACAACAAATAGTAAACAGTAAAAATGAAATAAATGTCGTGACAGTTTGCCAGCAACGAGGAGAAAGCGTTCCATCTGTCTAGCCGCGAGTGAAATGGGTGTAATTACTGCTCATTTTTCTCCTAATTGCCGAGTTATTCGCTTACAGCTTACACCCAACTGGTGAGCAGTGAGTGCTACCCGGTCCCTCATTACAGCCCCGCGTTGCCACGCCGACAGAACCATCCCAATCTGCCCTGCTCGCAGGGGATGGTGACTGTTCAATTTGAATTTTATGAACTCGGGGTCACCTTGGCACCCACATAGTAAATCCCAGGGTTTGGGATTCTGTTTTGAAAGACAAGTTGTTTTTAGGCTCACAGTCTTGAATCCATTTCCAGGGACAAAGTCGTGAGGTAATTTTTACTAGAAATGGTCCAAGCGGATAATCACCTTGGTGTCATACGTGTCAGTGTTACTTAGCTTATTGATAACCAGCCCTGTGTTAGTGGCCACGTTAGCATCATGCGATCAAGGGAGTTCCATTGGAAAGCTCAGGAGTCCATGTGGGTGGTCAATGACAGCACAGATTACATAGCAGCGCAAATATAGGACAGAAGAATCTTCACTGCTCGTTTCTGGTCAGCACAGATTAGCACATGAAGGCCAACATGGATGCCATTTACTTATTCTTCTAATGTATCCCCTTATCTCTGAGATTCATTTAGGAAAGACTAAATGTAATTATGTCCTCAGAAAAATGAAGGCTTTGGGTTGGGTGCCTTGGCCTATGACTATTCCAACAAGAATAGGTACTTCTGGGTCAATTCCTTTGGAATCTGTCCATTTATTCTACACTAGAGGCCCGGTGCACGAAATTTGTACATGGGTAGCATACCTAGGCCTGGCTGGTGATCAGGGCCGATCTGTGGGGTCACTGGTGGAGTGATGGGGGAGGGCACCGCCTTGGAGGCAAGCACTGGTGCTATCGCTGGCCAGCCCCTCGATCATGCCCATGCTGCTGCTGCCACCGCCTCAGGTCATCTCCCTCTATGGGACCACTGGTAGGGTTATGAGGGGGATGAGGAAGCCCACTGGCACCCGCCTTGGCTGGCTTGGGGCCTGTGGGCTGGGGGCAGCTCCTGCGTTGAGGATCTGCCCCCTGGTGATCAGTGTGCATATAGCAACTGGTCGTTCCACTAGTCATTCCTTCATTTGGTCTATTTGCATATTAGGCTTTTATTATATAGGATGGGGAACTAGAACTGCCTTCTGATGAAGGTCGTGTTCAAGTGACAAAGGTCATGTTCAAGTGACGAAGGTGGCCTTACTGCTCCTCAGGCCCCTGGAGTCTGGGGCATTCCACAGGAAATGAGGGTGCGAGCATCTCTGGTCCAGGGACACGAACGGCAGGAGCGTTGATTTGAAAGGCTCATTCCTGAGACATGGAGTGTTTACTGAATGAGAGGCTGAGAAAAGAAGCCACGGGACTCCTGCACTAACACACTCAGGCTGCCGTGGCTTTTGTCCCTGGCAGGCCGTCACTGCAGCTGTAGGAGAGGCGACAGTGGGAATACGGCATCTCCCTCTTTCCCTTCCTCTCTGCCCGGGTGAGGGCCAGGCCTGTTGGTCCAGGTTAGAGGTACCCACTCCCCTGAAGAAAGAATGACCATGGTAACATTTGGTGTGGGAGATTGACTGGTGTAAACGTCACACTTTCAAAAAGAGGGGAGGCGAGGGAAGGCCCTAGTGGCTATGAAATACCTCAAATCAGAGTCAAAGTCATTTCCATTCCTAGCTGGAGAAGAAGCAAATTCCTCTCTCTCTCTCTCTCTCTCTCTCTCTCTCTCTCTCTCTCTCTCTCTCTCTCTCTCTCTCTCCTTCTCTCCCTTCTCCCTTTCTCCCCCTCTCTCCCTCTCTTCCTCTCTCCTTCTCTTCCTGCAGTAGAGAGAGAATATTTAACCTCTTGGTTGAGATAAGCTGGTGAAAACCACAGAACTGTATTTTAAATTCTCCTTCCTAAGCCCCTGGCAACTGCAGTCTCTGAGATGCTTTTGAGCTCCGCATGACTGTCTGCTGCGCATCACGGTGCATTCGCATAATCCTTTGGTCATGCTCGCCAGCTGGGGAGCAGAGATAGCAAACGTTGAAGGTTTGCAGTTTTAAAAATGGTGGCGATACTTCCCTCAGAAGCAGAGAAATGAAACGAGCATTTGCATAATCTATCTAGAGTTACCCAGGCTCCTTTCAATCTCCTTATCACGTTTGAAAAAATCTATTAAGAGAATATTAGAACCAAATGCATTTTCCTCTTCAGAGATTTCATTTTGCCTCTGACTTTGGGTCCGATGGGGCTGTTCACTTATTTTACTTTCCTATGCAGGGCATTTATTTTATTTACTTCCTTTACTTTATTCCTACCATTGTCTGGTTGAGTCAATAGCATGTTTAGGTCAGTTCTTTTGACTTGGAAACTCAGTTCTGAATTATTATTGAACAAGGTCCTAAATAAATGGAAGTGTGCACGTTGCTATACCTTATCTTCTGGAACTGAAATAGAGAGACTGAAATTCACAGTGTCAATGGCATTTAAATTCATGTTAATTTTTCCCATTTACTTATTAGACTGTGGTAAAGTTAGTTTTTATGTGTTTGTAAGGACTACTCTTGGGTGTTGGCCACCTTCTCAAGACACACACTCAAACACATACACACAGAAACTCACATAAACACTCGGGCACAGACACACTAAAATATTCAGACACATGTGCGTGCACGCGCTCGCACACACACACACACACACACACACACACACAACACATGCACACACACACACACACACACACAACTTCTGAAGTATCAAGCCTTTCTTCCACATTCTGTGCTAGGACCTCCTGGCTGGTAGGGCCCCTCACTCTTTCTTTCTTCCTGAATGAGATTATCTTCATTAACTCTATTTTCTAAATCTCCCCTTTAACTCCTTAGCTCTTTGCCAGCCTGGACCCTTCTGCTGAAACCACTTTCTGGAAGGTCACCAGCACTGTTTAGTTCTGAGTCCTATCGTCTTCACTCACACTTTGGACCTCACACACGATTGGTTGGTGTTGCTATCTGCTCCATTTCCCTCCGGAGTGCTGCTCTCCCCTGCACCTTTCCTTCTCTCCCACGTCTCTTTACCTCCTTTTCTGTTGATGCCTCTTCATTCTTCTGCCTTGGCTTCCCCTCTCTCCGTACAAGCTGTTTCCAATGCCTTCACTCTTCTGTTGCCCAAGCAGGTGCTCAGGTGCTGTATGTTCCAGGTGCTGTTCAGGACTGGGCTACGTAGAGACCAGAACAGCCGGGAGTTCCTGTGTTTGCACAGCTTGCGTGCCAGTGAGGGAAGAAGATAGATAGCTATTCAAGTAAACTTGTAAAGTATGGGTGTTTGTGATGCAGTTGTAATTAGCTAGTTATTAATAACTACAGGCCTGATGCACAAAATTTGTGCAAGACTAGGCCCTCTCAGTCCCCGTTTCTTCAGGAAGGTCTTCTGGACAGGTTGTGGTGCTGTTCGGCCATTCGGTCAATTTGCATATTATGCTTTTATTATTATAGATGGGAAAGGAGCTAAAGGGAGGCAGACGTTATAAGCATGGGCATTTGGGCAGCTTCACTAGGGAGCTACAAATTTCACTCCCCTAGGTACAACAGGCCCATTCCCTTCAGATCACTGGGGAAAGGGACTGAACAAAGGGGAGATAAACAGTGAAGTTGGGCTGACAGGGAAGGTGCCTTTTAGCCACTGCAAGCCCATGAAAATGTGGAGCTGTACAATCTCCCGAACAAAGATGTTCACTCTGATGACTTTGGTTGCTCATAGCTCTTGGCTCTCTTGCAGTCACCCATGTTTCCCCCATAACCATGTGGACCTGCAGCGTGGAAACACCAACTAAGCTAGCCTGATGCTGGACTGTAATATGCAAATATGGAAAGAAAATTCTGGACCCTGGCTCTGATTCCAGCTCTGTTGAAGTATTATTCTGCACAGAGATTCAAAGCATTTCCTATGAGCATAAATCTTAATTACCTTCCTGCCTGTAAATCATAAATAACCCTGGCCCGGCTACCATCACACGTAAGAAGGAAGAAAGCCAGGCAGAACATAATAAAGAGGTATTAATTGATAACTAACCAGGTGTTCTATCTCCCTTCAGTATCCATTTTATGACAACAATTTTGTTTAATTGCTTCTTCTGGCATTGAAAATTCCATAAGAAGTGCATATTTTAACTCTTTCTACACCAGATTGGTAAGAAAAGATTTAGAAACCCAAAGCAATTCATCGCCATCAGAATGTTCTACCCATGAGATAGCAAGGGTAGAGCATGAGAATGGCACTGGGTCAGAATCCATTAGCTCAGAGAACTAACACTTAAATTCAAGGAGGGAGAGATGAAGAGGTGGCCTGGGACTCTTATAACCGGACAGGTTGCATCACTTAAGAACATTGAAAATGTAACTTCTTAGCATGTGAAGTTATTATTTAAGTTTGCCGACAAATAAAATAAATTACCGTATTTTTCGGACCATAAGACGCACCGGACCATAAGACTCACCAGTTTTTAGAGAAGGGAAATGAAGAAAAAAAGATTCTGAAACAAATAGTGTCCTAAAATATTTTATGTGCATTAAAACCCAACATCACAGTCATAAACACATGTAATCAACCCTGTAAAGTAAACAGCAGCATTTAGAACCATTTTAGAGCCGGGCAAGCACACAGAGACCACACAGAGCCGGGCAAGTAAAAAAACTTTTTTTTTTACAGTATATGTGTAGGCTATATTTGGACCATAAGACGCAGGGACTTTTTCCCCCCACATCTGGGGGGGGGAAAGTGCGTCTTATGGTCCGAAAAATACGGTAGTATTTCCTGAATTATGTTCCGTTAAATATTTTTCTGGGAGACTCTGGACTTTGTGCATTTAAATACTGGCTTTGGTGGTCAATAGATTTGAAAATTCATAACAGAGATCTCTTTATGAGAGTGCAAAGCATACCAGCAGGGGAAAATGCTCAGAGCTTTCATGGTAAAAACGCCCATTTCACCGTATCTAACCCACATTTTCAAAACCAACTTGGACTGGCAATTCGCAGGGGGAAAGGGGTGTGGAGGGTGCGGGAAGAGAATGGACAAAAATCATACACCTATGGATGAGGACAGTGAGGGGGAGATAAGGGCAGAAGGTGGGGTGGGAATAGGGCAGAGGGGAGCTATGGGGGGGGGGAAGAGGTACAATTGTAATAATCTGAACAATAAAGATTTATTAATAAAAAAAATCTTGGACAAAACCCACACATTTGTTTTCATCCATATCTCTTATTTTTCTTAGAACACCAGTTTAGAAAATGCTAACAGACACATGGATGCCTGGTATTGATGAGATGGTTTTTGGAAGATCTATTCATTTCCCCCTAATTTTACTGCGTGCATTTCATCACAGAGTATTTTGTTGTTCTTGAAATAGATTTTTAAAATATCAGTCTCTGCACTTAACTCCGTTAACATATACTCCTATGGCATTCCAAGGTGATGGCAATGGAATATGTGACATCACCAAGCTTTTAGGACAATGTTTTTCTTGCTGCTGACATGGAAATCTTCCGGTCAGGTTCATTATGATCATGCATGGACTTCCTGTCAGCCTCTCCCTGGCATTCGCGGTGCCTTTGAGTTGATACTTCTCTCATTTGGAACCTTGAATGAATGGATCCTGAGCGATCACTATGAGCACCAGCCTGAGCCCGCCAGCCTCTCTCCAGCTGAAGGCTCCCCTCTCCTCACCATCCCCCCACTGTCAGCCTCCCTGAGGTCCCCCCAGCCCTCCGCCTTCACATGTACTCCCTCCTCCATCTGGGAGGGAGCACCGGGAACGGGAACAGGACCTGTCAAGGTAGGGATACTCCATCCAATCGCCTGTTTTTATTTTGCCCCTGGAAGATTGAATATTGCTTTCCATTAAATAAAGACTGAAGCTGAAATCCTTGCAAAGAGGACATTTTTTTAGGCCATCTTAGCTTACACAGGCCTGTGTGTCACAGGGAAGCCAGTGGCGAGTGAACACGTTTGTTGAATAAGATGTTCCTTGTGGACTTCCTATGACTGATCGGAACCATTGATCTTGCCGTGACTTCACAGCACAGACACGATTGTGATTGTCTTAATATCTGATGAACTGAAATATAATTGTGCTCTTTGAGGGGAAAAGAAGGAATTATGAAGTTAGCTGATGTGGGAAAGCTGCCGAGGAATGTAAGCCTGGGGACGGTTGGTGTTCCTGGTGGAAGAAAATGATATGGAGGTGGACTCAGTACCGGGCAGGGGAGTGTTAATTCCATGGAGGCTTAAAAGGTGCATTTGATGGGAGCTGTGTTTGGACTCGGTCTGCTCGGCAGCTATGGCATACAGCACCCTCCTGGGGTCCCTGCTGGTAAAACTAGGGTTTAGCCTAGATTGGAGAACAAATTCAGCCCAGAGCCGGGTTCAGCCAGATAGAATATTCACGCTTGGTCTCCATGGCGTTGTCTTACATGATGCTTAAAAGTTTATTTTGAGTAACTGCCAACATTTACAATTTCAAATGTTCTGTACAATCTAGATTAAGAGTTCCATTTGAAAAAACTGTAAATTTAGCCACAAAGGTCCTTCTTTCTCAGTGCTCATCCAACCAGGGCCCCTCCACACTGAGACAAAATGCCGGTCACCAATTATATGCACATGCGCGGCCACTTCCTTCGGGTCATTTAGAAGTGGTAAATGGTTTGTGGTAGCCAGATTTGTGGGAAGAGTGAAATATTTGTTTCAAGAAAAATG
Source organism: Pipistrellus hanaki (assembly GCF_964339955.1). Classification (NCBI taxonomy): domain Eukaryota; kingdom Metazoa; phylum Chordata; class Mammalia; order Chiroptera; family Vespertilionidae; genus Pipistrellus; species Pipistrellus hanaki. The sequence goes on along the minus strand of NC_140504.1, from coordinate 4,759,291 downwards.
AGACACAGCGTATTGTAGACATGAAGAATATGTGTTTAACATATAAGTAAAGAGTATCTTATTTTTTATTTAAAACCCATCCACCTTGGCTCAGGGATGTTTTATGGCCCAGAATGCTGTCTCAGTGAATGTTCCATGTATGTGAGAAAAAAAGGGCTGACGTGGTCCATGGATGTCAATTCAATTCTGTGGTTTCATGGCGCTGCTCAGGTCTGCTACGTCTCTGCTGACTTTCTGCGTGGATGCTCTGCCAGCCACTGACATAGAGGTGTTGAGGTCTCTAGAATCATGGCTCTGTCTCTTTTCCCTTGTAAATTTTATTTCACCATCATTTATCCCTCCTACAATGCCCCTCCATTTCATGTAGATCTGAGTTTCTGACTTGTGTCATTTTCCTTCTCTCTGAAGAACTTCTGTTAACATTCTTACAAGGCGGGTCTCCAGGTCACCTGGTGATAAATTCCTTCAGACTCTGTCTTAAAAAAATACTTCTTTACTTTTAAAGATTCACTACATGGAACATAGAACCTTATGTTAGTTGCTTTGTTTTTTTCTTTGACACATGACATGTTTCACAGTTGGTGGAAGCAAGGTCTGATTGAAATTCTTATCCTAGTTCCTTTAGAGGTAAGGAGTCCCACCCCAACCCACCTTCTTACAATATTGTCCTTTTATATATCGTTAGATTGGATCTACTACCATCATCGAGGAATTCTGCAGGAGAAATGTACTGAAGTTTTCTTTTCTTGAAATGTCTTTAATCTAGTTTGGTACAGGCATACCTCAGATATAGTTCAGGCTCAGTTCCAGACCATGACAAGAAAGCAAATACCACAATTAAACAAGACATGCTTTTTTTGGTTTCCCAGTCATATAAAAGTTATGTTGACTCTACAGTGTGGTCTTGTAAGTGTGTGTTAGCATTATGTCTAAATAAATGTATCTACCCTCATTAAAAAATACTTTATTGCTTAAAAATGCTAACCATCACCTGAGCCTTCAATGAGTTGTAATCTTTTTGAACAAAACAAATACAAAACAACAACAATAAATGTGAAGCACAATAAAGCAAGGTGTAATAAAGTGAGGCATGCCTGTATTGGGGTAATACTGGTCTCATAGGATGAGTTAGGAAGTATTCCCTCTGCTTCTGTTTTTAGGAAGAGACTGCAGAGAATGGCATCATTTCTTCCTTAAATGGTTGGCAGAATTCAGCCATGAAACCATCTGGGCCTACTGCTGCCCTTTTGGGAGGGTCATTAATTATTAAATTAAATCCCTTCACAGAGATTGCCTTATTCAGATGATCTATTTCTCATCGGATGGGTTTGGTAGTTGGTGTCCTCCAAGAAATCAGCTCATTTCATCTAAGTTACCCAATTTGTGGGCAGAGCATTTTTTATAGCATTCCTTCATTATCAATTTAATGTCCATGGGATCATTAGTGATGGCCCCTCTTTCATTTCTGATATTAGTACGCTGTGTCTTCGCCATTTTTCTTGATAACCTAATGGGAGGTTTACCTATTTGATCCATCTTTTCAAAGAATTAGATTTTAGTTTTATTGAGTTTTCTCTTGGCCTCCTGCTTTCAATTTAATCAACTTCCCTCTAATCTTTATTTCTTTTCTTCTGCTTGCTTTAGGCTTATATTGCATTTTTTCCCTCTAGTTTCCTAAGTTGGAAGCATTATGATAGATTTTAGGTAGTTCTTCTTTTCTAATATTACTTCAATGTTATACGTTTTCTGTTGAAGCAATATTTTCAATGCATTTCACACATTTTTATGTTACATTTTCATTTATTTTAAACTGTTTTAAAGTTTCCCTTGAGTTTTTTTATTTTATTTAGAAGTGTGTTTTTGTTCTCTAAATACTTAGAGATTTTCTAGCAACTTTTCTGTTACTGAATTAAATTTAAGTCCATTGTAGTTAATTTTAAGGTAGTGTGGAACCGTATCTGGTACGGTCATTACCGCCTCTTTCTGGAAGGTTGCCTGAGCACATCCCAGAGGCAGAGTGGAGGAGAGAGAACCTTGGCCCCACCAGGGTGGTGGGGACTCAGTAGCCTTTTGAGGCGGGGTGTTTCCTCATCGGAGAAATGAGGCTGACAGTGTCCTGCAGGACTCTCAGCGCTGAGCTAATGTTCAAAAGGCATCTTAGAGAAAGAAGATGCCAGGAATAGTCTCTGGTTAGTTCTTCAGTGTTTTATTTTCAACCTCACATACTTTTTCTGAAGTGCTATTGCTGTTCTTACTAGCTGTGCCAGTGACTGTGCTGTCGGGCTGTCATTCCCCCCTTTTATCGAGGAACCCAAAGCCGGAGAGCTTAGTTAACTTCCCCAGAGGCGTTCACAGCAGAGTAGCAGAGCGAGGATTTGATCTGGGTCTCAGTGCACCGAGTGGACCCTGTGGAGACCCTGTGAATGGTCAGTGTGCCCAAGCTGGGCAACTAAAGTGCACCCAATAGCAGATCGCTAACTAGGGGATATTAGAAACTCACATTTTTCAAAGTAATATTACCCTCATTATATTAGTATTCTATATCTATACACTTTTGTGTAAGCTGCAGGCTCAGTATAGGAATCTAGGCCTCTGACTCCAGGCTCAGTCTTGCCTTTAGGCCTGAGAAAGGTTTCATGTTGGGTCTGTGTCTGGGGCACATTGGGCTTCAGGTCAGGCAGGTGGGCTCCCTTCCAATATGGCCGCCAGCCCCCATGAATGCAGTTCTTAGGGAGGAGTTACATTCTAGATATCCGTTTGGTCCTTGCAGAACCTGGTGTTGAGGGGCAGGGGTATGCTAATCTATAATGATGGATTGAAAAATGGCGCTGGTTCATTTCTATAGAATTGTTAGCTGTACTGTCCAAACATACCTAAGCCACCAGGGGATGAAAGAATATAAAGCCACGTCTGTCACTTTTTAATAGTTCATACTCGGCAGTTTGGTGATGCTCACCGATGGTAGACTGCACGCCCTCTCCTGCACCATTGGCACACATTTGATAATGTTATTCTCATCACTGAAGATAACTTCACTAATTACCAGTTTGTTTCACTTTCCTTAAGTGGAATACCTTATATCTTAAAAGATACCTGTATCTTTTCATTCTGTTTGGCGAGGAAGCATGCAGGAAACATTAATTGTACGGTATTGGCTGCCAGAGTGTTGAAATCAGATTTTGGAGGGAGAACTGCAAGGTGGATTGATGGCTCTTTATTGATTATTTCCATGGAAAATCTGACTTGCTGATAGAGTGCCTTTTCATTGCGAGTAATCATTATTTCTGTGCTCTTTGAAAGACAATCCTGAAAAGCTGAGAGAGTTATATTAGCAGCTGGATGTGTCACTTAACCTGAATCTTCTCTTGTCCAGATAAATATGGCCATAAGTTCCTAAATATTAAAATGGAAAATTTACCGAAACTGGTTTGGCTCAGTGGATAGAGCATTGGCCTGCGGACTGAAGGGTTCCGGGTTCGATTCCGGTCAAGGGCATGTACCTTGGTTGCGGGCACATCCCCGGTGGGGGGTGTGCAAGAGGCAGCTGATCGATGACTCTTTCTCATCGATGTTTCTAGCTCTCTATCTCTCTCCCTTCCTCTTTGTACAAAATCAATAAAATATATATTTTTTTAAAAATGGAAAATTTGACTCTTGAAAATAAATTTACAAAATAATGACAATGGATTATGTTTTCTTTTTCTTTGCATAAATTGCTTTGCTTTCTTTTCCATGAATATAAAGTGTATTTTTTTTCCTCCTTTGGTCAAAATAATTTCCTTTGTTCTTACTTAGTTATTACTATTACTTTTTGTTAACCATATTTTCCCCCACATGTAGTATAGCAAAAATTGAATAATTTATTCAGAAAAAGTCCTATGTTTTTTCTTTTGTCTGCTCCATGGAAAAATGAAAGACTAGAATATGAGCATTTTATACTATAATTATATTTTTTGAATTATCACTATTTACTCCTTTGCTAGTCAATCATTTTTATCAGGCTTTTCTTATGAATCTGTAATAAAATAAAAATGAAGATACAGTCTCCATGATTTCAACAAGTTGAGTCTATTTTTTTTTTTTTTTAATGACAGTTTCACTACAATTTCTTCCTGTCACCACTAGCTGTGACCTCTGGCTATATTGGTGGTTATAAAAGCTTTTATCATCAGGTCCCTCTTTGAGGTTAATTACAGGTTTATTCCTCCTACGGTAATGATGTTCTGACCAATGTTGATATTAAGCAAGTGATATTCACAGAGAAAATTCTCCTGAACTTGTGACAACATATAATAAATACCAGCAGGTTCTATGATGCAGGGAAAGTGGGCTTTGGAGTCAGTAGAACCTGCCTCTTCCTGGCGTGGCTGAAGGGCCGAGCATGGCCTCTGGAAATAAATGTGAAGTGTACGAATCAGGAATGATGTAAGTGCAGGCCTGACAGATGTACCCCATATCACTTGTTTACTGGGCAGGAGGAGAAGGGACCAGCTTTGTCAGTGTTTTTTCTACCCAAATGCTGAGCAGGCGTCTGAATTTTAGATTCTTCTTGATCAATTCTGTGAAGTCCTGTGTACCTGGACTTCCATCTCACGGAATGGAACCAGGTGGACCGAGACACGTGAAGTCCTAACCGTTTGGGCAGCACTGAGCCAGGGGGAGCTCTTTGTGCTGGGAATCAAATGCTTGATTGCTGGCAGGGATTAAAACCCAGGCTTGCCCTGGCCAGTGTGGCTCAATTGGTTGAGCATTATCCCATGCATCTAAAGATCACCAGTTTGCCGAAACCGGTTTGGCTCAGTGGATAGAGCGTTGGTCTGCGGACTGAAAGGTCCCAGGTTCGATTCCAGTCAAGGGCATGTATATTGGCTGAGGGCACATCCCCGGTAGGGGGTGTGCAGGAAGCAGCTGGTTGATGTTTCTCTCTCATCGATGTTTCTAGCTCTCTGTCCCTCTCCCTTCCTCTCTGTAAAAAATCAATAAAAAATATTTTTAAAAAAAATAAAAATAAAAATAAATGAATAAAGATCACTAGTTTGATTCCCAGTCAGGGCAATGCCCAGGTTGTGGGTCAGCCACTAATTGGGTTCAGGGTATATGCATATGCGAGGCAACCAATTGATGTTTCTCTCTCCCTCTCCCTTCTTCTTCCTCTAAGAAAAAAATCAACAGAAACATTAAAAAACAAACAAACAAACAAACACAACAGGCTCACTGAGCATGAGACTTTGATCTCCAAACCCACAGAGACTGCAGACATTTTATGGTAAGGTGACAAAGACACCCTAAACATAGGGCAAATGTTTAACTTTCAACTTCCACTCAAGCCTGAAGGCCTTGCAAGTTCATGAAAAGAAAACCCTGGCTTGCAAATCAGCAAATGTTGATTTTTACAGAATACTCCAATTTGAATGGGCTAAAAGTTAAATCACAGCATCTTTTAAAGTTTAAGTTTTTATATAACTAATGATTCTTGTCAGGTTTCAATGACAGATGTGTGTCCAGTAGAGAGAACGCTGTTTGGAAGCCTTTCTGGAATTTAGCAAACGTAGTCTTTTGTGATGAAGATCATGCATTCTCACCTTGTGGTTTTGTAGTCAATTATGGGCTACACATCCTCTTTCATTTTTGAAAATATTTTTATTGATTTCAGAGAGGAAGGGAGAGGGAGAGAGAAACAGAAACATCAAGGATGAAAGAAATCATTGACTGGCTGCCTCCTGCACACCCCACACTGGGAATCGAGCCTACAACCCAGGCCTGTGCCCCAAACAGGAATTGAACTGTGATCTCCTGGTTCATAGGGTGATGCTTAACCACTTAGCCATGCCAACTGTGCTATCCTCTTTCATTTGTTAGTTAACTGATGCTAAGAAAATCCTATATAATAAAGAGGTAATATGCAAATTGACCATCACTCCAACACACAAGATGGCTGCCCCCATGTGGACACAAGATGGCCACCACAAGATGCCCAGAAGGGGAGGGCAGTTGGGAGGGACCAGGCCTGCAAGGGAGGGCAGTTTGGGATGATCAAGCCTGCAGGGGAGGACAGTTGGAGGAGACCAGGCTGGCAAATGAGGGCACTTAGGGGTGACTGGGCCAGTAGGGGAAGGCAGTTGGGAGCAACCAGGCCTGTAGGGGAGGACAGTTAGGAGTGTCTAGGCTGGCAGTAGAAGGCAGGTAGGGGTGACCAGGCCAGCAGGGGAGGGCAGTTAGGGGCAATTGGGCCAGCAGGGGAGTGGCTAGGTGTCAATCAGGACAGCAGGGGAGAGGTTAGGGGGTGATCAGGCTGGCAGGCAGAAATAGTTAGAGACAATCAGGCAGGCAGGCAGGTAGGTGAGTGGTTGGGAGCCAGAAGACCTGGATTATTAGAGGGATTTCCTACTGCCCGGTTAGGCTCAACCCCACCAGGATCGGGCCTAAATGGGCAGTTGGACATCCCTTGAGGGATCCCAGATTGGATAGGGTGCAAGCTGGGCTGTGGGACACCCTCCCCGCCCTGGGGCACCAATTTCATGCACCAGGTCTCTAGTATGGTATAAAACATAATAAACACAGAACACATTTTCCAACCTGAATATGTTCTAAATAACGTATACTGTGAATGCTATGTTAAGATATCAATGTGCAGATAAACATTTTTATAGGGAAAAAATACTTGGTTATGAGTCACAGCACAGAAAAATGATGTGCTTTAGGTTCAGATATGGCCTTCGTTTTCTGGTTTAAAAAAATGTAGAGATAAAAATGAGATAACTTTGAGGTAATTTTCAGTTAAAAGATTGCTCTCTGCGATTTACTTCAGATCTTCACCAAGGAACCCTTGTTTCATTGATGAGGTTATCATGGGGATATCATCATTAATTTGCTCCCAAAGCTATTATTCTCCTTTCTCCATGTGTTGTTATTTAGTGGTTTTATATTTCAGTAACATGATTTTACTTTTTTTTTTTTTTTTTTGCATTTTTAAAAAAGATTCTGTTCTTTAATGGACCCTTCAAATGACTCTTCTGCTCTTCTTTAATGCTGTGTAATGGAGTGAGTGCCTCGTTGGTTGTTTTTAGATCTATCTAATGTGGTTGCTGCCCCAGATCTCACCTTTGCTGACAGGGAAAGCCCAGCCTTCCCCCATAGTTCAATTTGATGATGTTAATATTGGAATATAGGATTATTAGGTCCGGGAATTTGCTTCAGAAACAAATTGAGGATTGCAGAGGTATTGAGGGGACAGTGCTTCTTTCCTCAGTGGCCCACCATTTCCAGAGGCATGGACACATGGAGGAGACTGACAGCTGTTGGGTGGGGGCAGAGCAGCTGGATAAAGGAAGGTGAAAAGCTTAGCCAAGGAACATATATGCATAACCCATAGACACAGACAGCAGTGTGGTGACAGCCAGGGGGAAGGGGATCAGGGCCTGGGCAAAGGCAGGAAAAGTGGAGCAGGAAATGGGGACATCTGTAATAGTGTCATCATTTAATAAAATAAAATAAAAAAGAAGAAGAAGAAAAAAAGGATTTCCAGGAATATTGGGTTGCAATCATGGATCTTTGTCTACACTCTGTCTGCCTTCTGGGCAGATATCTAGTGCTGTGTCACCACCCCCAAAGGTGCATGTGGCTGTCAGCACCCCCAGGAGCTGGTCAGAAAGGCAGACCCTCAATAGACATATAGGTCAGTAAAGATCAATGGAACACAATAGAGAGGCCAAAAATAAACACGCATCATACAGTCAATTAATATTTGACAAAGGAGGCAAAAACACACAGTCTACTAAAGATGGTCTACTCAATAAATGGTGTTGGGGAAATTGGATATATATGTGCAAAAATGAAACTAGACCACTTTCTTACACTGCACAGAAGAATAAACTCACAATGGGTTAAAGATTTAAATGTTAGACTCGGAACCATAAAAATCCTATAAGAAAACATAGGCAGTAACATCTCAGACATTTCTTATAGCTATATTTTTTTCTGATATATCTCCTTGGGTAATGGAAACAAAAGAAAAAGCAACAAATGGGAACATCAAACTAAAGAGTTTTTGCACAGCAAAAGAAACCATCAACAAAATGAAAAGACAGCCCACTGAATGGGAGAGCATATCCGCCAATGATACATCTGATAAGTGGCTAATACCCAAAATTTATAAAGAACTTATAAAACTCAACACCACCAAACAAACAAACAATCCAACAAGAGTTGGCGAGGATGTGGAGAAAAGGGAATCCCCGGGCACTGCTGGTGGGAATGCAGATCGGTACAGCCACTGTGAAAAATAGTATGGAGTTACCACAAAGAGTTAAAAATGACACAGCAATTCCACTTCTGGGAATTTATCTGAAGAAACCTGAAACATTAATTTGAAAGAATATATGCACCCTTGTGTTCACTGCAGCAGTATTTACAATGGTCAAGGTTTGGAAGCAGCCCAAGTTCTGGTCATCAGTAGATGAGTGGCTTAAAAAAGCTGTGGTACATTTACACAATGAAATACTACAGAAGGAAGATAATCTTACCCTTGGTGCCAGCATGGATGGACCTGGAGAACATTAAGCTAAGTGAAATAAGCTAGTTAGAGCAAGACAAGCACTGTATGATTTCATTCATATGTGGAATCTAATAAACAAACAAAATAGAAACAGACTCATAGTTAGAGAGCAAGCAGTTCAAGGGTGTCTGGAGATGGGAGTGGAGGGGTTGAGCAATAAGGGAAAAGAGAGAGAACTCATGGACAAGGACAATGGAGTGATTGTGGGGGGTAGAGGGGTAGAGGAGTGGGTGGAAGTAGCAGAGGGCATAAAGGGGATAAATGCAAACCCTCAAACCCTGCCCAGACCTCCTGAGTCACAATCCTCATTTAACAAATCCTCAGGCAATGGTCACACACACACACAGAAGGCTCTCGCTCCTTCATGGACCGTGTTAGTGGGTCACATGACAGTGGGCACATAAGGTGATCAAGGCCAAGTCAGTCAGCACTCCTGGAACTTAGCGCCATCGTCTCTAACACCAGGTGACACATCAGCACACGCTGCACTCTGCCTTCCAGGTCCTGTAGGGGAGCCCATTCATTATGCATGTGTGTGAGCACGTCTTCAACATCCTTCTGGGACTGTCTGATTATATCGGTTTCACGGAGCATTTTGGAAAGACTCACAAAAAAATTTTTAGAGCCAAAAGGGAATTGACATTTGAGAATGAGAATATATTCTCTCTCTCCTCACTTTTCTGCTTTCTCCTGCCCATTCCCTGGTTGGTCTGGGGACCCTCTGAGTGGGTGATGTTGGGAAGAGACCTTGGAGACAGCTGAGGCAGGTGGAGGGTGTGGCGGATTGAAGGTGGGCCAGGGAGGCACTTGTGTTCCCTTCACTACTCACACCCAGAAGCATATCTCTGTCTGTGGCTTCATGTGTGGCCTGCGGCTGTGGAAGTGGATATGCCACAAACACGACTCTGGGAGTGGAATGACTAAGCATCAAATCAACGGAGATCAAACCCAGCCTGGAATTATTAATATAATCCGTCCTCAACCTGGAAGCCAGCGACCGCTTTGCATGGTACCGATGTGTGCTTGGCCCAAATAGCCTTGGTGTTGCTGGCAGGTCCATTGTATACCATTGCTTTCCACCGATAAAACGTGTCTCTTGGAAAATACAGGGATCGTTTTACACACTCCCTTCTTGATTCCGTGTTGCACTCTTCTGAATCCTTACATGGTCTTTCTTCATAGATTATGTGTAACTAATTGTCCCTGGTATTATTCTCTTCTTTATTGTTTTCTAAAATGTGGTGGTAAATGTAATTCATCTAATGGTGAATTTAATAGTCCGTTCCAAATATTGCTTCTCCATTGCTCAGATATCAATGTGGAGTCTGTAGAGAGGCGTGTCCCTCTGTTTCCCTGAGGACAGTGGCTCTAGGCTGCTCGCGAGCCACATGCTTTGGCCCCTTGAGTGTGGCTCTTCCACGAAATACCACGGCCTGGGCGAGTCTATGTTGAAGACGTGGCATTAGAAGAAGTTTATGTTAAAAAAATTTGGCTCTCAAAAAAAATTTCAATCGTTGTCCTGTTGATATTTGGCTCTGCTGACGAATGAGTTTGCCGACCACTGCTCTAGGCTATACCTGTTGTTTCATCTGGCCCAGGGGCAGGCTCTGCTCACTCACGCTCTCTCCCAAGTCTGGGGCACTTGGTTCCAAACACTGACATTGGCTTCTAGATAGGCACGTGATCAGGATACCATTTCACCCTCTAGGAAGTATTTATGAGCAAAGCCATGAGTTATCTACCATAGCTTCATTTCCCCGGATCTTATCATTGGGCGCATGGGATATGTACAGATTCTCAGGGACTAAGTATTTATGAGGTGTGTTCATATCTATTTCTCCGCATTGCTGTCTGTCCTCCTGCAATAAATGGTGCATTTTAAAAACCATTTCTGGGACCTGTCCTTCTTGTTGGGACTATTATCTTATTTTCTGAATTGTGGTGTGTGTATGTTTGTGTGTGTGTGTGTGTGTGTGTGTGTGTGTGAGAGAGAGAGAGAGAGAGAGAGAGAGAGAGAGAGAGAGAGAGAGAGGGAAAGAATGTGTCTTTTTGCTACTTTGGCAACCTGATAGTCACAGTGAAAACATGTGACACAGGTACTTTACGATTTGTTGCCTTTTAAACAAGTATTCTCATTATTTCAAAAACAATTGTGCCTCTCTTCTTGCTGTTATCTGACATGAATGTTTGGATTTAGACATGAAATCAGTCACACATTCAGAATCGATATACGGATGAGCTACTTTGTAGGGTTTTTATTACACAGAGATCCTAGGACGAGGCAGCCCATCTCAGGAGGCTTAGCTGGTTCTGTTAAATCCCGGAATTTAGGACTATAATCTTAAACCACAGAATGACATTTATCTAAAGTAATTACCTTGTGACTCAAGCACATTTCACTAGTATTTGGTAATCTCACCAGCATATGGGGTCAGGGAATTAAAAATAAGAATCAGATCAAATAAATTACATTTTTTTCAGCATCCTTAGAGGATAATGTGTGGCTCAGGAACTGAAAATATGTTTGACTGAGTTACTTGTTTATATTCTTTAGAAAGAAATAAATCCTAATATGAACATGTTGGTAAGCTTTAAAAGAGAGGAAGGATAGCCCTAGCCAGTTTTGCTCTGGGGTTAGAGGGTCTGTCAGCCAATGGACTGAAGGGTTGCGGGTTCGATTCTGGTCAAGGGCACATACTTGGGTTGTAGGTTCAATCCCCCGCCCTGGTCAGGGCATGTACGGGAGGCAACGGATTGATGTGTCTCTCTTACATTGATGTTTCTCTCTCTGTGTCTCTCCACTCCCTTCCATTCTCTCTAGAAAAAAAAAAAAAATGAAAAAATATCTTTGGGTAAGGATTAACCAAAAAAAAAACAAACAAAACAAAACTAAGATAAAAAAATAGTTTCATTTCAGAGGATTCTGGGATTCTGCTGTCATGTGTAGCACACTGTGGCCATTGGTCTAAGTGAGAATACCTCTCGCTTTATTCTGTTTATTTCCATTGTCACTCCCTTGAGCGCCCCTCCCCCACGACAATCATTTGAAATGTGCTAACGTGTTTAATTTTCATCTTTTTGTACATTGTGAATTATTTTATGCAAATGATGGTTTAAATGTACATATTCAAATGATGTCATGCATCTTTTCATTGTCATCAGTTCTGTGTGTGGGATTTTCCCATGCTGCTCTGAGTACATTGAATTTCTTGTACCTTCCAGCTACAGTGTGCGCTGTGGTTTGTAACTACCACCTTTTACTCATCTACTTCCCTACAAGTGGACACTCAGATTTTAAGATCCCACCAACGTAAATATCACTACAGCAAATTTCCTCAGATTTGTCTTTTTCCAACCCGTGTCCGAGTTTCTTGGGGAGATAGGCACAGAAGAATTGACCACATGTTCCAAGATTGCTCTGCCTCGTGGCTGCTTTACTCTGCTTCCTATTTACAAGGCAGGAGGGTCCCCATGTTCTTATAGTCTCACCAACCCTTCAAAATACCTGGTTTTCTAATTTTTAAAAATATTTTTTCATTTGATTTCAGAGAGGAAGAGAGAAGGAAAGAGAGATGGAAACATCAATGATGAGAATCATTGATTGACTCCCTCCTGCATGTCCCGACTGGGGATCAAGCCCACAACCCAGGCACATGCCCTTGACCAGAATCGAACCCGGACCCTTCAGTCTGCAGGCAGAAAATCACTCTATCCACTGAGCCAAATTGGCGAGGGCGAGTTTCTAATTTTTGATAGATGAAAATATCACTGTTTTGAGTCTTACTTTTTCTCATTACAAAATAATTTTTGAATTTTTGTATATCCATTTAAACCTCTGAGTTTTCTTTTTAAAAATTGCTAATTAATATTCATTGTTCTATTAATATTAGGGGTTTCAGTCTTTTTGATTTTTAGGAATTCTGCACATATTTTAAATATTAAGTTTTGTTGATTTTAGACATTAAAAATATCTTCACCTACCCTATCTAGTTTGGCTCAGTGGATAGAGTGTCAGCCTGTGGACTGAAGAGTCCCAGGTTCAATTCTAGTTACGGGCACATGCCCAGGTTATGGGCTCGATCCCCAATAGGGGGCATGCAGGAGACAGCTGATAAATGATTCTCTCTCATCATTGATGTTTCTATCTCTCTTCTTCTTCCTTCCTCTCTGAAATCAATTATATATATATATATATATATATATATATATAATATATATATACACACACACACACACACACACACACATTTATATAAATATATATGGGTATATATTTATATATTTATATAAATACACACACACACACACACACACACACACACACACACACACTAGAGGCCTGGTGCAGGGGAGGGGTGTCCTTCAGCCCAGCCTGCACCCTCTTCAATCTGGGACCCCCTGAGGGCTGTCCGACTGCCCGTTTGTTATTTTATAACTTCATTTTCTATTTTGACAGACAGAGCTATAATCTCCCTTTAAGGGCTGCTTTCACTGTATTCCACACATTTTGATATGTTGTGTTTTCATTATCTTTCAGTCCCCCAAATTTTCTATTTTTCCTTGTGGTTTTTCTGTAGATCAGCACCTATTTAAAATTATGTTATTGAACTTCCAAATACTTGAGTAATTTTAAAGCTATCTTATTATTATTGATTTCAATTTTAGCGCCATTGTTGTCATATAGCAGAGTTTGTATGAATTATTATGATTTGAGTGTTTTTTAAATGTCCAAGAATATGATTTATCTTAGTGAATGTCTTATGGCCTCTTGGCAAGAAATCTGTATTATGCAATTGTTCAGTGCAGTGTTCTATAAATGTTAAATAGGTCAAGTTGTTTGGAAGTATTACTCAAACCTTTTATACTTTTTTTCATATTTGGGTCTACTTATTTTATCAGTCATACAGAAAGGTATGTTAAAATCTCCCTATGAATGTAGGCTTTAAAAATGTTCCCTTCATTTTGTCATTGTTTGCATTATGTGTTTTGTAGCTCTTTGTTGGGTAGATATAAACTTAGGTTTGTTATTCTTGATGGAGTGCCTCTTAACATTATGAAATATTCCTTTTTATTTCTGCTGTTACTTTTTGGTTTGAATTGTGTTGCATCCAATATAAACATAGCCTTGGATAGTATATTGTTTTTGAACACTTTATTTTCAACCATCTGTTTCCTTATGTTCTAAGTGTGTCTCTTGTAAGAGGCATACATTTGGATCCTGCATTAAAAAAACTAGTCTTTAAGTGCAATTTAGTCCATTTTATATTTAATGTAATTATCAACATGACTGTGTTAAAGTATTTTTTCTTGGTATAGGTTTCTCTTATTTCCTGCCTCATTTTGAATGATCAAGTAATTTAACTACTTAAATATATATTTTTGTTATTTTTAGGGTTGCTAGAATTATAATATTTATTTAACTTATCATTTTCTAATTTCCAATTATATTGAACTCCATAAGATGCAAAAGCTTTATGGTTGTATAATTCCATTTATCTCATTCCCACCTCTTTTGTTCTTTTATTTTTCTATATTCTATGAACCTCACAACATGTTGTTACTACTAGTGTTTTTGCTTTGAAAAATTATAGCTTAAATCTGTATTTGATGTATCTTATATAGATATCACAAACATATATTTATCTGTATACACAAACACATGCATATTAAAGAAGTTCTTTTACCTGAAGTTCTTTTAGCAATTCTTATAGCTACAAGGTTTCTATGTTTTCCTTCAGCTGAAAGGGTCTTTATTTAGCCTTCATTTTTAATGTGTACTTTGGTTAAATATAGAATTACATATTGACAGTGATTTTCTTTTGGCACTGAAAGTTTTATTCTACTGTGAGAAATTCAACCATCATTTTTTTATACTTCCTTCCTTTTCATATGACATTGCTTTGTTTTCAGGCTTCTTTTTAGAATTTTTTCCCCATTTTTTGGTTTTAGATAGTTTGCCTCTGATGAGCTATACATGGTTTAAAATTTTTGTGGTTTGCTGAGTTTCATAGATATGTAGATTGATATATTTTTATCGATGTAAATATTATTTACTACTAGGGGACCAGTGCACAAATTCTTGCACCTTGAGAAGAACTGTGGACCACAGGCTGCTGTGGGCACAGGGACAGGTCTCGGCCCATTCTCTGTGCCCCCACCTAGACCCTCCTGCCATGGCCTCTGGTCCCCTGTCTGCCAGCAGCCCCGCTTCTGCCGATGCCAGTCCCATGTGCTGATGGCACCAGCCTGGCTCCTACCCGCTGGTGGCATGGAGCAATTGGGACCTGCACCAGCAACGGGTGTGAGTAGGGCCAGTGTCATTAGTGGGTGTGAGCGTTGGCTGATGCCCTAGTCACCCCTCAGGAGCAGGGGGAGTTGGAGAAGCCCTCAGGGGCGATTGGGGCCAGCAGCTGCCACTCATACCTGCTGACGGCACCAAGTGATCGGGACCGGCTCTGAGCACCAGCAGCAGATGCAAGCGAGAATGGTGCCAGCAGTGGGTGTGAGCACAGGGTGGGACTGCAGTGTGCAGGAGCAAAGAATTTTCAGTAACCACCAGAGGGTTGCCCCAATGACAGCGACTGGCAAGCCCTGCCTTGGTCTGAAACCCCCACTCACCTGCTCCACCATCCCACCACAGCTGACACCGGCCATGTTCCGCACTCTGCCACCTGCTGCCAAAGCCTGTCATGTTCCATGCATGCCCCCTGTTGGTCAGTGCACGTCATATAATAGCAACAGGTTATTCAGTTGTTCTGCCATTGGGTGTATTTGCATATTAGCCTTTTACTATTTAGGATAGTCTCTAAAATTTTTTTCAGTCCCTTTTGGGACTCCAATTATTGATGTGCTTGAGAGTATATTACAGATCTTGGATGCTTTGTTTTTTATGTGTGCTTTCTCCCCCCCCCCCTTTTTTTTTATTCTCGTTGTGTTTCAGTCTAGATAGTATCTATTGGCTTGCCTTTGATTTCATTTATATTTTTTCTCTGCAATGTCCATCTCCTAATTAACCCATCAACTAAATTCTTCTTCTTTGATATCACATAATTACATTTTGATAGTCCCATTTGAGTTTTGTTTTTACTGTCTCCATTTTCTGCTGAAATTTCTATCTGTTCATACAGGTTTCCATCATTTTTTTTTCTATTGTAGATCCTTCATTATCATGACTTTCAAGTCCCTGAGTGATAATTCAACTCATCTGGGCCATTTCCATATTTGATTCTATGAACAGCTCTCCTTTAAGAAAAAAAAAAAAAATAGGCCCCGTGTTCTCACTTCTTTGTGTGTCTTGTGATTTTTATTTCATGCGAAACATTGTGCTGGGGTTGCAATGAGCAAAATGTGCCTCCTGACAAGGACATGCCCTTTTGCCAGGCTGAGGGTGCGGGGCTAAGTCGCTTCAACGCATAGCTGAACCGGGCGTGGGCTCTGCTGCAGAATTAGAATCTCTCATGAGAGTCAGTTCACCGAGGGCCTCAGGCATGTGCAGCTGGGGTTGTGACTGCTCCAGAGGGCTTGGGCTCTGAGCACCAGCCGCTCTTCCGGTCTGTCTGTGCTGTGCAGGGCCACTCACCAGGGACATGCTCTTTCTGCTGATAGCCGCCTGCCAGCATTTTGAGCTTCTGGAGTGTTCTCTTTGCTCTCTGTACTTGGTCCTGGCTTTCCGCACCTGGGGCATCTCTTTCCTCCCGAGGGGACTGCTCTCAGCCTCTGGAGGGTCATACAGTGTACGTGGTAACTGTCCAGGGAATTTTGTAGGGACTTTTTTGTTCTTGTTTTTTTTCTGCCTTTCTCCCAGCTTTAGGCATTTATTTTGTTCGCTGACTCTCGCCTCTTGACTTTTCTGTCATAAACTTTCTCTTGCCACTTATCAATTATATACTATGAAATATTCTGTGTGTTGTATTATGATACTTAAAATTACGATACTGCTAGGTGCATATTTTAAATCCCCTTTGGGGGAAACCGGGGGCATAGAAAAAAAAAGCAAATAAATTGGGGGGAAACCTAGCTGCATTAACCTAAAAAGAACATTGCTCATTATACACAATTTGAGCTTATGAACAATGTTCAATAGCTCTGGCTCAAGGTGGCCCATCAGTGAGATCAGTCAGGGTCCATGGGAGATAGATAGATGAAAGACAGAAGATAGATAGGTAGATAATATATATCAAGGAATTGGCTCACATGATTATGGAATCAGAGTGAGTAAGTCTGAAACCCACAGGCAGTCCAACAGGCAGTCCATGAGGGCAGGCTGGGAACTCTGGGCAGGAGCTGACCTTGGTCCACAGGCTGAGTCTCTTCTTCCTGCAGGGAAACCTCAGTTTGCTTTAAGGCCTTTCTGTTGATCAGATGACACTCCCCTAGATTACCCAGCATAGTCACATTTCCTGAGAATCTACTGATTGATGGTGTTAACCGCATATACTATAATAATTACCTTTCCAGCAACACCTGGACTAGTATTGGAAATCTTGGTGCTACTGTCCAGCTGTAAGCTAACACATAACTGTCAGATGCAGTGGACAAGGGCCTCTCTCACAGTGCTCCTGCCTGGGGGGGGGGGGGGGGGGATGGTACTTCCTTTCCTTGCTAGCTGGCTGACCTTTTGTCAGAGAAACATGGCATCCACCCACCAGATGGTGCAGGTAATGAGGTTGTTTTGGAAGCATTCTGTGCTACATAATGTAGACTGCTTTGAATTAAAGGGAGAATTTAAAAATAATTTGAAACTCTGTTAAATATACATTTGCTAAATCCAGTCCATGATAAATTCAAGTGACTTTGGAGCCTCGAAGAACATATTGGGTGGTGAGCAGGGGTGTGGAAGGCCAAATCAGACTGACCCTGAGCCAGGGGGTTAGGGCACCCAGAGAGTCTTGAACTCCTTGGGTGCATTTGAGGGTCAGCGGTTTAGCCGTGTCTGCCTTTCACTGTGGAGAAGGTTCCACAGTCCCCTCGGTTATGTTAAGATTTCAGTCCATCGCTTTTACTCTTTCCCCTCCTCTGTGTGATGAAGTGTGAGGGCATATGCTGGGTCGTGGCATCCTGCCAGGGTCTCAGGATTTTGGTCTTGGAAACGCTGGGTCATTTGAGCAGCAGTTCCCAGAGTCATTGTACCAGCTGCTGGGTCAATGTTCTGATGCACACGTTAAGGGCAGGCTAATGGGAAAACCCTGACCCCTGAAATTTAGGGCCACAGTAACACATGTGAACATGGGAAAAGGATGAAGGCCAGATGACCCATCTAGCAGGGGGGAAGGGACTGGGTTTAAATCGGGACTGAAGTGTCTCCCCTCTGGCTGTGAGAATTCACATGTCAGCTCTATCAGTGTGCCTGTCTTCACGAAGCACCTCTGAGATCGTGTGTGAAGTTTATAAAGAATGGTTCACCTGTTGCAGGTGTGTGTTGGCATGTGTGGAACTGGGAGGATCGATAATAATCCGATCTTCCAGTACGCGGTCTGCAGGAAGACCAGCATGGGTTCTACATGTGGCTGAAAGTGACCCATTCGGAGGCATTTTCCTCTCTGAAAGTTCCATCTCCGGGTTATGTGATGCTGACAATGAGTGCGGAATGGGACCAGGAGCCCGTCCACAGATAAGGAAGTCTGGCTGCCGCTGCTGTCCGTCTAGAAGACCCCAAGGCGCTGATGCGAACATGTGGCTGTTGGTGATGATTCAGGAGCCATTTACAATGTGGGACAGCCACTGAGTTAATGCAAATCAGTTCCAGTTTCAATCTGATGTTACTTCTTCCGGGGTTCCTCTAGGGGTTTACCTGTGAGGACGTGTCAGGAGGCTTCTCACACACACAGTGGCCTCTTAGCTGCTTCCGTTGGATGTACATCCATCAGAGGCTAGTCCCGAGTCGGCTCCAAGAGCCATGGTTTTCTCCTTCCCTCCCACCCCCCACAATCCCCTGAGCGCTTGTGTAGCTCCAGGCAGCTTCCTCTCCTTTCCGGGAGAGAAGTACCTGCCTTCCTTCGCTTCTCCAAGTGAGTGTCTTCTCACTGGGCTGCCCCATGGATGGCCAGTAAGCTGTCAGGTGACCCAAGCCTCATTGGCCACATCGGTCTTTCAGTCTCAGATGCCCAGCAGCCCTGGGGCAGAGGCCAGGTCAGGCGTAGAAGAGATGCTTGCACATTGGCTGGCAGATGAGAGTAAACATTCAAACCCTCCATGCCTCCATTTCCCTCTTGTGTCTTTGCTTCATAGTCTTCACAGTGCATTTCCTTAAGATTCTGTGGAAAATACTATGCTAAGTGAAATAAGCCAGTCTGAGAAAGACAAATATCACACGATCTCACTTACCTGTGGAATCCAATGGATAAAATGAATTGACCAACAAAATAAGACCCGAAGCAGGAAGGCATGGAACAGACTGACATGCCTTGAGGTGGGGATGAGGGAAGAGAAGAAAGAAACCAAATAATTTATATACGAGCACATGAAATTCGTGCACGGGTAGGGTCCCTAGGCGTGGCCAGCGATCCGGGCCTTTCAGCTGCCAACCGGGGCCTTCCTTCCGCTGGCTGCCTGCCATCGGCTGGGGCCTTCATTCTGCGCCACCCCCTGGTGGTCAGCACACATCATAGCGAGTGGTCAAACTCCAGGTTGGTTGAACTCCCAAGGACACAATTTGCATATTAGCCTTTTATTATAAAGGATGTGCATAGCCCATGGCCACAGGCAATAGGGTAATGAAGACCTGGGATGGGGGTGGGGAAGGGAAAGGAGGATGGGGGTAAATGGGGAGGAAATGGGAGATACCAATAATATTATCAACAATAAAAAAAGGATACCATAGAAAAGACAACACTTTGGGGAGGTGCTTGGCGAAGCAGCATTGCCCCTATACCCTGCCTCTCTCACCCCTACCTCTATCCCCTTCAGCTTCCAGATACCCACCTTGGAGGCACATCCTTAATGTCAAGTAATGCTCACACTAGTTCTGTATTAAAATAAGCTTTCACATAGTGTACGTAAAATGTAGTTTTGTGCATTTTTTAAGTCAAGACACAGGATCTCAAGGAACGTGGTACCCATGACAGACACTTGAGACCGTGTCATTGGCAGGTCCTCATCACTGTCTCAGAGCCATGCGAGCCCATCATGGTGTCTCAGCCCCTTTATGCCTCTGTCCTCCCTCTTCCTCCTGGTGCCAGCTCTGTCCTTTTCATCCTGCGTCAGAGCTCCTAGCACTTCAGGCCTCCATCCATCTGCCTTTCAGCTTCTGCCCTCTGTGTTCTGCTGATAGCCTTCGAAAGCCACCATCCAGACTCCCCAGGTCTGCTATTCAATATGCCACGCATAACACAGCCCTCCCCCACTGTCAGCCTCAGGTCCAAACATCTGTGGCCAAGGAGACGAGCCATGAAGTGCAAAGCCTGACCCTTTGCAGGGAAATCGTGGGGGCAGGGAGAGGGGGGAGCCTTTCTGAGTGTCTCAGCCAGGGCAGGGGAGCTCTGCCCACCATTGCACAGTCCTGCTACCACAACCCGGATTCCTTTTAGCTCTCCCTTTCCAGGGGTAACTCTCTCCCTCCCTCTCTCCCTTTCTCCCTCTCTCTCTTTATACCCCCCTCTCACCTGCCAACACAGGCTATGTACCTCATCCTTGAATAGGTCCTGAGAGCCAAAGGCACTTGTTCAATGTGAAAACCAGAAGAGTTTGATGCTTTAGGAGATGTGAGAGTCTGCCTTGATGGAAAGACTGTGGGAGGCTGGTCCAGCCACTGCTGTGAGTCTGGCCTTGGGAAGCAGATATACCAGGAATGGGTCCAGGTCAGCCTTACTCCACAGGCGTGAACTTGGGTAGTTTCCTCAACCCCTCTGAGTTATCTCTCAAATAGAGACAAACGATTTGCAAGAATGAGTGCAGAATAAAAATACCAGTGGTTCCCAATACTATCAATCCAAACTCCCTTTGGATAACAGATGTTTTGGAATAATCCTTTACTTCCTGAAGTGAAATTTATAAGTAATATTACCTATCTGTCCACATACAGGGTCAGAATTCATAGACATGCCATGTAGGGTGATTCATTGCCAAGGGGCCAACTTCCTGGCTTCGTGTCTGAGCATGACCAAGGGAAATGCATATTTCATTCATGATGTTTATTTTACGTTGTCTTCCGATTACAATTAACTCATTATATTGAGTTTTAATAACTTTATTTAGGCATAATTTACATATCACAAAACTCACCCATTTTACATGTATAATGTTTAGTATATTTACAAAGCTGTGAAAACCTAACCAGAATCAAATTTTTAAAAATTTCCATCAATAAAAAAGTAACCCTGCAACCATGAGCAGTCATTCCCCATCCATGTCCCAGCTCTAGGCAACCACACATCCACTTTCTGCCCAGAGACGTTTTATGCAAATGGGATCATAATATTTGTGGTCTTTCACATCTGTTGTTTTCCACTTATAGTGTTTTTGAGGTTGTATCAATAATACCTTGTTGCTTTTTATTGTAAAACTAGAGGCCCAGAGCATGAGTAGGGTCCCTAGGCCTGGCCAGCCATTAGGGCCGATCCGGTTCTCTGCCTCCCTGCATCCCCACTTCCTCCTTCCCTCACTTCCTTAGCATCTGGGAGCCTGGCAAAAATCACACTTTTGAAAAAAAAAAAATCAATATGCATTTGGACCGAGTACCAAATATTCCTGTTGAGGAGCTAAATGGAATTAGATTCCAGAATCTGAAGATAATAAACAGGTTTCTCATCTGCATCAACACCACAGGCCATTCAAAGGCTCTTGAAACTTGGTGACATTATTCCCCACGTGGGATTGGTCTTCACATTTAGGACTTTGGGGGTCCCAGCTTCTCCCCATCTCTGCCCCACCAGAGCCCCCCTCATCATGGAAACACAATCCCCATGTGTTTCCAGAATGCACCCCTCCCCCCCAACACACACACAGGCTGGTACCATTCCATGGAAATGGCACTGATGGAACCCACAGGGTGACATGTGTGGGCTGGTTATAATGTCCCTCTCATCCTGCCCATGTCTTGCATGCTCCTTCATTTGGTCTTGACAACATCCCATGCAGGAGGCCAGGCTTCAAGAGAGAAGCTAAGCATCTCACACACGATCTGTAGGAGGAGGGGCTGCTGTGACCAGGGATGCCCTCCGCATCCTTTCCAAGTATGTGTGTGAACAGGACAAAGGAGACCCAGAAATGGTGATAGGGAGCCGAAACCGGTTTGGTTCAGTGGATAGAGCATCGGCCTGCGGACTGAAAGGTCCCAGGTTCGATTCTGGTCAAGGGCATGTACCTTGGTTGCGGGCACATCCCCAATAAGAGGTGTGCAAGAGGCAGCTGATCCATGCTTCTGTCCCATTGATGTTTCTAAATCTCTAATCCTCTCCCTCTTTGTAAAAACTCAATAAAATATTTTTTTAAAAAAGAAAAAAAGAAATGGTGACAGGGAAGTAGCAGGAGGAAGGGGTGGGAGGAGGGGCGCTGACTCAATAAAGCAGCCCTGCCTCCCCCGGGCTGGCTGGTTCCTGTGCAAAACCCTGAACTGTTTCCTCGAATTCACTCTGAAGATTAATTACCGAGCCTGAGCGGAGAGCTGGGAGGAGGCGAACCCACCACTGTTTTCGTTTCTCTCCCTCTCGGGGAGATTCCTGCTCCATAATCATTTTTTCTGCAGATGGGCTGTTTTGATGCTAAAGCGCTTGGTTTCCCATGGTAACTGTGTGCTTCCCTCTAACACAAGGTTTCTAGGGGAAAGCAGCCAAAAGTGTCTTATGGTGGTTTCTGTTTTCGCATTTTAGAAGTCTGTCCGAATACCTTGATCGTGGTCACCATTAGGTGTTTGATATTTAAAACAGAGGGCAGGACAGAGCATGGGTGTTGATAGAGGGAAGGCTGAGCCAGGACCTTCAGCCCTGTCTCCTCCCGTTCTGCATCCCACCTCCGGACTGGCCCTCCAGTGCGCTTTAACAGGAGGCTCGTTTTGTTTTTATTTGTTTTGTGTTTTTATAGTTTTGCTTCTAAACATGCAACTGAAAACCGGGAGTTACTGAGTAAAGAGAGGTGATCCCCCACTAGGACATTTTATTCTTCAACACCAAGGCGATACCCTTGACCTAGTACAAGGTGGCCAACTTCCGGGCTGGCCTTCAGTGCTTCTCCTCGGTGTGTTAGTCGGTCCCAAGCAGCAGGGTGACTAACGCTCCTGGTTCGCCAGGGACGGAGGAGGTAACTGGGATGCATGCTTTCCAAACCAAAATCCTGGACAGTTCTGGGCCAACGGGTCGCCCTCTCTCAGTGGTTTCAGTGGGCGAGAGCACACTGGCACTTTTGTCTATTTGAGATGGCACTGCCTCCTTGACCATGGACTCTCTCCCACTCCTATGGGCACTCTCTTGGGCAGAAGTCAGCCTGGCTTGTGCCCACGGGCCATGCCTCCCACAGTTCCATTCTGCACATGCTTCATCTTAGCACCCCTCTCCTGCCTGCTGGTTTCCATGTTTGGGCTGCTGATTCCCTCTGATGGTCCTTGCTCTGGGCATGCTCAGTGAGGACTGCGGATCTGTGTGTAGGTGGCGAGGAGTCATCTCCTTCCCGCTTCAAGCTGTCAGGTGACCTCCGGCTGCACCATAGTGAAATGAGGCTTCAGCCTCCCACCCTCAGCCGTGTCCCAGGGCGCCCGGTGTAAGATCTGTGCAATTTTGTGTAATTACATCCAATTGCTCACTCAGTCTCTGACCACTTTCTGAGGAGCTGTTATTTTCAGGGGTAACAGGGATTCGGTGCAGGAAGACGGTGATGTGAGGGAGAAACAGGGAGTGACTGTGAGGAGGAACTTGAGATAAAGGCTCAGCTTCTTCTGGGGGAGAGGCGGGTGCATGGCGTGATGTTGAGAGGATGGAGGGGAGCAAGCAATCGATGATGTCACAGGAGCTGAGCACACCTCTCCCAGCGGAGACCAGGATGTGGGCAAAGTTAGTCACATGGACAGGTGATGAGGTTTGTGTCCTCTTTGAAGAAGTCAGCAAAGGCACTCTTTTTTATTTTTTAATTGAAAGACTTTATATTTCTAGTGTTTTAGGTTCATAGCTGAATTGAGGAGAAGGCACAGAGATTTCCCATGTGCCTCATGACCCCACAGGCACAGCCTCCCCCGCTTTAAACTTCCTCCATTAGACAGTCCATTGGTGACAACAGATGGGCCTACAGTGACATGTCATTATCACTCAGAGTCCATCGTTTACACCTGGGTCATTCTCGGTGCTATACATTATGAGTTTGGAGAGATGTATAGTGACCTGTATCCATCACTACAGGGTAACACTCACTAATTTCACTGCCCTAAAAATCCACTGTGCTCTGCCTGCATATTCCTCCCTCCCCTCATAATCCTGGGCAACCCTGACCCTTTTACTGTCTTCATAGTTTTTCCTTTTCCAGAAGGTCATATTGTTGAAATCATACATTGTCCTGTCTTCTCAGATTGGCTTCTTTCGTGTAGTAATATACATTCAGGTTTCCTTGACATCTTTCCCTAGCTTGAGAGCTCATTTCTTTTTACTACTGAACTAGAGGCCTGTAGCAGGAAGAGATTCATGCAATAGGCCTTCCTTCCCTTGGCTTCCAGCACCAGTTTTCCTCCTGCACCTGGGACCCAGGCCTTCGCTCTGGCTGGAGTCTGCCGCCTTTTGCTGCAGAGTCTGCAGTCTTTGTCTTTGCTGTGGCCAGAGTGCTGCTCCTGTAGATCCCTTCCAACTCCTGTAGAGCCCTTCAAGCCCCTCCCCCAATCCCTCTCATAGCAGGCACCCAGCCACTCTGCGCCTGGAGCAGCTGGGCAGCTGCCATCTTTCTCCTTCTAATTTGCATATTCCCTCCTGATTGGCTGGTAGATGTATCGGGGTGATGGTTAATTTGCATGTTTCTCTTTTATTAGTGTAGATAATATTCCATTGTCTGGATGTACCAGAGGTTTTGTTTGGTATTTTTAATCCATTCATCTATAGGATAACTTGATTGCTTCCAAGTGTTGGCAATTATGACGGAAGTCACTTTTAAATAATGAAAAATATGTGACTTGATGAGTTTACAAAGTGAAATAGACCAGGATGTTATTAAAAATGGAAATGTGTACAAAGGGCCCAAGGCCAGGCTCCCTCCCTTCATCCTTTGGCTGCGAGTTCATCTCAAGGCCCGCCCCCCCCCACCCCCACCCCCGCCCCACCTCAAGCAATTTCAGCGACTCCCCATACATTCCTTCCCTCCCTACAAAGGGGAACAGCTGCTTTGTCTGCGTGCTTTTGTCATTATTATGTTTCACAAATGTCACCAGGAGAGCTGGGATTTGAACTAAGATTGAAACAAAAAAGGAAGAGTAGAAAACTATCTCACAGTGACAAACCTTCACAAACCCCACGTTTTATTAAGGTGTAAGCCAGTGAAAGAAGAGCCAGAGGAAATGAGGTGTCATTTCACCAAACAAAAGCTTACAATGGTTGACCAAATAGATTGTCTCAAGTGGCAGCCCCCAAAACAGGGGTCTGCCTGTGGAAACAGACTTCATTGAACACAAGGCATTTTACGTTTTTTCTAAGAACTTCCTCCTGTGAGAAAATGGTGGAATGATGTGCATTAGAAATGCATATGAACTTATTTTTTGTCAGTTATACTTTCAAAGGATGTATGTACTTTTGAAAAACACACACACTTGCTTGTGGGATATGTTGCCACCAGGGGGCACTAGGTCCTCACTCATTTATTCTGAAGGACTGGATCTCCTCTGTAGGTGGTTAGCACCATTAGGGGGTCAGGTGTGGAAACGGAGGTCACACTGTGGTGTAGAATCTAGCCCAGTTCCTTATCAGTCCATTGGAGCCATACTGGACTGTTCTAGCACATGTTGGCAATGAATGCCACAGTTGGCCATCTCAGATTTTTCTTTCTTTCCCCAAAGTAGCATTTATTATTTGTTTACCCATGATTCCTAGTGCAGTCCCCATAAACAAAGAGGTCTTATGTGTAATATTAACAGTGGATAAACGGCAGTCGCCCCTGTCCTCACATCATTCAGCCTGGGGTCAATATCAACATCAAGTGGCTTGTGGATATTCACAGGAACGTGGGGCCATGGACTCGGGAGCTGGTCAGGAATTTCCAGATCACACCCTCCAGCCCCCCAGTCACTGCTTCGCCTCCTGCTGCTGGTCCTCCAGTCTTGCCCTGATGTTTACGGGGACCTCCTACTTCCATGGAGGAGCCAGAAACATCCTTCCTTGTGTCAAGATGACACATGTGTTGCCGAAACCGGTTTGGCTCAGTGGATAGAGCTTCGGCCTGCAGACTGAAAGGCCCAGGGTTCGATTCCGATCAAGGGCATGTACCTTGGTTGTGGGCACATCCCCAGTGGGGGGTGTGCAAGAGGCAGCTAATCAATGCTTCTCTCTCATTGATGTTTCTAACTCTCCCTCTCTCTTCCTCTCTGTAAAAAAAAAAAAAATCAATAAAAAATATTTTTTAAAAAAAGGTGACACATGTGGACTCCTGGGAGTCCTGCCGCACAGCTCTGACATCTTCTCATCTTCCATAATGAATGGGAATTGGACAAGTGTGGAGTTTGGGAAACAGAGCATTTGCAAAGCACAAAGCCAGACTTGTGGGGAGTCATAAAGGACTCGAGGACTGTTGTGCTGCTCCTCTTCAGTAGATCTTGTAGTGAGCAGGTTTTCGCGTGACTTTATGCTCTCAATCAGGGATATTTTATGGCTGCAAACTTGTGTCTGTTGCATAAATGAGACCATCAGGCCCCAGAACTACAACATGAACTTCCCGTGAACTTGCAGCGAGTTCTGTTTCTACACCCACGTGGGGGAAATTTTCATCATTTTCTTTTATATGTTCTCCTGACACCCACAAGGGAGAGAGCTATCAAATTACAGTGCCATCTACACTTTATGGTGAGATGGAAAGAACAAGAATCAACAATTTCAATGAGAATCCTTATATATGTATTTCTCATTCTGTTAGCAATGAAATAATTTGTCAAATGGGCCACAGGAGAAATAAGGAAAGTAATAATAATAATTAAAAAGAATTTTTAGTGTGGTTTAAAAAAAATACACACAAACAACTGTTAGCTCAAGCATTTTTAATCTGTTTTGGTGGCGTGAAGTAGCAGATAAATGTTCTTCTCTTCTTGACCATCTCCTGATACCCCAGAGACAGCAGAGGGTAGGGAATTGTCTGTGATGGCCCTTGTTGAAGGAAAGGGAGACCAGCTCTAATCTGTGAGTTGGTTTCATTGATTTTCTAAAAGAAAAATGAAGGGTTGGTTCCTACAACATCACTGGGGAAAACCTCCCACCACGGATCCTAATGGGAAGCCCCCAAAATGGGCAGCGGGGTGGTCCCAAACCAGCATCCTTGCTCCTCCTCGAAGTGCTGGGGAGGAAGCTGGGAGTCCTGGGCAGCAGCTAAGCACCCTGCTCCACAGGCCCCCTGAGCTCACAGTGCTCAGTTGCTGAAATCACCTGTGGGTGGTAGCCCGCTATTAATTTCTTGATGTTGGTGACCCTCCCCAACATCACTTGCAGGGGGTCCTTGCCAGGAATCATGGCAGCTAAGGAATGATTTCTCACTGGAAGGCAGTAGAAGGCAGCTGGGAGGCTTGTCCAGAGCTTCCCTCATCTTGAGGTGACCCGAGGGGCAACTCTGTGCTTCTCAAAGTGAAAGTTGCTGTGTGCATCAGTCTAGGAAAAATTCAGATGGAGCTCTTGAAACGTTGGTTTTTCA
Source organism: Pipistrellus hanaki (assembly GCF_964339955.1). Classification (NCBI taxonomy): domain Eukaryota; kingdom Metazoa; phylum Chordata; class Mammalia; order Chiroptera; family Vespertilionidae; genus Pipistrellus; species Pipistrellus hanaki. The sequence goes on along the minus strand of NC_140504.1, from coordinate 4,731,948 downwards.
AAGTGCAAAACCATCACACAGAGAACCCTAAGAATGCAGATGCCTAGATCTACTGTCCTCCTACCACACAAACGCACTCATGCACGCTTGCAGGCACATGTGCACACATGCACATAGACACACATAGAATCAGAAGTCTTGGTGAAGGATGACAGATACTGGTTCAAGCTCCCCAGCTGAAATGGAGACATGGAGACTTTTGGCCCTGACCCTTCTGCTAGTTCAGACTTGGTTTCTCTTTTCAGGGATTCCATGATCTCACTGACCTTTTAAAAAAATAATCACATACACATGTCTAATGCCTGTGCACATGTATGTGCCTACCTATATATCTTTAATAAAATGCATGAATGGGGAATCTTTGATATGTAAGTGGTGAGATGGTAGCATTTGTTTTTTTAAAACCCTGTAGTGCTGCGTTCACTTGGCTGCATTACCTTTGAATAAACCATTTTCCCTCTCATTTTCCTCTTCTGTGCAGTCATTCAAACACCATAATTTTTTTTCTTTTCTCATTAATTTGTGTTTTTAAAATAGCTTTTTCTAATAGTAGATTTTAATTCCTAAAAGAAATGAAACACAGTGTAACATTTGTCTCATTCTTTTTTTCTTCTTCTCCCACAGTAAAAGGTACTGAGAGAAGTCATAAGACATGGTCTGATGTAGCTATTAGTTCATAATTACAGTTTATGTGCTTGTTTATAATTATGATGAGTCTCAAATGCCGGGCGTGACTTTGCACTTAAGATCTACTGAGTTTTCAAAAATGGACAAGATTGTGGATCCTGTGAGGCACGTAGAATATGAGAGGCCATTTCCCTCAGGTTCTTACTCTGCAATCATTTGTCTGCACATGCTCTGTCCTTAACTACAAATTTGTTCTCCAAATATTCCCATTAGCGCTTTATTTTTTCACTTTTTAAAATCACGCTTCTTGCCTTCGTGTTTTGAGAGTTCCCGTTTTAAACATTAAGTTTCTTACAAGGTTACCTTTAAAAAGAAAGCTGCTTTCTGGAGTGACATAGACGGGTTGTCAGGGGACAATGCGGCTGTCCTTCAGCCAGGAGCTGTTTTATGTACACAATAAAAATGATTTCTGCCCCTTTATCAGATCTGTGTTTGGGCTCATAAATCCACCTTATCGTGGCATCCCTGGTGAAGGACATTTCTCCACGTTCTGCCAAGAACAATCAAGGTTTAAAGTCATTTCCAAAGGTGATAAAATCACCAGGATGGTTTGTGAAAAGGGGTGAGATGTGTGTTTCTGTTTTAGAGCACAGTAATCACCCCTGGGTGCTTTTCTGAATGAGGACTACCATTCACATTCTTCACTCCGTGCATATTCAGTGCACTCGGAATTCCAGCTCCCAGTCACCAGATGGCTGTCAACATCGGCTGAGAGACTGGAGAGGGGAGTGGGGGAGGGGGTCCTGGATTCACATGGAATCATCCCCATGGAATGAGCAGAGAGCAACTGTTCCCTCAGTCAGAGAGAAACGTTTCCAAGGTCCATTCAGCCACCTTGCTTTCAGTCTTACAGGAATGAATGGTAGCTACCCTTCCCTCTGCCTCTTCTACCTAAATGGTCTAGTTTTGTTCAGCTCAGAATTATGTTCTTTAACTTCTTAAACTGGTTCAATATAATAATGTGTTACATCATCAAAAAGCAAGCAGTCGCCCAGCTGGTGTAGCTCAGTGGTTGAGTGTCAGTCATTGGTTTGATTCCTGATCAGGGTACATGCCTGGGTTGTGGGCTCAATCCTCAGTAGGGGGCATCCAGGAGGCAGCAAATCAATGATTCTCTCTCATCATTGATGTTTCTCTCTCTCTCTTCCTCCCCCTTCTTTTCTCTCTAAAACCAATAAAAACATTAAAAAAAAAAGAAGAAGAAAAAGGAAGGTAAAACACACACACACACACACACACACACACACACACAAAAAGAAAAATTAAAAAAATTTTAAAACCCCAACAAACTTGATGTGAACACATGACAAGATAGCAAGCATCCTTCCCTGGGAGTTGGGATTCTTGGTTTCCTATCAGGTGTGAACCCACCACTTGCTGTGACCCAGACAAACCAGGTAACCTCTCGGGCCTCAGTTTACTCTATCAATTGATCACATGTGTGATCTCTTGGGAAATTTTCATTTCTAATATCTTATATCAGCAATATTATGACTGCCTTAGGTTGTTAAAAGAAATAACTCAGGAGGAAAAAATTACAAGTTGAACTGAATTTGAGAATAGAAACAGGAATCGCTGGCCAGTGTCTACAGCTTTTGGGCACAAATTGGTGAGCTCCCGTGAGAATTAAGAGGGAGAAGTTTTGGGAGATTTTACTGCACTTCCTGGCTGGCAGGGGAAGCGCTGGAGAGAAAAGAGTTGAGTATGTATTTAGTTTCATAATATAAAAATATCTTCTTGTTTGCAAAGAATTGGTTTGCAAGTGATAATGCAAAGACCTCCCCTCCTTGCAAAACCAGGAGGCATCTTCCACACAGAATGGTCTCTCAGGAGCCCTCGTGGACTTCCTTCTGCTCCATCCCCATTGGCCCTTCCCTATGAAGTGCCCATTCCAATCAGACGTTCTCTTGTGGGTCTCAGAATTCACTGGAAATTCTCAGGAGGGACTGGATGGTCCTCAGGTAGCACAGGTGCCCTTTCTGAGCTACCTAAGGCAAGGAGCTATCCAGTCCTTTTTTTTTTTTTTTTTTTTTTTTTTTTTTTTTTTTTTTTTTACAGAGAGGAATGGAGAGAGATAAAGAATTAGAAACATCAATGAAAAAGAAACAGATCAGCTGCCTCCTGAAACCCCCCCACACACACACACACACCCGCCCCCCCCCACTGGGGATGTGCCTAAAACCAAAGTACATGCCCTTGACCGGAATCAAACCTGGGACCTTTCAATCCGCAGGCCAACGCTTCATCCACTGAGCCAAACCGGTTTCACCAACTAGTTCTTTCTTAACAGCACCACTCGAACATACCAATAAGACGCTTGCCGAAGTTTTCAAATTTAGGAGGAAATGTTGGGGTATGGCCCTTTCTGTTCCTTCTTAAATTCCACCAGCGCAGCCTGTTTCGAAGAGGCTTTGTCCCTTAATCTGAGCTGATGGTTAAACGATTTGTCGTCTTACAATTAAGGGCAGATGGTTTTGAGCAGCAGTCAGATCAGCCACGATGCAATTTAGGAATGGTTCAATTTCCGGGTTGGATTTGCATCTTAATCCTAGACTGAGAAAATGAGAAAACCATCTCCAGATGATCTGTGATGTTCTTCCACGGCAATCGTAGCGCTGCATTAGGAGTCCTTTCTCACTGGACCTAAAGCCCATTATTTCATGGGGCAGAAAGAAAGCAGTTAGGAACGAAATATCTAGTTGTAGTCTCCAAACTATTTATGGGGCACAAATCATAGTGAAATTCACTCACAAAGGTAGGCAAAAGGGTGAAAAATACATGCCAGTAAACAAGGTGTCAGAGCCAATGTCTGTAGACAAAACCATGATGGAAGGACTTCCTGCATGCATTTGGTCAGCTGCGTTAGGTTTCAATGTGGTGTGAATCTGGTTGATAAAGAAAGTGGATGGGGCCTTGAGCAGCACTGCACATGTGAAATGGCTGAGATGGACTAGCAGGTGGTTGAAGGAGATAGAACAGTGGTCAGCACACTGCGGCTGGAGAGCCACATGCGGCTCTTTGGCCCCTTGAGTTTTTAGCAAAGGCCAGCTTAGGAGGACCCTGATTAAGTTCATAACAATGTACCTACCTATATAGTTTAAGTTTAAAAAATGTGGCTCTCAAAAGAAATGTCAGTCGTTGTGCTGTTAATAGTTGGCTCTGTTGACTAATGAGTTTGCCGAACACTGAGATAGAAGGACATCTAACACATGGAGGATGTCCGGGCTGTGTGACAGGTGCTCCATGCTGCTCACACCCAGAGCAGCGTGAGTGGAGGCCCGCCAGGTCCGCAGTGAGCTGGGATCCCCAGTGGAGTCTGTGGGTGAGTGCAGTGTGCTGAGGGCACTGCTGCCCCGGTTGTCATCGTAGACCTGAAGGATTCCTGTCAATCATGAGCGGGTCTGGGAAGGGCTGCTGGCATTTCCGGGCTTTCTCACTTTGGGACTTCCGCCTTCAGTGGGGCTGTTTCTCCTCCCGTTTCTGCAGCGCTGGCACTTCTTCCAGGACAGGGGGTGACAGCCTGCTCCTGGAGACCCGGGGTGCTGGCCTCCCTTTCAGCCTTGCCTCTCCATCCTGAAAATCAGCTAACTTGTCCTGCCCAGCCCACCCTGAGATCAGCGGCATGGCACAGTGGGTGTAGCCTGCTCACCCCTTGCAAATTATGCTTGGATGTCATGGATGGAACTGGAAGCTATCAATAGGGCTACGGGTTGTGTCCTGCAATTTAATTTCTTACTCAAAATATTCCAAGAGGTCAATGTTTTGATCTGAGTGCATTTCTCCTAAGAATGTAGCTTCAGTTTTTACCATAACTTAGCTTGGGTCTCTCGTGTATGCTTGCTAAAATCCCCTGTAAATTCTCATACTTTAAATGAAAAGAAGAGCCAGCTGGCGTGGCTCAATGGTTCAGCGTGTTGACTTGACCCATGAACCAAGAGGTCACTGGTTCGATTCTTGGTCAGGGCACATGCCCTGGTTGCTGGCTGGATCTTCAGTAGGGGGCGTGCAGGAAGCAGCCAATCAAATATTCTCATCATTGAAGTTTCTATCTCTCTCTCTCCCTCCCCTTTCTTCTTTCTCTAAAATCAATAAAAACATATTAAAGAGGAAGGAAGGAAGGAAGGAAGGAAGGAAGGAAGGAAGGAAGGAAGGAAGGAAGGAAGGGAGGAAGGAAGGAAAGGGAAGAAAGAAAGAGAGGAAGAAAGGAAGAAAGAAAGAAGAACAGAGGGGATTTCCTACATAAAGGTTGTGGTGGGCAGGATTCTAACATAAACTTCAAAGACCCTTTCCCAGGGCTAATTCCCTCCCACTGAGGAGGCCTTACGTGTAGGATGCAGGGCAATCTTGCCTTGGCTGGCACGCTGTCAGCATGGAGACCAGTGCTTATCAGCAGCTTCTTGTACAGTGTCCCTCTAGGGCAGGGGTCTTCAAACTACGGCCCGCGGGCCACATGCGGCCTGCAGAGGAGTCTGATCCTGCCCGCCAGGTTTTTTGGGCAGTGAGCGCAGCCGAGGTGTTACAGTAGGAATTAGTAGTTCATATAGTCCGGCCCTCCAGCTCTCTGAGGGACCGTGATCTGGCCCCCACTTTAAAAAGTTTGAGGACCCCTGCTCTAGGGGGTTCCTCTCCCCTCCGTTACCCCACTCCTCACTGCATTTGCTTAGCTAGAGTTTCAAAACCCTCAGCACAGTGATACAGTCTTCTAGATAAACAAGGAGGAACGTGAGGCTCGAGAATGACTTGTTCCATAGGAACAGCAGGACGAGAACCTGGGTCCTTCAACCCCAGAGTGAGCTGTCTCTCTGCCTCACTCCTCAGTCACATTAAATAAACACATCATTTCCTTGGCTCAGCACCGCCAATCAGCATTCCTGGAGCTTTATTTTATGTAGTTTGGTTATACAAATATTGAGAGACTGTCACACAATGCCCACCACTGATCTCCTTAGCCATTCTCTTGGTCAGCACAGCTGCACAACCTTGGGTGTGTGGGGTTTTATTGTGTTTGTTTTTAAATCTCAAAACAGATGACCAAAGAACCTTCTGGAATATTCCGGAATGGAAACTTAATACCTTAGCCTTTTTGCAGCTCAATTGATACCTTAAGGCAGTGTTTCCCAAACTTTTGACATATGTGTACCCCTTCTATAATTTTCGTAATGCTGAGGACCCCTCGTACTCATGAGAACGTAGAATTAGGCGCAGCTAAGCACGGTGCAGTGCATATCCCCACCAAACTCCAGTGCAACGTGTACCCCCACCAAACTCTTCCCGTACCCTGGGGGTACGCCCACCACACTTTGGGAAACACTGCCTTAAGGAATGCTCTGCCAAGCTTGATTTAGTGAAAGATTGAATTTACCCCTTAATTCATCTTTAATTTTTTTCTATATATTTTCTCAAAAATAGAAGATAAGAGGCATTCTTTACATTTCACCCTATTTCACACTTTGATGGCTTCTGTAAATGTGCCAGATTTTAACACTTTCTGATAACATTTCAATGTGTGCAGCTCTTGACATGTTGGTTTGGTTCCTGAAGGACAGCTGTGTATCCCACAGCCGGGCCTGCTTACTGGGGCTCGGGGAGAAAGGGCCGGGTGAGTGGTCACCGCCCCGTAGGGCGTGGAGAAATGCTGACTCAGCCCCTCCGACCGGCTCCATTCAGCTCCGCACACGGAGAGGGGGTTCGGGAGAAGACTCTGCGGTGTCGGGATTGACTGACTGCTTTAATAACACGGGGAACAGCTTCGAGGCCTGCTCCTGCTATTAAGCGCTTTCCCCGGCAATTCAGGAGAGGAAATAAAAATGCAATATGTATTTTCCCGTATCGTCCGCAGTCTGATCGCGTGCAGCATATGCAATGTGCATTCTGTTCTGCCCGTTTATTATCTATGTTCCACTGCTTTTTTTTTTTTTTTTTTCCAATTAGAAATTAATCACCCGGGGTTCTCAATTGCTCACGGCTCATTACCAGTCACCTACAGCCTGGCAGCCGCGCGGGCAATCTGACGCGGGCACTTTAAGCGGAGCCGGATTGGCATTTACTTACTTAGTTAAAGATCATCGCCAGGCAGAAGCCCGTTGGGAGGAGTCGCCGGCTCATTGGGTCCCATGGGGAGGGCGGTAATTAAGCTCCGAAGGCAGCGCTGATGTGCAGCTAAAAGCTTGTCTTTAAATAGTAATGCGCTCGCGCTGTAGAGTGGTAGGCCCTCGGGTGGCTGTTGACACGGTGTGCGGAGCCGGCGTGTTTTTTATATAAAAGCCAAATTGGAGGAACCATGAAGAGCTCATCTGCATAAAGCAATCTGATTCCGCCCGAGGGTGCAGGCAGCGGGGAGCGATTAGGCCCGGCTCGCCCCGCTCCTGTGCTAACACGCCACCACTTGTCACTAAAAGATGGGAGACACCATATGCCGGGCTGGCTCTGCCAGGCGCCCCTTGGTGATGACATGGCAAGGAACTCCTCCCGGACTCTGGCGGCTGCAGGGGCAATGTGTGCTAGGCCCGCCCTCCCATCCTCCTCCCTGCTCCTGCCCCTGCCCCTGCCCCTAGCCAGGACCAGGGTAGCCCATTGTTCCCGGAAAGGAGGCCGAGGCCTGGCCAGGGCACCCCGACTATTCTCTGCATCTTTGAGGGACGGTGGAGGCATTGGTACCTCCTTAAGGGGCCTGGCGTTCCGTGTCTTCTCTCCCTGGGCCACAGCTGGGGTGACGGCAGCTTTGGGAGCGAGGTCCCCCAGGGATGAGGCATCGCCCTGCCCGCTCGAAGCAGGGGTTTAAAAAATCGTATTTCTTCCATAGCACCTAAGACAATGGAGGGACACAAAAATATTTGCAGATAATTATTGGTGAAATTTATTTTCATTGATAAAGCCTTCAGGTGAAACGAGACCCAGAATGCTCTGGATTATCTCCACATATAAAAACCATGCTTAAAAACATTAGGCCGTATTTCCCTTTTTCAAACACTCAGAAACTGAATTTTCTTTCTGACCTATCTCAGCATCCTGGCTTAACCCCTGAAAGCCAGGCACACACAGGAAAGACAGGGAGTTCTTGCTCTGTCACTCATTTCAGGCAATTTCAGCCACAGTCCATCTCGCTGTGACTCTGTTTTCTTTGCAAACGGTCACAGGCTTTCCACCTCGCTTTTCAGCAGTAAAGTCCTCTGTCAAATAAAACTTCGTTTGAAATTCGGTATTTCTAACAGGCGGTCAATCTCAGATGAGTGCCTTGCCCATCCCAATCCTAACCTAGGGAAAGTGCTTCTGAATTGTTTGTACCATGAAGGGCAGGTCTTTCTCTTCGTGTATGAATTAGTTGCCTCAATGCCATCTCCTTCCTCTACTTCTGTGCGTGTAAGAAAGGGGGCCTGGAGCCCTAATGGTTTGGCTCAGTGGATAGAGTGTCTGCCTACGGACTGAAGGGTCTCATGTTCGATTCCAGTCAAAAGCATGTGCCTTGGTCTTGGTTGGGGGCACAACCCCAGTAGGGAGTGTGCAGGAGGCAGCTAATCAATGTTTCTCTCTCATCGGTGTTTTTAACTCTCTATCCCTCTCCCTTCCTCTCTGTTAAAAAATCAATAAAATATATATTTAAAAAAAAGGAAGGGGGCTTGGGGAAATAGATCTGGACATAGTGGCTAATTCACATGCACAGTGCTCTCCTGTTCCTCCCACGTGTGCCCTGCTCCCTTCTTATGGAGCAAGTCTGTCTGAGGAGCCTTCACATCTGATTTGAAAACAACATCCCTGATGCTTTTAGCAGTAGGTGGTCCGGAGAGAAAAAAACAAAGCAGAAAAATAAATCATTGCTCTAGAATCTGTAGACAGCACACAGAGAAAGTAAGCCCAACATAGAAGCTACTGGGGATTAAGCCCACAACTGGAGTGTGTGCCCTTGACTGGAATCAAACATGGGACCCTTCAGTCTGCAGTCCAGTGCTCTCTCTGCTGAGCCAAACTGGCTAGGGCCAGAGTTCTTTTTCTTAAAAGATGGAATCATTTCCATTTTTTATAAAACATGGCACTTCACAGTTAGGGTTGTTATCGTAAGGCACGTGCTTGAGGAAACTGCCCACTTTTGTGTAGCCAACACTCTTGTCCCACAGGATGCCATTGGGCGGAGGGAGAGTGATCCTGCTCCATTGGGTGCCCATTGCTCCCCCACCCCTCTTGATGTGCCTCGTTTGGTGAGTGACCACGGCCAAGGGTGAGAGCTTACCCTGCGTGATTTGCCTGTCAAGTAGACTTTTCTGTATCCAGCCTCGGTGTTAGCCAGACCCTACATCTGTCCCTTCGTCCATCCCCTTCTCACTGGCTCAGTAGCCTACTACTTAGTGTGTGTTGAGCACTCCAGGGACTGAAGGTGAATGCCCCTGGGCCCACAGAAGGAGCTGTAAAGCCACAGGAAGAAAGGGGAGTGCTTTTCAGCATCAGCAGGTGTGTGGGAAGTGTGCCAGGGCTGCTGTGACAGTGTTCCGCCAGAGGGGGCGCTTAGACAACAAAGATGTATGGAGTCCATGTCTGGAGAATGGAAGTCAGAGACCAAGGTGTGGGCATGTTGAGTCCTCCTGACGCTGTGAGGGAGCTTCCGTCCCATCCTTCTGCTGGTTGCTAGCCATCTTGTGGTTTTTTGGCTTGTGGAAGCATCACCCCATTTTTGCCTTCATCTTCATGGGGAGTAGGGCCCAGCGTACTTCAGTATGGCCTCATGGGGTCTAATTGCATCTTTGACGATCCTCTTTTCAAGTAAGAGTCTAAAGTCCCGGGGATTAAAAATGCCATTTCTACTCAACATGAGTTAGTCAATATGTGTTAACCAAAAGGGAAGGGAGGTGGGAGGCAGGGAGGAAGAGAGAGACAGACAGACAGACTGACTTATGCGTGAACTATTATACCTTCTGTCCTTGCAAACATTTCCAGAAAGATGCAGTAATTTTGAATAGGTGCAAGAAAAATGTCCTTTCACTTAATGGCAGATCTAAAGTTGCAAGGAGAAACTAATGAAGGAAAATGCTACCTGTTAAGGATTGAATTGTGTCTCCCCCAAATTCACATGTTGAGAATAAATTCCCTCTACTGCCCTTTTCTGCCCAGTACTATGTTCAGTAGGATGGAAGGATGGATGGATGGATGGATGGAAGGAATTTTTTTACAAAAATATATGTCAGATCATACTTTCTGCTCACAACCTTTGCTCTGGCAACTTTCCCTCTCATTAGAGTAAAAGGCAATATTCTAGAAAGTTCTTAACTGCCTCTTCACTTCTGACTTCTCATAACCTTAACCTCATATTACATGTCATGTATTGTCTTTATTATCTGCCTCCCTCAGCTGGGGGCTGCACTGTCCTGTGAACTGTTTCACGGTCTGCTCTGACCTCACATGTGGGTCCGTTCCTGCTCAGAGCACTTTCTCCAAGGCCTTAGAAACTGGGAGGATATAAGTCAACATATGGACTGTGATAACCTCTGGGGGATGGGGTTGCACATGAAGGACTTTGCATGCATCATTATAATTTCCAAAGCACACTTCTGTCCTGTGTGACATGCACATTAATTAATTTCTCTGGGCTTCGGTTTCTTCAGGTGGAAAATGGGGACAATAATGGTGCCAGTCTCTTGGGGTTTCTCCAAGAAGTCAACAGTAACTATGTTGCCCATGTTAGGTGAAAACAGTAGTGCAATACATTTTCACTTCTTCATTCCCTTACTGTTGCTTTTGAACTTTTCTATTACGAACATAAATTAGCTTTAGGATCAGAATTTTTTTTAAAGTAGCATCTATATATATAAATATCTCTGTCCAACCATCTGACCAGTAGCTGTGATGTGCACTGACCACCAGAGGGCAGACACTCAAAACAGGAGCTGCCATGATGTGCACTGGCCACCACCATGGACCTGGCACTGATAAATCAATACTCAGCTTACCCCAAGTGGGACACAGGCCCCGCCACCACCCTGGAGAAACACCCTACCAAATAACAATCAATGCTGTCAAGACTCCATGGTACAAAATGCAGCACACAAATGGTCGCTGTGGGCATGGGGTAATGATGTCATGTAACAATGCCTGGGTTTTTCTCCCTAGCAACTAGCCTCCTTAGAGCTTCTTCAGCCCAGGAACACGACTTGCTTTATAGCCAGGTGCAAATATTTTATACTTCAGCCAAATGTCTGTGAAGTGTTTTCCCATGCCTCATCTCATTTGATCCTCACAGAAGTCCTGGAGTAGGTAGATAGGAAACTCGATGGAATCATATTTTCTTTTCATTAGCCAGAAAACGAAGATTTAGAACGTTTAGAAACTTGATCTGACTAAAAATAAAATAAAAAACAACAAGAAATTGTGGAACTTGAAAATGACTTGAGATTTTCTCACTGTGCAGAATATAATCAAACACTGCTGCAGTTAAAATATTTTACCCTTTGTTCTCCCTGAATGATCTACAATAATAATCTGCTTCCTGTTGATATTTACTGCTGTGTTGCTAACAATTACCTGAAAGAGAACTTGGGGTGCTTCACTGGGCTGGAAAAAGTTTAGCTACATCAGAAAGCAGGTCTAACTAAGCATGTTTATTATATATATATATATATATATATATATATATATATATATATATATATATAAAAGGCTAAGTTGACTCACATATGCATGATGCATATAAAGTTCTCGGTGCTAATCATACATGTGTGTTTCAATCTATCATTGTCAATCATGAATTTGATTGTCACTTCTATTATAGAGAAAGGGAGAATAGTGATATTAAAATATTTCCTCTAATTAATTTCCTTTCAATGTGCATGAATCTGTGCATCAGGTCACTAGTTTAAAAATGAAGAAGGAAATAACAATTATATGATATCTGGTTTGGATGCTGGTGCCCAAGAGCTTTGTTCTGGGTCAGGTTTGCACCAGGAGACTTTGTCATCAAAGATACAACAAGCTGTAGATGAACCAGAACTCCTGGGTACACCGAGGCTCCCCTAGGATAAGATAACGGGGTGTCACACAACAACAGATTGTACTTCGTGTTCCACAGAGGCTCCTCTTATTCTGGTATGCTTTGATCATCAAAACCATCCTGAGAGGACAGTATCCAATTTGGTTGTTAATAATGCAGACTCTGATTCTCAGATGTTTGCCCCAAATCCTGTCATTAGAAGGGGCTGAAGTAAATGACAACTGGTTCAAGTTCAATTATAGGTCTGCTCCAGGCTCCCTCTTTCTGCTACAATATCTCTTTCTGCTTAATCTCTTTAGAACCATATCCATGCCTGCCACATGGAACTGTTTCAGACTAAGCCTGGATCCACTGCCAGCATCTCCTCCATGTCACAACCACCAGGCCTTGGCATCTTAGATATTTATCTGGCTGTCATCCCCACTGGACTCTGAGTTTCTAAAGGACAGAGCTGGCTCTTCAGTACATCTTTGTACCCTCTACTCTGATGACAGTGCCTGTTATATAATAGATGCTCAATTAATGTCTGCTAAGAATTAAGATGAATACATTTATATATGTATATTAGAGGCCCGGAGCACAAAATTTGTGCACTGGTGGGAAGGGGGAGCTCAGCCCAGCCTATACCCTCTTACAATCAGGGACCCCTTGCTTCTTACCTCCTGCCTGCTTACAGCTCCTTACCCACTAGGCTTGCTTCTCCTTAGTGCTGCCATGGAGGCAGGAGAGGCTCCCACCACCGCCGCTGCACTCACCAGCCATGAGCCTGACCTCTGTCTAAGTGGTGCTCCCCCTGGTGATGGGGAAGCTCCTGCGTTGAGTGTCTTACCCTTGGTGGTCAGTGTGTATCATAGCGACCGGTTATTCTGATTGTTCCACTGGAATGGTCTCTTAGGCTTTTAGTATACACACACACACACACACAGACACACACACACACACACACACACATACTGAGTGGCCAGATTATTATGATCTCTGAATGCATAATAATCTGGCCACTCAGTGTATATCCTATGTAATAAAAGGCTAATATACAAATTGTTCCCTCGACCAAGAGTTCAACCAGCAGGCAGGCTGGCCAAGCACCCATATCCCTCCCCCTGGCCAGGCTGGCTAGACCCCACCTATGCACAAATTAATCCACCGGGTCTCTAATTTTATATATATATATACACACACACACACACACAGATATACTGAGTGATCAGATTATTTTGCTTTCTGGTCTCTCAGTGTGTTTGTAGGTAGATAGATATATTCTTTCTAAAGTTACTTGAATTTCCACAGTATGTATGATGGTAATAATTAACTTTTTGACCCATAAAACATCATAAATCTCATGTTCTGATTGGTAAATGCAGAATGCAGTTATAAGAAGATAATGCCTGTTGAGATACAGTGTGGCAGGCATTTGAGGCATGTGCCAGGAACTTTGCACATGCTACCACAGGTAGTTTCTGTTTCTATTTTCTGTTCCTATTTTGGCTTGACTTTATGGATGAGGTTATAAGTCTGGGAAATTATTTGCCTAATTTCCTACAAGCTATAATAAGATGAGTACACATTGTTTAATATAATTACTCTGCATGAAGCACTGTTCGAAGCCTTCTAATATATGTGATTTCATTTAATTCTTCCCAAATCCTCAAAGATAGGAAGTATTATTATATCCATGTTATACCAGTGTTTCCCAAAGTGTGGTACTCGTACCCCCAGGGGTATGGAAAGAGTTTGGTGGGGGTATGCGTTGCACCGGAGTTTGGTGGGGATATGCACTGCACCGTGCTTAGCTGCGCCTAATTCTACGTTCTCATGAGTACGAGGGGTACTCAGCGTTACAAAAATTATAGAAGGGGTACACATATGTCAAAAGTTTGGGAAACACTATAGTAACAATTAGGAACAAGGATGTAAGAAAATACACATGATTATGTAGGGACAAATGGCAGAACAGGATTAAAACCCAGTGACTTGGTATCCAAGGTTACAGCTAAGCATGACCATCTGTTGGGTAACCAGATCTCATCAAAGTGTGTCTGTCACAAAGCCCATTGTCTTCATCCAAACTGGAAATCCCACTTCTTTTTATCTTCTGCTAGAGGCCCAGTACACAGATTCGTGCACCAGTGGGGTCCCTCAGCCTGGCCTGCAGGGATCGGGCCACCAGCTCTCTGACATCCCCTGAGGGATCCCAGATTGCAAGAGGGTGGGTCTCGGGTGAGGCACCTCAGAATCAGATTCCATCCCCTCTGGTTCTGGGTGTGTCACCTGAGAACTGCAGCTGCCAAATCACCGCAGCTCTGCAGCTCCTGCATTAAGCATCTGTCCCCCTGGTGGTCAGTGCATGTCATAGCTACCAGTCAGAATGTCTGTCCCTTGGTGGTCATTGTACATCATAGATACCGGCTGGATGGGGGTTCCCTCAGCCTGGCCCGTGATCGAGGCCAATAATGGGGGAGATTGGGAGGAGGGGCTGTATTAGGTTGGCTGGCCATGGGAGGTTGGCTGGGGGAGTGCACTACCACTAGGGGGAAGCTCCTGCATTGAGTGTCTGCCCCTTAATGGTCAGTGTGCATCATAGCAACCTGTCGACCAGTCATTTGATTGTTTAGGCATATATATATATATATATATATATATATATGATATCTAACATAAATCCAGAGAGTCAGTTAGAATGCTATGATGAATCCAGAGGGTAATGCTTGGTGACCTATTATTTGATACAGTTCTATACATTATTTCCAATCAGAAGATAATAACAGCTAAAATAAGCAATGCAGAATAAATTAAGAAATATGTATCATCCTTAAGTAATTAGCCTAGATAAGCAGCAAGATACATGCTCTTGGAAAGAATGTTGGCCAAGGCAGCATTTCATGGGATATGTTCATAAAAATGAACATGATGATAAATGCCATCTCCCTGCAGAGGGAAATGACAGAGCTGGTGGCTGCTGGCAGGAGCCCCAAGCCAGTTTCTCGAAGCTGGGCCTACACATTTGATCACCTGATTCCTCTCTTGATGTAGGAGGTCCCCTTCAGCTATATTCGCGGTGAAGTGTTTTCTAGTTGCTGTCCCTAGTTTTCCCTTTGTCTTATGAGTAAGAGAAAGTAAAACCTTGACTTTCTCATGAACTGTCACAAATGACATTTACTTTTTTCCCTGTGGAAATACTCAAAATAATTAATATCCAAGAATATAATCTTTATACATCTACTTTGCTCCTGGAGAAATTCTAAGGTTAGAAAATGTCAAAAGGAATTTGGAATGATTTTGCCACCTGGGGTCAAGTTTTCTATTCTCGTTATAAAAGTCAATTTTTATTAAAATTTTTTTACATACTACAACTTGGGAATATCCTAATTTCAATGGATAAAAAAACCCATGCAGTTGCCTGTTTATATTTTTATTTTAATACAGAGCCCTGGTATTGATTTTTATCCTCTATTGGATAAACTTCTTATCTTCTGTAGGAATAGCATGGATGTTGTCACTTGAGTTCATTTCAAATGGTCCAACCACATTAAATTTAGATTATACATACAATGCACTAGGTATCTTTAACAGAGGATTTATCACAAATAATCGGAAGGACTTATTTTAGGCAGTTAGGACTTATTCTGGCTCCCAGAAGTTATCTTCTGAGCAGTTAGAATATTGTGTGTATAGCATGCTGAAATAAAGAGGTTTTAGGGCCTAATTTTCAAACCTAGATGAAAGAAGGAGACATGGATAGTTAGATGGATGGATAGATGAACAAATGGGTGGGTAGAGGGACAGACAGGTGCATGGATGAATGGATAGATGAATTGGTGGGTGAAGGACGGATGGACAATGAAATGGGTAGACCAATGGATAGAGGGACGAATCGATAGATGGATGGATGGATGGATGGATGGATGAATGGATGGATGGATGGATGGATGGATTGACAGAATGTGAAGGGGTGGGTAAATGGGTAGGTAGATAAAAAGAAGGGGAAATGATAGGTGTATTTATTTCCTATAATGTTTATATATTGGTTACATTTTGTGCTTCATATCTTTAAGTAGGAAACTGGGAAAATAGAAACAATTTTTAATACATTTGGAATATTTAAAATATTATGTCTATATGTAGGACAGTAGTTGGTATACTCATTAGTCAACAGAGCCAAATATCAACAGTACAATGATTGAAATTTCTTTTGAGAGCCAAATATTTTAAACTTAAACTTCTTCTAATGCCACTTCTTTAAAATAGACTTGCCCAGGCTGTGGTATTTTGTGGAACAGCTACATTCAAAGGACCAAAGAGCCACATGTGGCTCGAGAGCCGCAGTTTGCCAACCACTGATGTAGGACAACACAAAGGCAATGATATGGTATGTATACCCGTTGAGACATGCATAGATCCAATCACACACACAGGCAGGAGATGGGGGCAGTTTTGATCATTATGAAGCCAAAATAATGAGGCACCATTGTTTTCACCATCTCCTTAAACAATCTCAGGATCGCTGAAGTCCTGTGATTGTAAGGAGCTGAGCATTTCATTAGAAAGATAAGGCCCAAGCACACACAGTTTATCAGCAATATATTATAGACAGTGGTGTCAGCCATGTCAGGACAGTTATAGTAAAAACAATTTTTCTTTTGGTTCCAAGAAGCTCATTTGCCAGTATATAGGGAAGGGATATTTTAAATCAGGCATCCCAGAAAATCCAGGACAACTGTTTATGCATGTCCTATTTGTAAAAACATGTACTTGTATGTTTATTATATTCTTTGAATAAGTATAATAAAATAACAGGGGCCAGGATTTAATATAACAGAATGGATCCATTGTGTTCTTAGAGGGGCTCACTTAGCAATTAATTAACTTGGTGAGTCTTGCCCTGTGTCTGTTTCATCTTATGTGAGCCACGTGGAGGAAAGAGAAATTTCACCATTCAGTATGGCCCAGGATTTATTGGCTGTGACCATGCTTATGTCATGGAGATCTCTGTGAAGTTAAATTAATAATTTACCGAGCCATCATAAGGACCTCACAGGAATGTTATGGTCTTTGTCATGGAAGTACTTAGATCAGTGGTTCTCAACCTTTCTAATGCTGCAACCCTTTAATACGGTTCATATTGTGGTGACCCCAGCCATAAAAGTAAGCTTGGAAGGCCAGAGGGCCCTAAGGGTGAGATAACTGAACAATGTAGATTGTAGACCAAGCCAATAAAACAACCAAACAAACAGAAAAGCAGGGGAGAAGAAGAAATGGTGATAAACACATAGTTCCTCAAATCCAAGACACTGAGGCTGGATATTTCATCGGTGCTTGGTGATAAAAACCAAACACACTTTTCATCGGTGCTTGGTGATAAAAACCAAACACACTTTGATGTCTCTCTCTCACGTCTATGACTCTAACTTTCTCTCCCCCACCTTCCTCTCTGTCTAAAATCAAAAAAACATATCCTTAGGTTAGGATTTTTTTAAAAAGTGTTTGAGTGTTTGCAAGCATTAATTCATTAGGAAACACAAATGGGAGTAAAGTTACTTCTCCAAGGTCAACAGAATTCATAAATGTACAGCCTTTATCCGAATCTTGGTCTCCTGATTCCTGGTCAAAAGCTGTTTGTAGTCTAATCATAAAGGCCATTTAGCATTTGTTGTTCATTGAACATTACCATATTTTGACTTACCGACTTCACTCTCACATGCCAATTATACTTTTCTTCTGCCCTCCCATCCCTGAGTCCCAGACAACCCTCAGCACTGGGCACCAAGATGACGATATGGAATTGAAATTGGAGGAAGGAGGGAGGGGACATTTTCCCCTGCCAGCTTCTGATATCTAATACCCTCAACCAACCTCCCTGCCTTAAATGGAAAGATTTAATAAATCTTCCTGAATAAAATTGGTTTTGCTCCTGAATGACCACAGGCGTCAGCTGGCCAATTTCCTTTTCTTTTCAAGGGAAAATGTTTGCCCTGGATGAGCCAGGATCCAAAATTTCAGTTTGAAAAGACTCACTCTTAGCACTGAGACACCAGAGCCCAAGGAAAGAATGTGGCTGAGATTCAGTTACCAACATTTATTGTTTTAAAAGGGGAAAAATCAAATTAATGAAGGCATTTATAAACGACATTGCATTCTTATTAAATACATTTTGTGGGATTTGTGCTTGATGATCGTGAACATTCAATCTGCCTTCGCTGTTGAGCAACATGCATGATAATCAAGTGGAACAAATTGCCTCACTATTTTCCCTTCTTGTGGATTTGAGCTGGCACGTGGTGACGGAGCTGAGATCGTCTTTGTCTGCTTAGCTCTTCTCCTAAGGAGACCCACGTGCCATTTTGCACGGTGACTGGATCCCAGCTTTCTGTCTGCTGACTGCCCAGGAATGCTCTCACTTTAATCAAGAGGACACCCCACCCCCCCGCCCCCTTCAGTAGAATTACAACACACACCAATGGAAGGAACGTATTTCATGCCTAATTTCATTCTAGACAGTTTTTCATCCTGAAGGCTGAGATTGAGTTCTCAGTCCCCCCAACATTGATATTTTGGGCCAGTAATTCTTTTTTTCTGTGGGAAGTGGGACTGTCCTGTACATTTTGAGATATTGAGCAGCATCCCACTAGATGTCAGCATCACCCATCCTCCCAGGCTCAATTGTGACCAAAAATGATCTCCAGATATTTACCAAATGTCCCTGGGAGGGCAAACTTTCCCGCAGCTGGGAACCACTGCTCTAGCTACGGCAGGGGTTGTACAATTGTTGCAAAAGCACAGAGAGGGAGAAAGCTTCTAGAGCCACTTGGAACCATGTCAGAGTCTATCAGAAGCTAAGCAGTGAAGCCCGTTCCTGCCAGTTATCATGTGCTAACTCAAGTTTAATTACTTATGTTGCTGTATATACACAGCATTGGGGGGAGAGGGGGAGAAAAGATAAGTTTACAGTTTGTAGGGAAAATAATGCAATAATTAAAAAATAAAAATATAAGAATAATCCACTGCGTATACTCACAACTGTACCTACATGTACCCATGCCTTTATTTATTTTCATTCATTCTCACTTTAACGCTAGTGGTTTTATTTTTTTTCTCTCCCTGGAATACTTATACTTGAGGCAGTTAACTTGTTGACAGCAGTCTTGGATTTTGAAACACTTTTATGGGAAACACTAGAGGCCCAGTGCATGAAATTTGTACACGGGTAGGGTCCCTAGGCCTGGCCGGTAATCAGGGCTGATTGGGGCCTTCCAGCTGCTGGCTGGGGCCTTCCTTCATTCTGCACCACCCGTTGGTGGACAGCGCACATTATGCGAGTGGTTGAACTCTCGGTCAGTCCAACTCCCAGTCGGTTGAACTCCCAAGGGGACAATATGTATATTATTATATAGAATATTTGTTTGAATATAGTGGTAATGCATTTAATCCTGGCCCTCCTGTTTGACTCACTATATGTGTTTTAAAGAATCACTTTCTCTTGATAAAGAAAGGTGTTAAAGTTAGAGCGATTGACACTCACACCTCCTGAATGTGGGCATTTCAGGGTGCCACTGACATTCAACTTAGGATTTGTAGGTTTATGGCTTACAGAAGTTCTTCCAGTGGAAATGAATGCCTACGTGGTAGGCTAATCTACTTCGTGTGTGATGTAGGGCAGGTGGCCATGTCCCTCAGGGAACACACTGCTTCCAAGGAGTTAAACACCTTCCAATAGAGTGGATTGTAGATCTGAATAATGCAACTACTCACATATATTAGGATATGTGGGATTAAAATTTTTGAGTCTATAATAATTTGATCTGATTTAAGTTACACAGTTGATTTACAAATGTGCCTTTTTTATTGTTGTTTCTTGGGGATATTTTTTTATTCGAACATTAGTCAAAAATGTTCAAATTGCATATATACTTATTTGTCTATCTGTATATTTTTCTCTATCAGTTATTTCTCCAAAATCAATGAAATTAACAAATATAAAGCCTTGTAAAGTATACCTTTCAAATAATAGGAGACTCCTGTATTGGCATAAAAATAGACACTTAGACCAATTAGACAGAATAGAGAGGTTAAAAACAAACCCATGCATATATAGATAATTAATTTATGACAAAGGAACCAAGAATATGCAACTGGGAAAGGATAGTCTCTTTGATAAATGGTGTTCAGAAAACTGGACAGCCATATGCAAAAGAATGAAACTGGACCACTGTCTCACACTATAAACAAAAACTTACTGAAAATGATGGAAGACTTGAACATAAGACCTTGAACCATAAAACTTTTGGAAGAAAACATGAGCAATAAGCTCCTTGACATTGGTCTCCGGGATGAATTTTTAATATCTGACACCAAAAGCAAAGCAACAAAACAAAAATTAAGTAAGTGGGACTACATCCAACTAAAATGCTTCTTCACAGCAAAAGAACCCATCAGCAAAATGAAATGGCAACCTATTTGAATAGGAGAGAATATTTTCACATCATATATTGGCTAAGGGATTGATATTCATAACACATAAATAACATACAACTCAATAGCAAAGGGAAAATCCAATTAAAACATGGACGGAAGATTCCAAAGAAGACATACAGATGGCCAACAGGCACATGAAAAGATGCTCAACATCATTAATCACCAGAGAAATGCAATCAAAACCACAATGAGATACCACCTCACATCTGTCATAATAGCTATTATAAAAAAAAGATAAGAAATAAGTTTTGGCAAGGATGTGAAGAAAAGAAAACCCTCTTTGGAGGGAATGTAAATTAATGCAGCACTGTGGAAAATAGTATGTAAGTTTCTCAAAAAATATAAAACAGAATTACCATATGATCCAGCAATTCCACTTTTGGGTACTAATCCAAAGGAAACAAAAACACTAACTCAAAGACACATATGCATCCCTGTGTTCATTGCAGCATTTACAATAGACAAGATATGGAAGCAGCCTGAGTGTCCATTGATGAATGAAGGGATAAAGAAATTATGATATATCTATGTATATCTCTATCTATGTTTCTACCTATATCTGTTTTTGTATCTATATCTACATACACAATAGAATATTCAGCCACAAAAAAGAATGAAATCTTGTCATTTATGACAACACTAGAGGCCCAGTGCATGGATTCATGCATTGGTGGGGTCCCTCGGCCCGGCCTGTGCCCTCTCACAATCCAGAACCCCTTGGGTGATTTTGAAGAGCAAGTTTTGGCTTAATCCCCGCAGGTCAGGCCAAGATCTTATCTTACCTAATAAAAGGGAAAGATGCAAATTAACCATCACTCAGCTATACCCACAGCCAATCAGAGTGAGTATGCAAAATAACCCAACAAAGATGGAGGTTAATTTGCACATGCAGCCGCAGAGTGGCCAGGAGGGGTGTGACGCCTCTATGGAGGGAAGAGGGGCAGCAGAGTGAGCTACAGGAATGGTGCTCCAGACATAAGTGAGGACCTGCTGGCTCCTGGGCAGGCTGGGAGCAGGGACTTCCCAGCTCCCTAGCAGCTGGGAGTAAAGCCTGGGGAAGGAAGGCCTATTCTTGCATGAATATCGTACAACGAGCCTCTAGCTATGTTAATCTCTTCCCACCCTCCTGCCTCCCCAACTCCCCCTGAGATTCATCAGTCTGTTGCAGATTTCCATGTCTGTGGTTTCTGCTCCTGCATTGAGCATCTTCCCCTGGTGTTCAGTGCACATCATAGCTACCAGCCAGTAGTCCAGTCAGCCAGTGTGCCAGTCACTTAGGCTTTTATCTATATAGATTGGTAGACCTCAGGTGCCACATGCTAAGTGAGATAAGTCAGATGGAGAAAGAAAAATACCATATATCCTCTCTTATAAGTATGATTAAAAAGAAAAACAAATAACAAAGGACACACACAAGCTTATAGATACAGACAACAAGGGGTTTGGGGTGGGAGGAGAAATGGGAAAAGGGATCAAAAGGTTAAAAAAAAAAAAAAAAGGAAAAAAATTTGGTCTTGTGAAGTCTTCTTGAGGCTTTAACACTTAGTTTCTTCATATGTAAGATGGGAATATTGATAAAAAATAATAAAAAAATTGATAAAATAATGAGAGTTCTCATTTTCTGACTATTTACTATCAGCCAGACACTTGCTAGACACTCCACATGAAGTATCTTAATCCATCCTCATACAAACCCAGAGAGAGTTGCTAATTCTGTCTCTGTTCAGCAGATGAGGACAATTGGGACACAGAGAAGGCAATCAGCTCATTCATGGCCACGTGGACAATGAGCGGTGAAGTCAGATCCACTGTGGTCTGAGAGAGCAGGCACCATATCCAATCAGAGCTTGAGGCTTGCCTAGGTTATCTCACTAATTCTGTGACCTTGGGAGTCACTCAGTCTCTCTGGGTTTCCGGGTGTCGTTGTTTGCTTCTAAACGAGAACATTGGAAAACAGGGACTTTAAGTTTTTTCTATCTCAAATATTCAGAAATACTGAGAAATTATATTGAGATCAAAAAGGGCCACCAGAGTGGACAACTACATAGAATTATTTTCCACACAGAAAAAAACAAATCACACATAAAGCTGGATATGATGCTGGTCCCTAAAAGACAAAGAACAACAAAATGAAGAAATTGCCAATCAGCCAGTCACACGCAGTTTTGACAGTTCCCTCTGCACAAGCAGAAAGCAAATCTCTGCAACCCCTGATTCCCCTTCCACCTCCCCAAATACTCGGGGGAAGATGAGGCCTTGTGCGGCAGGGAGGCCCAGCCCCAGCCCGGTTTCCATCCTGCATATCTGTACACGCTACAGGGACT
Source organism: Pipistrellus hanaki (assembly GCF_964339955.1). Classification (NCBI taxonomy): domain Eukaryota; kingdom Metazoa; phylum Chordata; class Mammalia; order Chiroptera; family Vespertilionidae; genus Pipistrellus; species Pipistrellus hanaki. The sequence continues at coordinate 4,709,493 of NC_140504.1, read as the reverse complement.
CCCAAAAGCTGAAGAATCCGGGGCCACCAATTCCCAGACACCCATTTGGTTCATGAAGTAGGGTTTTTCCCCTCATTTCTTAGAATTCCCGTGTGGATATTGATGTGTCTCTCTCAGGCCTATCCCAACGATTTTATTGTAATTAAAACCTAACAAACAATGCCTGGGCATTCAGAAAAAGACACCTGGGTTTCTCCACGGCTGTCGGGCCAGGCAGAGTCCCTCCCTGTGCTCATTTCCTCCCTGGAGCTGGCCTTTCTGTCCTTCTGACTGCTGCCTTGCTGCCGAGAGAGATGGATTCTGACAGGGCTGGGAAGAGTTGTTCTGTTTCCATGGCAACGTCAATTCACATTCTTGCAGGTATATCAGCGGCCACTTAGGCCACTGACTAAATGAAGCTCCCGAAGGTTCAGTGTGTGGCGGTGCCTGGCCAAAAATAACCTGGCATGCCACTGCCTGTCCCAGCCCCTCGGAGAGAGGCATTAAACGGCCTGGACGCCAACTGTCAGCTCTGGCCCCATCTCCTCGATAGAGAGGAAGGAAGAGGACCAGCCTGTGTTTGCGGGAGGTGTGCCCCCTCCACGGCATGGTTTCCCTGCTCTCCGGAAGAGCTGAATGCAGCCTGAGCCACATTCTAGCTTGTTCACCCCGGGGGCACCAGAGAATTTGTATTTCAGCAGAAGTATTATAATTACATAGTTTGGAGTTAGAATTAATTAGAATTTGGGGAAGTGGTGATAAAAACCAAGCAGTTATAAGAAATTTAATTTTAATAGAAGCAGTTTGGAGAATCTTGCTTTTCTTTTGGAGATGTGTTTCCTTTGACTGGGAGGGGGAGGGGAGATAAAAGGATAACTTGATTCAGTGATCGCAGAATCAACCTAACATGATGACTACCCTTACCATTGGGTGTAGGTAATGGACACTTAAAAACCAAGTCAATGGCACAAATGTCGAGCATTTTTCCAAATACACTGAGTTAGGGGTAATGGCTCAGGATTTTCTTGGGGGCCAGGGAGGAGTTTAATATCATTCTTTAAAAAATATGTTCCCAAATGCATGGGTCATATCCATCTCATTGACATTAAACATAATCGAGAATCCTTCATATACAGGGTGGGGCAAAAGTAAGTTCACAGTTGTGAGTATGAGAAATGCAGTTTATTCTTGTAGCATTATTTATTAACTAGAGGTCCGGTGCATAAAATTCATGCACAGGAGGGTGGGTGTCCCTCAGCCTGGCCTGCACCCTCTCTAATTTGGGACCCCCTTGGAGAATGTCTGACTGCCAGTTTAGAGGAGAATCATTTAGAGGATAGGGCCTAAAATGGCTTTCGGACATTCCTCTCGAAATCTGGGGCTGCTGGCTCCTAGCTGCTTGCCTGCCACCCCGCCTGATTGCCCTAACTGCTCTCCCCTGCTGGCCTGACCACCCTATCTGCTCTCCCCTGCCGGCTGGATCACTCCTAATTGCCTCTGCCTTAGCCCCGCCACCATGGCTTTGTCCCGAAGGACATCTGGTCTAATTAGCATATTACTCTTTTATTAGTATAGATTATTGCACTATAAGGATACCTGTAAACCTACTATTGTCCCACCCTGTATTGTTCTAGACACACAAGACACTTTCCAGTTGGAAATATTATGTTTGAAATCAGCAAACCCTGTCTCTGCGTGCAGTGGGTCTGTGCTGCTGCTGGGGGCTCTGGGCGCAGGAGCCTCTGCCTCAAGAAGCCTTTACCGCTTTCGCTCCTTGGGGTGAGGAGTGAGAAAAGACTGTATGATTAAAGAAAAGTGATTTTACCTTTGGCTGGAGTTTTATCACAATACCATTTGCAAGTTATTAAATTCAAAGGCATTCCCAGTTAAATCTCAATTTTCTAAAATCGATCATTGTGCCACGGTTCCCTAAAAGCCTATCTTTAGATTCTCAGAAGATAATTCTGAAGTGCTTGGGGGCAGAGGGGAGCCATGCCTGCGAGTTCTTCTCAAATTGCTGAGCAGCAGCAGGAAGAATAATTACTGCTATTAGAGAAAAGCAGAGCGGGGATAGAGAAAAGAGGCCAATTGTTGTCGAGGGGCTAGACTGAATGAACGCTGGGCTGCGGGTGACGGTGCTCTTTCTGTAACTTCCTTCTCAAGATTAGAAATTAAACATGAATGGAGCACATAGTTTTTGATGACACACACATTTCCAGAAATAAAGTTAAGAAACTGTTGCTTTAGAAATGGCTCCACTTGAGGAACTTGGATACATTCAGAAGAATGTTTTCAGAAAGAGCAGGCGGTGTGCAGAATTTGTTTTTCTGTTTGTGTATCTTTTTGTTCATCCTCACCTGAGGATATTTTTCTATTGATTTTTAGGGAGAGTGAAAGAGAGAGGGAAAGACTGAGAGAAACATCGATGTGGGAGAAATACACAGGGATTGGTTGCTTCCTGCATGAGCCCCAACAAGGACCCGGGCTGGGGACGAGCCTGCAACCAAGGTACATGCCCTTGACAGGAATTGAACCCCAGACCTTTTGGTGTGTAGGTCAATGCTCTATCCACTGAGCCAAACCAGTTAGGGCCAGAATTTGTTTTTCATTTTGCCTTAATGGATGAGTTCCCAGCCTTTATTAACATCTAGATCTTCAGTACTTAGAGGTTCATCGATGCTGATAAAAATAAATTCTGTACAACCTCCTCTTCTAGGAAAACACAATTTCTGGCTCCTTTCCTTCCTCCTTCCAAGACCACACCCTTCCTTGGCACTATTTTGGGATAAAATGGTCAGAGGACCCACTCAACATCTTCATATCAGAATCATAGTCCTTCCTGGCGGAAGGCTCATTGGAGAAGGACAGCTGGAGTTGCGTAAGCTCCGTCAATAAATCAGTAATAGTAATGATTTAGTAACCACTATTATTTTATGCACATCACACATTTACATTGTATTGACTAGTACAAGAGAGAAGACAAGAAATGAAAGCAAATTGTTCTGCGGGTTCCATTTGTACATGTGATTATAGTTTCGGCCCCATAAAGAGTCTGCTTCTATATTTAAGGGATGTCAGTACTTCTCATCTTCCTTACACCATTAAATATTGCCACAGAGCATTAGCATATATACTGTAACAACCTGTCTGACTCTTGTCTATTGAAATCTCGATCGGTTTTATGCAACATCAAGAAAGAAAACAGATGCTGAGGTCCCATGTTTTTATTTTATTTTTTTATTGACTTTGGAGAAAGGAATAGAAACATCAATGATGAGCCCTGACTGGTTTGGCTCAGTGGATAGAGCGTCGGCCTGTGGACTGAAAGGTCCCAGGTTCGATTCCAACCACGGGCATGTATCTTGGTTGTGGGTACATCCCCAGTAAGTGTGCAGGAGGCAGCTGATCGATGTTTCTCTCTCATCCATGTTTCTGACTCTCTGTCCCTCTCCCTTCCTCTCTGTAAAAAATCAATAAAGTATTTTTTAAAATTAAAAAAAGAAACATCAATGATGAGAGAGAACCATTGATTGCCCCCTGCATGCCCTCTATAAGGGATCAAGCCTACAACCTGGGCATGTGCCTGACCAGGAGAACCGTGACCTCCTGATTCATGAGTCAATTCTCAATCACTGAGCCACACTGGCTGGGACCCTGGTTTATTTTTAGCAAGGAGATAAACTCCTTACTCAAATTCTGAATATTTTAATGTGTTGATTTGGAGGCTAGGGCATTTCCTTACGAATCTAGACTTCTAGCAATGAACTGTTTTACCAGAAATAAGTATGAGCTAGTAAAATTAATTAGACAGCCTTGTCCGTTTTCCCTGGGATGACAAGGCAGCACGGGGGATCCTGCCTTGGTGACAGCACAGGGTGGTTCTGGAATTGTTAAGAGAGCATGAAGGACCAAAGAGACAGCTCTCATCTAACTAACTCTTTGGGAAAAATGAGTATGGGTTCCCATATTTGTTGGATTTTCTTTGTACTTGTCACTGTTTCCCTTAAATAACTCAGGAGGTTGCTTCTGTATTTTTGAAGAAAAATGTGTGCCTGCTAGTCCATGCCCAGCTGAGGGCTGTCTGGGGTACAGAAATGGCCTCGGCCTTCGCATGTGATTCTGTGCTCTGTCTCGGCTCCGTCTACCAAGCCGGCCTGAGACCAGAGCCTCGGAAATGTACACAGCGTCTTTCTGTTTCCTCTTCCGGCCTGTGCTCTGCTTCCCGGAACCAGTTGGATTGTTTTTCACTGTGCCTGTTTTCTTCATTGTTACATACATCTGATGTTAGAATTCCACTCCTAAATATGTGCTTTTTCTCACCATCTCTCCATTTATTCAACACCATGTGTTTATTCTCCCGTTTTTGTTTGCTCCCAAGATGGATTTTATTCTCTCAGACGCTGTGCTTTCCGGGAAATAGCAGGCACATCTATTTTGGGCGGTAATTTCCCTCCTGGGTTGACAAGATGCCGTGATGTACCCACCTCTTTCTGTCCATGGGGCAAGTGGCACCTCTGTAGAGACAATGAGTGGCCCGAGTGGGAGGTCCTCACTGTCCCCTGCTGTGAGCCGTGCCCTTTGTTGCTGATAATGACATCTTCTGCACTTGGTGAAATTTAATAGTGTCCATGCAGCGAGGAGAGGAGGCAGGAAGAGAAGGCAGGCTGAGGAGAGCCAGCAATGCAAAAGACACAAGGATGCCAGGAAGGCAAACAGAAATGAGGAGAAAGAGAAAGGGGCAGGAGGGAAGAGGGAGAGAGGAACACAGGAGCCCCATTCCAGGCACCATGGTGGCATTTGTTACCCATTGAGGAGGTCATGGGCCAGCCAGGAACGTGCTCCTTCCCTGTAATTCTGCAAGTGGCCACCAGGGACAGGGTGGTGTTGTTAATTGCTCGATTGTGACCAGGGGAAGTCAAAGTGCCTAACTGTAACATGGTAACACTTGCTGTAAAAAGGTAAGATCTGCAGTCAAATTTAGAGATTATGTGCAAAGGGACAGATTGACGAATTGACTCTGTCAGAAGTCGATGCTTTCTGAAGGATGTGCCTTATAGGAAGCCTCTGAGATATGCTTGCTCCTGGACGTAGGGAGGTGGACAATGAACGCAACGTGAAGAAGGCCCTAACGCTCCCTCCAGCCCCTTCTACAAGGTTTGAAGATCACTAAATCCCACTATCTGACAGGCTAGACCCCAGATCACAAGGGGCCCATTATTTCCAACAGCTTGACTAGGAGATCTAAGATTGAGAAGGTGGGTAGATACGGCTGCTTACTCCCCATCGCATTCCCAGTGTGCAATAGTGTGACTCCACGGAGTAGGTGTTAAGTAGTTACTTGTAAAATGATAGATATGAAGGAAAACACACTCTGTCGTCCTTGTGAGTGAGAGAGAACAGGGCTCATTCAGGACAGAGCGGACAGGTGCATCTCTTCCCATTGGTGGTCCCTGACAGGCATTTAGTTGGAAGGAGATTATTGTTAGGCGGATCCCCTCGCCCAGACAGACTCAAACCTTCTTATTGCAAAGCTGTGCGACCCGTCTCCCTCTCTGTGCTCATGCTAGAGAACTTACTTCTGCCCCCAAGTCTTTCCCTGCAGTCTGATGCCTCTCAGGTTGGTGAAAGGAGGCTGGTGCATAATCAGAGGTGCATGGGGCTTGTTTTGTGGAAAGTCCAAGGTCATAACTTAACTCAGTGAGAATTATAGAATTCAGAGACTCATGGAATGTTGGAACTGAAAGGGACATGAGTGATCTGATGCTTGTTTAATTCCTCCCATTATTTGAAATAAAGATACCTTTTCTTTGAAGAAGTGGTGAGGTTATTCAACCAAGATCACATTTATTTTGATTATTTTTTGTGATTAAGTAACATGCATTGAATGTATAGTTCTTTTTTCAGTGGGAAGTTCTGTATTACTCTAATAAAGTAATGTATTGACAAACTCACATTAAGCTTAATTCTCCACATTTTAATTGTATCACATATAAATATAGTTTTAACATCAATCTATCAACTGTGTTTTCTTGGGGGCTATTTCTATTTCTTACCTGTAAAATAGGTGTAGTAACATCTGCTCTTCCCTTCTCTCCTCTCCCAAGTGGAGGTTTGGCATCATCTTATAAACTGTGAAGCAACATATCATAAATATAACTACACAAATTAATAGAAATCCTGCCTAATAAATCTAATCTTTATTATTAACACATGTAGACAATATAAGGCAATCCTAACCTTTTATTGAAAGCTGGGGATTTTAAGGACTTTTAAAACTATAGAACAAACATAAAAATGATTTTCTCAAACATACATTTCTTGCTTTTTTATAATATGTACTAGTAAATAAGCATGACTCTTAATATCTTGAAAACTTGATATTTGAAAATATATATTTTAATTCCTGAAAGAAGGATTTATTAGAAGGCAACAATCGGTCATTTTTTAGTATACACACAGATAGTAGTGATAAAATAGTAGCTTTGCTAAAATTAATAAATTCTGCCCTCAATATGATTGCCTTTTATGGAAGTACTAGAGGCCCAGTACACGGATTCATGCACCAGTGGGGTCCCTCAGCCTGACCTGTACCTTCTCGCAATCTGGGACCCCTCAGAGGGTCTTGAATAGCAGGTTTCAGCCTGATCCCTGCAGGCCCGATCTATCAGGAGGGAGCCCAATCCTGTGCATTGAGCATCTGTCCTCTGGCGGTCAGTGCATGTCATAGCGACTGGTCGACCAGTATTTCATTAGCTTGTTCACTTAGGCTTTTATATATATAGATAGTCAGAAAGGTTTTATGTCTACATTAGTTAGATTCAGCAATAATATAACAATTTCATAGTGATTTTTTAATAATTTATTTTGGGGGCCATTTTGGAGTTTTTCAGGAAAAATTTTTTTAAACATTTCTTTCTAGTCTAGTTTTGTTTTGCTTTCTACTGCACCCATGACACTGTTATATCTTCACTGAGTGTGAAGCCATGATTCTCGGGCCTTATTCCTGCCTGTGCATGTGATTCCACAGGGTTCTCAGCAGCTAGCTGCTGCGTTTGATCAGGCCTGAGTCTGGTCTTCCTTGTGGACCTGAACCCATCTCTTACTGACATTTGCTGCTGGAGTGAACACACAGACCCACATTGCATTCATTAGTCCTCTTTCTCTCTCTCACTCCCTTCCCCTCTCTTTAAAATCGTTCTGAGTGAGATGAACAAAGGGGAGATACCATCCCCCACAATCCCCCACAAAGAGAAGGAAATCTAGCCTCTGTAGGCTAATGTGTGTTGGCAGGGCTCTGCCAGCGATGTCTCCACCCGTTAGTGTAAAGGAGAAGTCATCTCAGAAAAAGGCTTTTGCTACTCAGTAGATGACTGGGAGATGGTAATGTTTGGCATCATCTTAGGCAGTTGGGGGCGGGGGGTGGCACTGTGCACACTCCTTTTACTTCTGCTTAGTGCTTTCTTTTCTTGGGATCTATGGCTGCAAATGACTGTGCTTGGGAGATTGAGGGTCCAATGCACGCTTGTCTCTTTCTGTGTGACATACACTGGGCCACCGATGTCAATGTCCAGAAACGGGCAGAATTCGATGGGCTGGGAGGCCAGGAGGTGGGGAGGGAGAGGTGGGGAGGAGAGGAGATGGCAGTATTTTTCAACGAGGACAAGTTGTAGTTCGAAGAGAAAGCAAGGGTAATTTTGTGCTTCAGACAGTAGACCTCTTTCTCGTGTGCAGGCCCTGATCTCGTTTTTACCAAGTCTTTAAGAGTAACCAGAACTTCGCTTCAGAAACGCATCATTTTACCATCATTCTTTCTATCAAATGTTGTTTTCTGCATGGTCCCATACCAAATGTTTTAGTTAGGATATTTTTCATTTGATTTAAATTCATCTATGCTGTGGATCTTCGTCCTGTGCACCAAAAGGTTGCTCATTTGATTTCATATGGGCACATACCTGAGGTCCAGGTTCTATACCTGATGGGCCAGGGGCACTTTGGGTAAGCAACTTATCAAAGCCTTGAAGGCCTCAAAAAAGCACAGGTTAGGTCAAGAGCGTCAGGTTCAGTTTTGACTTTACAATGGGTGGTTGGGTATCTTGTTTTCTTTTCATGGTTCTTTGCATCACTGGGCACATCTCCCTGAATGCAGAAGAGCCTAATGTAGCAGCTTTGCTCATTTCAGAGTCATCCATGTTGGTGGATGGAGTAGTTGGTGAAGTGTTAAAGGCCAAGCATGCGCGGTCACCATTTCGCAGGGACAGGAGACAGACTCATGGTGGGGTTTTAAATGAAGGCCCCTGCACATCACACTCATTAAGCATTTCCTGAAGGATGTGATGTCATGTCATGTGATGAGCTAAGATCCCCAAAGAGCAATTTAATGGGCATCTCTGAAGCTAGAAGGCTCTGCCGGCCACCTCAGGCCTTAGCAACAGCCTATTCTCTTAGTAACATAAGCATTCCTATGAGCAGGTGAGGAAGCTAAGGGACTCCCAGGTCCATCACATGGAGAAACCTCATTACAGTGCTTGCCACGGAGAGATGGCAATTGCATGGAATTCCATGAGGCGGAGTGAAGACGCAGCAAGCTGCAGTGAAAAGGATGAACAGTGGTCTGAGAAATGGCTTTTTTTTTTTCCTTCAGAATTTACCAGACATTTTTTTTTTTTTTTTTTTAGAATGTGGTGAGTGAATTAGAAGAATCATTAGACTTTCCCGTTCTAATCAAATAGCAAGTAAGCCAGTAAAAATAGCAGGAAGAACGTTCTAGCCCATGAGGTTACTTACCTATGCAACGATGGCTTTGTCCCCTCTGTCAGTGTTTACAACAAGCACGTTGTAACTCAAAGGCTAACACAGGCCAAATAAGCGAGACATGTGGCCCTCGAGCCGCGAGTTTGACATGCTTGGTTTACAAGGTAAACTGCTAGCGTGGGCACTATGAGTTGCTGAATCTCCCCAGTTCTTTTTGCATTGGCGTAATGCCCACCAGCCACAGCTTTCCGCCTGGGGAATTCTGTCCCCAGTGGGAGGGGCGCTGCTCAGCTGAGGAAGGCCGGGCAGGGAGAGAGCTGGGGCTCGGAGAGGGAACTGGAGAATGGGAGGCAGGGCTGGAGGCTCTGTGTCAGCTCTGTGTCCATGTGGCCACCACCAAGGTCATGACCTGATGGCCATGAGTCCTGATGGTCCCTTGGCCCAGGAGTCAACCTCCATTCCAGTTCAGACTTGGTATCAGTGATAGGCAGATCCCCTTTCATTTTTCTACCCTCCCCTCCCCTTCTCTTTCTTTCCCTCTCCTCCCCTCCTATCCTCCTCTTCTCTCTCCTCTCCTGACTGTTAGGCCTGGTACCCGTGTTCTTCCAGGGCTGGCCACACAGAACAGGGCGGTGGGATGTCTGTGTCCCATGGTTGGTTCTACCACACACAGTAGCCGTCGAGAATCGCTATTAGGATCTACCCTATAGCACCTTTCCTTTGAAAGCCTGGAAGAAAAGGTCTATAGGCAGTGACCCAGCAGAGTGATGATAATCAATGCCAATCAATCCACAATGTCCATAAGCCAGTGTTGACGTTGGAGCTGAAGTTAAGAGTATGGGCCAGGGTTCCACGTTACCTAGTGAAGATGCTTAAAATAAAGCACAATCTTTGTAGTTTGAGAAATCCAGCGGAAACACAGCCCTGACTGTTCGTCCCACTCAGGAGCCCGGCCATCAGTTCCAGTTCTTCAATGTGCTTTGGTTGAAGGGTTCTTACAGCTGCGAGAGGAAGGTGACAGGCTGCTGAAGCCATGCATGTGCACAGTGTGGCTGGCACCCAGTAGCTCCCTGAGAGCCTCAGTTTGGCCCTCTGCATCCTTCCTTCCAGCCGCTGCTGCCAGCGAGAAAGACATGTGCTCTTGTCATAAATGCATGGAAATGAGCGTTTATCTGATAATGTGAGAAAGCTAGGAACAGGCGTGACTGGAGTTTGTTTATTTTTTATATTTTACTACTCTTGTCAGATGCATTCATAAGAGGGGGCCTATGTGGGCTGACCCTAATTTTTTCTTGGTCTAAGCATCTTCGGCAGTGAGTGAGCACACTGGGATGTCAAAGACCTGAGGGCTCTCAGCTCAGTGCACAGCCCAACACCCGTAGGATTGAGCTCCAGACTCATCAGCCTTGTGGCCTTTGGCAAATGAATCTCTAAAACCCTGGTTTCCTCTCTAAGACCCTGGTTTCGCAGTAGCATCACCAATCCTCTGGCATGGAGGTTGCTGGAGGTAGGATCCCAGAGAATGTGCCCACCTGCCTGCATGGCAGGTGCTTCCTCAGGCCTCCTAGCCCTCTGCTTCACTGCCCGAGTCAGGGCCCTTAACACTTCGAGTGCCATGGAGCTCTTTGGCCAACGGATAAGGCCTATGGACCCTTCCTCATAACAGTGTTTCCAAAAGCATAGCACAAAATATGCAGTGTTATAAAGGAAGCCATCTATCCAGCTTTGATGAATATATATGGTAGGCAGAAAAGTGACTCCTAAAGGGGTCCATGTCCTAATGCCCAGACCTGTGTGAGTTTGTTACATCACATGGAAAGTTGCAGATAGAATTGAAGTGACTAATCAGCTGACCTTGACATGAGAAGGTCCTCCGGGGATATCTGTGAATACTGCAGTTTTGCTGAATCAAAGAATCGTGTTTGCCCTGAAGGATGGTCATTGTTGGGTCTTTGTTAATGTCAAGACTCCAATGTGACATTAAAGTCTATTTTAAGTGATGATTTTTCAAAGTCTCTTTTCCCAGGACCATAAAAACATACGGTAACTGAGTTGACATCTAATTAGCAAAAGTTATGCCTTTGAATTTGCAAAGCTTATTTCTTGGTGGCATGTTTACTGTGAGGGAAAGCGTGCTAAATGCTCAGCAGTAGAACTCGCCTTTTTTCTCATTCTGCTCAGTACAAACCCCATTTTCAATAAAAGGAGGACATTCCATGAAAGAGTTTGAGGAGCAGTCATTGTTCGAGAACCCTCGTCACTCTGGGGCTGGAAGACGGTGAAGGGGGCAGGGAGGACAGTCAGGTGTCATTTTAATATGTGAAGATTCTGAGGCCAGAGCATGGTGCACCACCTTTATTTTATTTTAAAAATATATATATATTTATATGCTTTTATTAATTTCAGAGGGAGTAAGGGAGAAGAAGACAGATAGAAACATCAATGATGAGAGAGAATCATTGATTGGCTGCCTCCTGCACACCCCCTACTGGGGAGTGAGCCTGTAACCCAGGCATGTGCCCTGACTGGGAATCAAACCGTGACATTCTGGTTCAACCACTGAGCCACACTGGCCGGTCAGTGCACCACCTTTAAATGCTTCCTTTGAGCCAGGTCTTGAGTGTCCAGTTATGGTGCATTAAGTGACCCTTCAACAAAAATGCAGAAATACAAAGACAGCAAGAATAAATCTAAATCTAAACCCCTAACATACAAAATGCGTAAACTCCACCTTGACTGAGAATTGCTTCTTGCTTATCACCTAATGGGTTTCCGAAAGGTCTCCTCTGACAGCGCAGTGCCATGGAATGGAATGCTGCTCTTTACTGGGCAGCTCGCTCAAACCTCCATTGCCTTTTCCTCTGTCTATCTTGACCTGCGACTGGCACCATTCATCAATTACAGACTCTTGAGGAGGGCACGGATGGGATATCGACTTAAAAGTCCTAGACTTCATGGTAGCCGTGAATTCTGCAGAGCATTTAACGAAGTCTCAGGGAAGGACACCAGAGAGGCTGACCCTGGTCTTTGAAGCTGACTGCCATTTCTCAGAACCACCGGTTCATTGAGTCGGAGCCCAGGTAGGCTTGGCCTGTTTCAGGGGTTGAGTCGTGTTCACCCAGGAAGTCCCTATGTTGAAGTTCTAACCCTGCAGCACCTCCAAATGTGACCTGGTTTGGAAACTGTCATTGCAGATGTGATTAGCTAAGTAAGAGGGGTGTGTTCCACCTCTGGAGAAGGGTGGGCCCCTAAGCCAATCTGACTGGTGTGCTTATTGAAAGGGGACATTTGGACACACACACACACACACACACACACACACACACACACGATGAATGCTAGGTCATGCTAAGGCACTTCCAGAACCTCGGAGGAAGGACTGAAACAGGTCCTTCCCCAGCACCGTCAGCAGGATGGTGGTCCTGTGGACTCCTTGTTCTGATTCTAGACTCCAGAACTGTTGTCTAAGCCACTCAGTTCACAGTGCCTTGCCTTGTCATGGCATCCCTAGCAAGCTACCACCACCCCTTCGCATGCCCTGGCCACATGCAACCCACAGGGGTGCGACTGGTTCAGACTGGAGGCACAGTAGCTTCTGAGAAGAGGGTGAGGCACAGCATGGGGAGCAGCAGTGATGCTAACATCTTTATTCATCGGAGCTCATTGGGGTCTTAAGTTTTACTCATCTGCTAATTGAGTAGATTTCAGTTTTCTCAAATCTTTCCATTTGCCTACCCCTAAGGGCAGCATGACATAAAACCCAGAGGATCTGGGATTTGCCCAAAGCAGCCAGCTGCCAGCTTAAGCCATCTGTGAAACCTGTAGTGAGTCTTAAAAAATGCATGTGGAGTTTTCTTCTTGGAAACATTACATATGTTTGGTATAATATCTGAGATCGCTTATCATTAAGCAACATTGAAACACTGGTATCGTGGACAGCGTGCGCACCATGGATTCATGTGTACATGTCCCAATTACTGGGACCTCTGCTTGAGAACTGTGGGGCTTCATTTTCTGTGGTCCCTTCCAGCCCAACACCCGGGCTCCTAGGCATGTTTGTATAAGATTCCATCATTAAAGGCCAGATGGTGTCTCTGTGTGTGAGGACTCCAGAACACTTCATGGATGCCAAAGTGTACGCTTCTAGGACGAGTTCATGTGAAATTATAAGATTTTACATTGAAATTATTTCACTGGATTGTTTGAAAATTATGTGTCTGAGTGGATTGTGTGTCTGCTGGGCTGCTCCCCAGTGGGGCCTTCTGATCACGGCAAATTGCTTAAGGCATCCTTTCATGTTTGTGTATAAGAACTGATGACAGTCAGGGAAAAGGCCTCAAATTAGATTCTATCAGCATATGCTACTGCACTCTCCACTGAAGCAATTCGTGACCAAGTCACTTAAGACCAAGGCCATCATGCACAGCCTCACCACTGCCATGAGTAAGGAGCTGCCCTGGACTTGGCATTGCAATTAGCCCCCCTTATATCCCTTGCAGCCAACTTGGAAAGTCTCCTCACCTGTAAAGGTGGGAAAACAACCCATTGTGGGTCTATGTGAATACTAAGTAAGATCATGTGTATCAGACTTTTTTTGATGAATTCTAAAGGGCTAGATGAGTGCCACGAATTATTTGGCATGTTTCTAAATAGAGCCAAAAGGCATGGAGGGGCTACCAGTGGGGCTGATCTGCCTTGTGCTCAGGGACAGTTTTGTGTATGATGAACTTAAACTAGGGGGATGAGACACTGAGACCAAAGTTCCACAGGAATCCTGAGAAAGAAGAACAAAATAGGGGGGAATCTCAATACCAGATATCAAGCTGTATTACAAAGCTACTCTTCTCAAAACTGCCTGGTACTGGCACAGGAACTAGAGGCCTGGTGCATGAAACTCATGCAATCAAGGGGTCCCTCAGCCCAGCCTGCACCATCTCACAATCTGGGAGCCCTCAGGATGTCCAACTAATGGCTTAGGCCTGCTCCCTATGGGCCCTAAGCTGTCAGTTAGATATCCTTAGAGCTGCTGAAGAGGCAGGAGAGGCTCCTACCACTGTCCCTGCACTCGCCAGCCATCAGTCCAGTTTCTGGCTGAGCAGCGCTCCCCCTGTGGGAGCGCATTGACCACCAGGGGACAGCTCCTGCATGGAGAATCTGTCCCCTGGTGGTCAGTGTGCATCATAGCAACTGGTCGTTCCGCTGTTTGGTCAATTTGCATATTAGCCTTTTATTATATAGGATAGCAAGTGTGATAGATAAGTAGCTATGTACTAGAGAGGTGGTGGTCAATGCCCAGAAGAAAAATAAAGCAGGGTAAAAGGTTAGGAAGATGGAGTGGGTACCATTTTAAAGGAGCTGATAAGTGATGTCCATAAAGGAACAAGGAAACAAACCACATGGGAATGGAGGGGGCGACAGGGAGACCCAAGAACAGTTGCAGGAGCCCTGTTGTGGTTGTGTGCCTGCAAAACTCTGGACCCCAAGGAGGTCAGCATGGCTGAAGAAGAGCAGCTAAGAGATGAGAAAAAAAGAGATGAGAGCTGAATGTTGGGGGAAGGTCATGGCAAGTCCCATGGGGATTCTGGGCTTCATTTGGAGTGAGATGGGAGTCAGTTGAAGAGCCCCAAGAAGGTCACGGGGCGGGAGAAGCTGACACCATCACTGCGCCCTCAGTGATGACAACCAGGCCATAGTGCCCCTCTCCTCCTCAGCATCTCCCACCCCGGAGGAGGTGAACAACAGTGTTGGCACCAGGAGAGCAGGGTTCCAAAAAAAATGTGCATGCTGATCCATCCCAAAGAATACCTTTCCTTCACTAAACCAAGGACTCCTTGAAACACACTCAAAAGTATGTGTTTCTTACCTTTAAAACTATATGAAGGTATTTCTAAGTGGGTTGGTTTTTCTTTCGTAAAACTTTTATTTCCCATTTGCACACAGAAGACACATAACAAAACTTTAGTGCCTGTCAACAGAATGCTGTGTCTATTTTAAACAAATATATCCTCAGGAGAAAACAGGCGATTCATGGGTAGCCTCCCTGGGAATAAAACCAGTCCGTTTTCAATGGAGACGATCTATATATTGCAATGCATAAAAATAGCATCTTTTGTAGGAAGGGAGGGCCCAAGAATTAAATTTGAAAGGTAAGCAAAAATAGGAAACTCATAGGATGCATACTAAATATAATACACTTGGCGGAAACTCATGGTTTGCCCTTGTCCTTTGGGACAAGTAATAACTTCATACGAAGAACTAGGACTGTCAGATTCCATAGAGGGGGCTCACTTCAATTTGGTTCTGATAAACAATAGATAATGTTAGTACAAGCATATCCCAAATATTTTACGGGCCACAAGCACACTGAAATCATGTACTCTTTATCAGAAATTCGGACTTAACTGGGTCCTGTATTTCTGTGACTAAATCTGGCAACTCTGCATCGAAAACACACTGACTCATTATCTCTGGGCTGCCTGGAGTGAGTAGTTTTGTAGTAACAGCCGGAAGTTGTGTTGAGCGTCCTTGCAACCAACCTTGTCTTTGACCTTGCTCTGTTTAAGAAGAGCCTTCTACCCTCCTCCCAGGTGCACTCTTTGCATGTCTCCACCCTGCTTTGGTCCCCAGGAGGATGGATACATCAATGGGGTCCCTGGTCATCTGGCTTCTTGTGGGGCTCAGCTCATGGGGGGCACCACCAGGAGATTGAAGAGCAGGAGAAAGGCAGACTTCTTTCTTTGCATTTAGGTTTTCAAACACTATTTGCTCAACTTATTGCATTTCTGCCCCTTTGACCTAATTGACATAGATCTCTATGAAAAAAGCAATGGAGAGAGAAAGTTAAATTCTCTAATCATTTCTCTGAACTGTCCCAAAGAAACAGTGGGCATGTTGACTCATGACTCATCCCACATAGTAAAGAAGTCTAAGTCATACAACTTGCTGGTGGGTGGATTCTTAATAAAGAACTGGGACATGCCTGGATGGTGTGGCTCAGTGGTGAATGTTGACTTATGAACCAGGAGGTCGTGGTTCTATTCCCGGTCAGGGCACATACACAGTTGCAGGCTCAATCCCCAGTGTGGGGCTTGCAGGAAGCAGTCAATCAATGATTCCCTCTCATCACTAATGTTTCTATCTTGCTCTCC
The DNA here is from genome assembly GCF_964339955.1 of Pipistrellus hanaki. NCBI lineage: Eukaryota > Metazoa > Chordata > Mammalia > Chiroptera > Vespertilionidae > Pipistrellus > Pipistrellus hanaki. The sequence goes on along the minus strand of NC_140504.1, from coordinate 4,693,615 downwards.
CTCTTCTCCCTCTTCTTTCCTCTCTAAAATCAACACACACACACACACACACACACACACACACACACACACACACACTGGACCTTAAAAAAAGAAGAAGACCAATTCGAAAGGTCCCAGCTACTGTCATCCTATATGTCAGGGATAGGAAACCTTTTTTCTTCCAAAGGTCATTAGATATTTATAACATCATTCACTTAATATAATTCATTTCATATAAATTTATGCTGCTATGAAAAAAGCTCCCAGATTTATTGAATTTCGAGTCCCACTGTGGTTCCCTTGGTAGGACTGGACCAATGGTTTCAAGGGCCTTCTACAGCCCATGGGCCAGACATTCCCCACCTCTGCTGTATGTGGTAGAGTTCTAGATTTTGTTTGCTTTCATTGGAGTATCTGAGCAAGAGGGCAGGAGAGAAGGCAGTGAAGGAATCGACTCTTTTTTCTTGTCAAAATCCTTCACCCCCAATAACATTTGTGGCTGCACTTAGCTATGCTATTGAGCTAGGATCCTTCAGCAGCTGCCTACATATTAGACACACTGTGCTTTACGCTGTTGGGCTACAGAGCCACATAAACAGATACAACGGTTTCTTCTTAGCTTCTTATTGTTTGTAAGTATTCATACACCTGTTTCATTGTGGTCTGTTTTCTGGCTCATGGAAATTTAGAAGGTTTTATTTAATACTGAATTAGCAATCTGTCTTATTCCCAGGAATATTCCCCATCCTCCAGGCTAGCAGGTAAAGACCCAGCTTCCTTCTTAGGTAAAGAATGGGCTGCACAGCAGATGTGCTAAGAAACTCTCCTGTGTTCTAATTAACCCTCCCTCTTAGGCAGCTTTGGGCATTCTGTGGGTTCTAAAACCTATTGGAGAATTACAATAGTGTTTAGTCTCCTTTTAGTATCTGCCAACTTTTCATATACTAGTGACAGATACATATGTAAAATATTGCATATTATAATATGTGTATGTAGCCTTTTTTCCTTCATTTTGATTTATTTGTCGTTTTGGCACTTTTTAAAATTTATCTTCATTGCTGAAAGTGTTTCAAATGCCCACCCTCTCCTATTTTTTTAAGTATACATTCTTTTAGATCCGCTTATAGATTCTGAACAATGGTAGGCAACTCTTTCATGATAAACTCACTGAGTTATACAGAAGTTGAACAATAGCTCCATTTCTCTTCTAATCTTACAGATATTGTGTCCAAAATGCCCTTCTGTACAGGAAGAGACAATCTCTGGACCCCTTATCTCAGGTTCAGTCCCTAGGTCAGTGCTAAACAAACTCTGTTTGGTCCTCATAGCAGTCTTGCAGAGCGGGTGATATTATCCCACGTTTTGATGAGCCAACTGAGGCTCACTGACATAGAGTAAGCATTCCCAGGTCATGGATGTAGAAATGGTGGCATCGGACATTCACATAAAAGTGACAATAGCAATCTTGTGATAACAATAGGCATTGTTTCCTGAACACCCAGTGGCGAAGCAGGCACCACGCTGAGCATGTAGGCAGCCCAGTAAACACATGTTGTTATCCATCGCATTTTACAACTGAGGAAACAGGCCAAGCAAGATTCGGTCCTTTGAGGAATGCAAGCCCAGCTCTCAAGCCAAGGCCCCCATTCTTAACCCTCTATTGTGCAGCCTCCCGTGTGCTCTGCTTCATGGGTACATTGAAAGGCACTCCAAAGATACTCTCCTTCGAAAACCGGATTCTTCATATTTCACAACTCCAGTGGTTCAAAGATTCCTGGCACTCTGAAAGGCCGTGCTAGCATTTCCCAACGTGAGCTGGAAATGCAACTTGGACATGAGTTTCCAGTTAGTGACACAAAGCTGTGCAAAGACAAATGTGTATACCTGTTTTTTATGGAGCAAATCTCCAAATTATCTTTAAACCTGGGTTCTTGGAGCACGAGTGGGCAATGATGCATTTTTGTTGAGAGACGAGTGGCATATGATAAATGCTAATTGGAGCCAATTTTGAAAGCATTTATGTCTGTGCAGCCATGGAGAATAAATGAGTTAAGTGCTTGCTGGAGAATGACCAGTTGGAAATGCACCGTTCGATCGCTTGTGGTGTGCTCCCGGGTAAAGGGATCGGAGGCCTTCTGATGCAAATGTTCACCATTATCTTCTGGCCATGAGGTGCCCTGTCAAGACTTTGCTGCTGTGGTTCTCTCATTCTTGCTTCTTCTCTGTTCTTCTATGGATCTGAGAGATCTGTTAAGCAATCTAAATCCGACTGACCTGGGGAACCCTGGACTGTGCAGGTTCAAGGTTCCCTACCACATGTGGGTCGTGAGGGGACCCTTCGTGGTCACTTGTGTGGCAGGACTCGAAGGAAAGATAAATTCTGAAATTAACAGACACAAAGCAAAGAAATGGGACCAGAACAGGTTGGAGCCGTCTGCTCTGGGGTGGTGAGATGGGATGTGAATCTAGTGCTGAAGTTTCCTTTCTCTTATTTTTATATGTGATCTTCACTGACCTATATTATATTCAAAGCAACATAAATACAATGCAAGCCAAATTTTTAATTCAAATGGAATTCATCCTCATTATGTAAAAATACATACCTAGTAATAGATACCTTATAAAATAGAATTTATCAAGGACTCCAAAGCTCAGAAATAATGTGGTTGCTATTTGTTTTTTTGTTTTTTTTTGTTTTTTCCCCCCTTAAAACAATGAAAACAAAGGTTGTGTTTGACTCTCATTATGAGGTTGCATCAGCTGCAACCCTGGTTAAGGGTTGCAGCTGATGCAAGTAAGCATTTGACATCCAGGGTTTGTTCATCCACAGGACAGTCAATCTGTGTGGTGGGAGCAGGAAGTGTTGTCACCCAGGAAGTGTCCGCCTCCCCACCAGTCTTTTATTGGTTAACTTCTGTCTCCATGGAGTTGTAAACACCAGAGATAAAGGCAAGCAAACAGCCAGGATGTGTCAGCTGGATAAGGGTGCTCAACGCCCACTTCATTTTATGTCCATTTCTGTCTTCTACAGTTTCCTCACAACATACCTGAAATAGGAAATATTGGGCTTAACCCCAATGCTGGGGGAATTGTGCATGAGGCAGAAGCCAATGATTCTCTCTCATCGTTGATATTTCTATCTCTCTCTCCCTCTCTCTGAAATCAATAAGGATATATATACTATATATAATCAATAAGGATGTATATAATCAATAATTAACAATTATTGATTATATATAATCAATAATTAAAATTTCATTATGTGTCCTTAACCTTCTGGAAATTATATATATATATATATATATATATATATATATATATATATATATATATATATATCCTTATTTTATATATATATATATATATATATATATATATATATGGCATTGTTTCCTGAACACCCTGTATTTTAGGACAACCCAGGTGTGTTTTAGATCTACTACTAACATGATAAGAGCCAAGCCCACTTTCCTACCCATCCTGGGATGGCACTCTTTAAGTGGAAAATAGTCATGAGGTTTATGTATCAATGATATTCATAGCTGGTAAATGGATTATGTGAAAACTGTACCTGATAAACAGCTTAAGGAATGTTATTTTGTATATGTTTAATTATAAAATGTCCTGTTATATAGAAAAATAACAGATTTTAATAAAGAGGAAGTTTTCATAGATTAATCGGGTGAAGACATTACAATTTTACAATCCATACAAAATATTGTTCTGAAAAATAGCTCATGAGAATATACTTCCTGTTGTAAATTCTTGTCAAAGTGTTTAGGCCAGTGACACAAAAACCAATCAAACTGAACTCTTAAGTCAATATGTTGCCTATTTAGCTGGATTTTCTCTTATAAAAACTAAAATATTTTAAATGATGAAAATCATAATTTTACGGAACCTCCATAATTCACTTGCAATAAACGTTTACCCTCTTCTCTTTACTTTGCAATAGAATCAAAATTTAATTAAAATAAAATCTGACTGATGAAACACTGGTGAAATGCTTACATTTCTATTTTGAAACTGATGCTAAAGTATTAGGGACTTGTGCTTATACCTGTATGCACGTGTTTGTACAACATTTCAGTATGTGTCCTTAACCTTCTGGAAATTAAAAAGAATGATGTGTATTTTTTTAAAAAAATCAGTCACAATTAATTTGTTGTGAAATTTTATGAGCTGTCTTAGGCTGCCACAGTCGATCACATAGAAAAAGCAAGTCTGAGGTGTTTTGTAAAATAATTGCATCCGCAGCACAGTGAGTCTGCCTTAATTACATTTGCACAATTGGGCAGGCTGGGTGTCATTAGCGTCCCTGATAGCATTCCGCCTGTTAGCACCTCATTTCCAAGCACACATCTGTTGGAAGTGAGCCACTGGGCCCTCTCTATGCATCCCTGGCTCGCACCCCTGCAAGTGCTGAGGCCCAGTGCCAAGTCAGAAATTGTCTTGCTAAAGTTCTTTGGGAAAAAATGCAGGGGCCAGACATATCCAATAAACAAAGGGAATCAAGAATTCTATAACCACAGCATTTATCACCCTCTCCTTATAGGACCTAACCTCTGAGAACATACTTTTTACTCTTATCCCTTTTGAAATGAGTGCCATAATGGGAAAATGTCATGATTTCTTTGGTTTTGATTCTCAAAACAAATAAAGTTGTCCTTCAGTTCAATTTCAAAAATACAAAATTGTTTCAAATGAAACAATTGTAGCTAGGGAGAACTTTGAGAAAATCTCTACTTGAAAAAAAGAAAGAAAGAAAGAAAGGAAGGAAGGAAGGAAGGAAGGAAGGAAGGAAGGAAGGAAGGAAGGAAGGAAGGAAGGAAGAAAGAGTGTCAACCTATGAGCCAAAAGGTCATGGTTTGGTTTCTGGCCAGGGTATGTGCCCAGGTTGTGGAGATTGATGTTTCAATCTCCACAGTGTGGAGATTGATGTTTCTATCTCTCCCTCTACCTTCCTCTCTGAAATCAATAAAATGTATTTTTTTAAATAGGGAAAGAAAAAAGCTGATATGTAGATAGGACATGGGAAGAAAGGCCAGTATGAAATGTAACCCAAGCAATCATTGGCCTTAGTATTTGGGGGTATCAGCACGGATTAAGAGAACATGCCCACTTAGTTATGGTGTTGTTTAGCTCTAAGGGCATAAAATTGGATACCTATTAGAGAAGGTGCTTCGCAGAGCAGACAAGTATGCAGGAGTTCTGTTTAGAATAGCGGTTCGCCTGGCCATATTAAGAATTATGAAACAGAGGGAAGAAATGCACTATGTGAATGAAGAGGCTTGGAGTGATCTTGGTTTCTAGGCAAGAGCGCCCTCTATAGGGTGGTGTGGGGCCTCTTCAGGTGTGAAGCAATGAGAAGGGAGCTCCCAGGAAGGATGGAGTCTTCTGCTCTAATGGTTTCCACAGTGACATCATCAACTTCTGAGATGCCTTCCTTCTTGCTCAGAGGAGACCTGGCATGGGCCCCCTGGAGTGAGGGACAGCCTTATGTCAGCAGCAGTGACTGGGGTTCTGGTTCCTGCTCTGTTATTCATCCATTTGCTCGTGGCTTCATGAAATGGCTGTCACTCGCTCAGCTGCCTCCTCCCTACAAGGGATCGGATACCTGCTCTGCTGGCCTCCCAGGTAGTTAGTTGTGAAGAACCCAAACCCAACTCTAATGAAGTAAAGATACCTCTGCATGTGAGTTAGGATGGTGCTTTTTATCATCATAATCTCCTCTTCCCACTCTTAATGTGGTTCTGGCTTTATTGTATGCTTCTTAAAAATAGAAGAAAATCATATTTTTGTAGTCTTGTTGAGTTATTTTTTGGCACTTCCACCAATACCAAACAATGTTGGGACTTGAGTCTGGTTCATTCTCCTGAGCAAGGTCTCATTTCCTCTTTTGCTCCTGGAAACTGTGTATAAAGTAGGTGGCTTCTGCAGCAGGGGCCACCCCTGTGGGTGGAGTTAACGTGAATTTAATAGCTTTAAAGCCTTTTTCCAGATGAGTAGCATTGTTTATTCTTTCCCAAATCAATATATTTGGTAGATTGACCAAAACGTGTTTCCATTGCGTCCAAGAGAAAATACGTAAACCTTTTGTCTAGCATGTCTTTTGTCTTTGAAGCGATATTATTTTTAAGGCCAGTTATCCGGAGTCTGAGTGGGGGCAGTTGATGGCACTTCTAGCGTGCACACTTGCACAGAGCGTCGCTGGAACTTTCTGCACTCAGAATGCATGGCACCTAATCCTGTAATAGTCCTTCAGCCTCGTGCTGGGCCCTAAATGAATAATTTTCAGCAACAACGGTGCCAAATTTCTACCATCAGAATTGTATACATTCTATATTTAGATGTTTTAATATGGAAGAAATAAATGTATGTGAGAAATATGTGATTTCTACAGCAGTTGAAAATTATCTTGACGCCATGTTTAAGGTGTTTAGGAAACAAATTCTATGATGTTCCTACATGTCGCCTTTCTTTGTCATGCATAGAACTTGACTTACTATTTATGAGCCTGTGAGCAGACCACATCCGTCTCTGCCACGTGTCTATTCAACAGAAGTTAGATGGTTAAAGGAAGGATGCTGGGCTTTGGGAAATGGGTTGTCTCTGGCTTCAGTCCTTCTGTAACTCTTATGGATGAGGCTGCACCTAGGTACAGAGAACAACCCCTTTTCCGAACAGGAGCCTGAGCCCAGGCACGGACAACATCTCCGGGCCCTGAGGCCAGAGCAGCCTTTCAGCAGGACCTATAAAGAAACGACCTCTGACCTTGTAACTGACCCTATTGCTTACCTTCTATTTTGTGTTATATACAGGCAGTTCCTGTCTCTGCCACTGAGTTTAAGGGGAGAATATTAGTGCACAACACTCAGTTTTTCTAAGTTAAACCAAGAGCATGGTAAAAGGAAGCCCAGTTTTATGTATTTATTTTTGGTATAGCTCACACACATTGCTACCATTCACCCGATACAAGGAACCACTAGACATGTATGTGTGTTTGTGTGTGGGTGTATGCACTTGCACGCATGAAAATGACATCTAAAATATTAGCAACCTTCTTCTCTTCATTGCTAGAATATAAAATCTTGCATTTCAAAGAGAAGCATTTATGACAACCCATTTGAGAATCCCATGTGAGATATTTCTAGAAGGACTGACAGAATAGCCCCATGAGGGAACCCAGATGAGCAGTAAAGACCCATGGGCTTCCAGGAGCTGAAGCAGGAGCCTTGTGCTGAAAGAGCTGGGTTTAGAGTCCAACAGACCTGGTGGGTAGCTTTGTGGTCTTGGTCACATCACTCACAGGTTATGTCTCTGGTTACATCATGGGAAACTAGGGACAACAATGGAATCTACAGGGTTACGGAGAAGATGAAATGCATTGTTGCCATAAAGCACTTAGCACCGAGCCTGGTGCATAAAGGAGTTTAGTTATTACTAGTTGCATTGTTGTAGTTAGTTGTCATAATTGTGATGATGGTGGTAGTACCAGTAGTAATCTCATTGTTTGTAAATCTTTGTTCACTTGAAATTATAAAGAATTTTTAGGATGTCCATGTGTATGAAAGATTGTACGTAACAAAGTTATGACCATAATTTTAGTATAGAATAATCTTTTTTGTAATTTACTACTTTATTAGGCTGGTAAAAAGAAAGGCAAGTACACCACTATGGAAAACTATCAGTATCTTAAATAACTGGTCATGGGCCTGCTCTATGACAAAGCCCTTCCACTCCCAGGTATGTCCCCAACAAAAATATTTACCTTTGTTCACGATGCACAGGTACTAGGATGCTCTTAACAGCACTATTCATAGAAGCTCCAAACTGGAAGCTACCCAAGTTCTCCCAAATAGCTGAATGGAAAGGTGAATTGAGCTTTGTTCACATAATACCTAACACTACAAGGCCATAGGAAGGAACTGCCAAAAACACACAACGTGGATGGGTTTTACAAAGGCAGTATTGAGGGAGAGGAGCCAGACATGACAGAATATGTAGCGTGTGACTCTATTTATATAAAGTTCAAAAATAGCAAAACTAACCGATGCTGTTGGAGAGTGGTTGACTTCGGAGGGTGAAGAATGACCACAAAGACAGGTTGGGGGAGGGGCCTCCAGGGGAGCTGTCTTGTTGTGTTAGTCACATGGAGGGGTCAGTTGGTGAAAATTCAATTGTATTGTTCACTTAAAAATAAATGTACTCTTCTCTAAGTATATTATACTTTACTGGAAATGTTTTTTAAAGTAGGCAGAAGTAGCATGAGTGGCTCAGTTGGTTGAGCCTTGCCCTGTGCACCTAAAGTTGCCAATTCAATGCACATACCTGGGTGACGGGTTCAACCCCTGGTTGGGGCATGAACAGAAGGCAATTGATGGATGTTTCTCTCTCTCTCTCTCTCTCTCTCTCTCTCTCTCTCTCTCTCTCTCTATCTCTCTCTCTCTCTCTCTCTCTCTTTTTCTTCCTTCTACTCTCTAATCATGTCCTTGGGTAAGGATTAAAAAAAATAGTAGGCAGAAAAATGTCAATGTAGAAAACTTATCATCTATATCTCATAAAATACTAAACACATTTTTTTACATGGAAACGTGTGTCTGGATTTTAAATCAAATGTATACTTTTGATAAAATTCTAAAATAATTTGGAAATTTGTGCTCAAACGAAGAGCATATCTCTCAGGGTAGAGGTAATTGAGCACATCAAGCACTACGGGTTATCACTTGTTTCCAAAACAGTGAAAGTTGAAAGCTCTTTCTAACGGGTAAGTTCATTGGGGAGGATATAAGTACAAATGGTGGAAATAATTATAGGTAATTCATGCAAATCAACAGAAATTAAACATTCCTCTGAAACGCCAGTGCTGAATGTCAGAGAAATTACCAAATTCTGCTATAGAAAAAGCTAGCAGATAAACACTATCTTTTGTTTTAGCCACTATCTTTTTGTTTTACTTCCTCTTTAAAAAAATTTTTTTTAAGGATGAAGTTTCCTATTTCCCCATTCCTTTATTTGGTTCTTCACTTTTATTAGTCAAGTTTGAGTTTTCTGTGGTAGACAGAGAACTGTTTTACCTTTCTAGGCTATTCATAAAAAATATATTAATTTCACATCCCTTCTAATTTCTGAGTATTGTGTGAAATATATATATATAAAACCTTTCCACACTGAGATTCTAAGTGCTCTAGAATTTGTGTTTTTTCTTTGGGCTCTTCCAAATATCCCAATTTTAGACAATGAAAATATATACTTGGTCATTTAAACTTAAAGATACATAGTTTTAAATATAAATGTTATTTTTACAAGGAAGAAGGTGTAGGTTTGTCAAAACTGTGGTTCCTGGACTAAGGTGAGGGAATACACCTTCTCCCACCTCCCTCTGGACTTCCCCTCAAGTTTGCTTCCCAGTTCAAGGTTATCTGCATTGATCATATTGATTTGATCTCAACATAATCACATATTGGTTGGTTACTTAAGACCACAAACTTGTGAGCAAACTGTGCTTTAAATCTACATTTTACTAAATATTTTCAATCATCATCATCATCATCATCAGTATTTTTATCATACATCAATTACTATGTACCAGGCACTTAGTGGTGCATTCTGCCAGCGTTGTCTAAAAATTTAAACCTCATAGCAACCCAGTGGGTGGTATTAGCCCCATCTAGTAAAGGAGGAATCAGTTTCAGGAAAGTCCTGGAAGTTTAAGGAAGGGTCCAAGTTTGCATCAGCCTGTGGACTAAAAAGTCCCGGGTTCAATTCCGGTCAAGGGCATGTACCTTGGTTGCGGGCACATCCCCACTAGGGGGGCGTGCAAGAGGCAGCTGATCGATGACTCTCTCATCAATGTTTCTAACTATCTCTCTCCCTTCCTCTCTGTAAAAAAAAAAAAAAAAAAAAAAAAAAAAAAAAAAAAAAATCAATAAAATATATTTTAAAAAAAGAAAAGAAAGGCCAAGAAAACTGGATACTTCTCAAATGGAATAGGCTCAGCATTTTGCATGCAAAAATGAGCATGTTCATTAAGAAGCTCATTGCTGAGGCCATTGAGGATGGCAGCGATCCTGCCTAGACTAGGATGAAGGTGGCAGAAAGAGACTTGCCTGTAACCTACAACCGTGAGAAAGGAGGCCGCGGTCCATGCCAGAAGGAGTCTTCCTGCCACATCTGATCAGCATGTGCAGGAGGGGGTCCCGCTGGCCAGGCAGCCCCAGGGAGTGCCACAGGCCTGTTTCTGAAAGGCCTGGTCTGAACGGGGAGACCCAAAGCAAAGCAGCGTTTGAAGGCTCACCCACAGTGAACTCAGGACGCCCCAGTTCTGACTGAGTGGTCAGCCCTGAGATTGAGAGCTTGGCGAGTGGCTGCATGGATCATATGCAGCTGAATGGCTGGCTGCAGGAGCAGTGCAGGGCCCCTCACTGCTGGAGAAGCTTCTGATATGTCCTGTCTTCTGAATCCAGAGTGGAGGGCAGTCAGGCAGCCACAGGCCTTGCTCTTGCCTGGGATCTAGGTCTTCTTTTCTTCTGTAGAAATTCAAATCTTCAGCCTTGAGAGCTTTGCAGAATGACTTTGAAGGTTGCTGGCCAGTCCTGTTGATCCGATGCTCCGTGTCTGCAGGACCAGGCTTCCTGTGGGTCTTCTTGCAGGGACCCTCAAAGGTCATGCCAAGAGCAGCGTTTGCCTCTGTCTGTAATGGACTCCGGCCCCTTCCTCCCATACACACATACACACACACACACACACACACACACACACACACACACATACCCACACGCACGCATACACACATGCATGGTCTGCCTACACATTCCTAAGGTCATTGTTATTTATTATATCCGGGCAGTGCTGCCAGCCCCCGTGACAACCATGATTAATGATAATGTGCAAACCTGAGGTAATTTGCTGACAAATTAGCTCTTTGCCAGGCATCAGAATGGAAGCAGCATTTTTCAAACTCTGCTCAGCCCGAGCCCCAGGGGCCTGGCTAGCTCAGGGTTGGAAAGGGTGAGAAGGTGGGAGTTCTGTGGCTGCTACATTTTTTGCTATTTTGTGGGGTTATCTGTATATCATTCTTGTTAATATTTTGGATGAAGATAAGTGCTACCTATAAAAAAATTAGAAAACAATAGGATGGAATATTATGAACTGTACAGGAGCATGCCAGGGGATTTCTTGGACCATTTTCTGGAATTTTCTAGGGGTGTGTGTGTGTGTGTGTGTGTGTGTTTCCATGATCACTAGTAGTTGTTTTCTACAGCTGCCAAAACCACAGACCGGGTGGCTTAAACAACAAACATTTATCTTCTCATAATTCTGGAGGCTGGAAATACAACACCAAGAGGTTGGTAGGGTTGGATTTTTCTGAGGCCTCCCTCCTTGGCTTGTAAATGGCTGTCTTCTCCCTGTATCTTCACATGGTCATCTCTGTGTGTGTGTGTCTGAGTCTAATCTCTTCTTTTTAGAAGTTCACCCATCACTGGATGAAGGCTCACCCTCATGACCTCTTTTTAATGACCTCTTTAAAGACCCAACTCCAAATACAGTCACATTCTAGGAGCTGAGAGTTTGAACTTCCACATATAATTTGAGGGCCGATTCAGCCCACCATCTAGAGAAGTTGCACATGCGTATGTGGATCTCATGGGTTCTGCGTGATGTACATTACAAGTGACCACTGACCCACTTCAGAGCCTCATTGTGGCCATATTCCACCTCTGGGCGTGTTGGGAAGCATGGCTGCCCTTAGGTGGGCCTGTTCTGTTGTCAGAATGGCTTCCTCCTCATTCTCTTGTTTGGTTAGTACTCTTATTTCAGTGGTAGGTTTCCTCAATGAGCTTCAGGACGAATCCCAGCATCCATTTCATTGAAAATATCCACATTGCACATTCGCTGTAACTTTAATCATCTGTAGCCCAAAGAGAACGTGTCACTCTTCCGTGAATGCAGGTCACTCTGCTCTTCCATGTCAGCCTGGCTGAGAGGGTCATGGCCATTAGCTGGATGAGGTGGCCGTTCTTGCCGGCAGGTGACCTGAGTGACTATGGCTGCTCTCAGCAAGGTCTCTGCCAGTTTGGTGAACTGGCCCTTGGTTCTCCCAGGATGACACTGATATTTCTGCTCAAATACGTTAGTGCTGTAAAGGGACAGTCACGTTCGCTGGGACTGAGAGGCTGACCTCTGTGACCTTAGCAACACAGAGGCCAAGGGCACTGCTGTGTGTGTGCTCACATGCAGTGGGAGGGGGGTGGGGGAGGCGAGCACCTTCTCTTCCCAGGTCTCCTGCCCAGGTTCTGGCCTCCCGTCCTATGTTCTGTATGGTGCTCTCCTCTTGCAGGGGGCAGGGGGAGAGGGAGAGGGTTCCAGAAGGGGACAGAATAGGACTAGTCTCTCTCTTTTTTTTTTTTTAAACACTTTCACACACAAAAATAAAAAACAAACCACCTCCTCCAAACCATATACACAAAAAAACAAGCAAACCACGCCCATCGGTCCTGCTCGGGTTTGGACCTATTTGCAATATCATCTTAAATCTTCAGAGTCCCGCAGGCCTGGTCATAAAAACTCAAAATATTCAATAGCATCATTTCAAAATGAAGTTTTACCATTCTTTCCCCCCCCCTCCCCCCCACTTAAGAAACAATACATCCAGTACAAAACGATGCGTGTGTATCTGCAATTAACGAAAACAAATTGGTGGGAATGAGAACAGGTACACCAATAGGATCGGAAGGGATTATTTCCCAAAAGTTTTCTTTCATTTAAAAAAAAATGACTTACTCTTGGATTGCTTGAAATAGCTCTTTGGGAATTTAAAATACGACTCATTATGAAGAGAAAAAAACCAACTCACAGCCATCAACTCAGGAACATATGTTTGCAAAGTGATGTCATCTTGTGTTCTAAATGTAAGCAGCGGAGGGCTAAGTGTCACATTCCCCGTATCCAGGCACAGACACACTCATCACACTGACATGTCCCCATGACATCAGAGAATGAAAAGCTCTCACGAGAGTCAGGAAAGTGAGCTCAGGCTGGCTCTGTCCCCGGCCCAGTGCCGAGGTATCTGCTCAGCCCCTGGGCTCCTCTGCGCCTTCCCTCCTGGGACATGATGGAGCCGTGCTCCTCCCTCCCCGCACAGGACCTGATGGGATGGCGACTCTGTGGGGTGCAGAGCCTGCCTCCCTAAGGGTGACGGCCGGCTCCACGCCTTGCCAGCTCTGTGGCCTTGGGCAGGTGGTGACCACGTTCCCAGTCTCTCCGCTGACAGACACAGCATGGAAAACAGGAGCCAGCTGCTCAGGTTGCCATGGAGAATTAAATGGTTTCATGCCGGCAAAGCACTCAGGGCAGAATCGGGACCCAAGTGCACTCCACGTTCACGGTTAGCTGCCGGTCCCTGCCCTCCATGCCAGGTGGTCCCGCAGCACGGACGTGAGCTCGTTTCTCTGACACGTGAACAGCCTGCCTTTTCTGCATGTGAGGTCAGAGCTTTAAAAGCAAAGCGTTGAGGTAACGGGATAATGTGCCACTAACGGGGTCAGAGTTCATGGCAATTATGCTAAGCCTCTAGAGAGGAAGTTGCCATTTACAGATGGATCGTTACCAATTACATTTTACTCTCTCTGACGCGGAGAAAGTGCCAGAAAAGAAATGGGCAGATAGAACCTGGAATCAAATATGACCACCAGAGCCTATGGAGGGAAAACCCTAAAATGCCCATTAAAGTATTAAAGTATTAAATTGCTAAACAAAACCCAGAGAATTCAGAATAATTTTCCTTGGGCGTGTGGCACCCCAAGACTGCAGATTTAAGGTGGTAAGATGGTGGGTTCTTGATAAGTCTTGAGTTGCTAATGTTAATTAACAAACAAATACATGCAGTCTCATAACTATGAGGAACCTTACTGCTGGGCTCAATGAAGGATGCCTGGGAAGGACAGATGGGGACACTGACCTTCGGTGTCGCTGTGCGGTGGCCTCGCTGAGCCAGGGCAGCACTGAGCCCTCAACTCTGAGCCACCTTCCTGGAGCAACCCTGGCCTCGGGGAGGGAAGTGCAGGACAATACAGCTGGCTTTGGTGTGACCTTATTGCAGTCTCCTCCCTGGCATAGATCATAGGATCCAAAGCTTCTGCTATCACTCTCAACCTAATAGGCTCATGATTTTCATGTCACACCCACACTTCTGAATACGGGCCCCAGAAAGCTCTAGATTCCTAAAACTAGTGCTTTCATGCTTTCACATGAAATAGTCCTGTGACAGCTTCTACAGAGGCAGACAAAGCACAAACATTTAAATTTATGGATAAAGATCAATTCAATAATAAAGGTGTGAATGTACATATGTGTAAGGAGATGGTGTATTGAGGTTAAGACAACTCAAAATGGATTTAAAAAAAAATCTGATATAACCTTATGTCAATAACAGTTTATATTTAAATTATATGGCTGCTTCTACAAATCCCTTTTACGTACTTGTTTGTTCAAATACAAGTACAGTACTAATGACCAAAATATGGGAGCCCTCTGGTGGTTAAAGCTGGTAAATGCCTTTAGATACAGGCTGGTATATTTATCTTTCAGCTTAAAATCTATACTCACAAAATCCAGTTATTTTAAAGTTAACGAAAACATTTAAAAACCACCTTTAGAAGATGAACAAAGTTAGCTAAACATGTTAAATATGAAATATAACCACGTTAGAAAAAATACGTGATTTTGGAAACAATGATCAGCCTGTGAGTGCTTCTGGAAACGAGCAGAAATCTCGTCTAGGTACCGGGGCAGGGTCAGTGTCCTTGCAGCCTTGGTCTGCACTGCAAGCAATCCCAGAGGCCTCGGAGATGCTCCCGAAGAAGCGGCTAGCACTTTGCTCTGCAGAAAGCGAGGGCAGGGCGCTGGAGGAGAGAAAAGCTGAGTGTGCTAACGGCAGGGTCAGAAAGACCATGTTTATGACATGGATTCTTCTCCTGGCCAGTGAGTGGGGAAAGCACTTGCAGGCTCACACAAGGAAGAGTTTCCTATTAAAAACAATATTTCTTTTTTTAATTCCCTTATTGATGAATGTATTACATATGTGTCCTTATCCGCCATGATCCCCCAATATTTCAAAAACTGGGATAATCTGATCGCAAGGTGGGAGTTCCCCGTGGCTGTGACTGTTTGGGGTGGGAGTTCCCCGTGGCTGTGGCTGAGCAGAGGAGGGAGACCTGCTTGTCAGAATCGCCATGGAGAGGCCTCGGGCTTCCAGGGACTGGCCCGGACCCCGTGACCCCCTCCCACCTCCGGGCCTGGGACCCTGTGGTTGAACCAGGGTTTCAGGAATGGAGGGCGGTGCCAGTGCCAGGGGTGGGACTAGGCCAGGGAGAATGGCATGTATCTCCAGTTCCAGGGGGGCAGGCACATGTAGGCTGCAGGCCGCCTCGTTTCTGGAAGGATAACAGCGAGGGAGGCTTGTGATCCGGACGCCGGTCTGGTGCTTGGTGATCCCGCCTTCAGAGCCGCAGATGGGATGCTGGCCTGTGTGTGCGAGCAGCAGTTCCATGTACATTGAACCCTCTGTGACCACATCTGCATAGTTCACGGTCTTTTTGGAGATTCTCGCAGGCACAGTTCTGTCACCCAAAACAGCAAGGGTATGCTCTCCTTTTATTTTGTGCTTTAAAATCTAACAGGCCTTAGAATTTGACAATCTTGCCAATATTTATTTATTTATTTTTTATTTTTTATTTTTTTTAACCAAACATGTTTATAATCAAACCAGTTGTCAGAGCCGGGGGTCATTATTCGCTCCTTAAATAGCTCAAGCAACACCCTCACAAGAGGGGATGCAGCTTCACACCCTGGAGCAGACCTGTGGACGGATGTAGCTATTTATTTTTCTTTATATATATTTTATTGATTTTTTACAGAGAGGAAGGGAGAGGGATAGAGAGCTAGAAACATCGATGAGACAGAAACATCGATCAGCTGCCTCCTGCACACTCCCCACAGGGATGTGCCCGCAACCAAGGTACATGCCCTTGACCGGAATCGAACCTGGGACCTTTCAGTCCACAGGCTGACGCTCTATCCACGGAGCCAAACTGGTTTCGGCCATGTAGCTGTTTTTAATGATGTCCTTTCTAGCCTTGATCGACATCAACTTGAACAGGTAATTGTGCTGATTCCCCTCCCTCACCGGAAACAGTTCTGATTCATTTGTTCTGAGGTGCAGAGGGGACGGGGGGATTCCTTGGTAAGCCCGAAGGGATTGCAAGTGCTGTAAATGTAGAGAGCCAGCTCCCCCCTGAACCGGCAGCTTCCTTAGCAGATGGCCCTCAGTGTGCCCCACACCCGGATTACCCGAGAGCAGTTAAACCAGAGTAATGGCTACCCCTTCTGGTTCCTGTTTCCGGACATCTGAAGGTGGGCCCAAGGATGAGCTTTTCTTTCTTTTCTTTTTTTAAATATATATTTTATTGATTTTTTAGAGAGAGGGATAGGGAGTTAGAAACATCGATGAGAGAGAATCATTGATCAGCTGCCTCTTGCACACCCCCTACTGGGGATGTGCCCGCAACCAAGGTACATGCCCTTGACCGGAATCGAACCCAGGACCTTTCAGTCTACAGGCTGACACTCTATCCACTGAGCCAAACCGGTTTCAGCATGTGCTTTTCTTTTTTAAAAATTTCTTTATTGATTAAGGTGTTACATATGTGTCCTTCTTCCCCCATTCCTCCACCCATCCCCCTCACCCATGCCTCAGTGCTTCACCCACATTGAGACGCTGTGTAAATGCTTTTTAACAGATTGTTATCCATTCTTTGGAAAGAGAATGGTGGCCCTTTAAGGATCCTGCTTGTACTTGTCTCTCCTCACCGTCCACAGTGCTGGCTACGTGCGGACATTGTACAAACAACAGCCAGGTGGTTGTTAGGTGTCCCCTCCTGATGCCCCGGATCTGGAGCTGGGCCGCGGTCCCCAAGGATGGCTGGGGGGATGTGGGGGCAGAGGACGCTCTCCGAGCTGGGAAAACGCAGAGGAAAGAGGCGTTTGGTGCGGCAGGCACTGTGTGCAGCGAGGCCGCATAGCCATTTGCCAGGCGGACTGCGAGGTCCCCCGCACTGCAGCTGTCAGCCTGTCAGCGTGACCTTTCCGGGCGGCACACACCCTGGAGTCTCCTGTCACACGAGACAATGTGACAGGACTTGCTTTTCAGCTACTGTGCCCGTCCTCCTCCCCTCCTCAAGGAAGACAGTCCCAAGGAGAAAAGGGAGCATGGGTGTCACCTATGGATGCCATGAGCTCAGGAAACAGGCAGGGAGTTTACACATGCATTAGGCTTCATTGGACACAATTCTGTACAGTGTGTGATGGTCGTGTGTGTGTGTGTGTGTGTGTGTGTGTGTGTGTGTGAAATATGTCCATTACGTGCACTCACTCCCATGCACACAGCCTTGCTGGCTCAGAAATAAGGCAGCCATCTTTCTGTCTCACGCTGGGGATGGAAAGATTACAAATATCAGAACTCATTCTAAATGTCATTCTGAATTTAATATGGAATTATCTAATTACATCTAATTGAAGAACCAAGACATAAACTACTAATTTCAGCCCCAGCCAGAATGTTGCAGATTTGCCCCATTTTCCTGTGTAGAATATAGCATTTGGCACCGATCCTGGATCAGACCTTTTTTGCAGCTGCATTACCAAGTATTAGCCTCCAGAGAGAAGCATTTGCGTCATGCATCAAGAAAAAGAAAAAAAAATCCCGCCATATTCCATTTCTTTTTTTTTTTTCTGCTGGGAGAGAACTCTCATACATGGATACCCCGCCACCCCATGGCACCCACTGCTTACCTGAGCGTCAATACCATATTGTGTGCTTGCTGTCACAACATGTGACATTTTGCTCTACTAGGGGTGTCGAACTCAATCAGAGAAGGGGCCAAAATCTAAAATCCAGCCTAAATCGCGGGCCGAATGGTTTACTGAACAGTCATAAACTGACAATGTCATAAACTGACAGCGGAGTGCAGTGATGACAGCGCGGTGCGGGCCACATTGCAAGGCCTGGCGGGCTGGATTTGGCCCGCGGGCCTTGTGTTTGACACATGTGCTACCAATAGCCAGACAATATAGTTCATACTTCGTATAATACTAAGAGGTGATTATCACAACTATGGAAACTCACTTTTAATGTAAAAATATGTTTACACAGTAACAAGAACTGCAAGGGCTATCTCTTTCCTTTCTTACTTCCCTGGAATAGCCTAATGGCCTGTGGTCAGCAAACTGCGCCTCGTGAGCCACATGAGGCTCTCTGGCCCCTTGAGTGTGGCTCTTCCACAAAATACCACGGCCTGGGCGAGTCTATGTTGAAGAAGTGGCATTCGAAGAAGTTTAAGTTTTAAAAATGTGGCTCTCAATAGAAATTTTGATCATTGTCCTGTTGATATTTGGCTCTGTTGACGAATGAGTTTGCCGACCACCGGCCTAACGTTATGGACGTCTGTGCGCACACACCTCCCAAACCAGCGTGCGTAAGATAATAATTGTTCAGAAATCCATTTGAATATTAAATTGTTATTTTCCAATTTTGATTGGTGTGTTTACAGGGTATTTACAGGGAAGACCCCCCCCCAGTTTCCCATTGTAACTTGTGGAGATATTGACTGCCCTAGTCTACATCTGCCATGTGGGTGAGCGCAGCGAGCCAGAGATTGGGGCTGCTCCCGTGGGACTCTGTGGGAAAGGAAGCCAGTTCATGGAGCGTAAATGTTATCCTGAGATTACTCATTTCTTTTATTTTTTTAAACATATCTTTATTGATTTCAGAGAGGAAGGGAGAGGGAGAGAGAAACATCACTAATGAGAGGGAATCATTGGTTGGCTGCCTCCTGCACGCCCCACTCTGGGGATCCAGCCCGGCTCCTGGGCATGTGCCCTGACCTGGGATCAAACCTCCACCTCCTGGTTCATAGGTCAGTATTCAGTCACTGAGCCACACCTGCTGGGAGTTTAGTATTCATTTCTATTAGGCCCTGGAGGGGAACAGTCCGTGTTTTGGAACAGGAAGTTCATGGATGGCTTCTGCAGGGGGGGAGTTTAGGGGAAGTGAAAGGAGGAGGACATTGTGTGAGGCGGTTGGGTTGTAAACGCTTCCCGAACTTATAATCATGGGTCTGCTCTTACGTATTTTACCTTTCCCGTATTGGGGAGCTGTTTAGCATCTGCTGTCTTCATTACTGAAACAGAACTGCTGAAAAAGAAACACACCCTTGCCTCTTGGATACTTAAGTCATGATTGACAGTCCCACCTGTTACAGGCAGAGGAGAGCTCCTGTGTGCTCAGGGCTGTACGTCCCGGGGCTGGACGGAGGGAAGCTGACGGTAGGCTGAGGATAAGCAGCAGAGTGAGGAGGGGACCTTCAGGGGAGCAAACACACAGGTGGGGCTCCGCCTTCCGGGCCCAGGCTCTCAGGAAGATGGCCTGCTGCTGTCTCTTCCTTGGAATCCTTGGTCAGGGTCTAGCCCTGGTGTCCCGAGGACTCAGGCAGACTCTCTATCTCCTTCAGATCTAGGTGGGTCCTCCCGGCTTCACCATTTCTGGCCCTCTGATTGGTAGGAGCGGAATGTTCCATTGAGCCATCCCCGTGTGGGGGGTTAGGACTGTGGAGGCTCTGGGCCCACTTCCATTCTAGGCCCAGACCTCAATCAGAAGAGTGTCTTCAAGGCTCCAGGTGGCCCATTCTAATAACATCAATGATAACTTTTAATATATAAAAGAAATAGCTCCCACAGTCTTCAAGTGTTCTTTAAACAGAATCCTTTCTTGTCAATTCATTCGATCCTCTGTGTTCCCTCACATGGTAGTTCTTGTTATGTAGGGTGGCACTGAGACTCAGGCCAAGCAAGTTGCTCAGTGTGGCACAGCCAGGACCCAAGCCTGGACATCTGGACTCCAGAGCTTCAGCATTTCCTATTGACCCTTTATTAGAATGCCTTCTTCCATGTGTCTCACTGGAACTTCTCATTGAGTTGAACAATGAGTCAGATGTTCAAAGAATTGGGATTTTGGGTGCCAATATCATCATGACCTTCAATGCCATAATTCATGGTGTCATTAACATAACATCTACATGTTGTAAGACTTTATGTTTATGGAATTTTTTCCACCCTGTAGCCCATACTGCCTTACAGCTAAATATTGCTGTTTTCTCCATTTAATATGGGTTCCCCTAACCAAGACATATATGATTCATCCCACCTGACTTTCCTAAGCTTCAAGCTTGTTGATGAGGTGGCCTTTGCTGGGGACCCACATGGTCAGAGAGAGCAAGTGTATATGTCGAAGGTCAAAGGTGATGCTGTAAGAGGCCCTCATGGACCAGAGCTTTGGACACAGCAGGAGTCCTTACTGATGCCAGCTGTGGGGGTCCCTCCTCTTTCCTCCTATTACCAGCTCAGAGGAAAAGACCTTGAAGGATTTGGAGATAAGAGCCCTTCTCCAAGGAGTGGGCCACGGTGAAAGCTAATGAGGTCAGTGGTCCTGCCTGGTTCAGGCTGAGGCATTCAGCATCGGGACAAGGTACAGAATGGCATGTCGCGGTTAAAGACGGCTCCGTGGCTCTGCTGTGTGCAGGGAACTCAGAGCTCAGCCAGCATCTGTCACAGGTTTTCCAACACGTGCTTACTAAGCACTCAGCACTGAATTATTCATGTTCAAACGTCAGCAGTATTGCTCATCCTGCCTTCTTGACGATCGCTTTCTCTTAATGTGAACTTGAAACTTTCTACTCTGAACTCAAGCTTTCGGACTCAACTCTGGTCCATTTGCATTAACAGCTGAACAGCCTGACCCACTGGCTGGCTGACATTAACAGCCCGGGGCTGGCTGATCATTTCTCACAGGATCTTTGAAAGTGACCATCCACACTCTGATCCTGTTTTGCCTGAGTATATGTTGGTAGAGCTGATAAGAGCTAATTGTCAGAGCACTACCTGCTCTCACAGGTGCCTTAATTTATATATTCTCACAACAGCTCCACAATGCAGGAGGTAATATTAATATCCTCCTTTTTGGAAATCAGCAAATTGAGGTCCAGACAGGTTAAGCAATTTGCCTGACCACACACAGCTAACGCATAGTAAACAGGGTTGTTGCTAACCCATTTGGCAACTTGGTGCAAAGAGAAAAAAAATATTTGTTTCAGGGTACCCCACTTTCATCTGATGAAGAATTATCAAAATACACCCATTTTATTTATTAGAGCATACAGCCACCCTCCAGAAAAACATGGCATAAAGATTGCAGCAGGATGTCAGTATCTTCAGTGCATGGGAGCTAAAACCATGACAGGTAACCCTACAACCTTGCACTTTGCACCTGCATTGTAGCGCCTCGTGGAAGAAAGAAGGTCTGCTGTTATCACTGAAGGCACGCTGGTTCCTTAAAGATGTTGTTATTGATTTCAGAGAGAGGAAAGGAGAGCACTGTGGGTCTTTAGAGAGAGGAAACCCTGGAGTACACACTTTCTCCATTTCCTACCAACCCCAACTCACAAATGAGCTTAACTGTGGCTACTTTCCAATGTTATAAAAAAAAATGACCCATTGGTGGGTAGCTGGGATAGGTCTTGAGGTAAAGGTACACTCTCCAGAGGATCTTGTCATGATGTCTAATTGGGTACTTCTTGTGACACCCAGTGTGTTGCTGATGATCCATATACATTTATTGAGAATAGGAATAATTATGCAAATCCATAACTCTTTCCACGTCTTCTCACACAGGGTGAGTTGGGATTGCTGTTGGTAATTGTAATTGAGGTGCTGCTCTGTTATTTTGTTAATTATTTCCACTCGATGGCCTGATTAGGAAAATTGCTCACTGTGTTCCTCTTGCATAATGTGCCATTGGGAGGCACGAGGAGCGAAGGGCCTGTGCCCTGAGCCCCCAGCTGAGCAGCTGTCTCAGAGAGCCTGGCTTTGCCAGTGTCCAGTGAGACTGAGTCCAACCACTTTTTAGAAAAGAGTATCTTTTTTTAAAATATGTTCTTATCAATGTCAGAAAAAGAAAGGGAGAGAGAGAGATAGAAACATCATTGATGAGAGAGCATCATCCATTGGCTGCCTCCTGCACGCCTCCTACTGGGTATTGAGCCCACAACCCTGGCATGTGACCTGACCAGGAATTACATTTTTAACTTCATAATTTTGGAAGTAAATTTTATTTTCATATTAGTTTATTGAAGTGGAAAATATATTTGGTATTTATTAAAAAAAAATAAAGGGAGCCCTAAACTGTTTGGCTCAGTGGATAGAGCGTCGGCCTGTGGACTGAAAGGTCCCGGGTTTGATTCCGGTCAAGGGCATGTACCTTGGTTGCAGGCACATGCCCAATAGAAGGTGTGTGGGAGGCAGCTGATCGATGTTTCTAACTCTCTCTTCCTCTCTGTAAAAAATCAATAAAAGTATTTTTTTTTAAATAAAGGGCAATGGAAAAGAAAGTTAAACATTTTGTTTGCAGTATTTCTCTGAATTTTTATCCCAGCATTCCCCTTCCTCTTTTACCCACAACCTTTCACTCTTAGATCTTTGCCCAATAAGATGGAAGCAGGGACATTTATGAAGTGCCATTGTTGATTTTATTTGACCACTGATTAGGACCCAAAGGAAGGCCTTGGGATTGTGCACAGGAGTTTTCCGGTGAGATTCTGGCTGGAAACAGCTGCAGTAGGAGGATGCTGTAACAAACCAGCCCAGGTGCCCTTGACTGACCTTGAACTCACAGCGCATTTGTGCCATTTCGTGCATAGCTGCCAAGACACCCCCGGGACGCTCTCTTCCACTAATGTCCTTCCGTGAGCCAGGGGCTGTACAAACACTTCATTAAAATGGCTCAGTTTTAGTGGAACCTGTAGCATCGCTGAGGGCTTTTTATTGTTGTAAATTCTGAAATGGAGAAATCTACATCCTGTTTACATATGTGTTCTGTCTCTTTCATGCTTAATGGGTAATGAATCAATGCAAATCAGTGATTTTCCTCGGCAGTGAAACCCCGTGCACGTTGATTCTGTACAAAATAGTCCTCATTAGCGGAGTCAAAACTGGGGGCAGGGACCCGTCTCCTATAAAACGCTTCCGGAGGCTCTCAGAAGCGCTGCCCGGCAAAGCCAGAAAGGGTTACACAAATCACCAGGCAGTACCTGCTCTGCCCTCTGCACTCCCAAGCCTTGTTAGTGTCTAAGGTTACAGCAGGAAGAAATGGAACCCCGGGGTTGCCACGGAGACATCTGAGCCCTGTCAACACCTCTGGCTCTAATCGTGACAAATGGTACTTATGACATCAGGACTAATTTCATCGGATTCAGCTCGGAAAAAAGATACTTAACCTTTGCTGATCATATTGGGTCATTATAATTACTTAGTAAAAGACCTGATTAGACAGCACTATGCGATGTCTGTGGATGCACAGTTTTGAAGTTTATTGCATATTATATTGATGGCAGATCTGAAAGTTAGCTTTTTCTGCAAGACCTTTAACGATCGCGTACACCTGCAGCAATGACACGTTGGTTTTGTGGCTCACTGGTTTGGCACAAAACAAGCGTGGTGTCTGCAAGATGTTATTGAAAACCCTGGATAAAACGCATGAAGTTTTAAAAATCAGGCTTCGTGTGAAGGCTAGGACGAGAAAGCTTTCTATCCATGCTCATGAAATTAAAATAGCCAAATACGTCACTCCCCTTTGGGGCTTTTCGGGGACGTGCCTTCTAAGCCAAGGCTGGAAATAAGTTACATTTCAAATGCCAGCTCCACCTGATTGGGGGGGGGGGGGGGGGTTTGCCTAGAATGCAGAGCTGGGAGGCATTCTGAAGGCCTTGGGGCTCTCCAGAAGGAGTATAGAAACTGATCGATAATGTCTGCCCTCCTGGTGTGAGTCCAAAGAATATCTGACAAGCTTGTGTGTGTGTGTGTGTGTGTGTGTGTGTGTGTGTGTGTGTGTATCTCACTTTCACCTGTATATATATATTAGAGGCCCAGTGCATGAATTCATGAATGGGTGAGGTCTGGCAATCCTGGCCAGGGGAAGGGGACATGGGCCATTGGCCGGCCTGCCTGCTGGTTGAACTCCTGGTCGAGGGGACAATTTGCATATTAGCCTTTTATTACATAGGATATACACTGAACGCCCAGATTATTATGCGTTCAGAGAGCATCATAATCTGGCCACTCAGTGTATAGATGTTTCATGCTCAGCACCTTCTCATCCACAGTAACTCCCAGGCAGGCAGGGAAACCACAGGCTTGTCAGATATTCCTCAAGGTTCCTTCTCAGCCTCCGCCTGAGCAGGGGACCCAGGCTGAGGTCAGAGTCCTGTCTGCAGAGCTGGTGGCTGGGCACTGCCCCTGGCAGGACCCTGGAGGTGCTTATCTTTAGAATCCATCTGCTTTTCTTTCCCTTCTCCGTTTTGGTTTCACCTTCTCAGGGGCTAATTCTCCTAAAGTGCTAAATGGGGAGAGCCTACGGTTATCACTCCTGATACCCAGAGATAGGACCCTTCCTGGTGAACATTCAAAACCTGAGGGGTAGTGGAGACAGGATCCGGGGCATGGCTCTGCTGTTCCTGTACCCTCCCAGTCACACAGCCTTGGCAGCCATGGGGAGACCTGGAATTCTATTGGAATTCCAGTTTTTTCCAGTTTAGAGAGACACCCTAAAGGACCCACACCAGTGCCACAGCACACAGGAGCAGGCCTGCGGGAGGTCGCAGCACGCAGGCACACACCACCATGGGAGCCAGCCCCTTGCAGATGCTGGGATTACCGGAGGCCGGTCTGCCCTGTGATGAGAGAGGACGGGCAGCGAGCACCCAGCTTCTCAGCCAGAGTCAATTTCTTTGTTTAAAATAAATGTATGTACATCGCACTCTTTGCCTTTCAAAAATATCCTGAATTTATTCTGAGAGCATCTCGCTCTCGAATGCGACCACTAGAGAGTACTGTGACACTACGCCTAGACGCCAGTGCTCAGGAAATGCGGCTGTGCTTTTGGATTATAGTATTTTTTTCTTTTCTTTTACTAATTCAAGCCATTAAATGGACCTTAGTATACATCCATTTTTCTTTGCAAATTGCTTAGATTGCTTAGTATGATTTTACTCTTAAATTCTGAAAACTATTTTCATTTTGATCTGTGTTTGCCTTAAGACAGAAAGCGTATGTCTCAGTCCTTTCTTCATACTGTCTGTCTGCTTAGTTTTGCAAAAACAATGACATTTGTGCAGGTGACGCTCAGAGGAATCTCTGTTTTGTTTTTGATATGGAAATTCCAGAAGCACCTGCTAAACACCAGAAGCTCCAGGCACAGGGTGCCGCCTGCCTAGCACATGTCTGTGAAGGACTGCAAGGCTTTCCCACCTAAATGGATAAAGCACACACACACAGGGGAAGACATAGCCTTGGGGGCAGGAGGCAGGCGCAGAGCGGGAGACACAGTAGGTCAAGAAACTGGTGCTGACCAGGAAGCTGGGGCAGGGAAGAAGCCGGGGGGGGGGTGGGGGGGAGCTGGGTGGTCAGGGAGCCATCAAGAAGAAATAGAGAGAACCCAGCCTGAAGGACAGGCAGGAATTGAAGAGGAACATCCAAGTGGCAGAGCCTGGAAAAAGAGAACGATCCCCTGTCCAGCCAGGACAGGGCTGTTCAGGTTCTAGTTCAGATCAGCTACGCTGCTCGCCTTGCAGACAGAACATGTCTGCAGCCCCGAAGGATTGCTGGGTCTGGATTGTGGATGCTTCTCAAGCTAGTGTTAGGAGTTTCAAGATAGTGTTAGGAGTTTCAAGATAATTTGTTTTGTAGAAAGATCTCAACCTTTTTTTTTTTAATCTAAAAAAGGAAGTCCAGGCTATAAAACACACATCATTAATAAAAGTGCAGAGTATTATATAACCTAGATATATATACACATTTTATTTGTCGCTTATATCTCAATAAGCTGGGAAGGAAATAAGGGATGACATGGCAGGAATGCATAACTTGGCTGTGTCCTGGTTGGAGGGAAGCTGTGGGGGTGCAGGTGCGCCTAGGAATCTAGTGAGGAGCACACAGAGAGGATGTGGCCTATGGAGTGTGAGAAGGCCTCCCAGAGGGGTCTCACCAGCCCGCTAGGGAGCATCCGTGACGGGCGCCTCTAGTGAGCACCTGCTCTGACAGAGATGGGGCTTTGTGCAGAACAGGACACACCTCTTCCTCTGAGCCCTGGGCAGGATCCGGTCCAGGCCTAGGCCAGGTCCCTTGTTCTTCAGAACCTGGGCTGCTATCCTGGTACCACCACACAGTCTCCAATGCACCCACTACCCTGTGCTCCATGCCACCTGCCAGTCTGTCTCCCCAGCGCCTCGCACGGTAACCATGGCATCCAGGGCAGCTCCCGGTTTCTCCACCATTTACCCAGCTCCTCCTCGGACATGCCCAGAAGCCAGAGTATGAACAGCATGTGCAGTATGAAGCCTCGCGGCGGTGCTGCCACCTCTTGGAGAGTTGTGTAATGACAACCAGAGGGAGCAACGCCCTTTTACATTCCCGAATGTTAAACTGCTATTTGGTCTAGACTTCAAGTCAAATCCCGCCTGCTTCTCTTTTCTATAGGAACGATTATAAAATCACGACTTCTTCATTTAAGTACAACTATAAAGTCTTTGGCTGGAAAAGTCATTCTCTTTTTATGATAATTTTAGTATTAATATTAATACGTTTTATTGGTTGACTAACACGTACAAAAAAATGTTCCAATCACATTCTAGGTGTTTTCTCTTTCTCCTCCGTAGTTTCTTTCTCTGCTCCCAATTATCCCACCTTGAAACTACAGACTTGATCCTGGAAAACGTTTCAGGAATGTGTCACAAATCCTGCTCTGTGTAACGGTGGATCTCTTTTATTGGAGGGTGATAAAATTGTCTTCCAGCTCCTCATGAATACTCATAAATATGCTGAATAAAGGTGGAGCTTTTAAATCTCTCTCTCTCTGCCTTTCTCCTGTCTCTTGACAAATCTCTTTAGATTTTCAGCCCCAAGGTCTACCTGACGAGTTATGAGAACACTCTGTAGCCTTAGGCAGGTTCCTGTTGCCAGGTGAGGGACTTGCTCGAGACTTTTTCTGCACTTTGGTTGTGCTCTGCTGTGATTTTCAAGACAGCCCTCTGTGGCCAACTGAACCAGTGTACTTAGAACTTCAAGATGCAACCCATCGTGGGGTTATACAATATGTCTCACATTTCAAGACAAGTATTAAAGAAAAAATATATAGGAAAGGAAAAGATAAACTAGAAATCTCAGAGTGCATCGCACACAGAAAAAGTAAATCATTTATAAACATTCTTCAACCCCTTGAGTAATATATATATATATATATATATATATATATATATATATATATATATGCCTAAGACCGAATGACTGGTCGACCAGTTGCTTTGTCGCACACTGACCACCAGGGAGCGGTCGCTTAACTCAGGAGCTGCCCCCTGGTGGTCAGTGCGTTCCCACAGTAGGTGTGTCACTAAGCCAGAAGTCATGCCTACGGCTGGCAAGCACTGCTGTGGCAGAGAGAGCCTCTCCCGCCTCTGAGGCAGTGCTTCCAAGCAGCAATGGCAGGCACAGTGGGCCGGGATGAGCAGGAGCAGAGGCTGGCCCTGGCTCAGGCTCCTCCCAGGTTGCCTGCCGCCTTGGGCCAAAACCAGCAGTACAACATCCTCCAAAAGGGCCCCAGATTGTGAGAGGGCACAGGCCAGGCTGAGGCACCCCACCAGTGCACGAATCTGTGCACCGGGCCTCTAGTATGAGAGAAGCCCAGTTGTCTCACTTTCTCACCAGCACATTTTAACCAGGAGTGAAGTAGTGAGTGGTATCTAAATATGATTTTAATTCCTATTTCCCTGATAATAACATTAAGCCCGTTTTAATATATTCATTGGTCATTCATATATCTTCTTTGATGAAGTGCCTTTTTAAATATTTTGTGCATTTTTAATGGCGATATTTGTCTTACATTGAATTCTAAGAATTCTTCATATATTCTAGATACACTAGAGGCCCAGTGCAGGAATTTGTGCATGGGTGGGGTCCTGCTGGCCTGATCAGGCTGGGCTGACTGGGGGAAGGGCCATGGGTGGTCCTGATGCAGAGGGGGAGGGTGGCAATCAGGAATGGGGCCGGCTGGGGGAAGGGCCATGGGTGGTCCTGATGCAGAGGGGGAGGGTGGCAATCAGGGATGGGGCCGGCTGGGGGAAGGGCCATGGGTGGTCCTGATGCAGAGAGGGAGGGTGGCAATCAGGGATGGGGCCGGCTGGGGGAAGGGCCATGGGTGGTCCTGATGCAGAGAGGGAGGGTGGCAATCAGGGATGGGGCCGGCTGGGGGAAGGGCCATGGGTGGTCCTGATGCAGAGGGGGAGGGTGGCAATCAGGGATGGGGCCGGCTGGGGGAAGGGCCATGGGTGGTCCTGATGCAGAGGGGGAGGGTGGCAATCAGGAATGGGGCCGGCTGGGGGAAGAGGCCGCAGGCAGTTGGCCGGCCCCACTTCTTGGTCGAACTTCCAGTCGAGGGGACAATTCGCATATTAGCCTTTGATTATTTAGGAAGTTCTTTATTAGAAATATGCTTTGTAAATATCTAATCTTAATCTACAATTTTACTTTTCATTTCCTTAATAGTAATTTTGGAAGAGCAGAGGGTTTTAATTGAGAGGAATATTATTTGTCACTTTTTTATTGTTTATTTTTTGTCCTTGATAAAGCATGTTTGCCTAGCCCAAGTCACTGCAGTTTTCTCTGATGTTCTCTTCTAGAAATGTTATAGTTTCACCTCTCATATTTAGGTCTGTGATCCACTTCAGGTTAAATTCTGTATATGGTTTGAGGTAATAATTGAGGCCAGGTTATCTATTTCATATTGGATGAGTATTGGCAGTTTGTGGGTGGTGTTGTGTGTATTTAGAGAAACATCCATTTTATTGAAGTTGTTGAATTTATGTGCCTAATGTCCATGTCTTTATTATCCTATTAATATTTAGGAGACTTAGTGACAGTCCCCATTTCATTGTTTAGGGTTAGGGTAAGAGAGACAAGAGAGAGAAAGAGGGTAAGAGTGAATGAGAAAGCCGATCTGGGGCTGAAATACTGTCTTTTTGGGGTTGAACACTGAACTGTTTGACTCACTCTTAATGCTTACCATGCTTTGTTTTTCCCATAAGCATCAATATTGGGCCGTAACACAGTTATTCAAAGAAATATTAAGTGATTTTTTTAGAGAGAGAAAGAAAAAACAAGAACAAATGACCTAATACCTAGGCAAGTCCGATGGTAATATTCCAATCCCACTCATAACTCACAGAGCAGGGGCTATTGTACATTGCTACCTGGTAGAAAACAAATGCCTCATTAATCAAAATCACATCCGCAGAAGAGCACGGGTCTGCCATTAAATTAAGGCTGACATCACAGAGCGCGCACGTTCTCACATGAGTGAGCTTCTCTATTGGCCATCCCTCCGTTCGTGTCTCAGAGGGGTCTGTGCACACCTTCCTGTGTGAACAAATGGGCTCAGGGAGGAAAAGACAGAGGCAGCTGACTAGCAAACTAAATGACCAATGTCCTGAATTGTTTACCTGAATCTTAGGATAAAAGAAACCTCCACAAGTACTCAGGCCCACTTAAGACTTGAAAGTCAGTAGCTATGACAGAAGATTTTCAGTTTCCAGATCGTCAGTGGCCCTCATTAAATATGTCCCCCAACAGAATGTGACTCCTGGAGGTGGCCTTCTGTCATCCTTCACTCTGAGCCTCAGAGCTTTTTTTCTGTGAAATAGCTCATAACCGATATTTTCCTTTATATTATTAGTAAAGAGCTTTTCAATCCCTGAAACCCCATGTTACTTACTGAAGTAACTATTTTTATTTCTGACTGCAACCCATCTCGCCAGGAGGCCGGGAATCCCATGACTCAATGCACTGGCTCTGCGCCTATTCCAAACCCGCCTACGCAGTAACTTGACTTTCCTTCTCACCAGCCGCACGGATGATGAAAACTGTCAGTGTGGCCTGGAGTCCAGACTTGGTGCCCTTTATTATTCCTTTTACTTAATCTATTCTTTATAAACATTTTTTTCATTATTTATTCTCATGGCCCAGGGCTACTGTTCTGTGTCCCTTAGTAGCGTACAAGCCTTGTTTCAACCAAATATGCACAGTGTCTTTTATGGTTGTTATTGTTGTTGTTAACACCTCAGTGGACACAAACCCACCAAGTAGCCGGAGAGTTTATTCAGAACTGGGTTTCTTTCATGAGATCCCTGAGACACAATATTGCACCACCGGTTGGTTTGATTGGATCTGGTTCACAGATCCAATCAAATGGAAATGTGATATCTATTAACAAGTCACCCAGAAACTTAATGCCTAAGGTAAACATTATTTTGTAGCTCATGGTTCTTAGGGACAGGAAAGTTAGCAGGACATTTTTTGCTTGTCTCTAATCCTCACGGTGTCCCATGGACTGGGGTGGACTGGGCGGAAGTATCAAAGGCAGCCTTCGCACCTGTCTGCTAGTAGATCCTCAGCAGATAGCTCAACTGGCTGGTCTCACCAATGTGGGAGCCTCGCTTATCCTTCGTGTGACCTTTGTTGTTGTAAGGAGCATCTCATTCTCCAAGGCCCACCTTCAAACAAGGAATGTGGCCTCTTTCCATCATTCTAGCTTAGACTCCGTCATGTGGCTGCCAGAATTTACTTGAACCAAGATAAAAGCTGTCATATCCTTAAAAGGATGGCCTTGAAACCCCAATGACATCACCCGCACTGCGCTCTTTCAGGCAAAACGAGTCATGAGACCATCCCAGATACGATGTGTGGGCGGTATAGACCCCACCCCTTGAGCCCTGGATTCAGGCGAAGTCAGATCACAAAGGGGATGTTGGCACAGGGAGGCCTGATCTATTGGGGACCATTTTTATCTGTTTCCCTAAAGCTTATCCTACAACTGCACAGTGCTTATAATTCTAGGTCATGGTCAATAACACAACTTCTAAATTTAAACATAACTGTTACACACATGTGGCCTCAGAAGGGCAAGATGATAAAAGAAGGCTCCTCTGGTCCCACGTAGATGGGCAAAGTACTCCATAATGCTTTCTCAGAGTCCCCTGTGCTCAAATATCAGTGTCAGCCTGTAGGAAAAGCATCTTTCCATTTGATTTTCTCCGCTAGATCTCAGTGCTGGGGATCACGCCCTGTTCTTCCTTGTATAATATCTCCCACACTCAGCACGACACCCATTATAAAAGAACTATCTGTTCATGGAGTGAAATAATTCCACTTTAAGGTTATATATTTTTGTCTGGAATGAATTACATTTTTACTAGGCCCACATGAGATTGCATCTCATACCTCCTGGCTACTAGGTTGTCTGGTCTAGGAACCTAATGTGTGAGTGAAAACCATCTCCAGTGCAGCTCAGATTTTGTTCCATGTCCTCCCTCTCACATGGAGAGCTGCTTGTCTCCCCCTGTGCTTGCCAGGTCCCCCCTGATCTTCCTGACAGGGCTGACCCGGCCCTCTGCTCAGGGATTTTTATTCTGCCACGTGAGTAAGTGTGATTGTGCGCACTGTGTACTCCTGCAGAGCTCATGGGAATCAGCTGGTCCAGAAAAGAGGACCCACGCACTAGATCCAAGGGGAATGAATCCAAATGAAGCAATGTCAGGTCAACAAATGGAAGAGCCCTTCCAGACAGCGACAGCAAGATAAGCTCTAATCCAGGGGAGTGCACACCTTTCTCTACTCGCTCTGTGCATGGCCAAGGGCAGAGTCTTGTGCCTGAGGAACCCTGTTGGTTAAATGGCGTTGAAGCAACATTAGGACTTTCTAGAGAGGATATCTAAAAGTCAAAATCTCCCCTGCATTTATTTGTCTGAATGAAGTACAATTCCCAGAGCAGATTTCCAGGCACAGAGCAAGTGCTTGGAAGAGATGTGACGTCCGAAGGACCCTGAGCTGTATTGAAGAAGCACCTCGTTTCCAAGGAAACGCTCTCAGCCTTGCACTCAACCTTCAGTCTCCAGTCCTTACGGGCTGCGTGGGTACACAATTATTTCTAGCTATTGGGAAGAGTGTGTCTTAGGAGCTCATTTGAAAAATTTTACCCAATCTCACACCCTTCTGCTACCATTTTGAATTTAACATGTCTCCAACCTTTCTTTTGTTTACGATATTTTGTTTACAATAAAAAATCTGCAAGATTATTATGTTCAGTGTCCAAATTATTTCCCCTTTGCTGTTCATATGAATTTCCAGAATCGTTTGCAAATGTGAAGTGTTTGCAACAGCATTCTGTTTATGCCACAGACGAATCCCTTTGAAATGAACCCGTAGCAAGACAGTTGTCAGGTGATGCAGTATGAACTTTTATTCACAGGAGACAAGCAAGGTGTTAGATAGGGTCTAAGATCAGAGGGAATCCATGTGAGAGAATGAAGTTTGGCTCAGAGCTTTTTCACATATGTTTGTGAGGTACCATAGACTAACTGTGTGTGCCACTAGCATGTATATGTTGAAATGAAGCCCCCAATGTGATAGGATTTGGAAGTTCTTAGGTCATGAGGTTGGACCTTTATGAATGTGATCAGTTCTCTTATAGAAGAGACCCTAGAGAGTTCCCTCAGTGCTGCCACCATGAGGACACAGCGAGAAAAACATCATTTATGAAGCAGGAATCGGGCCCTCATCAGACTCTGATTCTGTAGGCACCTTGATCTTGGACTTCCAGCCTTCAGAACTCTGAGAAATTAATTCATGTGTTTATAAGGCACCAAAGCTGTGAAATTTTTGTTATGGCAGCTGGAAAGGACAGACATTAGGGAATTCGATTAAAAAATCTATACACATTAACCGGCTTATTGCTTACCAGGTGGTTCAATAAATTGTAACCCCATTGATGATGATGATGATGGTTACTGTCATGAAAACAGAAATGCCTGGATTTCATATTATTCTATGAAATATTTTATTCATCAAATTTTCTGAGCCCTGCAAACGGTAATTGCTTTTACTTTGACAAATATTCAAAAGAACATCCGACACAAGAGCTTTATTACAGTGCACAAGGTTATCAGCTATAAAATCTATACAGAAATCTCTACATTGTATTATGAAACCAATTAAACCTAATTTCAGTGGTCCTAAAATATGACCTTACAAATTACTCTCAATTCTTTTCAACCTAAAATAGAGGGAAATGTTAACAATTTCCAGGTAGAAAATGTTGCTTCTTTTTAAAGCTGCATACCAAAGAGACTACATTTTTAATACAAAGACAACTTCTAAAGTGAAAAATATGCCTAATCCTTGAAAGGAGAAATTTCCTGTCATCAAATATGAGTTTCGTTAAAATAAAAATAAAATACCCCAGAATAGCCTCCTCTCAAATTAAAAATACAGAGCTACCTTAAATTATTTTTGGAACCAGTCAAGAAAGGATAGTGAGGAGGAAGTTCAAATAGCATACATACCATTTCTTACAGAGTCAGAATGTTCATAGAAATCTTCTGAGTCTTTTGGCAAAACAGGTAGAGGACAGGGTGGATTAGGGAAGAGTGCTCCTGTACAGAACAGATGTGTAGGTAATTTCTAGGAAAGGCTGCAATAAAACTTAGAAAATAATAGTCTTGTGAATTTATTTTGAGTGTCCCACGGAGTTACAAGGAAGGATAGAACACAAGTTCATACAAAACCCCCAATTCCAGGATGGAGCATATGTTATGGGGTGCAGGAAGGCAGAGCAGTGCTATGTGGGACAGAGGAACCTCTGGGTCACTCCAAACACCGCACCTCCTCCCTGGGCTCCCCGACCCCCTTGTCCTCTACCTGTTTTGAACTGTTTTACTTTGGAAAGGGGATGGCCTGAGATGAACCTCTGGCCTGGTACTCAGGCGTTGTTTTATAGGTGTGCGCATGTGCTTATCAAATATCGTTCCGAATACTTAGTAAGTGTGGTTTCCCTTTAACCCACACGGGGATAATACATTATTTTTAGAATCTTGGAATATGTAAGTAACTACTTGTCACTTACAGGCATTTTATTTATGTTTCTTTCCCCCTGATCTTTATTGTTGGATGTATTACAGATGTCCTCTTCGCCCCTATGGGCCCCTTCTAGCCCACCCCACCCAGGCCTTCACCACCCAGCTGTCTGTGACCATGGCCTAAAGGTCTCTGGTTGGTTGGTACCTTCCCACTCCCCCACCCTCCCCCACCTTCTCTTTGCGACTCCGTACTCTGCTCCTTGCGTCCATGTCTCTGGGTCTATTTGTTCTTCAATTTATTTTGTTCATTCGATTCCACATGAGTGAGATCCTGTGATGCTTGTCCTCTCTAACTGGCTTATCTCACTTGGCACGATGCTCTCCAGGCCCCTCCATGTGTCCCAAAGGGCAGAGACCCTTCTTTTACTGCTGCCTCGGGTTCCATGGGGTGAAAAGCGGTGGGACATTTACACCAAAGTATGCAAGTCTAGCTGAGCCCTGCACCGTGCCAGCCACAAAGCTTTCATCATGATGTCGAGTGTTGTCACAAAATACTGAAGGGTGGGGGCGAGACAATGGCATTTGTTTCTCACGGCGCTGGAGGTGGAAGCCAGGACCAAGGAGTCAGGGGTTCGGCTCCGGGAAGGTTCCTTTCTGGCCCGCAGAGGCCCCTTCCTCCGTGTCCTCCCTTTCTGCACTGTCAGTTTGAAAATGGAGATTGGCATCTCTTGATTTGATATAATCCTTTGTGGTTCTTGTTATACACAGTGGACATCTTTAGAATGGGTCAGAAAAAAAAAGTGGTGCCCATGAGTTAGATGTCTCTTTTATGACATTAGCTTTTTCCTTAGTACCATCATTTATGCTATTTTTTCCCCATGAAATACTGGTTATTTAAAAGGATAGTCTCTAATTAAAATTTAATGCCAAGCGATGAAAGAAATATGGCTTCAGTGCCAGACATTCATAAGGACTTCATTATATCCTTGCTCAAATGACAAGTTGAAGTTTGCTCAGCATGACATGAGAATAATTTATCAGAAGATATCAAAATGAGTAAAATGTATTGGAGAAAACCCTTTTGTACTCTCTCTCTCTCTCAAGAAGAGAGAAAATTATCTTAAAATACAAGGAATTTTTATTCATCCTTTATAAAAGGATATCCTACTTTTATTAAATCCATGTTGAACTAATGGAAGGAAAGAGCAAATTTACCATGTTGTATTCCATAAATTTCTAAGTGGCATAGGATGGTTCCACTATACACTATATCACTGTGAGAATTGCTTATATAAGCCAATAAAAAAAATGAACATGTTCTAAATTGATTTATAAACAACTACTAGGTGGGAAAATGTGGGAAGAAAATGTAGGACATTTAAAAACAAACAAACAAAAAAACACACGTGAGATCCACTTAACCTAGTGTTATGAATTCAAATAGTCATGCCTCAGTATATAACTTGCACTGGAATGCAGTCTAATAGATTTTGAAAAGATTGGACACATTTCTCAAAATATGAAGTTGACAATGTTTATCATTTTATCAAATATTTTCAAAGGACACAACCTGACTAATAAGTGGAGGATTGGGGGAGGGGGGAGGATTAAATAGTCTTTATTAGTTTTGCTATAAAGGTTTCAATAAAGTAATGATCATAAAAATCCTTCTGAAACGAAAAAGCACATGATCTGGTTTAGACAGGTAGAAAGAAATGTCAAGACATAGGTGGGAATGAATTGTGAATCAGTTCCCTAAACGTACTAAAGAGATGGCTGTCCTTCAGGCACAGATACAATGACCTTGACCTACCATGCTGAATAGCCAGGATTTCAGAATGCCCAGCCTCCCAAGACATCCCGCCCACCTTAAAGACTACTATGCAGTGCTCTAGGTACCTCTCATTTTTTTATACCTGTCATACTAGCCATTATTATTATGATCGGTTTATGCAGCCCTCATGTGTTTAGAGTTACCCATTCATACCTGTTTCTTGGTTCATCATTCCTTTTTGCATCCAATCCCATCCTTGGGTACCCGGGCCTTTCCTGAAGCCCAGCCTTCAGTTCCAGGGCCGAATCTATACTCCCAAGCTTATTTCTTCTCACTTCTGGGGAAATTCCAAATTGTCTTCTCCAGATATTGCTTATCTTTTTTTTTTCTACTTTCTCTTTCTGGAATTGTTATTATCCATATAGATCTTCATCCCTCCTCCAAGTCTCTTCATCTTTCTTTCATATTTGTGTTTCCTTTTTTTTCTTTAGGCAATATTCTGAGTAATTTATTTAGATTTATTTCACTGTACACTAATTTCCCCGACTGTGTCTCATCTAAATATTTATATCAAGAATTATAATTCTCATTTCTGGGTATTTCATTTCATTGTTTAGCTAATGTATCTGTCCTTTTGATATTTTTTTTCCTTTTCTTATTCTTGATCCAATTTTATATTTCTGCAACCATTTCAAAAAAATGTCTGAGTAATCTGTGTACAGTGATTCCACTTCTGAGGTCTCTGTTGTTTCTTCTGACTCTTATGGTGAATTGATCTCTAATGTGTGCAGTGGTTTGGGGTAATGAGCTCAGGATTGGAGGGAAGAGTTGGGTCTTGTTTGTAAACATCCCCAGTGGCTCAGTCCTCCAGGGAAGACTTGCCTTTGTTCCTGTCACATGTTCTTAGTAACTGGCTCACCATTTGTTAATTTCTTGTCCTGGAGATAGTGTGTAAACCCAAACCCCAAACCTGAGCAAGGCGAGTGCTATGGTTAGACGTGTTTCCTACCTGAAACCTAGGCAGAGTCAGCAAGGCTATTTGCTAAAAAGGCGTTTGTTTTTTTCAGTCCACTTAGCGAGGCTGCAGCTTTCTGCAGAAGTTTCCCCGACGTGCAGAGATGTCTGTTCTGTCCCTGTTGCTTCTTCGAAAGGCACGTGTCCCACAGCACCTATCGCATCCAGGAGAGCTTGCCCTAGGGTCCAATTCCCTCTTCATTTATAAGACCCCAAGGATTTCCCTTCCCTGAGAACTCTCTTATTCGTCTAAACAGATGTTTATTATGTTTATCCAGCACTCTACATTTCTTATGCCAAGAAGCATTTCATAATAATGAATTGTTTTATAACCGCAGAAATCTGAGTTGCTCCAATTCACATTTGACTTATTGGCCATATTAAAGTATTTGGGGGGGGGGGGGGAATGGGAAACTAAGATTCCAAATAACAAACCATATTTTCATGACAGGAAATGACCAAAAGTCAATCCAAGGAAGAATTTTATCTCAAAATTCTCAAAGATTCATTAGGTGATTATATAACAAATATGCAATTAAAACCAGTAAGAAGAATATAGATGACTGAAAATAATAATTGCTCAAACTTTACATTGAATAGGAATTTGGCAGGGTACCATTGAAAAATAGAATTTTGCTGGTCACTAGTTTCTAGTAGAGCCCCCGAAGGAGTAAACATAGACATGGATAATAGATGAATAAAACAAAAATCGCTTGTCTTTAATTCTTGGGAGTCCAAAATAAATTGCCCTCCGAGGAGAGCCACACCCAGGGCTCCTCCTCTGCTGCTAATCCCTGCTCCTGCACCCAGTCAGCACCCCACCCCCCAAACCTAGGCATTACCTCTGACCTTTGCCTCACTCCAGCATCCCGAAGGACTTTAATACGTGTCTGATTTTTAGAGGTATCTTGTTGCAGTTCCTTGAACATGCCTCCATGTTTCCCACCCTCCATAGAAACCCTTACTCTCATGCCCCATCTCAACTCTCCTCTTTACCAAGTTCAGCCTCCGCGTCTTAATTCTCTTAGAGCATTGATCATGGGGAATGACTGTTTTCTTTGTCTACCTACTGTTATTGTCTTCCTCCCAGACAAAAATATTTGCTCCTGGAGATCAGGGGGCAAACCATCTTGTCCATCCTGTCAATAAATAAATGCAATTCAACTTCTATCAACTTCTTTGGCTCTTTTTCATAAGCCCTCCAAATAATCTACTTAAAAATCAGATTCTATTTTTTTCTCCTAAGGATTTCTTCTTTTAAATAACTAGAAATCTAACTAGAGAAGAGATTAATGGCAGACTCGAATTTCTGCTCGAGAGTGAAGATCTGATCATTAACAGCCTAAACAGGGTAATTAGGTAGACAGTCGGAACGCAGTGCGCGGGCTTAAATTAGCAGTGTGTAATTGAGCCTCATTTAACTGCAGGAGAATTTCACTGAGAGAATTTTATTTACATAAGAAAAATGTCTCAGGGAGATTGCTTCGAGGGAAGCTAAACATATATATGCCAATTACTCTGTACTTATCAAAGCCAGCCCGGGATCGCTGGCTTTCTCCTCCTGCTCTGGGGTCAGGTCACCCTCTCTGGCCACGTGACATCTTCCAGGCAGCCACGGTCCGGGCTGGGCCTGCATGAGTCTTGGATACCTGACAAAAAATATAACAGGTCCCACCAAAATGATGCCCTATTCTGCTGAGCCCATTTTGGTGGAAAATTTAAAATACATATGTCAATAAGATCCAAACAAGTATTTATATATTTTTTATTGATTTTTTTTTACAGAGAGGAAGAGAGAGGGATAGAGAGTTAGAAACATTGATGAGAGAGAATCATCAATCAGCTGCCTCTTGCACACCCCCTACTGGGGATGTGCCCGCAACCAAGGTACATGCCCTTGACCGGAATCGAACCTGCGGCTCTATCCACTGAGCCAAACCAGTTTTGGCCAAACAAGTATTCATGCAGCACTCTGCAAGGGGAGAAGAAGAGGGGTGAGGCAGGCCAGAGGGGACCTCTTTGTCCCCACAGAGGCAGCTGTCTCTGGGGAAGGCAGGGCCAACACACAGAAGCCAACTGGATTGAATGGGATTCGGTGGGAAGGTGCATGTTCTCAGGGCAGCCCGGGAAGACCGGGGGATCATCCGTGGTGCATTAGGCTTTGGGGTCAGGTGCAGGAGGGAAGAATGACAAAGCCGGGGTAAATATTGGGAGGCCGCCTTTCCGCTTTTAAGCACGCCGCAGATGTGATCAGATTGGAAAGCAAGCAAAACAAAAGGCCATCCTGACACATTTACTCCCAATATAAATATTTTCCTAAATCCCCCACCTGCCCCCTACCGCGCTGCTCAAATGAGTTTGGTCTGTGCCTACGGCGTCCATATGCTCACCACCCACGGACACCTCCTTCAAAACACATTGCCGTTGCACGAGTGGCGCTAATAGAGCCCTTGGTGGGATATTCAAATCCACGGGCCAGAGGTAAACTCGAAGCTCCCTTCCCTTCCCCTCATCTCCTCAGAGGCAACTACAGCTCATATTCTGGTGGATATCTGCTGACATCTCTCTCTTCCTGTGCAGCACACGTTTCTAACCACACACGCATGCCCATGGCTTTGTCTACAGAGCATTGCATATTGTTCTGCAGTTACTTTATGTTATGTCTTAGAGACCTTCCCACAGAGTATGGGTGCATTTTCTTTACTGTCTTCAAAATGGCTGCATCGTGTGAGTGCACCCTACTTTATTTATTCATATATTCACACCTAGATTGGTGTTCAGGTGTGTTTACACTTTTTTTTAAACAATGCTGCAGTGCATTTCCTGTGCATACATTGATGTGTGCATATGTAAGAGTGTTTCTGTAGGATAGAATATGCAAGCAGATTGCCCGGCAAAGAATAAATAGCTTCATGAATGCTTGTAGGTGCTTATGTTCCCACCCTTGCCAAGACTATGTATTACCAAATACATATTTTAATTATTTTCTAATGTCCTGGATGAAACGAGCTTCTTGTTTAATCTGCATTGACTTGGCCAAGTTTAAACAAATTCTGTTCAGAAATCAAATGACATGTCATTCATTTCATTTGCGGAAGATGGACACCTTTGCAATATTGAGTCGTCTAATGCTGGAATTTGATGTGACTCTCCATCCGTCCCTGCCTTCCTTCTAGTGTGTCCTTTGACAAATATATATATTACATAGTGTCCTTTGAGTTCATTTTATGTATTACAAGTTATCTGTAGGTAGATAATTAATATGTTTATTGATCTAGCAAGTGGGTTATTTTATCATCATTATTTACTGCAGATTACAGCTTTCCTGGAGTGCAGGCACTTGCAAAGACATTCTTATTTAATATCACAACACATTTTAGTTCAGCTTGTCCCCTTCAAGGCTCGATCCTGTGGAAGCACTCACAAGTGCACACATCACTGTATGCGCAGGAAGGTAATATTGTCCATTGTGCAGAAGAGGAAACTGAGGCCCAGATGTCTCTGTGACCAAATTTCTGCTTTTTACAAGGAAAACCATCCCATTGGATTAGGGCCCGCCCTCCTCCAGTGGTCCTCATCTGAACAAATTTCATCTGCAATGACCCTGCTTCCCAACAAGGCCACGTTCGGAGGTGCCAAAGGTTGTTATTCAACTTAGGGATTTTGGAGGGGACCAAATTCAACCCAGAACACCAGGTTACACCTCTAATCTTAAGAACCCACTCCCTTCCCTCTCTGAGGTACACCTTTCCACGTCATTTTCTTTAAGCCGCCATTTATACCAGGTCTCTCAATTGCTCAAGAAATAGTGGGAGCTCCTTCATCTAATCGTGGCTTGACACCCACCCAGCCCATCACAGAGCAGACACACCTCAGAACCAAACTGTGAGCTCAATTCCATTCCAATTCACATTGGAATTAAGAGAACTCGATAACTTTCATGTTATCGCATGTTGTATGTTTATTTCCTATTTTCCCTTCTGTTTTAATTCACGCTAATTTGATTTTCAAGTGAAAAAAATGTGAACTATCCATTCAGAAGCTAATCTCATGTCCAGTGTTTTATGCCTGGAACTTAGATCCGAATCTCGTGCTCCTCTGATCTGAGAGGCTGTTAGGACACCTGCTCAGGAGAGGTGCAGCTGCATCGCACAGTATGGCTGTCAACTGGAGGTGACGGGCACAGCTGATCAAAGTTTCAGGGTGTCGCTCTACCATTTGGCGTCTTATTAGAAGAACCATTTGTTCTTTTAATTACTAGCAGCTCAATTCAGATTGCAAAAAGGTGGGGGGGGGGGACAAAACACACTAAGATATATTTCTGACTAAGTGAAAAATCAAATATGCTTTTAAAATCTTCCTGAAAAAAAAATATGATTGCCTCTATTGAAAATCAAACAGCCTGGCTGTGCAGGAAAAAGACAGAGAGGGAGTATAATGGCAGAATAATTAACACCAAAATTTTTAAATATGCTCATTTTTATATAAGAATATATTACTAGTATAGTTACTCTAAGAGGGGAAAATACTCTTTTTATGTATTATACATGAGGAAGATTCATGCTGAAACCTAAAAAGAGGTATTTTAGCTTGGTTTTTTTGTTTGTTTGTTTGTTTTGTTTTGTTTTTTACCCAGACTTAAGATGAGTCTTTTTTTTTTTTATAGGAGCAATGATAGATGTTTCATCCACTCTTTAACAAGTATTTTCAGATAGCCTAGCCACTTTTCTGTGGAATAGAGAAGAAAAATTGAGCAAGATACATCAAGTTCCTGATATTCTAGTCAGAGGAGAGGAAGGTGAAACCAGTCTCCCACACACACACAAGATAACTCCACATCGATGTATAAAATCCAGTGCTCTGAAAGTGAGTGGCCATGAATGTGGTCAGTGTGGGCTGACACTGCTGGAAAGTTGACCTAGAATTGAGGCCAGAATGGTGGGAAGGAGCCAGCCAGGTAGAGATGTGGGTCAGGGCCCTCCGGGTGAAGTGATTAAGGGGACAGTGTGGCCCGGGCCCAGTGGAAGAGGGAGAGGAGAGACCTTTTGGAGATGTAGTCCTCACTGAAAGCACTGTAGTTGACCATGAATGATTTGTAGCATCCCTCTGTTGACCCAAAATAATTTAAATGATTCATCGTGCTAAATGACCATGATGTTGAGTGGAGAATGGGCTGGGAGGATCAGGACAGGAAACAGGATGTGGGTGGATCCTTAGACCTGGGAGCAGCAGAGAGAAAGGGGAGTAGATGATCATGAGTATTTTAGGACAGTTGGACCTTCCACCGGATGAGATATGACAAGTGAGGAATGATTCATTTGGAAATCTTCAGATTATGTATCTGATGTTCGGATACTGACAAAGAGGTCAGGGAATTTTTTTATTATTACATATATTGGGATGACATTGATTAATAAGACTAAGTAGGTTTTAAATGTACATATTTCCCAAACCAATATACAGATCTTAATAAATCCCCAATCAAAATACCAGTAACGTTTTTAAAGAAAATAGAACAAAAAATCATCAGGAAAGATTCTGAATAGCCAAAGGAATCCTGAGAAAAAAGAATGAAGCTGGAAATATTACTCTCCCAGAATTCAGCTTAACTATAGAGCAGTGATCATCAAAACAGAATGGTATTGTCACACAGACACACAGACCAATGGAACAGAAATACACCCACATGTATAAGGGCAAATAATTTTTAACCAAGGAGACAAAAATATGCAATGGAGAAAAGAAAGTCTCTTCAATAAATGGTGCTGGGAAAATTGGAAAGCCACATGCAAACGAATGAAACTAGACTACGGTTTGTCCCCATGTACAAAAATTAATTCCAAATGGATCAAAGACCTAAAAATATAAGATCTGAAACAACTTATTACATAGAAGAAAGCAGGAACTAAACTTATGGACTTTGGTCTCAGAGAAGATTTGATGAATTTGACCCCAAAAGCAAGGGGAGTAAAGGCAACATAAATGAAAGAAACTATATTAAACTTAAGAGCTTCTTTCACACAGCAATAACAAAAACAACAACAATAAAACAAACAAAAACAACAAACAACAACAAAGCAAACAACAACAACAAACTGCCAACAAAACAAAAAGGTAACCAACCTAATGGGAGTAGGTATTTGCAAACAACAGCTCTGATAAGGGGTTCATATCCAAAATATATAAACAGCTCACACAACTCAACACCTGGTAATATTCTTATTCAAAGAATGGGATAATGCTTATGGAGGAGGCCCCCGAGTGTCTGTGGTCCCCTACTGCAGAAAGGATTTAACACGTGTACGCAGCCCCTCATGGTAGAAAGTTCTGTCTGAGCCACATTCTCCACCACTCAGTGCCACAACTGCCAGAAGAATTCGGCTGTAGACTTTCCTACAGCCCCAGGGTTCCCACCACATTCCTAACTGTGTAAATGCCCCATTTCCATTGGTAGCTTTATGTCTCTAGACTGGCTGAACTGGAGGGTTTATTTTAGTGGCTGTAACATACAAGCTCATGCCAACTAACGCTGAAGAACCACTTCAGCACTTACAACCCATTTACTCTCTTTTTTTTTCAGTCTTCTGTCACATAAATTTATTTATTTATTTATAAATTTTACTTTGTTGTTTAAAGTATTACATACAGTAGTATGTGTATGTATGTGTATATATATATATATATATATATATATATATATATATATATATATATTGTATATATATATTGTATATCCCTTTTCCCCCCAATTACTCTTAGTTAGCCAAAGTTCTAACAGCGTTGGCAGGTCTGGTGTCTACCTCTCAGTGGAAAAATATCCCTGGGTGAGGATTAACAAAATGAGAAAAAGTGGCTATTACAGAGCAGAGTGAGTGATTAAATGTGCCTAGAGAATAGAGCCCCCTGGGGGAACAGAGGGGGGACTCAATGGGTGCCTGCCCCTCTGTCCCTGGCCCTCCCAGCACTCCTGAGCCACTGGGCACAGTGCTTCCACCTACACCTGCCAGGCTGACGGCTTGTCAGTTCTCATCACAATCCTCCATATCAGAAAGGAGGCATAAATTGCATGCCTAATATTTGCATCCTCTTTTCTGTCTGTCACTCTGTACTGTAAAGGAACTAGTTGTTAAAGCATTATGTAAGTATGCAAAATATATTGAAAGAGAAAGAAACGTTTCAATTATACACAACATATGCTGGTAAGAAATGCTTGATGTGTGATGACATATGACAAGTGGTAAAAGGTATTTTTAGTTACCTCCGTTCAGGAGAGGATAAAGCAAAAATATCTCGAAGATGCAGCATTAGCTTTTCCAGCTATTCCATTAGTTAGTTGTATTTATAGCATGTTTTAAAATAAGCTACTACATGGAATTGTTTTAAAAGTGAATTTATGATTTAAAAATACTTGATACATTGTTTAATTTGTATTCTTTGAAAAAGGCTTATGCCAGATCAGTATTTGTCTTTACCTTTTTTTTTCTTTTCCACTGATCTTTTGAACTGCTCTTATCTTACACTAGAGGCCTGGTGCATGAATTCATGCACAGGTGGGGTCTGGCCAGCCCACCTTGATTGGGGCCAATTGGGGGCAGAACGGTCAGGGGGAGGGGCCATGGGCAATTGGTGGCCTGGCCCCGCCCCCTGGTCAAACTCCCAGTCAAGGGGACAATTTGCATATTACCCTTTCGTTATATAGGATAAGAAAGCATAAGCCCTTTTTATTTTATTTGAGCAACTGATCTATGAATAAAGTGTAGAACTTACAAAAAATAACCAAGAACTGTAGGAATTGTGTTCACAGTGTAAATATTTGAGACCTAAAATCAATGAAATCAAAATCCCTGGAAAATTCTGATTAAAATAAACCAAAGGATGTTTCAAATGAACCTAAGGAAAACAAAACAATAAAAATTAATTCGGGAAATGTTAGTCTTTTCCCAAACAGACAAAAAAAAAATCATTCTCTTTGAGATAAAATTGCATTAGATGCAGAAATACTCGATAGAAGAACCCAACAGTGGCAGAAAGC
This sequence comes from Pipistrellus hanaki, assembly GCF_964339955.1. Lineage (NCBI taxonomy): Eukaryota > Metazoa > Chordata > Mammalia > Chiroptera > Vespertilionidae > Pipistrellus > Pipistrellus hanaki. The sequence continues at coordinate 4,648,749 of NC_140504.1, read as the reverse complement.
TTACCGAGTCACCCACCATGTCGGTGCAACAACTCACTTTGGGGTTTATTCTTTTGCCTTTGTCTGGTTTATCATCAAATTGAGCAGTCAATATTAGTTACATTATCAAAAGAAAAAAATCATCATCATCCTTCTTAAAGCAACACTGACATTTATCTCTTAACGTTAGCCATTTCTGTCCAGCTAGCCTTGCACAGGCGGGAATTGCTACCGAACTGAATGCGTTTGTTGGTCTGCACACATGAAAGCCCGATCAGTCCTGAACAGGTGTTGTCAGCCATAAAAGGAAAGGTTAGGTTTTAAAGAAATGGCTCCACGCCCAGAGTCACAGGTGACCTCACAGACCCGGCTCACTGAGGAGGGGCCATCTCGGGGAAAGGTCATTAGTCGCGTGGCTAGGGAGTCAGGCATGGTTAGGGTCTCGATCGGTGCTAGGCTGGAGGGTGGTGGTCATTGCATCTGGTCCCGATGTCAGCCAGGGGGTCATTCTGTCTGGTGTCACATGGATTTGGTTGGTGGGATCAGTTCGCTTTCCTGGGTCCAGAGCTCAAACACAATCTAAGCCTGGATGTTATCTGTCTCTGTGGCTGCTGGCCCCAGGCTTTGGTCCTAAGCTTATGGGATGCAGACCACTGATGGTCCTGGGGGTTTAATGATCCAGGGAGTGCATGTGCCAGGGGCTCCCAAGCTGGAAGAGGCCAGTTTGAATCAAAGGAAAGAAGGAGAAAGGGTCAGAGGAAAGAAGATGAGGTTCCATGTGGTTACAAAATCAGGGGTCACATGGAGACACCGTGTCCCATGCTGACATGAAGGAGGAATGTCTGCATGTGGCTTTTTCTCCATGAGGTGAAAACAGTTATTGCCAATCGATTCAGTAATGATTAAGAAATAGTATGAAACCTATTTAATTTTATTAACCAATGTTACCCCAATAAATTCAACAAAATTCTTTAAAAAGAAATAGCAAAGCCCTGGTCAGTTTGGCTCAGTGGATAGAGTGTCGGCCTGAGGACTGAAGGGTCCCAGGTTTGATTCCAGTCAAGGACATGTAACTTGGTTGTGGGCACATCCCCAGTAGGGGGCGAACAGGAGGCAGCTGATCCATGTTTCTCATCAATGTTTCTAACTCTTTCTCCCTCTCCCTTCCTTCCTGTACAAAATCAATATATATATATATATATATATATATATATATATATATATATATATATATATTATTGTTTTTGTACAGAGAGGAAGGGAGAGATATAGAGAGCTAGAAACATCGATGAGAGAGAGTCATCGATCAGCTGCCTCTTGCACACCCCCCACTGGGGATATGCCCGCAACCAAGGTACATGCCCTTGACCGGAATTGAACCCGGGTCCCTTCAGTCCCCAAGCCGACGCTCTATCCATTGAGCCAAACTGGTTTCGGCTATTTTTTTTTTTAAAGAAATAGCAAAGTGCTTTACAACACAGACGATAAGAGAACTGATTATTGTCTTATAGCATAAGGTTATCATTATGCGGAAATCAGATAGTCGTTCCTGGGAAGTTTGTAGATATATATTTTCAAATATATTTTTATTGATTTCAGAGAGGAAGGGAGAGGGAGAGAGAGAGAAACATCAATGATGAGAGAGAATCATTGATTGACTGCTTTCTGCACAAGCCCACAATCTGAGCACGTGCCCTGATCAGGAATCAAACCCTGACCACCTGGTTCATTGGTGGACTCTCAACTTCTGAGCCACACCAATTGGACTGTAGAATATTTTATTGCTTTGTTTTTGTACGTGAAATACTTCAAACAGAGGCAAAAGTTTATACTTATATGAGGTAAAAATTTATAAAAGCAAGTTAGTACTCCCTTCATCTGTCACATGAGAAGAGAAAAATGATGATGAAAGGAAATCTGCTACATTTGTCACCTACCAATTTTACGCCGACTCTGTTGCTACAGTATAAATACACTGCCTAGCGTTAAAAAATAATTTATGACATTAAATTTTCTAAGTAGATACTCATGGTGTAACATACTAAGAACTGCTAATGTAAGCTATTGAACATTTAACATGGCTTGGACCCTGAAATTAACATGCGCACCTGGGATCAGCCTGTGCTTGAGGTTTCTTCGCGGGAAAACAATCATTCATCCGCTGACTGTGTTTGCAACTCTCTTTCAGGATCTAGATTTCTCATCACATCCACGGGAGCCTTGTATATTAAAGATGTACAGAACGAAGACGGATTGTATAACTACCGCTGCATCACGCGCCACAGGTACACGGGGGAGACCCGGCAGAGCAACAGCGCCCGGCTGTTTGTCTCAGGTAAAGGCTCAGCGCCCCCTGTTTCTGCTCCCCCTTTGCTGGTGTCCCAAGATGGCGCCACCCACCTGGCGAAATTCATGACTAAAATCAAGCCTTCAGGCTTTTCCAAAAAAATATGTTATCAACTTAAGGTCTGTTTCCTTAAAAAAAGAAAGAAAAAAAAAATCAACACCAATGCAATGCAGTATCAATAGAGATAGTCCAATGAAGTCATTTCAAATTTTGGTGAAATCTCAAATTCCGTTGGCACATTATATGAGTTCTTGTTGGAAGACAGCACCTCCTTGCCATACACATTTGTTTGGCCTGTCACTCACCATGCCATGGTCACCACGATGCCGCCCACCCCGCCAAGAGGAGGGAGAAGAGCAGGGCCATGTGGAACACACCTCTTGGTCCACGTGTGATGCTACCGTGTTGGGGAAATGAGCCATGTCTAAAGGTAAAGGGATGTTCATGCCCTCCCGTGCCCCTCCAGGATTATTCTCGGGTGAAGGAAATCTGAGAGCCAGTTTGTGCCCCCTCCGATGGGGTTTGCCCTTTGAGAAAATATCAGTCTTTTGCATACTCTTCACATTTGGCTCGCCATTGGCCCATCTGTCGAACAAATAAGCGCGCAGTGATGCATTAGCACTTCCTGGAGCAAGCCAGATGTGTGAAATCCCATCTCAGAATTAGAAAATCGAATGCAAAATATCTGACCGTGGCCCTATAGAATCTAAAATTGGTCCGCGCAGTGAATATAATAATTGTGTTTGTAGTGATGCTTTATGAGGGAGAAGTGATGGAAAGTTGCTCAATGTTGGGGCGGGGATGGGTGGGAGGGGGTGGTAATGAAAACCATCATCTCCTGGACACCTGCTGATGGTCCCTGGTGATGCTCTATTTGGATCTCCCTTCCCCAAGCCCCCAGAATAGCCGGAGCCCACCTGGCATTTGGGGTACAGCACCAAAGGGTGGCAGAATTAAGTGATTTCTCCTCTGCACTTGAAAGAATTTTTCTTTTTCATGTCAATTGTTACTTTCTCCTGTGTTATGGTTATTAGGTCTTGGTGCCTCTGTTAAGAAAATTGTTAATGCTAAAAAGGAAAAAAAAATGAAACCATAGTGAGCGCAGATGACTCTTCTAAAATTCTAGGCTTTGAAAGAAAAATAAATGAATTTCATCTTAAATCAGATTTATTTTAAAAATATACACATGGGGCATACATGCTCAAGGTGGGGACATATTAACAGCAATATTTTTAATGATCCCAAACTTCTACTGAAATTAAAACAGAATAAATCCAATGATAAAAGCAAAAGCACATGGATGGCATCAACAAAACCGGATGATGGAAATGCCCAGAAACTCTTGGGTGGGTTTGGGCAAACTACTGACAGTATCAGGACCCCAGGGTCAGGGGCAGCAGCAGCATCACAAAAGCACTAGATGGTGAGAAGGCCTGTTGGAATCCTATATAATAAAGATGTAATTTGCAAATGTTGTTACGCCCTGAAGCATAATGACCTACCACGAAACACTGGGTCATGGATCAGCAGGAGGATGGGGCAGTGAGCTACAAGCTGGTTCAGAGAGCTACAGGAGTGGGTAGAGCAGCAAGCTTTGAGGGAGGGTGAAGGTGGAGGGAGGTACAGGAGGACGGGGCAGTGGGCAGAGAGCTACTGGAGGGTGGCAGCGAGCTACTGGCAAGCTACTGGTATATATTATAGATTCGTACGCAGGGCTACTAGTTACTATATATTAATAGAACTGCAAAATAACCAACACATGCACATCTCCAAAAGCAGAGGACAGTCTTTTCCATGGAAACCTGGGGAACCTGAGAAAGAACAATCCCACGGGTTGATAGTCCTGCATGAACTGTGAGTTGAACGTGATTGGGAAAGGCCATAACTGGCCATGATCACACAGCCCAGTGGTGGTCTAGGTCTGCAGATACTGGAGATGTCCAGAAAATACTTCTTTTGAAGAACAGATACTCACCCCAAGGGAAACTGCTGGAATTAGAAATCAAATCAGCCAGGGAGAATGCTAACATAACAGAGAGACGAGGCTAGGATAGCATGGAGGCCCTAGGAATTCCATCTTCTATAATGTTATGGCAGAAAAACAGAGCATGACAAGGTGGAGTACTGCCTCAGGAAGCAAGTAGCGTAGTGATGAAGGAAGCACATGACCGAAGGTGGGACCCTCCCAGAGCAGGCACAGCTCTGAGAAAGGGGCTACATGGTGAGTTCTTCAGTGGAGACACCAAAGGGGAAAGCTGGGAGAGCTTTCTACTAGTATCCCCCTCCCCTTCCAGAAGATTCTTCTCATTAACGAAGAACCCTGTCTCGCTTTCACATGGAACAAAGGAAAAAAATGATTCAACCTCCCACAAATGGATTATAAGAAGAAAGATGAAAATGAATCAAATCATGTTTTGACAATTAGAAGTAAAAATTACATACAAATCATGTGAAAACTATAACTTATTATTTGAGCATAATTTAATACTTTGAAAGAGGAGCATAAGTCAGAATAAAGGGTTCATAAAAAATGGCTAAACAACATGAATCTGTGAAACAAAAAAAAATGGCATAATTTAAGAAAAGATGAAAATTAAATTAGAAGGAATACATCAGAGGATAGACATAGCAGAATGCATAATGTGGGAAATAAAGGAAAATATGAATATAGGGTACATAATAGGTACTATGAAGGATTTATGAACGTACTAGTGTGATATTCCCATTGTGGTTATGTAAGGAAAACCTTTTTGTAAGAAAGAATACTTCATAAATTGTTTGAAGATTAAGTGATGAAGATTAAATACAGCTCTGTTGTTTGGTTGTACTACTTTTATATCTGACCACATATCGCCTGTGGCAAGCATGCTTAAAATGTGACTTAAAATATGACAAAAACGCACCTTCCTTTTTTGTAAAATAGTTTTATTGAGATTTAACTTACCAGTTTTAAACTTTGCTCATTTTAAGAATACAATTCAATGATTTTAGTAAAATGTATAGAGTTGTGCAATTATCACTATAATTTAATTTTAAAACATTGCCATCATCAAAAAAGGTCCCTGCTGTCTCTTTTCAGTCAATTCCATTTCCCATCCCCAGCTCCAGGCACACACTGTCTCCTGACTGTCTTCACAGGTCTGCATTTTCTGCGTATTTTAGATAAATTGAATCATGCAACATGTAGCTATGTATCAGGCATCTTTAACATAATATTTTGAGATTCATTCTATCTAATAAAAGGGTAATGTGCAAATTGACTGTCTCTTCAAGACACAAGATGTGGACAAAGATGGCTGCCCCCATGTGGACACAAGATGGCTTCCACAAGATGGCCTGCAGGGGAGGGCAGTTGTGGGCAGTTGGGGGAGATCAGGCTAGCAAGGAATGGCAGTTGGGAGGGACCCAGGCCTGCAGGGGAGGGCAGTTGTGGGTGATCAAGCTAGTAGGAAGGGCAGTTAGGAGTGACTGTGCCAGCAATGGAGGGAAGTTGGGGGAAATCAGACCAGCAGGGGAGGATAGTTGGAGGGCAGGGGACCAGGCCTGCAGGGGAAGGCAGTTGTGGGCAATCAGGCTAGCAGTGAAGTCAGTTAGGGGTGACCAAGCCGGCAGAGGAGGGAAGTTGGGAGAGACCAGGTCAGCAGAGGAAGGCAGTTGGGGGTGACCAGACCTGCAGAGGAGGACAGATAGGGACAACTGGACTGACAGGAGAGGGCAGTTGGGGCAATCAGGCTGGCCAAGGAGCAGTTAGACACCAGTCAGACTGGCAGTGGAGTGGTTAAGGGGTGATCAGGCTGGCAGGCAGAAGCAGTTAGGGAAAATCAGGCAGAGGCGGACGAGCAGTTGGGAGCCAGCAGTCTTGGATTGTGAGAGGGATGTCCGACCACCCATTTAAGCTTGATCCCACCAGGATCGGGCATTCCTCAAGGGGTCCCAGATTGGAGAGGGTTCAGGCTGGGCTGAGGAACACCCCCCCACCACCCCCTATGCATGTATTTCATGCACCAGGCCTCTAGTCCATATTATAACATGTATCAGTATTATATTTTTATTGCTGATTAGTATTCCCTTTTGTGTATATATATAGTTTGTTTATTCACTAAAGGATGGACTATTAGATCATTTTCATATTTTAGCTATTATGAATAAGCATGCTATGAACATCTGTGTACAAGTCTTTGAGTGAACATAGGTTTTTACTTGTCTAGGGTAGATACTTAGGAAGGGAACTTTAGGGCCTTATGGAAAATTGGATTTTAACATTTTAAGAAACTGCCAAACTATTTTCCAAAGTGGCTGCCCCGTTTTACATTCCCATCAGAATGTCGGAGGCTCCACTTCTTTTTCCACATCCCCACCCCATCATTCCATTTCTTCCCTTCTTTACACGTACACAGGCTAAGCTATCTTGATGTTTGTGTACAAATACATTTCCTGCTGCCTCACACACACTGGCCCAACTAGAATGTCAGCTCCATGAGGGTATCCTGGCCTGTCTTTGTCACCTTACCTGTGTCTTTAATGCCTAACGTTGGGCTGGTTCCCGATGTGGAGTTCAAACAATATTTGTGAAATAAATAAATGAAACACCTCCAGATTCAATAGTTGTGTGTAAAACTCCTTTTGTGGTGTAAAGTTTACTTATGTTTAACAACTATTTATGTTACCGTCACTCCCAACATCCTCTGGTTATAAGAAGACCCAATTCTTGGTATATGGGGGCCACTCCTGTTGTAGCATGCTGATTCCGAAGTTCTTAGTGTTTAGTACCTTTTCTGTTTCAAACTTTCACAAACTCTGAGCAGAAGGAATTTGTATAACTGGTATGACGTCTAGAATTTCAACTATGCAGGAGGTTCTCTGATGCTAATGATCACCTCAGCTCCTCCTCCATGATGTCTAAACATGTTTCTTCCTTCTGCAGACCCGGCAAACTCAGCCCCGTCCATACTGGATGGGTTTGATCACCGCAAAGCCATGTCGGGGCAGCCTGTGGAGCTGCCTTGCAAAGCGCTTGGGCACCCTGAGCCAGATTACCGCTGGCTGAAAGACAACATGCCCCTGGAACTTTCTGGAAGGTTCCAGAAGACCGTGACGGGGCTACTCATTGAGAATACTCGTCCCTCAGACTCAGGCAGCTATGTGTGTGAAGTATCCAACAGATATGGAACTGCTAAGGTGATAGGCCGCCTGTACGTGAAACGTAAGTTGGACGGTAACTTGTGATGGTGACGTTGGCTGATGGGGCTCTTGTGACAAGCTGACCCCGGGCTTTCTCTGTAGCATCCCGTCGATCTTCACAGGGTCCTGCGGAGACCATTATTGGCCCCATTTTGTGGATGAGGATATTGATGCTCAAAGTGTTCAAGGGTTATACACACAGATGGAGAGTTTGGAGCTTAGGACTGAATTCAGGTCTGTCTGATTCCCACTTCCCAAATTCCAAGATGTCCTTCAGGCCTCAGGTTACATTTCCAAGATAACATGGCCCAGCTGTTGAGTGAAGATCGGCTAGCCTCAGTGAAAGTCAATGAGACCGGGCAGGATTGGACAGTCACGCAGTCAGATCAAAGTGCGTGTCCTGGGCCTGTTTCAGATGCTTCTTTAAATTTCTAAGTGGGGCTGTCATCAGCAGAAATACCAGGCTGTAAACTATTCAAATAGTGGACTTGGACACAATATTATAGATCATTTACTCCAAGGATGTGGCTATATTTAACCTCCAGTTGGTAGATCCACACCTGCTAAATCTTCTTCCTCTCCCCTGCACAAACCCATTCCTTTCCCATTGCAAGTGATGTTACCAATAAGTACAAATAGTGGACTTATAGATCATTTAGTCCAAGGATGTGGCCATATTTAACCTTCAGTTGGTTGATGGGGACTGTGTTTAGGACATGTGGAGAGCGGTGCTGAAGGCAGGCTCGGAGGAAAGGGGGTGTGATCACAGGGGGAGCACTCCAATCTAGGTAAGCACCTTCAGTTTCGCTCCTGTGGAAACCAAATCAAAACGAGATACCCAAGATGCCATGGAGCCACAGGACTTCAGTCAACACAGTGGCCAGTATGTAGTACTACATACGTCTAACTCGGTGAACTAACTGAACAAACTGAACCACCAGAGTCTGACACTGAAAGGGAGGCATTTTCTCGCCGTGGCTTTCCCCAACCCCATGCCTAGTGATGGAAGTGCCTCTTCGGTGTGACCCTGCGTGTGACACCCAATCCTAGCCAAGACAATCCATTTAAAGTAAATATCCTGGTGACTGTCTGGAACCGGCAGCCCAGGGTGAGTCCTGCAAACATCACTCAAACTTGCTTAGGCTGGGAGTAGAAAGACATGGAAGTTAATGCCTGTGGTTATATTTCTGTTGCTGAAGAAACTTGTGCATAAAATAATGAAGCGTTGGACATCTACTAAGAATTATTCCCACTGGCTCAAAGTCTCCTCTGTGTTCAAACATGTTTTATGGCTTTCTGTTTTCAGTTGAGTAAAGCTTATGTGTTTAGGAGATTATATAAAGCATCGCAAGTGAACCTGCCATATTTCCCATAGTTTTTCTTCAAAAAATCCACATCTACTAATTCTTCTTCTCCCCTTTTCAAACCCATTTTCAAACACCATGCTGCTGCAAACACCTTTCCTATTCTAAGTCATGTTGCTCCCTCCATGGACATCGAAGATGGGTTTCAAATACTTGAATGTCTCAGACTTCCCATATTTCTAAGTTCAATGCCATGTCTTTTCCCAAAGATTCTCCCTCTCCCACACACACACATCTTCTGTTCAACTCCAGGTATTGTATTACTTTCACTGTAAAGGCATTTGTCACTGAGTACATTTTAAAAATTATAAAGTCTTCACTTGGAGTGTTTGTTTTCATCTTTGGCCACACTTGGACAGGTTCTCAAAAGCTTCTCGAGTGTTCCCATCCTCCCTTCTGACTGCTCCTTTGTTTTTCTCTCCTCTTAACAAAAAGCATGGCCTGTAGAACTATTCCTATCATTTCTTTTTTCTCTTGCTTCCAAATCAGAGCCCCCCTCTTCTCTTCCTTTGCTGTTCCCCTTTATCCTCATGGCTTCCAGTTCCTCCCCTCTGGAAATAGCCCTGAGTGTAAAGGGTTAGCCTCTGCCTCCTTTGTGAGGGTCAATGGAGCATTTCTCCCAATTTCAGAGCAGATGTTCAGCTGGCACTTCCAAAGATCACTCTCCCAAACCAAACTTGCCACCATATCTACCTTGTAAATGGGTCCCCTTGTTATGCCAGATGTCTCCCCCCTTAAGTCACCTTCCAGTGTGAATTTTAAGTCCTTGATCCTCTTTAAGGCTTTTATGTCTCTGGCCAAGTCCTGCCAAGTCCTAGAGACTGTCTCTCAGCATTCCCCAGTTGTGTTCTCCACTTTCTCCGCCTCTGCCCTATCTCAGATCCAGTCCTCGCTGTGCCTCAGCTGCGCATTTGTGATGCCTCTTTTCTGACCAGCTTTCCACTCTCATTTGTCCATCACAATAGAATGAATAATTTCTCCTAAAAAATGTGTCTGACTGTAGCACTTACTCGCCTAACATTTTAGGAAGCTTTCTTTAGTTCCCTCTGGTTTAATTCCCAAATCTGGAGGCTCTTTGCAATCTTGTCCCATATGCCCTTGTCATTTTTCTCCCATGATTCCCCTTCAGAGACCTTGGGTTGCATTCAAACTGCCCAGAGGCCCTTCCTGAGACCCCTCTGTGCTTCCTGCTCTAATTCAGTCTCCGCAATGCCCTCTGCCTCAGCTCTATCCACGCTTGATATCTGAGGACCTTCTAGGGATCCTCTGCCACATATTACATGTCCCTAACGCACTATTTGGTTACTATATTCATTCTTGTATTTGTCTAATCCACCTAGAAGCCTACACTTCTTGGAACCAAAGACTTCACTGTGTGGAGAAAATAGAGCAGTGGGAATAACTGGGGTAAAAAACTAATTTTTTGCCATTTACTCGTTGAGTGGATTTGGTAAATTAGCTTTTTTTTTTTTTTTCCAATAGCCATTTCCTCTTCTCCAAAGTGGAGATTTAAAAAAAAAATAAATAAATAAATTGTAGAATAGTGGGAAGACTGACTTAAATATCATACAAAAGATGTTTTCAGTTTATGGCACATGCAGATTGTAATGCAAGTGTTATTCATCTTTGCCTCGCCTGTAATTTAATCTCATCCTTGGCATACAGATGTTCAATGAACGCTTGCTCACTTGAATGGGGTTTGTTGAATAAAAGCGTAGGGCACCAAGATTGAGATTCCCAGCCCTGTCCAAGCCAGTTAACCTCATTTTAAACAGACAAACAAACAAAAACCGGTTTCATGGTCACAAATGCGAATGTCAGCCTGTGTCCTTATAGCTGGCATTGGCCCTGGGCAGGCCACATAAGGGATGTGAGTATGTATATGTGTGACAGGGGCCCAGAGCAGACCCAGCCATGCCTCCTTGAGACAAGGCCAATAGGATTTAAATATTCAAATATTTCTGTCCTTCCTAGTAACCAGCGCATCACATTTCTGCTTGTCAGTGGGCTAATGCTTATACATACTCAGTGAAAAAGCGGTTTGACCAACATTAGTCTATTGGCTATCTAGAGAGAGAAGTAAAATAATAATAATAATAATAATAATAATAATAATAATAATAAAGAAGAACAGCACAGTGGGTGTTGCAAACACCATGCTGTACCCTGACACAAAAAGCAGCAGGGGAAAGGGACATATGTAATACTTTAAAAACATGGAATTTTTTTAAAAAATCAAAAATAAAAAGGAATGGAGCGAGTGTGCTTGCAATGACATACCTACCTTGTCACGAGTCCCTCATGCAGTTGAACTGCCGTGAACACGTGTGATGTTTTCACCTTCTTTTCCCTCTCTGACCCGTTCTCCAGAGCCCCTGAAGGCCACCATCAGCCCCCGGAAGGTGAAGAGCAGCGTGGGGAGCCAGGTGGCCCTGTCCTGCAGCGTGACCGCCAGTGAGGACCAGGAACTCTCCTGGTACCGCAACGGCGAAATCCTCAACCCTGGGAAAAATGTGAGGATCACAGGGATGAACCACGAAAACCTTATCATGGATCACATGGTCAAAAGTGACGGGGGCGCGTACCAGTGCTTTGTGCGCGAGGACAAGCTGTCCGCTCAAGACTTTGTGCAGGTGGTCCTTGAAGGTCAGTGGGCCTCGGTGCGGGTTCGGCTGCAAAGAGCCCGGCCCCAGAGCATTCCCAAGGAAGGCCCCGGGTGGCCTAGTGCTGCTAGCTCCCAGTCTAACCTCTCTTCACCTCTCTGACCTTCCTTCCTCTCTGTACCTTTCTATCTGTCTGACCCGCTAATAACTCTACCTGCTTTTTCAAGATAAATCAGACAAATAAAAAGACAGGTTCTGAGGAAGTAAACATAATGCATAGTAGAGGGAACATAAGGAACATAATTTAACATGAAGTCAATGAACATGAACGCTGCCCATTCTCCTTTTTAAAGTTGTCCCTGAAGCTGAAACCGGTGTGGCTCAGTGGTAGAGCGTCGGCCTGTGAACTGAAAGGTCCCAGGTTCCATTCCGGTCAAGGGCATGTACCTTGGTTGCAGGCACATCCCGAGTAGGGGGTGTACAAGAGGCAGCTGATTGATGACTCTCTCTCATTGATGTTTCTAATTCTCTGTCCCTCTCTCTTCCTCTCTGTAAAAATAAATAAAAATAATATATATATATATATATATATATATATATATATATCTCAATAAAATATATATTTAAAAAAATAATAATAACAATTTAAAAAATAAATAAATAAAGTTGTCCCTGAAGCTTTGAAACTTACGGATTGGTTGACACTTCAGCATAAGGGAGAGGGAGCCTTTATCTGCCAAAGGCCATTTGGATATTTAGAACCACATACAGAATTATCAGCTTGTAAATTAGCCTGCTACATTTGGTTAATTAAACTCACTCCTAATACCTTGGCAGGGCCAGACCAAATGATTTTATGGGCCTTATATGGCCCGAGGGCCAGACCTTCCCCACCCCGCTAGGCCAGGGTCTCCTAGTAACACTCTTTTTGAAAGACTGTAGGATTTTAGCCACATCTCTGGCCTCTACCCACCAGATGCTTGTAGCACCTTTCTACAAACTGACAGCCAAAGATGCCTGCAGAGGTTGCCAGCTGTCCCCTGGGGTGCAACAGAGACCCCTGTTTAGAAGCACAATGTTAGAGGCAAGAAGCAGGGCACTATTTCATGGTTGAGCTTGATGGAGAGCAAAATGGCGTCGGGTTCTTAGGGCTGTCCCCAGCTGGGTCCAACTATCCAAAGATTTGGGTGAATTGAATTTCTGAGGAATTTTTTTGTGTCGTGATAACAGGTTTTAGGTATGTTTTATTGTTGTTGTTGCTTTATTTAACTGCCTGCTGCTTCCTTGCATCTTCAAGCTTCTCCATCAGCCAGGAGAGAAGCTATTAAAGTAATGTTCCAGGAGACAGGTGTTTGTCACCAGATAACTGAACTAGCTTTTATCTGCATATGTGTGTGTCTTGTTGGAAAACTGGGCCTTTATATATCATTTAAAACGTATCTGTTATCAATTAATAAAATAACTACATGACTTTCATGTATCCTAAAGGGAGGGGGAAAAAATTATGTATGAAAATAAGTTTAAATATTGTCTTGGGGCTAACAGAGTATTTCTATCCTTTCTTTTTCAACCTTAGTCAGTTTGTAAGAAGAAATGAGCTTAGAGTGACATTCTTATTTTGATTTAAGCATTTGCTTGCGGGCAGGGAAATGTTTAAAGCAGAGATGAAGTGAGCTGAAGGCACGCTAGTCATGTGAAATGCCTGAGTCCACAGAATAATTAAGCACAGAAAGCAACCAGTGTGCACAGAGCGGGCTGGTTAGTGATGATGCACTGCGGTTCTCACACAGTCGCTATTTTTAGATGCTTTGTAGAAAAGGCAGCCGTTACCTTTGGAGGCCTAGTTACCGTGGCAACCCTCTGCGAGTCTCAGAAAACCCAAAGAGCATATTGATAATCCATAATGATGTCGAAAGGGTTCAGGTTATCACAGAGTGACAGCCAGAAAGATTTCAAAGACACTCAGGCCTCGCTGGGAAATTAATGTCGGCTTTCATCTCCAAAAGGCCTGTCACTCGAATAAAAAGAGAGAGAGGAGCACACGGAGCATCCTCACGGGTGTATGTGCCGTGTGTCGGCTTCCATTCAGGGCCAGGAGCTCATGTTGTTTTTTCTCTTCTGAGAGATGGCGTTGCTAATGCAGAGAGGGAGAGAGAGAGGGAGCCACAAGTGCATATCCAGTATCTGCCTTAGTCTAGCTAGTATCCTCAGATATAAACTCCTATTATTATCAATGAAATAGCTGTAGATTCACATAAATGTAAAAACTCACAATACCCGGAACTAAGAATGGCCATGCAGACTTAGAGAGGGTTTTCTATGAGGCCAAAGAAACTGGCATGGAAATCTAACAAACCTGGAACCTACTTACACAGCCAAGATCAAACCAGAATAACTGGAAAAATGGATTAACAAAAAAAAAAAAAAGGGAAAAAGAATGAGAACAGGTCTTATTTCAGAAAATGATAGAATAGCATGCATCAGATTGACTAACCTGTAAGAAGATAAAAATTATGAACTTTGAAACAAGCAAAGCTATATGTAGACACTAAAGATATATCTAAAGGTAGGTGGAAAGGATTTGGCCCTCAAAAGAAGTGATATCTACATTGATAACACATTTCCCCTGAAGATATTCACCAGTTTTGTGGGGTTGAGGGATAGAAGGACAGAGATCTGGGCTGTTGAATCACCTTCAAATTGAGGGAGGTGAGTGGAGAGTCCAAGAAGGAGGAAATAGCAGTAGTGAGTCTTAAAATATGAAAATAAGCTTCCTTGAAAAACTTGTTTGACACCTGAACTGCAAACATTTGAAGAAAAATCCAAGTATATCGTAAAAATAACTAGATGTCCAAATCAAACAAACAAATAAAAAATTGGATACTGGGGCCAGAGGTCAAAAGACAACATAGGGAATAGAAACAGACCCTGCGAAGATCCAGGTATTAGAATTAGCAAACCAGTACTTCAAGTTATTAAAATATATTCAATAACTTAAAGGAAAATTAGAGCATAATGAATGGACCTATGGGAAAGAGCAGCAGAGAAATGGAAACTATAAAATGAAACAAAAGAGGAATGAAAAAATTCACTGTGTTGGCTTTAATGGAAAATTGCAGAAGCAAGAAGAAAGGATGAGTGAAACTGGAGATAAAGTTAATTAGCTAATCTGATGCACATAGAAAAAGAAGACTCCAAATTAAATTCGCAGAGCCTCAGTGACATTTGGGACATCTATAATTGTAGGCACAGAAAAATAGGAGTCAGAGAATGAGGAAGAACATATTTGAAAAAATAATGGCCATCATTTCCAGAAATCTGGTATAAAAAATAACATTCCAGATCTCAGAAACTTAGCAAACCCCAAGAAGAACAAATACAAAGAAATTCACATGCAGGCACATCAAAATGAAGAAGCTGAAAATCAAAGAGAAATAAAGCATTTTATAATCTCTACAAAGACATTTTCAGGTAAATACATCCTAAAATTATCCATTGAATTAGAAGATTAAATAAGATAATGTCAGCGCACCCAAGGGCAAGTTGTATAGGGAAAATAAGAAACAGAATGACATCTAGCTTCTCTGTCAGTTAAATGCAGAGAATGTTGGAGCAGTGTCTACACTGTTTCCAGGCTCTTCATTTTCAAAACCGGAAATTCCGGTTTTCACCTTTCACAGTTAAAGTAAGAAGTTTGCAATCCAAGGACACTGAAATATCCTATGTATGAATATATCCAGGAAAGGCCAGATCCTCACAGGCCTTCTCCAGCCACCTAAGACATGAATTGGAATGAAGTTGAGATTCAGGAATTTGCAAATGAAAGGATGGTAGAAGGCTTTAGGGAGACAACTGGTACAGCCCCCCAATAAGAACCCTGAACCCTATGCAGTTGTCCTAGCTGGTCACAGAAATAGGCTGCAAGATTTGGGTTTTTGAAAAAGTTGACAGTTCTTTTTCTGTGACGGAATTTAAAACTATCTCCAGTCTTGTTTCCCACATATGCTTTGCTTATATTTTTTAAATAATTAATATATATAACGTTTTAAATAAAAATTAAAAAATAATGTTTGTTAATTATCGTCTTTCATTATAGGTGAACCCTTAAAATGAACACAAATTTTTTTAAAAAAATTTCCTCCAGCAAGGTTTATTACTAGACTCAGAAATCCTGTTTCATGTGTGTGGTCACAATTATGTCAAAGTGACCTACTTCTGCCTAGAAAAATAGTGTCACCATGTTGATTTATGTGCCTGAGGCTGGCAGGCCTCCTGGCAACTTTTGGCTCATACATTTCTCTTTAATATGCATGTATCTCTCTCTTTTTCCATGGGGAGCCATATAAAAAATTAATAGGCATCTGTGATTACTACCATATAATAATATAATATGAGGTCATTAGTCCTTATATGTGATAGAAAAATAATGGAATATGAAATATAAAAATTGAATCTTGATTGAAAATGTGGGAAATTCCCTTGGAAACTTCCCTAGGGTTGAGCTTCTAGTTTGTTGGGGACAGCCTTGAGTTGTGCCTGATTTCCTAGTATAATTGTCCATAGTACCCATCATATTCTCAAAAGTGTCCCAGGCCAGATGAGAAATTATATGGCCAGCTCAGTTAAGATACTTACAGAGATATTTAATAGATGTCAGAAGGGTCTGACTTTATTTAGTTTCTACCCATTAACAGAGCATTCATGGAAACTTATGTGCACTTATCATTTGTCATTAAAACTATAAAAGCTTATTTCTTATGAAAAAATAAAGATGAGATCACCAGTCTCCCTCTCTCTCTCTTTCTTTTATTCCTCTAATTCCTGTTGAGCTATCCCTAATTAACTGGGCAGAGGTGGGAAGCTACAGTGAGGATTTGGGGGTATGGGTTTCCTCTATGCTTATAGCTTTGGGTGGAGACATCCAGTTTTGAATTGTAGACTTCTAGGGAGCTGACATTGTTTAACATGAATATCTAGGTTGTATTATCACTCTTATTCTTATGAAAGTTAGGAAATACCGTGTTTCCCCGAAAATAAGACATCCTCCAAAAATAAGACCTACTTACAGGTTTTCTTCTGAGTGAAATATAAGGCATCCCCCGAAAATAACCCCCCCCCCCCGGCTCTGTCTCAGAATGCTATTGCTAAACATGAGAGATTTGATCCACTGATTCTGAAAGAAATGGAGTCACAAGAAATTCACCAGGAAATTCAGGAATTGGATTGTTATGATGATGTTCCAGAAGATGATGACATGATTGTCATTGAATAAATGAGTAAATTCTTGATACTGTAGGATTCACAGTTTGTCTGGTTTGTGTTGACAACTACCGTACTACCGTACCGTATACAGGTAATAAATTTCCTTTATTTTCATTTAACAATAAATGTGTACCGTATTCTTCTTCATGGAAAAATAAGACATCCCCTGAAAATAAGACCTAGAGCATATTTGGGGGCAAAAATTAATATAAGACACTGTCTTATTTTTGGGGAAACAGGGTATATAAGTGATTTAGATAAAAGTGCTGACCTGTTTTGAAAATGAACTCTAGTTCTGATTGGAATCTAGTTTTATCCATAAAACCAAAGTTTTTTGTAGTGTTAATAACCTCTACTTCCCAATCGTTAAGTAGTCGTACTTGGAAGTTGCTTCATTATCGATATGTGCCACTTGCTTCCATGATTTGTCTTCCCTGCAGATGGAACTCCCAAAATCATTTCTGCCTTCAGCGAGAAAGTGGTGAGTCCAGCGGAACCCGTCTCCCTCATGTGCAACGTGAAAGGCACGCCGCTGCCCACGATCACATGGACCCTAGACGATGACCCGATTCTCAAGGGGAGCAGTCACCGCATCAGCCAGATGATCACGTCGGAGGGGAACGTGGTCAGCTACCTGAACATCTCCAGCTCTCAGGTCCGAGACGGGGGAGTCTACCGCTGCACTGCCAACAACTCGGCCGGCGTCGTCCTGTACCAGGCGCGAATAAACGTAAGAGGTGCTTGTCAAATCAGCTCCTCAAAACAAAAACAAACAAACAAAAAAAAACCCCACATATGAGTCATGGTAGCGGAGAAGAAGGTCTCTGCATGCGCCAAGCTGGGCCCCGGAATGCTGAAACGGAGTAGCTGGCCCTTCCCATCTCCTACTCTTTCCTTCCTGCTCACGAATGGCCCTGGTCCAGATAATGTTCGAAATAGCATTCCAGTTTCTTTAGTCACCTGTTCTCCTGTTTTACTCCTCGACGCGTCCACTTGATCTGTCCTTTTCTGTTTGATGCTCTGCATGCTCTCCTTCCTCCTCTTCGGCTGTCCTACGACACTCATGGTAAACCTCATGGACCTGGGATTAACTTACATTCACGGTGCAACGTGGCATAACCTCCATCTTCATAATCGGTAGAGAGAGCTAAACCGTGGAGTCACAGAAGGAGCATGCTTGTTTAGTGCAGACTAGTTTTTATTTGTTAAATTGCCTCCTGTCATATAATTCAAAACACTTTAATAGAAGTAGTTGATAGTTAAAGCATTTAACACTCATTCAGTTCATTTGAGAGTAATGAAATGAAAAGGAAGTGAAACCATCTTAGAGAAAGTGACAAATGCAGGAAAATTGATTGAATAAGATGTCCTTACATGAAAATAACCTACATTTTTAACTCAAGGATAAGTGTACCCGTATCCGCACGTAAAATGTACCCTTCAATTATTTTCAAGAGTTTCTTTGTGTCTCTCCAGGGCCTGCAAGTATTCGACCAATGAAAAACATCACAGCAATAGCAGGCCGGGACACATACATTCACTGCCGTGTGATTGGCTATCCGTATTACTCCATCAAGTGGTATAAGAACTCTAATCTGCTTCCTTTTAACCATCGCCAAGTGGCGTTTGAGAACAATGGGACTCTGAAACTCTCGGATGTGCAAAAGGACGTTGATGAGGGAGAGTACACGTGCAACGTGCTGGTGCAACCACAACTCTCCACCAGCCAGAGTGTCCACGTGACAGTCAAAGGTAAGGTTGGTCCTCTCTCTGTCCCCACTCGGCTCACCATCACTTAGCACAGCCATTCCAACAATTAAGAGTGGGTTCTAATAATCTGCATATTTAGAATAAGACAGTTATAGTCCTCAGTTATAAAAACTGAGGAACAACAGATTGCATTAGGTGTCCTGTGTGGTATTTTAAATTTTTTAAAATTTTTATTTATTGATTTGAGAGAGAGGGAGAGTTTTGTTGTTCCACTTACCTATGTATTCATTTATCGTTCTTGTATGTGCCCTGATTTGATATCAAACCCGCATCAGGACAATACTCTGACCAACTGAGCTACTCAGCCAGGTCTCTTTTACTTTGTTTTGTTTCATTTTATTTTTTTTAAAATATATTTTATTGATTTTTTTACAGAGAGGAAGGGAGAGGGATAGAGACTTAGAAACATTGATGAGAGAGAATCATCGATCAGCTGCCTCTTGCACACCCCCTACTGGGGATGTGCCCGCAACCAAGGTACATGCCCTTGACCGGAATTGAACCTGGGACCTTCCAGTCTGCAGGCCGACGCTCTATCCACTGAGCCAAACCGGTTTCGGCTCATTTTATTTTCTTTACTATCATATCTTCAGAAGATCTGTGGTCCATATACTAGCTTTCCTTTATGTGAACTTCTGGTTTGGTGTTCCAGAGATGTGTTCTTAATATTACCCTAGAGTAAAACAAAACATACAATTGTCCTGGTTATCTAGTTGTCTGACAGATAATTTTAAAACATTTTCCTTTTCCTAAAAACTCCTAAAGGTGAGTTATTTTAGACTCCAGCTACAGCAAAACTATTTTTTTACTTGAAAGTTTGAATTTTATTATATGCTACAAACACAATCAATTATAATCATTATAAGAGCAACAGACTCATTTTTTTTCTTTTTTACAGAAAAATGACTGCCAATTATACAAGCCTGAATAGCTATAATTTTTAGGCAGCCATTCTTTAAAGAACCAATGGAATTCCATCAAATAAAAAGTGGTTAGTTGAGCTTGTTACTCAAACAAGTGCACAAGTACTTGGTTTCCCACTCAGGAGGCAGCAGACATGCTTTATGCATTATTTTCATTTCGTTAACGCAGAACAGAGAAGATTATAAATGACATGAATTCAAGGGTCAAGATTTATTAAAATTATTTGTTTTGTTTGTTTCATCAAGTGTCCTTAAATAAAACTAGTTTAAAAATACAGCTGGGCATGTGTGGTAGTAAATAATACATAACTACTCACATATTTTGGCGTCACTGCTATGATTTGTGCTAAGGCCCTATCAGTCTTACCCGCATTACTTTTGCACATGTGTGCAAATGTCAACACAGTGAGAAAGGCAAATAATGTGTCTTGGTATTATTCTGAAAATGGCAATCTTCTTGGAAGCACCCCCAAAGGGATCTCAGTGGTCCCCAGGGGAGCAAACTAAACTTGTACTTTTGAAAATATGTATTCCAGTGCTAAATATTTAGTTCATTTTAATATTTAGCCATTCAAAATGACCTATCAAACAAACTTTTCTTATGCATTAGCCTTTATCTGCTTTTAAAATTAATTCTTGCAGAAAAATTGCCAGAAGTAATGCCATGGGATAGACATAAGTATTTTAAAAATATATTTTATTGATTTTCCACAGAGAAGAGGAGAGAGGGATAGAGAGTCAGAAACATTGATGAGAGAGAATCATCGATCAGCTGCCTCTTGCACACCCCCAACTGGGGACGTGCCCGCAACCAAGGTACATGCCCCTGATCTGAATCGAACCAGTCCGCAGGCTGACGCTCTATCGACTGAGCCAAACCGGTTTTGGGGACATAAATATTTTAATTTTAGTATTTTAGAGGACATAAACTCAAACCAAGGCCATTTGAATAATTAACGTATATTCTTCAAATTTTCCAGGCCAGCATACATTGATGCATTAATCTTGATCCTTTTGATTTTAAGTGACAGAAACCAATTCAGACTAGCTCATGCCCCAAGGGAGAATTTATTGGCTCTTCTGGCCAATACAGCTATAATTTTAGAAAACAGTTTAATCAAATGGTATATTTTTTTTTCAAGAGTTTTCTTTTTCTTTTAGGCATATAATAGACAATATATCCATTTTCAGTTCCTTTGCAAGGACTGCAAAATAAAGAGTTATGTCATTTAGCATAGTCTTTCTCTGGTGAGAAATGGCTGGTGAGAGGGACAGTTTTGGGACTTGAGATTTGCAGTATTTAACAGGGTGGTCAGGGAAGACTTCTTTGAGAAGGTGAGATTTAAGGAAGAATGTAAAGGAGTTCAAGATAGCCAAACAGATATCTAGGGAAAGAACATTCTAGATAGAGGGAACAGATAGAACAAAACAGTCAGAAATGTACCTGGAAAGCTTGAGGCATAGCAGGGAGGCTAATGAGGCTGGATCAGAGTGAACGGGGTCAGGGGATGGGGGGGATTAATAGGAAATGAGGTTAGAATGAGCAGAGTCATTTCCTGTGCAGCTAGTACCCGAGGCTTGAGCTATGAGGACTTGAGCTTTCCCTCTCATGAGATGGGAAGATTTATCATATGATTTTAAACAGAAGTCATGTGGACTGACCTAGATCCTGTGCTGAGAATTACACCAACAGGAAAGGGGGGGCACGCAGGCTCGCCTGTTAGAAAGTTAATCCAGGTGAACGGTGAGGAGGCTTGGACCTGGGAGAGAGAAGTAGAGGTGGCAAGGAGAAGGCAGATGGTGGACATATTTTTAAGATCTATTCAATCAGATTTCCTAATGGATTGGATGTGGGCATGAGAGAAAAACATGATGTAAGGATAACCCCCAAATTTTTACCTGAGCAGTAGAAAGAACAGTGCTGCTATCAACAGAGATGCAGTGAAGAAGTTTAAAGGAAGAAAGTAGAAGTCTGGTTGTTGATGTGTCCAAGTTAAAATATACATTAGACAAGCAAGCGATCCATTAAGTAGGAACCTGAATAAATGAGGAAGTGAAATTTAGGAGTCTGGGCTGTAGATTTGGAGACATCAGGAATAAATCATAAAGTTACAGATCATGTGTGAGGCCATAAGTTGAGGTGTGATCACCAAGGGACTTTGCAAACTTCACTCCAGAGTTTAACTTCATATAAACACACTTATAACTTTTTTAGTTAGATTCACATTAAAACTGACTCACCAAATATCTGAAGATGATATCTGACAAAAATTCAAGCAAGGGCAATTTGACATTTAAATCCGTCTCTTTAAATTTTGTAAAATTTGTAAATGTATTGACCATGGCCTTTCTGATGGCAAGTATGGGAAGCTGAATCAAACTAGCTTCACAGCAGTTACAACAGTGTGTTGGGGAGATATTGACAGAGCTTCAAGGGTATATTCAGGCAATCTTTGGGAAGGGCTGAGATAGTGTAGACCTCAGGGGAGACCTAGTCCAGACCCTGAATTATCATTGGAACCTTCTCTGTGTCTTTGGTGTTGTCCTCAGCACCTGGGCTTAGTTCAGTCAGAGCAGCTTCTCTATTTATGGCAGGTAAATAGGTCCTGGCTGTCCCTGGACCACATGCTCCGATCAGTCCACATAAGCAAATTTTAAGGCAGGACTCTGGTTGGCTCTCTGTAGACCATCAGCCCTTCCTGGACCAATCACAGTGTCAGAGTTGTGAGGTTCCTGGATAAGCTTCCTGCCTCCATCACACCTTTAACCAGGGACAAGCTTAAGTTACAAGAGAAGGAAGAAAAGGAAAACAACAGATGTTAAAAGAGTGAAGAGTGAAATAAATATGAACAGGCCTGATAATGACTTCAAGAATGTGTATGTTCATCTAATAAAATGTGCTCAGTAAAGCAAGCACATTCTCCCTCAAAGGAACCAACCCCAGAGATAAGAGCCATATTAGGCAATAGAAGCCCAGCAAAGGCTACTGATAGGCAGGGTTGGAAGGGGGCCAGATGGCAAGAGGATGTCAGGTGTGACAAACAGATGAGTTAGACAAAGAGAGCAGAATGTCCTCCAGATGCCAGACGGTAGTGAAACCAAAGATCTCCATAAGCTTACAACCACCCAGTCAACAAAGCAAGAGCCACCTCTGCCATCTCTAAGAATAGCCTCCAGGTGGCACATTACATCACTCTGTGGCTCCATCTTATGAAAATGTCACACACTAACAAAAATTTGATTAGAAAAGCTTTTTTTAAAATTTCTTTATTAAGGTATCACATGTTTGTGCTCATTCCCCCATTCCCATCCCAAGCCCCTCCCCACGCATGCCTCCACCCCCCTGTTATCTGAGACCACTGGTTAGGCTTATATGCATACATACAAGTCATTTGGTTGATCTCTCCCACTTACCCCCACCCACTGCCCCCTACCTTCCCTCTGAGGTTTGACAGTCTAATGGATGTTTCTCTGTCTCCGGGTCTTTTTTTAATTGAATTTAGAGAGAGGAAGAGTAAGAGATATAGGGAAACATTGATGAGAGAGAAATATAGATTTCTATAAGCATTCCCACAATCCGGGAATTGAATTGTGATCTCCTAGTTCAAGGGCTGATGTGCAACCACTGAGCAACACCAGCTGAGCAAGGAGCATTTCCTAAACTAAATATAATTGTCAGGTAGCAATGCTGCCAGATATCCTACCTGACTTTTCCTTAATTTCTTCTTTTCTGTGTAGACTAATGAAATTGTACGTATTGAAAGGGGAAATTGTAGGCTAGGTATATAGGGTTTAACTAGGGGTGTCGAACTCAATCAGAGAAGGGGCCAAAATCTAAAATCCAGCCTAAATTGCGGGCCGAATGGTTTACTGAACAGTCATAAACTGACAATGTCATAAACTGACAGCGGAGTGCAGTGATGACAGCGCGGTGTGGGCCACATTGCAAGGCCTGGCCGGCCAGATTTGGCCCGCGGGCCTTGTGTTTGACACATGTGGAACCTGTTTAAGCCATATAGAACTTCCCAGATAAAACATAAAAAATAATAAATTTTGGATTCTTATAAATCAGCTTAGGGCATCCTTTTATTTTTCGTTTGTCATGTTCACCAAAGATATTGAGAGTAATTTGATTTAAGATACCACTTGCATTTCTTGCTTAGGATAACCTCTCATTTTCAATACATATGTAATAACAATCACATACTATTAAAAATTTACTCAGCCTTTACTCAGATGTCATTAAGAAGGCCATGACCAAATTGACTTCTGTACACTGAAATTTTAAATGAAACATATAAATTAAATCACACACCAGTGCTCACAATTTTAAAAAAATTAATAATTAAAGCTTTTGTATATTTTTGTTGTTGATAGTATTACAAAATCAAAGCTTTTAAAAAATTAATAATCATTACTGTTTTCAATTATGATAAGGGGAAAGAGAAGGGATCAACTGAATTATAGGAAATGACTGAGTTTGTTTACTTTCCCTGTGGATCAGGGTTGAAAAACAGTCTTTTTTATTATTATTGATTTTAGAGAGACAGAGGGAGAGAGAGGCATCAATTTGTTGTTCCAATGCATTCACTGATTGATTTTTAAAATATCAATTGATTTTTTTGATTTCAGAGAAGAAGGGAGAGGGAAAGAGAGAGAGAAATATCAATGATGAGAGAGAATCATTGATTGGCTGCCTCTTGCATGTCCCCTACTGGGGATTGAGCCCACAACCTGAGCATATGCCCTTGACTGGAATCGAACCTGGGACCTTTCAGTCCACAGGCTGATGCTCCATCCACTGAGCCAAACCAGCTAGGGCCAGTCTTTCTTTTTTTATTCATATAAATACAGTTCTGTTACCTTCCTGTTATACTACATGGTGATTTTTAGAAGAGCAAATATGATGCCTCCTTGGTTGACATCCTTTGGAAGTGGTCCATTTGTTTGCATCAATAATGCTGCAAATGTGAGTCCAAACAATTTTTATATTGTCTCCAGGGGCTTAGCTTTAACCCTGAATAGAGGGTGTGTGTGTGTGTGTGTGTGTGTGTGTGTGCACGCATGCGCGCGCCATTTGGAAACAATAGTATATTTCTGTCATGTCTTTTTTGGTCATAGTCATTGCCCTTTGTTTGTTTGTTTGTTTGTTTATCATTTCATGATTTGGAAATTTGAAAAAACTTAAAGATTGGTATAATGTGTTAATTATTGATAATGCCTGAAACTTAAGTAGTTCAGAAATAATGGACTAACCAGAAGAATAGTTTTGCTGTATTCAAACATGCAGAGAGAAATGAAAATTAAAATCCCTTTTTTCACTTCAACTTAACAAGCAGTGTTGTATTCAACACATTTCAAAGCGTTTTCTTCCTCATTTTAGGTGCCATGTTGAACTGGAACAGTGACTAATTGAGTGTTCTAATTGCTAGGGACCAACACTGCCAGGAAAGTTAATTGGCTGCTAGACAAAAATGTCACCTTCTATTTATATTTATATTAAACTTTATCGTTTACAAAACACTTTCATATGTGTGACCTTAATTAATACTCATGGTGACTCTGGAATGTAGATAAAACATAATTAGAGAAACAGAATAAAAAAGAGCAGGAGACCTACTCAGAGTAGTTCAGTAACATATTTAAGACTCAAATACACATCTTGGGATTTCAGGGCAACTCCGCTGGGTGGTTTAGAAAAGTATCTCATATTGCATTTGGAAGCACTTCAGAGAAATTGAGGCAAAGAACTTTGAAAGAATGCTCTTTAAAGAGGATTATTTTAAGTAAGTAAGTAAGTAAGGGAGAGGGAGAGGGAGAGGGAGAGGGAGAGGGAGAGGGAGAGGGAGAGGGAGAGGGAGAGGGAGAGGGAGAGGGAGAGGGAGATTAGTTAAATTAGAGAGCTAAAAAGGAAGGAGTGGAATTGGTAAGCAAGATTTGGTAAAAACCCAAGATGAGTCCAGACATTCTGATCTGGATTATGGAGAGGGTGAGAGATGGAACCTGAAATACCAGTGGCTTGAGAAAGTCAAAGGATATGGTTTTGTGTAAAGTATCCAGGGACCACCATTGTGGACTCAGACCATGAGAACTTTGAACTAGGGATTTGAGGGCTGAAATTGGTGGGGTACAGTTCGCATTTCAATGTACAGCACAGAGCTAGAAGCCTGTGCAAGCCCTTGGCTTATCCAGGCACCTTTGAGGGGTGTGGAATTGAGACCGAACTTTCTGAGACCAGCCATGGGATTGAGTTAGCAGATACAATCTTTGGGAACATTATGAAGCAAGGAAGATGTTAATAAAAGAAATCTCCTTAAAGGATGGGGGAAAGGGGCTTGGTGGACACACGGAGAAAAGGAGGCAGACAGGAAAATGGGTTGGGAAGGTCAAAACATCCAAGGCTGTGACTCAGAAGACTTGGGCTTGAGGCGGACCCTTTGAGCATTCGGGACCAAGAGCTGTCAACTTGGGGACTGTGTGGTGCCCATGGGTTAAGTTGCTACTAGAATAAAGGAGGCAAAATGTGGAATTGAGAAAGAATATATGGCAAAACAAACAGAGCCTTAGTGACTCTCAGCACCCATGTGATTGATTTGATTTTTCCCCCAGAGAATTACCAAAAAGGAAAAAGAAATGTAAAGAAGAAGAAAGATAGGGTGATATTACTTGAGCAGCTGCTATCGACCCCCTGGGCTCTCTGCTGACATTCTATTAAGCCCTCCCCCAACATGCTCATGAATTGTGTTTCATTATCACCAGTTTACACATGAAGAAATAGAATCATAGTTAAGGAAACTGGATAAACAAATTACAGCAGGAAGGGTAGGGAGATATGGGAGAGATAAGAGATCAACCAAAGACTTGTATGCATTCATATAAGCATAACCAATGGACGCAAAACTCTGGGGAGGGCGGGCATGTATGGGAGTGGGGGGGGGGCGTGGGATGGTAATATATGTATACATATAAAACCTTAATTAAAAAAAATGAAAAAAGCAACTGCTAATTACTGACCAGCACCCAACCCATGTTTCTTTTTATGTGTTCTCCCTCCTATGAGAAACAAAACACAGGAAGGTATTAGCCTTACTTAACATTCTTATTAAAGGTGCATAAAGAATAGGAGTTATATATTATTAAGAGAAAGAGCATTTAATTGATTAAAGAATAAGAAGAGTCTAAATTAACATTTGGCAGCATTCAGGGGCTCTGTGTTGTCATAGAGAAAGGAACTCTCATCATTATAGAGAATGAGATAAGCAGACGTGGAGGTAAGTGACATGTTGTAGATATGTACATACTTCATGTAGGAAGGGTATGTCAGAACCTGTTGCAGGTCACATTGGAATTTCTGCTCCTATTATACTATAAGCTCTCACTGTCAGCAAGATTCAGAAAATTTGCCATAGAAGGTGATGCAATGAACCAGATAGTGTAAGCAACATGTCTCAAAGGGGCAATTTGGTGTATCCAAATCATATGAGTCTTTAAAATTACATGTTTTCATTTTTGCCTCTATTTTTTATATCTTATGTAAAATATGAGATATGAGACTTTCAAGACTTTTTAGAGCATTTATACTGCAGACCTGTGATTCATGGCTGAAGTCAGGGAGACTACGTTTGTAGTGGAGAGAGAAGTGATGTGATTGAAAATTAGGTCTCTAGGTTTAACCTGTATTTTTTAAAGATGCTTCCTGATCTAATGTTGGGAGCAAAGCAACGAGTTACAAACCTGATGTTGAGATTTTTCTGAGAAAATGACTTCTCTCTCTAACTAAATTCTTCCTTTCATCATGAAAACATTTAACTATTTTGGTGTTTTTTATGTAAATATTTTTAAATAGATGGCTATCTCTTTTTTCCATTTAACAATTAAATAGAATGAATGATTCAGAGTCTTAATTAAGTACTATGATTTTGTTTTGATTGCACAAAAGCTGACTATTCAAGGCCCCAGCATAAAGCCTTCCCCAACTGCTGGGCCTATCACAGTTCTTAGTCTCTGGCACCCTTTGACTTGCCAGCCAGGCTTCTGACTGAGCCCTCATCAGTATCCTGCATTCTCAGCATCTGGTTTAGACGAAGAGATGAGATAGTAAGTTGAAAATATGATGCGCAACGTCATGCAAAGGGTTTACAGGAAAAGAACATATAAAATATTCACGCAGCTCATTAGTGTATTTTCTCTATTACTTTCTTCCCCTTTCTTTCAGTCCCACCTTTTATCCAACCCTTTGAGTTTCCAAGATTCTCCATTGGCCAGCGGGTCTTCATCCCATGCGTGGTGGTCTCAGGGGACCTCCCTATCACGATCACCTGGCAGAAGGATGGCCGGCCAATCCCAGCGAGCCTCGGGGTGACCATTGACAACATCGACTTCACAAGCTCCCTAAGGATTTCCAACCTCTCCCTCATGCACAATGGGAATTACACCTGCATAGCCCGGAACGAGGCAGCCGCCGTGGTGCACCAGAGCCAGCTAATAGTGAGAGGTGAGCGGGACACATAGGAGGGATGGTGGTTAAGCAGCCAAAGTTATGGTGTTGGTTTGAAATATTATAAATGTACCAGAGGCCCCATGCACGAATTCATGCACCAGAGGGGTTCCTCAGCCTGGCCTGTGGGAATGAGCCAAAACCGGCCCTCTGACATCCCCTGAGGAGTCCCAGATTATGAGAAGGCATAGACCAGGCTGAGAGACCCCACAGGTGCATGATCAAGGCCAGGAGGGATGCAGGAGGTTGGCCAGCCAGATTGGGACCTCAGGAGGACTCCAAGGCCTATCCCGATTAGAGGACCCCAGCAGCAAGCTAACCTACCAGTCAGAGAATCTGTCCCCTGGTGGTCAGTGCACATCATAGTGAGTAGTTGAGCAGCCTTAGCATATTATTAGCATATTGCACTTTGATTGGTTGAATGGCCGACCAGTCAACTTGGACACTTAGTATATTAGGCTTTTATTATATAGGTTAACTAGAATTCATAGAACTTGCTGTCATCCCATTTAAAAAATACACAAACATCTAAACTCCAAACCAAGGTTTTATCTACCTGAAAAATGAAGTCTTAAGATATTACCAACAAAGGAATATGTCTTGATTTTTTTTCTAAATGCAAAGAGATCATTGATGATTTTAACCAGGTCAGTAGCATGGCCTGATTTATCTTTCTAATTATCACACCAGTAGCTGAGCAATGAGTGGACTGGTCCAGAATGTAAGGATAATAGGTAAGAGACTATTTCTGAGGTTCAGGCAAGATAAAAAGTGCCTTGAATGAAGGTGGTAATGGCAGTTGAATTTGCAATGTATATTGGAGGTGAAGCAAACAATGCATGTTTATTAAGTGAATGCTGCAAATGAGAGAAAGGAATTTATAATGAAGAACGTATTTTACCTAGTAAGGTAAATGGAATTGTCTTCCACATAGGTAGAGAAGATGCAAGTAATAACAATTGTGACAAGGGAAACAATGAAGTGGGAGAAACAGAGGCTGTAGACCCAAGGCATTCCAATATTTAAGGTTCTAGAATAAGGAGGCATCAGCAAAGGTGACAGGAAGAAAGAACAACTAGTGAAATAGGAGAAATTCAAGGGACTGTGGGCTCTTAAAAACAAAATAGGAAGTGTATCAGAAAAATAGGTCATACAATATTTCAAAGCCCACTAGGAGAAAGAAAGAGGAAAAAGCAATACTTGGTCATTGAGTTTAGGAAGATGAATATTATTTGTTGCCTTAAAGAGTAGCATGGCTGCAGTAAATACCTGATTAGTAGGGCTTAAGAAAGGGGGATGAATGAATGTATAAGAATTTTTTAAAAAGCAACTATTTTCATATTTAGAGGTATGTTGCTATGACAGGCAGCAGAATGTGGAAAAGTTAGAGATGAACATGGGACAAAGGAAGCTTACATGCTCATTGAAATGAGTCAATAGAGAGAGAAAAATATGTGGCAAGTAAAGAGGCAATAATTATAGTATCAAAGTCTTTGAATTAATAAACTGGGATTAGATTTTGGCATTAGTGGAATTTGTTCAAACCAGTATAGTATTATGCATAGTGTGTGTGTGTGAGTGTGTGTGTGTGTGTGTGTACTCACACAAAGGGTAGAAGCAGTAGAAATGATTGGAAATTTCATGAAGGCAAATTTTGGCTCGACTAACTTGAAACACTAACTTAAAAATTTATTGAATGGAACCACCAGAGAGTAATAGGTAATGTACTTATTCTCCTACTGAAAATAACTATAAAACTGGACAAAAAAATTATAAAGCAACCATTTTCAGGGAGTGGGACAGCAGCACAGAGCTGTGATCCTTGAGAGAAGGGAAGTATATGAGTTGAACTCCAGATTTCTTCCTGGAGCACTTTCTAAACTCTGACAGGGGATAACAGTGATCGTGCTGGTGGAGAAGACAGAAGTAGGAATTTAGAACTAGGGCATGGCAATGAAAATACACAGAATTTGAGTATAAATTATATATTTGCCAAGAATCATCAGTACCTATAATAAGAGATGAAAGAGGGATATGAAAGATATTCTCAATTTTATGGGCAATTTCCATCTGTAATTACCTTACACTCACAATATGTCAATGGTTATTTCCCATGCAAACCTCCTTGATCAGTTTTTAAGTGACATCCCTTTGGATTAAAACCAAGTCAATGTGAGTGGTCATGGATCAATTATAATTAGACATTCTTCCAGAGGAAATACAAGAGATTAGTTACCTGCATATCTGACAAGGGTTCCTTGCTCTTAGCAGAATTTGAGCCAAATAGATCATAAAATGTAGATGACTGCATATTTGCCTTCTACCTCAGCAGGAAAAATCTGGCATGATGTCTTACAGTTTGTAATTTATCCTTGAGGTTGATGGATTATTTTTATTAGAAAAATTTGCTCTATAAATTCTCTAGTATTTTCCTAGAAATACACTGTGAGGTAGTCCTCCCTGATCATCTGATTTTAAATATATTTACATTTTATTAAATATACTTGACTCAGAATATCATTTAAGTGAAATAAAATTGCTTCCAGATAAGCAATATTGAAGAGATTCATTGACTGTGTAACTTATTTAACTTGTGAGTTGGGTACTGTGTTATGTTAAAGCTGCACCTACCTGAATATCTCAAATTAACTAGCACCCCTGTGAGACTCAGGCACTCTTCTGAGAATATTTATAATCTTAGTTCATTTGATCTCCACACCAATCCTATAAGATGAGTGATGTCATTAGTCCCTATTTACACATAAGAAAATTAAAGTTAAAAGACATTTGATAACTTGCACAAGATCATCTAACAGGAAGTAGCAGATTTAGAGATTTAACCCTTTGGCTCCCTACTCCTAGTCTTTGTTTCATTGTCTCTTCCAGAAACACAGGAGTGGGTTCTATTGACAGCTGCATCTTGTGTCTTTTTTTTTTTAATGGAAAAGGACTTGAGCAGATGCTTCTCAAAAGAAGACACACACGTCCAATGAGTACCTGAAAAGATACTCATCAGAAATGCAAATCCAAACCACAATGAGCCATTAGGATGACTATTGTATTAGTTTGGTAGGACTCTTGTAACCATATACAACAGACTGGGTATCTTAAACAGCAGGCATTTATTTTCTCACAATTCTGGAGGCCAGAAGTCCTAAAGTGTTGGCAAATTTCTTTTCTTCTGAGTCCTCCGTCCTTGATTTGCAGATAGCAGCCTTTTCTCCATGTGGGCACATGCCTGGTTTTTGTCTGTGTGCCCTAATCCTCTCTTCTCATAAGAACACCAGTCAGATTGGATTAGGACTCACCCTAATGGCCTCATTTTCATTTGATATTTTTCTCCCCTCCTTGGCTATTTTTTTGGCCAAAGTGACCTTCACTATGGCTCAGATAATTTCAGTGTGCTTCTAAGCTCCTTGTGAACCTAGACTCTGATCTTCCTCCCAGTCATCTCATGTAGTGGCTGGAATTCCTGTCTTCCTACATGTGCATATAGGTTCACCTTTCTGTTTCAGAATGAAGAATTCTGAAAATTGCAGGCAGGCAAAGTTAGCTTTTCAAGGAATTGTGAGAAAGAGAGGAAGAGCATCCATATTTGCTAAGTGCATAATATAGACAACATAATCTGTTTCCTCTCACATAATCCTGCCTCATTGAAAGCCCATCTCATAATTCATCATTGACCTGTTGGAAAAGATTCCAAGATTCTAACACCTGCAGATCCTAGAAGAACCCATCTCTTCTCCTTAAGAGAAGACTTGAATACTCTTAAAATCACAATACCTTAACTCAATGCACCTGCTTTCCCTTGGCAAGTATGTTTGTATGTTTTCAATGAAGTGTATGTGTATGGTTTGAAGAAAAATAGAATTTTTCCAACACCACACAAAACTCAAGCTTCTTAAATAGCTATATTATATAGCTTTAATCTGTTTCTTAAATTGCTATACTATAAAGCCATCGTGGTACCTCACATCAACTAGCCTTCATAGTCCCCCTTTGGCCCAGAAGGGTGCTGACCTCAGGAATAACGGTCTATGTGTCTTCATCATATATTTGAGAGAAGTTCAGTAATATGCTTTGTTCTTTATCCTTTAGGGAATGCCTTTTCATTCTCCCTTCATCTCCTATTTCAGGAAGAGTAATTATCAAATGCTTTGAGCAGTCCACACCAAGAAGAATACTTAATCTTGATAATTACTCTTTGATGAGCAAATATGTTTTATCTCTTCTTCAAATTGTGGCTCTGATTCTATTTTCCATGGAGTGGATCCCTGAAGATCTTCCAAAACAAATCCAAAACAAAATGTCACAGTCGCTTGGTGTAGCTCAACTCCCACACTCTAGTTTTCCCCAGTGCAAAGTAACTCCATCTGCAGAAGCTCATTGGTATAAATAAGAAAAGTTGCCTGCCATGAGATAGCATCCCTAATTTATCCCAAATTGCAAATGCCATTTTTTTAATTTCCATATATATAAAAATACTTCGTGTTTTAATGTTCACTAAATTGTTGGGTTTCTTAAAATCATACCTTTAATGAATTGTGGTCTTGTCTGAATTACTGGTGACATTTCTCCCTTTTCAGTTCCTCCCAAGTTTGTGGTTCAGCCACGAGACCAGGACGGGATTTATGGCAAGGCTGTCATCCTCAATTGCTCAGCCGAGGGTTATCCTGTACCCACAATCGTGTGGAAATTCTCTAAAGGTATGAAGTTACTTGTTTGCATGTAGTCTGTCATACATATGCACATTCCAAAGAATTAGATGGGAATTTGTAGTCCTTCCAAAGATGTTTCCTGTAAATAGATATGTCCCCAGTCTATCTTTCTTTCACACATACTACTAGGAGTCAGCCTCCGTATTTCATTCAGACCATGACCTATCTATTTGTATATAACGTGACCTGGAAAAGATCGTGAATGGGGAGGCAGGTTACTCCTGTAATTTATTTCAGCACCTGGGACAGTTCTGCGTTGCCTACAGATACTGCATAACCATGCTGCCTGGAGACCACTGCAAGCCGTATAGGTTGAAGTACAAGTAGAAATAATCATAATTGCTCATTTTGGAGCTTTATTTCCCCAGTATTCACACATATGAGATTCAGTGGTTTTAGAAGATTGAAATACGGTTCTTTTTATTGTTTTATTTAACTGGTCACCTTAGATTGTACAAATCACATACAAAAATAAACACATCCAATGTCTATTTTGAGCTTTCATTTCTAATTATGCTTTCTCTTCAAAAGCAAAGCAGCAGTTTCTTTCTAAGGTAACACTGTAAACAAGGTATGAATAAAAATGTGCAAGATGTAAACTAATGGAGAAGCCATTCTGGACACTGTAAATATGACTTACATCTATCTTATCATCTTCCCCATGAAAGGTTCTTTAGCTACGTATATGAACATGCTGGAAGTTGTTTTTGTGTTCTCATTTAGTAATTTACTTATCAAATAGTAGTTGAGGGTCAAATATATATAATACTAGTTGGATAAACAAACAAATGAATTTAATCTTTTTTGTAATAATCTGGGACCTACTGTATATGTTTGTTATGAGTGTATTTATTTATATTTATTTAATCATGGTTTGTATTCTGGATGTTTCTGTTTAAAATATAGTGTTGCATTTTTTTACCATGAAAATAACAATAATATCAAATAAACAAATGGCACATATCCCACAATCCCTTCTAGTGTATTTCCTTCCATGAAAAAGGAAGAGAGGGAGCCAAGAAGGTGATAGACACCTTTGAGTTACAGGGAAAATCAATTGAATTATTTTAAGAAATCTCTGAGGCTGCACCCTGCAGCATGCCCCATCCATTGTCCATATAAAAGTGGTTTATTCACAAATACAAGCCTATTATTCAGAGTGTCCGCCCATGTGACTTCTTATTTTGAAGCCCCATGATGCATTACATGGGCAAAAATCAACATCATACATTGAATTTAGTTTATACAGGTGTGCATATGTGATATTATGTACATTTTCTGTGATGCTTTTTTTCTTCAAAATTATTTCTAATGTTTGCCACTGTGGATGTTCCCTGCCTCTCTTAGGTTGTGTCCAGTTTCTCAGAACTATAAACACCATGGCAATGAGCATCTGTGTAGGTTAATGCAATGTGTATGAGTGTGATTGCTTTCTCCCACTAAATTCCTAGCAATAAAATACCATGAGCACATTCAAGATCTGGGTCTGTACTGGCCCAGGTCCCTTTGGAAAATGTTAGAGTAATTTACACTCCCTCCAGCAGTATGAGGCTGTGGGTATCCCTGCATTCTTGCCAATTAGATAAGATCTTTTTATTCTGTCTTCACAATGTGATGAGTGAAATCATTTTCTGTTTTAATTGCATATTTAGGTCACTGATGCTATTGGAAGTGTTTTGTTCTATGTTAACTGGCCACTTCTGTTTCCCCGTTGGGAAATTTCTTATGTATGCGCTTGCACACATCTCTGTGTCTTATTTCTTTGCAAGAGTATTTTTCACAGGTTAAATAATGCTTTGTCTGTCATAGACAGCACATACATTTTATTCCTTCCCATTATTGATGTGCAAATTAAGCTACAGTAGCCTATTATCTTTAGATTTCATGTGTCATATAAAATCATCAAAGAAAAAATTTATAAATGGTGGCCAACTGAATTTTAAAAGAGTTAAGTTCCCTGAAATAACATCATTCAAAGATGACTACTGCAAACATTTTTTGCTTAGCCTTTTATACTTCTCCCCAGGCATAGATAGATAGATAGATAGATAGACATATATTTCTGACTTATAATCTTCTTTCTTCAGTTAACAATATGCTATGGGTGTCTTTTCTTGTCAACAAATATGGGTGTTCAATATGATTTTTTTAATGTCTGTGTAGATTTATATTAATATATCAATAAGTACATCTACCTACTTTTTTTAATATATTTTATTGATTTGATTTTTTACAGAGAGGAGGAGAGAGGGATAGAGAGCTAGAAACATCGATGAGAGAGAAACATCGACCAGCTGCCTCTTGCACACCCCCTACCGGGGATGTGCCCGCAACCAATATACATGCCCTTGACCAGAATCGAATCCGGGACCTTTCAGTCTGCAGACCGACACTCTACCACTGAGCCAAACCGGTTTGGGCTCTACCTACTTTTTGCCTTAAGATTAAATTCAGTGACTTAAACCACAAAGAGTCTGAATGTAGATAGTTCCGGACTAATTTGTTTTCTCCTCTAAGTCACTAGGAACCCAAACTGTTTATATCTCTCTGAGCTGGTGTGGCTCAATGGTTGAGTATCTACTTATGAACCGGGAAGTCACAGTTCAATTCCTGGCCAGGGCACATGCCCAGGTCATGGGCTAGATCCATATAAGGGCCATGCAGAAGGCAGCCAATCTATGATTCTCCCTCATTATTGATGTTTCTCTCTCTCACTCTCCCTTTCTCTCTGAAATCAATTTTAAAAAGGACCACTGAACTCAGTGGCCATTTCCACATTCCCAGGAAGAAGGGAGAGCGCTGCCACTCTGATTCAACTCCCTTGTCAGATCTTTCCAGAATGTGTCATTAGTCAATTCTGCTAACATCTCCCTGGCTAAGTTACCTTGAGCCTTAGGGGGTCTGAAAGCTGTGTTGCAGCTGAGCACACCTACTTTATGACCACAACTTGTGCTAGGCCACCGAGTAAGAGAGGAGGATGGGCAAGTGGCAATTAGGTGTGTCCAACACTATGGCTGGATATTGTGTGTTTGCTTTTTCTCATTTTTCACTATTATAAAAATCTCATAATGACTTCTATCTCCTTGGCCTTTGAAGATGTGTCCATTTTGCCCTAGGGATAAATTTCTACATGTGAAATTGCTGGCTCAAAGAGTAGGCAGTTTCTATGGCCTTCAGTATGCAGTGATCACTGGCCAGGATCTTAATGTGCACACTTTCCCACAATTCACTGCATTGCCTGCCTTACAACCAATAAAATACCAAGCATTGTGCTTATTTTTTTAATGTTCCCCAATCGAATATAGAGCTATTGCGTGTTATTATTCTAATTATCCAAATAATAAAGATACTTCTTAAGAGGAGTGTAGCCTTGTTTATGGAACGATTTCCAATGATCAAATACTTGCTCAGAACACAGGTGCGGCTCCTTTTTATGTGACAAAAATCACAGACAAAGCAGACTCTGCCTGTGGCTCTGAGAGATGTAACCATTCACCATGGGCTGCAGCATTCCTGGGTAAATGCAGCTGCTGCAGAAATAAAACAATCTTTGCTGAGAATAATGTTATTACATTTTTTGACCTTGGGTCTGGATAGGCGAACTCTAAGACATTCAATCCTGCCTCCTGATATTTGTTCTTTTACACAAACAAATGAGGCCTCTTATCTGAAAAAAAAAAATGTTTTCAATCAGGGCTGAACACTTGGTAGGCCTCACCTCTGCTCCAGAAAATGCACAGCTAAGCACATATATGCCATTAATGGTGGAGACAACAGGTTTCAGTAACTGTCTGGACCACAGCTATCCCCTCGTTAGCTGCAGAGGGCCAGGCAGGGGCTGCTAGTGAAAGAGATTGCCGATGCACAGCCCATGGCCTGCCTGGGCTTCCTTTGCTCTCTGGCTGCCCACAGCCAGGGCTACTTCTGATCTCCAGGGAAGCTTTGGTCCTGGGAATGTCCAAAGACGAGAGTCTGAGTGTGCCTGGGTTTCTGGGATGGGAGAGGAGTGGAGAGTAGTTTGCATTTAAAATTGGGTCATCTGCCCTGACCATTGTGGCAGAAAGGCTACCAGTTTGATTCCCGGTCAGGTGCCACTCACTGAAATGGAAAAACTGCAGGAGAGCTCATGAGGCTGGGGTCAGGGTCAGGAGTCTCGGCCTCTCTCTGCTCAGAGTCACAGCCATGGTTCGCCTCTCCTTGTCCCTCTGCATGTACACTTCTCAGTATGCAGGGCTGGTTGCTCAGTCACCTATTTAATGTTTTAGCTATTGTGCTGCCTAATTCCATGCAAAATGGAGTTTATATTTTCTATTTCTCTTTCTCCCATTTGCTTTTGTATGGTTTCCAGGAAGAGAAGAATTGCTGGTTTTATGCTGTCATCCTTAAATCCTTATTGTTTATATATTAATCTTTATTAAATGTTTGGGCTTCATTTTAGAAAAATAAGGAAAGTAGTAATCTAGGAGACGTAGGAGAAATTATCAGTTAATAATTGTGGACTAAGTTCAGACACACACCACCATCTGGCTGCAGGAAAATCACTTAACCCGCATGAACCAGCGCTTTCTCGTATGTGAAGCAAATAGGATAAGGGCTTAATGTGATGATTGAGTAAGATGATTCATAGAAAGCATTTATTATTATTGTGCCTGGCACACAGCGACGAGTCAATACTCATTAGCTGTTATCATCATCATGGTGATTGTCATTATCCGCTCACATGGCTAGCCAGTTGTCCTAAAACCATTTACTGAATAGCCAACCTTTCCCCACGGACTTGAATTGTTTTATAATCTGTGGGGAAAAACGTTTCTATAGAGGTCTGTCCTTTCATCCCTCTGTTATACCGACCTATCTATTCTGGCATCATGACCCCATAAATCGGAGGTTCATCTCTTCCTAATATAATTTAGTATGTAGTATAATTATACTCTGTTCATTATTTTTCCTTTTCAAAACTGTCATAGATAGTTGACATGGATTTCTGTTAACCTGTTCTGTTGCCTTGTGTGAACAATCTACATGTATGGAAACGGATTATCCTTCCCATTTCATAGATGAGGGAATTAAGGCTGCAGAGAGAGTAGATGACAGGCCAGTGAAGGCTTAAGAATGGAAGACAAGATAACCAATATGTGCTGCTGCCTTCCAAGTGGGCCCCCTTGGTGACACTGAGCTATTCTTTTCCCGCTCTTTCCACTCTTCTCTCTCCCTCAGTCCTTGTGAACACTGCTACGCATATCTTCTCAATAAATAAGGAGGGCCATACCGTGTTAGCATAGCCTGTGATGGGGTGTGTGCCTTACACAGCGCTTTAACATTACCTTTTCATGTCATAGAGCATCTGCATTGTCCCCACTTGACCCCAGCTGTTCTCAGAAAACGGACTGCTTTCTAATTAATGACTCTGGTTTCTAGAGTGTATCTTCTGGCTAATTACCCAACGTGTTTATTTATGCTAACCAGATTACTGAATGTTGAATATTGTATGAACTCCTAAGGAGGCACTTTCTCTCTCCCGATAGGTATTAATAGATAAGACTTTTTCGCCGTTTAATTGAGATGGCTTAATGTTAAATTTTATATTGTAATTCATTAGTATACATGCATCAAATATTACAAATGTTTTTCTGGGGAAAATTCTTTGAAGAAAGGAAAACATGTATTTTTGATATGAACAGTCCTGGAACTTTCTCATATTCTATCAGCATTTTATTAGATTTGCTAGGTTTTTGTAATTTAGGGTTTTATATAAATCCCATAGTGTTTTGAGATTTCCTGGTTTGCTGCCTAACTGATATATCATTTAAATCCTGCATTTGTCTGGATTTTCGGGTTGTGTGCTTTAAATAAGATCAGACTCTCGCTATGTTGTTAACTTTGAGAAAGGCATCAATAGCCTTTACAGTCTTTCAAACTGTGGACCCAGTTTAAACACTTCAAACTCACAGGCTTCTCTCCTGTTTTTAAAGCTTCAAAGTACCTCTCATCCATAAGAAGGAAATTTATAACTTATAAAACCAAATCCTTAAAATGCACAATTTTTATAGGAGAAAAATAATGATCATCTTAATAGATGACAAAAAGATAGCCAGCGATATTCAACATTCAATCCCGATTAAAACAGCAAGAACAAAAAATAGACATATTTTCTTTTATAAAATAGAGATATGGAAACATTTCTAAGACACAAAGTGCTTTGGCAAATGAAGAAGAAAAAGACAAAAGTCTAATAGCCTCATGAGCAAGGAATATGGATGGAATGTTCACTAGAAGGCAAGTACACAGAACTGGTAACTCATGAAAAGATGCTCAAGCACATCTATAAGCAAAAGAAGCGAGCAAAAAAATAGTTAAACTATGCACATTTAAAGTGAGATGTACACTGTGTTGATAAAGATCAAAATGATTAGCACTGTACATGGATAAGAAAACAACCCCCAGTTAGCCCCATTGAACTAAAATTGGCACATCTTCTATTAAGTAACTTAGCAATACATTTTTAACATTTAAATGTGCAGACTTCCCCTTCAAGAGATTGGCTATCACTATATCCTCCTCTCTATTGATGGATTGATTGACACATGGAGAAGTTCATTATAAGATAGTCTTGTTGTAGAATAGGAAAGATAGAAAGTTGACTCGTCATAAAGTGATTAAACCATTAGTAGCAGAAAATAACCAACAATAGCACAAAGGTATTTGGGAGTTTTCCAGCTTTATTTGTGTTACTGATTTTCAATTTTAGTTTTGCTATGGAATTAGAACATAATTTATAATATTTTTATCTTATAGAATATACTGGAATTTATTTTATGGTGCATAATGTTGTCACATTTTATTTTATTTATTGATTAAGGCATTACATTACATATTGCCTCTGAGCAGTGGGCGCAGAGTGGCCAGGCCCCACAGGGAGCTACTGGTGCACAGATTTGTGCAGGGCTACTAGTATTTATTATAAACTTTCTGTTTTATAAGTTCTGTTCATGTTTCCTTCTCAGGTGTTTTTGGGAGAACATTTTTGTGTGTTTCTCATAATATTTTATTAAATTCTGGCTATGGTGCATGAAAGAGCAGTTACTTCAAACCTTTACTTTTTACCTGTATTTATGCCCATGGCCTGGTCCTCCCATCCTGAGCCAAAGATGAAATTGTTTACATAACCCAAATCTACTGGCAGGGCTTTCAAGTCTTTGCAACTAAGTGTTTCCCTAGTGGCCTGTGGCTTCAAATTTATGATTCATTCAAAGACAAATATGAAATCATAGTCTCTTTTTCATTGTTAGAATGGGAATGACATTCTTTTGTCTTTCTTCATTCTTAACAGCAATAAAACCCTATTTTTCATGTATCCTCTCCAGCAGTTTTATTTTGATAGAAACGGCCTGTTGTAATGATCCTGCTTATTCTCCGTATTCCGTGTGAAAGTTCCCCTTACATACACTGTTAATCTCCTTTAACTCTTTGGTGGGGCAGGTATATCTGAAGCAGAAAGAAGGGATGGTAAGGGGCAGCCATGGTCTCTGCCCCTGTGAGCCAAGAACACCAATAGGTGGACAGTCAGTTTGGTGTGGAGACTCAGAAGTGCCCGCCCCATCTCCCGTGACTGCTCACTGGTTCAGACCCATGGAGGTTCCAGGGCCAGGGAGACCAGCAGCTCCTCTCGGGAACACACCCTGAGCCCACGCTTAGGGCTTCTCCAGGAAGATGGAACTCATCCACAGCCCTGGGCCCTCTCCCTAAAACATCAGTCTCAGGTCAGAGATGAGAGAAGCCCTCACACCCTCCTAGTCCCACCCATGTCCCAGGAGAGGGGCAAGCAACATAGCAAGCCAATGCAAACTGCCACATCCCCAGAAATCACTCAAGACATTCATCTTCTGTTATGTTATTTCTAAAATAGGTTTTTCAGAACAGTTTTATGTGGTTCTCTCATTCACATTATGTCGGAGCTGTGTCATTGTCTCCTTGAGTGCGGGCCCTCTGGGGAGAAAGGTGCTTTACTGCGATGATCTGACTTATTTATTTAAATAGCATCAAACGACATCAATGTGTTTCTAGACTGGAACTCAGAAGAGAAATCTGCAATACTTGTATCGTCTTTGTAGACTCAGCTGTGTGTAGGAGCAAGGTCCTCAGATGCCATATCCCTGAAGCGCTTGTGTTTACATACTTATATATGAAGTCTTTGGGAACACAGGGAATGTATTGAGTGCACTGAGAGGCAGCTCTTTCTGTAGTCATTCTACAGTGATGTCTGAATAATTTATCAGGTACTTAATACCCATTAAATTTGTCTTTTTATGTAGAAACTATCTGGAAGGCTTCTTACTCTTGATCTGAGAGTTTGAAATGCTGTCATTTTAAATAAATGTATTTCTCTCCAGACAAGTATTTCAATGTTGGGGGGAAGAAAAAAAACACACACAAAACACATGGTATATCCCGTGACTGTCATGTAGGCTATATGTTAAATGTCAATCCCTTACATCCATTAATCTGGGTGAATATGGGCTCATTGCCTCCCCACATGTCTTCATGTTTGCATCAATGTTCCTCCTTTTTATTTCATTCCAGGGGCTGGGGTTCCCCAGTTCCAACCAATCGCCCTGAACGGCCGGATTCAGGTGCTGGGCAACGGGTCACTGCTGATCAAGCACGTGGTGGAGGAAGACAGCGGCTACTACCTGTGCAAGGTCAGCAACGATGTGGGCGCAGACGTCAGCAAGTCCATGTACCTCACAGTGAAAAGTAAGGAGGAAGATGGTTTGTTTTACCTACACAGGTTTTTGGGGGCTGACAATTCCAATTGTGTCCATACACATTTGGCTAAAAACAAAACAAAATGTTGGTTTGCTAGAACTGTGTCCATGCTTTGCTGTCCTAGAAACACAATGAAAGGGGAGGGTAAAAACCCAGCTAATGGTTGACAGCATGCTCATGTCCCCTGGCATCTGGGGCACAGAGCCACTTGCTCCTCCCCCTCTGTCCCCATGGCCATGGGTCCAGGCACTGGGCAGCCCAGCAGATGAGTGGGTGTCTGCCTTTAGCACCTGTATTTCTATCCTGTTGGTTTTATGGGGGAAATGCCTAGTTGTGTGCTCAGATGTGTTCATTTCAGATGTCCCTTTTCATGCATTTTATCATTTACAAGCTCGCTTATCCATCAATTTCCTTTTTAAGGTCCTTATGAAATCAAGCAACCAGAAACTCATTACCAAGTAACACACAACTATATGATGGAAACGTATAGCATTGCTCAGGGGTCACGGTGCTGACCCACTTTATAGAAAGGGGCCCCTGTAATCAAATTATTTTCATATTTCAATAACTAAATG
The DNA here is from genome assembly GCF_964339955.1 of Pipistrellus hanaki. Taxonomy (NCBI): domain Eukaryota; kingdom Metazoa; phylum Chordata; class Mammalia; order Chiroptera; family Vespertilionidae; genus Pipistrellus; species Pipistrellus hanaki. The sequence continues at coordinate 4,606,764 of NC_140504.1, read as the reverse complement.
CCAAAGAAAGAATATACAGTGGACCGGCGTTTGCTCAGTTGTTATCACGTGGTTGTGTGTAGAGTTGGTCGTGAATGGCTTCCATCTTTCTCCGTGGGTATGATTTTCTACTAGACCAATTGGGATTCCTTCTCAACTGCAAGGCTTTGACCAGCTTTATCTTCTTTACTTTAGTTGTGCTAGTGATAGGTTGGAAAGAATCTCTGCCATGTCACTTATTAGGGGCCTGTAATTTAAAGGTTATTTTCAGTGGTGAGTCTGTGAGTGTGTGTTTGTGTGTGTGTGTGTGTGTTATTTAAAGGCTAGCTACACAGAGACTAATATTCTTCCCATTTCATTAATAATTTAGCCAATCTGGTAGTCTATTATTTCCAACAGAACAATGAAAATATTAACTTGTCTATTTGCTACACTTTTATGTCCTGGAAAAACATAGTTCTGAAATAGGTTTGCTTCAAAATATGTTTTGCACATATCAATGCACAATTTTGACCTCTAAGTTTTACACTCTGGAGGAGCTTATTTGCAAGAATCTGAAAACATTGTTGGGTCACTTAAATTCAAAGTTGAAATGGTAATTTAAAAAATAATAAATTGATGAAATTATTAAGGAAGCCCAAAAGCTGAGGGCCAATGTTGATGGATCTTTTCCTAACAACAAGCATATATTTTGTGACTGCTTTGATATATTTTAAATGTACAAAATATTTTTCTATCATATATATTTTTTTCTAATAGCTACAAAGTAATATACAGAATGTAAATGCACTCAACCATGGACTTTGCCCTCATAAATGAAAGAGCTTGTGTTTGGAAGAGGAGAGAACAGCCTACAGGTTTGAATGCCAGGTGGACAGTGTAAGAAGAGATCTCCTGTGATAGTTCTAGAATAGATTTTATTATTTTCTTAAAATATATTTCTATTGATTTTATAAAGAGAAAGGAGAGGGAGAGAGAGATAGAAATATGGATGAGAGAGAAGCTTAGATCAGCTGCCTCCTGCACACCCCCTACTGGAGATCAAGCCGGCAACCTGAGCATATGCCCTGACCGGGAATTGAGCTATGACCTTCTTGTTCATAGGCCTATGCTCAGCCACTGAGCAACACCAGCCTGTGTATGTGCCCTGATAGGGAATCGAACTATGACCTCCTGGTTCATAGTTCATAGGTCTACACTCAACCACTGAGCCACACCTCCAGGCATCAAGACACATTCTTATCACTCAGAAATTTCCAAGGATGTTTGAGGCTCTTTGCCAAGACCATGGGACAAAAACCACGTATATTCTCTATTGTATCAGAATCAGACACTGGCTCTATCCAGGGAATACGTGTAACTTACCATATTTTCCAGCGTATAAGACGACTTTTGAAACGAAAAAAAGTCAACCGAAAATCAGGGGCAAAAGACCAAAATTGCACAAAAATTACCTGCAGATCTTGACGGCAAAGTAAGTCTTTTCTTTGAAGTGGGGGGTGGTCTTATACAGCGAATATAGGCCTAAACTTATATTTTAACTGTAAAACTAGGGGGTCGTCTTATACGCCGGAAAATACGTATTTGGTCCCCAAAGTCCCTGGAAGGGTGCCAGGAAGGGGAGGGCTTGGGTGACTCTGGGCAGGTGTCAGCATAGCCCTTCATCGAGGCAGCCCTTCCTGACCCCTGCAGCCTGGAGGGACAGAGCATGTCAGGAATCTCTCAAATGATCTCATTAGCAGGAGGGCGGGGCGGCAGCTGACCCAGGGCAGCACGGGGCGGTCAGCAGCCCTCGCTGGCACTCGGCACTGTCTAATGGAGCGCTGCCCTTCCACTGATTAGCCACGGAGATGAAAGGAGGCCACAGCCAGGCTGTCTGGGGACTCAGAAACTCCGGGTTGGTGCTTCCCTAGGAAATGTAAATGCTGCATTTTGCATGGCATCAGCAGGCCGTCCATCACATGCATCCACCGTGCGTGTGGAATTCTGAAGCCATTACACATTTTAAAGCAGCGCTGACAGACTGGACAGCAGCAGAAGAAAGAGAGCAGGTCCCAGCTGTGGGGAGCATGCTCTGTCCAGGCTGAGGCCCGGCCCTGAGCCTGCACTGCCCTCTTCATTCTCACCAGGTCAGAGGAGTTAGAGCGATGCTGAATGTCCATGACCAAATGGTCATTAGCAAGGTGATCACCCGCCTGAACTGTATTTCATGCTGAGGGAGCTGTATTTGTGTTCTCCAGCAAAATAGAACTAATAGGACATGGGTATAGAGACAGAGGTAGAGGTAGGGGTAGAGATGGAGATACATAGAGATAGAGGTAAATGCAGAGGCAGAGGCAAAGATAGATAGAGATAGAGATAGAGATAGAGATAGAGATGACAGAGATAGAGATAGAGATAGAGATAGAGATAGAGATAGAGATAGAGATAGAGATGACAGAGATAGAGATAGAGATGACAGAGATGATAGAGATAGAGATGACAGAGATGATAGAGATAGAGATGACAGAGATGATAGAGATAGAGATAGAGGTAGAGGTAGAGGTAGAGATAGAGATGACAGAGATAGAGATAGAGATAGAGATAGAGATGACAGAGATAGAGATAGAGATAGAGATAGAGATAGAGATAGAGATAGAGATAGAGATAGAGATAGAGATAGAGATGATAGAGATAGAGATAGAGATAGAGATAATGTTCAATATTTTCATCATAAGTGTCTGTGCTGCGGACATCATTGTTGCAGACATTTTTACCACACCACTAGGGGGGGCCATATGCATGTTGTACGGTAAAAGAGATAAAATCAGATGGAACCAACTATGGGAACTTCGTCAATGGATAAATGAAACCCAACTGACAGTGCATTTAAATACTTTAAATTACCCAGAGGCCTCTGGCTCGTCAATGGAGAAATAAAACCCAGAAAACCAGTTATTTTATTGATATCTTTTCTCCAGTGGCTGCTTGACTTGTCAATGGAGAGATGAAACCAAACAAACAAAAAAGCAGGTGTGCATTTTACTTTTTGTCAAACAGTCATTCCTATTTTTACAGCAAAATTGCCTCACAGCCAATTAGTTACACAGAGAAAATGTCTGCAGCAAAATGCTCACAGAAAAAAGTCTATGGCAAAGATGCTATGGCGAAAATCCCTAGTCTGAGGGGTCTGGGGAGCCAGTTCCTCCTTCCCCCACCTTTCTATGCTGGTCAGGCCCTCAGTGGATTGGACAAGTTCCCCTCCCCCCACATTGGGAGGGTAATCTACTCTCCTGAGTTCACTGATTCAAAGCTCATCTCCATCAGAAACACCTCACAGACACACCCCGAAATCATGTTTAATCTGAGCAATGTTTAATATGAGTCAAGTTGACACCTAAAAGCAACTCTCATGGGAGAGTCATGTCTCATGGGACGAGTGAGGGATAGTGAGTGAAGATGCAGACCTTTGTTAAGGTAGAGCCCTGGACATGGCTAGCGTTCACTGCTTGGATTGAGTCTTCACACTGCTGGTGGGAACGCAGACTGGTACGGCCACTGTGGAAATCAGTGTGGAGTTTCCTCAAAAAATTAAAAATGGAACCGCCACTTGACCAAGTGACCCCACTTCTAGGAATATATCCTCAGAAGCCTGAAATGCTAGTCTAGTTTAATTTTGTTACATTTTTTTTCAAAGCCCGCATAGGCACCCTGATGAAGGCCTGAGCTAAGGGACAAGAAAGCACACCTCTGCTTTGAAAGATGCTATGAACAGTGACAGGAACGACCAGGCCACTGATTAGCTGTGGGGACCTGGATCAGTCCAAGGTTGAGCCTTGAATACAGGAATCGGGATCGGAAAGGAGGCTGGGGGGAAGTGTCCACATTTTATCTTGCCCATTGATCTAGGGGTGTGCCATCTGGCCGGCAATGCCTGGCTGACTTCCTGAGATGAGTGGCCGAAGCTGAGAATGGGAGGTCAGGGGTTTATAATAAATGGTCAGAGCAGCCCAAGCAGAGGGGGTCTGCAGGGTCACAGTGGATAGGAGAGTGGGCCCTGAAGGACAGGCAAGAAGCGCTGATATGAGCAGATGTTCCTCATACAGATTCTCATAAGTGAGACACAGCTCCTCAGTTATCCCTTCCTCTTGGTGTCATTTGGTTCAAAACAGGTCCAGGCTTGGCCACATACCCTGCAAGCCCTCTAGTCCCCTCTCCCACTGCTTCCTTAATGAGCCAGGCCACAGGCTGCTGGCCCTGGAAGCCATGCCCTTTAACACCATAACCCCAGCTCCCTGACTCCAGAGACAAGGGGACCATCACTCAACTGTCCCCGTGGCTCCAGGCAGCCTCTCTAAGCTCACAGACCTCCTCTCTGCCATTAGTGCTGATTGCAGCATCTCAAAGTGTGCCCCGTCATGTTGCTGCCAGCAGTCTTGCCCTTAGAGCTTGCAGAAAGCAATCCCAATAGTCAGACCTTATTTGGGGGGCTATTTGTTTTTGAGGGTGTTTTTCTCAGTTGGAGACTGTGGACCGATGCCTGCCACAGGCTAACATTTCTCAGATCGCCCCAGAGAATCAGATCAGCCTGCTTTGTGATGCTGTTTGGGATGTGTGTGTGTGTGTGTGTGTGTGTGTGTGTGTGTGTGTGTGTGTTAAATCTTTGTTGTTAGAAGTATTACATTCGTCTTCCCGTTTTTTCCCATTGACCCCCTCTAGCTTTTCCCAGGCCTTCACCACACTATTGTCTTGTGTTCATGGGTTATGTATATATATGTATACAAGTTCTTTGGTTGGTCTCTTCTCACTCCCACCTTCCCGCTGAGATTCTACAGTCTGTTCCATGCTTCTAGGTCTCTGGATCCATTTTGTTCATCAGTTTATTTTGTTCATTAGATTTCACATATGAGTGAGATCATGTGATACCTGTCTTTCTCTAACTGGCTTATTTTGCTTAGCATAATACTCTCCAGGTCCCTCCATGCTGCCTCAAAGAGTAAGAGATCCTTCTTTTAGTCTGCTGCATAGTATTCCCTGGTGTAAATGTAAATTTTTTATCCACTCATCTCCTGATGGCCACTTGGGCTGTTTCCAGATCTTAGCTATTGTAATTACTACTATGAACTTAGGGGTGCATATGTTCTCTCTGATTGGAATTTCAGGCTTCTAAGGATATATTCCTAGAAGTGGGATCACTGGGTCAAGTTGCAGTTCCATTTTTTTTATTTTTTTGAGGAAACTCCACAGTGACTTCCACAGTGGAAAACATGTTCTCCCATACAGTGGGTTTCCTTTTCATTTTGGCGCTGATTTCTTTTGCTGTGCAGAAGCTATTTATTTTGATGTAGTCCCATTTGTATATTTTTCCTTTGTTTCTCTTGCGCTAGGCATTGTGTCAGTGAAAATGTTGCTACATGAGATGTCTGATAGTTTGCAGCCTATGTTTTCTTCAAGTATTTTTATGGTTTCACCACTTACATTGAAATATTTTATCCATTTTTAGTTTATCCTTATGTATTGTGTAAGTTGCTAGATTAGTTTCATTTTTGTACATGTAGCTGTCCAATGATTCCAAAGCCATTTATGGAAAAGACTGTCTTTACTCTACTGTCCTGCTTCTTTTATGGAAGATTAATTGAGCATAATGGCTTAGGTTAATTTCTGGATTCTCTGTTCTATTCCATTGATCTGTATGTCTGTTCTTATCCCAAGCTGTTTTTAGTAAAGTGGCTTTGTAGTATATCTTGACTTGATATTTGGTCTTCTGATCCTTCCAACTTTGTTCTTCTTTCTCAGGATTGCTGTGGCTATCTGGGATTCTTTTGGGCTCCATATAAATTTTTGGAGTGTTTGTTCTAGATATGTGAGGTATAATGTTGGTATTTTAATAGGGATTGCATTGAACTTATATATTGCTTTTGGTGGTATGAACATTTTAATGATGTTAATTCTACTAATCTATCAGCATCGTATAACCTTCCACTTGTTTATATTCTCTTCTCTTTTTCTTAATGTGCTTTAGTTTTCCAGTTAGAGGTCTTTCACCTCCCTGGTAAGTTTATTCCTAAATATCTTCATTTTTTGTTGCAATAGTAAATGGGATTCTTTTTTTAGCTTCTCTTTCTGAGAGTTCATTATTTGTGTATAAAAATGCCAGCAAGTTCTGGGTATTAATTTTGTATCCTGCTACAGTGCCAAAGTCCTTTATTAATTCCAGTAGTTTTTTTGGTGGAGTCTTTAGGGTTTTCTATGTATAATATCATGTCACCTGTGAATAATGACAGTTTTATCACCTCTTTTCTAGTTTGGATGTCTTTTATGTCTTCTTCTTGTCTGATTGCTGTGGCTAGGACTTCCAGTAGTATGTTGAATAAAAGTGTTGAAAGTGGACAATTCTGTCTTGTTCCAGTTTTTAGGGGAAATGGTTTTAGTTTTTGTCTGTTGAGTATGATGTTGGCTGTAGGTTTATCATATATGGCCTTTACCATATTGAGGTATGATTCCTCTATTCCCACTTTGCTGAGAGTTTTTATCAAGAAGGAGTGTTGGATTTTGTTGAATGCTTTTTCTGCATCTAATGCTATGATCATGTGATTTTTGTTTATGTGATGTATCACATTTATGGATTTGCAAATATTGTACCAGCCTTGCATCCCTGGAATAAATCCCACTTGATTGTGGTGTATGATCTTTTTAATATACTAGAGGCCCCCTGCAATAGGGCTTCCTGCGGCAGTCTCCACCGCTCCTCCTGCTTCCCTCCCTTCTCCGCCAGCCTGCTTGCTTGTTTGCTTCTCTGCAGTTTCATTTCCTTCTGCAGAGCTTGGCTTCCTTCTACACTGTCTTCAGTCTACACTCTGCACCTGGATATGCAAATTAACCACCATCTTGGTTGGGTTAATTTGCATATGTGCTCCTGATTGGCTGGTGGGCGTAGTGGAGATATGGTCAATTTGCATGTTTCTCTTTTATTAGATAGGATTGCTGGATCTGTTATATATATATTTAGTTGAGGATTTTAGCATCTATGTTCATCAGGGATATTGGCCTGTAAAGCTTTTTCTTTGTAGTGTCTTTATCTGTTTTTGGGATTAGGATAATGCTGGCCTATAGGAGAAGCTTGGAGTGTTCCTTCGTCTTGGGTTTTGGGAGTGGTCTGAGGAGGCTGGTTGTTAGCTCCTCTTTGAATATTTGGTAAAAGTCTCCTATAGAGGCAGTGCGCTGGAGTTTCCATGATGAAGATGCTTTCCATATGATGCTGTGCCAGATCTTTTCTGTGTCCCTTGTGGAAGCGTGCTCAGTGAGAACCAGGAACACCCCATGTGCACTGCATGGCACCGCTCATTTCATCAGGGCTGAGTCTTCCTAGTGGGTTTCTGCTTCAATTAGAGCTGTCAGTGCCTCAATTAGTGCCTGCTCGCCTCCTGGAGAGGGACTGTGCCACTTGCTGCTTCACAAGCCTCTGAGATCTAAACCCCCCAGAGCCGCTGGGTCATAAAATATCTCCTGGTTAGAGTGCTGTTTGCCAGGAGCCCCTCTCCTGCCACCTCTGCCTGGGAAGATTTATCAACCGCCACAAGCCAGAGTGCCGCCTGCCAGCAGTTATACTGAAAATACCTCCAAGTGAGGGTCTCCTGAGTTTACCCTCATGCGTATGTGTGCAGTAATGCTGATGTGTGTGTGTGTGTGTGTGTGTGAGTGAGTGTGCAAGTGTGCTAGTGTGTGTATGCAGGTATGCTAGGGTAAGTATGTATGCATGCTAGTGTGTGTGTTGTACACACAGGCATGCTGGTGTGCAGGTGTGTGTGTGTGTGTGTGTGTGTGTGCATGCACTTATGTTCTGGCATATTTGCTCCTGAGCTAGGACAGATCTCCCTCCTCTGGGGTCATTAATCTTCCAGTTCAGTGCGTGAGGAGAACTTCCCCTCGCCTTGAATTCAGAAGCAAAGGCAGCTGGATCCGGCTCCCCAGAGGCTGGGCTGAGCCATTGCTTGTTTTTCAGGAGAGGTGTTTTTGTCTCTGCAAAATCCTTGCTGCTATTTTATATCTCCATGGCCTCTCTCTACCCTCCTGGCTTAGCAAACCCATAAAGGAGGGCAGGAGACCATCTGGGCACTTCGAATTGTTTTCTTTCTGAAAGACAACCCTTTTTTAAAAAGAAAAGAAAAGAAAGAAAGAACAGTACGTTTATATGCTAATAAATATTATTAAAATGCACATCGTCTTGGCTTTCATATAAAATTTGGGAGAAAGAATTTAAAATAATCAAATGTTATAGTGGCTCAGGAATTGTCATTTATGCATCCGTGCACATGTATGTGCACACATGCACATGTGTCCATATAGAAGAAAGGATATTCATGCATATAGGCACACACTGTGCACATATAGAAGAAAGCATATGCATGCATATAGGCACACACATGCACATGGACACATGCGTGTGTGCGCGCACACACACACACACACACACACACACACAGAGAACCTTGTATAGATCCATGACAATAATCCCTTTGAAAACAACACTCAAAACCCTCTTCTTGAAAAGTAATCAGACCCTCACCCCATTCTTTTCATACCAAGTAACCAGAATTTAGCACTTTAAAAAAATCTCCTTTTCCTTTTTCTAAACATATGCTGTCAATTTTCTAGATAACATGATAGTTACAGCCATTATATTATTTATCAAATCTATTAATATTTCATTTAAAACCCACAAAAGTGAAATTTGCGTTCAAACATATTTTATTTATTGCTCAAGCTTTCTAAAAGCCCCACATCACATCTACATCGGTAAAATCTCTATGACACCATTGCCCTCGCACTGGCTCTGGTTTTCCTTTCTGGGTCTTGCCTGCACACATGATTCAAAATTGGGCAGCACTGCCCACCCTCAAGTCACTGGTCCAGCCCTGCCTTCCTCCCCGGGCTCCTCAGCAGCCATAGCCACTGCCAGTCCAACCCTGCCTCCCTCTCTGGCCCTTGAAGTAGCTGTGGCCTCTGCTGATCAGGCCCTTCCCAGTGCAAGTACACGGGGGCCCCTGCTGCACCACCCTCAACACTGCACACAATTTCCTCCTGCCCAGTCAACCTGTTACTGTGTCCTGGTTAATTATCATATTTCTAATATGTGTGTGTGTGTGTGTGTGTGTGTGTGTGTGTGTGTGTGTGGTAGATGTCACACAGATATCACAGAGTATGAAAGAAATAAGACATAAAACAATGAAGACAGGATAAGATTGTTATCTAGACAGTTCAAATCCAGGCAAGACTAATCTCGGCTGTTTATGGATGCGCATCTAGATGGGAAAGCAGACATAGGCTGCCAGCATTCTCCTCTGTGACCTTCACTGAGAAATGCAGTTTGCCTGTGCCTCACTCAATACCTGCCCTCCTAAAACCAGGGTAATATTGCACCTACCTCCTAGGGTCGCTGTAAAGATGAAAAGCTCCAAAAACTTTCAGCATAGGAGTTAATACATGTTAGCTATAATTATCATCATCATTATTATACCAGGTGTCTTTAAAAGGACTTGAAGCTGGCAAATGATAAAGATATGCAGGAGAAAATGATGACCCAATTAAATAAACCAAATTTTACCACCAAACCCCGATGACCAAATTAGCAGAAGGACATACGCAGTGGCTGTAAGCCCATGAGACCCTGTCCTCGGTGGCCAGATGCAGATACTGACGCAGGATGAAGACCAAGTGTTCACAGTGGCTTCCAAGAAAAGGCGAAATGTCAGAAATTAAAAAGACGGTGTGGATGGCGGGGTCAGCGTCCTGGGCACTGGCCCACCTTTACAAGCACCTTCAGGTGGAAGAAGCCTTGGCATGCCCTAAAGAGGGAGGTGCCAGGAGACGCCGCCCTGAATGCCAGGGGGCTGCTATCCACATAATGTGAGACGGGTCGCCACCAGGACCATTCATGGGATGTGGTTCATCTTCTCTCCCTTTGCTTCTCTGTGCTGAACAGCTGGACATCTATACCTGCTCAAAAGTTAGAACATGGCTCTGGACCTAACTATGTTGTCCAAGCCACTGGATGTTGCTGGTTCTGATTCCACAGGAACTGCTTGCCTTCCAAGAATTGTATCAGAATACTTTATTTCTTTAAATAAATCTTTATTGTTGAAAGTATTACAAATGTCCCCTCCCGCCCCCATTAACCCCCTTCAGCCCGCCCTTGCCCCAACCCCTGTCCCGGGCCTTCATCACCCTATTGTCTGTGTCCATGGGTTATGCATGTATGCATACAAGGTCTTTGGTTGATTACCTCCCACCCATCCACCCGCACTTGCCTTCCCTCTGAGATTCTGCACCCTGTTCCATGCTTCCATGTCTCTGGATCCACTCCGTTCATCAGCTTATTTTGAGAATTAGATTCCACATATGAGTGAGACCAGGTGTGTCTCAGAATACTTTAGAGCAGCGGTCATCACCTTTCGGATCTCACAGACCACCAGTGATCCGCGGACCACCGGTCGGCAACCACTGCTTTAGAAGGCAGAGGGCTGGGTTGACCATCCTTGGATCTTTGCAGCCTGTTGGCCAGGCACTAGCATTCCTCATGGCTCTCCTCATTGGCCATCTGGGTGTCCTGGTGATATGGTGGTAGGCTTCCCTGGAGCCGGCAACCTGAGAGAAAGACAGAATTCTGGTGCCCAAGATGGGGCCACAGTCCTTTCATAATCTAATCTCAGGGTGACTCCCACCACTTCTTCCATATTCTGTTGGTCACAAAGACCAGCAACTCTGGTAAAAGGTAGAAGGCTGCTAAAAGGATGGTTTGCCGACAAGTGTTGGCAAGGTTGCGGAGAAAAAGGAACCCTCGTGCACTGCTGGTGGGGATGCAGACTGCTGCAACCACTGTGGAGAACAGTGTGGAGTTTCCTCAAAAAACTGAAAATGGAACTCCCATTTGACCCAGTAATCCCACTCCTAGGAATATATATCCCAAGAAACTAGAAACACCAATCAGAAAGGATATATGCACCCCTATGTTCATAGCAGCACAATCTACAATAGCCAGAATTTGGAAAAAGCCTAGGTGCCCGTCAGCAGATGATTGGATCCAAAAACTATGGTACATCTACACAATGGAATACTATGCTGCCATAAAAAAGAAGGAATTCTCATCATTTGCAGCAACCTGGATGGAATTGGAGAGCATCATGCTGAGTGAAATAAGCCAATCAATGAAAGAGAAACACCACATGACCTCACTCATTTATGGATAATAAAGAACAATATAAACTGATGAACCAAAAGATAGATATAGAGACAGTAAAGCAAAAAGCAGACTGTCAATTTACAGTGGGGAGGGGAGGGAGATCTGGGGGAGATAATAGATCAACTGAAGGACTTGTATACATGCATATAAGTACAACCAATGGACATAAAACTCTGGGGAGGGAGGGTATGTATGGGAGGGAGGGAGGGGGGCAAAAAATTCAATAAAATATATTTTAAAAAATAAAAAAATAAAGTAAGAAACAATGCCAGATGGACAATTAAAATAAAATAAAATAAAATAAAATAAAATAAAATAAAATAAAATAAAAGGATGGTTTGCATACCGGGATTCAAGGACCAATAAGGGTCACCATGGGGGATGGCTACACATCACTGATTAATATTTTTTTCTAATTAATATTCTGGACCTCATCTATTTTTTCCTAATATAGTTTATACTCATAATTTTTTTTTTACTTTCAGTGATGACAAGAAATCAAAGTCTACTTATTATTTTTTTCTACCAAGTTATTTAAAGGTTTTATTATTAGGCAAACATAGCATCTATGTACTTGACCAGACAAGAAGCGGGGGAAAGGAAGAAATAATAAGCCAGCATCTATAGGAACTGGAAGGGGAGCACTGTTGTTAATATTTGGGGGTACACATTCATACTTGTCATGCAAAACAAATCCACTTTTTCCCAATAATGTGACTTGAAAGGAGCTCCGAGTGGATATGATATGAAACCTAAGTGCGCTCCGAGTGTGCGGTGACACCATTAATCATGTCACCAGGCCCCGGCCAGGCTGCCAGGCAGCGGAGAAGCTGTCGATCTTGTTAAAGTTTAACGGCAAACGCAGCCCACAGTAGCCGGGAAACGCATATTTGATGAATGGTTATAATCAAAGGAGCTTCATTATGTAAGCAGAGTAACCCAGGGAGGGGGTGTTGCCGTGTGTGCGGAGAGCTGATTAACTCCTGGCTGGAGAGCTGTTTCCTTCCCGGGGATGAGAGCCGCCCGGGAGGCAGCCGCCCTCGCTGACACACGCAGGAGCAATAAGCGTGCGGACAGGAGGAATGTCTGCTTCTGCAGCGGTGGGACCCGCTCTCCGTGCTTCTGCCCACACGCGGTGGGCCCCCCCACCACATGGGGGTGGAGGAGGGCTTCAGGTCTCTTTGTTCTCAGGGAGAAGGAAGTGGAGATGCAGCTGAGAGGCCTGGACCTCAGAGCAGAAAAGCCTGTGAAGGCCTGAGCAGAAGCAGGCGCCGACCTGCAAACCATTGCACTCAAGAAGCGCTGCAGACATTGTCAGGATAAAGCTCTGCACACCAGTGACCACAGGAGCCTCAGTCACTGTCAACACAAGGTGGAGGCAGCCCCAGAGTCATGGCTGGATGATGGATAAGCAGAATGTTGCCTCTACACACAATGGAATATATTCAGGCTTAAAACAAAATACAGTTCTGTCTGACACACGCTGTGACATGGATGGACCGTGACTGCATTGTGCCACGTGCAATGAACCAGTCTCCAAAAGACAAAATGTCATGTGACTCCTCCTTCACGAGGCCCTGCAGTGGTCAGATTCCTAGAGCATGGTGGGTGCCAGGGGCTGAGGCAGTGTTCAATGGGGGCAGAGTTTGAGTCGGGGAAGATGAAAAAGCTCTGGAGATGGACGAGGGTGAAGGTGGCTCATGTGGATGCACCGAATGCCCCTGGACTGTATTCACACTTAAAAGTGCTTAAAAGGGCTCAGCCGGCGTGGCTCAGTGGTTGAGCCTTGACCTATGAACCAGGAGGTCAGGGTTCCATTCCCGGTCAGGGCACAGGCCTGGGTTGTGGGCTCCACCCCCAGTAGGAGGCCTGCAGGAGGGAGCTGATTAATGATTCTCTCTCATCATTGATGTTTCTATCTCTCTCTCCTTTTTTCTTCATCTCTGAAATCAACAAGAATACTAGTGTGCATATATATTTACCTGCCCCCCCCAGATTCTTTACCCCCTCCCAAGTCATCAGGCTGCCCTTTCCACCAGTGACAGGGGCGGCTGCCGAGGAGGCTGGGGCTCACCAGGGCCAGCGTCTGGGGTATGTAGGTCCCTCAGCTCCCAGGAGCCCGCACTTGGGGTTTAATGGTCTTAAGGTGCCATCTTGAAATTTGTAATAATTTTGTCTTTAATGTGTGTTTTGTAAGTGAGGCCCAGTGGGACAGTAGGGCATGACTTGGGACTTGGAGCCCTCACCCTCGTGTCACCTCACCTCCGTGACCTCCTGCGTCCCAGACTGGGTGCTCTGCTGCCCGCTCTTCTGCACCCGGGCCTCCACTTCTCCACATCCACCCAGCATCACTGTGGTTTCTCACCCACAGGGACCTGGGGGTAGGGGGGGGGAGGGGGAGGGCAGGTGTTGGAAGATCAGGTTGGGCTTCGTGGTGGCAGCCCTCACTGCCCAGAGGCAGCAACACCACAGAACTTTTGGGGGTGACTCTGGGAGCCCTGAGGCCATCCTCCAAACTCCAGGGAGTGGTGGTCACCTGGTGGGAGCCCCGGCCGCTGTAGGACCCACATATGTGCACGCCAAGTCTCAGGTCAGGTCCTGGGTGCCTAGAAGGTCCGCACTGACCCAGCCCCACGCCCGAGGGAGCAGGACATTATAGAAAACATCCATCATTGTGACACGTGGAAATGGAGGCCTCAGAAGAAAGAAGCCAGCTTCAGATTTAGAACTTCAAAGGCGCCCTTTCCCACGCTGTCCCTCCACTCTGGGTCCCACAGCTGAGGAAACGGAATGTCAAGGCCATGTGGAGGCTCTCCCTGAATGGGCTCAGCCCCCGAGAGAGGGGCTTCCACGGAGGCCCCACCTGCCCCACGCCCCTGCAGCCAGAGGCCCTGGACCCCGTGGACCTGCCTTGGGCTTTCTCTAGGGGCAGTCAAGGGTGCTTTGTGCTTGGATTCAGAAGACCTGTGTGTCCTCTAGATTTTCCATGTACAACTTGCAAGGCTTTAGGTGAACAGCTCAGCTCCTCGACCCTATTCTAGTTATGACTAAAAGTTCCCTTCTCTCTGAGAACACACATGCTGCTCTGAGATCATGTATGTAAAAGTGATCTGAAAGTTTAAAGGGTACAGGAGCACGTGTATTATTTACTACGTGTGGGTTAGGCTAGACCACTAGTGCCCCAGACCCTGGAGGACAAAGGGAGGAGTCGTCATCAGAGGGAGTGAAGGGACTAGCTTTACTGCATTCCTCTTGTGGTGACGTAGATGTTTTAAAAATCTAACTAGCCAAAACCGGTGTGGCTCAGTGGATAGAGCGTCGGCCTACAGACTGAAAGGTCCCAGGTTCGATTCTGGTCAAGGGCATGTACCTTGGTTGCGGGCACATCCCCAGTAGGGAGTGTGCAAGAGGCAGCTGATCGATGTTTCTTTCTCATGTTTCTAATTCTCTATCATTCTCTCTTCCTCTTTGAAAAATTAATAAAATATATATTTTTTAAATCTAACTAAATGAAGTAGAGCATTGGTCCAAGGGTTGGAGAGGTACATAGAGGGAAGAGGTTCTCCTTTAGCCAGTTTCAAACCCTCCAGTTCTCTGTTTCTTTATTTATAAAACAAGGAGGAGAGGGATAAGATGTCAAGTGAAAGGAACTCAAATTCTTTTGCATTTTAGTCTTAATTATCCCCCCTTCAAAGCAGTTGTTTGATGTCTTGTTCTCTTGGACCGTGTGCATAGACATCTGTTAATATTAATTTAGATGCAATGGATCTGCTAGGAATGCTGTTTCTATGCATCTCACCCATATTGGTAGCATAATTTGTCATCTGATGCTATTTAAAATGCTGCTTATAACTATGTCTTGGGTCATTTCTATGGCCAGAATTACTATCCCATGGGGTTGTCATTTGGATTAAATACATGCATAATGTGGGGAAAGGCTCCTGGCACACAGTCAGCATCCATCAAAGTTCGCTGTTGTTGGGATGGATGGAATTGTGTGTGAGAGAGACAGAGGGAGAGAGGTAAAAATAGGGAAGGAAAGAGGGGGTGAAGAAAGTGGGGATTAGGAAGGAAAAGGGAAAGGAGAGGAAAAGTACAGAGGGGAAGGCTCGGGGCTCACCCAGTTGTGTTGTTACAATCCATTTGAGACTGGATCCATTGGATAGCTTTAAGTTAATCCATTCCTGAGCCTGCCTCAGCTCTCCTAGGTGTCAGATGAGAAAACTGAGCCCCAAGGCATTCAATGGTCTTGCCCATTCTTAGCCCTATGTCCCTGGGTGGGATGAGGTTGGAGCGCCACTACTGGCTCCCAGTACCTTTTCTTGCCTCTTCTTCTGCTGTGACTTGTGTGACAGGGGCACTGCTCTAGCCCAAGACTCCAGGCCCCCAGCCAGAGTCCAGCTTGCAGCATGACAGCACGCCTGCACCCCAAAAAACAGGCTCTGGGAAAAAGGCCCCCATCTCAGTGCTTGATCTTCCAGGCATTCACTGGTTCGTGTTCTCCCCTACATCTGTGTTACATAGAATAATGATAGTGATGTGTCCAATGAATTTTGATAGGCTGATGAGATTACATTGAAGATCACTTCCATTCAGGTCTATGTATGAAATGTGTGATGCGGAAGCCAGGCAGTGGGTATATGGCTGCCCAGCGTTCTGTGTGTTTGAGATATTTCATAGTCAAATGCTGGGGGGATATAAAAACAAGTAGCTGAAGAAGCATTTAAAATGTTCATGTGTCAGAACATCTCTCTCCCTGACCCTCTAGCTGGACACTCAAGTGTCCCTGCTTCTGTTGGCCTGCTTGGGTGCTGGGACAGCCTAGTTGCCTTGTTCTGGGTCCCTCTCTTCCACTTCTGTTCTGACCAGTTGGAGGGGTTGAGGCACTTCTAGGGATGCAGGACCTTCCTGCTCAAACAGGGGAAGTCCTGGGCATCAGGCATTGGGGCCATTATTTATGATGGGTCATTAAAGTCAGATCCTGGTTGACTCTTGTATCTGGGCCTTTGACGCTCATTGCTCTTCTCTGGTTTCCTCTTTCTTCTCTGCACAATGAAGGATTGAGCAGATGGTTGGGACAGGCAGGTTGTCTAGTCAGGGTGCTTGGTCTTCCCTTTTGTTTCTTTCTCAGCGATATTTTCAGCAGAGCTGGAGACGGAGATAAAAATAAAAATCTGTTCGAATCAGTTTTGTTTTATTGATGGAGCCATTAAAACAGGAGAGTATATTTTAGAACTAATCTTTAATATCAGTTATTGATAAAATTTTCATTCTCTCTGGAGCCTCGTGTTGAAAAATCAATGCACACATCTGTCATTGCTGAGTTACCTGTGCAAAGGTGCAGAGATGCACTGTTCATATGTGTAGGTTTACTGTTAGGAATAAAGTTAGTTATTGTCTTGGTAAGCTCACCAAGTTATCCATGCCAATTGTCAAGTATCGTCTTTTTCCTAAGTGCCCTAGGGGAATGGGCCATGCCTGTGACCCACGTCTGCCCTCATGGGATTGGAAGAGAGAGCCATCCCCTGTGCGTGAAGGCAATGTTGCTTAGGGCTCCCTGGGTCACATTTCATTTTTCTGCCACCTCCCTCTATTTTCATCCCCATTCTTGCTCAGCGGTTTCATGAGTAGGTTTTATTTTGGAGGAATGTCTCTTGGAAAATGACTTAGCTGAGTGTTACGGGGACATGGAGACCCCCTCGGGGCCGAATAAGTCGTTTCCCTTTGGGTTTTCAGTTCCTGCCATGATCACATCCTATCCCAACACCACCCTGGCCACTCAGGGGCAGAAGAAGGAAATGAGCTGCACGGCCCACGGGGAGAAGCCCATCATCGTCCGCTGGGAGAAGGAGGACCGCATCATCAACCCCGAGATGGCCCGCTACCTGGTGTCCACCAAGGAGGTGGGCGAAGAGGTGATCTCCACTCTGCAGGTAAGAGCACGGCACGCCCCGCAGGTCAGAATCTAAGCTCACCGGCTGAATGGGCCTGTCTTTCCACACGTGTGGGTGCGTGTGGGGGATAAACAAGCATCGAGCAAGCTTGTGGAGCTTTCTCATGAAGCACCATTTCCCTCCCCTTCATCCAGAGAGATTAGCGAGGAGCTGCAAAAACCGTGCTTTCTCCTCAGTATTAGTGAGAGTAAAATTATTACAAACACAGCAGGGAACCCAACTGTAATTTTAAAAAACAAAAACAAACAAAACAAAAAAACCCTGAAAACTAGAGTTCCTTCAAGGCAGTTCATCCTGGAGGAATGGGATGTTAAAACCATGCTGTCGCAGGTTTTAACGTCCCATAAAAACAGAACTTGGATGGGCGTGGGTATAAAATAGTGTAAGGAGAAATATTTTGCTTCTGTGGTAAAACCCAACGTAACAAAACCCTGTCCTTCAACTACAATCACAAACGCTAGAAAGAGCTGTGCTGGTCTCATATTGTGTGCACATTGGTAGCTAACTGAGTGATGCTTTGAGCCCAGGGGGAGGTGATGCTAGCGCACACAAGGGGAAGAATGAGTGTCTGAAACTTGGGTGTGGATTCACTCCCTGGTCTGGCCCTGCAGTCCCTCCTGGAGCGAACCCCTGATGAGGGTCTTGCAGCCTGAGGCTCTATTGCAGCATTCACAGACCTGTCTCCCTATGCAGCGCTCCTGTGGGTGCTTTAAAGGCAGGTTGTGGGGATGAGGGGGTAAGGGGAGTATACATGGAATATCTATCAACTTGACCATGACATTCTACATAGAGTAGGCATCCAATTTAAGGAGCCGGCAACTGGCATTGCTCATGTACATGAAAGCCATCGGTCTTTGCCATGGCAATTGTGCTGAAATGATTTGCTGCCAGACCTGTGCTTGTGTGTGTGTGTATGCGTTTGCATACGTGTGCTGGAGGTGGGAGGAGGGTGGGCATGGAGAGATTTTTGCAGCCCAAACCCTCACTCTATGTTACTGGATAAGGTGGGTTTCTTTCTGCTTTACACTCAGATTTTGCCGACGGTGAGAGAAGATTCTGGCTTCTTTTCCTGCCACGCTATCAATTCCTACGGGGAGGACCGGGGAATAATCCAGCTCACAGTGCAAGGTAGGCAGAGACAGCAGAGGGCAGCACAGGGCTGCTCAGGGACAGTGGGTGCATCCCAGGTGCAAGTACCTGTGTGGGCGCAGCTTGCTGTGAAGCACCTAGCTCCCCGGGGAGGTTGACTATGCGGATTCAGTATTTGCAGAGCCCCTGAGTATGTCAGGGTGCAGCCCCAACAGGAAACTGAGTCCTTAAAGAACCTGGATCATGTGATCCAACAGCCAGTGCCTTCTCTGCTCCATTTAGGACTTCTCACCCCGGACGAACTGAATGAAGAGACAAGTTTAACATTTGACATTTAACTCAAAATAGCGTTTGAGTTGTAGATTCCAAACTAGAAGAGCAGCATTTAAATCCTCCAGGTTTGGCCCGGCTCTGTGCATGCTCTGACGATGGGCAGTCTGGGGACAGGGACACTTCTTCTCCCCAAAATGAGGGTAGGGAGAGAAGAATGCTCTCTGGGAAAAAGCATCCTCCAGCGTGGGGTGCTGACAGAGCTTCCGGGAGCCACAGGCAGCAGCGCCCCCCGCCCTCAGGTCTGAGCTCACGGGGTGCCTGTGTCCTGTTGCTTGACAGAGCCGCCGGACCCCCCCGAAATCGAGATCAAAGACGTGAAGGCGCGCACAATCACCCTCAGGTGGACCATGGGGTTCGACGGCAACAGCCCCATCACGGGCTACGATATCGAATGCAAAAATAAATCAGGTAAGTCCTTGGTTTCCTCCGGCTTCATGTCCACTTCAGAACGGCCTTGTGTGGTCCCCCTTTTTCCTGGGTCTCACTGTGAGAGCCAACCTGGACTCGTGGGAACTCAGAGGGCTCCCTGCCCCAGTGTGTCTCTTTTCCGGGTGAGGTCCCCCCATGGTGGAGTTTTCATGTCCGGTGCCCTCCTGGGCGCAGCTCCACCACTTTTCTCTCTGAGCCTCAGTCCTGCATTGCGAAGGCCACTGGCATTCTTGGCAGCGATCAGCGTGCGGGCAGTTGCTGCCTCCTGGCCACCGTCGTGATTCCGGTGGTCTCTGGGCTGCCCTGCACTTCCCATGCGGACTCCTATCGTCTCACAAAAGAGATGAGAAATCAGAGCGCCATCTGTATGTGCGGGGTGAACAGGGTTCTCAGATGCCACCCGCCAGCCTTGCTTTTCCCTTGGTGGGCACTGTGATTACCCCGCCATGGCCACGAGAGCCCAAGAACCGTGCTTTTAGAAGGGGCACTGGGACTTGAAATAAGTATCCAGATTGATGGGAAGCACAGGCCTACTCATTTCGTTCATCCCAGTGAGGCATCTGGAGTCCTGGGGGTGAGGTGATGTCCACGGGGCCTCTTGAGAGGAGGCACAGGGGCACCAGGAGATGTGACAGGGCCAGTGAGGCCAGGAGATGGGGGCCCTGAGGAGCAGAGTCTGAGCCGCCTGCGTGGTTAGCCACTTCCTCTGCGTCTTGCACTGTCCGGGCTTCCTCTCTCTTGTCCTTGATGTCTTCTCCAGGAGGTCTGGCTGCCTCTCCTTGGGACAAGGGCTCGTGTTTCTGTGCCATTTCATTTATATTAATGTCTCTCCCCCTCGTAAGTCCTCTATTAAGTCACCTTCCATGTATTTTTTGCAACGTCTTCTCTTCTTACATCATGGTCTTCCACCTTCAATCCTCTTGACCCAATGACACTTTTTTCTTTTAGCTGGAATATTAGTTGTTCATTTCTATTTGGAGGTCAGTGTGGAAAAGAGTGTGGGATCATTCCCGGGACTCAGAGTTCTATGTAATTTGCTATTGATTTGCTCATCTATTAAACTTGCCATATTATCTCTCAGGCTCTGTGTGAGCACTGAGGAGATGGCATTGATCATGGCAAGCCTAGTCTCTGCCCGCATGGGGCTTAACATCCATCAGGGAGCACAGACTCCCAGTGAAATCCCAAAAGTGTGATGAGCACCACACAAGACCCAGGGGAGTAGGAGTGTGTGAGCACCCTCTCCGTCCTTCCTCTCCGGGGGTTCTGTTCTCTACAACCAACATCATCTCTTGATCACTTACCCCCAGTGTGCACCTGCCCAAACTGTGTCTGAAATAAGAACCATTTATTCACATTCTCCTGATTGGTTGAAGCCCTAACATCAGCAGGTACATATTGTTACCTATTCGATGGTAACCCTTCAAACTAGGCATGTGCTAACTTTAATATTAGCTGTGGTTCAAAAATAATTTCTGCAATAAAGGAGCTGAGAGTAAATGATTTCAAATTAGAATTAAGAAATATATTTGGTAAGAAGCGTTTATACTGGAGACTGAGATTAATTTTTTATATGCATTTTGTTTTTACCACTCCTCATTGGGATGAGAAGGGACCTCCTTGGCTGAAGATTGTGCTGGTTTCCAAATACCTTTTCTTTTTGGTGGAGGGGAGTTCAAACCCTAATTCCTTTTGCTACCTTGCCCAATGAGAGCCTATTCCACTACATGACCTTCTGCCACGTCATCTCCCCTCCATGATCTCCACCCACAGACCTGGTGTGTTGCCTGGGGGTCCCTGAGCTCAGGTGCCCACACCCTTGTCCCCCTCAATGTAGTCAGTGAGTGTATGCTAGTGTCCCACCCCCTGCTTCTCCGATGGCCCTCCCACCAAAACACTGGGGGCAATGCATTGAGAATTTCACTTTGAGTTGTGACTTTTCTTTCTTTCTTGTTTTATTTACTTTGTTTTTAATTCCTACTTGTGAACTTTCCAAGGCAGAGGGAAAAAAACTCACGTCTCTATCTCTTCTTTTTTGAAAAACAAAACCTAAAAGACTCCTGGGATTCTGCTCAGAGAACCAAAGATGTTTCCCCTCAGCTGAACTCGGCCACCATCATTGATATCCACCCTTCCTCCACCTACAGCATCCGCATGTACGCCAAGAACCGGATTGGCAAGAGTGAGCCCAGCAACGAGCTGTCCATCACCGCAGACGAGGCAGGTGCGTGTGGCTGGCTGGAGGCCAGGGGGCTGGCTCTGGGGCTCAGGTGGTTAATGCAGGATCAGACCTTTGATGAGAGCTTTCGATAGCTCCACGCCCCACCTAAGCACAAGCAGTGCTCTGCCTCCTACTTGAGAGGCACTGCCCATCAAATAGGGCTTTGGTCAAGGTTCTCCTACCCAAGACTTAAAAGAAAGACAGATGACACTAGCCATCTAGTTAAAGAACCTTGCCGTTGTTACACCTCCTTTGTTTGGCTATATGGGATCCAGATGGACAGGAGACCCATGAGTGTATGTATATCTTGCCCAAGTCCCTGTGCTGTCCAGGTGAGAGAGGAAGGCTTACCTAGGAAATGGGAAGGATATCCTCTGTGTGGGCAGCTGGGGAGATGGTAGCACAGGTTATTTCATTGGCCAGAAATGTCAGTGTTTCTATGATAAACGTTTTTAGGGTTTTTTCCTACTACAAAGTATTTCATATTCAGTTTTGAAAACTTCGAAGATAGACATAGCATGTTGAAGAAGGCAGAGCAGGTTCCATGATCCTACCACCTAGAGCTATCTATGCACAGGTTGGTACCACCTGCTAAGAAAATTCTGTAACTGTTTCATCACCCACACAGGCATGCATGCCCATGCAGGTATACATACACCCTCCAACACTGTGGCCTACGCATGGCTACCAGGGGGTGAAATTAAGTGATTTGTACAGGACTGAGCAGCTAGGTAGTGGTCATGAATGCTGATTACAGTCTAACTCCTAGAAGGAGAGGTGGAAGCAAGCTGCCCTTGAGTGTTCTGGGGGAAGGAGAGGTAAGCAAGCAGAGTCTAGCCCCCAAAGCTAGTTTTCCTTCTCCCGCCAATAATCAGAGCTAATCAGCCACTGCCTACTGCTGTGGGGAAGTTGGAAGCTTAATCTCAGATCCCTACTTCTCCATCACCAAGGTTAAGACGATCATCCCCACATGATCAGGAGTCCAACAGGAGGATTATCTTTCAGGGTTGTCCTTGACTTCCTTCCAACCACCTCCTTCTCTGTTGCTCTCATTTATGGCATTGCAAATAGACATCGTGCTTACATATCTCTTAAGTACCTTTCTACAATTTGTAATGGTACTTCAGCATGTTTTTTTTTTTTTTTTTTTTTACCAATTCCATATTGTTAGGCATGCCAGTCGTTTTCTGGTTTTCCTTATTATGAACACCACTGTGATGAGCATCCTTGTGGTATATCTTCTGCTATTTTCAAGATTGTTTTCTTAGTTTAAATAGCAAGAAGTAGGATTTCTGGATCAGAACAAATGCAAAATTTAACTCTTGATCCTTAAGGAAATGGGTTAAAATATACGGTTCTTTCTGAACAGTGATGAGACTCTTTTCTCAACCCTGTGGTTGACATAATGGCGCTTGGAAATTGTTTTTAAGGCTGGGGTTTGGGATGAGGGGGGAGTGTAGCTTTGTGCTTCCGTGTCTGAGGATGAGCCATTTCTGATACTTGGTACCTGCAAAATGGACATCATGATGCTTTCCTCTTCCTTACCATGGACATTGGATAAATGGACAAAATGCCAAGCTTTAAAGTATTTTCCATTTCTCAGAAATAAATGGGAAAGGAGTATCTGCATGTTCCCGCAAAAATGGAACCTTATTTAAATATTTATGTAAGCAGCGCACTGACTTCCTGGAATCTCATTGGGCCGGATATTTAGGGACAATGAGCTGCCCCCCTCCCCAAACACAACACAATGCAGTGCTCCCCGCTCCCCTCCCTCTTCACCCTTTTCTCACTGCCCAGCTCCAGGGCCTTCTCAAGGTAGCTGGCTGTTGCTGGTGGTGCTGTGGGGGGCGGCTTTCCGGATCGCCATTAGCCATTATGAAGGCTGTTGTTGTTGCTTTTTATTTCGTTTCCCTGGTGACCTGGGCTGCAGCTGGCAGTTGCCATGGCAGCGTTCCTCTCTGAGCTGGGAGGCCAGGTGATCAGCCGCCCGGTCAGCGGTCTGCAGGCAGCTCCCTGGATCTCTGTGGCAGGCAGGCTCAGAGCTGCCTGCTCGGCTTCTGGAGCGACCTTGTGGTTGACCAGGTGCCCTCTGCCAGCCTCACTCCTTTCCCGGCAGGTGAGCTGAGGGAGGATGTAACAGGAGGAGCAGGCTTTAGCAAAGCTCCAAAGCAGAGTCTGCCTTTGTCTGGGTGCCTAGGTTTGCGTGACTGAAACAAAAAGTCATTTTACTTCATATGACTCACATGGAACAGAGGACAACTACCCCACTACCTGACCAAGCACACCCTCACTACAACCACCCCACTCCCTGAGGAAGCACACCCTCACTACAACCACCCCACTCCTGACCATACACACCCTCACTACAACCACCCTACTCCCTGACCAAGCACACCCTCATTACAACCACCCCACTCCTGACCATACACACCCTCACTACAACCATCTCACTACCTGACCAAGCACACCGTCACTACAACCACCCTGACCATACATACCCTCACTACAACCACCTCACTCCCTGACCAAGCACACCTTCACTGCAACCACCCCACTCCCTGACCAAGCCCACCCTCACTACAACCACCCTGACCATACACACCCTCACTACAACCATCCCATTCCCTGACCATACACACCCTCACTACAACCATCCCATTCCCTGACCATACACACCCTCACTACAACTACCCCATTCCCTGACCATACACACCCTCACTACAACCATCCCATTCCCTGACCATACACACCCTCACTACAACCATCCCATTCCCTGACCATACACACCCTCACTACAACTACCCCACTCCTGACCATACACACCCTCACTACAACCACCTCACTACCTGACCAAGCACACCTTTGCTACAACCACCCCACTCCCTGACCAAGCCCACCCTCACTACAACCACCCTGACCATACACACCCTCACTACAACCATCCCATTCCCTGACCATACACACCCTCACTACAACCATCCCATTCCCTGACCATACACACCCTCACTACAACTACCCCATTCCCTGACCATACACACCCTCACTACAACCATCCCATTCCCTGACCATACACACCCTTACTACAACTACCCCACTCCTGACCATACACACCCTCACTACAACCACCTCACTACCTGACCAAGCACACCTTCGCTACAACCACCCCACTCCCTGAGGAAGCACACCCTCACTACAACCACCCCACTCCTGACCATACACACCCTCACTACAACCACCTCACTACCTGACCAAGCACACCTTCACTACAACCACCCCACTCCCTGAGGAACCACACCCTCACTAGGATTGCCACAGAGGCCACTGGTGGCTACTGCCACTTCTGGCAGGGAAGCCCAAAGGTGTGGAGATGACCATTCCTCATCCAAACGGCTCCCTTTCCCTAAAAAAATAAATTAATAAATAATAAAAAAAAGTAGCCATCACTCAAGAAATGAAATTCATTGGGTGAAAGCTTCTGGAAACCTACTCATTTTTATGATAATATAGTGCCCAAGTCTGTAGCCCCTGACACTCTCACTGCCTCCCTGGATGGAGAAATGAGTCTGGGAGGTGGTAGGTCTGCTTTCCCCTGCTCTACCATATTACTTTTCACAGCTACGCGGACTCCCATGGTCGTCAGCGGCAGCCTGCCCTTCCCGTCCCCCTCTGCATGCGTGCTCTGTCCCAGTCTGGAAGGCCTTGGTGTCTTCCTGTCAGTACTCTTCCTTGAGATCAAGGAGGCCTCCAGTGTGATACCTTCTCCCAGCTCCCTAGGTGGCACTGTTGCCACCCACCACCTTCCCCCCAGCACCGAGTGGGGATCTCCATGGCAATGGCCTCTGAGCTATGTGGTCGTGACTCAAGGTGCTCTGTGCTATCCAGCAGGGAGACTGCTCAGTAGATGTAGGAGGAATCATCACAAACATGCCTCACAGAATGGTCTTAGAAGAAGAATAGTAATGAGCAGTGTGTGTGTGTGTGTGTGTGTGTGTGTGTGTGTGTGTGTGTTGAAAAAAAAGTATATGGTGAAGGACTGAAATGTTGAAGGACCTCATAAAGAAAGAAAATTAGAGAAAGGTGAAGGGTAAGGCTGAAGGGGGAGATGAGGAAGGTGGGAGAAGGAAGAAGGCCCACTCACTGGAGCTCCCACCTGGGCCATGAGAAGCATCTGGGCCTGTGGCCGAGACACCACCTGTCCTGACCCCGGAGCGTGTCCCAGGGGCCCTGTGCCCTCAGCTCACACGGCGGCAGGCCTGAGGTGTGTTTGGGTTGCTTCTGCCCCTTGCTTGTAGGTCTTTACTACGAGGTGCCAGTTTTTAAAATCTGGAGACTTCAGGTCAAAATTTAAACTTTGAACTTCCCTTGAGTGCCTGTGTGGTGAGAATCAGCTGCAGCTGAGGATAGAGTGGTTCCCCCTTAGACAGGCCCTGCACCCCAATTAACCATCAGCCCCACCCTTCTTTCATTTAAGGGGTCTCAGACTAGAGCCCATGTACCAAAGTCCACTTACAATTCTAGAGCTAAGAATCGCTTTTGAATTTTATATTTTTTATTTGTATTGATTTCAAAGAGGGAGAGAGAGAGAGAAACATCAGTAACGAAAGAGAATCATTGATCGGCTGCCTCCTGCACACCCCCCACTGGGGATCGAGCCCAGAACCCAGGCATGTGTCTTGACCAGAATCAAACCCAGGACCCTTCAATCTGCAGGTCGATGCTCTATCCACTGAGTGAAACCAGCCAGGGCAGCTTTTGCATTTTAAAGAGAAGAGGACGAAGAACCAGATGAGACCACATGGGGCTCACAAAGCCTAAATACTCACGGCCTTCCCCACACAGAAAAGGCGAGCAGATCCCTAATGTCACCTTGCCAAGTGGGCATTTGGGTCCCAGATTCCTGCTGTAGCACCCATTGCGAAGCCCAGTGCAGAGAGAATCATCCCCGTGTCCCTGGCATTCCTGCCTCCCGCTGGAAATGGCCTGTTTCATGCAGCAACACCGAGTGTTTTTACGGGAAATTTCACAAATGCAGGATCAGTGCTCTACTGCACTTGACCTCCAGGCACAGCTAGGAGGCAGAGGTCATCTCTCCAACATACTCCTCCCAACTCCCCTCCACAGCCCTGAGCCCCCAAAGGGGAGAAGCTGATGCTAAAGCAGAGACTCTGCCCCGTGTTAATGAGGCCAGCTCCTAATGGAGTGGAGGCTCACAGACGCTGCCCTGTGTCTTTGGCAGAGACCAGCCTGTCACATCCACAGCTGACCCTCACCCAGGCCGGCTCGCCCATTAGCAGCCGTGCCCTGGCCACCTGCCGCTAAGTGCTGGGACTGAGTTTGGGGTGGCTCACCCCTTGGTCATTTTCATTATGAGTCTGTCTTTAGAACGTGGACGTTCAATTAGGCGGGAGCTCCTTAAAAAAACACTGAATTTTCAGACGCCTCAGAGAATGGAAGGTAGGGATTATGGAAGGGTCACCACGTGGAGCCGTTGGGTTGGCATTGGATCTGGCCCTAAGTGAAGGCCTTGGCACCATTTTCATCGCATTTCAGAGAGGCAGCCCTGTACAGAGGAGGAGTTGCCAGTGCACTGAGAGGACATGATGGGGCTTAAGGAGTAAGATGCCTTACTGAAGGAGTAAGAGGTGCTGCCACAGATATACAAGTGCACATCAGCCCAGGGTGGCATCATTGGGCTCTTTAAGGAGAAAGTCTGATGCACAGGGTCCACCCACTGAGATCCAGGGGCACCCTGACCCCAGCCTTCAGCAGTCTGCTTCCATTGTCCTTGCCCCAGATTCCACTGGAAATTCAATCACTGGCCTCCTCCATGTTCCTCATTCATGCTGAGTGTACTCCCACCAGCTCTCCTGGAATGTTCTGGTATATTCTGGAATATTCTGGAATATTTGGAGTGTTCTTCCCCTTTCTTCTATACCTCCTTCAAGTCTTTGCTCAAATAACATCCTTTCAATGAGTCCTACCCTGACCTTTTTCCTCATTCAAAGTTCAACCCACAGCCCACTCTGTCACCTTTAATCCCTCCCTCTGTTAACACGTTGCTTTTTAAAGATAGCATCTATTACCATCAAACACACCATACAATGTATTGATTTATTTGGTTTATGATCTATCTCCTTCCTTTCACAAGGGTAGGAATAGCTGCTTGTTTTGTTCGCTGCTATATCCCAGACACTTAGAACCTTATAATAGGGGCTCATTGAATACTGGAGTAAATAACTTAGCCATTTATTTGATAAATCATTATTTAAATGAAGTTATCCTTTGCTCTTACAGGTGTCTATTCTTCTTGGTTTTATTTTGATTTTTACTGAACAGTCTTGGCCTCCTTTACCGAACAAAGAGCATCCCCCTGGACCGCACCACTCTGGCAGAGAGCAGCATGTGGTTATGGCATCGGCAGTTGTCCCTCAGTCCATTTCTTATCCATGTTTGCACACCAGCCCTTGCTTAGTTTAGGGCCTTGCACATAGCAAAACCTCAATAGCTTAATTCCCCAATCAGAGATGGGCATCAGGGGGTGATTCCCACCGGAGTCGTTCAGCCAGTGAAATGATTGGCTTTTCACCAAGATTCCAGGTGAAGCCAGGAGAGAATATTTGGAGGTCAGAGGGGAGTGCTGAGGCTGAGTCTTAGTGTCACTGGTTGGAAGTGAGAGAGAGGACCATCCACTGAGAGCCACAAAGAGAGTCAGGAAAGCAGGAAGCTGAGGAGCAGGCTCAGCGGGGAGAAAGGCAGAGCCAGCCTGAGTGACCCAAGAGGAAGCAAGAGGGGAGACCTGTGGGTCCAGCAGTGCCCAACCGTCTGCCTTCACTGTAGTTCCAGCCATACAGAATTGGTAAAAGTCGGCTTGCCTGGTAAAAACATTAGGAACTGTACGTTTTGTCTTCACCTATGACTGTTTTACTGATTGAACAGTTTGGGCTTCTGTAGAAATGCAGATAATTTATTTTGGAAAATCACATTCATTATTAATTCTTATTTCTAGCCTTCTTCCTCCCTCAGGGAAGAGCTAACTATTCTGTTTTGTTTTGTTTTAAAAAAAGGAGATTATACTATATATATTAGAGTTGCCCTTCAAAAACATGTATATTAATTCTTAAATGTCAAGGTCAATACAGCTTTCCAATTTCGTTAAATAAATGGATACATAATTGCTGATCTTCAGTACTTTCAGCGTTAGAAATTCAATCTTCCTTGGACTCTAATTTTACAGAAATTGTTTCTTTTCAATGAGATGAGGCCCATGAAAAAAATTACAACTCAGGCGCTGTAAGGAAAGGCTAAAATTGGGAAAGCAGACTAATTTTTAATATAAAGTTTTTATTACAATATTTTAGAAACTTAGAATGGAAAATGCAGTGCCAAAAAAATATTCCTAATTATATTGGCCACAGCTCCAACATGTGTCTTAGGTTGTTTACAGAACATTATGATATAAATTTTATTGTCCCGTTATATAGAGAAGGGGACTGAGGCACAGAGAGGTTATGTAACCTGCTTGCAAAAGCAAAGCAAAACAAACAAACAAACAAAACAAATCTCCCACATCTACTAAGTGGTAAGTCTGAATTTGAACTCAGGAAGAAAGAGTAAAATGCCCATCAACTTAGCAACTACAGACAGTCTCTGACTTATGATGGTTCCATTTATGATTTTTTAATCATGCTTTTGTTGATTTCAGAGAGAGGAAGGGAGAAGGAGAGAGAGATAGACACATCAATGATCAGAGAGAATCATTGATCAGCTGCCTCCTATATACCCCACACTGGGAATTGAGCCCACAACCCTGGCATGTGACTAGGACTCCAGCCATGGCCTCCTGATTCATGGGTTGATGCTCAGCCATTGAGCACACTGGCTGAGATGACTTTTGGTTTTTTGACTTTATCATGGTGCCAAAGTGATAGGCATTCAGTAGAAACCATACTCCCAAGTGAATGTTGACCTCTTCCTGGGCTAGCAATACACTGGATGATACGTTGGTGAGGCTGGGCAGGTGCAGGGAGCCACAGCTCCCAGCCACGTGATCACAAGGGTGAATAACCATAGACTATGGTGTGGTACTCAATTTATTTTTATTTACGATGTTTTCAACTGTCAGTGGGTTCATTAGGACATAACCCCCTGGCAAGACAAGAAGCACCTGTGCATCCTGTTATTGCTCAAAACTCCTTTCTCTGAAAAAAGGGAAACACTCCCCTTGACCTTGCCAGTCTCCAATCTGACCTCCACCTCTACTCTTCCTTTCACTTTCAAATTCTTCACAACGAGCTTACATTCACTACTTCTGCTTTCTTAGCCCCTGTGCTCCTCACCCTTCTGCCAAGGGCACCGTGTCCACAGAAATGGGCTTTGTGACTGCAGTCATCAACCCAACAACACCTTTCCATTCAAAACGGTCTCTCCCTGCTGACTCCTGGGCCACTGTTTGCTTCTGCTTCTCAGATGACACTTGACTATAGCTGTGTCATCTCATCTGTCCTGGTTAGATCACAAACTCAGGGGGACAAGCATTCTCAACATCCCTTAGTTCTACACAATGTACTGGGCACACAGTACATTTCTGATACGTGCTAATTGACTGGATGTGATTGGAACCCAACAGCCATTTGAAATAGGTTGGTGTGAGTTGAACACTTTGGCTTTTTAACTTTGCTTCTGCCATTTGTGGCCATGGCCCCTATTAACAAGATTTTTTAATTGGAAAGTATGAAGAACTAAAGCAAACACAGAGACTCAGGCAGAAGGATCCTCTCTCTCTCTGCCTCAGTAGCTCTGAGTAGCTGGTCAACCCCAAAGCCATGTCACTAACAGAGACTTCCAAGGAAAAGAGAAGGGCCTTCACTCAACAACTCCACAGGTAGAGTTTATAAAAGAAATGTCTTGTGTTACCCATTGACTTGCTCACACTTGAGTTTACTGATCAAGCTGTCAAGGCCATGGAGAAGAAGGAGGTGAGGACACCCTGGAGAGTCACTTTTCCCGGGTACTCAGTGCACAGTGACTCTGCCAGATTGGTGTGCCCCCCAACACACGTATTGGTGCTGAGCGGCCTGTCTTCGGGCCTGGCCCTGCTGTATAGGTGTCAGTCCATGTGGAACCCGCCTCTAACGGTGTGTGTGGGGGTTTTGGTCTTTCAGCTCCTGATGGCCCACCTCAGGAAGTCCACCTGGAGCCCATCTCGTCTCAGAGCATCAGGGTCACCTGGAAGGTAAACCAAGCAGACACTTGCTTTCCCGGCACGGTTCCCATGGAGGCGAACACCTCACTCATGTTACCTGTTACGATGCTGAGACACTAACATTCAGTTCCGCCAAATTAGGTTAAAAGCCCTTTTCTTAAAATTCAGGATCTGTGTCCACATTTCTCATACTTTTACAGCAAATTCCACATCCACAGAGAGTGGCAGGGCTGTGTCTTATTTTTATTCTTTGAATCCTGATTGAGTCCTAAGTGCTGGTCTCCAGACAAATCGTGGAAAGACTGCCTGAATGCACCTCTGATTGCCCCCTGGGGGAGACCGTTTCTAATTGCTTTTCCTAAGTGGCAATCACGGTGTGTGGCGAGCCCACTGAGCTGGCAGGAAGGAGGGAAGTCCTCCCTGTGCCACCTGCTAGCTGTGTCCTTGAGCACACACCCCCAGCCCACCATTTCCTCACCATCCAGCAGGCTGCATCCCATGCAGTGGTCCCTCATGTTCAGCTGGCAGGTGCAGATGCTGCTGGCCAGCAGGGGGCCTTGGCCAATGCTGGAAGAGGAAGGAAGCTTGAGTCACGTGCAGACAGAAGGCTGCTTTGTCTCTCCCAGGGTTCCACAGCAAAGCTCCCAATAAAGCCAGCTGTACAGCCTTATTCCGGTGCCAGCTCATCACAGACTAGCGCATTAGGCACCGCTCCCCGGGGACCTCACCTGGCGTCACTTACCTGGTGGGTAAAACCACACTGGGAACTAGTCACCCCTTCGTGTGCTCTTGGAAACAACCACTTTGGGCCAAACTCCACTGTAACTCGGGTGCTTGTTGTTGGGTCAAAACATCTGTGAAGTTACGCTCACCCATCCCATTCCGGGTTTCTCTCACGGCATGGGTTTCTCCTTGCCTCTTGCCTCCCCCTTTTTCCTGCCTTCTCACTCCGAGAAGGGGAGGGGCCCAGTGAGGAGTCTCAGGCGCACCCCCCCTGAACCATCGAAACCAAGCCCGGCCTTGTTTTCCCCTGGAGCTGAGCTCTGTCACTCAGTGCCCAACGTCCGTCTAAAGGGGGTTTTCATTGCAGGGGCGGGAACCCCTTTGTTGTTCACACGAGCCCCGGCGGCAGGCCCCTTTGTGTCAGTGAGTTGCGATGCCAGCAGGCAGCAGGCCACGAGGGTTCAGCTGTTCAGACAGTCCGGCCGCAGTGGGGGGAGGGGGTCATTCGTCTTTGTGAGCACATCTGCCAGCTGTGAGCATCACACACGTGTCGTGAAAGGCACTCAGCAAGCCCTGACCCCTCCCGCGCCCCGGCCACTCTACAAACGGAGCGCTGGCTCGCTCTGGCTGGATGAAAGGCTGGAAGTCTCACCCACTCGCCCTCCTCCTTCCCTGTCATGTGTGCACCCCTGAAAAAAGGCCAGCGATTGCCGTGGCCCCTATGGCTTTTGGGGGCCCGCTTGAGAGAGGTGTCTGTCCACAGAGCCCTTGTAACTAAGCATGGGAACCCTTCAGGCTCTAAAGGCTTCACCTTCTTTCATCTCCATCAAACGCAGCAGCAAAGTCAGTAATTGCAGTTACATTTCCTCTGAACGCCGAAAGCATGAACACGGCAGGGGCCGTTCAGAGGAAGCCTTGTTCCCATGCGATCGTGAACCGGCTGTAGGATGCTGTTCACGGACCAGGGATCTGTCTCCATAGCGGGGGTTGTTGACCGGCCTGTCCGCACACAGACGGGCCTGTGGTTGATCTCACACCGGATGAGGTAAGGGCTGCCCCTTCGTTGGCCCGATTACATAAGGAGAGTGTCCCACTCAACCACGTTGTGCGCTCATCCATCATCTAAAGCAGATGCAAAGCGGGATATGGCCTGGTGCGCACAGTATGCCTTTCCTTCATGGGAAAAGTTCCCGGTTTACAGTTAGTGTCGGGAGGTGGCAGGAGAGGAGGAGGAGGAAGGGCGGAAGGAAAGGAGCAGTTAGGTTAGCCCAGGAGGGAGCCCACTGCAGGCAGCTGGGATGCGAACACCGGGATTGTATGTAAGACTGTGGTGGAACTCATTCACTCAGGGTCACAGGCAACTGATGGGAGGTAAAGGATGTGCTCCAAGGAGGGGCGCACCTTAGAAGGGAGAAGAGCTCTGGGGTTTGGGTGGGAAAATGGCTCCTGTAGTTGCTAAACCTCTTAACGGCCAGGGCAGTGGCTTTCTATAACTCCAGGGACAGATGTTCAACTTAACTATTCTACCAGCAACCCTTCTGTAACATACACCTGCTGTTAGCAAAATGAACAGCTTTCCCCTTTGATTTGTTAATTCTTTTGTCAAAGATAAACTTCTAATGTTGGCATTATCAAGTCTGGCACAGGGGGCTCAGGCCTACTGAAGAGAGACCAAAACCCAAAAGACGCTCTAGGCCAGTCAAACTCAGGCTGCAGGGCCTGTTACAGGTTTGTCGCTTGGTCCTTCCCCCAGTTATGGGAGACCATGCAGGTCCCCTGAACTGTCCATCTCTCTCCTTCTCCTCTGCCATCGCACACTCTCCATGCCCTTCTCCCCTC
Organism: Pipistrellus hanaki; assembly: GCF_964339955.1. NCBI lineage: Eukaryota > Metazoa > Chordata > Mammalia > Chiroptera > Vespertilionidae > Pipistrellus > Pipistrellus hanaki. Next base: position 4,573,774 of record NC_140504.1, on the reverse strand, counting down.
GCCTGTCCAGTCGCCCTCACTCAGCCCTCCCATCTGGTGTGCGTCTCGGTGGCCAGGTGTGGATCTCCAAGGTGGAAGTGGTGGTTTGACCCTCTGTGTCACCCGTTACCCTTAGAAATGGCTCACTGCTGTTGCCATCACAAGGTCTCTGCATCCATTCAGCCGCATCTCTCTGCTGTTCTCTGGGCTACTCAGAGGCAGGGAGTGTCTCATTCATCTTTGATTGCAAAACATTTCTCCAGAGAGACGTGAGGCAGAGATGTTTTTCCTATTGATGTAAACATTTTGTTTTGAATGAGGAATTCTTTTAGAGCCACGGGCTGTCCCAAATAATGAGAGTTTTTGCTTAGGTTCTGCGGTGCTGAAAACCATGGGGAGGCTGAGGACTCGGGGTAAAAATCCTAACAGCTGTACCACTTTCTTGAGCCCCAGTGTCATATCCTCTGGCCGAGATTTTATTTAGGGGAAGCCATGTTCCAGAAGAGACACATACATGGCTTCCATAAAGTATGAATATGGAGTATTTGGGGACGTAATTAAATATCAGCAATCTGAAGAGTGCTCTTAATGAGAACACCGTATCCCCACAATCCCCAATAATTCTACCTAATTGGGCCTTCATTACCATCTATTATACGCTGCCACGACGAGCTCTTGCAGCGGGAAAGGGCTAAGCCTGCCTTGTAAAGCCAGTGACCTTCATCGGAATGATTTAATGAGCTGCGGGCTCCACTCGGCTCCCGCCCTGAAACCCCTTTGCCTCCAGGAAATGGCATGTGTGTTGGGAAAGGAGCACCTGCTCGCCGCCCAGGTGCATCCTGGGAGTCCTGGGCAAGGCGTCTCCCTGAGCACCTGCACTCTGCCGGTGCCGCACCCATCGCTTGCATGATTCTGTCATAAGGTCTGAGCCCTGAGAGGACCCCGTTTTCCACGGAGGGGGTTCCTGAAGCTGGAAGGACATACCTAAGATCAGAGGGCTATCACGGTGAGGACCCCACCCCAGCTGCCCCACTGTCTGTGGGCTTCTAAGCAACTCACACATGGGTGCCTGTGCAGGCCAAGGTGGTGGTTCACCACAGTAAGGTTCAACAAATACCAGTGTCTTTTCTGGTTCCTTCCACCCTCATGTTATAATTTCTCCCCGACCCCATTCGAGTTAGAGAACACAGGGAAAATGGACATTTTTACCTACTGTCATTTTCTTACCAAACTATAAATAGAGTAACTTGAATAAGTCAACACTCTATGTTTCTATATCAGTGGAATTAATTTTGCTCAAATGTTTCACTCTCGCTTTAATCCTTAGGCTATGAAACATTAGAAAAGTTTACTTTTATGAACAAATAAGTTGGTGCTAGGGTTGGATTTATAGCATCTTTATCAAAAAGCCTGATGGCCTTCATGCCTTATGAGAACTTAAGGGACTGTCAGCCCTCTTTACTTTAATAAGTCTTTCCTCTGTAACAAGAGAACATAAAAAACTAAAATTTCAAAATCTTCGGATCATTCATATAGAGTACGATCCTTCTCTCTTGACTTATTACGGATGGCTAGACTATAAGCATTGTGAAGGTAGAGGGAATATTTGTTTGTTCACCATATCCTCAGCAGAAGCAGTTAATTTTATTAAAGAAATATTGGAATCACTCCCAGTGTTCACATTTGTGTTAAATAATTTATATCAAGGAGGGCAGTTTTTCCTTTGGAAGCCTCTGGACTCCTTAGAAAGCCTTACCTGACTACATACGCATCTTACTTTCCGTGGGTATATAAACTATACAGAGACCGTTCCTATAGCCATTCATTGCTTATTTGCATCATTTGGGATGGAGTCTACATCCCTGTCCATCTGTCTATTGAATTAGCCCTCTAGATGTAGGCCTGTGATTGGTCTTCTCCAAAACCCCCAGTTATCTTCCCAGAGCACAGCCAACAGCGGCCGGTGGAAGGCGCCTGGCTGGCCTCCCACCCCCAGCAGGCAGTCCTCTTGGTTTCCTGCCTCCGAGTGCAGTGGGAAGATGCTGCCACTTGCACAAAAGCAGTTCCACTGCCAAGAGTGTGGGATCCATGGCGTGCTGGGGGAGACCTTGGCTGGGGCTCAGCATAGGAAACATGTCTCCATTCAGTCCCAGTAGAAAGCTGTGGCTCTCCGGCTAATGGACCCTGACAGGACATAAATTGAACTTGGACTGGAGACTAGGAAGGAGGCCATGTACATTCCCCAGTTGGCAATCCTTTCAGATGGTTTCTTCTGAAAGCTTTGCATGGAGCCTGGGTGAACCCGGCACCGTGTAGGACATCAGAGACGGGCACGTCCACCATTCTCTTTAGATGGTTAGGTTATAAGCTAGCAGGTTACAAGGAGCTGGGAAGCAAGGATGGCCTTGTTTTCTTTTACTTAGAGAATTTTTATTAAAAATGCAACTAAGAGCCCGTCCGGCATGGCTCAGTGGTTGAGCATCAAAGTGCAAGTAAGATTAATGAGTAGGAATCAAGGCTACAACTACAAGAGCATTCTGGACTTTAAAAATATATATATATTTAGCCTAAACCGGTTTGGCTCAGTGGTAGAGCATCGGTCTGCGGACTGAAAGGTCCCAGGTTCGATTCCGGTCAAGGGCATGTACCTGGGTTGCAGGGACATCCCCAGTAGGGGGTGTGCAAGAGGCAGCTGGTCAATGTTTCTCTCTCATCGATGTTTCTAGCTCTCTATCTCTCTCCCTTCCCTCTGTAAAAAATCAATAATATATATATATATATATATATATATATATATATATATATATATATATATATATTAATATTGATTTCAGAGAGGAAGGGAGAGGGGGAAAGAGAGAGAAACATCAATGATGAGAGAGAATCATTGATGAGCTGCCTCCTGCACACCCCGAAACTGGAGATGGAGCCCACAACCTGGACCTGTGCCCTAACCTGACCAGGAATTGAACCATGACCTCCTGATTTATAAGCCAACGCTCAACCACAGAACCATGCTGGCTGGGCACATTCTGGACTTCTATTGATGAGCAGCCCTAGGTCTTTCTTGATTTAGTACATCAACATCAGACTTTATAAGTGGATTCCAAGTTCTAAAGTTAGGCTATTAGGATAAAAATTGCTCATGGTCAGAATAATACTAAAAATTACTTAATTATCTAGTAAGCATACTATAAGTGATTTTAGCAATGAAAACTTAGTGTCAGAGATGTGTATGACCATGTTATATTTACAGTGAAAAATGAGAAGTATACAGACAAATGTAACTGGACAGTATGCTATTACATTATGCATAAAATAGGATTAGCATAAGTTAAATGCATCTACAGCAAGTAAATTGTATATAAGAATACTGTGACATAGTATGAAGGTGACTTAAGATTGGACTTCAAGAAAATTAGATACCTTCTAGTCTCTACATCAATAAAAGTGACCTTGAGCCAGTTGCTTTGTCATTGCTGAGACTTGAACCCTTTTCAGCAGTGTCAGTCTGAGTGCCCTCTCCCTTATGTCATGGCCAAATAGATAACAGTGCATCTCACTGGCAAGTTCTCTTCCTGTTCTGCTCATAGCACAGGCTGGAGAGCCATGGGAACAGACAACATGAGAGCAGGTAGAGTATGTAGGTTGGTCCTTGAATAACAGCCCAGATTTGATCCCCATTCTGGATGCTCAACCCTCTGATGGCTCTGGACAGCAGGGTCCTTTCTGATAGTAAAGATGTCCCAGTAAATGCAAATATTATGACATTTTCCTGATGAATAACTTTTGTATATCAAATAATCTAGTAACAGATAAAGAAGTAGTAATTTCAAGAAAAACATTCAAAAGACTGCCTGCGGTATAGTTTTACTGATTTTCATAAAATACCGACTCCACTTTTCACAGAGAACAAACCTGAAGGTCACATTAAAGTGAATATGGCATAAGGATGCCTCTGTCCATAATGAACAGCACATATGAAGGTGGTAACCCGCACGGCCCAGGTGCACAGTGGGATATCCCATCATTTGCATAAGTGTGTTCTGTGATGCTCATGCAACAACAAAACCTCTTAAGGACGCATTTTTCAGAACATGTCCTGTTGTTAAGCAGCACATGACTATACATAAATGGAATGGAATCTGTGGAAGGAGCGGATGAGTGCACACTATTTAATGTGCTTAATTTTCTTTGCTGTCATGGAGCCAACTTGCTGGTGACTTTTCTCATTTCATTAGAGAAATCAGATGAGGTAGATAAGTTAGTACTTGGAGCACAGAATTAAAATGAAAAAGAAAATAAAAGAAAACCTATGTCTAAACAAGAAGTCCATAGACATCAAATGACACCTGCTATGTTGCAGACATCTTTTCCAAGGTAAGGCAAACAGGCTGATGTTACCTTCATCATTTAAAATACTGGACAGAAAAAAAATACTTAAAAAATAAAATAAAATGCTAGACAGAGCCTGGACATAGTTCCTCAGTGGTTGAGTATTGACCTATGAACCAGGAGGTCATGGTTCAATTCCCAGACAGGACACAAGTTTGGGTTGTGAGCTCGATCCCCAATAGAGGACATGAGGGAGGCAGCCACAAGTGATTCTCTCTCACCATTGATGTTTCCATCTCTCTCTCCCTTCCTCTCTGAAATCATTTCTCAAACCTGAATTTCTCTTCGTTGTTCTGAGCACATCTCATTGTCAGATCATGTGCCCACTCTTTATTTCAGACCTCCCTCACCCTTTCCTGGCCCTCGATGGACAGCAATGTTGGGGAAGGGGGTGGGGGGCACATGGTTGGCCGTACTTACCTGTATAAGACCAAATTACATACTGTAATTTGACTCTAAGAAGAGACAGAAATGAAAACACACTTGGAGGCAATGACCTGAGATTTCTCCTCTCTCTGACTTCATTCCCTCCAAAGCATTCCCCATTCACCTGGGGAGGCTGTGCTGTGAGTCCTTGATGGAGCCACAGCTCTGCTCCGTCCAGCTGGGTGTCTGTCCCTTCTGCAGCCAAGGCCCAGGTGTCACGTGTCCCCTCGCTCCGGGGTGACTTACAGAGCTGTGAAGGTCTCCAGTCTATTTGCATTTGTTCCCTATTGTTCTGCAGAGAGCAACCAGGACATTGGGTTACCGGTGACCTGGAAAATCGGGGAATGCAGAGTCATTGCTTTTTAGCTAAATCGTCCATCCCAAGTGAGGCCAATCCTCAGCCTTTTAATGACTCCCCAGTGACAACGGGGTGCTCAGACCCCAGCATGCACCAGGCTCCCCTGTTGGGCTTGTTACAACGCAGGTCACCAGCCCCCTGACCCCTCATGGATTTCTGATTCCAAAGCTCAGGGTGGGCCCCATGTTCCTTGAGCTCCCACCACATCCCCGCCCTGACAAGCACCCCAGCTCCTCCCCCAGGTCACCCTGGGCGTTCTGCTCCACCCTGGGTCATCTCTGCTCCTCCATGCAGTGGAGGATGCTGATTGCTTTTGTTGCCCTGTCCTCGCAATGGCTGGTCTTCCTTCAGGCTCCGGTGACGTGCCCCCTTCCCGGGGGTCCCTCTGCCCCTGTTTGGGAAAGTCACCTCTCCCAGATTCCTTCCCTAATGTGCTGCACAAACCTTCAGCTCCGCAAGCGCCACGTTGTAGTTCAATCACAGAGTCACCGCAGTGCACTGCCCCCCCACTTACACACACACACACACACACACACACACACACACACACACACACACGAAGCCTCACGCAGACCAGGCCTGTTCCTGCCTGTGTGCACTGAGGGGCAGGGAAGGCTGGAGGAGATGCAAAGGCAGCCCCCACCCCGTCATCAAAGGGAAATGGGTCAGGGTGCATTGCACCTGAGTTTGGAGGGATCCAAAGGGAATTTTCAATTCATTTTGCAATGGAATCACTCAGCACGCAGGAGCCATGCGTGTTCTCGGACTGCGGAATTCTGCCGTGGAGGCTGTGTGCTCGCCCCCGCAGTGCCCTGACTGCCTGCAAATGCAGTCCCTGCAGTGGGCAGGGGAGGGGGCAGGAGCAGGGCCTGGTGCGGCTCTGAGAAGAAGCCATGCCTGGCTAATCACTCACATCCGAGCGAGGGTGCCCTGCGCATCCGCACATCCCTGCTGGCGCCAGCTCTCTTAGGACCGAGGAATCTGCCAGGGGCAGCTGCTGGCTGATTGGGATGGACGAGCAAGACACAGGTGCCACTGTTGTCATGGAGATGGGAAGAGACCTTTTCTCAGAGGAAGCGGGAGGGACGAGGAGGCTGGAGGAAGGGCACTGGGAAGGGTGAAAAAAGGCTTTAGAGAGAGAGGACAGGAAGAAAATAAAGGCCAGGCTGGGAAGGGGGCCCAGAGGGCCACCTAGGGCAGGTTGTGAGACAAAAAGAAAAGAAATTGGGATCTTTACTGGACCCAAAGGTAAATGAAAGGAAAGGAGCATTCCATAGGGAACGACGATGAATTCTTTCATGTGAACGTGGCAGTGAGTAGGCAGGGCCTGCTCTTGGCACTGCAGTCCATTCAGGAGTGCTGAGCGCGGGCAAGCACAGGGCCCTGGGTACCCTCGCGGTCTGGGAAGACCAGCAGGCTCTTTCTGGGAGGGGCTCGGACCGCTGGCTCCCAAATGCAGAGTAAATGCAGAAGGGTTTAGGTTTTTTTTTTTTTCCACTCACATACTTTCCAAAGTCCTCCTTTTAATGCGCATAAGAGGTGAGATTTGCTGTGAATCTGTAGGTCTGTCTGGAATGATCCTAATTGAAAGCATACATTACCCGCCAGCTGGCTGCACAGGTGAACAAACTCTCTGGAATCCTTGTTTTTAGAAAGAAAAATAAATGGGTGACACAGTCCAAATAAATGGGCTCAGAAGAATCTAACAGGCAAAAACAAAAAGCAAAAACCATGGCATAGCAGGATTAAGATCTAATTCTAAGAAGGACTAGCAGGGTTAAAATTTAGTTCTAAGAAGAATGTAAAACCCTAGCTGCTTTGGCTCAGTGGATAGAGCATCTGCCTGTGGACTGAAGGGTCCGGGTTTGATTCCAGTCAAGGGCACAATGCCCTGGTTTTTGGGTTGTTCCCCAGTGGGGGGCGTGCAGGAGAAACATCTCTCATCATTGATGTTTCTATCTCTCCCTCTTCCTTCCTTCCTGGAATCAATAAAAATACATTTTTTTTTTAAAAAAAAAAAAAAAAGAGGAAGAATGTAAATATTTATTTAAATGTTTTTGTTTTTATTTTTATTTTATTTCAGATAGAAAGGAAGAGAGAGAGAAATATCAATGATGAGAGAGAATCATCGATCAGCTGTCTCCTGCAGGGCCCCTACAGGGGATTGAGCCCACAACCCGGGCATGTGCCCTGACTGGGAATTCAACTGTGACCTCCTGGTTCACAGGTCAACACTCACCCACTGAGCCATGCTGGGCGAGCAAAATTTATTTATTTTTAACCAACTGTTGAAACCAGGCAGAACAAAAACACCTATGCTGTCTATTGTATTTAAGCTAGTTAGAATGGTTTGTGGGTTGTTTGTTTTTTTTGTTTTTTTTTACCCATGGGGAGGGGGGAACAGATTTCTCCACCTACTGTGCAAACAGATCACAGCTGTGATTAATGCCCCCAAACCCAAGGAGCTAAATGTCAGCAAGCAGGTCCCTCTACTTGCAGAGGGGATTGTAATCCTGGTTACTGTGTGCACACATGTTCTTGTGGGCATTTTCCCCCTTCCCCATGCTTTCTTCTTGGTCTGCCTTCATTGCCCTCATACTGGGACCCTGACATAGTGTCTGAGGGCGGCTTCAAGCCTCCCAGGGAGCCATGGCCGGTGTGGCTCAGCTGGTGGGGTGTCCTCCCTGCACCAAAGGCTTGCTGGGGTTTGATTCTGGGTCAGGGCATTTGCTCAGGTTGCAGGCTCGATCCCTAGTGCAGGAGGCAGCCAGTGGATGTTTCTCTCTCATCGATATTTTTTTCTCTCTCCCTTTCCCTTCCTCTCTTCTTTAAAAATCTTTTAAAAAAATAAAATAAAATAAAATAAAAAAAGCTTCACAAGGATTCTGTTGAAAAATTAGGATACCTAATGGGCATAAACCTAATTTTTAAAAAACATAGCCTTTATACTGGGGTCACTGTGTTTCATATTTAAAAGCTGTGTGAAATAGAAGTCTCTTTGTTTTAAATTTGACTTTTAGATTACTTTTGCAGGAAAATTAATTGTAATAATTAATTAAATGATACAAATGCAATTCAGTGATTCAGGTAAACAAATTCCAGGTAATCAGAGTCTCAAAATCTAAAACCTTCGTATGGGAATTCAAAGCAAAGTGAAAAGTCATAGTTACTCATGTGAAAACAGGACTGCACAAGCATGTCAAACTCACAGCCCGCGGGCCGCATACCTCGTTTATTCGGTCCCATGTGAGCCTTCGAGTTTGACTTGCTTGGCGAAGACATTTGCTTATAACTACAGTTAGTTCGGGTCTAATGGTGCCTACTCGACTGAAATAGCCGTGGTTCACATGATGGTCCCATGGATACCTGTTAACATCGTGTTAATGCCTGAAATCAGAGCGGTTGAGAAAAGCAGCGGGAATCCAAGAAAACCGTAAAGGAGGAAACTGACTCTAAAGAGAACTGTGACTTTACTGCTCCTGTGTCACTCAAACTCACACCTAAAGGCAGCTGGAGGCATCTGAGCCCAGGGGGAGGTGGACCTGTTAGGCAAATCCATAAATATTTGCTGAACTCATTCATGCCGCTGCTGCTCACACCTTCTTCTGCCTTCTCACTGTGGACTCCCTCGTGCACCTGTGTCTGCTGGCCAAGGACTAGCCCCCAGGCAGCTCTTCTATCTGCATGCCACTGCTGTGGTTTAGGCTCCTCCCAGGCTTTGTCCTATTTCTGCCCCCCTCTGCAGGCTCCACCCACCTCCCCTCCACTCCCCTCCCCTTCCATGCCCACCTGGGCTCTGCCTCTTCTGGCTGCTGCGACCACTCTCATCGCACCACTTCTGGAAGCCTGCTGGCCCTCACCGTCCTCTACCGCACACTTGGACACTTCAGACTTCTCCATGGCCCCTGAAGTGTTTGTTTCCTCTTGCCAGCTGGATCGCTAAGCATTTTCAGGGCAGAAAACACATTTCAGAGCCCTGAGAGATCAAAATCCATGGTTTGTACTGAAATGCATACACACACATGTGCTCACATACATACACCTACATGCACATGCACATGCACATGTATGCATGCACTCCAACACATAAGCACATGCATACATAACACGTATAAGTGTGCGTGTATATATAAAACACACACGCACACTTATATGCACATACACGTGTCTATTGACTGCCTAAAAGTCTACAAAACCTTTATTAGTTTACAGTATCATTTTGACAGTGTTCTTATAACATATTTGAGAAGAATCTGGTTTCTCTTAAAAGGCCAACATGTCAGCCAAAATTGCCCTGCCTTTGACTGAGCGGACCCTTCACCATCAGCAGAGGAAAGCTAACTCGGGCCTCGCCCGGCCCAATTTAAATCACCGTAAATGTCCCAAAATGACCCTGTGAGCAGTGGACTCCCCTTCACATCCAACTTTCAACCTGGAAATGCCTTTCCTCTGGAATTTCCATTTCGAGTGTGAGCCCCAAGAAGGAAGGAACCAACCATTTTTTAAATCAGTTCTGGCCCCGGACGCTGTGGCGGTTGGTTGAGCATCGTCCTGTACACCGAAAGGTCACTGGTTCGATTCCTGGTTGGGGCACATGTCCCCTGGTACAGCAGACAGCCTATCAATGTTTCTCTCTTACATCAGTGCTTCTCTCTGTCTCACCCTCGCCCTCTCTTTCTAAAAATCAATAAAAACATATTTTTAAAAATTCTGTCCCCCAGTGCTGGGAACTACCTGGCCGAGTGTCCAGCGCAATAGATTTTATCAGGTGACCTTGTGAGGGCTGGTGTACGCTGAGACCCCACAAACACAAGCCCTCTTCCCAAAACACTTAGAGAAGCCAGCCATGGCAGCATGAGGAGGGGTGGAGAACACAGGCCCGGTGCCAGACCCCACCCTGTCCCTCAGGCCTGTGACCTCCTGTGTCCCTGGGGCGGGTGGCGCTGGGTCATGGGGCTGCGGTCAGGGCCGCTGCTGCATCCATCCAGGGGAAGGAAGAGCCCTGGCCGAGAGCAGGCCCTCTACCTGCAGAGGCTTCTCCTGATGCGGTTCCCATGACTACACTCTGTTATTATTATTCCCATGGTTATTTGATTTCATTTTCACCTCCCTGACAAAGGGGTAGGCGCTGCTCTCCCTCCGGTGGAGTCTTCTTTAGCGTCTTCTTTCCTCTCCTGCACAGGCTCCCAAGAAACATTTGCAAAATGGCATCATCCGAGGCTACCAAATCGGCTACCGCGAGTACAGCACTGGGGGCAACTTCCAGTTCAACATCATCAGCATCGACACCACCGGGGACAGCGAGATCTACACCCTGGACAACCTCAACAAGTTCACCCAGTACGGCCTGGTGGTGCAGGCATGTAACCGGGCCGGCACGGGGCCTTCTTCTCAGGAAATCATCACCACCACCCTCGAGGATGGTAGGTCCGCTGGGCTGGGCCCAGGCTCCTGGCTTTTTTCCTCCAGGGTTTGTTCTGGTTGGGGTGCTGGATCTCCACAACCTGGCCCCTGCTGGGCTGGCTTTGCAGTGACAGAGGCAGCTGGCCTGCTGGTGGTTGGGGTCTCCATGGGGGAGCTGGCCCTTATTAACTCCAGCACTGCATGAATTGGGTCCCGCCCTTGACAAGTCTGGAGTGCAAAGCCCAAATCCATTTCCTCTCCAGCATCTTTCTCATGCACTTGCAAACAAGAATTGGGCTTTTCCCTCGTAGCACCAGGCTCTCCTGACCAGAATGCAGAAATCCTGTTTTCTAAGAATTTCTCCCAAATCAATGTTCAGGAGGGTTATTTTTTCCCTCTTTCTTTCTTTCTTTCTTTCTTTCTTTCTTCCTTCCTTCCTTCCTTCCTTCCTTCCTTCCTTCCTTTCTTTCTTTCTTTCTTTCTTTCTTTCTTTCTTTCTTTCTTTCTTTCTTTCTTTCTTTCTTTCTTTCTTTCTTTCTTTCTTTCTTTCTTTCTTTTTTTTTTTTTTCTTTTTACGATTGCTTTCTATTTTCAAGCATCTGAGATCAGGGAACACACCATGAGTGGCCTTTGGAGCAAATCTCACGGTGCTGGCGCGCCCCCTAGTGACCATAAGAATTAATTCTCGCTTTTCAGGACAGGGAAGGAAACCTGAAAGCTAGGATTAATGGTAGTGCTTGAAAAGACAGCGCCTCCTGGTGCCCAGAGGCAGGGCGGGCGTTGTGGGTGCAGAGATGAGATGGGGGTTAACTGCAGAATAAGTAGCAGATAGGAAGGCAACAAGCATGCATTGCAATAGCTCTTGTGCAGCTGCCCACGGGATCATGGGTTTGAGGCGTTTCTTTATCAATACACAATGTCCTCTTTGGGAGAAATTGATGGCATCCATTGGGAGTTTCTGACGATCTTTTAGAGAAAGACAAGTCTTAGGTAACTGGGAACTTAAAGACGGGGGCTTTCTCTCCGCCTTCACAATCTTTGCCACATATGCACTGAGCTTATGCTTTGATGCCTATTTTCCTTTGATGCTCGTGGCTCGGTCAGTATTTCGTCTCCTCTCCTACAGGCAGCATTTCAGGTTTGCCTAAGCTCCATAAGGGACAATACTTCAAATGTTTTCCTAACCTGCATCATAGTCCATGTTTTTGATAGATCCTCTGAGTCCCCATTCCATCTCCATGTCCAGCCTCACAGATTGAGAGGCATCTCAGGTTTCTTTTTCCACTGACCTGACTGACCACCTTTACTCCCCAACATACACCGCAACTTCAAAAATAGATGCAGGTCCACAAACCCCTCAAAAAGACCTCATTAACCTGACCTTTCAGGTCTTCAATAATAGAGACATGGAGACACAAATCCAACAACAAGGCGAGATCAGGCCACGGGTGACGCCCAGTAGGAGGCCTTCCAGCTCCTAGCCACTGCTTTCAAATCCCAAACAAAGTGCCAGTCCTCCCACAGTTAAGTCAGAAGCTAAGCCTTCTCCGGGCCCATGCTTCAAATGCAGCAAGGGAGGATCTAACAGTTTTAGTATTGAAAGGGGGCTGCGGGGGTAGATGGGGCAGAAAAATAAGCTATGATGACATGCCTTTTTTTTTTTTTTAATACTTCTCAGGAGCTGGACTTCCAATTTACATCCCAGATTTTACTAAAGGGAGGGGACATGTGGTACAAAGTAAATGCAACTTAAAGCCATAGCTTACAGGAGTGATGGCACTACACCAGACAAGCACTGGCCTTCACTCACACAGTAAGATCCTGAGTGTTCACAGCTCCTCAGGCCTGGGGCGGCCTCCTTAGAGTGAAGTAAGGGAAGAGAGACTGTGATAGTCTATTAGGACATATGTGTAAACACATGATATTCTACTGAGTTGCCTATAATACTTGTACAGGGGGAATAGCATTCAGTGTTCCTTAATTCTGGGAATCGAGAGCAGTTGTTTTCTTTGGCTTTCCCATTGATACATGAAACTAAGGTTGCTGATTCGGTATTGCTCTGCTAATAAAACCACCTACCATCATTACAGACTCTCATTATTTCATTCCAGTGCCCAGCTACCCCCCTGAAAACGTCCAAGCCATAGCAACATCACCGGAAAGCATATCCATTTCCTGGTCCACGCTGTCCAAGGAGGCGCTGAACGGCATCCTCCAGGGCTTCAGAGTCATCTACTGGGCCAACCTCATGGACGGAGGTGAGAGGGTGAACCGGCGGCCTTGTGTTTGCCCCAAAAGATACGCAATGGGATTTGCAGACCCGGGTCCCCATGTGGGTTCGGGTCCCCATGTGGGTTCAGGACATGGCGGGCGTTTCTTTATCATTGAACAGCTTCCTCTTTTCCCCGCCTCCTTCTGTTCCTATCTCCTATTCAGTGTGTTAATAGGTGTGTTTAGCTCTTTTTAAAAATATATATTTTATTGATTTTTTACAGAGAGGAAGGGAGAGAGAGAGTTAGAAACATAGATGAGAGAGAAACATCGATCAGCTGCCTCCTCCACACCCCCTACTGGGGATATGCCCGCAACCAAGGCACATGCCCTTGACTGAAATCAAACCTGGGACCTTTCAGTCTACAGGCTGACGCTCTATCAACTGAGCCAAACCGGTTTCAGTGTGTTCAGCTCTTTACGGCATCACGTACCCCACAAAAGTAACTGGGGGTATAGGAGGGGACGGAGCGTGGGAAATGTAGGCATAGGTGTGTTTTCCTAATTATTAGTACCTGTGTCAAACCTCTGCAGGCAGCACCAAACCTTGGTCTGTATTTAGAAAGTTCCACGTGATGTAGTTGCTAATAGGTTGGCCTCTTTCTCTCCAAAGGAACTCAGCAGGGCAACGTCCTAAGTTCCCAGGTGGCCTCCAGGGGGGTCAGAGGAATGGAGGATGCCTTGAGGGGGACGCCATTGCCCCCTGAGGAACCATCATATCCATGTTTGCATCCTCTTCTTCCTGTTTCTCATCCTCCTTCCCCTCCCCCTGCTGCTTTTTCCTCATTCTTCTTGTTTCTTTATGTTAGTTTTTCCTTTCAAATTTTAGTACAGAAAGTTTGGGGCCAGATGTTTCTTAGGTCAAATACATGTGGTGACTTTGCTTTCAGACGGTGGGTGTCCCTGGGCCAGGCTGATCCCCCTCGATGGGCATGATAGGTGTCCACCTGCATGGTGGCCTACCAAGAAGGCTCCTAGGTCTGCTCACTGAGTATGAGCCAAGATTTTGGAGACCCACACCCACATCTTCCACTGCTGCACCCCTGCCTCTGGACCTCACTTCCTCCTGCACCCCTGTCCCCGGGCCCCACCTTCTCCTGCATCCCTACCCCAAGGCCCTGCCTCCTCCTGGACTCTTACCCCAAGGCTCTGCCTCCTCCTGCACCCCTGCCCTTGGGCCCTGCCTCCTTTCTGGCCTGGGGTGTCTTTCAGTCCCTCGGAGTGGGTGTGGCCTCCTGGTGCACACTCTCCTGAGTTTGAGAAAACATCTGAGCCCCTAGATACACCCCACTCCTGCTCAGGACCCCGGGCCTGCTCTGCCAAGCAGGTAAATGGCCCCAGCAGCTCTCCTATTGATCCCAGGAGGGAAGGAGCAGAGGATGGCGATTTGCACAGTCCCTAGCAGTGTCCAACCCTCAGCTAGTTCTGTCTGTGGCCAGACTTGCTTCTCTGGCTGAGACTGAGTCTCGGTTCCTTCCATGCCCAGCATAGCCCCTGCTGAGCTCCAGGCACTGGGAGGCATTCTGTAGAGCCACCTGCTTGCCCTGCAGCAGACTGGTTCGCTGAGCATCTGCTCCGTGCTGGACGCATCTCCGCACTGAGGATGCAGCACCCACCGGGGGTGTTCCAGACAGGGGAGCGAGGGAGGATCTCCGAATGTACACCCACCAGCCCAGCAGTGCACAACCAGTCCTCGGGCAGGTTCAAGTACATGATTCTCCCACAACCTCACTCTCTCCTCCCAGACATGCTTCTACAAATCCCACAGATATAACATTAAAAACAAAAACGTGCCACAGTGTCTATGGTATTGAGGCGAAGCTGTAGGGTATCAGTGCATAGACCTGATCTGGTTCCCACTCCTCATCTTGAACAAGACAAAACTGAGCCCCTAACACTCCCCTAAAGACAGCGTGACCCTACAGTTACTCATTTTCTTCTTATTGGAAACATTTCCAGAGTCCAGTGAGGACTCTCCATTCGTACTGCCACATGTCACTCATCTTTGCCAACCCTGCCTAAGTATCTTAAGTCCCGTGATGGACGATGCGGCTTACTAGTATATGGTTCCGTCAACTTGATGCTCTTAAAAGTTTAAAAATTTGGATATTCAAACACATAATCTTAATAAATGATGCTTGGGTATGCAGAGTGTTCCAAATACTGTTAGTCACTGCATGAAGGTCAAAGTGATGTGCTTCATACCCAGTGGAGAAGCCCCACACTCACCTTTGAGAAGATGAGACAGAAACCCTCCGAACAGAAACCCACTCACCAGCCCTCACGCCTTCCCTGCCACCTACAGAAGGCGCCATCCATCAGTGAGCAGGTGCTCTCATGGAATTCCTGGGTGCTTTTGCACAAGCTCCTCAGGCTGCGGTCCTGAGTTTCCCGTGGATGAAGAACATGTAATGACTGTGTAGAGATCTATACCCACTGATTCTTGAGGACACATTGCACACACACTCACTCACACATTCACACATACACACTCACACTCACACATCTGCACACAGTTCATACACTCAGTCACACATACTCTCACTCACACTCACACTCACGCACACACTCAGACATGCCTGGAGAGGCTGAGGTGATTACCACCACTGTGATTAGCAATTGCCCCGAAGGTTTCCAAAAATCTGTGTGAGACAGCAACTTGCTATTGCTAATGTGACCAGATAAAATAAAACTGGTTCCCGTATCTTTGATAGCATAGGCTAAATCGCAGGATGCCTGTGATGTGTCTGAATATTTCATCATAATCAGAAAGCTTAGTAACGCTGAGGCCTGACAGAGCAATTCCTCTAAGACTGCCAGGAAAACTGCAGATTCTGAAGAGTCACCACTTCCATCTGAATCTGAGCTCCTTCTCATCCCCTTTGTCTTCAGGACAAAGAGGGTGGATTCTAACAGGAAGTAGCACACAGACACCATCCCCAGTACTGCTGTGGTGGGGGGCGGCTCCAGAGCAGTTACTCCCAGCCCTATTTGATTTTCTGCCTTAAAACACTTGGAGAATAAGAAAGGGTATACATCAAGACATACAAAGTTCATTTCAAAATATAACTAAAAATAGTTTTGGGTAAAAGAAGTAGTGTGCCTTCTGGATATATTTTTTATATTCCTTTCATATCATTTTACTCTGATAACGAATGGAACACTATTCTCTCCTTCTCTTATGTATGCTTTTAAATGACACTGTGGAGGCTGTGAGAGGTGGATGATAGGAATCCGTGTCTAAGCCATAAAAGAGAAGCAGAGCTTTTAGAATGGGGACTGAAGCACGCAGCCTGGCAGCTGGCTTCTTCATGACTTCCCTCCTATTGCCTCTGTATCTGCTGACTGAGGAGGGCCTGCTGCCAGGAAACACGCTCCACGAGGGAGGGAGGGGTGTGTGCACGGAGTGGGTCTGGCAGGCAGAACCACCTGCGGATGGTTTTGAACGAGGGCTTTGACTGCAGTCACATTCCTGGTTCATGATAAATGAGTTTGAAACAATACGAACCCCAATATGAATAAACATGCAAATATGAATTCTCATTAGTATAGTAATTTACGAGGAGATGTGATTCTTTGGTGTAATTGCTGCTCTTTCAAAAGACCAGGCATGCCCTAGCCAGTTTGGTTCAGTAGATAGAATGTATGTCTGTGGACCAAAGGGTCCCAGGTTTGATTCTGGTCAAGGGCACATGTCTTAGTTGCATGCTCCTCCTGACCCTTGCCCTGATTGGGATGTGTGCAGGAGGAAACCAGTCAATGTGTTTCTCTCACCTCAGTCTTTCTGTCTTTCCCTCTCTCTTGCACTCTCTCTAAAAATCAATGGAAAAACATCCTCAGGTGAGGATCTACACTAGGGGTCTTCAAACTACGGCCCGCGGGCCACATGCAGCCCCCAGGGGAGTCTGATCCTGCCCGCCAGGTTTTTTGGGCAGTGAACGCAGCCGAGGTGTTACAGTAGGAATTAGTAGTTCATATAGTCCGGCCCTCCAGCTCTCTGAGGGACCGTGATCTGGCCCCCACTTTAAAAAGTTTGAGGACCCCTGATCTACACTAAGAAACATGCAAATTTACCATCACTCCGCTATACTAAACCACACCCACCAGCCAATCAGGAGCAAGTATGCAAATTAACCCAACCAAGATGGCAGCTGGCCATGGAGTTGGAAGAAGCAGGAGGCTTGGGTTGCCCTGGAAATGAAGGAAGCCAAGCTTCCGGCCCCTCCTGGCTGGCCCTGGACTCCGCTCAAGGCTACAAAGTTTCAATTATAGAAGATAAATAAATCTCAGATACCTGTTTCCATCCTCTCAGGATGTCTGACTGCTGATTATAGGGCCTAAACCAGAAGTCGGACACCCCTCTTACAATCTGGGACTGCTGGCTCCTAACTGCTCACCTGCCTGACTGCCTGATCACCCCTAACTGCCCTCCCCTGCTGGTCTGATTCCCTTTAACTGCTCTCCCCTGCCAGCCTGATTGCTCCTAACCACCTCTGCCTCGGCCCCACCACATGGCTTTGTCCGGAAGGATGACTGGAAGGTCTCATGGTCTAATTAACATATTACTATTTTATTAGTATAGATAATATGATAGGAACAGACCTGTGTTCCCCCAGAATGGACCTGACCTTCAGAGGGGAGCATCTTTCACCCTTGTGGGTCGAACAGTTGTTGGCTATTTGCATGCAGAATGCTACTCCCATGAGCAAACAGTTTTCTCCTTTCCACAAGCATCTGTTGAGGTTTCCAAACTGTGGCCTCCCAAATCTGCATCCCTTTGGCCTCCCCAGAAGACACTGGGGTAAATGTGTCTTGAGGGGACTGCCTTTCTTGCCCTGCTTCTTCCCCTCCCCTCTCACCCCCGCCCCCCCCAGCAAAGCATACTGCCCCCAGAACTCATCCACAATCTGTTCAAGATGCCGGCAGGCCTTTAGCTCATGTTTGGGTCCAAGGCTGTGTCTATGCCCCAACACCCCTCAGGTGCCCATTTCTGCACTTCCCTTCCCTCCCTCACCACACACAGGGCTCCCGGCATGTGTGTAACAAGCCTCAGTTTCCCCCCCACCCACACACACACACACACACACACACATTATTTTACATTCAGCATTTCTCCACATCAACTCTGCCTTGTGGTGACCACCAAAAGCACATTGCACAGTCATCATAACCACCAATAGGTGGTCTTAACCTCTGAACTACTGTGCACTATTCTAGAAGGATGGAGGGAAGAAAGACAAGGATCAGGAAGAGGAAACCAGGCCGAAAGCCCATGTAATCCGGCCGATGTGACAGTTCCACAGAGTGCTCGTGGCCACGTGGCTGGGATCGTGGACTGTGGCATTAGGCCAGGCACTGTGGTTCCGCAGCCCATACTCCCAGCAGCTGTGCCAGGCTCCGTGACCTTAGGCAAGGTTTTGGTCCTCTCTCTGCCTCAGTTTTTCTCCCACAAAATGTAGCAATAATAGAGTTCGTGTAATGGGTGGGTTAGCATGTGTACCTAGAAGAGAGCTGGCTCCTAGGGAGCGTGTGGCACGTCAGTTATCTGCACTGAGGCGAGAAAGAGCAGGAGGAACAGATGGCAGTCTATCGCTTTCTAAATGGATGTAAAATTGGCCTTTGTTCTGCCAGCCACCTGTGGGAATCCCTTTCACATCCCACATGGTTCAGAGTTCCGGTTCAGGGTTCGGGTTCTGCAGAAAGGTGCACACCAATGAAAAGAGACTAGAAAAGTATTAATTTGGGAAAAATGGGTGCCAGGTGGGAGCCCACCACTAGTGGGAGGACTACACACTGCTCTGGCCTTGCCATCCCTTTTATTGAGACTTTGGGAGACACCCACAGCCCTTGGGCAGGGAACTCCAGTAACAGAAATACATAAGACAACAGAGGTGGAGGCTGCTTCAGCTAACAATGTTTCAACTAGACAGTGACGAACTACCTCTGACCTTTCAGAGCAATGAAGGTTGTTGACAATGATCAGTTTCCAGCACCACCCAAGAAAGAACCCCTAGATCTCCACTCTCACCATTCTCACGGGCACACAGGGTTGCAGATGGTCCCAGAGGGTCCACAGGTGGCCACTTTCCCAGGGGCGAGCCAGGCCTCGTGCCCCTCTCTCCTGCACTGGCCCCTCCGTAGGTGGCTCATTTCAAAACCTGAACACCCTGGAGGCATTCACACATCACTGAAAGTTTTCTCAAATTGCCACGTATCATATGCCTGAGAGCAGAGAGCAGAGCGTCCCACCTCTGAATATTATTAGCTGATGCCACTCCAGAAAAAGAAGCGTTTTGAGCTTAGACCTACCTTCTGATATCTCAGCGTGTCACTTCTGCAGGCATGCTGGGAGGGTTCGCTCCAGGTGACAGGAGTTGGCTGGGCCACCTCCTCTCAGCTCAGAGATAGGGAAGAACTTAGGTGCTTCAAGACACGTGTCTTTGGCCTTAGCCGGTTTGGCTTAGTGGATAGAGCATCAGCCTGCGGACTGGAGGGTCCAGGGTTCAATCCCAATCAAGGCCACGTACCTCAATTGCAGGTCCTGCCCCAGGAGGGGCACATGTGGGAGGTAACCAGTCAATGTGGATGTTTCTCTCTGCCTCTTCCCCTCCCCTTCCATTCTCTCTATAAATCAATGGGAACATATCCTCGGTTGAAGACTAACAAGACAACAACAAAAGGTACATGTGTTTTTGTCTCAGAGTAGGTTTAAAAACAAAAACAAAACAACTTGCAGAGATTTGTATTTTGAAATGATGCTTTGTTTACCAGCACAATGGTATGACTGCGGACACGTGTGTCCAAACTCACTGAAATGTACACATTAAATATGTGCATTTTTTAAAAAAATCAATTACAGTTGCCATACAGTATTATCTGAGTCTCAGGTACACAGCTTCGTGGTTAGACATTCATACACCTTTTGAGGTGAGGAGCATGACAAGCCCAGTGGCCATCTATCACATGCATGGTCATTGCCCAGAAGCTTCTATGAACAGTGGGAAATGTATCCACAGATGGGCGATGTGGCCCTCGGCTTTCTGGGTCGGTGTGGGGGCCATGCGTGAGAGCCACTGCCCAAGGACTTTGTGAGAGAGGCCACGTGGGGCTGGCCTAGGTCTTAACACTTAAGCTGGGGTGAATTGCTGTTTTTCAGACCCAGGTCCCTGGCAGAGTGAGCTTTTCCACATGGAGAGGCTGTCCCTTTGGATGATGTTGGGGTGTGACACACGGAGGCGCATGGCTGGCACTGGGCATCACGCACCGCGCCGGGAAGGCACATGCCCACACCATGGTAACAGATCGTGTCTTCTTGTCCTCCAGAGCTGGGCGAGATCAAGAACGTCACCACCACGCAGCCTGCGCTGGAGCTGGACGGGCTGGAAAAATACACCAACTACAGCATCCAGGTGCTGGCCTTCACCCGCGCCGGCGATGGCGTCCGCAGCGAGCAGATCTTCACCCGCACCAAAGAGGATGGTGAGACATGGGCGGTGTGGGTGGGCCACTCAGTTTTGGGTGTATATTTTAAATATATTTTTTTATTGATTTCAGAAAGGGAGAGAAACAATCATTGACCGGCTGCCTCCTGCACGCCCCACACTGGGGATCGAGCCCACAACCGAGCATGTGCCCCACCTGGGAATCGAACCCTGACCTCCTGGTTCATAGGTTGACACTCAACCACTGAGCCACACCAGCCAGGAAGCTGAGTTCTGTCTGAAAGGCCAGGAGACAGCAGGATCCTGCCAAGTGGCAGCGTTCCCGGCCTGAGCTATTATTGGGAAAGCAGGGCCACAGGGCTCACCTTAACTCCCAGCCCAGCCTTTGGCTGCCCTCCCCAAACCTGCCATCAGGATTCAGACCATCTGCTTCCGATTGTCCTTATTGATTTACCCATTGTCTCTCTCTTCCCCTATAATTTCTTGTTGGCCACGTATTATTTTAAGCAAAAACGCCTTTTATTCCTAGAGCCGTAAGGCTTGCTGTACCTGTTTTGTGTGCCATTAGGATAATTTTAGGGTCTCTTCAGCCATTAAGTGTAAGCTCCGATCATTGCCATCCTTCCACTTGAAAGTTACGTCATGATCTAAGACCTATTATTCTGTGCCAGCTTCAGAATCGCTTTAGAATAAGCCCTTAATTTGAGAGCTTCATGCTATTTTTTTTTAATTTCTTGCAAGAATTCATGATGGGTTAGTAAAACTAAATCACAGTGCATTTCATTTCAGACCATTAATTCTTGCCAGTTCTCCACATTTGGACTTGGTTATGTGACGATTTTCCAAAGCTACAAACATTACATGACAAACAGTTCTTTGTATTATCCTAAGGGAAACTCTGAGGGGCCTAATTCAAGCCAATTTGAAGAAGGTTCAAGTTCTAATAATCTAGGAATCACAAGAAGAATAGTCTCCACCTTCACAAAGGAAGGAGCAAATGATGTCAAATTGATTCCCATTTGGAATCAACCAAATCAAATCCCAGAGTTGTACCAGAGAAAGGGTTGAGATGAGCTCAGGGTGCCTGAGTTCAGTGCTAGTTTGGCTCTGTGACTTGTTTGTCTTCTCTCCAGGGCTCTGTGCCCCAGGCTGGGTGGGGTGGGGTGGGGTGGGAGCATCATCACCCATCGTCTAGGACCTGTCATGTGCTGGCAGGTGTGATGTCTGTACAACCTGTTCACCACATAAAACATCTAACATGCCCTTGCTTTAGCCCATATCCATCCTGTGGCATCAAAGCCAGGGACTCATGAGCTGAGACCTGGGCAGACTCTTCTCTTCAGCATTTCTGTCTCCTCACAACATGTCCCTGACATCCACAACCTGCTGTCTTCCACCTCACTTTGCTCTGAACTTAGCAAATCTGGCCCTGCTCCGCCAAGCAGTCCCATCCCTCCACCTCACGCATTATTCTTACTGTCTCTCTAGCCTTCCTGTACCACAGGACCCGCAGACAAGTTAAGCCTTAGTAGCTTTTACTTTTCTAGAAGTCATGAATATTCCTTCCCAGGAATGTGCAGGTGTCAGCCAGTTCTGCTCAAAGGAATCAGATTATTTAGAGAAATCTCAGGTCAAAATGCACTGCCATGAGGAAATCTCGCATTAATAGAGAGATCTACAAAGAGTGAAGACAGCTCTTGTTTAATTTTTAATAAAAGGTAACAGATGGAGAGCCATGTCTAGATGCTGCCTGTGGGACTCTGGACACCTTATCTAACCTTCTCCGACTGTCTTCATGTACAAAATTTCCATAACGATCAGACAGAATTAAACATAAAAAGTGAAGTGATGTGTGCAAACACCTAGTTTGACACATGGTGGGATGGTCCTTGACACGAGATAGTTGATTATTTGATCTCAGCTCCTTCGGAGCAGGGGCGGAGCACTCTTTTGCATTGCTAAGCAATAACATGAATGTCACTGGAATTATTATTTCAAGAGCAAGTGGATCAGCAACAGGAGTCTTGACACCTGCAATTTTCAGGAGAATGAACAAACATCGACTAAGAAGGGGAGGCTCTCCAAACTCCTCAGTGACTGGTGGTCATTTCGGATCAATTTTTAATGAATCCTCCAGTTTTATAAATCATGGCGCTCTGTCTCAAAACTTGACCCTGAGACCCAAAGTCTAGTTTGCCAATCAGGAATTGTCTGCTTTGGCATCCAGGGCTGACAGTGTGTGGAGATGTGATTGATTGTGGAGGGCCCTGCCTCTAGTACACCAGTTTCCCCAGGGACGGGGGCCATGTATGCTGGTGCGTGGGACAAGCAGTGATGCAGAACTGAGTGTCAGTGTTTACTCGGGATAAACCATCAGCTGCTTTTAAAGAGGAAGCAGAGCAGAGACTAGGCGGAGAAGAGAAAAACTAGTATAATAACGAAATGATCTCCCAGGCGCACCTGGAAAGCTCACTGGCTCAGAAACAGTAAAGAACTGTTCCAGGCGCCCTTATAGCCTCCGTATCTAATGTAAATAGACATATGGGCAGTTTCTAGAACTGAATTCAATGTTGAGTCTGATTGAAAGAAGAAATAAGAGTGAATTATGCTTCAGAAAATTAAGAATATGGATCCTGTGTATTACTCTACTATGGGGTCTTATAGTTTTGAAGTTTGGAATGCATTGTTGGCTTCAATTAAATTATGAAAAGATGTAGATAAAATTCCAGTAAAATAGTAATCACCAATATTAATGAAGCGTTCCTCAGTAAAGCACGTGCCCCTGCCTGGGCCTGATCACCAAGACCAGAACAGTGATCATGGCAAACACAAGGCTGAAGGAAGTGTCTGTACGGCACTCACTCAGACTCCTGTCAGACTTTAGACCAAGGCGATAGTTTTTCAGAACCACAACTTTGATGGCTGACGTGACGACACATTAGTAGAGGCCTTAACTGTCTAGATGCGTGTTCTATGTTCTAGAACAGCTTACCACAAACTTGGCTCCTGAAAACACACACCACCCATTTCCATGGGTCAGGGTGTGGCTCTGGGCTAGCCAGGTCCTCTGCCCAGAGACTGTGTTCTCACCTGAGACAGCCCCCTCACACACCCCGCCCTTGCCCCAAAGCTCACCAGTTGTCGGCAGGATCGGCTTTATGGTTTTAGGGCTGTGATCATCTGAGCTCCCAGAGGCCTCCTGCCATTGCCTATTCCATGGCCCCTCCATGGCAGGGG
The DNA here is from genome assembly GCF_964339955.1 of Pipistrellus hanaki. NCBI lineage: Eukaryota > Metazoa > Chordata > Mammalia > Chiroptera > Vespertilionidae > Pipistrellus > Pipistrellus hanaki. The sequence goes on along the minus strand of NC_140504.1, from coordinate 4,550,263 downwards.
ACCTTATAGGCCCTGAGACCCGACAGAAAGAACGCCAAACCCTAGATGATCGTGTGACAAGGTTCTGGGCTGGGAGGAGAGGCCACTTCCAGGGACTAAAATGACACCCGAGCCAGGAGGAGCCCGCCCAGCGACCAGGCATGTCCAGAGGAGGTCTGAAGGACCTCCACCCTGCACCTCGCCAAGTGGACAGGGGGCAGCAGGAAGGGAATTTAGATGCTGGCTTTTGCAGACAGGAGGTACCTGTGTCATCCCCTGAGGGGGGCCAGGAGGAAGTCAGGCTCCGGAGAGGAGGCGGGGAGCCTCGGGGGACCTGGCAGGTCTGAGGTGCCTGTGATGAGAGCGGAGGTGTCGTGTCAATGGGTTTGGGAGCGACATCAGCAGCGCAGGAGGGAGGGCCCGGCGACTGGGAAGACAAGGAAGAATGGTTTCCCGCAGCTGCCTCTTCCCTTCTGCCCGTCAGGTCCCAGTCAGACATTCACTCAACAACGGGCACCAACTCACCAAAAATGCCAATGCCTGCCTATGCCTTTGTAAGAAAAAGCACTTTTCCAAACTGTCATCTGACAATAAGGAATGTCTTAAGAAAATATGTCCTGGACAGACTGCCGCCCACCGTCTGACTTAGCAGCATTCTTGCTAAAGCAGAGCTCTTAGAGGTCATGTCCAAGGTCAGGGCTTAGAGGGCCTCAGGGAGAGAACCTTTGTCAGCTCCATGGCTGCTGTAACCAACTGACAGATGTACTGTCTCCTTGTTCTGGTGGCCAGAAGTTCAAAGTCAAGGCGAGGGCAGGGCTCCAGGCCTGTCTCTCGCCACCTTCTCCCTGTGTCTTCACATCGTCCCTCTGCTCCCGTCTGTGTCCACATTTGCCTTTTTCTAATAAAGACACCGGCCACATTGCATCAGGGTCGCCCTAGCAACTGCATTTTAACTCGATCGCCCCTCTGATGACCCCATCTCCCAATGAGGTCCCCTCTGACGTCCCGGGGCCAGAGCCGTACCCCTTGGATTTTGAGGGGACACAGTCCAGCTCCTTGGAAAGCTGAGCGGGGAGAGTGGGTCCTGGCAGGCAGGGGGGCCTGGGCACAGGTGGGGGCCCCATTTCCGTGGCTGAACGCACGCTCTTGTGTCCAGTTCCAGGTCCTCCGGCGGGCGTCAAGGCGGCGGCGGCCTCCGCCTCCATGGTCTTTGTGTCCTGGCTGCCCCCACTCAAGCTGAACGGCATCATCCGGAAGTACACCGTGTTCTGTTCGCACCCCTACCCCACAGTAAGTTGGTAAATAGCCAGGTGCCTAAGCGTCTCCGCCACAGCTGCCAGGGCTCCTCGGGGACAGGTCCGTCCCTTTGTCCCCTGCCTACTTGGTTCTTCCCCGGTGGTTTGCTCTTTCCTGTTATCTCCACACACAAAGCAACATCCTGCCTTACGCCTCGTTTGGCAATACACATCTAAGTCATTTTAAGGGGCACAATTGTCTGGAATTATTGTTTATTTGGTGACTTCCCCCAGAACTGCCAGCTGGCTTATCAAAATCAAAACCCAGAGGCCTTAATTGTGCCTTCATTGAGAGTCAGTGGACACCACCTATTGATTTTGCTGTTGGATTCGTTGTTAAACGTACTTCCCGCATTTTCTCCTTTCCCTACCCTCCCTCCCTCCTGTGCCCCACCTCCTTCCCTCACTTCCTCCCCTCTCCATTCCTCCCCCACGAAGAAGCCAGCAGGCACATAATGTTGGCCTAGAGAGGGACTGCAATGAGGCTCTGGGACCCTCCCAGTTATAATAGTCAGCTTTGCTCATTGCAAATGAATGAAAACTTAAGAGTACAAAATAGTTCCAAAGTATGGGATTTATTATTGCTAATATTACTACCATTGAAGAAACCCTATAAAGTTCAGGTGTTTCTTAAACCAGATATAAAAGAAAAATTTTAGAGAAAAGAAAAGGAAAAATGGTTCATCAATATTTATGATGTTTTCATGCAAGTTTTTATGACATTTTTTTTAGGTAGGTAACCATTTCTTATCCTTTTTTCTACCTCCTTGCGGGGAAGAAGCTAGCAGGGCCCAGAGAACACCAGCATCTACCTCCCTCTGACTCTGTCATCCCACTCTGGTCTTCATCTCTAACCTAGAAGCCTCCACATGACTTATTTGAAATTAGTCCTGAGAGACTGAGGCTTAGATGAGCGAGAGGACCAAGCCCCCACAAATGCCAATCACTAAAACAGGAAGAGTTGCCCTAGTGCAGTGGTCAGCAAACTCATTAGTCCACAGAGCCAAATATCAACAGGACAGCGATTGAAATTTCTTTTGAGAGCCAAAATTTTTAAATTTAAACTTCTTCTAATGCCATTTCTTCCAAATAGACTTGCCCAGGTCATAGTATTTTGTGGAAGAGCCACACTCAAGGGGCCAAAGAGCTGCATGTGGCTCACGAGTCGCAGTTTGCCAACCACAGCCCTAGCCTGTTTGGCTCAGTGGATAGAACGTCGGTCCACAGACTGAAGAGTCCTGGCTTCAATTCTGGTCAAGGGCACGTACTTCAGTTGCAGGCTCCATCCTGGCCCTGGTCCCGGTCATGCCAGAGGCAACCCATCAATGTGGCTCTCTCACATTGATGTTTCTTTCTGTGTGTCTCTTCCCCTCCCTTCCACTCTCTCTAAATAAAAAAATAAAATAAAATAAAGGAAAAATGTCCTCAGGAGAGGATTAACAAAAAACATTTAAAAAAAATTTTTTTAAAAAGTAAGAGGTACTAGTATTTTGAAATCATGATCAAACAGTATGTAAAATGGAATAGAAATTATTTGCCTGGGGATTTCCAGTTCTTTCTAAGCCTGAGATTTGACCCCGCCCCCCAGTCCCTCCTGACAAGACCCTTTCAAAGTGTGACAGTCATGAGGTCAAGCCCACCAGACAGGTGGGCAATGAAACTGAACGTCTCACCTCCCTGACCTCTCACCACCGCCAGCAGCGGCCTCTGTGCCGCCTTTTGGCCACATGAAAACCCCTGCAGCTCGCAGCTCGAGGGATGTGATTGCCAAGTGCCCGTGGTCTCTGGGCAGCCTCCGTGGGGTGACGTAATCCCAGGCCGGTTTCACTCCCTCAGGAGGCTCCTTGCTGTTCACCTACTTCCAACATCGCTTAAGAGCACGGAGCCTATCCTCCTGATAGACTTTATTTTTAGAGCAATTTCAGTTGACAGCAAAATTGAGTGGGAGGTGCAGAGTTCCCATACAAGGCCTACTTTTAGATTAAAAATACCATTATAAGTAAAGATCAGGGAGAACTAAGGCACTTCCCTTCAGTGGTGAACATGTGAAAATACCATCTGTTATTCTAGGGAGAGGTTAATGGAATAAACAAGAAATTTTAAATTCCTAGAAATGATCACCTCTCCCCAGTCTTTGGTTTCTATACATTAATGATAAGTCAGAAAACCGGATCTATCAGATTTCTGGAGGTTTTTCCGCATCTGCCTATGTGTCAGGATGACCACCAGAGGGCAGTCCTCACTAGCGCTGTGTATTTTCCCTGCTCCTCCATCGGAGATGTTTTCTCTCTCAGATGATGTGCTGGTTGAATGTAGCACATGGGAGGGTAACTGGGGACACAGCATGCCCTGTCAGCTCATATTCTTTATAAGCATCCCGCAGCCGACCTCCTTGTGGGTGCGAATTCTTTCTCGAGGTCCCCAATTCACCTCCCCTCCTTGTAAAAGGATGTTGCTACAAGACACAGGCTGTTTTCTCTCACTTGAAAAAGACATTTTATAATCATGCATCTGTTCTGTGGTGTCATCTCAGTTGAACTTAGTAAAAGATATTAGAATTTGAACCTTTGTGTGTGGCCAGACAAGAGCTTGTGCATTCTTGCAGAGACTGGTTGTCTGGCAGTAGAACCAGGTACACATGGATCTCACCGTGACGGGGGGGAAAATGCAATGAGACATCCGACTCCCCGGTCAGAGATTTGAACAGAAAACCAGGGACTCCTCCACACAGGTTTTGGACCATGGCTATTAATTTGAACATGTAACAGTCTGAATTGTTCACACACTATGATGGTAATAGACATCCGAAGAAGTGAGCTGACCTTATTGGCTAACTTAGTACTGAGTGAACACAGTAGCTAAGTTGATTTTCTCTCCAACACTCTCCCTACATAAAAACAGTCTGTGAAAAAAAATTTCCTGTGCACCGAAAGGTTGCTGGTTTGAGTCCTGGTCAGGGCACATGCCCAGGTTTCAGGCTCTGTCCCTGGTAGGGAGCATGCAGGAGGCAGCTGATCCATGTTCCACTCTTAATAGATGTTTCTCTCTCTCTCCCTCTCTGTTACTCTCTCTCTTTTTAAAAATCAAATTTTAAACGGTTTTTTAAAAATCACTGGCTAGAATTCATCACAGGACCTCACCAACCCCATGGAAACCAGGAAATTCAACCCTGATATGTCCCCAGAAGACAAGAAAACCAGAATGCTTGGAGACTGCTCTAATCACAACCATGGGAGTGTGATGATAAAGGATGGAGTGTTTTTCTTAAATTCCTATTTCTAAGGTGGGGGGTTGAGGGTACCAGAGATTGTCACCATTCTGTGTGATGTGGCAAAGCACACAACAGTGGTATATGCACAGCACAAGAGCATAAGCAATAGGGTCAGAGATGGTTTCATGAGACTTATGTACAGCCCTGGCTTGTAGGAGGGACAGAATTGTACCTCATGAAGGGTTTTATGACCAGAGGAAATAGCACCCTCAACATTACATTGGATCATGAGAGTGCTCTCTCTGAAACAACTTATTTTTTCAATTACAGCTTACATTCAATATTATTTTGTACTAGAGGCCCAGTGCATGAAATTTGTGCAGGGGAGGGAGTGACCCTCAGCCTGGCCTGCACCCTCTTGCAATCCAGGACCCCTTGGGGGATGTCCGACTGCCACCCTGTGGGATCAGGCCTAAACCAGCAGTCAGACATCCCTCTCACAATCTGGGAACACTGGCTGCTAACCACTCACCTGCCTGCCTGCCTGATCACCCCTAACCACCTCTGCCTTGGCCCCCGCTGCAGTGGCTTCATCTAGAAGGACTTTGGAATGACATCCGGAAGATGATTTGGCTTTCTAGTCTAATTAGCATATCACGCTTTTATTATTACAGATTAGCTTCAGGTACACAGCGTAGTGGTTAGACAATCCTTTTCAGTCCTCTCCCTCCTTTCACTCCCACCACCATCCCCTTGGCTCAAGTCTTCAGCGAGGACCCAAACTAGGTCAGGAGCCTAGCCCACCATCCACATCGCTGTCAGGGTCACTCTTTCAAGTTCTCGATCTGACCACATTGCTCCCTGTGCACATTGCTTGACCTCCCCCTTTTTAGCTAAAAAAAAATGTTCAAAATCTCCAAGATAACCTGTACAGATTTCCTCCAACTCCTGCCCCGCCTCATATTCTACTAAGCTTCCCCATCCAATACCTGAGCTATGCCATGTCTCGTGTGTGTGTGTGTGTGTGTGTGTGTGTGTGTGTGTGTGTGTCTGAGTCTGTGTATTTGTGAAAGTGTGTGTCTGTGAGTGTCTTTGAGTATGTGTGTGATTGTGTGTCTGTGTGTGTGTGTGTGTCTGTGAGTATGTGTATTTGTGAAAGTATGTGTGCCTCTATAAGTGTGTAAGTGTGTGTGTGTGTGTATGTGTGTGTGTCTGAGTGTGTGTGTTTGTGAAAGTGTATGTCTGTGAGTGTCTTTGAGTGTGTGTGTGTGTGTGTGTGTGTGTGTGTGTTTTGGGTCTCCTTGTCTTTTCCCTTTCATTCTCCCATGTAAAAATGCTTATTGTTAAGGCTCAACTTAAATCCTATATTCCACCATTTTTTAATTCTTTCCATACTTCAGTCACTCTGTGATAAATACTTTACGCCTGTGGTTTCCTATCTTCTTTAGTCACAAGGCACAGTAGGGAGTAGATTTTATAGTCACAAGCCAGAACACACCCACACAACAAAGCTCCGCAAACAAAACTTACCTTCCTGTACGTGATGCACTCTGATATTTTCTGTTCCACTGGAATTTTATTTTCTTTTGTGAGTGATTACCATGACCCACTAAATTGCTTCTGTGACCCACATTTTTTAAAATCACGGCTTCCCATCTGTTAATCCTGATGATACTTGATGCAGGAGCGGTTGTTAGCATTGTCTTCACTGTAGTGGAGGGAGAAGCACAGTCTGGCCAGAAGCATGCAGCTTAGCAAGACAAAGCCAGGGTCCGCCATCCACAGGCTTCTGGGCTCAGAGGCCTGGCTCTTCACCCGACAGCCTCTCACCTCCCTGGGAAGCCAGCTCCCCTTCACCTCCGGGTTTCCGGCACTGATGTTCACCCTTCCTTTGGCATGACCGTATCTCTTGCATCATTGTCAGACAGGGGCTTGTTTCTGAAGTGCAGAACCGCTATCAGTCATCATTGTGCCTTTGGAAAACCTGGTATTGTGCTGAAAGAGTGGATGTTCAGCGAATGTTGCATGGAACTAAAATGTTCGGGGTATGACCATGAGTCATCCAGTGAGGATTACGTTGTATCATGAAATTTCTACTTAATAAGGTGGGAATGTGTGTGGTCATTGTCAGGATGCTTTCTCTTTCACAGGGAGTTAGTAAAAATGTCTGTGCTCAGATCACTGGCATGGAAACCCGTCTTCCCTCGTTCTCAATGACCTCATGGTGGGCCTCGTTTTTCCTGTCATGACAAAGCTGGAAGGTAGGGAGATGCCACCAGCTGGCCTATGAAGCCATCATGCCTCGTCTACTCATGTGCAAAACTAGTCACTTGCTCATCAGAGCTTTGTCGAGGCCCTCTGAGTGGCAGGCATGCGCTGGCTCTCTGTACCCTGGTGATCAGCTAGATCTCACCGCAGCACTCAGCATCTGAGTGTGTCCTCCTACCGCCGGGAATAAACCAGACACGTTTCCTCGAGAGAAAGCTGCTTCTGAGCACCCTAGACCAGCTCTGGTTTATAAAACTCTCTGGAACATCACCTCAGTATTTCACAGCCAATTCTGATGGAAACGGTTCTAAATCGTCTTTAAATTTTTCACGGTGTAATTTACATCTATTTATTAGACTTTGGTTCCTTGAGGGAGTGGGGGAGATTGCTTGTCTTTTCTAACCCAGTCCTCTCGCCATGGTCTTTCTTCCCCCTTCAACTCATTCTCAGTGAACCGCGGCTCAGTCTTTCTGTGGGATCTGTACTTTCATTTTCTTTTTTATTGTTGTGGTGGGCATTCAGATTCACTGGGTGTCCAGGGAAACCTGCCAGGGGCTGTAATTGCTCAAAACGCAGGTGACATGCACTCTCAGGTTAAGAGAAAGCCTGGCCTTTCAAATCCTGAGCCCAATTTTGTACTTTATAGAGCAAAAGAAAAGAGAAATGAGCCCTGAAATCTCATTTGAAGCCCAGGCTCACAGACAGCCTGCCCAATTTTGCAGATAAATTGCCAATAAGCCTCTGGCTTTGTGATGGCACGCGCTCGGACCCGATGGCCGGTGTGTATCATCTGAATGTGCTCCTCCATCGCTGCTCCCTCCCCCGCCTCAAAGCCACAGAGGAAAGGCCCTGGGGGTCACCCCGCTTGGGAGGATTCCAGCTTTGAAAACACCATTTTCGTTTCGCCTGATGCAGACATGGGGCACTACTGAGGGGAACATTTTGACTTCAAATATTTTCCTATTAAGAATGAAAATAGCTAATTTTTTCCAATACGAACTGTTATGCCTATATTCTTTTTATTTCCAAGAATAGCCAGTCCCACTAATCTCTTTATTCCATGGGAGAGTTATATCATGATAAACTACGTCTTTTGGCGGAGTATATTGAATAGGCGATAGCAATCAAGTTAGATTAATAAAGTGTGTTTACAGAGAGATCCTGTGCATGGCAGAGAGAATGACAACAGAGACGGGACGGGGCAAGACTGTAGCAGACGGAGGGAATTTTGAGGAAAGAGCCAGGGACTGTGAGGCTCTTGGGACGTCAGTCTGGCTAGTCGGACATGCCCTTGACCTCAACCATAGCATGAGGAGAAGAGTTTCTTTCCCTCTTTTTCTGGATATCAACTTTAATTCACTTGCAATTAATATAACAATGATTTTTAGTTTGGAAGGCCAAAGGGTAACATATGTGATGTTTGGAAGGCTTTTTTAAATGTATCCAATAGTCATGAATTGGATGAAATAGCAACTACAGGGATCTCAGTGACATACACCCCAATTGCCTCGGATAAAACACATGTTTAATAGACTGCTTTTTTTGTAAGTGCCAGTCACCAGGAAGGTCTTTGTGCTATCCTGTTATCAGCTTGAAGAGATGAAAATAGTGAGATCCAATGGAAAGAAATCTAATCAAAATGCATTATACACAAGAATTTTTAAAACAGAACAAATCTTAAACTGACCCAGCTAACTTCCTGTTCTTAATGTAAGTCAGACCGTGTCTCTGCCACTAAAAAGAAAGATTTAGTGTGTTTTGAAAGTGCCATTTCCCAGTGGTGAAAAGAGCTACCCATTTTGTTTATTCTGCTTTGGGGAAGTTTAAAAAAAAAATCACTGCTGCAAACATTCTATCTACAAAATCAGAGCTTTCCAGTTTTGTGTGTGTGTGTGTGTGTGTGTGTGTATGTTTAACTGCATGCTGATCATTTGATGTAGAACTTTTTAAAGCACCATAGTTCTTTGGCAGAATTGGTTTTTTTTATTAAAACGGTAATTGCATTTTTAAGTGGAATTTTTTTAGTATCCATCAGACACACTGAGTAATTTGATGTGAGCAGTCTGCTCACTACCCCTTTTTTGTAGCATTCAAATAATTTCTAGGTCATTATTAAAGTCACTGAATACAACAGACATTCCCTCCAGTTAATAATCAGTGGGTCCCCACTCTGCAAGGCTCTGGCCCTGGGGGTGCATGGAGGGAGGGTGAGGCAGGACCCCCTTTGGGGGGCGTGGACTCTGTCCAGCAGGGTGGTGGGAGGAGCATGCAAGACCGAGCTCCAACGTGGAACAAACATCAGGTCCTAAGAGACACAAGCAAAGGGCAGACAGGGCACCTGATGGAGGGATTACAGGGGCCGCCAAGGCTTATAAATTCATCCACTGAGCTCAGTAGTGTAAGGCAGTGGTCGGCAAACTGTGGCTCTCGAGTCACACGCGGCTCTTTGGCCCCTTGAGTGTGGCTCTTCCACAAAATACCACGGCCTGGGTGAGTCTACTTTGAAGAAGTGGCATTAGAAAGAAGTTTAAGTTTAAAAAATTTGGCTCTCCAAGGAAATTTCAATTGTTGTACTGTTGGTATTTGGCGCTGTTGACTAATGAGTGTGCCGACCACTGGTGTGAGGGATTTAGAAATGAACGTAGCAATTATTGGGGAAACATCCAGGTTTACAGAAATTACTGAAGAGCCATTGAAGTCCCTCATGGTGGCTACTGTTATCTTATTTTTCTGGTTTGGACATGAAAGGAGAAAGATTATACCAAAATCATGAGGCAGAATAATGCTGGAGTAAAGGCAGGTCTAGGAGACGCTGGTCCCAGGTCTTCATGGGGTGACACTGAAGCTCAAGGACCTTCTGGCCACCTTCCCATCCTTTTGAGGAGGACACTGTAAGATATCCATGCCTCCACCCCAGGCCTGAAGCAAAGGTCCAGAAAGGCTGGACACGAGTGTGAGCTGCCCATGTGGGTATTGCTACATTCACACCATTAGCTACACTTTCCACCCCGGTTCCACTTAAGGGAGGCAAATATGGCAGAAGGTTTATTAAGAAAAACTATACATATTTTTAAAAAATCAAATTCATGCGGTTTTCCTTTATTTTCCTAGGCATTTTGCCAGTAGTAATCCTGTCCTCAACTATGACAGGAATACTCTTGCAAAGGAAATTCCAATGGTTTTCTTTCCAAGTTTTAGCAGAAATGTGTCAGAACCCTACCTTGCCTCGTTTTCATGAATTCTCCTTCTGCCAGCCCCGGTCACTTCCTGCTCCTTTGGGACGGGAACTTGCCTTATAGTGTACACACTGGAATTGAACTCATTGAGTGCATATGCTTTCCAACTCAGCAACTACGTATGAGATTTCACTGTGACTAAGCCTGGCCCTAAGAGCTTTTGCATAAGTTTTCTTACCACCACCCGAGGTAGAGATCTGCATGGCAGACATGAATATGGCTGGACAGGTGCCCTGTGCCCCTGGCCACCGGTCATCAGCCACGGGTGCCCACACTCCCAATGGGGAACTGTTGGCATGATACCCAACAATGAAAACAATGAACTTGACATTTGTGAGCACAGTATGAGTCATACCTCAGTAGGCAGACTATAGAAATATCTTATATTTTATGTGGGTGTCTCAAACAGAATGCCAAGGTCTTCCCTCAAGAACACTATGGGTTGATCCTGTCATGTGACTTCAGCTCTGGAGAAAAATCTGCTCACCTTACTCCACAATCTCCGATGGACCAAGAAATAAATAACGCGGCTGCCACTGAGAACCATGTCCAAGGAGAGTGGTTAATTAATAAATGCGAAGTTAACTCTGGATGCTGATTGAATTAGTACTTTAAAAAATAAATACTTTTTAGATGAGGAAGAACAGACTTTGTCTCACGCAGCTAACAGGAATGTGTAATAGGCACAGGCTAATTGGCAACCCTAGTCCAAGATGCCCTATCTACTTCCTCATGCCAGGCAGAGAGCCGAGTTAAAAATGAGCCGTAGGGTAGAACTCCCCATCAAGAACCACAGCTATGCAAGTCATATGCCTGGCACCTAAGCTTTCTTAATGTTGGATGCTACTGGATTTCAATGGGTGGTGAACTAACACTTTAGTCTTCCTTTAAAACAAGTGTTTAGCCCAATCATATTTGATGCATTCTAGATTAATTCACAGTTTGGGCACAGTGAAATCTTCTAGAATGTCAATTCTAAAGATGATGAGCCTAGAAAGTTAAAGATCTCCTAGAAGAAAATTAAATATTTACGGTAGGTATTTACATATTAAAAAAAAGTGTCTTTCTCCCCTCCTCACATATGTCCTCTACCCTGTTTGATTCTCTAACCCCCAAGAAACGTTGTCTGTACCCTGCAATTCTCTATGTTGTGACTATGGAGAATCAAGTTATGCTTTGTTTCTCTTGACCCCTCCAAGCTCATTTAAGGCTTCACAGTCTTGGATGAGTCCACCTAGCTGAAGTGTCAGGAGAAATCTGGAAATAAAATTGACCTCTTTTCATTGAACGTTCCCAGTATTTGGAAAGGGTTGTCACACATTGAAATGCATGTAGAAATTAGCAAGTCAATTTAAATAGGATTAGATCCTTGTCTGGGGAAATTTGGTACCCAATAAAAGGAAACAGTTAATGAAATGTAAATATAATCCATGGTGTCATAGCTCGTACTAAAGTCCTGAGGAAACATTTCATAAGGAAGCTGTCTGCCTAGTCCCTCTTTCACGGAACCAGCATTCTGGACTGAGCATTAAGGAGAAAGATTTAATCAAACAGATAAGCTTTACTATCTGGAGTGAGCTTCTGATTAATTTTTCCCCATTTAGCTCTTCTTCCTCTTAAATGTTGCCACCTCTTGAACTTGTCCACAATGGTTGAATTATGCACCATTTATCAATAAGTGATGCTGGTTAGCGTAAGTACAAGGTCATTTGCAGTACACGCCTCCACTGGAGGCCTCTCATGCCCAGGAGCAGCCCTCTCTAGACAACCAGTCTTGCTCTCTTTTGCAGAATCCATGTGTAAGCACCCTTACTCCACCCAACGGGGAATGACAGCCAGTCCCAGCACAGCCTTCTCTGCTGCTGTGAGCAGGGCTGCGCCTAGCCTTTGACCTTCTCCCTTGTGAGTCCCCAATCTCTGTATCCTTCAAGCTGTCTGCATGGTTTCCTTGAAGTTCAAGCCCCCCTCCTACCCTTGAGTAATGAAAAAAAAAACCCTAAAAGGCAGCTAGAGAAAAGACACGTTAGATAGATGTACACATCCCTCAGCAAGAACATCCTGGTCCTGACTCAGCCTCTCATGAACTTGCTTTTACTATTTGTTAGACAGCACCAGGCAGTGTTGAGTGCTAACTGTTTTCTACCACCAAGGTAAAGCCCTTACACACTGTGCCCAAAGCCTGTGAATCTTCAGGGTCTTCAGTCTGGCTGGTGGTGGCAGGCACTGTCCCTGGCCCTGGATGAATGCTGGCTGCTGTGACCTCCAGTCCTTCCAGGTGGTTCTTTCCCGGCTTCGACAGCTCCTTACGCGCATGCATAGATCTGCTCAGCTGTGCACCAAGTGGGACTCTCTTCAGATCCCCAGAATTCTCTCTATGTGCAGCCCCCTTTCCCCAGTCCTCTGTCCCAGGAATCCAGCTCCCTCTCTGTCTCTCAGCTCTGTCTCTTCAACTCAGAGAAGCTGCCTGGCTCCCCCTAGGCTCCCTTCTCTGGGCCACGGCCTGGAAACTCGCACAGAAATGTAAAATCTCTGCAGTTGCACGCCTCACCTTGTGTGTTCACAGGTCCCTTCCCTATCCTTCAGTTCCTGGTGTGCAAAGCCTTTGAAACAGGTGCTTTTTGGTGGTTTCGGGTAGAAAACTGAACCTGGTTTTTGCTACTCCATCTCAGCTAAAAACAGATGTGTGGTCCATTTTCATCATTTAAATGGTTAATTTGCTCAACCCGTGGCTGTCAAAGTGGCTTCATAGAGAAATGTAGACTACAGGGAGACATAGCATAGACGTAGCAAACCCAGCCTTTGGAGAAGGATTAGAAGAGGGTTTGACTCTGATGATAGATAGCATGTAAATAGCCATTCTTTTGGGATATTCATTGTGCCTTTTGCATTCTTGAATGTGGGAACATTTGTGTCTCCTGTCACAGGTGATCAGCGAGTTCGAAGCCTCTCCTGACTCATTTTCCTACAGAATCCCAAATCTGAGCCGGAACCGTCAGTACAGCGTCTGGGTGGTGGCCGTGACCTCCGCCGGCAGGGGCAACAGCAGTGAAATCATCACGGTCGAGCCATTAGCAAAAGGTGTGCCACCGTAGTAAGGACTCGTTTGCCATTGTGATTGGGCTGTTTTTAAATTCTCTGTTCTAACTGAAATAACACTCACAATGCCAGAATATCACATGTTACCACATTTCAGCCCAAGAAATAGTGTTGGTGGTAGCTGGCCCTGGGCTTTTGGGGAAATCAGAAAAGCATCCTCCTAGAGGTGAGCACAGCTTTAAGGGTGAGTGGCCTTACCACTCAGGGTGCCTTTGGGAGAATTAGAAAAGGGATCGCACTCACCCTTTTGTGTAGTGAAAATCACCACAGAGCCGCCTCCCAAGGAAGTTCTATTTGCCCCCAAACCAGGTATCACACTTCTTAAATGAAAAGGTCTCCCTTTGGTCTCTAGAACTTGGAACCTTACAAACCTAAGAAAACCGTGTGCTCTTCTCACACTAATAGAATGCTATAAATAAAGACCTTGAGTACCAGTGGGAGGTTGGAGTCACCAAACAAAAAGTTCCTGTAGGTGAATATGCTTCTCTCTTTACCCTGAGATGTTATACTGGTTCTCAAAGGCACCGACATATAGGCACAGAATATTCTTAGTTTCCTCTGGTCATTGCTGCCATCCAGGGTTTAGGGTCCCCCTAAATTGCCACTCTTCATGAGTAAATGTATTTACATCTTAATCCCAGGCCAGCAGGAGGTGCCCCCTGACTTGAATATACCACATTGGTAATTTATTACTAACTAGAGGCCCAGTGCATGAAATTCGTGCATGAGAAGGGTCCCTCCCTAGCGGCTGCCAGGTTCTGGCCAGGGCACTTCCTTTCCCCCAGTCGCCTGCTGCCACTGCTACCACCACAGGCCTTACTTTCCCCAGGCCACCTGCTGCCACCACTGCCACCCCCTTTTGAACTCACAGTCAAGGGGACAATTTGCATATTAGGCTTTTATTAGGTTAGAGGTGCCTAGAGGGGAAAATAAACCTTTCAAGATCCAGTGTTACCTCCATGAGCACTTGTGCTCATAACTGTGAGCGCTAAGAAAGAAGCAGCATGAAGTAGCGAGGGGAAGGAACACAGTGGTGTCGCAGATAGGAAAGAAGCATATAGTTGGTAAGAAAAGTAATTAGTGGATTTTTTGTTGTTGTTGTTAGTTGTACTCTTTGGTCATGCTATCCAGCCAGCCTAACGCTTAGAAAACATTGGTTGTCCCTGGGCATAAGGACTGCTCTGTGGGATAAAAAAAAGGAACTGCAACATGGACATAGGAGTAGCAGTAGCTTTAGCTCTTCTCTACTTGGTGTGCCCAATGTTACATCTCCAGACATAGCCAGAACAGGCCTGGCTGATGCAGGAGGATGTGACATACTCAGAGGAGTCACACTAACAACTGGCCACTTCCAGAAGAGTAGGGCTTGTCTGGGGAGATGAAATACCATTTGGTAATTTGATAAATGGTTTTGAGTTTCTGTTGCATGTTGGGGGTACTATGCTGGGGATACAGGGTGCCTGACTGTGGAATCAGCATCCCGGGGGGGGGGGGGGGGGGTTCAGAGGCTCAGCGTAATAACACAGTCAGTGCAGCGCAGATATTTCTGGACAGGTGGCTCTCCTGGGTGGCTCGTTCCATGTAGTGATTCAGGGATCCAGGCTTCTTCCATAGCAGGATTTGAAGTCTCTGGGTCCTTCACTTCCAGGCTTGGAGATAGAGAAAGAGAAAGCATGAGGCTGGAGCAAGGATTTCACGGGCTAGATGTGGCCGGGCTAAGCTTCTGGGAGGGAGTGTCCCAGCAAGTGGTGTCCCAGGGCACAGCAAAGGATGGGCACTGGCTTTGCCTCTAGAAGGCAGGGATCTTGGTGTCTCTTTTGACTTTTGTGTCACATTCAAAAAGGTGGTGCAGGAGCCCTGGCTGTGCTGCCCTCCAGTCTGCAAGGAGTCCCCTGCTGCCACCTGTCCACCCCGGGTTTTCCTCTCCACCTCTGGGCCCTCCTGCCACTTGGGAATGGCACCCTATGCCAGCAGCCCTGACAGAAATCCTGTTGGAGCCTCATCATCACTGTCCTAAGCAAAGGGTTATTCTCTAAAGCTGAAAGTGTGCGTTGTCCTTAAGGCCATGCCAAAGACCAAGCGGATATAATAACGCCAGGAAAGGGCCAGGAAATTGATCAATAGGAATTGTTCCTGTTTTACTTCTTCCCGTCCCTTGGAGCTTTATGCTTTTGTATCGCCTGTTCTCTCCGATATTAAATGTATCTTTTAATGTGCAGTTTGGGTGTTGAGATAAATTGCTTAATAAAGTGTTTTGGAACATAATTGGACTCATAGAAAACACAGCTTGGATGGAGCTGCTGGGCTTACGAAGCCCCAAACAATTGATGTGTGCTCCTCATGTTTAGTCACTAGAAGGGGGAAGTGCCGCAGTGGGGATTTTCGGCTGTTTGTGTGTTCTCACAGCGAAAACCCCATCTTCATGCTCAGGTGCCAGAGAATGGCGTGGGCAGGGGTGCTCACGGGCAGGGCTGCAGGCCCCTTCTTGGGGTGCTGCTGTGTGGGGAAAGTCACCTTGACCTCTGTGTAGAAGCACGTTAACCAGCTTCTTCTCTGTTTGGCCTGTAGCTCCTGCCCGAATCCTGACCTTCAGTGGCACGGTTACGACCCCGTGGATGAAAGACATCGCCTTGCCGTGCAAAGCTGTGGGGGACCCTGTGCCTGCGGTGAAGTGGATGAAAGACAGGTAACCAGTAACCCGATGTGTGCCCTCAGCCGAGCTCTAAGACACTGCCCCGGAGACCCTGAGCTGGGCCAGTGAGAGCTGCAAAGCCTACCCACTCTTTCCAGACAGAGAGGATGGGGTGGGGGAGGGACCTCAGCTCTAGCACTAAAAGGAACTGATCTGCTATGTAAATCCTCCCTAAATCCAGGGCCTTTAAGTTCATAAAAGAAGGATTATAAGGAAAATAGTGTGACCAACCCAGTATCCTCTGTGGACATGTTCTGTACCTCCTCATGTAAATTTCTCATATAAACGAGATGAATACGCCCAAGGTTATGTAAGACTTAGCACTAATCTCTTCACCTTCCAAGATAATGGGCCCACTAACCCTAACTTAACGCTCTGAAAAGTGACTGTAAGAAAGAAGGACTTTGCTAATGCAAAGTCTGGTTTCATTCCCAAAAGTAATTATTAAAAGAGCAGCAGTGAAGACGGGGAGAGAATGGGTGAGATGTATTGTGTCCGTGTAACTTTTTAAAGTGTTCCATCTCTGTTCAGAGGGGAAAAAATAGGACTTAAAGGATTGAGAATTCACTAGAGAGCATAAAGATTTGATACAAAATGAATTCAGAGGAGTAGCTATTTTCAAATAGAAGCACTCAAAAGACATCAACTATTGAAATAATGGTCTTGGGCCCAGCGACCACTTTTCTCATCTCTTTTAAAGTCAGTTCGGACATAAGCTCCCAAGGTCAGAAGGCATTCTCCCTGAGGTGACCCCACATGGCTGGACAAGCACCACCGTGACCTTGGGAATGATGATGCTAGGGTCAACTTGTCACCCTGTTACATACCACTGTCCATTTTAATGTCAAAATAATGAACAGCTGTAACTTTAAGTGAATCCAGAAGAGATCCCAAAATCCAGTTGCTCAGAGTTTGGCTTGGCCAAATGGCACTTGTCCCCACAGAAGGAATCCCCAGAAAGAGGCAGTCACAGGTGCCTATGTGATGGAGGACATGGCAGGCAGAGACATGTGTGAGGAGCCTGATCCAGACCCTGGACAGGGACTCACGTCTGCATAGCATTTTTTTTTAAATATATTTTATTGATTTTACACAGAGAGGAATTGAGAGATATAGAGAGTTAGAAACGTCTATGAGAGAGAAACATCGACCAGCTGCCTCTTGCACACCCCCCACTGGGGATGTGCCCGCAACCAAGGTACGTGCCCTTGACCGGAATCGAACCCGGGACCTTTCAGTCCGCAGGCCGACGCTCTACCACTGAGCCAAACCGGTTTCGGCTGCATAGCATTTTTGACAAAGAATACTACTTGGCTGATTGTTGTCATGATAGAATCGTAGTTTAGTTCCCATGAATCCCAATGCATTGCCTGCTCCAAAGAGAGTCGTTATGCTCTTCCCCAACTTCAGCTAACCTGGATTGTAATTTCTTTAATCTGTGCCTTTTTCTTCCTGTGAGGCAGTAACGGGACGCCCAGCCTGGTGACGATTGATGGGCGGAGGAGCGTGTTCAGCAACGGGAGCTTTGTCATCCGCACGGTGAAGGCGGAGGACTCCGGCTACTACAGCTGCATCGCCAACAACAACTGGGGCTCCGATGAGATCATTCTAAACCTGCAAGTACAAGGTACAGAATGGTGGGGCTCTTTGTAACGATATTGGCTATGTGCATGCCTAGAGGCAGAAGCAAGTGGAGCACATTTAAAAATCAGCCTTGAGAAAAAGCTCATTGCTTGTTTTCGTGCTGCAAAAAGTACATATGTTCATTCTGGAAAATATAATGAAACAAGTCAAAGACAATAGAAAGCATTCATGATTCCAGAGGTAACACTGGCTCCATTTTTTGCATATAGAGAGCAAGTCTATTCCTTCATGTGAGCTATTCACGTGAGCATCGCTGACAAAGCCCTTCTCCATAACTTCCATGAATCGCGTGGTTAACTCAGCAGATGTAGAAGTGTAACCCAGAAAACACAAAAAATAAGTCTGAACTGAGGCCCTTGAAGTCTGCTGATTAACGCAATTCTTAGATGCAATGTGTAAAAAAAACACTAAATTCTGTATAGCTGCAATATTTAATAGTGTATTTAATAGAACATGTGGAATTTTTCTTAGCATACATAAAAGTACACAATAAGCTTAAGATTGTAAATTAAAATCAAGTGTAAAATCCCAAAAGGCCATTAACTGGGTTCCTATTTGGAGGCCCCTGATTTTTATGGGAAAAGAAATCTTCGGATTTAAGTATTGTCACATTTAATAATCACGGCAAGTAAAAATAAAATTGATATTGTCCTCAGCAGAAGGAAAGGGAAGAAGAACTAGAGATTTAAAAACTAATGCAAAGTGGATATGAACTTTTGACTTGAAGTCAGGAGAACTCCAAAACATTTTAGAAGATGGACACTATATTGTGACTTGAAAGAGATGGGTCTGTTATCCATGCCTTTGGGTACACATGTCTGTCCTCAGAAGTAAAGAGATATTTTATGGGAAGCTTTCACTATAATTTGAATAATCTGATTCTGAATGTCTCTGGTGTTTTTATCCTCAGAGCTAATCCAAAATAATATCAAAGCCCATTGGTTAGAAGTATGTAGTATTCAAACCTGTTATAAGCATTGAAAATCAGGTGCTGCCACTCAATGGCACACCTTGGATTTTTGAGGGGTGTGTGTGTGTGTGTGTGTGTGTGTGTGTGTTTGTGTTTGTGCATGCGTGTGTGTGTTGTGTCTTGAGGGAATAGCTACAAAAAGTGGAAAATTTTATAGTTCTTTCCCCACAAGCCATTCTTGTCCTTCCTCTTTCGCATCACTGAGAACAGAACAGCTAAGTGGATGCCACTTATCTTTCTCACTTGAATCGTGGTTGAAATACAGGGTAAAATACTGCATGAATCCGCAGTAACTTTAGAGAAGATTTCAATTAGTGATGAGCAAGTCAGAAATTCAAGGAATCGGTGAGGAAATGAGTTAGATATAAATCCAAGTAGAAATGTCGTTGCATTTCCTTTAAATAATAGATTCACTCTACTCTATCTCTTTAGCCCAGGATATCAACTAAACAGACATCTTGACAGAAGTGAATTGCATATTTTGGCAACCTTGAACACTTCTTTAATGAATGGCTGATAGACATGACTTGGTAAATGACTATTCAGGAAGATTAAAGATGTGAGAAACTAATTCTTGTTTTCTAACAACTGTTTCCTCTCCAGTGCCACCAGATCAGCCTCGGCTTACAGTGTCCAAAACCACATCTTCTTCCATCACCCTCTCCTGGCTCCCTGGGGACAATGGGGGCAGCTCTATCAGAGGTAAAAAGGAATAGGTTGTCCACAATCATTGATTAATTGTCATTATCCACAGGCTATAAAGTGACACATCCTCAGCCAATAACCTTATGTTTATTCCTGCCAAAAATACATCCTATGATTAATTCTTCCATCACCTCAACAAGAAACCACATCTACTGCTATGGTATTTGTTGAAATGCATCGTTCACCCAAAGAATCCCATTCGCAAAATCATCGTTGTGTCTCCAGTCTGAGTGGAAGAGTAACAAATGCAGAATAGAAAGCAAAATCAAATGTGCTAACCTTCCCCATGAGATTCTACATACCAGTTCTTCCTTGTGTTGTCAACACTATATCATTCATTCATTCATTCATGTAATAATCATTCATTCAAGTAACCACAGTTACTCTTCTTGTATAGTAATAAATGTTGGAGAACTTAGAGTTTAGATAGAAAATGGTTGATCTGTCCATAGCTTTTGCAATGAGTGCATAGTAGAATGGAATAAAGGGGGTTTATAATGATGGAATGAGATAGTGTGGTAGTTCTAGCATCAGTGGAGTTGGGAAAACATCATTCTGAGCAAGTTGTAGACCGAGGAAAGGGAGTCGTTCCAGCTGAAGAGCCCACAGATGCACAGGCATGAGGGCTGAGTGACTGACCAAAGAGGACCTCGGGCGGGTGAGAGAGGACGGAAGGCTAAGATTTCCAAAGGCAGAGGATATTCTCTCTCTGAGGAAGGAGGAAGGGTGAGAAGTCAACTGGAAATACAGGAGCCTTTTGGGTGAAGCCAGTGGGCATCGAAGTCTGCTCCCAGCTCCTTTCAGCACATGAGCTGGTTGCCACATCCCTTCCCAGCTTTGCACTCAGGCTGCAGCCAGGCTAGGCATTTACACACCACACAAATGAAAATGCTACCAAACAGGACTCCTTTATTTCTCCTCAAGAGCAGGTTGTTAAGCACTTATTAGCACTCCTCTGGCTGAAGGGGAGGATCTTCCCTTTTTTTAGGAAAGAAAGAGGTGAGATTATTATTTAAAAATAGTTGGCTGATTAGGGGTGAGGATCATTTGTGGGCTTGAGGAGTGTGGGTAAGATTTGTAGCAGCTGCCGTGTGAATGCACAGAGAGTCATTAATAGATGAACAAAGTCACTGCCAAGTGGGAGGGAGGCCTCAGCTGCAGCTAAACAGCACAAATTGTAGTGGTCACAGTTATCACAGTGCAATGACTTCCTCAAGTGACTCTGGACAGCTGGAGGGCAAAGCAGATTCACAGGTGAACAGAACTGGTGACTAGTGAGATAGGTGCAGCAGGAAGTCAGAAGATGAGTGAAAACAGCCTCCTTATGAACATGGTCTACCGGAGGTTCTAGGCTGGTTAGAGGACTTTTTGTGGAGGAAAATGGGGCACTGAGGGAAGAGTTCAAGGGGCCCTAGTGCTCTCGGCTAAAATGAAATGAAAGAAAGGGAAGAAAATGAAGGGTTGGTCCTGAAGGTGGTAGAGCATGGGAGAGGGAATACAAGGAGTGGGAGTATAGGAAGTGTCAGAGCAGAATGGCTTAGAGATGAAGCTAGTTTTAGTAATGAAGAGTTTCCAAGAAAAGGCCACCAGGAATCCCCCAAACACAGTGGTGGCCAAAGCCATTAGCATGGTGTTCCCATCACCAAAGGTTAGAAGAGCTTTCTGGAAGAGGTGAAGATGGAAGAGCTTAGAAGGGAAGTCCAATACCCAGGATGTGCAGGGCACCAAGGAGGCTGTTTGGACAGAGCTGGAGCGGAAGTCAGGATATGACAGTGGAAGCAGGGAGCACACAAATCCATCAGGCACCTGACTTGTTCAGATTTTTCAGGCATCAAAGGAGCTTCAAGGAGTGCAGATCAGGGACACAGAAGAAAAAATGAGGCTCGGGAGAGAGGACGAACCCCAAGGCTGCGAAGGGCATGAGGGAAGGCGAGGAGGAAGGAGAAGGGAAGATACTGACCATGATCTAGGAAGGAGGAGTCAGAGATGGTGATCTCCATGTGGCAAGTGTGGACAAACAATGATGCTGCCAGTGTGAGTTTAGGAGGCTCTGTAATGTGGAAGTGAGAAGCACTTTGCCAGTGTTAAAAATGGCATTCATGGGCAAGAGGGAAGATACGAGTCCCTGGGTATTAGGACACCATGCACGGGCATAGAGGCTAGGCTCTGGTTGCCTGGGTGTGAACATTTAGGAGACAGGGGACAGGGCAGACAGGATATGTTCACCCCAGGAAGGTGGTTGGGGTAACAGGGATGAAGGTCATACCAAGGAGGAACAGCTCAGTGACCACAGGGGCACGGAGCGTGAGCTTTAGACTCTGACATTGGGGTTTGAATCTATCAGATGCCAGGGTGGTCATCTAACCTCTCGGGACCTCAGAGTGTTCATCTGGACCTTAGAGGGAATAATCACGGCTTCGTAGGTTCCCTGGGGTAATGTCAGCCACTGGCTGAGAACGACGCTTGGTGCATAGTGAGAGCTCGAAGAATGGACAGTTGTCATTATCTGTAGCAGAAGTATAGGTGCATAAAGTGCATGTGAAGTATCGGAGGGGATTTTCAAACCAAGGAGAAGCAAGGTTCCCATTGCAACGCTGAGAGGGCTGCAGGGTTCGGAGCCGATTCTCTGCTGTGAATGAGTAGAGAGTGGTTGAGGGGGTTCCTACCACCATTGGTAATATATCCCTTTTTTAGAGATTAGGTCTCTTAAAAACAGCTCAGCTTCAGACCGTGCCCAAGGACCTGGCGCGTGTGCTCTGAAGGCAGCTGTTTAGGGATTGAGTGTCCATTTCCCTCTGCCCAGTACCCCTCCTAAAAGGGAACAGACAGAAAGTGATTTTATTCTCACCACACCACCCACAATGTCAACATAGTAATGCCAGGTGTGGCCTAAATCCCTCACTAACCATTATGTCACCATGCACTTCTCAGGCCTGGGTTAACTTTCCTGGGACTAGAAGAGACCCAGTGTTCTCCCAAGATATGAGTGTTCTGAGAACTCCTGTCAAAATGCAAACATCAGCCCTAGCCAGTTTGGTTCCTTAGATAGAGCATTGGCCTGCAGACTGAAGGGTCCCGAGTTCAATTCCAGTCAAGGGCACATGCCTGGGTTGTGGGCTCGATTCCCAGTAGGGAGCATGCAGGAGGCAACTAATCAATGATTCTCTCTCATCATTGATGTTTCTATCTCTTTCTCCCTCTTCCTTTCTCTCTGAAATCAATAAAAATATATTTTTTTTAAAAAGAATACATTTTTAAAAATTTTGCAAACAAAAGCCAACTGCTGGTAGAAACAAATAACGCTCTTTTGAATGCATTTCTTGTCTTCTGAAGGCTACATATTGCAATACTCGGAGGATAACAGTGAGCAGTGGGGAAGTTTTCCCATCAGCCCAAGCGAACGTTCTTATCGCCTGGAAAACCTGAAATGCGGTACTTGGTACAAGTTCACGCTCACCGCACAAAATGGAGTGGGCCCCGGACGCATAAGTGAAATCATAGAAGCGAAAACATTAGGGAAAGGTACGTCTGCCTTCTTCTTATTTCTGGAGTTCCTTTGTTTCCCAGGTGGAAGGGGACATTGGAATCACAAATGCATCATATATCAATATTTGCATGTTTGTTTGTGTGTTTAAACTCTGTTATTCCCAATATGGGTTTGACTGTGTTACAGAGTAATGAGAGGGATGGTTCATCCTTATGGTGTATTCTGGTTCTTTTCTTTTTTTTAATATCTCATTTGCAGCTAAAAGCAGTGTCATTTGAAAATCAAGGGCTTTTGTGCCAACATAAAGTGTCCGTGAAATATGACATTTGCTCTTTGACCTTCTAATGTGACCCTCTTCCTTTATCACCAAGACCCCCTCTGTTTGTAACTTTCATGTCTCCTCAAAGACCCCGCTCTTCAGGTGGGAAGTAACTGGAGTAGATTGTTAACCTTTAATGTGAGCTGGGGGTTTTTAATCTGAAACATGGACCTTTGAGGAGATGAATGCCAAGGGAAACTGAATATTTTGGTGAAATTTGCAGTCCTGGGGCCCCCGGAAGGGAGAGGGCCATGCTGTAAGTGAGGGTAAGTGAGGAGGTAAAGAGGGGGTCTTTGCAGGTTTCCCTGGCACTGGGTTTGAACCAGTGTGGTGGGCTGGATGGCAGGGGAGCAAGAATTGAGAAGGTAGAGATATTCTTGGGCACCTGAGTTTCAGATAACCTGGTTCACATGATGAGGGATAGATTTATGCAGAAATGCCATGAGGTTTGTGGGCTCCAGCATAAAGCATTAGGATAGTGAGGGATCCCTGTTGGTATTTCCCAAATCCAACCCTTCTCTGGAGTCAGGTCACCCCCGGACACAGGTGAGCCCACTGCAGAATGTCCTTGGGAACCACTCTTGGACACGCATAAGTGAAAATAGCATTGTTCTTCAGGGAACCAGAAGATACAGGAAAATGGCCTTTACCCACACAGCCCTCCCTCTCACACCTCGGTCATTATAGAAGCATACGGCCCACTGGGCCATAAGGACCCTCTCAATGGTGGTCCATTCACAGACAGCAAGCCCTACTTGTCCTGAGCTCCCTGCCTCGGTGGAGAAAGGAGCCTGAGGGGGACATGACACCTTGGGCAGCTCTCATTCACTGTCCCATGAGCTGACCCCGTTGTGCCTCCTCCCACAGAACCCCAGTTCTCCAAGGAGCAAGAGCTCTTTGCCAGCATCAACACCACACGCGTGAGGCTGAACCTCATCGGCTGGAATGACGGCGGCTGCCCCATCACCTCCTTCACGCTCGAGTACAGACCCTTTGGGACCACGGTCTGGACCACAGCTCAGCGGACCTCTCTCTCCAAGTCCTACATTCTGTACGACCTGCAGGAAGCCACGTGGTACGAGCTGCAGATGAGGGTGTGCAACAGCGCAGGCTGCGCGGAGAAGCAGGCCAACTTCGCCACGCTCAACTACGACGGCAGTAAGCTGGTTCTCCGGCCCTCCTGTCTGTGTCTCGGGACATGTCACGCGCTCACTGTCTCTTTCCCATCCGACATTCATCCTTGGCACAGAGGGACCCCTGCCCACAGACCCCATTAGCCTCTGAGGCCCCTCCCTCCAGGGCTCCTGAGCTCCTTGTACCCACATGACCAGGGCTGTCATCCAGAAAGAAGGGACGAGGGCCAAGGGGACTGTCCTGAGGGAGTCTTGGTGTAGGAGGATGCTCTTCGGGTTGAAGGACTCTTCCCACGTGGTCCTGTCCCTTGTCTGTGACTGTGCGCTAACATTGCTTTTGTTGTCTCCCGCCCCTTCCACGCCCCATCCCAGCCCACATACAACTTTCTGTTTGCTCTCATTAAGCCCTTAAACTGCATGTGCAAAACCAGTTTTCATGATAAACAAGCTTGTGTTAGTCACTGAGCCAGAAATAGAGACACTGATGGGAATAGAATTATGTCTACAGGATGCTATATATGTATATATACACATACATATACAGACACACACATACATATACAAACACACACACACACACACACACACACACACACAGAGGAAGTTTGCATGAGCTTTTTGAAAACCAGGTGAGGTATCTTGTGACGAAAGTAAATGATGTGTAGTTAGCCTTGATTTCTGCAACTCCTAGTCAAGAGCCATTGATTGGTATTTGAACAAGGGTCCAACCCAGTGAAGCTGGAAGGCGGGGGCATTGAGGGCCTGTGTCTGGGGAGCCTTAGAAAGCCCCAGGAGCAGCACATTGATGCTGCTTCCAGCAGCCTGGCAGTGACGCCCCTCAGGGAGCTGTGTGCCTGAATTAGGGCTTTCATCACAAGACAAAACCATCTGTGGTGTGTCAGAATGTTTGGTCTAGATCCTCAGCGCCTTCTGTCCAGTCTGCATGGATCAGAGCAGACCGCGGTGGTGGGTGACTTAGCCTGGAAAATTTGAGCCTGAGCAAGTACCCCACGCAGGTACTTACCACAAGGCAAGCAAAGGGGCTTTTCCTCCTCTGCTCTGTGCACTTGGGACCTTGTTTAATTAAAGCTCTGTACCTGCCATGGTACCGATCATCCTGTCCTACAAAAAGAAGGTCCATTAACCCGAGGACCCCTCAGAAACAATCCAAGGACATGAATGAGGTGAAGTGGCCTGGGACCTTCCTTTGGATGTCTTGTCTTGGATTGTTCTGGATGACGGCCTAGGGCTACGTCTCCAGCATTCCAGGCCCGGAGCCAATGGATGTAGGAAGGACCTTGGGTGGCAGCTGTCTGGTATTGGCCGCACCAGCCTGGGCTTACCACAGCCTTGGGACAGCCTGCCCAGCTCCTGGACAGTATCTTCTTCCTCCTGGCTGATGTTCTTTTGGCTTTCCAGCCCTCGGTGACATGCGACATCATTCAAAGCTGTCCCCATCACACGGGCAAAGTAGCACTTCCCACATGCTTCCCGTCCATCACAGAATAATTCTTTGGTTTACAAAATGAATGACTTTGACACTTACGAACAAATTCCTTAGTATTTGAGGCTTCCCCTAAGTCCTTTGCTAGCAGGTACCCATGTAGGTCACAAGTAGATGTCTCACTTTCAATTATTGACTTTCAGTAATTGGCTTCCAATAATCACAGGGACAGGCAGCATCTCTGTAATCTGTGCAGACGCCAGAGCAGTCAATGCCCAGGTCGGTGATGTGTTTGCTGCTAATGGTTTAATTAGAAACCGCTCACGCACAGAATGAGAAACTGTGGTTCTCGCTCAGACAGGGCTCTACAGATTGTAAAACTGTGTCTTCTAAACATAGAAAATGTCACGCTCTCCCTTTATCCGGGATCTTAGATTATAATCATGAGAAGGTCCTGTGAGCAGCATTTCATTTCCTGAAATCGAAAATGATTTTATTACACTAAGAAACGCGAGTACATTTTTCTATTTTCCTTGCGAGAGATGACGGGTTCCTCTGAGCCAGTTTCTTAGATGTGGAGCTTTAATATCTCTTCGGTCACATCCGCCTGAAGAATTTTCTTCACTTTGGGAAAAACAACCATTATCAATTAGCCTCACATCTGTACCTCTCAGATTGCAGAGTCTTCCATTTCTTGGTCGACTCTCCTTTGCCATTTCTTTCGCCAAACGTCTCTGCTCTTGCTTGTGTTGGCCTTGGTTTTGTAGACCCATCCTCCCCCGCACCCCTTCTGTGCCTCTTGCCTGAGCTCTGAGCATTTGCAGACTTGGGTTTCCATCCCAAAACATGGCTACATTGGAAGGACATGCATCCTGATCATATGGAGAACTGGGTTCTGTTCTCCCTGCCCTGCCTACTACGTGCAAGATAGCGGTCATGATTGTTCAAAGGGAAAGTGTATTAATGCACTTTTTTCTAAATCACGGGCTTCCTGGCCCCTGTTTGACATGGAGAATTCAGTGGGATGGAGGGTGTTACATCAGGAAGGATGCCTGTGTTTGCATCTCTGCACCATTGTGTTCAGCCTCTTCATAGAGAGCAGCGTCCGGCGTTTGCTTGATTCTAAATAACCTGAATGGCCTAGCACCGCTTAAGCGTCCAGTCCAGAAGTACCTTGCGTTGGGTACTGGATGGTGCCCCTCTATAGCTGTCTGTAGCTCTTATACCTCAAATGAGAGTTTTTAAAGGGCATTTGCTCTTGCCCCTGTGATAAAAAGCAAGTGGATAACCGGGTGGAAGGGGACTTGGCATTTTTAAGCCAGGGTGTCTGGTGCAGCCTCCCGGCCAATCGCCTCTGTCCACCTGCCAGGACTATTGTTCCTTCTTTGCTGTGCAATTTTTCAAACTGCCTCTCTCAGCAGTGTGAGGGGTGCCACTTCAGGCCAAGCCAATGCGTGTGGCTTTTTTAAGCATCTCACCCGGACATTGTGCCACTATCTGCACCCCGCAGGACATGGCCACATGAAGTCTCTTTCACAGCCAAGCGCCTTGCCCTTGGTGCCGATCCCAAGCTCATGTGCTGCAGACTAAGTTGCAGGTTGGGCGGAAGGAAGGGAGTGAGCGAATAGATCAGTCAGCAAGAATCTAGATAGACTCCCCTCACCCCTTCCCCCACCATCACCTCCAACACTTCGGATCACATGGCGCGATTGTTGTAACCCGTCATCCCTAAAACTCCGCCACGCTGTCCTCATTAACAGCCATCTAACATCACGGCCCTGCTTTCAGGTACAATCCCTCCACTCATTAAGTCCGTTGTCCAAAGCGAAGAAGGGCTGACGACGAACGCGGGGATCAAGATGCTGGTGACCATCTCCTGCATCCTGGTGGGCGTCCTGGTGCTGTTTGTGCTCCTGCTGGTGGTGCGGAGGCGGAGGCGGGAGCAGAGGCTGAAACGGCTGCGAGGTGAGTCAGGGCTGGGCCACTCCCTGAGCCCGCAGTCTCATGCCCACACTCGGCTGGTACCCCCTGAGCCAGGTCTCCCCTGCCCGGCCCTGTGATATCCCTACAGCAAGACTGCTGAGCCTGCGGGAAAAAGTCACACCACCTTCCTACATGCTCACTCAGAAATGGAGTGAAAGCCGGTCTCCTACATCCCAGACATGGGGCGGCAGAGACAGAGATTTTCTCATGAGTTTTCAGCCCCACTTGATTTCATTTGCAGCAAGGCCAGTAATGTGCCACTTAGGTCTCCTCTAAGAAGACTTTTCAGATGTGTTCTGGAAATGAGAACTCTTTTTTAAAATATATTTTCAGCCAAAACCGGTTTGACTCAGTGGATAGAGTGTCGACCTACGGACTGAAGGGTCCCAGGTTGGATTCCGGTCAAGGGCATGTACCTTGGTTGCGGGCACTTACCCAGTGGTGGCTATGCAGGAGGCAGCTAATCGGTGTTTCTCTCTCATCGTTGTTTCTAACTCTCTATCCCTCTCCCTTCCTCTCTGTAAAAAATCAATAAAATATATTTTTAATATATTTTTTTCTTTTTATTGATTTTAGAGAGGAAGAGAGAGGGAAAGAGAGAGAGAGATAAAAACATCAATGATGAGAGAGAATCATTGATCAACTGCCTCCTGCACAGCCCTCACTGGGGATAGAGTCTACTTCTGACTTTAGTTTCCAGCCTCACTTTTCTTTCTGAGAGCAAGGGAAAATGTAGAGCTGTTGCTGGCTCTTACTGAGACACTTGGGTTAGACCAGTGGTTGGCAAACCGAAGCTCACAAACCACATGCGGTTTGCTGCTGTGTTGACTAACGAGTTTGCCGACCACTGTCATATACTACCCTTTACCTCTTTACACATAATATGCTACAATTGCCTAATCCTCACAGCTTCCAACTACACGGTAACATTTAGTCTAGTCCAGTGGTTGGCAAACTCATTAGTCAATGGAGCTGCAAACCGCGGCTCTTGAGCTGCATGAGGCTCATGAACCGCAGTTTGCTGACCACTAGGTCCATGCCCCCTCTACGTTCATTCTTTGTCATTCCTGTAAGTTAGTTACTGCTTCACAAGGGCTCTGTCCAGAAAATGTGCTGGAACTGACGTTTTTGCTGTAGGCACCTCTAGTTCCAGATGCTGCAGTTTCTAGAGGGCCTTGGTGAGGAAAGCAATGCTTCACATCAGAGAGCCCGGGCTTTCGATCCCCGGAAACAGTTGTTTCCTTTGTGTCGGAGAAAAAATAGAGCTGGCACCAGGGTTTCAGGAGGAAGAAAATGATTGCTGTGGCAGAGAGGATGCGTTCAGGGGGGATGCTGAGGAGCAGCCGCTTGCCGGGGCAAAGGCATCTCTCCGCAGACTTACATTTTTACGTGTTAACTAAGGCGCTGGATCAGAGCTCTGAGACGAGGGCAGCGAGATGCCAAGTGTCGGACCCAGTTCCATCTGCTTCCCGAGGGCGAGCTTAAATGCGGATGCATTCAATTCATCCAAACCATTATTATCTACCATGTGCCAGATGCCACATTTCTTAAAACCAATAGGAAAATCCTCTTAACCATTTCTACCTACCTCCTGAGTTTGACGAGGCCTCAAAGAGAAAGGATTATGAAGACCCTGTCGCAGAACTATCAACTTGGACACTTGTGGCTGTGGACCAAGGCCTGTGAGGTCAGGGTCATGGTCCTATGACTGTAAGAAGTGTCCCAGGTAGAAGAGAGTGACTAGGACTCTCTGAAAGGCTAAGCCTTGCCCCAGAAAGATCTTTGTTAGCCCTACAGG
The DNA here is from genome assembly GCF_964339955.1 of Pipistrellus hanaki. Lineage (NCBI taxonomy): Eukaryota > Metazoa > Chordata > Mammalia > Chiroptera > Vespertilionidae > Pipistrellus > Pipistrellus hanaki. The sequence goes on along the minus strand of NC_140504.1, from coordinate 4,521,003 downwards.
GCCCCTGAAATGTTCATTGACAACAGGGAGGGAAACTGCGGGCCCAGAGTTTAATATCCGAGGTGCCTCTGTATTAAACAGAGTTTGCTAACAGAAACTCCCAATTACAACCTGACCCACATACGGCACAGATTCTGAGCCTGGGTTAGAATGAGTTCAAACATATTTACAGTGTCTATGGAAAGTGCTGCTCCATACAGTATTTTTTATTGTCCAAAATGAGGACGTTTCTAATATGTCTAATATGTTTCTAATATTGCTGATTGTCCGAACAATCACCAATCAACATCAAAAATGGAAATGAGGAAATTTGGATTATAGACAAATGTTGTAGGGGTTCCTAATGGACACTGTTAAAGTTACTACACGAGGCCAACTTCATACTGTTGTTGACTTTGATTGCTAGAAATCACTAAATGTTTACAAGCAGGGTGTATTTTTACAATATAGACAAGCAACCTAGTTAGGTGAATACAACTATATATTTTTTTAAGAAATGAAGAGAGAGGGGAAGAGAAAGAGAGAGAGAGAAGAAAGAAAATGGGACTCAAGCAATTTAGCCAACCTATATTCTCTCTTCCTGAGCACTTTACTAATTTTAGAGCATAGCGGCCTCCTAATGTCTAAATTGTCTGTAAGTGCTACATTTTCTCCATCTCTAACCTTATCCAGGAGTTCAGAAGCCACAGTTTGCTTTTAAAGATGCCCTGATTTTTCCCACTTCTAAACCCTTTGAAGCACAGGGTTATAGGATGAGTCACTGGCTGGGCCACGGAGCCCAGCAGCCCTAACCTTATTAAAAAATTATTCCCATGCCAACTAATCAACTCCGGGATCACTGAAAGCTTCCTCCTTGAAGGAGGTAGAGCATACCCATTTTCAAAGACAGTAAATTCTAGAAATTATAGGTTGAAATAAACTAATTTGGGTTATAGAAAGGATGGTGTGTAAGCAGTCAGGAAGTGACAAGGGTCTCAGGAGGCCTGGACAAACCCATGGGTGTGTTGACAGGGCTGATTAATAAGGGGTTCCAGGCTGATGTCAAAAAAAAGGGCAGGTTGGGCCGATCTTGAGTTCGCACAAATCCCAGTCAGAAAGCTAATGTATTAGAGGGAAGAATAATCCAAGTTGTAAAGGACTTTGAAAGATTGAAAGCAAGGAGATAAAATGTAATGGGGAGACTTGTAAAGGCTTCTATACAAGTTGTGAAAATTGATTTGCAGCACATACAATGAGCATCGTGTTCTCGCTGGTGTCTGAGGTGGTCATCGAACAATCCCCAGGTTCTGAGCTCAGCCTCATTTAATTAAGGACAGTGCGAAATCACAGGTCTTTCATAGAGGAGAGGCCCACGCAGAGAATTACTTAGAAATTTTGTCGTCTGAGGAGAAGTTGAGAAAATGAGATGATTCAACCTGGAAAAGAGAAAGCAGATGCAAAGAAACAGACATGTCATCTCCATTTGAATGCTCTGTGGATGGTTCTGGAAGGTGTTGGAGATCTTGGAGGAACAGAGTGCTGGGTTTTCTGCAGAACATGTAAGAGTAAGACACTCAGAGGGTTAAGGTCAAAGGACTAGTCAGACAGTGTGGGACCAGCATGCAAAGGCCGGCACTGTGCTGAGAGGTCCCGTTGGCGAAGAGGTCCCTTTGAGAGTTCCAGGCATGGGTGTGACACAGTAGAGAGTGTTTCAGATCCATCACCCTTCCTGCAGTGTGGATGTCACTTAGAGAGCTGAGAGACTGAAGCTGGGGAGACGAGGGAGGGAACTGTTGGTCAGTAACTGAGATTTGGACTAAGGAGACAGAACAAAGCAATGGTCCCATGCAGACAAGCTGAGGTGGGAGAGACCAACAGGCTTGAGAGGCAGGTCAACCCTGGGAGTGAAGATGAGGCACTGTATGTGCAGCGGCAGCATGGATCCCATCCCTAGAGCACCAATCGCCTAGCTCATTTTAACATCTGTCCATGACACCAGGGGGGGGGGGGGGGGCGGGGGGAGACACGGACTCAAATATTTATGAGGAGGCTGATTTGAAAATTCTTTAATGTCCATGAGACTCTCTGATTCCATGATTTTTTTAATCTGTATTATTGAGAGTATTACAGATGTTCCCCTTTACCTCCCCCATTACTCCCTTCCACCCAGTTCCCACTCCAACCCAGGCCTTCACCACCCTATTCCCCATGTGCAGAGGTAGTGTGTATATGCATATAAATACTTTGGTTAATCTCTTCCCACCCACCCCATCCTTCTTCCCTTTGAGATTCTTCAGTCTGTTCAGTGTTTCCATGCCTCTGGTTCTATTTTATTCAATAATTTATTAATTAGATTCCTTGTTCATTTATTTTGATTTTTTAGACTTAATTGTTGATAGATATGTATTTATTGACATTTTATTGATCATATTTTTATCTCTTCTTCTTCTTCTTCTTCTTCTTCTTCTTCTTCTTCTTCTTCTTCCTCCTCCTCCTCCTCCTCCTCCTCCTCCTCCTCCTCCTCCTCCTCTTCTTCTTCTTTTTCCTCTTCTTTTTAAAGAATACCCTATAATACTGGTTTGGTGGTGATTAACTCCTTTAGCTTTTCCTTGTCTATGAAGTCCTTTATTTCATGATTTAAAAAAAAAAAAATCTGAACATTTCCCAAATTCTCTTTATACCTCTATAAAGAGGTGTGTCCAAGATTCCATCATCTCTTTCCACTGTCCCCATATGAACCTGAATAAGACCCTGAGCCTCATCTCAGCCCATATCTTTCCCAAACTTGATTTCAAATGTGCCTTGAACAGCTTCACCTAATGACCCCAACTTTCTATAATATGTTAAGTACTCTAGCTTGTTTGAAGCCAAGGACCTCAGTCTCCACCCGAATTGCTGCTTCCATATCCTTCTAGACTCCTGTTCCTCTCCTTGTGTTACCTCACTCCCAGCCCTGGTACTGCTGTTTCCCTGGACTTCCTACTGTCACTCTGCACCCACACCCTCTGTCTGCTGTGATATCATCTACTCCCTGTCATCTACTCACTGCAGTTTTCTAAGCCAACCCTCAAGGCCTCTCACCTTTGCCAACCAGCTCTGGCCCCAGTCCCCCTTCTTAGCCATCTGATGGCCTGTTTGTGCTAATTTATAGCACCCACCCCTACCCCTACCACCTCTACCCTCCATCCACTTCTCCTCTTGAGCCACTTAAAAGCTCCAGATTATATTCACTAGCACACAGTCACATCCCCTTAGCTTCTCAAGGTACTGTCCATTCCCAATTCTCAACCACCCAGGAGATGTTTCTGTTCTGTCCAACTGCCCAACTCCTTGCATCCTGAGGAGCTCACAATTCAAATGCACACTACCTCTGCATCATGGAGCACTCGTCCCGTCTGAGTCCATACTCCCCCAAATGTGGGGACAATCTGGCATCCTTGCTCTCCTGTGACCACCTCTGTCAGTCAGCTGGCACTTAGCATTGGCTCCTCTGTGTGTCCCTGGAGATATGACACATAGGATAGTGATGAAAAAGGAGTCTGAACCAACAGACATTGCTTAGGACTTCCCACTCGGCTATAGAGTGACCTTACCTGGGTCCCAGTTTCCTGGTTTCTAAATGAGGGCGTAATTCCCAGCTGAGGTTGATACAAGGGGACACAAGCTAGCAGTCCTAAAGTAGCTGGCACAATCCAGATTCTCAGCACGTGTTCAACTGGGAGCCCAGCCCACCTTGTACCCAATTCCAGAATATTGGGACATTCACATGTGAAGGCAACGATGACCCCATCCCTGTGCTTACAGCTACACCAGAGCTTCTCATAGGTGAACTCATGGAAGAAGTGAACTCCCATTCATGATGTTTTTCTCACCCTATCAGATGAAATCAGGAGGGGGACATAGTAGCTAAGACTTAAAGAGAAATAGATGTGCTCTAAGATGATAAGCATGGGGAAAGGTAAATCAGAATGGCTTGGGACACCTACACCTGTGGAGCAGCTTAACCTCAATGAAGATGCTGTGGATGAGGTGGAGCCCATCAGTATCTGAGGGGGCTCTGTTCTCACCTGTTGGGCACTGCAGTTCCTTAGCACATTGATATGAAACAGAACCCAAGAGAAAAACACTGTGCTGACTGACCTCGGGAATAGAAAAAGAACGATGAGCAAAATAAGGAAAGCAGGTCCCTTCTGAGGACGGTTGAGTCTGAGTTACCTCCCCGTCGGAAGCTGAGGTACAATGTTTACGTCTTGGAAATGTTCTCTCTTTCTTAGAGTATTGAACCCGCCACCACACGGTTGTTACATAGAGCTAATTATTCCCAAGCTTTGGCATTTGCATATGTATATTTACTTTGCAAGTGTTAAATCATTCAGGAAGAGAAGAAACTCGGCGTGTTTACTTTGCCTTTGCAGATAAATATAAAGGCATGAGCTGGGACATTAATGCTGCTTTGCTTTCTTTGCTTCACCATATGGGTGGGATAGAAGGGAGCTGCTTCCTTCCCAGACTGAAACCGTCTGTGCACAAACCCAGGCCCAGGCAGGAGGTGGCAGTGGGAACTGGCATGGCTGACTTGAAGGACTGAGCTTTGGGTCCTGGGGGTGCCAGCCCACGTGTGGCCATCCCTGTGACTGTGCTTACCTCTCAGCAATGGCATGCTGCTCCCCAGCATGAAAATGATTGCATTTAAATGTCAGCCCCCAGAAGATGAAAGATGATATAAAAATGTTCCAACATATGTATTTCTTCACTGTATAACCCAGTCACACAATCAGCCTAAGGCACTTCCAGAAAGTTCTGTTCATGTAACACTATTAACATCAAGACTTTTTAGAAAGCAATGAAAGAGAAACGAAAAGCCTTTGTGCTCTGAGAAAGGAAACATTCATTTTTACCAGGACAAAATGTGTAAAAAGACCAAATTATATTTTAAGGACAACGAAAATTTCAAAGCAATGTCATAAATAAAGTAGACTTGCTTTTTCTACATTATTGTTAGGCAGGAATTACTTTAGTCAGGAGTGGTAAGAAGCGGTCTGGTAAGCAATGCCATCAGAGGAAAAGAAAGAAAGAAAAAATGTTTTTTCTGAGTTTGAACTAAACAGCCAAATTTCCAGACAATGATATGCCAATTACACAATTTTTTGTTCAACCTAAGGGACCCCCCAGCTCTGTAGGAATGCCTTTTGTAAGTGACGTATGGTACCTAGGCTATTTTATTTTGATATTTGATAACAAAAATAGTTGAATTTACATTGTGTAAGTGAATTACTTTCAAAGTTTTAATTTTCTAACCAAAAATAAAGTTGGGTTTTTCTAAAAGTGGCAAATAAATGGGTTGTAATAAAGCCTTTCATAGGGGTCTAAGAATTTTTATGGCTCTAGGGTGTTAAAGTATTATTTGCTTTTTGTAATATAAAAATATATATATATGCCATATAGGAGAAATAAGGAATTCACCCACCATGTGGTTATTAGTGGTGATAAGAGTATACAATCACATTTCAAAATGGCTATTGTCACCTGTCTCTGTAGAATATTTGTCATAAATGCATAAGTGAATGTTAGTGAGTTGTTGATCATGCACTAATGTCAACTTTCTTTCTCCAGATGCAAAGAGTTTAGCTGAAATGCTCATGAGGTAAGAATAAAACCTAGCATTCTGGATACCATATTTAAAAGAACAATTTACAGCTTGCCTTATGATTTTTTTTTAAATGACAGTCTAAAATTGATAAGACCTATTCTTCTTGACATATAATTTCTGATCTATGTACCAGAATATTCATGTATATCCAGTGAGTATATACATAGCAAATACTATACTTTTACATGTGGCATAGGTATTCTCTTGTTGACTGGACTCAACTGATAGAATGTTCCCAGATATAAATATCTCCTTCATAGAAAGTATCTAATCACATCACACTGGATCAAACTGGCATGAGATCATGAAAATTTATAGGAAAAGTCTTGAGTCCATGCTCTTGTGAAAATCTGCACTTGTTTGCTAAGCAAGAATGAGGGAATTTCTGTGGTCACATGGAAGCACCCAGACACATGTACACTTATGGTGAGCAAATCTGACAAAACATCTGGGAAACAAACAAGCCACAGCCATTTGATTTAAATAGCTCGTCTACTTAATAAATTGTATAATGTAGACTTAAAATATGAATTTATTGACGACATTTAGAAATCAAGAGATTTCACATTACATTTGGGCTCTCCGACTTCTCTTAAAAATGCTCTGCACAGCCTAGTTGACAATGGCTGACTGGAGCTCCTTATAGTTCCCCTTTAGGCTGTGCAGGACGTGGGCTCAGCACAGCGGGGCCCTGTCCCTATCCCTACTCTAGGCCACTTGACTGATTTGTATCCCAGCGGGGCTTCTGCAGCCCTCTCAGAGAGCTTCTGCCCGCTGCCTCCATCCAACCCCAAACCACAGGCCATGCCTCTGTCCAAAGCCTAGCATATGGGAGCTTCTGACACATTCAGCAAGTGTCTATTTTGGATGATTTGGTATTTTTTACCTTCTCTGCTGCCCTACAATGCAGCCCTCCCCTTTCTCATTAGCCCCAAGCAAGACATTAGAAAGCATCTTCTTCATTAATAAGGCAATTACTGTGGTTGAAAGACCACCTGTTGATGTAAGTAGGAATTAATAATGCTATTCCCAGTTGACAGTTGCTAACGTGAAATTAGGAAAATTAAAACTAGTAATTGCTCCCAGTTGAGGTAGTTGAGATAGTTTTCCTCTGGATGAAAGTGATTGGAAAGGAAGAGTGCTTCTAAGTTCCTCAAATATGTGGATTTCTGGGGATTGATTTAGAGGTAAAGGTAATGCTTTCAATCATGCAGTCAGTTCCATCTAAGTTAGGCAGGTCAACAGGCTAAGCAACAACAGGCCTGTCACCTATCTGGTGAGTCTCCAGCCAACCTTATTTTGAATGTGATTGGGGAGGTCCAGGCAAGTCACATGTATTGGTACAGAGAAGGCCTTGACATCGCTGTCCCTGATTTTGTGGCTGCTTCCTTAGGAAGTTGAGGAGTGAGCAAGCTGGTGCAGAAAGAACATAGAACCACAAGTCTACATTCTAGACCTACCTCTGCCACCAGCTGGCTTGGTGGTCTTAGATGTGTCATTTTCCTTCTCTGTGTCCAACTTCCCTCACCTAAAAATACCCATTGGAAATTGTTCTTAGCTTTCTCATTCTGCGATCTTGATGAATGTGACATGTATTTCCAACCATTTTCCACAAAGAAAGTTCTGTGTATTTTAGTGGCATTAGCTCTCCCAGAGCCAGACAGGTACAAACATGACAAACATGGACAACCTTAGGGCTCCAGTTCGTGGACACCCATCCATCTCACCAAGCCAGTCACCCCAGGGAAGGGGAGAAGAGACACTCCACCCACCATGCCCAGATAGAAAGGATTTTCCTTTTATGTGATGAAGCAAAAAGAAATTTTTGAAAACTATTATACTTTTCTAAGAGGGGAGAGTGGCCTCCCTACGGCACTACCCAACACATGATTAGTTTCTAAGGGCCAGTGTTAGCAAGGGCTCATTGTAAACAGAGAAGGGTTCAAATTAAGAATTTAAATGAGTTTAGCATTTTTGGTGTTCATATTTTTGTACACATTGTATAAATAACCTTCCCTGATATATTCTGACTTTATACTTTTTTGGGCATGATTCTGTTAGCCTTAGTTCTCTTGTACTTTCAAATTGGTCTATATCAGTTGGAGAGGTGGGTGATGTGCAGGGGTATTCATTAGTTTTTCCCCACAAGCTTAAGGAAATAGTAAAACTTTAAAAAGTTGTAGCAACTGCAAAAAATTTATTGACTAACCCTGGAAATGCCATCTACTATGGACTGGCATCAGCTCTGTCATTTTAGTCAGACAACCGGTGGCAAATGGGTGGTGGAAGATCGTATTTCAATAATAACACATATAGTTAGTATGATCCTATATTATACAAAAAAAAAAGTGATTTTTGTTTTCATAGTGAAGACATTCAGAATCTTTTCAGGTCATAAATGAGGTTTCTTCAAATAGCTTTTTTTTTTTTAAGGTTGGCGGCTGTCCTAATGACCAATTGTTATCATTTGGAGAATCAGCCTTCATACATCAATAGGTTATAAAATGTGGCAGCAAAAAATTAAAACAAGGAAACAATTCAGTCAGGACCTAATAACTCATTTAGAATGAGAATATTATTGTCCTTAAGCAAAGCTTCTGGGACTCGGCGCTCAGCTCACACTGAACCCACAAAACAACATGGTTTATCGCTGACCTTCAACAAGTTCTTATTGAGCACCTGCTTTGACCACACACTGTTCTACGTTTTACAGAGAATCTGGGAATAGAATAGATGGAAAACACCCCTTGTAGAGCTTATTCTCTGCTGGGAAAGACCGATAGTAGATAAGCCCATTAAATATATGCTAGGGAACATGAGGCCAGATTCAGTGGAGATTGGGGGAGGGGGGGGAGGAAGCTGAGGAGTTCCCCCACAGGGCCTACCCCACTCGCTCTAAAAGAGCAAGGGAGGGAGCCAGCCTGTGGGTACTAGGGTGAGGGTAGGGTGCAGAGTGGTCTAAGTAAAGGATCAGCAAATGCAAAGGGAGGGAGGAGCAGTCAGCCCCTGGTTCTCTAGGTTTATTGGGCCATTTTTTATTTTTATTTTTTTATTATTATTTTTTTTTTGCCTCTGACTGCAGGGCTATGAGGCAAAGGTCCTCGGAGGAGGCGTTTACCTCCAGCTCCGATTGTCCTACTTTGCAAAGTGTGATCATATTCTGAGCCTGTGTCACGGGCCATGAGGCAGCACAGTCATGTAGCAGGCTTCCTGCGCCAGTCTGCCAGCGGGCCCCGGTTGCTAAGAACAGCCTTCCCTGGGTCCCTGGCTGGGTAGCAGAGCAGCCGAGGCTGCCTCATAACTATTCATGAGGAGCAGGGGGAACTGGCTCACTCTTCTATTTCTGGTACAAGGACAAGCTCAAGTCCCCAGTGAACTTTCTAAACAGGTCCTCCCAGCATCCACCAGGGAGCAGTTTCCATATGTTTCTGGGGAAATAGAGCTTGTCCAAGCATGATGTAACCACAGCTCAGATGGCTGAAATGCTCTTCGTTTCATATGAGTATCTGGATCTTTGTTTTAAAAAACACACCCACACACAAAGTGAGAACGAAATTAAGTAACTGAAGGAGGATGCAGACCTTGTGAAAAATTCAGGCCAACACGTTTGAATCTGGGCTCTGGGTAATTAGTGTAATCTAGCTCCATGACCCAGTTGCTCCTCTGTGGAGCAGGAAATCTGGTTCAAGGTCAAGTCCTGGGGAGGCATGATGTGCCCTGCAGAAGAGGTCATTCCTGTGGGCAGTTCTGTTTACACACAAGTGGAAAATCAAGAGCCATTATAAAATATTCAGGATATTAACCTGGACTTCCCCAACCAGAGGTCTAATGGCTTCTTGAGTGACTTTGACCTTCACAGGATTTGCATTCCTTCGGCCACAGGGTTCAAAAGTGGACAAGAGTTCTCGGGGACAAGGGGGGATCTGGGGTCCTGGTGAATGCTTGGTCAGAGCAAAAAGCACTGAGATGTAGAAGGGACACCCCCTTTGTCCTCCATGAACTGTCGCTAAATCATGATGTAGGCTCCAGAAAGCTGTCTCGGAGCAGATCTTGACAGCTATCAGTTGGACTGTGGACTACCACATTGATTGAAATCTCTGAATGGCAGCTGCCTCTCAGCGGCTGTTCCTATAAGGGAGGATTATTTTCTAAATCTGCCCCATTCCTACGATCCTGTAAACACAGACGGAGCACAGCTCCCCAGTACAGATGGCTAATTCAAGCTTTTACCCTCCTTTTGTATTTTTGTGTAACGTGCAAACATTTTTTTTTTTTTACTCTGGGCTGTAGCTGAATGCATTGATAACATGCCATTTTACTACCTGTTTTCATTTGTGATCATCAGACAGCTCACTCTAAGAGTAATTTTCCAGCACACAAATCTTGAGGTAGTTCTTATAGTAATCGCAGGGTTTTTTCTATTCTAACATGCAATATCTGTTAGGGACACTGAACGGATGTCAGGGAAGCTAACAAGGTTGATGCTTTGTTACCAGGACAGGAATAAAACTCCTCCAGCTAGCCCTACAAATCCGTTAGTCAAACCCCATCTGATGAACGGCTGGTCTCAGCCTCCTCCCTGGCCGTCAGTAGACTATCTCCTACCTGACCAATACAAATGTTGTTGGTTTAAAATCACTCCCCCCCCCCCCGACACACACACACACACACACACACACACACACTTAACTTTTACACAAGAAATGGGATATTACAAAAGTTCTATTGATAGCTACAGACGCAATCTCCATTGACAATTTGTGTTTTCTGAACCTCGCCACTGACTGCTGAAATGTGCTATGAACAAATACACTTTGAATAAAGGGGAAATTCTCCCGCCGTGTGCTTCCCCCACTCCTCCCCACAAGGCATCCCCACCATGAGGTAGGAAACCAAGGGGATGCACAAGCACATGGGGGCGTGATGTACCTCTGAACTGTGTGTTCATGCCTCCCTCCTCCTTTCTTTCCAGCAAGAACACCCGGACCTCAGACACCCTGAGCAAGCAGCAGCAGACCCTGAGGATGCACATCGACATACCCAGAGCCCAGCTCCTGATTGAAGAGAGAGACACGATGGAGACCATCGGTAAGGGGCCACGCTGGCCGCTCTGCACCACATGGCTGCCACAGCCACGCCTCTCAGCCCCACTGGATGGAGTGTGGGAAGTAGTAGATATGAGAGCATATTGAAAGCTGCCTGAGCAAAGAAGGAAGCAGCTAGAGAACTGTTGTTGAGGACAATAACAAGTGATGGCAAATGTGAGGGGGAATGAGCGTGTATCCACCTCAGAGGTTGCCCGGGATAGGAGCTCCCTAACCCTGATCCACATTGGGCCTCCTCTGGAGAAGCTGTAGAACAAACACCTGTGATCCAATAACCCTAGAAGGCGCACACTGGGAAACCCACCCTGTGCCATCAGCTCCGCCAAGGCCTTCATTAGTGGGAATGTCGTAACTCTACTGTACACCTAACAAACCAACATCTATGCTCAGGGTTTGTTATGCTGGGTCCCCACCCCAGCTCCTGTACACTCTAGATTCTTCACCTAGTGCCTGGGGACCTCCCAGTTCCGTTGTCCCACAATGGCAAGACGGATACCTGGAAGGCTTTGGGGACTTGTCCGCCCAGGACCCTGATGTCGTAACTCCGTCCCTCCTCTTTCATCTCCAAGTCCACCATCCACAGTGCCTGCCCAGGTAGTTCCAGTTGCTCCAGAATCTGAGACTTCGTGTTTCCATGCAATCATGACTGGAAGGATAGGTTACATTTATTGAGAGCTCTCTACATGCCATGTACTTGTATACCCATTTTTTTAAATTATTTTTTATTTTTATTGTTGAAAGTATGATGGATGTCCCCCTGTTTTCCCTGTCAGTCCCTTCTCGCCCCTGCCCCAGGCCTTCACCACACTATTGTGTGTCCATGGGTTATGCATATATGCATACAGGTTCTTTATGTGCATTATTTAATTTAACCCCCTCCCAACCCACATAGAGGAAAGGTACTACTGAGTAACCGGGGCTTTCAGAGGTCATGTAGCTTTCAAGGTCACACAGATGGTTGGGAGCAGAAGCTGGGTGGGGCCCCTGCCAGCTGCCTGCTTCCACATCAGCAGGCTACTTCCCAGAACCCCTCACCTCAGAAGGATCACCAAGCTTCCCCGTACCCATGGAAACAGACTCCAGGGCAGGCTGCCGAGGCTGCCTCTTTTCAAACTTCACTCTGTTTGTTTTGGAAAGTGTTCGCTGGCACTCGGTCCCAGGGCAGCCCTTGCCTGTGGCTTAGCTGAAACTACTTAACTCCCAGCTCACACCCTAGATCCTGCCAGGAAGGCAGTGGGAAATGGCCAGGTGGGCAGGACACCGGTATCGCCCCTCACCCAGCTCTGCTTTGTGTCCTAATAGAACAGCGGAGACCTCCTGGCCTAATGACTCATGCATTCTGAGGCCTGGGCTGCCCTTGCTGGATGCAAGTTTAGTCTGGGGGTGCCGACACTTAGAGAGGGTCAGCCAAGTCCAATTTGACTTTCCATCAACCAAGTTCCGTTAAGAGGCACCCATGCTGTGTGAGGGGGCATCCTTCACTACATGAGATTTCAGTAGCTCACTCTCAACAGGATAAGGCACCATGTTTAGTTTGTTGATAATCTTTTCTTTTCAGTGGTATATCTGAAATATTTTTATTTATTCATTGATTGACTTTAGAGAGAGAGAGTAAGGGAAAGTGGGAGAGAGAGAGAGAGAGAGAGAGAGAGAGAGAGAGAGAGAGAGAGATATTTGTGTTCACTTATTTCTGCACTCGTTGGGTGAATCTTATATGTGCCCTGACCAGAGATCGAACCCCCAACCTTGGCATATGGGGACGCTGCTCTACCCAACTGAGCTACCCAGCCAGAGTTGGAATTGTTTTCATAAATTCAATAGACTTGGCATTAAAACTAAAATTTATTTTGAAATATCAGTTCAAACATCAAAATGTGACCCCTTTGGCCTTACAGTTAGGCTTTCTGCCGCATGTTCCTCACTAGACCTGTTGAGCATTCCACGGAAGGCTGCTAAAAGCTGGGCGGAGCCTGGAGAGCAGCATCTCCCAGCAGCCAGTGACTGGCCCAAACCAGAGGCAGAGCTGCTCTAGTCATCTCAGTGGATGCATCCCATTCCTCGCAGGCTCATCTGTCACCAGAGTCACTTCCCTCCTGGCGACGCTGACAGTGGTCGATGGCATTTTCTAATTACTAGGAAAGTAGAAATACGATGCTTTAAAACGCTCTGGGCTCAGACTCCAAGAATCCAATATGAAAGTGCCATTCATTTGTGCCCAGAATGAATAGTGAACCTCAAATACTGCCAGGCACCGGAATTTTCCCATTAAAGGTTTGTAACCCAGCCCCGCATACCCCCTGGTCTGCTTTTAGCCGGGCAGCATGGTGGAAACCACAAGGCACCGTATTGTTCATGAAACACGCACACAGATGGGGGCTGATGCCGACTCCAGAGTGAGGACCTGTGTCTGCAGAAAGGCTGCCTCTCTGAGGGGCCAGTAAAGGCTGCGGGGCCAGTCCCCAGGCCCAGCCCTGCCCCTGCCGAGGACCAACCTTCCTGTGCCACACACTGCGATGCCAGCAGACACCTTGGCAATCTTCCCCACGCTTTCTCTGCCAAGAAATTTTATTCCTACTTCAAGAGGCTTTCCTCTCCTGCCAGAACCTGAGTAATTGGATTTTGTAAGGTTCGTTCTGTTCAGAGCCTTTTTTGGGCACAGAAGTCTCGCTGTGCTGTTTGTGACTTTCCCATTTCCACTCCCCGTCGAGGCACACCGTAGTCTGGTCCCCGCTGACGGATCGCTCACACGAGCTCCATCCCTGAAAATTCCTGGCAAATCCATATATATATCTTCCCAAAGCTCCCCTTGGAATAAGAATGCTCTTAAGAAAGAGTGAAAAGTCCCCAAGTAAAGTAATGAAAATCTTGAGACAACCAAATCATGACACACAGCTCAACCAACTGCTGCTCCGAGCACTAACATGCCCCCCGTTCACCTGAGCCCAGCCTCCTGCTTCTGGAACCCACAGGTTCCCCACACTGGTAGGACTAGGAGACTGTGACAAGCGAGACATTTTGAGAAGTCAATTAAGGGATGTTCTAGAGTCACAGGAGCACAGAGAGGTGAGAAGAAAAGGAACATTCCTCAACCATTAAGAGAGGAATCCTAAACTCTGAAGACTGTTCCTCTTCTCCCTCCCACTCCACCCCCAAACATTTGCCAAGTTCACTGTGACCTCCCCGGGATAGACCCTGGAGTGGAGTTTTTCTAGTGCTCAGAGCTCCCTCCTGATGGCAGGGCGGCTGGGTGGGGCCCATTCCACTGGTGCTGTCCAGGGTGAGCTTCTGACAGACACATCCATCCCAAACTCTACTAAACAGGAAGCTGCAGCAAGTCCCACCCCCCAAATCAATGCTTCCTAAACAAAAGACCAGGCCTCAGGGAGTGGGGCAACCCTTCTCTGAGGTCATGCTCCAGAAGGAACCCTTAGGGAGAGTCTGCTTTTAGAATTCCTGACCAGCGCTCACTCAGTGCTTTTGTTTCCCGTTGTCTTTGTTGCTTTAGAAGAGGTTATTGTTGTGGTGATGGTTAAGCAAAGGCCAGTGAGTTGTGTAAAGGGGATAAACATTGGGCTCTGTGTCCCTGCTGTTCCTTAGATGACCGCTCCACGGTGCTGCTGACGGATGCTGACTTTGGGGAGGCCGCAAAGCAGAAGTCCCTGACGGTGACCCACACGGTCCATTACCAATCGGTGTCGCAGGCCACCGGGCCCCTCGTGGATGTGTCAGATGCTCGGCCAGGAACGAGTGAGTGGTCCAACAGCACCGAAATGGTGTGGGTGTTATCGATGCTGACAGCATGTTGCCTGCTCCGTCCCTGTCAAAGGAAAATGCAGGAAGGGTGGCCAGCCCCGGGCCTAAGAAGCCAATAGGATGACAGCATCTTTCCTTGGGACGTTGAGGTTTTATTGCTTGATCTAAGCTGTTATTAAATTGTTTCCGTTGTAGCCAATAACTCTTGGTACTGTTTGACTATGAAAGTACTCTAAATTTCAGGTCAAACTCATTTGTTATATTTAGGCAACACAGGAAAAGAGACAAGTAATTAGTATGAGTGTGTATCTTCCACGCCAGGACTGGGAGAGAGAGAGACGATAGCATCTCTGTTATCTCTGCAACAACCCTGTGAGGGAACAACTTATACAGTGCATGGGTTAGCCCCTATTTTACGGAGAGAAAACTGAGACTCAGCGGAGTTCGGTGAACAGCCCAAAGCTGTCATTCTCTCTGTCTGTCCTCGAAGCTCATGATTTTGTCCTGAGCACACTGTTTGAGAAAAATAGAATTCTGGCGAGTCTGGGGATCATATTCAATTTCGTTCTCAATATTTGCATATGTGATATATGGAAATTAATTACTGCAATGAAATTAAATCCCCTAATAGGTGTCGAGAGCTTATTCATGAGCTATTCTTATTCCTTCATAATTGAAATTGTTCCTAAATCTCTTTAAAGGTTGAGAAATTGATTTCCTGATTATTATCTTTTGGAAAGCTTTGATGTCTAGCTTTTAAATCTCTAATCACTCTCTTTGCAAAAATTTATATTCTTAGAGTATTATAATTAGAAAAATAAATATTAGAGTGTTAAAAGCTAGTCTTCATAATTTCTGACTTGTAAGGCATTTGTGGAATGCGCTGAGCTTCATGGAGCAAACTGGTCGACCCCTAAGCAGCGGTGTAATATGCAGGAAAACCATTCTAACCCTCACTGAAATTCGCTGGAAAACTGGGTTCCAGCCCACGTTACAGAGGTGGTGAGGATGAACCGAAGAAATGGCTGATCCGGTGCTGCAGGGGCTCTCGGCCAGCATCACACATTGCCTTTCCCTCTGAGCCTGGGGGTTCCACCTGAGGTCACGCCCCAGGCAACAACCACAGCTGATAGAGCCGCACTTCTTCCTTCTGTGAGGAACCCACTAAATAACGTTGACAAACACTAGGCAAACCTACTCAGATGCGTGCGTCCATCTCTAGTTCCAGAACAAAAGGAGAGTTATCCATTCAGCATCTGCCAGACAGTCTCTGGTAGTGAAAGATCTTTGGGGTCATTTTTCATTAAATATTCTCTCCTAACCACACCGTGACAGAGGGACTAAGTGCACTCAATTTTATTTAGAAGTAGAGCCCATGACTGCCCTTCCCCCACCCCCACCCCCCCATTCCCAAAGAATTACCCCAGGAACTGGGCTGGGCACTTCCTAAAGCCCAGTTCTCTGGTTGCCTCTTGTACCGCGGAGCCTGTCACCACTGCCAGGTGTGACACCCGTGTCCCCTCAGGCCCCGGGAGCAGGTCCTCACTGCAGCCTGGCACATTCACCAAGATTCACTGATAGTCCATCTCCTCAATGACAAAGGACCTTGTTGTCCCAATCCAGTTATGGTAGGACAGTGCTGTCATTGTAGGAACTCTCTATTTTTAAGAAAAGTGTCAAGAATAAGTTGTTTACACACTAGAATGTGACAGCATCCTGGATGTTGTGTCTCTAAGCATTTTCTATTTGCCAAAGAGTTGCCACAAATTTTTATTGCAAGGATGGAAGACATCTCTTTCAACCTGTGAAACACAGTCCTCAGCTGTGTCCACACCCCGTTCCCTCCCCGCCTGTCACGTGGCTAGGATGCACCAAAAGCTGGGACTCCATTTCTGTCATCCCCAGCACATCACAGGCACTGCCCACAGGAGGTGTCCAGGAGATATATAGAAATGCTGACCGACTATCACGCTCTGGAACCAGAGTACAGGAGACAAAAGCAAACACACAATTAGCATTTTCAACAGGACTTGGGCAATCTGCTCTTTCCCTCTCTTTTCTCCATTTCCTGAGACACCGTATCTCCTCCCCAAGGAGGGAAGGTCCCTTTTAATATGTACGCAGTCCCCACAGCACACTTTGCAGAGACTATTATCATCAACTATTTTACTTACAAAATGTGCAAGGTTACAAACACGTCAAGTGGTAAACACTAGCTTTGACCTGGGGTTTTTTGTTTGTTGGTTTTATTTTGTCATATTTACCCGGAAGTCATCCACTCATTCATCAATCATTCGTTTGTTCAAAGAGCATCTATGCAGCACCTGATGTGCTTGGGGCTGGACTGAGAAATGCACCAGACACAGCTCCTGTCCTACCAGTACTACTGAAGAGTTCCTTCCTACACCATGGGCATCTCCAGCATCTTGTGTGATGATTTCTTTAAAATCCGTTTTTATCGATTTTATAGAGAGAAGGGATGGGGGTGGAGAGAGAGAGATAGAAACATTGATGAGAGAGAAGCATCATCAATTGGCTGCCTACTGCATGCCCTCCACAGGAGATCAAGCTCGTAATCCAGACATGTGCTCTGACTGGGAATTGAACCAGCAGCCTCTTGTTCCCTGGATCAATGCTCAACCACTGAGCTAAACCGGCCAGGCTTGTTTGATGATTTTTAATTGAGTTTCTAGCCATCCTGGATCAACCTACCAAATGTCCTGCTAGCATCTTCCCATTGAACAGGGCGTGCTCCCTCCCTCGTCTGGTGCTTGTCACTCAGGAATCATGGGCTGGGCCTTGAGACTTGCTGAGCCCTCCCCTTGTGCCCACAGCTTTATCTCTCCACATATCACACAGGCTCTGCATTGGATGATATTGCCTCAGGCCTCAGGCCTCAGAGGCGAGGGGGGTGGGCACATCCAATGAGCCACAGCCAGCCAGTAGCGAAGCTGGAGTTAGGGCACCTAGCTCCAAAGCTCCACTCTCAATCCTGTGTTGCCTTTAGGTAGAGATGATGCTCCTTACAGGACATTCGGAGACCCCATAGATTCCAACATCTGTTCAGCAAGAAGAGCTTACAGCATGAATTGGGTCTTTTTTGTTGGGACTTTGAAAGAACGCACACTCCATCGCCCAGAGTGGTACTGGACACAGCACTGCAGAGAAATCCGATTGGGCGAGGAGTGATGTGTGTATGATCCCGTGAGGAATGTTTGTTTATTGAGTGACAGGAGTATCCAGTCCTGCCAGTTTCATTCTCTCTAAAACAACTGGGAAATTCCTCACGAAAAGTTGCAGCCTGGACACCTATAATATCAGGGAATACAAACAGATTAATACCATGATCACGGTGCCCATGACATGCTCTGTGACTCCATTATCCACAAACTCCCCTCATCCCAAATTCAGGATGATTAAAGTCACTGGATTCCATGGGCAGGACCTTAAAGCAGGTTCAGAGCCGATGCTGAAAGGCCAGGAATTATGTATGTCACTTACCCGCTAAATTCATTGGCCATCTAGCAGGTATGAGGCGGCATCGCTAAGTTTTATTTATATTACAACAGTGGGGAGTCACATAAAAGGCTTTCCAAGCAGAAGCAGTGAATTCCAACATGTGTTAGGTCAGTAGATGAGCTAGTGAAATAGACAAAGGAAGCTACCATGTGGGATCCAAGTAAAATTTTTACTTCCGCTGCTGTCTCAGGCGCTGTCGTGGAGAAGAGTTCAGTTCAAGTACACAGCAGTTCCAAAAACCTGATTATTACAAAAATGTGTCAACTACCCCCGCATGCTATAGATTAAAACACGTTTGCCCGGAGCAGAACGGAGCTGCAAGCTGCAGTTCAGGAAAGTAATAGCATGACCTATATTCCCAACATTATCAGGCCACAGCCCGGCTGTCCTGCTCTACAGAAAAGGGTGAAGAATCAGATTACCTTGAGAAGAGAGGGGGCCTTGACTCAAACTGAGGAGTGCTTCCTGCCCATGGAACCTTCTAGCACATGGGTGATGTCAGTGAGCGAGGGGGCTGAGGGAGTGAGGGTCTCGGCCCCACCACGGCTGGGTAGGCTTGACGGAGGGAGCACAGGCGAGGGTTTTGGGAGGTTGAAGGAAATTGTGTCCTTGAAATGGGACTCTCCAGCTGACCCCTCTCCCACAAGCATCCATACCAGGAATAAACTTGGTCCACAGCCTTAGCAGTTGCAAGAAACTTCAAGGAGAATAAAAATGAGAACCAACCCTCAACATGTATGTAAGGGACTGGGTCATTTTCCAGAAGAGACACGTTAGCTTTTAAATAACAAGCTCCCTCCTCAAGTCCTCGGGCCCAGAGGACATTTTGCCTCCTACCCATGAGAGCACGTGTCTCTCGGGAACCTCTCTCCTGGCATGTCCACTGAAAAACACTCATCATTCCCACCTGGCTGTCCAGAGAGCTCGGCGCTCCGCCATCGCTCGCATTCTAATCAAGGCAAAAAAAAAAGTCTCCCAATCAACGTCTTCCGTGAAACTGTGCGAGCACAGGAAGAAATGTGTCTTAAAATCAATGCCCCGGAGAATAGGCACCAAGACAGGCCATATTAATGAGCCAGGACATCTTAAATCCTATTGATTTGGCTGCCATCTCGGTGCTTCTCCTCAGCATGGGAGAATGATGGATTAGGTCCCGAGTCCAATAGCCAGAAACTTGCAGGGGAAAAGCCTCCATTTCCAAAGAAAGTCATTTCCCCGCTCTCGGGGTCAGCCTGCCCTGACCTAACATGGAATTATAGACGAGCCCGTGCCCAGTGGACACCGCCTCAGAGCAATTAGCTGTGCAGGGCGAGGACGTGTGTGGTTGAGTGATGGGCGACCTCTGGACTGAAGGTCACGCATTGGGCTCCATGGTCATCACTTAATAACTGGGCCGCTTCTCTCTGGAGCTGCCATCACGTCATCCATAAAGCGGCGCTGGACCATATGTATTCGTCTAAGGTGTGCCAGGAATGAGAGTCAGCTCTGCAAAGGGACCCAAGGCTGGGCCCCCAGCCCTGCCCCGGTCAGACACGCAGGCTCCTGGGAGCCCAGAGCGAGGCAGGGCAATACGCTGCGCTTGGCCTCCAGGTTTTGTCCCTTTGGAATTGCTCCGTTAGTGGTGAGCAGTGAGCATGGACAGTGAGCTGTGTTTAGAAGTGGCCAGACATGCTGAAAGGTGACTGCTAAGAGTTCCTCTTTGAGAAGTGGAGAACTCAAAGGTGGGAGCTGTCCAAGTGGCTCTTCTGCTGCCTGAGGCTGGAGCCCAGAAAAATGGCTGCGGCACCTGAGCCCCTCTGCTGTCCACGGGCTTCCGGAAAGCTCGATGCGTGTCCACAGACCGCTGGGAACGAAGGTGGACACGCCTCTCCCTCTCTGGGGAGTCTCGGGAAGTTTATTAAGTGACATGCATTGGGCCATGAAACTATTCAGAGCCAGAAGCATGGTTCCGATCCGTAACAGCTGAGTCCAGTTCTAATGTACCTTCCCCCGACAGAGCTCCTTTAAATGCTTCAGAATCACATGAATGTCTCCGACCACGGGACGAAGGAAATGCATGCTCTGGGCAGGGATAGTCACGGAGGGCTTCCTGGAGGAAGGGAGGGTCATAGGGCTGGGTCGGGAGCACAGCACTCAACACCTTTATCACAGCTGACCACAGCTGCCTCCAGCGACCCGAGACAGACGTTGTTCTTGACTCTTCGCAGATCCCACCACCAGGAGGAACGCCAAGGCCGGTCCCACAGCGAGAAACCGGTACGCCAGCCAGTGGACCCTCAACAGACCCCACCCCACCATTTCCACACACACCCTCACCACGGACTGGAGGCTGCCCACGCCCAGGGCCACCGGATCGATGGACAAGGAGAGTGACAGTTACAGCGTCAGCCCCTCACAGGACACAGGTAAGGTCTCCACACCTCCTCCCCATGCATGGGATGAGCCCGCCCACACCAAGGGCTGTGCAGGCTCCTATGTACATACGTACATATGTACGTACTCCCTTTCGAGGTCACTTTCAAATGGCCAGGGCATTTGTCTAACAGACACCAATGCGGTCCATAGCACCCTCTGGGGCCAGTGACTTCTGCTCACAGACCCAGGAGCAGCATTCTGCAGGGGCCTTGAGTCCCAGCTCAGGCTGCCTTCTCCTCCTCACTCCCACCCGCGGGCAGGCCCTGGCATGTGTGCATGCTCACCCACACAAGGGCAGTCATGTCTGGTTGGACTCGGAAGCATCTGACCCGCCACTTTCTCCAGGATGAAGATGCTGCACTTGGAGTTAGTGACAAGGTTGGAGCAACTCTAGGGTGACCCGCTTGACAATCAAACAGGGCTTGATTATAAGGCAGGTTATCTTGTCGGTGCCATCAACCACCCAGATTTCACTTCGGAGAAGGAGACAGGCCCTAAAAATAGCACCGGGCTGCCTACCCCCCTCTCGCATCTTAAATTTTGAAAAGAATTATATCTAAACCTAATCACTGCGGGAAATTTTAACACTCATTTTCTTTTGTTCTGGAAGATGTGCTGCAAAAATAGCGTTTCCAAGGCGGGGTGTCACCCTGCACCTGCATTTTTATGGCTGTTAGTTCTCTTATAAGACTCTCAGAATTCCCCAGAGGCGACTTCAAAACTTTGGCACCGGTGGGCTTGAAATACAGATTCCTCCAATCAGCTGCACCCTTCCAGGCCTGGCAAGGTCCCTGTCTCCCCCCCACCACCACCACCATCACCAAAGGTGGCAGCCACAAAGAATGAGCCCCGGGGACAGGGGGCCATTCTGCCTAGTGGCCAATTTCTGTGCTTATTTACAGCTCAGTTTATAACCCTCATCACATCTTCCTGACATGATCATACCTCACCAGGCTGGAGACGCTGAGCTGCGGGGGCTTGTCCTTCCCGCCCATCAGAGTCTCTATGGTACAGATCCAAGCAGGGAGGGGCACGCAGGCCATTTAGACACATCCCCCAAAATTCTGTTTGAATGAAAAGCAGAATTTTTAAAGGGGGAAGCTTTAAAGGGGGAAGCTTTACTGGTTTATGAAAATGCTCCAGGCTGGGGTATCGGACTACAGTGATGCCCCACCCCCACCCCACGGTTGGAAACACAGTTTCCTGAGCCCACTGTGCTGAGGCTTATGAAGCGGCCTCTGGGTGGCAGAGGCAGCCCTCAGAGACCCAGGACTCCTGCTGCGGGGTACTGTGACCTGGGAAAGATCTCCCCGAGCCCGAGAGGGGGGTCAGTCTGTGCAAGCAGAGTGACCATCTCCCGCCTGCTTTCTCTGCTTCCCGGCGCAGATCGAGCTCGGAGCAGCATGGTCTCCACTGAAAGTGCCTCCTCCACCTACGAAGAGCTGGCCAGGGCCTACGAGCACGCCAAGATGGAAGAGCAGCTGAGGCACGCCAAGTTCACCATCACCGAGTGCTTCATCTCGGACACATCATCCGAACAGTTGACGGCAGGGACAAATGAGTACACAGACAGTCTGACCTCCAGCACCCCTTCAGAGTCGGGGATCTGCAGGTTCACTGCGTCTCCCCCCAAACCTCAGGATGGAGGGCGAGTGATGAACATGGCGGTTCCGAAGGCACATCGGCCAGGTGAGCGGGAAGTGCGCGCTCTGTTGTGCAGGGAAGCTTCCATCCTGATTCACGCCTGTCTACCTGGATGAGCCCGCTCAGGGTTTAGACGGGGTGTTCTGTTTATTGACTGCTGCGGAGTGAACCACACCAAAGCTGTTGGCTTACAACAACAATCACTCATTTTGTTTATGAGTTTGAAATTTGCTCAGTGCTTCGTGGAGACAGCTCTTCTCGCTCCAGCAGGTCAGACAGGAGGCTCGATCAGGGCTGGAGGAGCCACCTGCAGAGTGGCTCCCTCCCCTGCCCCGTGGAGAGTTGGTGCTAGCGGCATCCGCCCCAAGTAGGCTTCTCCACCACAGGGTGGCTTGGGCTTCCTCCTATCATGGTGACTCTGTGCTAAGAACCAGTGTCCAAGAGACAGACAGTGGAAATAGCCAGTTTCTTAAGGCTGGGGCTAGAAAGTGACATGTCACTTCTGCCATGTCACTTCTGTTGTTCAAGGAGCCCGGGTTCTATAATAAGAGGGCGACTCCTCCCACTTAATGGGAGGAGCTTCAAATCACGGGGCTGAGTTTTAAATCTACTGCACTGAGGGTTCCAAAGGAGAGAGGCCCTACAGTGCATCAGTGGACCTTGGTTTTACTGAGTGACCCATCGTGACAGTGACGGGCTACTGTTACAGCCACTGCAGTTTGGTCTCTGTCTTGAGCCTGGGAGAGTGGTCTGGATGGAGCTGCAAACCCTACGGTCTGCAGGGCCTGGTAGATCATATAACTAAATGAGGAGACCACGAAGGAAGAGGAAAGGGAGTGACGGGACAGAGACAATGCACGAGCTCAGGGACGAGCAAATGGCCCTAGCAAGCTCCCCGCAACTGAACCCAAGTGGAAATGGGGAGCCAGTATGAGCGAGTTTCTCAAAAGAAGCCAGAAATCTTGGTTTTATTTGGGCACTCGCAGTTCTTATGTGTTGGCTTAGGTGTTTGCATACCACCATACAGGGCAAATAAGGCATATTGTTAGACTGGATGCAAACCAAGGCAGCCGTCAGTAGTGATTCTCTAAAAAATCACCTCTTTTCCTCACACTGAAATAAGTGCCTGTAGACTTTGCCTTGCAGACTGGCCTGTCCCTTCTTGTTGAATCCATGCTTATTTCTCTCTCTCCCGTTTCCTGAACCACTACACTGATTCTATTTCAAACATTTATCTTCCCTTTTTAAATTACTGTGATTCCTTTGGGTTTTATGGCATAAGGCCCAGCTGAAATGAGCCTCATAAATACATACAAATATATAAAATGAGAATTGTCTAGCCAGCGACTAATCTTCCACACAGAGTCAAAGATCCTCGCCAGCAGACAATAAAGAGTGATGGCTTCATTTAGTTCCATCCTGATACCTCCTCGGGGAGAGGGTGAGCCGTTATTTATGGGTGTTGTTATTTCAAATATTTTTTTTGTTATTGACACTTACATGCAAGCAAATGCAGAGAAACGTAGGGCCAACTGCCCTGACTTTCTGTGGCTGCCCCGCCTGAATGTGAGGAAGACAGGAGAGGAGAACCAGGCCAGTGTGGCTCAGTGGTTGAGCTTTAATCTATGAACCAGAAGGCTACTTTTGATTCCCACTCAGGGCACATGCCTGGGTGTGGGCACAATCCCCATAGGAGGGAGCAGGACAGGGGTGGAGGGGGCATGCATGAGGTAGCTGATCAATGATTCTTTCTCACCATTGATGTTTCTATCTCTCTCTCCCACTTCCTCTATGAAATCAATTAAAAATATATTTTTTTAAAAGGACAGGAGGCAAGAAAGCATGCCTGTGTTTAGTCTTGCTGGGCTTCAGTGGCTGCATCTATAAAATGGGCAAAACATTGTTACCCAGCAAGCACTCACTGCCCGATGCACGTAGAAGCCAATCCTATGGCACCGGTTTGAGAAAAGAAAAATCTCAGATTATGAGGAAGCCAAATGGCACGGAAATAGGAGGCAAAGTTCAACTCTGTCTCCCCGATGGAGGAGTCAGAGCAAGATTTCAGGGGTTTCGGCACTGAATCTCCTGGACAGTGGCCCCTTCGCTTCTGGAGGGGTTCCTGGTGCTCAGGGTCTGGGCAGGCCTTGCTTTTGGCTCTGGGGTGGGGGTGGTGAGTTGAGGGTCCACAGGTGTTACTCTTGAGTGATATATTCAATGTCTAAACTTTGGTTCCAGGTTTGTCAGAAACAGGACAGGACCACTTGGAGCTGGTCCGGTGGTTACAGCGTGGGCGCCTACTCTATGGGGTTTGTTTAAGACAAATGGAACCTACGCAGGTGAAGCTGTTAGCAGTTGTGTCTGTTGTTGCCTGCTGACATTGTTAGTTCCCAGTAACTCCGGGGTGTCTCCATGTTGCTGCTGGCTCCCTTCTCCTTTCCTTCTTTTGTTTATTCTCCTTCGGAGGCCAGTGATGTCCTGGGGAGCATCCACCTCATTCTTGTCCACCCACTCAGGTACCTTAGGCTTCCATCTAAGATACACGGCCACCCACCCCTTCACAGACGAGCTCCTGGGTTACAGGACTGTCCCGTTTGTGCCGGCCTTGCAGTGAGTCAGGGCTTGAGTGTCTTTCTGATGACTTGTTCATATTGTTGGCTTAATAGTGAAAAAAAAGTTTAAGCCTTTTCATGACCTTCTTGCCTGGATCCATCGAAGCAGTGGGAAGATCAAAACTACGTCAGTTGCTATCATCTTAGCATACTCCTTAAACCAGCAGCCGCCCACCTTTTGGACCTCACAGACCACCAGTGGTCCAAAGACCACCGGTTGGCGACCGCTGCCTTAGACTAAAATGATTTTATATAACATTAGGAGTTAATAATATTTTTTAAAATATATTTTATTGATTTTGTACAGAGAGGAAGAGAGAGGGATAGAGAGTTAGAAACATCGATGAGAGAGTCATCGATCAGCTGCCTCTTGCACACCCCCTACTGGGGATATGCCCGCAACCAAGGTACATGCCCTTGACTGCAATCGAACCCAGGACCTTTCAGTCCCCAAGCCGACGCTCTATCCATTGAGCCAAACCGGTTTCGGCAGGAATGAATAATATTTTAAATCAGTGTGAATCCTCATGTCTACCAACTTTGTTTGGTCCACACTACATGACTATTTGGTTACATTAAATAGACTTTTTAGGAAAAAAATATGCCCTCCTTCTGGAAGCCTATATGTTGCTCCTTATAATACAACTAAACGCCACACCGGGCTCAAAGCACCAGGTGACAATTTATCATCCTGCTGACTGGGGGCTGCGTCACACTAGCAGTTCTGTGCTTTGCATAGTTCGGAGTGGCTCTCAGTCAGAGTGTGTCTTTGGGCAAAATCGCTGGCTATCCTTCTTCTCCATCAGGACCTCTTTTTTAATTACATTCCAAAGCTTTTAAAGTCTCTACAAATAAAGATCTAGTTAAATGAACTTGGCCAAACGGTCGCTCTGGGAAGATAGGAAACATGTCTTGTATTTCTCTCCCAGAGTCTAGCAGATATCTGGCAGCAGAGACTGTTGGAGGAATATGTTTAAATGGTTTGCTGGAATTGACTATATGCCCCTAACACTGTCTGGCACATAGTAGGTGCTTAATAAACATTGTCAAGCGAATGAATAGGTTGTGGCTGACAGTGATAAGGCTGGCCAATTGGTTAAAATATAAGGTTATTAGTTGTGAGTAAAATACCAGAGGACATTGAAGTGCCTGCCATCTTCCAGGCGAACTTCAAACAAAGTAATTTCTTCTCTTTCCTTGCTCTTAACAAGTCGAGAGGAATCTCTTCCTCAGCTAAATGGGGGGGCCCTCGGGGGTCGCCCCAGGAAATGTGGACAGCTCACCCCTGAGGCACACCTCAGGATCCAGCTTTAGATTGTTAGTAGTTCCTGGATTGTGAGTTTGCTGCATTTCTAGGACTTGTATATTTTAAATATAGTACCATGCGTGTACTTGTCCTGTTTTCTCAGTAAGAGATGGCTATTTCTGTCTTTAAAAACAAGCAACATGAAGCTAACAAAACTGTATTCCTCCAGAAACAGCTGGAAAGTGTAACCGCTTCTTTTCCCCTTGACCAGGGTGGCTTCTGAGACTTGGATTACAGTGTCTCATCTTGGTTTCGGGTAGCATCTTGAGCCATCTTCTACCGTTCTTGGGTTACTGCTTCTTTATTCATGATGTGTGCCCTATGCCCTTGAGAGATGCCATTGCACAAAGCTACTTAAATCAAGTGCAAGCTTCAAACGTGCAACCTAATAGGGCCTGCCCCGCCAGCAGCGGGGAAACTTCTGCCCCTTGGAGCCCAGCTGGCACACCCAGGGACCCCAGCCTTGACCTCCGCCATCCCATGTTGAAAGTAGCTGCCTTTTGGCTAGAAATGGCCACGGCCTGCTGCCAGCTGGGCAGTTCTCTGAGTGACCAGCAGAGGAAGCAGAGATCCTCAGGGACAAGTGGTCCAGAGGGAAGAAAGAAGGTAAAGGCTGGGAGACAGGCATGACCCTGAGAGCAAGAGTTCCCTCGGAGCTGCCAAATGTACAATCTTTCAAATACCCCTTAGATTCAAGTTAGAAGGACCCAGGAGCCACTCTCAACACCTCAGCACATTACTCTTCCCTCCCTGCTCTGGGTGGACCCAAATATTCGAATGTGCTCATCTTGGCTCCCTCCTGGAAAACCAAGTCTCTCTGATGTGCATTTGCAATTTTGTCTTCTTAAAGACCCTGCTTTAATTTCAGTCCGATGTCTCTCAGACACAGAGAGTGACGCGTGTTCGGAAGGACCCCCAACCTGGGAACTCTAAGCCCACTGGCCTTTTGCAGCCTCCTCCTCCCCACCTTGCACCTGGTCACAGCACCAGGCCCACAGGCCGTGCAAGGTTTTGGCAGCTGGTGCTGTGCCTTCCCCAGTGCCCGAGTCTGTTCTTTTGTTCCAACAGCCTTTTCTCTGACCTCTGAGCCCCTTCGCCAGCTCGCAGCCTTTCTTGGTTCTCTTACTGGGGTTCAATTCTAGTTGTTGGGGATCCCCAAGATGGTGGAAGGTGAGGAGGAGGCCTGTGCCTGACAGACCCCTGATGGAGAGGCAGGCAGGCTCCCTGTGTCCTATGGTGTGAGCAGAAGGAAGCTTCTAGATTCCAGGGCTGCAGATGCAAGCAGAGGCTCACCACAGTGATTGCATCTATAGAAACACAAATATAACAAGTATATTTCGCTCATTTAATCATCTCATAGTTATTGACTCTCTTCTCCATGAAAAGATACTACACCTGGTATAACTCAAAGACATAAAAGTGCTAATACTGGATATTAAACCACTTCCCATAGTCTCTGCAGTTTATCAGAATAGCATGGAGTGTCATGGCAGCAGACCAACAGTCTGAAAAACACAAGACTGGTAAACAAGGGGTAGAAGAAACAAGGAAAAATCCAGCTTATGGAAGTCAGATCCACCCCTCAACGAGGGAGGGGAGGGGGGGGAAGAAACTACACATGACCCAGTGAGATGCCATGATGAGTCAGGAGCAGCCTGACAGTCCTGGAACATACAAAAAGGTAAGAAGAGGACAGCAAAGACCATCATTTTTCACTGTGGTCCCATGTAGACATGGCTGGCACCAAGTCCTAATGCAGCCTACTTCCCACATTGAAAGCCAGAGCCATAAATTCAAGTGATGTAGCCAGCCCTCTCCAGTCCAGATGCCTTGCTCTCAGGATGAAGGCCTCTGGGGTTCTAAGAGGCCAGCCTCGTCTTCCTCACCCAGCATGACCCCTGCTCTCTGGGCTCCAACTCATGGGCCTCCTGAAATCTACAAGCATCTACTTCCTCTGTCTGGAAGGTACTCATTTCCAGGCTAACTCAGCCTTCCGTGGGACAACTCAGTATGCACAGGGTTTCTGAGAAAGGTCTGCCAGCCTTATGGCTGACCAGGTACAAGGCTCCAGCCGGGCTCCTCCTCAGTGGCCCCCAGTGTGTGGATCCCTGTGGGTCTCACGTGGGAGCTCTCTTTGAGCCCATGGTCTCTTCCTCACTGGAGACTTCACAGTCCCTGTTAATGAGCTCCACGCTTGCCTAAGAGTCAGGGCAGATTCCAATCCTGCTTCTGGTGGAGAACTGCTTTAGTTCAGAAGAACCATGAGAAGCCACCAAGTCTGAGCCCCACTTTGTACACAAGTGTAGTGTGGGTTTGTTTGCTTTTTTTAATTATTATTATTATTATTATTATTGTTGATTATAGAGAAGTGGGAGGAAGCAAGAGAGATAGAGAGAGAAACATAGATGTGAGAGAGAAACATGGATCGATTGCCTCTGCACATGCTCCCTGACCAGAGATGGAATCCACAACCTGGGTATGTGCCCTGACCTGGAATCAAACCCACTCCAACCAACTGAGCCCCACCGGCCAGGGCCACAGTGTAGTTGTTAAAGTTCACTAGTGAGTAGGAGGATGTATCGATGAGCTCTGAAAAATGCATGAGGCCTCGGAAGCACAAGCCAGGAGCGGAACAGGATCTGTGTCCATGGGCCTCCGATAGCTAGCTCGCATTATTTATTGAGGGGTTTTCCTGGTTGCCTTAGGGAGTGGAGATTCATTTACCGAGAGAGGTTGGTTTACAAGCTTTCATTACCATGCTGCCGCATTAATACTAAACTACAGAAGTGTTAGATCTCACCTGCGCTGCTGTGGGCGGACTGCCCGCTCCCCGGTGGCTGGCTCTTTGAAGCTGCCGTGTGATTGCAAGTCTGATCCGTGTGATTTTCATTGAAATTGCCCGAACTCAAGGTTAGCATTCTGTGCTGCTTACTTTTGCATTAATATAGAGCTTCATCCAAGCACAGATATCAAACCTTATTAGCAATTGACGGAGGTTCCTTTGTAGGTGGCCCCAGTGGAGATGTAGGTCCCTAGGGACCCTGAGTCACTCTCATTCCGCAGGCGTTTGTTATGGAAGCCTATGCATGTCTCAGGTGCTAATGAAGAGGAAGAAGACTCTTGCGGTACACTTGGAATAGAAGACTCTCAGAAATGCATTCTCCTGGCTGGCGTGGCTCATGGACTGAGCATCAACCTATGAACCAGAAGGTCTCAGTTTGATTCTTGGTCAGGACACATGCCCAGGTTGTAGGCACAATCCCCAGTAGGGGGCATGCAGGAAGCAGCCAATCAATGATTCTCTCTCCTCATTGATGTTTCTATCTCTCTCTCCCTTTTCCCTTCCATTCTGAAATCAATATATATATATATATATATATATATATATATATATATATATATATATATATATATATAAATGCATTCATTGGCTCCATGCTTATCCCCAAATTCCTCATACAGATGTGCTTAACCAGTCCTGACAGGCAGACAGAGCATAAGAAAGGATCTTTTAGACTTAAAGGTACCTTTAGAAATTAACATCTTTCCTTCAATTGACTAAAGTTAAGAGCTGAAACTGGAAGGGGTTACAGAACTATTTAGAGGCAGAGGCAGGATTTTTTTTATTATTAACTCTATTATAGATGACCCCCATTTCAACCCCTTTGCCTCCCTCCACCCTGCCCTCATCCCTCCTAGGCCTTCACCATATTAATATCTGTGTCCATGGCCTATGCATATATGTGTATATATTCTTTGCTTGATCTCTTTCCATCTCCGCCCCCCACCCCGAGATTTGTCAGTCCATTCCATGCATTCATGCCTCTAGTTCTATTTTGTTCCCCAGTTTCTTTTGTTCTTTAGATTCCACATATAAGTGAGATCATGTGATGTTTGTCTTTCTGAGAGACAGGATTTGGACACAAAGTGTGGACCTCTCTAGTTGAAGCTCTTTCCATTGTCCTAAGCTCCCACCCATCAGGTCAAATAGAGGCCCTCTGGCTGCTATTCCATGGGGCCCTTCCCTCACTTTTAAAGAACTGAGGCCATAACTCCAATGGACTAGATGAGGCTGAGGAGTATGAGTCCTTACGCTGATTGAATTCAGTGTATTTCAAGTGATAGAAGCACCCACTTAGGAAGATGAACTTTGACCTTCTAAATGAGTTTCTTAGCAACGGGATCCTTCTTTGAGGTGGATAGTGCTGTGCACAGGAAGATGCTGAGCAGCATCCTTGGCTCTGTCCAAGAGAAGCCTGGAGCTAGCCCACCCCTACCTGTGACAACCCAAAATGTCTTTTTCATAGCCATCTGCTCTCTGGGGGTAAAATCACACACGGCTGAGAACCATTGATCCAGACTTTTGACATTTCCCCCTGGTGTGTGCATGGCGAATGGCAGGAACCATTGTCTGGGAATAGATTCATGGGATGTGCACTCATTATAGATTTTTCTCAATCGACTGATTCTCCTCCTGTTTTGGTATTGATTTTGCCCTTATTCTTCCGAAGCTGAAATGCATTCAGACTTGTGTGTGAGTCTGAATATATTGAGAATGTTCAGGAAGCTTTGCTTTCCTGATAGGAGGGGGTCTCCTGGTCTTTCGCTAAAGAGAAGCAGGTTTAATGGAACAGTCAGGCCGGCCATGGCCCGAAGGTTCCTTTAGCGGGCATAGCAAGCTTGAAACATCCATTGCAGATGGATTCGGCACCACCCAGGCAGTTTGTGCTGGTCAGGGTGGAGGTGAGGAGTTGAGATGGCACCAGTGAGTAAAGTGATTAGGGACAGGGGGAAACATTGGAAATGTTAGTGGCACCAAAGGTTCCCAGAGGGCAGTGACAGGGGGGTGATAAATAGACCAATATGACAAATAACAAGGCATAACATTGAAATCATTCCTCGAGGCATAAATCATAAGAGCCTCTGACTGGTATGGGGTGAGGGGTGAAGCTGTGGTATGGGGGCTGCAGGCCGATGAGGCAAAGTGGAGAAATGCTTCCATAACACAGATGCTCCAGGGAGATTGGGCCACCATTGTCAAGGACAAAGCCCTCTTGTCACCTGTAACCTGCATGTGTACCCATAGTGTGCTCCCGTTTCCTCTCTCTCCTCCTCTCTGCCACATCCCATGATTCAGTTCAGTTCCTTTTCCATCCACTTTTCTCTATCTGTGTCTCTTATCTCTTATTTTCATCTCTCTTGTTCTGTCTCAATGTTTTTCTGTGTGTGTGCGTGTGTGTGTGTGTGTGTGTGTGTGTGTGTATTTCCATCTCTCTGATCTCTAAACTCAAAGAGGGGTGGAGAGGAAAGCTAGACAGAAACAAGGATTCCTCGAGGCATAAATCATAAGAGCCTCTGACTGGTATGGGGTGAGGGGTGAAGCTGTGGTATGGGGGCTGCAGGCCGATGAGGCAAAGTGGAGAAATGCTTCCATAACACAGATGCTCCAGGGAGATTGGGCCACCATTGTCAAGGACAAAGCCCTCTTGTCACCTGTAACCTGCATGTGTACCCATAGTGTGCTCCCGTTTCCTCTCTCTCCTCCTCTCTGCCACATCCCATGATTCAGTTCAGTTCCTTTTCCATCCACTTTTCTCTATCTGTGTCTCTTATCTCTTATTTTCATCTCTCTTGTTCTGTCTCAATGTTTTTCTGTGTGTGTGCGTGTGTGTGTGTGTGTGTGTGTGTGTGTATTTCCATCTCTCTGATCTCTAAACTCAAAGAGGGGTGGAGAGGAAAGCTAGACAGAAACAAGGATGAGGAAGTTAAATGGTAGACAGTGTACATCCTTGCTGAGAATAGATGTGAACGCCACTGTAACGGATTTCACTCAAGACAGCCCTAAGGCCGGGCTTTGGCTCCGCCCATGTTTGTGGCCACGTTGGTTTACACGCAAGGAGCCTGTGCACCTGAGAGAAATGACTTTTTGGAATTCAAAGCAAAAGAGATCCTGAGCTCATGGGTTACTGCTGCTATCAAACACATGGAAGAACCCAAGAAGGTCTTGGCTACTAGCAAAGGATGTGGAGCCCCAGGGAGCATGCAGAGGGCCGGGGCTCCGACTCGCTCCTGGAGAAGATCCAGGAGAGCTGCTTCGAATCTAACCCTCAGGGGCCTATGGGGGCAGCTGGACAAGCATCTACGCCCCCAGGGAGCAGGGAAACTGGAAGAAGCAACTCTGACTTGGCCTCAGTGGAGAAGGAAGGAAGGGTGACACGTTAGCCCCCAGAGGCACCCCTACAAGTTCAGAGCACAGGAGGGTCCCTGTGAACCACAATCACGTTGGTTCTTGTTATTGTTCAAGAGTGATTTCCTCCTTCCCATGGTTGAAGGAAGCAGAGACTGTCACCCTACACAGAACCTTCAGAGAGAGTTCTCTTGGCATTCCCAGCCCACCCCAGCCAAGAAGGAAGGGCATCTGTGTTAGTGTCCTGTGGCTGCATAACCAAGTACCACCAACTTGGTGGCTTTAATCAATAAATTTAATGTTCTCACAATTCTGAAGACCAGAAGCCCAAAACCAAGGTGTCATCAGAGCCGGGCCCCCTCCTGAAATGCTAGGAAAGAATCCTTCCTTCCTTCTGCTGGTTTCTCTGTGGCCCTGAGCATTCCTTGGCTTGTGGCCACATCATTCAACCTGCCCCTCCATCTTCACATGGCGTCCTTCCTCTTCTCTGTGCCTCACATCTCCCTCTGTCTGTGTCTTATGGAGACACGTGTCATTGGATGTAGGGCCCACCTTAAATCCAGGCGATCTCATCTGGAGATCCTGACCTTAATTATATCTGCAAAGACTCTTTCTCCACATAAGGTCACATTCACAGATTCCAAGGGCTAGGACCTGGGCATGTCTTTTGGGTGAATCCTAATCAACCCACTAAAGACAGAAACAAAGGTATAAAACAGTAGCTCCTAGCTCATGTCCCTGAGTATCCCCAGCCCGTAACTTCAGCCTCTCTGAGAAGGAAGACATCTGATCCTGCCTTTCCACATGCGTTACCTAATCCAGTGCTAACCATAACCCTACATGGTAGGTTCTGCCATTGGTCCCATTTGTGAAGGAAGAACTGAGCCCAGATTTATAGCAGATGAAATGCAGGCAATGTCATCCCGACCTCTATTCTTCATCTCCACCGTTAGATCATTGTTCAGTTTCCCGTGTGTGAGACAGGTGCAGGGAGAGCAAGGAGGTTAAGACCATCAGGTGCCCACATTCAGGCTGTCACCACGGTTTTCCATCGTACTTCTCTCTTTTCCTGGAGTAATACGTGCCTGGGTGGTCTCTATCTATAGGCGTCTGAAGAACATGCAAGATGGATGGATGATTAGAGAACCCAGTTTCCCAAGTAGTCCTTGGATAAGCACAGGATGTGGGGTTTGAATGGACCCAAGTACTTTTAATAAACAAATCTTATCTACACTTATGTGGAAGCTCGCTACTGCCTACATGCATGAGTGATGAACAGAGCTCATTTGCAGCATTCACACAGTTGATATGGCTATTTTGGGTACTACTTAGAAACCACACACACTGTCGAAAGAGCTAATGGAGCATCATACAACATCATAAAGCTTTGCCTGAGAAACCGGGTCACCAGAGATAGTGGGTATTGAGAGGGGCCTGGCAGTCTACACAGCAGACACTGGTAGCCTATATATAGAGACGCAGTGCAGAGCTGTCGCCATTATTCATGATTCCCAGTCCTCACCAGTCTTTCCCAGCTGCCTTAACCCTCTTGATCACTCTATCTATAGTGCGAGCCCCTGGAGACAGCAGGCAGATTTGGTGGGCAGATTTGGTGGGCTGTCTTTTGATCCCACACACATTTTTCCCAGGTAATCTAGGGCCCGCGCATCCTGCCATCCAGCTGGGATGCAGATGTGATTGCTTTTTTTTTTTTTTAAATATATTTTTATTGATTTTTTACAGAGAGGAAGAGAGAGGGATGGAGAGTTAGAAACATTGATTAGAGAGAGTCATCGATCAGCTGCCTCTTGCACACTCCCTACTGGGGATATGCCCACCACCAAGATACATGTCCTTGACCGGAATCGAACCCGGGACCTTTCAGTCCGCAGGCCGACTCTCTATCCATTGAGCCAAACAGGTTTTGGCAGATGTGATTGCTTTGGAGGGTCTTCATACGTCCCTCACTCCGTGGGGAGCTGCTGGGTAGAAACTCATTCCCGGATCTGTGACAACACATTATGAGCACGTCACGTGTTCCAGCGTCACTGGGCTCAGGAAGAGCAAGCACATGCTTGACCTACTTTTTAAAATAACCCTGGAGGCCAATAACTCCACATGTCAAGTATTTTTTAACAATACTAAGAAACAATAGTCATGTTAATAAATAAGAGCACAAATTAATATAATTTGCTTATTAGGCTCTTAGGAATAAAGACAGTCACTTTTAGGAAACTGGATATATAAAAATCCACAAATTTCAAAATGTGGCACATTAGAGTTGGCTCATATGTAAAATATCCCTTACGCTACAAAGAACTTTTCCAGTTTGTGTCATTTCTTAATGACAGCTGTTGATTATCTCATGATATCTGTTTGCATATAACTAACCCCCATTAGGGAGAATGAATAACACATCCACCACCAGAAATAAAGATAAATCATTTTCAATATTATCGTCAAAGGCATTGGGGACATGAGGGTTCATTGTTTTTCATGAAACACCCCATTTTTCAGGAACAAGACTAATGCCCTTCACAAGATACACCTGACCCTTGACCTTAGACTCCATGGTGACAGACGCACCAGGTTCCAAAGCCCTTTCCACAAGGAGGCCACGTTCTGCCAGTCTTTGTCCAAGAGTCTTGTGCCAGTTCATCGTCAAGGCCCTTCTTATCGGCTTTCCCTTGATCCTGTTCACTACCTGAGCCCCCCATCGAATTAGAGCTCCTTTGATTTCACGGAGCCAAATCTAAAGCATTGCAGGAGCCATTTTCACCAAAAGTGATCAGAGAAACCCAGTAGCTTGAAGGTGACACAGTCTGTGGAACTGCCGAGACCAGATCCGATGCTCCCTTATCTTTTCTCTGTCACCCCTGGAGCTCTGCTCCCCCCAGCGCTTCCTGTCACACCTGGGACTCGGAGAGCACATTGCACACATGGTGTGCACGTCTGCCTTGGATGCAGTTTTTCTTTTTCTCTTTATTTATTATCATTATTTTGGATGTGGTTTCTCTTTCTGTTGTGGGCTTCAGAAGGACGTTGTAACCTCATTTGTCTGGTTAAAATGTGACACTGAAGGGCTCCTATGCCATAGAGAGGCCAGCACCTTAGAGGGGAGGATGGTCCCATCTTTGCAGAGAGCTCTGATGAGGGGTAAGGGGTCTTGAAAGCCTCACCGGGTGCAGGGCTCACCTCTGAGCCCCGGGTGGCCTGTCACGTGTGGACAGGGGCCTTTGGCACCCGCTCACCGCCTGAGCCACCCAACTAACTGCTCTGTGTCTCTCCGCAGGTGACCTCATCCACTTGCCTCCATACCTTCGAATGGACTTCTTGTTGAACCGCAGTGGCCCGGGCACCAGCAGGGACCTGAGCTTGGGGCAGGCGTGCCTGGAGCCGCAGAAAAGTCGGACCCTGAAGCGCCCCACGGTCCTGGAGCCCATCCCCATGGAGGCGCCCGCGGCCACGTCCTCCACCCGGGAGGGACAGCAGTGGCCGCAGGGGGCCGCGGCCGCATTACCTCAGCGCGAAGGGGCCGAGCTGGGCCAGGCAGCTAAGATGAGCAGCTCCCAGGAATCGCTGCTCGACTCCCGGGGCCACTTGAAAGGAAGCAACCCATACGCCAAGTCGTACACCCTGGTATAACACACAGCATGGCTGGACCGCGGTTGTAAATACGGTTTAAAAAGAAAAAGAAAAAAAGACTCAATCAAAGCTACCTTTTTTTTACGGAATCCCAATATTTATAATTAAAGAAAATTGCCAAAATATATTGAAAAAAAAAAAAAAAAGAGAAACTACTGCAACCACAGACAGTGCAAAGACTCTCCTGCTTTTTTTCTGTCTGAGTGTGAGCTCCATCTGCCTGGGCATCTGATTTTTTGGGAAAGAAGTCCAGTTTTATGATCTTCACAGGCTACTGCATTTTTACTGATTTTCTACACGTGCATGGGGGACCAATTAAACCTTCTGACCGGAAGTTCTATCACACACACGATGCGAGAAAGAAAACAGGAAAGGATATTCCGCTCTCTGTGGATCTGCAAGGAACGCTGGCGCGGGGGCAGGGGGAGACTGAGTCACGTTTGCACACCTTTCTTTCCCATTAGAAACCGGGGCCTCGGTCTGACCTTCTTCTGTCGTTACTTAGGATGAGTGCCGTCCGTGAAGGGGAGGGGGGGTCGATTTGGTTTTCTTTTTGGTTTATTTTTTCATTTAAAGAGACACTCTTTGCATTTTGTCTAAGCGAAATAAAGAAGAAAAGGTTGTCTGCCTTTATTTCGATGTCTGCTTCTCTCGTCTCCTCCTGATGGCTGGGTCCTCCTTCTGACGGATGCTGTGGTTTGCGAATCCCAGAGCTGAACCCAGAACTCAGCCTGATGAACCAGCCGGCGGCCCACGCCCCGGCCTCCGTGGGAACGCCTGGGACCGCGCAGAAGCCGCAGCTGGTCTCGGGCTCAGCGAGGGGCTGTCCTGAGCCTCCCAGATGTGGTGCTCCTCGCCCCTGGCCCTCCCGCTGGGCCAGAGGGCAGCAAAGATGGCCTGAGAGCCAAACCCAGCCCACTGCTGTGTTTATAAATAAAGTTTTATTGGCACACAGCCACACGCACCATTCGCGTTTTGTCTGTTTCATGTTGCAGGGGCACGTTGAGGTGTTAGTTACAGCAGAGATGGTATGACCGGTCAGCATCTGGCCAGGGACAGGAGTTTGCCCCCCGCTGCTCCACGTTGAGCCCCATTTGCTGGTGAAGAAGGGGAGGACCAGGAGGCCTCTGTGCGTCCTGCCTCCAGGACCTGTCCTGGTGCCCTGGCCCTGGTACCTATGTTTGCAGGAGACCACCTCAGTCATTGCCTCTGACTCACTGGCCTGCAGCCAGAGGGGAGCTAGGCAATAGTCAGTGACGTTCCTCGGAAATCTAACCCTTTCCTTCCTCTCGGTTTACACTATTTACCGGGGGGGAGGGCGGGGGGTGGTGTTGTTCTACAGAAAGCTTCCTCTTTACCAGCCTGGGCTGCCTTCTGCGTCGGTGCCCCTGCACAGTGACCCTAGGGAGTGTGCGATCCTCCCCAACAGCCATCCCTCCCGACTCTCTGCCCTGAAAGGGGAGGGGCCCGGGACTCCATGCCAGAGGTTTGGCAACAAATAGAAAATGGGTCAAAGCAATATCTGCTGGGCTCAGTCACCAGGGAACCGGCTGCACATGCCCCTTCCTCTCCCTTCCTCACCTCCATGGGCTCCTTTCCCTTCAGCACAGGCTGGCTCAGGTGTCCCCATCTGGAAACGTGTTCAGTGGTTTCTTCCTCTTCTACCTCCCTCTCCTCTCCTTCCTGTCTTATCTGCTTCCCTCTTTCCTCTCCTCCCTCCATCTCTTCTTCCTTCCCTCCTTCCTTCCCTCTCCTCCCCTCCTTCTTGTTTCATGCATTTTCCAGGCGGCCTGTTATCTATTTAAATGCAGCGACCCTGGGTGCCTTGTTGATGGGCCGGACCACGTGGGAACCCCCTGCTGGTACTAACACTGGGTGACCCTGTGGCTGTGTGGGTTTGGTTCGTTTTGTGTGCTGCTGTTGTTTTCTACAGCTTCAGAATTTCCTCCATGCTGACAGCTGATGACTTTCACCCTCACAGGCTGCTTTTTTATGCAAAAGAAAGGAAATGCTACTTTCTGGGGAAAGTTAAAGCTCTTTCTTCAACCTAAAACTTCTATATTCCCCAGCTTAGAAGTTTACCCTTTTTAAATTTTTTCTCTCAAGCTGTGCATAAATAAATTAAAAAATCTCCTTCATGTCTGCTTCTGGAATGGATTGCTTTTAAGAATACTTCCTTGAAAATGCTCGTTAAAATGGATTTGACATGTAAACATTATCCAAAAGCCCGCCTCTCTTCCTCTCAGGCGGGGCCCAGTGTTCCTGCCACCCAGAGGTGAGACCTGTGAAGGGTGCTGAATATCTAGAAAACCAGTATGGAGAGCAATAGAGCTAATTCTCCTCTGGACCCCTGCCTGTCGCTAATCTGACTTGTGGTGTCTTCAAGAAGGCATCATATTAGCCTACGGTCTAAGCCAGATTGCTGCATTAGTGTGGTGGGACTCAGATAAAATTCTATATCTTCTGTCCAATAACTTAGAGTCAGCAGACAATAGCTATTAGGTCAATGGACTGGGTTCCTCCGAGGCATCCATGCGGCTGACGTCTGAAAAATGCCCACCTTCTGAAATGGGCAAGGTCTGAACATAGCCAGTGAGCCATGCTGCACTCTGCTGGTACAGCTACGGGAGCCTGAGAGCCTCCAATCGGCTCTCTGCCCACCCATACCCACATCTGCCGTGACTACACACGAAGAACAGAAGGTGAAGTGGCAATGGGCAAAGATGGAAGTGAGACATATAGAGTGGTCACAGGCTAGATGGAACGAGTGCCAACCCATTGTCTTTTCGCCCTTGCTGCCAGTCCTGATACTCTCTTAAGACACAGAAAGCACACCTTTGTTAACCTGCCCTTAAAATATAGGGTGGGGCAAAATTAGGCTTACAGTTGTGAGTACGGGGAGCACAGAGTTCATCCTTGTATTCTTATTTATTAAGTGTTGTATTATTTTCCATACTGAACAACTGTACACCTACTTTGGCCCACCCTACAAGCAGTAGACCACCGCTCAGCTAAGGTCCCTCTGACTGGGGGCTCGGTTCCCCAGGTGCCAAAAGCTTCGTGAGATCGTTAAGGAGCTAGCTGAGGCCTTCTGGAGAAGCTGTGACGTCTAAATCCATGTCCAGCTGTGAAGAGTGTGGACAGCCTCCAGGCCTGGACGAGGACTGGGGGTCCAAGGACTAGTTCCTTGTAGGCCATCCATGCAGAAAGGGTTACAGGGAGCTAACAGGGTGTCCATCCTCAAGGGCATGTTTGAACTCTGCAAAGAATGTGGCCTGGAAGGTATCGTGGGCTCTCTGAAGGACACCGGGAAGACTCAGTATCAAGAATTTAATTCCCAGGGGTTCTGAGTCCCCTGTTACATCTCCACCCTTGGGCCCCAAATGACCTGTCAGACACAGCGCCGGAGGAATGAGACTGGAGGGAAGGAATGGTTCCTGCAGCTCTGAGGAACCAGGCGGTGGCCATCGTAACAAGCGCTTTCATCAAGGAGTCCTCCGGCCTGGGTGGAACTGGGTCTGCTTGTCCGGGTGGAACTGTGCCTGTTTGTTCTCGTGTTTGTTTGAGGAGGAGATTTGTGACAGTAAGGCTCTTGAGTGATGAGGAAATTCTGAGCCAGAGGAGCCCAAGGTAGGAAAGAGTTAGGTGATAAGGAAGAACAGGATCCTTGCTGAGCCACCATCCTGGTGAGTGGGAACTGAAGACTGGACGAATGTCAGGAATTCTTGGATCACTCGGGGGTCATCAAGCATGGGAATGGTTGAGAGAACAGTCTTCCTAGGTCTTTAACGTTCATGTGCATCTTCTGAGCAGGGCCGTTTACAGATTCTGTTCCGCCCTATCTCTTCAAGGATGTTTCCACAACGAAGAGCTGGGCACATGGAGGTCTGTGTCCCAGCTGGGCACAGGCAGGTTAGACTGCTGACCAGGATCGTAAAACCAGGTCTCCCTCTAAAGCAAAGGTTGGCAGGGTTGCCAGTGGCCCCTCTTTCAATGTCTGGGTTTTCTTGGCATTAGACATGGGCACTTCCAATCCTCCTCTTTCCTGTCTAGCTGGGTGGTTTTGGGCAGGCTCCTTCACCTCCGGGGATCTTCACTCACTTTGGTCTAGTGAAGCCCTCCCGGGCACACTATTTCATGCCACATTCTGTCCCTCCTGGCACCCCACTCCCCTACGTCTTCTCGAACTCTCTGTCTACACCCTTATCATCTCTGATTTACTATCTAACTAACTTCTCTAGAAAGTATCCACTTAGTTTTTCTTCTCTGTCTGCTGCCACTAGAATGTCAGCTCCATGAGGACAGGATTCTTTCTTTTGTTCACGTGTGTCCCCAGTTCTTGGAATGAATGGTGCCTGGTGCATAGTAGGCATTCTATAAATATTTGTTGAATTGGAAAAATTGGGGGGGGGGGGCGGGGCTCTCAATACTCAGGGTTCCTCAGCTGTGACACAAGCCCACTGTGTGCACTGTGCCACTGGGGTTGGTCTGCATCATCCTGTAGCTTTGGGAGCTGATTGCTGAGCTGTGAGTAATGACATGGTCAGTCCCTAACTCTGGGGTCTCTGTCTTCCACCAGCATCCACGGAACCACGGCAGGCCGACTTGTTAGCTTTCAGATATGGTAAAGCTTGAGCCAGCCCCTCTGTGGTTCTTGACAAGAGCCAATGAGACATGGGCAGCACCAACCCCACTCCTCACTCTCACCAGGACTACTTGCAGCTCAGAGTTCTGCGTGAGATCCACTCACTCGCAGTTTCTGCAATTTAGTGGGAATGTTGTTTTTCTGTTTTCCTCTTCTCAGTCTTTCACTTTCAGAAAGAAAAGACTTGGAAGAAGGAGCTCTGAGCACATGGCAAGGCTGCCTACTTCATCTCCCAAGAAACGGCTGGCAAAGAACAAAAGCTCTTTATGCCCCAGAAACTTCAAACCAACTGCGAGAAGAAAGGGCCATGTTTGTATCTCGCATTGTGCCTCCAGAGAGGGCTGTGTTCTGCCTCAAAGAGATAACCTTTCTGTGCGGAGAACAATGACTGGGACATACATTCATGTGATGTATGTGTTGGGGGGAAGGTGCTTAGACATGTCCTTGGGGACAGCAGAGCCTGGAGCCAAACCACCACCACCTCGCTGGTTACAATGTCCACCTGAGCATCACACTCAGAGGAATGACAGCATTTCCAACCATGCTGCATGTGGGCATATTTTCGAAAAGTTAATTCAATGATTGTCGCAGTCTTTCATGAGATTTCCCTAAGGGCTGAGTGACTCACTAAATAGTGGGGACCTCCTCTTCCCACTCTATGCAGAAATATTTTAACAATCGATTAAAACACTGCTCCCTGTTTCTAGATATGGGATTTTAAGTGTCTTATAAAAGAGCAACATCTGGGATGGGGTGATGGTAGTCTGGGGTGCTGGTGCAACATCCCACCCCCAGGAATTTTGAAAATGAGAACCCTCGCCCTGAGTGAGAGCACAATCCTTCCTGTAACCACCGTGCCCCCACTTGGTAACACACAAGTCAAACACGTCCTACATACCATGTCAACAACCTGCCAGGATTTACTTCTCGTCCCAGTTGAGGACTGCTCTGCCATTGCCCACCAAGGTGACCTGATGGCAGGCCCAGGAGACACCCTCCACACATTCATGGCAAAGCACAAGCCAGGTAAAGATGCGTAAGTCAGGACTGATTTCATTTCAATGTGGTTTTAACCTATTTCTCTGACTGCTTGGCCACATGATAAGATATATCCCTGTCCCGCTGAAACTTCCACTTATCTTCTCTGAAAATTCCTTCACCGTCTGCAGCACAGTGGAACTTAGTGGAAGACACTCAGCCCCCTCATGGGGCAAGAGTGACCCCTCAACATCAAGGTACTAATGCTTCCACTAAGAGAAGTGAGAGTTTCCTGTATCAAACCAAGAAGAACAAAGATGCTTCCAATAAAGTTCATCAGAGCACATGGCCAAGGACATCCAAATGCCTATGGAGCTTACCTCAGGTGTCCATCCTTGTCAAAGGCTGTTCTCAAGATATGTTTGCCTGTTTGCTGCCTCATGTGCCCATTATGCCAAATATGAAAAGTTTTGTTTGTTTAATGGTGTGGGGTAAGAGGATTTGGGGTTGGCCAGACAATGATGCAATAGCAAGAACACCGTACTGAGAGGCTCAGCTCCAGAACCAACAACTTCCAGATTTCACCATGAATGCTTGGCCATATGGATTGGATATTGGCAAACAAGCCTGATTGGTCCAGAAGATCCCTAAGTCCCTCCATCCTCAACAAGGAGACTATCCTTCTCAGTGTGATGTCAATCTCATTGGGTAAATTCTTGAGCTCCTTGGAAGTGTGTGATGGGTAAAGGCTACATTTTATTCATTTTCTTCTTCATCTCTGCACCCAGCACAGGCATCAGCCAAAACTGGTCAATGTTTTTGAGTGACATTCATGAAGTGAATGTCAGTGTTCAGATGTTTTGTAGAATGTAAAAAAAGATGCTCTAAATATCCATGAGCCCAGGCTGTAAGACAGATTTTAACCTTTTTAATAAACTCCTAAATTTAGCTAATGATTATGTGTTTGCTCTTTATCCTGGGAGGAGAGGAGCATAAAGAAACAACCTGATTATTTAAAGGTTTCAGGTAATTCGCCGAGTGTTGCATAAAATCTCACATATTGGTGTTGAAAAGATTGACCTTCCCTCTGACCCTTCTAAATTAAAAATTCTCTTTAGGTAGGTGCTAGCCAAACATTATATTTAGCAGATTTCTAGGTTTCTGCTGATAACCCTTGTGTAATAGTCAGCAGAAAAGGAATTGCTGTTGTTGTTGCCATTGTTGGGACAAAGGCCGGCAGTTGGTCCTGGATGGGTACAGCCCTGTCATTCACAGTCACCCACCGACTGCTCCTGCCATGCTACATAGGTCAGTAGGTACTTCTAACTTCTCACTCTTGGAAATGTAAGCCAGTGTTCTGCAGTTGACTCCTGTGAGACCAGACTTCTGATGCTAACCCAGGGCTACAGGGTCAGGCTAACCCTTCAGGGCCCTCTCCAAACCTCCATCCCATCTTCTCTCCACCAAAAACCAGGAGACCTCAAAATGTGTGCTTTCCTGTTTCTGCATCACCCCTAAACTCATCTGAGCTGCACCCTTCCTTACTCCTGCCTTTCTGGGGCAGTAGGAAACGTGTCCCCCTCCTACTTACAGCTCATCTCTCCATCTGTATCCTAGATCTCAACCTCTCCCACCTTTAAAAAACTTTCACCCCCCTTTCCAATCTTATTCTCTACTAGAGGCCTTGTGTATGAAAATTCATGCACTGGAGAGGGGTCCCTCAGCCCAGCCTGCCTCCTCTCACAGTCCAGGAGCTCTCAGGGTCAGGAGGCAACCCAGCAATCAGGGGAAGGCAACATCCCATCATACCTCTGCTACTGCCACTGCCAGCAGCACAAGCCTCGGCCGGCCCTGGTTACCTGAGCCTCAAGTGGCCCTGGGAAGCCACCATCCAAGGCCTGCACCTCGGGCCAGCCGTGGGTAATTGGGGAGCTGAGGGGACCAGGAGACTCAGGAGGCAGGCGTGCTCCAGCAGGGCTGAGGGAACTGGGTGCTGCCATCTTGTGGCTGTGGGTGCCACCATCTTTGAGGGCAAGGCAGTAATTAGCATATTCCCTCCTTATTGGCTGTAGGCGCCGCCATCTCTGCAATGGCATGAGGGTCAATTAGCATATTCCCTCTTTATTAGATAGGATACCACACTAGTCTTTCTAATATGTAATTCTCATTGAGTCATTTATTGCTTAATTTCTTTTAGTGATTATTTTATTTCCTTAAATTAAAAATCCAAACTCTCCAATAAGCTATATAAGACCACCCAAGATCGAGCTCTTGTCTAATCTACTCTGTCTACCCTTGACTACTCTTTCATCTCTTTCCAACACTCCTTTATCCTCCACCTCTCTCTTTTCTCTCTCTCTCTCTCTCTCTCTCTCTCTCTCTCTCTCTCTCTCACACACACACACACACACATACACAAACACACACACACACACACATACACACACACACACACACAGTTTCTGCCAGCCTTCTGTACTCATACTGGCTCTCTCATCCATGTGACTTTGCAATTTGCACACACTCATTTCTCTACCTGGAACATCATATCCCCTAACACACTGTCTAATCCTCACCCATCTTTCTGAACTCAGCTCAGAGGTGCCCTCCAATGGCATAATTGTCCCTTCTCCCTTCACACACCCTCAAACTTGGGAAACACACTTAGGCTCAGTGACTAGACTTACCTGCCTCTGCCTCTGTCGTGGCACATACCACTCTGAATCGTTACGGTTTGCCTATGGTCAGCCACTCCACTGAGCTGTGAGCTGCATGAGCCCAGGGACTAGGTCTTCTCAGAAACTGTCTTCATTTTGCCCCAATCTTCTTGGATCCCTTTTATTCAGACCCCACTATACTCATTCCCCAGCTTTAAGAGTCTATGCATGTGAGTCTTCAGAGAAAATTCTCAGGGCTACCAGAACCACTATGTCCACAAGAGAAAAGAA
This sequence comes from Pipistrellus hanaki, assembly GCF_964339955.1. Taxonomy (NCBI): domain Eukaryota; kingdom Metazoa; phylum Chordata; class Mammalia; order Chiroptera; family Vespertilionidae; genus Pipistrellus; species Pipistrellus hanaki. Next base: position 4,476,620 of record NC_140504.1, on the reverse strand, counting down.
CAAGAGGGACCCGGAGCATATGTCCCCTGGGTCTTAGCTAGGGACTGGCTGGTACCGGAGCATGGAATCCAAGGCCCTTTGCCCAAAAGCAGGACAACTATTCTCTTGAGGAGTAATTTTATTCTTTTGTTCTCCCCATGAGACAAGTCTGAGCCAGGGACTTTGCCTGAAGCTATATCTTATTTTACATCTTTCTCCCTCTTCTCTGGCCTAAAAAAAAAGGGTAGCAACTGTGATCCAGATTAATATCCATCATTCTGCCTTTCCTGAGGCCCACTGGCATCTGAGAGCTTATAACATGACACATGTATCAACATGAGGTCATATATAACAGAATATCTAGGACTAGTGGGCCCACTATGGCAAAGAAATTGTGATGGATGTGATCCACTGGTCCTGAGACATCCAGAAGCTCTCAGAGAGATCAATGATACATCCTGAAGGTGTAGCTAAGATGCTGGGTTAGAGATGATACCCTGAGAGGGCAGGGTATTGTGCTTCAGGGTGGAGCATGTACCTCAAACCAACAGCCTTTATAAGGTGCTAAGTCCCCTGTGGTAGAATGCATGGATCCAGGAACAAAAGTTTGTGAGTAGGAGAGACCTTGCTTGACACAACCCTCAATGACTCACAAAGAAATCTGTGATTTCATCCCCACAACGTTAGGTTCCAGGGGTCTGGAGGCCCCATTTACCAGAAGAATGATGTTTCTACCAGGAGACACAGTAGAAGTCACATTCAACTTAAAGGTACAGCTGCTGTCCAGTCATTGTGGGCCCATTCTAATAGCAGATCAGCAAGAAAATATAGGTGTTCCAATCCTGGTGGGAATAATTGACCTTGACTACTGTGAGGAAGTAGGTTTCCCCTTTAAGAGTGCAGAAACATGTGTGTCACTTCCTGGGGTATCTCCTGATGCCCCCGAGTCCATTTTCATCTGTGCCTGGGAAGTGACAGCAACCATGACCTTGAATGGGCATAGTCACCAGGGCCTCCATCCTCTTAGGAGTGACCTTGCCACACAAGCCACCTAGACCAGTAGAAGTTCTCCCTGGCAGTGAAGGGACTCTAATCTTAATAAGGTTTCTTTGGGGAGATAGTTACTAATAATACTATCAGTGCTTCTCAATGTATAGCTCAAGTCAGTCCTGGCCAGAAGTAACAGAGAAAGTATGAGAATAAATGGTCCTGAAATGCACACCGCTCCATTGCACTCTCACTGGACACAAGCCAGCCCTCCACAGCTGCCAGTGAGCCCCGGGGAAGGCCAATGGGAGTCCAGTGGCATTGTGGCCAACAGCCAGCCAGGTGGAGGCTTGCTCTGGGCATAACCCTTCCTCCTGGGTCCTTGCACAGATGAAGAATCAGCAAAGGATGTTTCATCCACATCGACAGGCTTGGGAAGAAGGAAAACAGTCAGGGCTCTGAAGCCAAGGAGGGGAAGTTGTTGGGTTTTTCAGCGGGGTTGCACTCAGTCAGGAAGCATCCAATTTTAGCACCATCTTTGATGACAAAATCCTTTCCAGGCGTATAACCTAATTAGGATTGACATTTGGACTAACAGTAAGGGCTTTCAAAGGTAGAAGAGGAGATATTTATAGGTCTTGCAATCCATGTGGAACCTGTAACAGCATTTCCAGAAATCCGAGTGTGGCTTCCTTGTCAGGCTCCTTTGTGACACCTAACTTTGTGATTCATCCTCCCAGGTCCCCGCTAAGAGGAGCCCAGTGTTTCTAGCACCCGGGGCAAGAGATTGTTGACTTGAGCTAAGCACAATATCTCAAAAGGAGCCCCCAAAAAGATAGCATTTTACACAAAGTTGATATGACCTAGTGTTTGGACCAAAAATAATAAATATGGGAGAATGTGCTTCATTAGAACCTGCCTCGTTATGCAGATGGAAATCACTCTGGCACCCTGAACACACACCACACCCTGGTCTCCTCACTAAGCGATGGATGGAGACTTAGTGGAACAACCCCAGGAGACCAGGCTGGCTTTTCTTCATTCACTCCAAAGACTTTTGCACTGACTTGCCCATGCTCACTCACCCTGCAGGATGTTTAAGACAAGGTGATAAGAGTATGTGACCTACAGTCAGAATACTGGTTTCTGTTCTGGGCTCTTTTGTGGGTAAGCTTGGAACCTTGGGCAAGTTACTCCCCATACCCCAGTTTCCTTATTTGCAAAGCAGGGCAAAAAATAGTAGTTCCTTTTAAGGATAGTGTGAGCAGGAAATGAGTTAATGTATCTAAAAGCTTAGGACAACATCTGGCATGTAATACGTTCTCAATAAATGGCAACAGTGTTGATTAGCTCTTTCTCTAGACCCACTTATTAATGTCATAGGTGCTAGTAGTACCTGTCCACAGACGATTCCCAGAAAGTATCCTTCTCAGTCACACCAAGCCCTGTTTCAATATTTGGACTATTGTATTTCTATATTTTGGCGTAAGGCAACACCACCATGGGGGCTTTGATTGGGTGAATGTCCTGCATACTGATCACTCCCTAGCCCAACAGATGGTATGTGAATAGACAGTTTCTTTTTTGTGCAGTTCTTTTTCCATTTTATATCATATCTTCTGCTTATTTGTTGCAGTTTGGTTCATAAAGGGAATTATATTTTTTTAAATCTATTTTATTGATTTTTACAGAGAGGAAGAGAGAGGGATAGAGAGTTAGAAACATCAATGAGAGAGAATCATCTATCAGCTGCCTCTTGCATACCCCCTACTGGGGGTGTGCCCACAACCAAGGTACATACCCTTGACCGGAATTGAACCTGGGACCTTTCAGTCCACAGGCTGACGCTCTATCCACTGAGCCAAACTGGTTTTGGCAAGGAAATTATATTAACAAATATTAAAGAAGAAAAATGATGCCAAAACCGGTTTGGCTCAGTGGATAGAGCATCGGCCTGCGGACTGAAAGGTCCCGGGTTCGATTCCGGTCAAGGGCATGTACCTTGGTTGCGGGCACATCCCCAGTAGGGGGTGTGCAAGAGGCAGCTGATCGATGTATCTCTCTCATCGATGTTTCTGGATCTCTATCCCTCTCCCTTCCTCTCTGTAAATCAATAAAATATATTTAAAAAAGAAAAATGAAAGGGGAAGGAAATGAGTGGAGAGCTCATCAAAGCCACTTCTTAAAGAATATCTACCAAAACATGTACAAAGGACTGTATTTCTAGCTTAAATTTGGAGAGAAACTGTTCCATTCTCACCCTAAAAGACATCTGTTTTAAATTTTCCAATTATCAATAATGTCATGTACCTACATGTCCTCATTTCTTATTTATTCGACTCGATAAAAATAATAAAAGCAAGTTCTTGTTTCTCAGATGTGGAATCTTTCTCTAACAGCCAGCTGCTATTGGGTGGCACTTGAGTAAATAAAGCAAACAATCCGTTTGGACCTGAGTGATGTGTGGAACTAAGACATACAGTTCCTCACCTGGGAAGCCATCCTTTCTTTAGTCTCTGTGCAGTCCTGCGTATTCCAGTCTTCCGTCCTTCATCAGATAGGAATTACCCAGCTTATATATAAAACTCATAGGGAGGCTCTTTAATAGACTCTTTAACAGAACTTTATGAAACTGACAAAAGACTTCATTGAAAACTCTTGAACCCATATCCTGGAATGGCAACGTATGCAGCCACTAACCATGCATAGCAATCTGAAATGTTACATACAGATTGTAGCAGGGACCCCCCCATGGCCCCTGCCTCCAGACATTCACCCCTCCCCTGTAATCCCCTGTAACTTGCTTCTCACCAATAGAATGTGGCGCAGGGGCCGGTCCATCACTCCCTTTATTATGCTAATTTCTGCCTCACTTTCACTCTTCAGCTGGCCTTTGAGAAGGAATGTGCCCTGTCCTGAGAGGACCCCATGTCAGGGAATGGTGGGTGTTCCCTGAAAGCGGTGGGCAGGCTTTAGCCCTTGGTCATAGGACCACAAGGAAATGAATTCTGCTGAAAACCTGAGACAGCCTGCAAGTGGAGTTTTCTCTTTGAAATATTCTGATAAGAATCAGCCCCGGGTCAACACCTTCACAGCAGCCTGGGGAGACCTGGGGAGAGCCGGCTATGTCACCCCCCAAATCCTGGCTGCATAAATGGTGAAATCATTAAAAAAAAATATGCAATTTTCAGCCATGACATGTGTAGTCATTTGTTAAGCAGCAATAGGAACTAATATACATATTTGAAGAATGCAGATCTGTGAAGATGTAATGGTTCTATTTCTCCATGACTATGCTCCACTCCTAGTTCAATTAATGATTGAAAGTAAAAACTCAGTTTAAAAAATTGGTCATTTCCAATTTAGAACTCAGCTTGTGGAGATAGGTAGTTATGCAAATGGAGGATTCCCTCCAGGTCTTTCTACCTTTTTTTCTCCCTGTCTTTGTGGCAATCTAAGTCTTGGTGTTGGAGGGGGGGAGAAAGGGGAGGGTGGGCACTTAGAACATCACATGGTTCAGGGTTCAGGACAGTGGACAGGCTGCCTGTGGTGAGGATGGCCTCCATCCTTGTAGCTGCCTCAATCCCAGGGAAGCTGTCCCCCGTGGTCTTGGGGTATTCCGTGCTGACAACCACTGTTAGGGTCCGTGGTCCCTACCATGGCTTCTCTGTTCCAGCTGGGGACCCGCATCTCACTGGGGTCCTCAGGACCTCTTCACCTACCACCTCCCTTGACCTTAGGTCACCTGCTATCCCAGGGCGATTTGCTCTGGCCATCCTAAAAAGCTCATAGTGTACTCCAACTGTGCTTGTTTCTTGCCTTTTTAGAGTTTTAGCTCTTGAAGGAGGCAGACCGTCTTCTCAGATAACACCCTAGAGCTCTGCTCTAACTCCAATGCCTCCTAAGCATCTTGCGTGCCAAATCCTTATTTTCCTTGGCAAACTAGTTGGAAAGCTGCCCTTACATCATTGCTGTGTCCTCTCCGGGACTTGGGTTTCTTTTATACTCTCTGTGCTCTGCCCTCCAAGCTTTCTTGTCTAAACTCACAAGTCCCTTGTTTCTCAACAAAGCCCAGCTCTCACACTCCACTGTTACCTTTACAGTGGATTCCAGGGGCCCATTTGGAACCCAATGTCAAGAATGTTCACTTTGTTCTAGACATTGTCACCTTCCCGTGGGACCTGCGAGACAGAAAGCTGCCTGAACACGTGTGGACAGGTAGGAGGAAAGGAGAGGCAAGTATCAAGAGGGTCCTTTGCCATGCGTGGCCATGTGTAACAAGCTACCAGCTGCAGTGGCAAGATTATGTCCTCCCCAGAAATGCTGAAGTCCCAACCCTGTGAAGGTGACCTCATTTCAAAATCAACTCTTTGCAGCTGCTGTCAAATTAAGATGAAGTCATACTTGATTAGGGTGGGCCCTGCTCCAGCATGGCTTGTAAGAGCAGAAGAGACCCAGACACCCAGGGAAAGGGCCATGTGATGCTGCAGACACAGATCTGCAAGCCAAGAAACAGCAAGGATTGCCAGCATCATCGGAAGCTGGAAGAGCCAAGGAACAGAGTCTCTCCAGGCGCCTTCAGAGGGACACCTTGATTTTAGACTTCTACCCTCCAGAAGGATGAGTGGATAAATTCCCGCTGCTTTCAGCCATCCAGTTGATATTACTTGTTATTACAGATGCCCTAGGAAATGAAGGCAGACAGCTAGACAGGGACTGGATGCTACCATGAAATGACAGCCCCCTTCACCTTCCTTCACCATCGACTCTAATTCCATGAACACATCTGTTATAGTTTTTCTGATGCAATTGGGCAAATATGCAGCCTATCTTCTTTTAAGTGTGGCTCAGTGATTGGGTGTCAGTTGACCTATGAACCAGGAATTCACAGTTCGATTCCCAGTCAGGGCACATGCCCAGGTTGTGTGCTTGATCCCCAGGATGGGTCATGCAGGAGGCAGCCGCTCAATGTTCTCTCTCATCATCCATGTTTCTATCTTTCTCTCCCTCTCTTTTCTTCTCTGAAATCAATAAAAATATACACTGAGTGGCCAGATTATGATGATCTCTGAATGCATAATAATCTGACCACTCAGTGTATATCCTATATAACAGAAGGCTAATATGCAAATTGTCCCTTTGACCAGAAGTTCAACCAGCAGGCAGGCTGGCCAATTGTCCATGTCTCCTCCCCCTGGCCAGGCTGGCTGGACCCCACCCATTCACTAATTCATGCACCAGGCCTCAAATATATATATTTGCATTCAGAGATCATAATAATCTAGTCACTCAGTGTATTAAAAAAAAAAAATATATATATATATATATATATATATATATATATATATATATATATATATATATATAATGTTGCCTCCAGCAGAAATGTGGGGAACTGGTCTGATCAGCCTCAGGAGCAGCTGGACACAGGGGCTCATGGGGTGTGACTGTCACCTTGCAGCTTCGTCTTTTCTCCCCTTATTTTTCATCCTCCAATGGTTCCCCTTGGACTGTTGATCCTGCCAATGGATTCCTTCTTTGCTATTGTTTTCCAGCAATTATTCTACCTATTTCTGTGTTCAGCTGGTTAATCAGCCACATAATTGATTTTTATCCCGAAGCTCGTTGAGCATGAGACAATGAGGTGTGGTGGTTAAGAGCATAGATTATGGAGCCAGTCTACCTGCCAGCCATCAGCTCTGTGTTCTTGGGTGAGTTATTAACTTCTCTGTGCCTCATCTGTAAAATGGAAATAATACAAGTAATTTCCTCACGGTGTTGCTTTGGATATCAAGTGGATTGAAAGACATTTAGTCCACACAATTAAGGGAGCTGATATACGTAATTGAGAGAGCAGAGCCTCTGTAAGAGCTGTACATGTGTCCCTGCTTAGAGAACTAGTGGCATTTATGCAAAGTCTCTTTAAATTAATAGTAGCGCATTTCAAAACAGGCCTCTGATATAGTCTTGCCATCCCTAGAGATTATACAAATGAAGAAAGTAGAGCTCAGAGAGGTTTGATGTCTTATCCAAGATCACCAAGCTGGCAAAACATGCAGCCAAGGATCCAAAATAGGTTCCAAAGTGCGGAAATGTTTTGCCACACACTTGACTTCTCCCTCTGCTTTGGCTCTTTCTCCTCTGCCAAACAACACACACAAGTCTCCCTCGACCTAAAAATATCCTTCTCTCCCTCCTGCTGGGACCTGCATGTCCTCTGAAGGCCCTAAAGCCTCCCTCAGCCATCTCCACTTTTCTGTCCCAGCATCTCCGAGAAGTGGCTGACACTCAACACTCCCATACTTTCAAAATCCTTGCCTACTCCGTAACCCTTTACAATCTAGTTTTCTTCCTGGCATTCTCCCAAAAATGCTCTCCCAAAGGTCAGCAAGCAGCCCTTGAGTGTCCAGCTGAATGGCTTTGCGAAGGCCCAGCCTGCCTGACCACTGTGCAGAGAGGGCCTCTTCTTCATCACTGTCCCTTTGAATCCCTTCCCAGTCTTGCCCCTCTTTCCCTTTCCTCCACCCCCCATCCTCTGCTCACCCCATGTCTTGGTCTGTTCAAGCTGCCACCCAAAGTACCACCAAAGGGAGCCTTACACATCTATTTCTCCCAGTTCCAGAGGCTGAAGTCCCAGATCAAGGCACCTGCAGACTCCATTCTTGGGGAGGCCTCTCTTCCTGGCTTGGGAATGGAGGCTTTCTCCCTGTGTCCTCACACAGCCTTTCCTTGGCGCTCACAGGGGTGCACATGGGGTTGGGGAATGGGAAGCTCTGGTTTCTCTTCTTACAAGGATGATAATTCCATCATGGCTGCTTCACCCTCACGGCCTCATCTAAACCTAATCACCTTAAGGCCCCACCTCCAAGCACCATGGCATTGGGGATTCTGGCTTCAACATATGGGTTTGGGGGGACACACACCTTCGGTCCATAACACTAGGCCCTGCATCCACCCTCGTCCTACATCTGGAGTTTTGAAGGCTTGAGGGATGTGTGTGCCCGCCCATTCCCCATGGGCCTCATGGCCGCTCCAGTGGCCCCAGAGGCTGCCATGGCTCCAAAGCGAAGTCCTCGGGTCAGCTGGAAGGAAAAAAGAAGGAGGTCAAGTTCTGACTAGCAGTGGTTTCTATTTTCTTTTAAGCAATAGCCCAAGGAAAAGATGAGAAATGGTTTTAAATACTTGCTTCTCCTAAGAAGAAAAAATACTTTCTTTAGACCAGAACCAAGAAACATCAGTGTCTTCAGATACCAAGTGAGGCCCAGTTCCCCCCCTGCTGAGAGTTGAGTCCCTAAGGGAGTGGGGAAAGGAACCTGAATATTCATTGTTCACCATGAATTAGAAGATTATGTTTCTGCTTCCCGCGGAAAGGAGCCTCCAGGGACAAAGTAAGTTACGTGACCGGTGCATTGACCCATAGGATTCTGGAAGCTGCCTGCCAGGCTGTGGTCTTTGCGTGCGGTGCTGTTGCTTAAGGTCCACAGAGGAGGCGGTGGGAAGGAAGAATGAGTATCAGATGGGGATAGCGAGGCCAGGTGGAACCCGGGAGCTGAAAGGGAATCCATGAGAACAGCTGGAACCCGGGTGGGCCTCTGTGTTGAAGACCACCTTTTCAGCCCTAGCTGGTCTGGCTCAGGGGATAGAGCATCCGCCTGTGGATTGAAGGGTCCTGGGTTCAATTCCAGTCAAGGGCACATGCCCACGTTGTGGCTCGATCCCCAATGTGGGGCATGCATGAGATGATTCTCTCTCATCATTAATGTTTCTATCTCTCCCTCTCTCCCTTCTCTCTGAAATCAATAAAAATATATTTTTTAAAAAAAAGAAAAAAGAAAGAAAACCATCTCTTCACCTTGCTAGTGAGGGAGGCCAGCAAGAGCGTTATGAGGACAGGCAAACACACAGCATCTGACACAAGACAGAGGCAACGGAGAGCAGCTTGATCCTGAGATGCTCCCAGCCTGGGGGAGGAGGACCCCACATGCAGGGCCACACGAGGGTTACACTTGGGAATAGAGTGAACCCACAGGGGTGTGGGAGGCAGGCTCTGTAGTTACAAGAGGGTGAGGTGGCCCCGGTTCCCAGGGAAGGCTGTGGTTGGCTTGTTTGAATAGCTCTGCAGGCTGACAGACACCGGAAGCGGTGAGCAGGCGCTGTGCCCGTTCTCTGATAAAGAGAGGTTGGCCAGGGGACTTTGTCCCCAAGAGCATAATAGGGAAGGGAAGGTGCAGTGAGGCACCTCAAGACCCTCCTGTGTTTCCCCAGGTGTAAAGGCTCATGTGACTTAGGTCTTAAACTCAGCTTTACTCCTCTTAGCCTCCAACTTCAATGGCAGAGGGTGGGGGTGTCCTGCAGGAGAAGCTGGCATTCTTTTCATGGAGCTAAACCTGTCCGCTGCCCAGGAGTTAGCAGTGTTTCCCAAACTTCTCTCATGATGAGAATCACCTGGTGGAGTTGTTAAAGCACAGATTCCTGAATCCCAACTAAGAAGTGCCAAACTAGAATTTTTGAGAACATATAGGTAAAATTGCATACCTCACTTAGTGCTCTGTATATAACATCTGTGTTAGAGCACTAGTTAAGTATACAATTTTACCTATATGTTCCCAAAAATTCTAGTTTAGCACTTCTTAGTTGGGATTCAGGAATCTGTGTTTTAACAACTCCACCAGGTGATTCTCATCATGAGAGAAGGTTGGGAAACACTGAGTTAGAGGAACAGAGGGGCATTAGTGGAAACTGGCACAGCTGAGTCACCCAGGTGAGCCAGCAGATGAGGACACACGTGCACAAGCAGTGACACTGCCTGGATCCTGTGCGTTGACCCTGGCTCTGCTTCTTCACCTTAAAAACCTCATGCAAATGTCCTGTGGCCCCTGTCTGAACCCCAGGCAGGGAGGGGAATTCTGGGAAATGTAGTTCCATCTTGGCCAAGTCAAGGAGGTGAAGCTAAGACCAAATCCCCATCTTCCAGGTCCAGGGGGGCTTTCCTGTCTCAGCTGAGAACAGCCCCTTCCCCACTGAACTTCCAAAAACACTTCCTCCTTCTATAAGGGTGCTCCTCCCTTCTTGCTAGCAGACTCTTTTAGATTAGCTTTCACTCCCCTAATAATGATAAATTAGCCACAGCTGGCCAGGTCGCACCATATGTTCCCATTAATCCTCCCAATGGCCCAGAAAACAAGCATTCTCACCCCACTTTCCAGGTGAAGAAACACTATTCGGGAGGTGAGGAAAGGAGGAAGAGGCAGTGGGGCTGAGAGCCACACCCAGACTTCTCTGGTTCCGCCCCAGGTTCACCACCCAGCTCTCAGCTAAAAGTTACACTCCCTCCGTGTAACTTTCGTGACTCTGGTTCCGTAGGATGGAGAGGATAAGAGTGTCCTTCGGAGCCTTTCAAATCCTCTTCCCGTGTGCAAAAGAGAGGATCTATTTTTATGGAGACCACCCATGCTGTCATGAAAGGTAAGATCTCCTCCTTTTTTATGGCTGCATAGTATTCTGTGACTTGACCGTATCCCTGCTTTGTTTATCCACTCATTTACTGATGGGTACTTGGGCTGTTTTCAGTTTGTTTGTTTTGTAATCTCACTCATTAAAACACACCTGTGCCAGCCCTAGCCAGTTTGGCTCAATGGATAGAGCATCAGTCTAAGGACTGGAGGGTCCCAGATTCCATTCTGGTAAAGGGCAAGAACCTCAGTTGCAGGCTCAATCCCCAGCCCAAGTCGGGGCGCATGTTGGAGGCAAGCAATCTCACATCCATGTTTCTCTCTCTGACTGTCTCTCCCTCTTCTTTCTACTCTCTAAAAGTCGATGGGAAGATATCCTCTGGTGAAGATTAACCGAAGAAAAGCACCTACGCCAGAGGTTACAGAGCTCATGGACATGTCCATTTCTCCCTGTGTAAGCTCCTCAATGGCTGGAAAAATGGGGTCCCCCAGCCCCTCTGGCAGCCCCACGTGGAGTCTCCTTCAGCTCACCGCTGCAAGGGTGTCATCTGGTTAGAGAAACGCCATCCAGACCCAGTGCTCACCTGGGTCCTGGCCACAGACCGTCCCTGCACCTGTTGGTCCACAGGAGAACTACCAAAGAAAGGCAGGTTTCTGAAAACACAGGAAGCACCTTGGAGCAGCCATGGATAAGAAGGCGGGAGGAGCAGGATTCCTGGAAGCCTTGCAGAGGCATGCACGAGCGCACACTCACTGGAACCTCAGGGACAGATTCTCCAAATTAGGTCAACCTGGATGGAGTGTGGTTAGAAGGGGGAACACGGGGCTGAGTCAACCACATTGGCATCCCTATTCCTGTCTCCTTGCTGCTTCTATCCATGAATCACCCTCACCTTTCTGGACTCCAGTCACCCCCAAATATCTATGCCTGGTGCCCCAATACATTGAGTTACCACAAGGAGCCTATGAGAAGCCAGGAGTCCCAGAAGAGCTAACAGCTCAGTGGCTGAGCTCCTTGGAGGCAAGGGAGAAGGAAGACTAACTCTGAATATCACATCCACCGAAGCCCCTGTGCCTGAATTCCCAGCGAGCAGATGCTCAAAGGAAGAATGACTCTGCTTATGACATTGACTCTGAGCAGTCATCCTGTGGTCATTGTCATTAATAGTCATGATTGATCTCCAGCTCTGTAGCATCCTTCATTAGGGCCAGATTCTGGCCTGCTGTGTACATCTGAGCATCTCACACAGAAAGCCAAGCCCTTGTAGCAATCTGTCTGGACAAGAAAAAAAAATAAACCCATTAAAGCATGGCCACTTTTGCCGAAACCAGTTTGGCTCAGTGGATAGAGCATCAGCCTGTGGACTGAAGGGTCCCGGGTTCAATTCCGGTCAAGGGCATGTACCTTGGTTGCGGGCACATCCCCGGTGGGGGTGGTGCAAGAGGCGGCTGATTGATAATTCTCTCTCATCGATGTTTCTAACTACTCTCTCTCTTCCTCTCTGTGAAAAATCAATAAAATATATTTTTAAATAAATAAATAAATAAATAAATAAATAAATAAATAAATAAAGCACGGCCATTTTGAGATGACCTCACAGCCAAAAGCACAGCTCTCCTGTAAGAATCTGTGAGGAAACACTGGTTTCATTTAGTCTCCAAAGGGCAGGAGACCAGAGCAGACCGGAGCACTGACCCAGATATGAGTGGTCCATGTTGGAGAAGGAAGAGCTGGTGGAAAGGACGGCCCTTCGGAGCTAATCCCTGACAGGCAAGATCATCCCAGAAACCAGGACAATGGTCACGTGTTCTTACAGATGGCACGGTGGGTTCTCACTCAACCATATGCCAGAGCCCTAACTACCAGGACCCAGAATGAATTTTATTTGGAGATCCAGTCTTTACAGAGGTAATAAAGGTAAAGGGAGGTCATCAGGGTGACCTTAATACAAGATAACCGCTGTCCTTGTCTAGGGGAAATGTGGACACACAGACACGCATAGAGGGAAGACGATTAGCAGATACAGGGAGAAGACGGCCATCCACAAACTGAGGAACGAGGCCTGGCACAGGTTCTCCCTTGGCCTCAGAAGGAACCAGCCCTGCCCATACCTTGATCTCAGAGTCGCAGCCACCAGACTGTGAGACAATCCATCTCTTTTGCTTAAGCCCCTGGGTACTGTGTACTTTGCTACCACAAGTTGGCTTTGTTAGCAAACTAACACATATATCATCTCCAAAGCTGTCAATTAATTCCATGGACCAGCTTTCAGAAAGAAAAACAAACCGTTAGAAAAACAAGTCAGCATCCCTGAGTTACTCTTTTGATGTCTTCCCATAGGGCTTATTCCAGCAGGCACTCTTCTAAGTGCTCTGTGAATAGCGTCATGAACTCCACAGGTTACCTTGGGGCAGGTCTGAGTATCATCGTCTCTGGTCTGTGGACCAGGAAACTGAGGCGTAGAAGGAACTTGCTTAGGGACACAGGGCTGGGACACAACCAGCAGTGGCTCTGGGGTCGGTGGCCTTGACTCCTAGGCAACCCTGACTGGCTTAAACTCCCATCCTCCTGGCACAGGTGCTTGCAGGGGTCTGGCAGCTCCTGTCCTGCCCCACACAGATGTCATACCGGGCTTGATGATTTGGGGGAGCTACAGGAAGGGGGGCATTTCTTCCAATCACATGGTGAATGGACAGCATCCAGGTTGCAGAATGAAAACACCGGAGCCGGCACCCAGTGGTGGGCACAGTGGGAGAGCAACATCACAGAAGCTCAGGATTTCGAGACCCCTGACCACTACACCCTGTCTACTGCCTTCCTGCCCATACATTCCAGGGAAGGCCTATGCCATCTTCATCTGCCTCTGTCCTTGACACTGACCTCTACCTGGCCAGGGGCTCTGGGGGTTTCCCATCCCCCTGCAGCAGGTGAGACAGCAAGTGTAGGCTGTTGCGGTGAATCATAAGGATATCCCAGGCCACAGAGAGGTCAGAGTTGAGGGTGGGTGGGCTTTGAGGGGGCATAACTACACAATCTCAATTAGAATACAAGAGAAGGCGATACAGGCATTTGAAAATTTAGATCTGGAATTCCAGAGATTAGTCAGGGACAGAGACATGCATGCACTTGGGCATCACCAGTATATTTTTGCACAAACTTGTGGCCATAGGAGACATCGTCCACGGATGGGAGGACAGGAAGTGCACTCCACAGGCAAGTGGGAGGGGCAGGGAAGAGTCAGTAAAGTGAAAAAGAGAGAGCCCCAATAGCAGAGAGCTTCATCCGGCCTGGACCACTCAGATTTTCATCATAGCTGAGTCTTAGGATCACAAACAACACAGCAAAACTTCATACGCAATCATTTCCAATGTCATTGAATTCCAAGTCGCCAGCAAATCCTTCTGTCTTATTTAGAGGCTGAATTTCTTTTTAGCTTGTTTCCCCAGCTGTTCAAATTAAATTTGTCCCTCTCTGTCCTCTCTAAAAATTATATTTCCCAAACCAACATCATGGCACACAATTAGAAGTAACATTATTTATATGATTTATAAATTTATTTATGAGAAGTTTTATGAGCATACAAAAATAGCATTTCCTTATCTTATCTACTTTTAGCAAACTGACTTTATTGGAAGGAACAAAATTGCACAAAGCACAGGGACTCTGGAAAATGTCACACACGTTTGGGGAAGCTTGGGGAGATTCCAGTGGGTGCCAGTGGTGGGTGGAAGCAGCCCAACATCTCTTAGTTTCTCTTCCCACCTTTTGACCTCAGTTTCAGAGACCAATAGAGCTAGAGCCAGGAAGGGAGGGAGGGAGGGAGGGAGGGAGGGAGGGAGGGAGGGAGGGAGACAAAGATGGTGGGCAAGTCCTGAGGAGGGCATGATACAGAGGAGGTGGGGTAATGGCACCTGTTGACGGGGATTTCTGACTCCGATGCTGGATTTGTAAGGCTATCTTGCCACCAAATCAAGGTCATTGGTGTCCATGGGTTTTGGGTTTGGGGATTCTACTTGTTCTGTGTGTTCTTAATAGGAACTTAGGGGGTTTCCCAAGTCATGCTGCTTCCCCCATCCTTCTTCTTGGATGTTTTATTCAATCAACTTGTGAGGGATCATTTGGTGATGGAAGGAAGAACCATTTTTAGTTAGAAATCTTCCCGGACCAGCCTAGTAAGCACCACGTGGAAACTTGCAGGAAACCTGGGACTGTTGCTGATTACCCTGGTCAGACCTGCTGCATCGCCGATGGCAAGCCGATGGCACAGAGGGGACAAATGCTGAATTGGTATAAGATATGTTACCAGCAGGTGGCTGGCTCTATGTTTGTAGTGCTTTGGGAGGCTACTTTGAAGAACTGCTTTGTCTGATGGCTACTTGGTAGCAATGGCTACTTGGTCTGCAATAAAGTCTCTCCTATACACCTGTGACCGCTCATAGCATCTTCTAAAGCCCAGTGTCCATGGGGGTCCTCTCATCCCTGGATGATGTCTCCTGTGTCCTAGCAGAGAAGGACCTGTACTCCCACAGTTAGCATAGTTGAGCAGGATCAAGGAGGAACTTGCTTGCACAATTGGCACAGCGAGCAGGGTCAAAGAGTAAGTGCTCTGATAGAACCTCAAGAAATAGCTCCTCCCCCTAAAATCATCACTATTTTCAGACAAGCTCGGGAAGCAGAAGCTCTGATATATAAATGTGGATTTGGAGGGGAAGGCTAAGAAGGCAAGACATGCTTCCTGTGATCCAGATTGAAGACTGGAAAAAAATAGTTATAAAGAACCATTGACCAGACTGTCAAACTATAGCAGGAAGGCAAGGGAGGTTGGGGGGCGGGGGGAGCTGTAAGAGGTCAACCAAAGGACTTGTATGCATGCATATAAACATAACCAATGGATACAAGACATGGGGGGCAAGAGGGGAGGTAAAGGCATATGCAGGGGTTGGCGTGGTTGGGAGGCTGGGGGGAGGTCAAGGGGGGAAAAAGAGGAGACATATGTACTACCATTTGTAATCCTTCAAACAAATATATATATACACACACACACACACACACACACACACACACACACACGACTGGAAAATAAATCAACCATCCTTTCCTTTCTTGAGAACCCTTTACTTGTGCCTGGTCCAGTTGTGAAAAAAATAAAAAATAAAAGGAACATCTATCTTCCTCCCCAATCAGTTCTACACATTTTGAAATCAACATACTGAACTGGGCTTCGTGACAATAGTTCTGATCTATACAAATAGTGACCTGCAAGGTTTATCCTGCCTTCCTGTTTGTCTGAAGGACCAAGTCAATAATATATCAAAAATATCCAACTCTTTATACTTAATCTGGGCTTTTCATATGGGGTCCCTTTACTGCATAACAGTCCGTGGAAATCGGAGCATTTAATGGCTGGGATGAAGCTGGCAAATGCCTTTGAAGACATTTGGATGCTCAGCAGGTGTAGGGGGAGGGTGCCCACTGGCTGGGACAAGGGAAAGAGACAAGATGGCCTCCTTTAATTTCCTTAATGGATGGGCTATTTGCTTCTTCTACTCGAGAATCAGTGTAAATTAGCTGCCTATCACAACGGCCAGGCCAGCCGTTGGAATTCATTCCTGGTTACTATGTACTTATTTCCTAAATGGAAAATACCTATCAGCATGACTGTTCACAGGGCACTGCAGGCCATGAGAACTCCATTTGTTCTATAAACAAAGCCCTTGATAATGTGGGGACCATCCTCTGTCAAGCAGCATCCACAACTGACCCGTCTAGATCTTCAGAGTCGGTCTTTTGAACTCACAATAAAAGGCAGCATTGAGTCCACTTACTGGAAGTAGTTATGCTGTCGGACTGGGAATTTAATCCCCATTTCTTCTAGAACTCCCAGGAGAGTTAGACTTCGGAGCTGCACATGGATTCCAACTTCATGAAGTAGTTGGTGGAGGCTGGATCAAATTGTTCGTTTCCTGAGACTTAGCAGAATGTTCACTTGGAGAAGGGCTGAGACCACCTATGTGTTTCTCAAACCTGCCAAGATTTTTATGGCTCCAAAAAATTATTTCTGCCAACAGAAGCTTCGTGCTGTAATAGTCTTGACGGTAATTCACAGCCTGCCTGTGAGTTCAGAATGTAAAAAGATTGAATAAGAAAAATTAAACTTGGAAGCCCTGGAGAAAGGGCAGAGATTTCCCAAGTGGGCTGAAAGCCATAACCATGACTTAATCTTCCCGCTCACTGACGCCATCAGCTTACCTTGAGGAGGAGCCTGCCTGGAAAAGGTAGGGAGAAAGAAGGAAGAAGCGGGGCCCCAAGGCAGCCAGTCAGAAGGAATTGCCCCATTCTTTATGGCCAACATGTGGACCATTGAAGTGTATTTAGTCCTTACTCTCAAGCAATTATGAAGGAGGAAGTAATACTTAAAACTTCTTTTTAGAAGGCTCATGCTATTAAAATCTGAAACATGGCCCTGATACGTGCTCCCCCACGCCCAGTAGACTTTCTCATCTTCTAAAATGCATGCAGATAAACTAGTATTTTCCTCAAGAATAGCCTTATATGTTCTATGCTAAGACATCTCAAGGGAAGATAGCAATGAGGATAATCGTGATTATGGAGTGTCTAATATGCCCCAGGCACTGTGTTGAGAGTTTATAGTTTCCTTGCCTTTCATTCCATCTATGTAAAAGATTATATTCCTCATATTTACCTGATGAAGAATTGAGGCTGAGAAGTCACATGACTTTCCCCAGGTCAAGCATAGCTAGAAGATGGCTCACCTGGGGCTTAACTTAACTAGTGTCCCTGCAAAAGACAAGAATCTCTTTTCTGGGCAAATATAATGTCCTGAAAAATTAAATAATAATTATATTATTATATTATATTATATTATATTATATTATATTATATTATATTATTATTACTATTACTATTATTATTATTTGGTTGTTTCTGGCGAGGGAAGATGGAACCCATGTGAATAAACAACCAAGATATGAGCTCAGGGGCACTGTGAGTGGGAAGCGATTTTTTGAGAGAGCCCCACCTGCCCTTACACTTCCCTATAGAAACCACAAGACGGTAGACTATAGGGAATGAGCCCAAGGGGAGAAATGGAGGCTTTGGAACAAAATATTGTGAGAATGCAAACTCTCTCTTAATATGGATGGCATACAACATGGTGGCCTTTCTCCATTGTGTGCTGTGGCTGATGGTGAGCAGTGGGTTCATTGGTATCCTCCCCAGCAGACATGTCCTGGGAACCATGAGCATCACCTTATTTGGGGAGGAAATAAGGTCTTTTCAAGTGTAATTAAGTTAAGGTCCTCAAGATAAGACCATCCTGGGTTATCCTGGTGGACCTCACATCTAATGATTGGTGCCCTTATGAGAGAAAGACACAGCGAGACTACACAGACAGAAAAGGGAATGTCCTGTGGCCATAGAGGCAGAGAGGAAGTGATGTGGCCACAAGCCAAGGAATGTCGGGAGCCACCAGAGCTGGAAGAGGCAGGAAGGACCCGCCCCCAGAGCCCTCAGAGGTATCACAGCTCCACGGACACCTTGATTTTGGATTTCCTCTCCAAAACAGAGACTATATTTCTGAAGCTAGAAGCCACCCAATTGTGATGTTGTTATAGCAACCCCAGGAAACTACCAGAAGGGGTGAGAGGATCCTCTTACCACACCATTTTTCGTCAACTCTTCAGGAAGCCCACATACATGCCATTAATTTTTGTTTGTTTGTTTGTTTATCTATTTATTTATTTGTTTGTTTATTTTGCTGTTGTTAATCCTCACCCAAAGTTATTTTTCCCATTGATTTTTAGAGAGTGGAAGTGAGGTATATATATAGAGAGAGAGAGAGATCAACATGAGAGACATATGGATTGGTTGCCTCCCACATGCACCCCGACCTGGAAATCATCAAACCCATGACCCTTCATTGCGGAGGGGAAGAGGGATGGGGGGCTCTAATCACTTAGCAACACCGGCCAGGGCCCACCTGCCATTTTTGGACATGAATCCTTGTAGGTCTTATAACTTCTTTCAGTTTTCAAAAGCTACATATTAAAATGTTTGCTTAGTATGCTTTTTAAAAAGCTCAGTGGATATTCATTTTCCAAACATGGCAGTTAGCAAAATAATAAGGACCTACAGGCATGAAATCCCATGTAGGGGTCTGTAGGGGAGACATCTGAAGCAGGTCACCTACAGACATGTTTGCGCACACACTTAATAAGACAAATTGCTTTTAAACCCCAAACCGTGCTTTCCAACTCCCCCACAGCTAATCATGCCTTTATGATTGTTGCAGGGTTTTAATGACTCTCGAAAGTTTATGAATCTTTAATATGAAATTGATGCCTCGAGCCCAGATGCAAGCTCCCTGGGAGACATTTATGAGGCTGTTGTTAGGTTTTCCTAATTAGATGCTCCGAGCACAGCCTCCCACTCACAACACTCCTTCGTGGCAAACCGCAGACTCCGTGCAGCCGGCGCCTGCGTTTATCACAGACGGTCCAGGGAAGTTAGCTGAAATTATTTAAAGAGGCAGTTATGTGCTTCTGGTAAGAGAACGAAAACAACAAAAACCCCCAAAATTAAAATCAACATGCCATGGCCCTTAGCTAGCTTGAGCCAAAAAACCGTAAGACTGGAGCCATTTGCTTCCTTCTGAAGTTGACAGGGCGCATTTGTGAGTGACGGCAGGACCCCGAGAGCCATGGACAAATGACCCTCAAGATGGGGAAAATGGTTGTGGCGATATCTGAGCCAACATTGCCAAATGGTTTAAGCCACACCAATGAGCATTCCTCTGTGGCTCAGTGATAATTTACATTTTATATGAGCACCTAAATTATTAACATGGATTTATTTATTCAACAAACAACATCGAGAGCCTCCCAGACGCTAGTTGTAGAAGATGGTACGTCTTTGAACAAAGACAGAGCCTCAGACTCCAGCAGGTCTCTAATGAGCAATGAGACGATGTGGCGGACTCCACAGCCAGCGTTCCTGAGACAAACTACGGAGTCATTCGGGGACACAGAGGACTCGCTCAGCGTGATGCAGTGAGATCATCCCTATGTCAGTGCTTCAAAAGTCTCATTTCTCAAAACAGAATTATAATAATTGATCTGGGTGATAAAAATACCCGGCTCTTGGCTTTTAATTGCACCACACAAAAGGGCTTTATGGAGAGAGAGGTGCAAACTCATTAAGCCCTTGGTCTCCGTGGTTATGAAAACATTCAAGTACCTTAAAGAACCGTGCCAGCCAGCGATGGAGAGGAAATTCCGGTTCTAATGTAAAGAAACAGATGTGCTATATTCCCTCGCCTGTTTCAGACGGTCGCCAGATGTGAGGGAAAATGGAAGCTTCCTTCTGCTCCATCCATCTGCCTCTTGGTGAACCCTAACTGTGGTAGACATGGGATGATGGAGAGCAGAGGAGGCCACAGGGAGCATGTGGTCAGGCTGATGTCACAGAAATGCAACACTGATGAGGTGACCCGCTGACCTCACTCCTGGGGACCCTCTTGTGCCCTGTCCTGCCTCCGCTGGGTCAGGCCACAGCTCGGACATCACGGTCTCCTTCCCTGTGTGGTCCCTGCCCCCTGCACTGACACAGCAGATCCAGGGGGTCAACTCCCAGCTTCTGAGTGAAAAATGAGCTTTGCAACTCCCTGGAAAAGCCATCGGAACAGGAACAGCTGCTGGAGTCACAGGAGCCACGATCCTGAAGGGCCCAGGGAGATTCATTTTATACCAGAAACAACAGATTTAGAGGAAATAAGATACAGTGAGAGTCTGTTTTGCCTACCCCACTCAAGAATCCACACAGGGAATGAAGAACAGATGATGACATTCTGGCAGACTGTGTGCCCCCAGCTCGGGGAAGGATCACAGGGGGAAATGTCTGACAGTCAGTGGTCATTGGGTGTCCTAAGAAGGGGCCCAGGCCCAGGCCGGTCTATCTCTGGAGTCAATGGGAGGAGGGAGGAGTGATGAACGATGTGACGTGTCAACTTGGCTGGGTTATGGTGCCCGGTTGTGTGGTCAAACTCCAGCCTGGATGTTGCCGTGAAGGTATTGCAGATATGAATATCATTTAAATCATTAGATTTTGAGTATCGCACACTGCCCTCCGTAGTGTTGGTGGGCCTCACCCAATCGGTGGAAGGCCTTAAGGGCAAAAATGGAGCTTTCCCAGAGAGGAAGGAATTCACATTGAGACTGCCATATAGAAACCCTGCCTGGGGTCCCACACTGCTGCCTGTACAGGTTGTACCGAAACTGTCACATCAGCTCTGACCTGAATTTGAAGTCCGCTGGCCCAACCTAGAGATTCCAGACTTGTTGGTCCTCACCATCACACAAGCACGTGAGCGAGTCCTTAAAATCAATCTCTCTGTTCCTTTGAAAAGCCCTGGCAAATACCATATGGGTATTATAGATGCCCCCTCCCTAGCTGGCGAAGTTTGAGGTCCCAAGTGCAGAGGAGCCTGTGCCTTGCTTCTTAGTCCAACACCTTCAGCCTTTCACCCACCCCAGGTGGTCCGATGCATAAAGGACAGCGGGGACAGCGCCACCAAGTTCCTTCCTAGCCAGAGAGTGTCCCTTCGGTGGCTGCCAGGGATCTCCAGGGAAAACAACCAATAGAATATGTAAGGATAGCCGAAACTGGTGTGGCTCAGTTGTTAGAGCGTCAGTCTGTGGACTGAAAGGTCTCGGGTTCGATTCCGGTCAAGGGCACGTACCTTGGTTGCGGGCACATCCCCAGTGGGGGGTGTGCAAGAGGCAGCTGGTCGATGTTTCTCTCTCATCGACGTTTCGTGCTATCTATCCCTCTCCTTTCCTCCCTGTGAAAATCAATAAAATATATATTTTTTTAAAAAGAATATGTAAGGATATACATAAGAAGAGATTTATTATAGGGACTGGCTCACATGGTTAGGGACTAGTTCTTAAGTCCTGGCTCAGTTACTATCTCCTCTCTGGTGAGTTACTTCACCTCTAGTGATGGTTTTGGAAATTCAATAAATAAAAACACGAATGAGTGGTATAAATTATGAGGCCATAGATAACTGTATTGTCCATTAATCCAATTCCAGCATTATAGAATTGGACATGCTAGGAGTTTTCATTGAAATTGGCCGTGTGTGTGTGTGTGTGTGTGTGTGTGTGTGTGTGTTGAAAAGGAACGTGAAAGTAAAAGTCTAACTTTAAAACTATAACCATGGAAGCCCTTTCCTTTCCTATTAAAATACAAATATCTAGTTTGTATAAACTGGTGTTGTTATTTTATTTTATTTTATTGTTAATCCGTTCCATTGATTTTTTTTAAGAGAGTGGAAGAGAGGGGGAAAGACAGAGAGACACACATGGATTAGTTGCCTCCTGTCATGGTGACCTAGGTACATGCCCTTGACTGAAATGGAACCTGGAACCCTTCAGTCAGTGTGCCAACACTCTATCCACTGAGCCAAACCAGCTAGGGTTGATGTTGCTATTTTGGAAAAGACAACTCAGTAATTGTGGAGTGCAAATGAAAATGAGTTCAAAACAGCTGGTGGGGTTGGGAGGCGTGGATAAGAGAACCCATTGTCTTTTCTTTCTCCATTA
Source organism: Pipistrellus hanaki (assembly GCF_964339955.1). Classification (NCBI taxonomy): domain Eukaryota; kingdom Metazoa; phylum Chordata; class Mammalia; order Chiroptera; family Vespertilionidae; genus Pipistrellus; species Pipistrellus hanaki. Next base: position 4,454,580 of record NC_140504.1, on the reverse strand, counting down.
AAGCACTTAATAATGTTTGTATAGGGGATCTTGATCCTGGCTCTTGGGGCTCGTGGTCTAGGGCACTGAGCATATTTTAGCCACTGGGAAGCAAAATAATTACTCTATCAAATTGAGTGCAAAGTCAATCAACAAATACGTCATCGAAGTAAAAATGTAGCTTCTAAATGTAATTTATCTCCCCAATGATATGCTCGTGTTGGAAGCACAGAAAACCTAATCTAAGATGCCGGGAAGGCTCCTGGCCAGAGGCAGAAAAGAGAGGCTGTGACTAAAAGTAATGAAAATATATTCTGCGTCATTCATAACAGAGAGGTTGAAAGTTCTCTACCCCTCCCCCCAATTTTCTGAGTATTCTATTCTTTCCTATCAGAGTAGGAATAACTGCCTCTTCACAGGGTGTTTCCACACACTCCCAAAACAAGGTATAACTCAGAGATAACGAGACAGGGCCAGGATTTATGTGCCCACAGGAGTTTGACGCTCTGAGCAGTTGCCTTGGATCTTCCGGGGCCTTGTCAGTGATGCCGAATGGCTTCCTGAACTTGCTTACACCACGTGAGTGGAGAAATACAGGCTCAAATTATTCACTTATAGCCTGGTGTTAGCTTGCAGAGAAGGCCCTGAGCTAACCTCCCTTCCTCACTCTTCTCAAATCTGGATAATTTTATTCCCTTTCAAAAATTTGAATCCGCCATCAAAGGGCAAGGATTTGGCAACCCCGAGAGGAACGGGTCTGTCTGGATGAAGGTGTTGTTGACCGCTGTGTCCTTGTGCCAGCCCCTGGACTTCAATAAATGTCCGTGTTTCTGAACTTGTTCATGATGGTTGGGAGGTGTGCTGCGGAGGAGCAAACGCAGCTTTGTTCCTCTTTCCATCTTGAGTTCATTGTCTGGAACCCCATAAATTAGACGGATGGAAGACAGGTTAACAAGAGGGGGAAAGTATGTTAGCACATGCCTTGTGCACACATGGGAACCCTCCATGATGAGTAACTGGAAGGGGTGGATAGGACTTGGGTGTATGCAGCATCTTAACAGAAGAGCAATAGCTTTTTAGAGAAGTGTGGCCCCACAGAAAAAGACTTGGGGAATGTAGGTGCCTGGGGAGCCGATGGAAGATAAAGGCTAGCAGTACAGTCTGCCATGAAGGTTCCTCTGGGCTGATAAAGATCTAGAGTTGTCTCCAGGGATGACATCTGTCATTCCTGGTGGCAAGCAAGGGGAAAGAGGACACCTTTACAAATTTATGTCCTGCTCTTGGGCAAATGGGAGGAGAACAGAGAGCTTTTCTTACATCGCCTCTATCTTCAGCTCAAAATAATCCTTATGTCCAAGTGGCATCTTTTGAGTGGATGTTCTGCTACCCCTTGGTGCTGTAAGCCACCGAGGGCTGATTAGTGACAGGCTCAGTTATTTTGCAAACATCCTGGTATTTATACATTGAAATAAAACTCACCCATCATTATAGAAAGACTAGAGGCCCTGTGCATGAAATTTGTGCACTCAGAGTGGGGCGGGGGGAGGGGTCCCTCAGCCCAGACTGTACACTCTCGCAGTCCATGAGCCATCAATTGGACATCCTTAATGCTGCCTCAGAGGCGGAAGAGGCTTCCACCCCCACTGCTGCACTAGCCAGATTCTGGCTGAGCAGCGTTCCCCCTGTGAGAGCACAGTACCACCAGGGGACAGCTCCTGCATTGAGCATCTGCCCCCCTGGTGGTCAGGGCATGTCATAGCGACCAGATGTTCTGCTGTGTGGTCAATTTGCATATTAGCCTTTTATTATATAGGATGGAGATTAACAGTAATGATGCTGCTGTTGAAAACGCTGATTTGGGAAGTCCTTTTGTTGGCATTTACATAACAAAATGCTACCAGGTGTAGGCAACCCCCCCCCCCCCCCCGGGAGTCCTCAGTTAGGCATTCTACCATCAGATAACAAATGTGGCCAGAGAGAAAGCAGCATATACTACTCTACTGGTTTCTGCACCATTTCAGGGGATGCAGCCTGCTGCCCAGACAGTCCCGGAGATGCTGGAACCAGGAGACTGATGGATTACTTTGGGCAGTGACAGCGGAAGCAAATAAACCTACTGCTCCAGAAAAAAAAGGAGATAAATGCTGCAAGTTGCTGGGGGCCCGTGGGAGAGAGGGGACTCTGTAGAAGCCACGAGGTCCCGGTATGTCAGCCCATTCATAAAGAATGTATGTAAGCAAAGATTTTAGTAAACAAAAAGGAAGACGGATATTACAGAATGTAGACAAGAAGTTAAGGCCCAGCTGGCATGACTCAGTGGTTGAGGGTCACAGGTTGACTCTTGGTGAGGGCACATGCATGGGTTGCGGGCTTGATCCTCAGTGGGGACCGTGCAGGAGGCAGCTGATCAATGATTCTCTCTCATCGCTGATGTTTCTATCTCTCTCTCCCTCTTGCTTCCTCTCTGAAATCAATAAAAATCTATTTTAAAAAAGAAAAGAAGATAAGGCAAGATGGTGTGTTTAATGTTTCTTGCCTTTCAGAACCTGGACATATACTCAGTGTATAATATCAAGCCCTGCAGCTCACAGATCTGGGACACAGAGTCCAGCCGTCTCCCAGCCTCTGGATGTGGGCCTGGGTGATCCTCTGTTGTGTGCGCTGCCCAGTGCATGGTGTTTAGCAGCATCCCTGGCCTTCCTCGCTGGATGCCTGTAGCAGCGCCCACCTACTCACAGTGTGCAACGTCTCCAGGCATGGCAACCTCCCTTGAGGGAGAGGTGCCAATCACCCTGGCTGAGCAGTGCTGCTCAGGGGGCGCAAGAGAGAGACTGAGAAGATGGTGCAGTACAGGTGGATATCATGATGGAGATGCATGAGGAGCACAGAGAAGCCTGCCCACCCTGCAGCATGCAGCCTGAGGGCCAGCGATGGATGCCGGGGGAAGGGAACGTGGTCTGAGCCTTGAAAAATGAATGGAGTTGATGAAAATAAAATCTCAGGTCAAAATATTGGTTTTAAAGGTAATAAAGATCAAAGGAATTCACTACAGACTGATTCATTTGCCTCTCAGCATAACCATTATGGCTTGTCTCAGTTTTAGTTCTTACAAGGGAATTTCTTGGATCACATGATCTCACACATCTAGAGGAAATAATGAACAACATAAACTGATGAACAAAAACAGACTCAGAGAAAGAGAAGCAGCAATCAGACTCTCAAACCTCAGAGGGGAGGTAGGGGAGGGTGGGGGTAAGGGGGAGAGATCAACCAAAGGACTTGTGTGCATGCATATAAGCCTAACCAGTGGCCATGGACAACAGGGGGTGGGGGCATATGTGGGGAGGGGTTTGAGATTGGAATGGGGAGATAAGGACAATTATGTGATACAATAATCAATAATAATAACAATAATAAATAGCAAAAAATAAATAAATAAAGGTAATAAAGATCAACTATATGGAGATGTCTGATACGCACCTGAAATCCTGGCTTGCTGTCCCAGGCAAAGGTGACAGACTGTTAATGAAAATCTGGGGTCCCTCAAATAAGAGTGGAAGTTGAAGCCCTGCATTGTCATGAAATTAGGAGAGAACATCCAGAAATTCACCAAAAAAAAAAAAAAAAAGTGGGCTGAAAGAACACCTTGAGGGAAATGCCAAAGGAGGGAGCAGAGGGAGAGCCTGTAACAGGAAGAGCAGCTGCTGTGGGGGCAGCACTGAGAAGCCCCTGGGTTTTGCCAGGAGGTCACCTGAGGACCTTACAGGGAGCTGTCCGGAACCAGAGTGTGAGGGACACGCTTGGGAGACGAGGCAAAGACAACCAGCAGCAGAGAGAAGGGGGAGTGGGAGGGTGGCTCGGGGACGGTGTCAGGTTGAAAAGAGAACACCTGTTAAGAAAGCCAAGGCATACGTTGTTGGTAAGCTAGAGGAGAACAGCAGAAGCAGAGAGATTCGGGGAAGGGGCATCCCCTCCCTGGAGCAGGGCCACCGAGGACCCAGAACCAGCAGAACACATGGGGACGTTCCCCTTTAAAGGAGACACCTGTGCCTGCCTGGGTGGGATGTGACCATCACGGCAGGCCAAGACTCAACCACTACTGCAGCAACCACAACAAGGGGACTCAAGTACAAAGAACATTTCTGAAGCATCGGATGCGGTGGAGGCAATAAGAACCAGGTGAACTAAGATTCCAAATATGGGAAAATTCTTCTGAGGTGAACCGATGCTTGCCATCTACTGTTCCCCTGGGAACTTTCTATTCCTGGTGTTTGCTGAGGATCGGGATGGCAGAGCGCTCTGCCAGGAGAAGGAAACAGCAAAGCTCCCTGCAGCAAATGAGGCTGCAGTGACGAACTGGAAAGCAGAGGGGCCTCGGACATTCTCTGCGTTCTGGAGCCACGTGGGAGGCTGGGGAAGGTCAGGACGCGAAGCAACAAAGGGAGTTCTCCTGCATTCTCTTGGTGCTTAAAAGCAAGGCCTTGCAGAAGGTCTACTTCCATCACAAGGAAGACCTTCCCTGAGTCGCTTTCCAGAGTTTGATTTAAAATGTGTTCACAAATGCTTTCCTACTCTCCCTTCTCTCCAGTGGAGCTAAGTCCCTTTTCCCTGAGTGTGGCTTCTACTTCTAAGCACCAGAATGTGGAAGACATGATGGAGTGTGACTCACAGGGTCATAAGGGTCAAGGTCACAAGACATTGTGACTCCCACCTTGCTCTCTCTCCTGAACCACTCATTCTGGAGGACACCAACTGCCATGTTATTAGGACACACCAGTGCCATGTCTACAGGCTACATGGGAAAGAAATGAGGCCTCTGGCCAATAGCCAGACGGAAAAAGAAGCAGAGGAACAGCCAAGTGACCACACTCAAAAGCAGACCTTCCAGCTCCAGTCCTTTCCTTGTCTTGATGGAACTCAGCCAACGTCTTGTTTGGTTTTTTTTTTCAGGTTCTTATGACAAGTTATTATTACTATTACGAGTTCAAAGTTCTTATTACACATCTGACATTCATAAGCATTGAATGCTTTTGTGTCTATTTTACCTTTTTTTAACAGTTTACATTCATATTATTTTGTATTAGTTTCAGGTGTTCGGCATAGTAATTAGACAATCATATATTTTACAAAGTGCCCCCGCCCCCGCGCCCTGATATTCAGTACCCACCTGGCACCATACATAGTTATTACAATACTAGAGGCCCAGTGCACCAAATTCATACACAGGTAGGATCCCTAGCAGCTGCCAGCCACTGGCTGTGGCCTCTCTTCCCCAGCTGCCAGAACAATTAAAATGGCTGATCATGTAATTCAGACCGAGTGGGGATAAGAGAAGACTGATGAAGAAAACTAGAGTGAGGTCACAGGACTACTTCTTTGATGAAGGGGGTGGGGTGGAGGAGGGGGAAAACATTCAGAGGGAGACAATGGAAGAGACCAAAGGTCATAGCCGTGCTGAGGAATTTGCCCTTCTTGAAGGTGGAGGAACTCCGGGCAGTTATAATATACAAGAAAAGGCCATGCATGACAATTTCTGAAACGAAATGGAAGTGAAGATTTTTTATGTAAAAATGGCTAAAAACAAACAAACAAAAAAATCTGCAATGCCAACAGTTACTTCATCTTCCTAAATCTGAGGAAAGAGCCTAGGTCAGACCCATCCACTTTATCTCCTCTCCTCCATCTCCTGATGTGAGCTAAAATGCACTGGTTTTGTCTGGACTTTTTAGTTATGTTCTGATTTTCAAGAAAACTTTCATTCTGTAAGCTTCCTTGCTGACATAAAGCAGTCTTTTAAAATGTCCGCTTCAACTGTTAGAAATCAAAATCCAGAAATAACACTCTTTGAAAAGTCACCCTTTTAGAAATGCTTGTCTGTTTGCTTTTTGAACCTCAGCTAAAGATAACAAAAACTTACAGGATTTGGACTTCAAATAAATCCACCTGGCTCTTGAAATTTGAGGTGAAAAACATCAGGTCAGCACGTTTCAAAAAAAGAAGCAAATCAGAACATCCAGCACAACCTGACAGCTCAGCTCATCCACAGCATCAGCTGGTCCGGGCCAGTTGCTGGGACAACGTAGAGAAAGGTGACTTGGAAAACGCAATAGTGACCTTGGCCCCACAGCTGATCCTCTTAATTAGCTTGACTTAACAGTCAATAATGCTGCATGTGAGCTGCCCCTAACACTGGCCACCTCTACTGGGTGGAGTTAGGGTGATAATTCATAAAAATTTGAACTGAAGTAGTCTGTGGATGTCCAGTTGCCAGGCACTTGGAAAGGTCAACTGACAGCCAAAACCGGTTTGGCTCAGTGGATAGAGCGTCGGCCTGCAGATTGAAAGGTCCCAAGTTCGATTCCGGTCAAGGGCATGTACCTTGGTTGTGGGCACATCCCCAGTAGGGGGTGTGCAAGAGGCAGCTGATCGATGTTTCTCTGTCATCAATATTTCAAACTCTCTATCCCTCTCTCTTCCTGTCTGTAAAAAATCAATAAAATATAAAAAAAAAGAAAGAAAGGAAGGAAGGAAGGAAGGAAGGAAGGAAGGAAGGAAGGAAAGAAGGAAGGAAGGAAAGAAGGAAGGAAGGAAGGAAGGAAGGAAGGAAGGAAGGAAGGAAGGAAGGAAGAAAGAAAGAAAGAAAGAAAGAAAGAAAGAAAGAAAGAAAGAAAGAAAGAAAGAAAGAAAGAAAGAAAATCAACTGACAGAGGAACAATTACACGCCTCTCCAAACAGGTCTCCATGATCCAATCACACCTTCACAGAAATGTCTTTATCCTCAGATAAGCTGAACTCTGAGACCTCCAGAAGGCAGAAGACCCACTTCTTTTCATGAAACTTACTTTCTGACCGTGAAGATGTTTTGTTTTTGTTTTTGTTTTTTTAATTGAGTTCTTAGAAGCCAGCATCCATCTTTAACACCAAGGTCTGGGTTAGACATAATTTTTTTTTAAATACCACTTCTGTTTAGTTTTATTCTACTGTGTATCATAACTCCCCAAGATCAGAACTTGTTTTTAAAAATGCAGTGTGTAGTGTTTATTGAGAGTGCTACAATGAGAAAGAAACCAATTTTTCATCAGCTTAATTTCATTTGCATGACATTGGCTCGCACTTCCAAGTTTTAAAGACATTAGTAAGCTTCTAGAAATAGTTTCCCAGGACAATAGCTAAGGGAACATGGCCAGTTTTTATCAGAAGGAAGCCTGACCATCCTGGAATACACTTTTTCTTTTTCAGCATAATCTATTGTACAACACTGGCTTTGGATTTGGGACTTAGTAATGAAGTCCCCTGACAAATCCAATTGAAATTTATAAGAAATCAGCAAGGTAAGTATTTTCTTAATTTTGCACCAATGTGACTCATGCAAGATTTATAGTGTTTAAAATCATTATCTTCCCATTAATAGGAGAGAATTTGTTCTATTTTTTCCCTTTGAGCTTTGTTTTCTCCAATTTAGAGACTTTATGTAGCATAACTTCAAAAATATTCTAAAACAACCACTCTTTTCCCAAAAAAAATCTGAGTAAAAGTATCAATAAAATCAGCAAATACGTTCCATAGAAACCATCATCTCAATTACTGATAGCTTTGTAGGCAAAGCATTTTTATATTAGCCATCCCAAATCAAAAGTTTCGGCTATAAAACTGTGCATTAAAATTCCCCTGCATTTTAGCTACTATGGTAGCAATTCCACTTAGGAGAGGGGGGGGGGAGAAGGTTGCAGAGCCTGTTATATTAGCCCCATGGTAGGCAAACTGCAGCTCTCGAGCCACATGCGGCTCTTTGGCCCCTTGTGTGTGCCTCTTCCACAAAACACCATGGCCTGGGCGAGTCTATTTTGAAAAAGTGGCGTTAGAATAAGTTTAAGTTTAAAAAATGTGGCTCTCCAAAGAAATTTCAATCGTTGTGCTGTTGATAGTTGGCTCTGTGGACTCATGAGTTTGCCGACCACTATTTAGCCCATTGCATCTCCACAGGTCACTTCTATTTTTAACAATAAGCATTTACATTTTCTCTAAGATCACCCTTCACAGCTGATGGTAGAGTTCGCTGAGAGAACTAAGTATCAGATCTTACATCTTTATATTTTGTAATCCATGTTCATCACTCCCTCTTTCAAGTCACTAGGTTAACACCCTCCCAGTCACGTTTGAGGGCTACGCAGGTGGACCCTGAGCCCCAAGGTTCAGGAAGAGTGGGAGGAAAGGAGCACACCTCACATGGCAGGTCTCCCCTGAAGACTGAAGTCAGCCCTGGTGGTGACTGGAGAACAGAATGAGCTTGTGTGTGAATGTCAGGCTACACCACCAGCTTTCAAACACATGTGGGGCCTTTGGGCTGGACATGACACAAAATATAACTTAGGTGTTTTCCCCAGTGATCTCAGAAACGAAGTCAGTCCCATAGGAACAGCCACTGCAGAACTGGAGTTTCAAAATAGATTCCTTCTCCAAAGCAAAAGCACCCCAGAGTGTGCTATTGCGAGTTGTTGGACGCTGATCATTCCCTGGGGCAGCAATACGCCCTGAATGTTTGCCAGGGTGCCAGGTATTAAGTTGTGCCCGGGGTCCCACTCTCCTCTCCCAGCTGTGCCAGGTTGATCCCCTCCCTCATGCCCTAGAACACCTAACCAGCTTTTGAGGCCCATTCAGGGCCCCAGTCAAGCCCCAGCTGCACTAGGAGGGTTTTACTAATATTTAGATTCAATAATATTAATAACTAACGGTGGGGAATTGTGACTATGTCTGCACCAGATAAAATCCTATTGTGCGCTGGTGCCAAGCCTGGTGCTTGCAAGTTAGAAAAAGCAGGTGGCCTGATTCTGGTCTTTAAGTAATTCATCATGTCAGTGTGAGGGGAGTGTGCATGAAATGACTGATGAACGGCCTTTGAAAATACACAGAAGAAAAGTGTAATGAGGCGCCATATGTGCTGGACCTCAGCTGAGTGTGGGAAACCAGGTGGCTCACACAGCGGTACCTTCAGGGACCAGCCTAGGGGCTAAGCATCAGGAGAAAGCCATGGTTCAGACTTCAGCAGGGATGGGAGAGCCAGAGCTCCCCGAGAAGCAGATAGAGCACCCAGAAGAGATGCAGGAAGCAGCGCACCCCAGTCCAGGGGCCTATAGATCTACATCTGGTTTTCTGGGGCAGGACCAACCCAGGGCATTAGAATTCAAAGACTGTCCCAGGCAATCTGCCATTTCTGGAGTTTTCTATTGCATCTTCATCTTCCTCTTCCAACAAGCATTTTGGCCACGGGCCTTAGAGTGACCTGGAGTTGACAGGATGTGCCTTGGGGGTGGTGCAGCCCCTTCATTATCTGGCTTAGTGTTGCCCAATGATGAGAAGGTACCAGCACCTTCTCAGAGCGCAGAAAAGCCTTCAGTGCCCGAGTCTAGGGCAATGGTTTCCACATGGGGGGCATTTTGATTTGTAAGAGAGGCAATTTGAGAATGAGTTATTAACAGTAAATGTTTTGCATTTTTTATGGTTCTAGGGGCCTTTTATATAGTATGTAAATATATATTGTGACATATTTATGCATGTCAGTTCTCTATTATATGTTTTGAAACTTTATTTGCTATTTTTTCATATCACTTCTTTTTGACAATTTCTTGGTGATGTCTTCCTCGGGACGTCAGCTGTCCTTTCGTTCTTTTATTTTTCTCTTTCATGGCTGCCATGTTCTTTGAGAGCTTGTTTGGATCAAGTTAATAGGCATCCTTCACATGAATAGCAGTTCACTGTTTGAATAATAAGAATTCTATATCACGGGTGTTGGGGGAGGAGGGGAATAAAGATTTTAGAGATGCTTAGGTGGGGCGTGGCCAAAAAAACGGTTGGGAACCACTGGTCTAGGGTGAAGCGCTCTCTCAATGGCCTTGAACACTCTCCACGTGGCTCCACATGGTCTCTTTTTTGTGCCCAGAGCACAATTGCTCCAAAAAAATTCTCATAGGCCGTCCACAACTGTTGGCCTGCATGACAAAGTGCACATTGAATATTCATAGATTTTTATTTACATCATTTGCTGCTTAATGGCCTACTGTGGACAATCTTCAGAGCTGTTATTATGTCAGAGGAGCTGCATTCCAGTGGTTCCTAGCCCATTCTTTCTGGAAAGCATTTTTATAGACTCATTAGTCAACCGGCCAGTCCTGGCGGAGGCGATGTGTTTTCAGAATATCTCACTTTTGATAAACACAGAGACAGGAAATACCCCCCTTATGAGAGCAGCGGTTAGGGCAACTGGAACCGTATTAATTTCCTGTGGCTGCTGTAATAAATGACTACAAAACCAGTGGCTTAAAAACAAGAGAAGTATCTTCTCTCACAGTTCTGGAGAAATCCAAAGTCAAGGCGTCAGTAGTTACCCTCCCTCTGAGGACTCGAGGGGAGAATCCATTCCATGTCCTTCTGATCATGGGGAAGGGCACGTAATGAGAATAGAGCCACGGTTGTTTAATAATTACTCACCTTACTAACTATAGATAAGAGTTTTCTTACAGATTCTGGGAAACTGGAGGGTGAAACAAGGCTGTAAAAAGATAAGATGCCAGATGGATCCATTACTCAGAGAAGAAATACATTTGAGAACAGACCAAGGTCATGACACGCTTCGATTCGGTGGCTATGCCTGGAGACCCTGACCCCTTCCGGGAGTCTACCTCAGGAACACTGACCATTCTCCTGTCCCAAGAATGGGCTGAGCTGTTTATGATGTCATAGAAGATTAGCCACCTTGTTATTGGACTTTGAGCTTCTGAAGGCCGGACTGCAGACGCTCCCCTCCCCTTTCCCTGTTACACTTGCAGCTCACAGCTGCATGTAGCTATCTTCTCCCTTGTGTGCATACACTGAGTAACCAGATTATTATGATCTCTGGATGCATAATAATCTGGTCACTCAGTGTATATCCTATATAATAAAAGGCTAATATGCAAATTGTCCCCTCAACCAGGAGTTCGACCAGCAGGCAAACCGGCCAACTGCCCATGTCCCCTCCCCCTGGCCAGGCTGGCCAGACCCTATCCATGCACACACAAATTCATGCACTGGGCCTCTAATATATATATATATATATATATATATATATATATATATATATATATATATATATATATATTAATATACACTGAGTGGCCAGATTATTATGCATTCAGAGATTATAATAATCTGGCCACTCAGTGTATAATCAGCCCACTGGAGAGGGGGGTCAGAGTAGAATTCTCAGGGTGACAGACTGGTCTCCCCATACTGCCAGCGTTACTGGAATAAACACTCATATATGATTCAGCCCTGTCTCTGCTTAGTTTGACTTTAGTGGCAGGTGAGCTCGAATCCATTGTGTTCAGTTCCACTTCCAGCACCAGTGACTTCAGACGTTCCTTGGCTTGTGACCGGGTCACTCTGCTCTCTGCCTCTGTGGCCACATAAGCTCTTCTGTGCACATAATCTCCCACTGCTTCATTTTTTCTTAAAGACAGTTGTTGGCTTTGGGGCCCAGACACATAATCCAATATGATTTCCTCATCTCAAGATCCTTAACTTAATTACCTCTACAAAGACCCTTTTCTTTAAAAAAAAAAAAAATATATATATATATATATATATGTGTGTGTGTGTGTGTGTGTGTGTGTGTAAATTCATTGGGGTGACATTGCTTCATAACATAAGTTTCAGGTAGAGAATTCTAGAATACATCATCTGTATATTGCACTGTGTGCTCAACCATCCAAGCTCTAGTCTTCTGTCACCATGTATTTGACACCCTTTGCCCTCTTCATCCTCCTTCCTTGCCAATTAAGGTCACCTTCACAGGTTCTGGGGATTAGGACATGGACATAGTTTTTGGGTGATTAATTGTCCCAGTTTTCCTGATGCTGATGGGTTTCCCAAGACAAGGGAGTTTTAGTGCCATCATGAAGACTAGTTGGTTACCCTACCTCTGAGGGACAGACCCCGGAAGACTAACACCCTTCGCAGAGTCAGGCAGTGGCTCTCAGCGTGTGGTCCCCAGACCAGGAGGAGAGCAACTCCTGGTAACTTCTTAGAAATGCCCATCATTGGGCCCCATCCCAGACCCGCTGATAGAGAAACTTGAAGGGTGAGGGAGGTGTCAGAGATCTGTCTTCATAGTATTCCAGGTGATTGTCATAGACACTAAAGTTTGAGAACCACTAGAGTAAGATTTGAGTCTTGGCCCAAGGAGAATACAAGTTGGACAAAGAAAACACCCCCTGGAGCTGTGGCTCTCAGCACTGAGAGCACATGGGAGTCACATGGAAAGCTCTGTAAGAGCAGGGCTGCCTACGCCCCATAATTGGTTCAGAGCAGAGCCCAGATGCTGCTGCTTTCTAAAAGCACCCCAGGCGACCACGGTGTGATCCAGGACCAAGAGCCTAAACCACGACGCTTAATCCAGGGGCAGCATAATGAGTGGGTGAGTGAAGGCGGGTTTCAGGAGAGCATTGCCTCGCTCCTTTGTGTGCCAAGGAACAGAATTCACAAACCTGTACTTTGTTTACACTTAAAAAGAATGAAAGAAAGACCATGTTTCTTTGGTCTAACTACAGATGGACAATAACATGTAATTTCAGAGTAATTTGGGAAACAGGAATAGGTGAATAGTTTAGGGGTTTAATAGGGTCCCAATTTAAGGCAGAATAAGAAAAGGATTGACTGTGTAAGAAGGGCACAAATACTGAATCTTTCACTGAGGTAGAGGCTGCTTCCCACGCTTGATGATGGGGACTACCCACAATCCACAGCAGCCTGATAGCAGGCTCCCGGCACTCATGTGTCTAGCAATATTTGGGTTACCATCTTCTTTCCCTCCACATAATCTACAATCAAAGAGCATTTCCCTCAGGTATGTCTTATGTGGAACATTGAAAACCAGGTTGCTGGTGATAGAAATTTGGTAGCCAGCCCATAGAAGCCATGGGTATAAATAAGATTGTTCTGGAGAGAAGAAATGAAAGCTGAGTGTAGAGCCTGAAGCTAGTCCTCCATTTGTTGGGGTGTAAGAAGAAGAGGAAGACCCAGGAGAGGGGAGAGAGGAAACCAGTGGGGAGAGAGAGCAGCAACAGGAGGACAGAGAAGCATGGGATGATCTGAGTGTGTGCAAGTCAAGATTACTATCAGGGACATGTGAAAGGATGCAGGTGAGGGCCCAGCTCACAATGCCAGGCAGGGGAGGGTGTTTGAAAGGTGTAGACAACTTTCAAACAGAAAGCTGGCTGTGAAGGCAATGAGAGGAGTCTGAGGAAATATCAGGATTGTGGAATGGTTTTGTTTTTAAAGACTTTTATTTTCAAGATTTTTATTCTCTTTGGGCCAAGACTCAAGTCTTACTCTTAGTGAAATCTTACTCGTACTTTAGAGAAAATGCTTTTTCCATGTTTTTACAGAGGAAAAGGAGGCTAGGATGAAGGAGAAACTAGGAACTCAAGAACAAAAATAAAAATGTGGAGTACCTTTCCTAAAGAGACTGCCCCGTGGGAGGACAACGCTGCACCTTCACAGGAAAGAGATGTTCCTTCGTGAAAAGGGGCAGGAGCAGAACTGGGGCTGAGAAATCGTGTCCCTAAGAGAGGAGTCTGGGGTTTATGTCGTATGGGAGGCGAGACCTTTAGTTAAGATGGGAAATGAGTTTACACTAAGAGTTTAGGGAACAGCTGACGGTAAAATTGGGTTTAAGGAGCACTGAAAGGGTGTGAGCAGCTGCTGTGGAAAAGCAACAAAGTGGACTCAGGAAGAGGAAGTGATCCCCGGGGAGGATGGGCTGAGGTTGGAGCTCAGGTGTCACCGTAAACAGGAGCATTGCCAGAAAGTCTGGGCAAGGGCATCACATCCTGAGCTATCCACCTCAACCTGGGAGAAGGCTGAAGCTTATTCTCAGGAGAGACTAAAACAGAGGCAGAGTATATAGAGCTGATGTCATGGCACAGACCAAAACACAAGAACACTAAAGTTTACATCCTCAATGGTGAGCCCCTGAGCCCCTTTCCTCTCCAGTATGAAGCACACGGGCTTCCAGGCTTGCCCTCTTTTACACACTCACACTGAGAGAGTTTAGGGTCTCTCTGCAGCTCTGACAATGACCTATGCGTAGCAATGAAAAATCCCAGCCACCAACTAACAAGCTCTGCCAATAGATGATCTTTAATGCACATGGAATATGAACTGGCAGCCAAGGACCAGCAGACATTTGGCAAAAGCATCTAGCAGCACAGGGTTTCTCAAGCTCTATTAACATTTGGGGTTGAATGATTCTTTTTTAGGATGGGGGTATTCTGTGCATTGAAATATGCTTAGCAGCATCCCTAGCCTCTACCCACTCCAGTTGTGACAACCCAAAATATCTCCTGGCATTACCAAATATAAAATCCGCCTTCTCCTCCTCCTTCGCCCACCTGCCCAGTTGAGAATCACTGATCTAGCATGAAAGGAAAGACAAATCCTAAAACAAGCAAATAAGAAAAAGGAAACAAGGGTGATACAAAGATAATAATAGATATTTGGGGAGGGGGGGACTATAATTAATATTCTGGTGGATGCTGTTTTAATAAAATAAGAATAGACTGTTATTGAAAGCAATTGCATTCAATCAACAAAAAGGTCTTGGAAACTAGAAATGTGAGATCAAAATAGAAAATGCAATAAAAGTATTGATAGATAAAATTGAAAAAAATCTTTCAGCTAAGAAGACACAATTAAAGATAAATGAGAAATAGGAGAGAAAACTAAACAAAATTTTATTCCAGAAAGCCAACATCAAAACAATAGATGTTTTAGAAAGTGAGTGATTTTCAGAGAAGAGTGGAGTGGAATAATTACCAAATAAATAATTTAAGAAAATTTCCATGAACTGAAGTGCATGAGACTCCAATTGGAAAGTTTGCTTTAAACATTTGGTATAAAAGGATAAAAGAAATTTACTTCAAACCACATCACTGTAAAGTTTCAGTAAACTGGGATAAAAAGAAAAACCAAAAGGGCAAAACAAAAGATTGGAAATGTGTTTTCTCCTCATTAAAAGTGAGCCAATAGCATAATAAAGAGCACCTTCAAAAATCTTAAGAAAAAATACCAAGTGCTGACAAGGATGTGGAATTAGTGCAACTCCCATACATTGCAAGGAGAAAAGCAAAATGACACAGCCTCTTTAGAAATCATTTCTTATAAATATAAACATAAACTTACCATATAACCCGCAAATAACACACACTCATAAAGAAATGAAATAAAAACACACAAAGATGTTTATGTCCACACAGAGATTTGTCTGTAAATTTTTTTTTTGCAGAATTATTAAGATTCCAAAACTGATACAAGCAAAATATTCATCAGTTATTGATGGGGGGGAAATGCAGTATATTCATATTATCAGATACTTTTCAGCCACAAAAAGGAACAAGATAGTAATACATATAATGATATGGAAAATTTCTAAACATTATAGTGAGTAAAAAGGACAAGCACAAGCATCTAAAAACTGTATGATTCTATTTATAAGAAGTTTTAGAAAAGGCAAAAACACAAATCAGTCATTGGTAACCTGAGAATTAACTGTAGAGGAGCAACCTTTTAGAGTAATAGAAATGTTTTATATATCATAGTAGTAGTGACACATTATATATAATTACCAAAATCATAAAATTACATACTTTCAATGAATTAATTTTTATTGTCTATAAATAATGAATCTTTAAAGCCAGAGGAGAAAATAATATAAGAAATCCAAAAATAATTATTCATAGCCTAGAATTTTATACCTAGCCAAGCTATCATTCAAATGTCAGAGTCAAGAAGAATACATCTTCAAAAATGAACTGTCTCAAAAAATACAACTTCCAGATGCTCCCTTTTAGTAGCAACTCAAGGACATATTCCATCAACATGAAAGTTAACCAAGAATAGGAACATACAATTGCCAGAGACAGGAACTCCCAACACAGGAGAAAGGTAGAGTGACTGCCTGAGGGACAGGTAGGTAGACACTCTGGAGTGAAAGCTGTGCTGCAATCATTTGGAGCAAGAGGAAGGAGGAATATGTCAGAAACAAATAATAATAAAAGAAACTACAGATGACTTGAGGTATTTGAATATATTGAGGACCGGATATACTTTCTATGGAAAGTGTAAAGTTAAAATAGTGGTAAGTACATAAAACCTAAGCAAAGAAAAATTAGACAATTATTAACTCTGGGGAAAGAAAATATAGTAACAGCACATTAAATGCCTCAGCTCTGGATTATAGTATCATGGATATAATGAAAATACCAAAACTGATTGTAACAGAATTATATTGATGGAATAGGAGAAGCGAAATATCAAGCAGGAGATAAATCTTCATATTCCATTTAGAAAATCCATATATAACTTATGAAACTGAAAGATGTTTTAGAAGCATGGTCATAAATGCTCAAAGAAACATCTGAAAAAGCTGAAGGATGTTTCCTTTGGGAAACACTACCTGGAGCTGGGAAGGGATGGGGCCAGAGCATTACTGTTTTGTTCTAAATGTTGTGAAATTATGTAATACTTTTAAAAGGAAATTTTAACCAAAAACATACAGACAATGCATCAAGAGGGGAGGGGAATATGAACCCTAATAAGTGGTTGTGATGGAGGCAGAGCTGGGGGAAAATGAAGGTGAAATGGAGATGTTGGAAGGAATGGAGAGAAAGTTTTGAGATATAGGTCATGTGTCTGTGGAGCAAGATCAATAAACAATGGTGGTTGCAGAGAAGTGGAAGGAATTAATAGAGGTGGCAAAGGGATTCGGCACACAGGTCAGAACATTTTGTTTGGAAACCCATCTTCATCACTTTTCTGTTCCTTTATAGGTCAAGTCCCTAAACACCTCATTTTATTTCTGAAACAAACTGTTCCTTTTGTTCTATTCTGCATAATTTTATCACTAGAGTTAAGAGTCATAATAGTGAGGGACAGTTATGAAGGCAATAGCTGTAGCACTTCCATCTGCAGGTGATATGCTCACCTTTAAATACACTGATCTATGCTTCAAGACTAACTAAGACTACCACACATTTGATGAACACGATTAGGGAAACAAAGCCTAAATCACTACCTAAATACCATGACTTCAAAGAACTGCAAAAGCAGAGAGAGGCTAAGAATCCTGAAATCTAGAACGTAACTAATGACTAAATACATCTTCAAAATGGAGTTCATCATAATGTCAGAGTTAAACAAGATAAAACGTGAGAATACTTGTAACAACACTGGCACAACATGTGTGCTCAGTACTCCTGTCCGCAGTAATGATAGTGGTAGTCATGATGGTGGTGGTGATGGTGGTGATGGTGGTGGTGGTGGTGGTGGTAACTAGGGTGGGGCAGTGTTGGTGGTGATGGTGATAACAGTAGTGTTGGTGTTGGCAGTATTAATGGTGGCGATAATGGTAACTAGCATGGTAAGAAATGGCTATAAAGTTTCAAAAACTTAACCTTCCACTCACCTATGGAGTCTGCTTCTTTTTTCTGGCAGATGACAAGACCCATTCCTCTCCATGAAGTATCTCTTAGTTCAGCGTTTTTCAACCGCTGTTCCGCGGCACACTAGTGTGCCGCGAGATGTTGCCTGGTGTGCCGTAGGTGCAGACAAGACAAGAATTTTATTTTTCACTATTTTGTTTACTTAATATTTCATAATAAAGTAATTATAAAATACTTTCTTTTATTTATTTGATTCCTATTCAAGAGAATTACTTTATATATAGTCAATATAGGCACAGAGTTAAATTTTTTAACATTTTCTAATGGTGGTGTGCCTCTTGATTTTTTTCATGAAGCAAGTGTGCCTTTGCCCAAAAAAGGTTGAAAAACACTGTCTTAGTTGGAATTGATCTCACTCCCTTCCTCTTCTTCATCTATCCATCTGACAAAGAACTTGTTACTTTCACTTTATTTGTGGGCATATCTCCCAACTCCATTAAAAAGCAATCTCCTTGCAGACGATGGTCACATCTCCACGTTGTGCCTAACCCAGGTGGACACAAGAACTATTTGTGCCCATTGCATCCTTCTCTGTCCCTGTAGAATTGGTACCACGTCTTGTATTCAGTAGGTGCAAAGTGAACTAGTGCCAACTCATGCCTTAAGATGCCCCATCCATGGACTGACCACAGCTCTCCAGCTGTTATACTGAGGGGTTGCATCTGCAGAAATGGAGGGCAGGTCTCAGAAACCTTTTAGCTGGCATGGATATTCCCCAACTATGCACTTGTGAAGGGCATGGTGAGAAATGTCTTCTCTTACCACAAAACCAAGCTAGAGGAAAATTATTGTCTTTTCTAATTTGTTTCCTTTTTCTTTTCCCTTCCTGCCTCTCTCTCCCCGTTTTTTAAATTCTTTTCTTCCTTCTTCTTATGCTTCCTCCAACCTCACTCCTCTCCTGGACTTTATTTCTTTAAAAGTACTTTTCTAGCTCTGCTCTGTGTACAAGGCCGATTTGGATCAATAACCAGTGATGAAGTGCCAGCATCCTCTGGGAACTTCTTTGGACTGCCGCATGCCAGCAGAAAGTTTTCCATAGCAGAGGGTCAGCGGGAACCCTGATGCCCTCCCCCCATGTGAGGGGATCCAAAGGCTCCTCACTCACGAAGTGCTGTGTTGCTCTATTCAGACAAGCTAGTTTGGATCCTCTTCAAAGAGGCTGTCCATCGATGCTTGCAGCTTGCGGTAGCTTATGCTCGAGCTGACCTGCCTAGAAATGCAGGTCGGTGAGCAGGCGAAGAAGAGATGACTTTGCAGCATCTTCTCACTCAGAGTCAGGAGCAGTGTTGGACGTACCCACCTCCGGCAGATGAGCTTGTCAGCGTTTACTTCAATCACATGGGACATGACAACAGTCAGTCCCGCCCGTTGGTGCCATCCAGTTGCTGGACTGGAAAATAAGAACTTTGGCTGTTTTACCGGTGTCCACGGAGGTGACCTGGAACAGGTTATTGTGAAGGAAAGGACGCTGACCCTTTGCAGAGTGAAGGAAAGAATGTTCCAGAAGGAGGCAGGGCTCTGCTCCTGGCAGGTCGGTCCCTGCGATGAGCAGAGGAAGGTCTGAGAGCCAGCCATGGCATGTGGGGGAGGGTGCTAGCTCTGTCCCACCAGGACAAATAGCCAGGAGTCCATCCAGTGAGAGGCCTCAGCCTCGTCACACAGGAGCTAAAGGCACCAGCTCTGAAAACAGTCTGCCTGGTGACAACAGCGGTTCCGCCTTTTATAAATGACCTTGGCTTTGAAATCATTCAAAATGATTTGAGTTCCCTCTGTTTACTTATCTGAAAGCTGAATAACTCAGAGTATCTACCTCGGAGGTTTCTTGTGAGGATGAATATTATTAAAGTGAGATCATCCTTGCAATGCCGTTAGCGGGGCACCTGGCACAGCATGCGTGCTTCTTGAGCATCACCAACTTCGGAGACTGGCCAGGTGCCCACCATGTCTATTTCCTCCCTCTGCGCAAACAGGACGACATTTCCCAGGCTCCCTTGCAATGACGGCTGTGTGTGATTAGTCCCGGCCAGTGGAATGTGGGTGCACTTGTGTGCTGCTCTAGGACTGACAATGAGACAAACCATGGACAGTTGAATAGACCCCCAAGGGCTATGTTCAGATCCTAATCCCCAGGATCTGTGAAAGCGACTTCACCTGGAGAACACAAAAAGAGTCTTTGTGGATGAAGTGGAGTTGAGATCTCTAAATGACATGATCCTGGGTTTAGGATGGTCCTAAATCAGGTGACAGATGTCCGTATGACAGGAAGAAAGAGAGAAGACACAGATCCACTGAGAAGAGGGCCAAGTAACTATGAGGACAGAGGTTAGAGTTGTGTGTCTGCAAGCCAGGGAGACTCAGGACTGCAGGAGCACAGACATCGGGAAAGAGGCGTGGAACAAATCCCCCCTCGGTATCTCCAGAAGGAACCAACCCTGCTAACACCTTCATGTGGACTTTAGCCTCCTGAAATGTGGGACAATAAATTTCTGTTTTAAGCCACGCAGGAGTGATTCCATCCAGCATCCACTTTAAAGTGCAATGCTAACGACATTGCAAGGATGATCTCACTTTAGTAATTTTCATCCTCACAAGAAACCTCCGAGGTAGATACTCTGAGTTATTCAGCTTTCAGATAAGACAGAGGTTATATCATCTTCTGGAAGACACTTCTTCTTGTCTGATTGCCCATGAAGAGAACTGGGGAGTCAGCCTGGGGCTTAAAACCCATAGGAGCCCAAACTGGCTTGGCGCAGTGGATAGAGCATTGGCCTGCGGACTGAAAAGTCCCGGGTTCGATTCCGGTCAAGGACATGTACCTTGGTTATGGACATATCCCCAGTAGGGGGTGTGCAAGAGGCAGCTGGTAGATGTTTCTAACTCTCCATCCCTCTCTCTTCCTCTCTGTAAAAAAATCAATAAAAATATTTTTTTAAAAAATAGAAAGAAAGAAACCATAGGAAAATAGTAGAGATGGGACTCAGGAAATTGTGATGGGCCACAGTGTAGTCAGTCTCATCCCAAATGGAACTGATTTTAGCTGGAATATTTCTGCATGAATAGCATGGGTGCTGAGGGACAGGCTCAATTCCATGCAGACCACAGCCTCCAGGTTGCCTGTAGCCAGACCACTGAGCGCTGGTGTCCACCAGAAAATTGTTGTCACAAGGCGTCAGGGAGCCTCCTGGGAAGCCAGTCCCCCTCGGGCAGAGAGCCTGGGGTAACTGAGGCAGGATCAAGCTCAGGGAGCTATTCTGGGTGGACCTGTGTGGAGAGCACCATCCCTGTTTATCCCGAGATGCAGAAGCAGATCCCAGAGATCAGAGCGCCCAGTCACAACAAATCAGTGAAGAAAGCAGTGCCCCTGAAGCGATCTGAAATTCCTGTTCTGCTGACATGGAAAAGTGGAGAGAAGCTGCCTGTGCAAGTCCCAAGGAGCCAGGAGGGAGGGTTTCGTGACTGAAGTTCCTGTGATCAAGGAGGTGGAGTTGATACGGAAACACGTGATCTTGTTATGGACGTTGTAACCCTCACTCTTGGAATGTCCTTCCTCCTCCTGCCAGCTCTTCAGTCCTGCAAGCGTCTGGCTTCCCAATCTGCATGGAGACCTCTTCATGCCTCAAGAATATCATTGCTTTCTCAAAAACACCAGCTCCACTGGGTCACATCTTGCCCTGCTCTTTGAGGTTTTCATTTCCTTCTCATATGTTTACCTATTTTTGTTTTGTTTTTGTTTGGGGTTTTTGTTGTTGTTGTTGTTGTTGTTGTTGTTTTATTGACTGGGAGATAGAGATAGAAACTTCAATGATGAGAGCTGCCTCCGGCATGCCCCCTACTGGGGATCGTGCCCACAACCCAGGCATGTGCCCTAACCCGGTGACCTCCTGGTTCAACTACTGAGTCACACCGTCCAGGCTCACATACTTACATCTTGAATCGCCCATTGGAATGAGCCTTGCAGGGGAAATAGAGGCCATGTCTCTCTCTTTTTTGTTTCTATGGGACTAAGCCAGAGCCTGACGCTAAGCAGATTGGTTCCACCACCCTCCCTCCCCCCCGACACCCACCCCCTTTCCCTTCACCCTTACAGGTGAGGTTTTCCTCCTAGGAAAGGAAGATAACAAACAACTCTTGATGGAGAAAAACAAAGTCGATTCTTACCCAACTTCATATGAAGAGGCAGATTTCTTAATAAAGGCAAGTTGTGAAAAATATGGTGTAAACAAAACATATGGTCCATATGGTGCAGAATTCTTGGAACCTGGAGTTTAGCCGGAACTGCCCACACGTCTCCCTGGCCATATGTCTTGGGTTAAGTTCCCCCTGGAGCAAACTTAGAGGTAAGGATTTAAATGTAAGAGGCTCCTCTGGGAGGTTACCTGAGGAAGCAGGGGACAGGGAGTGGGCACAGGGAGCAAAGCCAGCAGGGGTGCCTCACTGAGCGGGTAGATGTGCCATTCAGGGCTGACCCCTCTAGGGAGCCATGGGAGGCAGGAGGGAAGGGCTTCAGAGGAGAGCCATCTCGCATGAGGAAGGCTAATTCCCATCAACCCCACCGCGCTGAGCTGCAGTGGCGCCCCTCGCTCCCACATGCAGCTGGAGAAGCCCTGGGAGCCACCCGTCCTTGTGGGAGGAGGCTGTGGCATGAGCTGGGATGACCAGTGTGGACCAGGAGGGGCCGCTGGGCCAGGAGAAACTGGAGGGAGAGCATCGGCATCCTAGCACTGTGCACAGCGAGAGGAGAGGACAGACGCCCACTGTCTGGGGAACGTGGGCCATGTCCATGCTCCTGTCCCTACGTCAGGCCACAGAAGAGGCCCTAGAGGCAGACTGTGCACCGCCCCTCTGCGGCCATCCTCCCCATCATCCGCCCTGTGCCCTCTGCCTGGAACTGGAGAGGGGACACCCAGGGACCAGTCTAACCCAAGAGGGCAGCGGCAGAACTAAGGGAGGTGGGATGCGCAGGTAGAAGGGACACCGGTCCTGATCCCAGCAGCTGCCCTCGGGGCCCCGGCAGTGCCTCAGTCAATATGTCTCAGGTCCGACAGCCTCCTGCAGGGCCACTGCTATTTGGGGTGTTGGTTAAAGCTGTGGAGCTTCCATCCTGACCACCAGGCCTCCTCCCCTCCGCTCTTCTGAGATTCAGACTAAATAGCTACGGAGTGCCCCTCGGTTTATTTGCGGCTGAGCTCCCTTCTGCTTCCATTCCCAGGGAATGTTAGCAAAGGCTGCGCCACCCGGCCGGGCTGGCCTAGGCGGGGCCTCGCCCTCGTGGTTCTGATGGGAAGTGGGGGGTCGGTTGCCCGGGCTCTGCTTGTGGGTCGTTTCCTCCGGTGACACCTGGGCCCTGAAGAACCCTGGGCCGGGACCTGGCCGCATGGCCTTGGCAAGCCAGCCCGCTCCTCCGAGCTTTGCTTTGCTGGTTTGGAAGATGCAGGGTGGACGGGATCGCTATGGCGACTGCAGCCTGAATGCGGTTTGATTTGTGGACAGGAGGCACCTGGGCAGCTGCAGAGGCGGTGAGAGTACTGGTAATGAGAGCTGGATGGAGAGCCAGCGGCTCACCGGGGAGCCGCAAAAGGCCTGTGTTCTGTAACCAATAACATAAACGAGCCGCGTCCCGGTGGAGCCGGAGTGCCATGCCAGAGGAACTGCCGGGCGCCTTGGACTGTCAGAACGGGGCACAGTGACCTATGGACTGAGCTTAAGAATCGTGTGCTCCAAAGACTGCTGCGAAGACAACAAGGGAGTGGGTATGATGGCCACTGGGCTGGTGACTACTGGGCTGACTGTTAAGAGCATCATTTGGAATTAATGTTGCTGCCCCGCTCCTCACACCAATAGAAGTGCCTTCCCTCTGCGGATGGAATGTCCCTTCCCTCCCTCATCAATACCCCTCCCCTGGCCCCTTCCCTCCCTCATCAATACCCCTCCCCTGGCCCCTTCCCTCCCTCATCAATACCCCTCCCCTGGCCCCTTCCCTCCCTCATCAATGCCCCTCACCTTTGCCTCCTAACGGGAGCGCTGCTTGAGCCTCTGCCTGAGTCAGTGATTACGGAACAGCTATTCTTGTTGATCACAATTCAATGATTGTTCGCCTTTCCCTTTGAAAGGCCTTTTTGTGTTTTAGGCCAACAGTCCAATTAGTCCCAAACAATCCCAAAAACTGCGACCAGCCGCTCTCTGGCAGCACCCTGGAGCTCCCTCACCATCACGTGCTCACCTAGCAGGTTATCAAATTAATAAAGCTTCCTGGCTCCCTGCTTCACCCCCGCCCCTCACCAGCGGGAGGAGGATGGTTGTGCGTGCCTGCCTCTGCTGGGAGCCGGGCTGCAGTGTGGGGCCCGGAGGCCGCAGGGACCTTGCAAATGGCGCAGAACCTGCCTGGCTCCCTCCTGCTCACAGCTCTGCAGCGGCGAGGCCATTTCCACGGCCGCTGTGCCCATCGGCTTGGCTCGGTGCCCTGCGCTGCAGAGGCTGCTGGCCGGGTGCAATCACATCACACAAAAGAGCCTGAGCTACACCTGAGCTGTGAGGAAAGCCGCAGGGGCAATGCGCTGCCCAGGCCAGCCTCCAGGGCAGAGAGCCTTTCTGTGAGGGCTAATTCAGTCTAGATTGCCCTGTCTCTTGTGGAGCTCAAATCCTCCCATGCATCCTTCTGAAATCTCTCTCCAAATGGGCTTCTGCAACTTCCTACAAAAACAAAAGTTTGTTTTACCACAATATAGGCTTTGGCCCCCAACTCAGCAACTTCTTGC
This sequence comes from Pipistrellus hanaki, assembly GCF_964339955.1. Classification (NCBI taxonomy): domain Eukaryota; kingdom Metazoa; phylum Chordata; class Mammalia; order Chiroptera; family Vespertilionidae; genus Pipistrellus; species Pipistrellus hanaki. Next base: position 4,430,312 of record NC_140504.1, on the reverse strand, counting down.
CGTTCACTGACCCATTCCCAGTGACCATTAGGCCAGACTCACAAGAGAAGAATTCTAATGGGCTGAGCTCACCTCGTGGGTCAGGTTTCTACCACTGACCCACCCGGCTGTAGCCAAGAGGAGCAGAAGCCCATGGAACCCTGGGCTGGGCTGAGTGGGGAGGAAGGGTGTTGGTGATCGAGGCAATGATGTCTCTCTATCACATAGGTCTTCCATTACTAATGCCTGCCATTTATTAGACACCTACCCCGAGCGGGCTCTGAGGCATTTAATCTCATTTTCATTCCTAACATTTTCCATGTGTCTCGCCAAGTCGATGTTATCATCACCTTGATGATAAGGAAACCAGCGTCTCAAGGCAGGTGGCTTCTCTGCAGTCTCTTGGCTGACTGGCCTGAACGTCAAAGATGAACCCAGTTCCGCGTCTCAAGTGTTGGGGTGCTCCTCACCCAAGTCGGGGTTGCAGAGCCACGTCCTCCAGGCTGGGGTGTTCTGACAAAGGGTGCCTCTGGGTCTGCAAGCCTGAGTACCCCCTCCTCCTGGGCTTTGCTGAGACACTTCCCCAGCAGCCAGCCACACACCCTGTCTGCCTGGAACTCCCATCGTCTTCCTGATGGATCGCTGAGGGGGGCAGCTCCTCAGGGAGATCTAGCGGACCCTCCCAGCCTGGCCGAGCCTGCCTGAGCTGCCTCCCCTCGGTCCCGCTGCAGCATGAACCCCCCTCCCATTTCAGCATCTGGTCATCTGGCCGCCTCCCACGCGCCTTGATGGAGGAAGGCCATGGCACCCAGCACACACGCATGGTAGGAGTTTAATAAACATGTGTGAAGCCCAGTTGAATTAGTGATGCTCCAAGTTGTTTGGGGGCACCCTGAGGGCGTTCCCTCCTTCCTTCTAGGCCAGTGTTGCCCAAACTTCTCTCAGGATGAGAATCACCTGGTGGAGTTGTTAAAATACAGAATCCCAACTAAGAAGTGCTAAACTAGAATTTTTGGGAACCTATAGGTAAAATTGTATACTTAACTAGTTTAGCACTTCTTAGTTGGGATTCGGGAATCCGTAGTTTAACAACTCCACCAGGTGATTCTCCTCATGAGAGAAGTTTGGGAAACACTGTTCCAGGGTGAACACTGCAGCCCATGGGGAAGGAAGGACCTCCGAAGCCGGGAGCCTAGGCCACTCTACCTCCCTCGGGCGCTAAGAGGTCATAGACTCACCACCCCCAAAGCCCAGGCAGAGGAGGCAGGTTAAAATCTGCTTGCTGTTGGCTGGAGTTCCATACTCTCATGAATCCAGCTGAGAGGTAAAAAACTAGACTCATCCCTGTGGCTCAAAGGAAGTCAGAGGTACCCACACCTGTGATCGGGGGCAGGGAGTTGTATCAGAACCCTTGAGGGGCCGTTCCCACCATCAGAGCCCTCACCCCACTCCCCTGCACCGATGGGGCATTGCTGCTGAGTGAGCTCTGCCTGTCCGTGGGGACACTGGCCTCCCGGGGAGTCTTGCTTTGCAGGGACGGTCCCCTCCAGGGGGAGCAACCTCACTATAAAGCCAGGTCTGCTTCCAGGCAGGTCAGAGTGGGAGGAGGCCGGGCCACCAGGGCAGACACACCCCGTGAGGGAGGCGCTGCTTCCGGTCTGTGACCCGCTCAGAGGATGAGGAACAATGGGGTGCTGGGAACACAGGGTGTGGAGGGACTGCATCTGAGTTATGTAAGCGCTTGTTTTGTTCCCAGCTTCCTTTCCGTGGGTACTTCAGGGAGCTCCATAGAAGCCTGCATCACACCCTTCTCGTTTATGCGGCATTTGTACACGTACACACACACACACACACACACACACACACTCACACTCCCCTCAGGAAGCTTTCTATGGTGTGTGCCCCAACCTGCTTCCCCTTTTCAGTGGAGACCAAAGTCCACCAGGTGCCTCCAGAAAGCCCTGCCTCGTCCCTAGGGCCAAAGTGATTCCAGTCAGTGTTTCTCTGTTAGAAACCCATCCGAGGAACCCAGAACTTCTGCCCCCACCCACCTCATCCCTAACCGAGAATCGTCCAGCAGGAGAAATCTCCTTACACGAAACAATAAACACATTTTCAGATGGATTTTTCTGGACAGTGAGTCCTCCTAAGCCTGCCTCTCATCTCCACCTCTGCCCTTGCGATGGCAAACAGGGACAGCTTGCCTCTGCCCATCATCACCTTCATGCTGTTTGCAGCTCCTGCCACACCTTCCACCTGCACCCCCACACACATGTGAGCACACACACATGTGAGCACACACACACACACACACAGGCACACACAGAGTCCCTCTTACTCCCCCCCTTTCTCACCCTCCACCAGGATCCCTGGTTAAGGAGCTGCCAAGGGGAACACACCGACACCCCACAGAGGAACAGGGTTGTCATGCAGCCTCTCGGGGTGCTGAGGGCAAGGGGTGACTCCTGCACCTGTTCTCTCCCGACGAAGTTCAAACAGCAGCCTGACTCTGGGGGATGAGGGATCTTGCCAGCTGGGGCCCCAAGGCAGGCACATACTAACCCCGGGGCCCTGGGCTCCATCCTCCCCACCCAACGGATCATTTCTGATGCCTTTGTAGCCCTTGGAAGTGAGGTGTGCAAAGCTACTTGCCTGTGAGCTTGGCAAGGGGAGTGATGGGTCAGGGGAGAAGACAGAGTTGCAGGTGCAGTGGGTAACCCTAAGAGGTAGTCAATCACAGTGTGGGGAGCTCAGAGGTGGCGGGGCAGGGGGGTGGGGGGACAGGAGGACCAGCCCCCTGGAGCCGAGGTACAAAGCATTGCAGGTAAGGGGCAGAATGGCCCTCACCCGTGGGGCATCCATTTGGCGCTCTGCAATCTGCTGAGCTAACCTGATGACACCTGCTGAACACAAGTGTGTCCCCCGCCCCTCATTCTCCTGGATGGCTCACAATTCCCCAGCGCCGTGGTTGGCAAACTATGGCTCGAGAGCCACATGCAGCTCTTTGGCCCTGTGAGTGTGGCTCTTCCACAAAATGCCACAGCCTGGGTAAGTCTATTTTGAAGAAGTGGCATTAGAAGAAGTTTAAAAAAATGTGGCTCTCAAAATTTCAATCGTTGTCCTGTGGATATTTGGCTCTGTTGACTAATGAGTTTGCCGACCACTGCCCCAGCGAACGCTCTGAGTCTTTGGCACCCCTGGGTGCAGGGCTCTCTTCCCATCGCAAGAACAAAATGTCTTGCCATTGCCATACATTTAGGACTCTCCAACTGAGCCCAGCAGGTGAGAATGGGCCTCTGGCCCTCAGCAGGAGAAAGGACAGAGGCCCGGTGTTTCAGCTCCATCCTGAAGGGAAGGAGAAAGCAGGCATCCAGCTGACAGTCCGTCAGCAGTGGGAACATCACAGATCAACAGAAAGGGAGAGACAGAGGCAGACCCTTGAATCACGCATCTTAGCTCCACTTTATTACAACACCAAGGAAAGCAGTTGCAGGAGGAGTGATATTGGAGATGAACACAGAGATAAAGCCACGCTCAGCGGCATGGCCTACACCTTCTACAGGGCGTGAGTGAGTGTCGGGTCTCTGTACATGCATGTGGGGCTGAGGGGCGTGTGCTGTGTGCAGGTGACGGCTCTGGAGGGTGTTTTCTTTCATTGCTTGACGGATGATGGTTGAACTCGGTGTCTTCCGGCAGTCCCGCTAGGACTGGGACCCCGCCTTTTTCTTCTGGAATTTTCTGAACTGGGACTGAATGGCCACGGCCGCACGTTCTGTCTCGGGCGCATCCATGTCGATGTCAAATTCTTCTTGAACTTTCTTCTGCCCATCTGTAGCAAGAAAAACACAGACAGAAGGCAATCACTGAGCCAGAAGCCAGCAGGAAGGCAGGCGGCGGCTCTGGAAGGGACAGCCCCCAGGCCGCCACATGGCACGCCACCCCCAGCACAAGACCGAGTGTGCAAGCCACGGTCCAGGGGCTCCTGTCCTGACCCTCATCCAAAGCAGCCGTCTTCCGGCTGCCCTAATGCCACACCTGCTAGGGACGATGGAACTCAAGGGTAGCCTCCGCCCCTCAGACATTGTCTGCAGTTCTCTGCTCCTCGTGTTCATATGTTATAGACAGTGTTAGACAGAGGGCGGTGCTGTCCCTCCCTCCTGCTACTTCCTGTAGATACAGTGTGGACGGTGCCACCGATAGTGACAGGGGCAGCGGACATTCACATCAGCTCCGTGTTAGACTCGAGTCTCTGTGTGAACTTTAAGGCCAATGAGCTTGGCTTATGGAATTAAGGCCTCTGTTCTTACCACCATCACACATGGGTGGCACCGTGTGGCCTTAGCAATGAGGCCGAACTTGCACTTGTTCTAGCAGATAGGTCAGCAGTGTGTTGCTAAGGCAGGGGGTTTACCGCATTCACAGCAACGATGGTTGAAAACACCGCAGAAGCCAAATCGAAGGGAAAGCATGAGCTGGTGTCCCTCGGTGCCAAGCACCTTACTTTTCGGCAAACACCAAAAACAAACAAGTAAAATGCTCTAGTCATGGAACAGGAGAATCTTAAAATCCCTCAGTCCAGTGAAAGCGAATCATCAGAGGCACCAACAGCACCCTTGGCTTTTTAAATATAAATACTGGGCCCACCCCAGACTCGGGGCTCCCCCGTTGCACAGCTGCAGTGGGGAGGGCTCCTGAGAGCAAGACCAAGCTGGACCATCTGTGCCTCCAGGCCGGGCCCCACCGCCCACTTTCCCAGAAGGCGCTCAGGCGCTCAGGTGCAGCCCGAGTGGAGACCCAGCTCCTTGGTCTACAGATGAAGGGACAAGTAAGGGCCTGGAGTCAGCTCGAGGCACAGCTGGGGGCAGGACCCCCACTTGGCGCCGGGGACAAGAGCCTCCCTGCACCTGGACTTGCAGCTGGAGCCGGCAGTGTGAGGAGCGCTGTCCAGGTTGGGGACAGGAGAATTGGGGACATGGAGACAGGATAGAAGGCCCACGTGCTCTCAGCAACCCCAGTGCTCTCAGCAGCCCCCGTGCTCTCAGCAGCCCACGTGCTCTCAGCAGCCCACGTGCTCACAGCAGCCCTCGTGCTCTCAGCAGCCCACGTGCTCTCAGCAGCCCACGTGCTCTCAGCAGCCCACGTGCTCACAGCAGCCCACGTGCTCTCAGCAGCCCACGTGCTCACAGCAGCCCACGTGCTCACAGCAGCCCACGTGCTCACAGCAGCCCACATGCTCTCAGCAGCCCCCATGCTCTCAGCAGCCCACATGCTCACACAGCAGCCCACGTGCTCACAGCAGCCCATGTGCTCTCAGCAGCCCACATGCCCACGTGCTCTCAGCAGCCCACATGCTCACAACAGTTACCCATTAGTACCAATGACATCCACCGAGACAGCGCATTCACACTAGGGAGTGTCACTCACGAGGTGAGTTAGAGTCCCCAGTCCTTTTCCTCCCAGGAATCCCTGTGACTACTGTGTCTACTGTGCCATGATCGCAAGGGGGACAAGGGAACTTGGATTCAGAAAGAACGGGAGGGTCCCCTTTTAGATTAAAAGTGCTGCCGCAGCCTGAAGTTTTGGGAAGCGAAGCCTGATTCATCTCTTTCTGTCGGTAATAACAAAAATAAAACAGCAATATGTTTTGACAAACGATAAAGGAAGATGCAGAAAATGATGTGTATTTAGGGACGATAGCATAAGACAGTGGGACAGGCCATAAAAACAAATTTCACAATTATATCCTAAACTAGTATCTCCAGCCAAAAGCGATGCATAGTAGTAGATTCCTCCTCGTTTGGGGAACAGGAGCCTGTCTAAAGAGCAAAGCACGGGGCACAGAATCACTCTCTTCCGTTTATTCTGGAAGGGAGGGTCCCCTGCGGGTGGGGCGGGAGGGGGGGGGGTCTGCATTGCTCTTCCTCCCTCCCAGCTGGCCGGGGGGTCTGAGGCTGAGGAGGGGGGCCTGGGTGGTGGAGAAGAGACAGCAAATTAGATTCAGTGGCACAGGGGTCCCGAGCGCTGGAAAAGCACAGCTCTGAGCAGGGGCGAGGGGTGACGCAGGGTGTGATCTGGAGGAACCACAATCAGTCCCAGCCTCAGAGCCGCTCTGTGGAGCCCTCTGTGCCCTTGCGATGGGAATAGCAGTGTGCAGGGGGCCCTCTGAGAGGCCCCTCCCAAGCTCCCCTCCAGGACAGAGGCGCGCCCACCAACAGCACCAGGGCCCTTTCTGCTGCTAAAACCAGAGAGGCGAGTCGGCCGTGTCTGCTGGGACCAGGAGGGCGCACCTCCCCCGCTCCCCCCACAGTACAGCTCTGCACCTTACACTCCTCCCTTACTCTCCTCCTTCCTGTCCTCCCTGTGCTGTCGCCCATCACCCATCGCAGTGTGAGCCCCACGAGGGGAGGCACCGCCGGCCTTGCTCAGCCACTCACGCAGGGCCCAGCTAATGGGGAAGGGGGAGGACATCTACCCTGTTTCCCCGAAAATAAGACAGTGTCTTATATTAATTTTTCCTCCCAAAGTTGCGCTAGGTCTTATTTTCAGGGGATGTTTTATCTTTCCATGCCCTAGGTCTTATTTTCGGAGGATGTCTTATTTTTGGGGAAACACGGTAGTAAGTGACCCAAGTCCAAACACAGGATGCATCAACTACTTTGCAGAATCTGCTTGTTCCCCAGGGGTCCCAGGACAACTGATACCAAATCCATCCTTTAGTACAGTGTTTCCCAACCTTCTCTCATGATGAGAATCACCTGGTGGAGTTGTTAAAACACAGATTCCTGAATCCCAACTAAGAAGTGCTAAACTAGGATTTTTGGGAACTTATAGGTAAAATTGTATACTTAACTAGTGCTCTAAGACAGATGTTATATACAGAGCACTAAGTTAGGTATGCAATTTTACCTATACGTTCTCAAAAATTCTAGTTTAGCACTTCTTAGTTGGGATTCAGGAATCTGTGTTTTAACAACTCCACCAGGTGATTCTCAACACTGCTTTAGTAGAGGGTCGGCATGCATACTCAGGGGCTAGGAGAGAGCACAGAGCAAAGCCCGCCCCTGCTCTCCCGGGGAAGTGGACAGCAGGAAGGTACATGCAGCAATAAAACTGAGCGGTGACCGGGAGAGCGTGTGTCCAGGCGGCCGGTAAGGCCTCGGGGATGGAGAATGTGTGAGAGCTACGGCCCCCGCCCCGGAGGGAGGGGCACTGGGAGCCCCTCGTCAGCAAGAAACACTTTGTGAAAAATTAGTCTTGACTTACGCGTTCACCACCGAAGTAGCAGACTTCAAGTCGTTAGCATAAATCCTTTAGAAATTAACAGACGTGCAGTCATCCGGGGCAAAACAGAGCTATTCATGGATCCTGAACAGCCCAAGGTGTAATAAAATTTTTTTAAAAAAACGAAGCTCACGTCACTCCAAAACATATCATATTAACCTCCAGGCTCGTTTAAAGGGACGCAGATGTATGTTTTGAGTTTATGATGCTGTAAAGTCCTTGCCTAGAACAGTAAGTCATGAACATAGGGGCTTACACACACATTCACACTCATACACACACACACACACACACACACACTCATACACACTCACATACACTCACATACACATTAACACACACACACCGTGGTAAAGGCTTTCCTTTACATATGTATAACTCGCCACATTTTCAGATTTATTTTATAGCAACACATTAGCTCCCGAGGCCTAATCCCATGGATCAGAAGCTCGCGCCTGAGCAGTAAATTGGGCTATAACTGTCCCGCGTGGGAGTCGGCCTGAGTAGGAGGCGCTATAAAAGGACCCACATTCCACACGCCACACAGAAATAACGGCCATTCAGCTCCAGTGTGCCTTGCAGACCGGGCATTAGGGTGCCGCGGTCCTCGGAGTGCCCCGCCTCCTTCAAAGTGGAATAGTAACTGAGACAGAACTCACGGCTGGTACCTGTGTCGCTCCTGAGATCGTTAAGGTAACGGACCCTGTGCTTGCCTCAGCCTCTTAGCCGGCAGCACCCTCTCCCCATCAGGGCACCACCCAGGGCCACAGAGAGCCAGCCCGGGCCCGAGAGGCAAGGAAAGCAAAGAGACGAGTCAGAAAATCAAGTCCGGATCGCAATTTTTATCCCTTAAGCCTCAAACTGGATCAAAATATCCTCAGAGAACAAGGCCTCTGCTGTTGGAGAAAAGGTCAATTCCTCCCAAGGAAAGAAGTAATAAAATAAATTTATACGCCTAGCGCCCCACAATGCACCAGCACCGTCTTGTAAAAGCCGTGACAAAACCAACACCACGCGTTCTCCTAAGAGGCGGGGACGCAGCAGGATCTTCGCTGGTCGTGGCTGGTGTGACGGCCCCCCTCACTGCACGGAGGGGGTCCCCGGCGGCCGGAGCCCGGCTCCCAGCACTGCCCGTTCCTGCCCGCTGGCTCCGGGCTTATTGGACGGGGGCTGCTGGGGCAGAGAATTGCAATTTCCCAGGTCCTGGCTAAGCAGCAGGGATTAACGAGCTGGGTCAGGCATTAGTGGCGGCGGGCAGGGGGCTTTCTGCATCTAAAGCGTTCTCACATCAAATAAAAATGCAATTCCCGTTTCTGCTAACTTTCCATTTGCCGGGTTCGCACCTGCCTTGGTGTTCACTGCTTTTTCCAGGAGATAGAAATCCTCTTGGGCCCTAAAATAGAGGTGCTCATTCTCTCTCTCTCTCTCTCTCTCTCTCTCTCTCTCTCTCTCTCTCTCCCCCTCTTTCTCTCTCTCTCTCACACACACACACCATCTTCTCTGTTCACACCACGCTTCGCTTAATGCGGAGCCTGATCTGGGAGGCTGAAGGCAACAGCTTGCTCCCAGCCCCCTGGGTCCTCTGCTCCCCGTGGTCCCGTTCCTCTGGCCCCCGGCCGCCTGGCCCTGGCTTTACAAAATGACTCCCCTGCTGTGATATTACATCATCAAATGTGTGCCTGGAAGAGAATGAACACTGATGAGATCAGTTATCTCCCCCGATTCATTAAGGGAACCAAATAAGACAGTGGCTGTATGAATGGTTTTCCCATCCGGTGTCAGACTTCCGACATGTGACCCACAATGACTGCGTGAGCACCACTCCCTTCATTTTTCCATCAGAAAACCGTCACGCGCCCACGACTGTATCGGTCAGCTCAAGCTGCTGTAACAATACGGCCCGGGCTGAGCCACTGGGACAACAGAAATGTGTCTCCCTACAGTTCTGCTGGCCGGGCGCTCAGGATCAGGCGTCCGCAGGGTGAGGAGGCCGCTCTCTCTGACCAGTAGGCGGCCGCCATCTCCGTGTGTCCTCACGGGGTCAGCTCTCTGCATGTGTCTGTGTCCCAGTCTCCTCTTCTACTAAGAACCCAGTTATTCTAACTTTGAACCCACCTGCACGGCCTCATGCTAACGTCATCACCTCTTTAAAGACCCGATTTCCAGATAAACTCACATCCTGAAACACTGGAGGGTTAGGGCTTCCGCACATAAATTCCAGGGAGGCCACAGCTCAGGGGTAATAGTCAAACTGCCTCTAGAGGAGACGAAGGCAGATGGATGAGGTCTGAGAGAGACAGGATCGCTGGGGAAGGCTCCCATTCAAGCTCCAGCTGTGGGAGCGCGGCCAGCTTCTCCCTTCTGGGGCTCCAATCCTTCCCTGAGTCCGCAATGGGGATGACAATGCATCCCGGTTTGCTTCTCTCCCCATATTTTACACACCTATAACTCACCACGTGTTCAGGTTTGTCTTAGGGGGTTGGATGAGTGTGGAGAGGAAGCTCGCTGTGTGAAGGGCCATTGGGGGGAAGGCCTACTTCCTGAGATGGTGGTCCGCACCCTGGCTCACCCCCGTATTCTCTCCCTCCAGCTTCTCTCCCACCACGGGCGGGAGAGGCTGGAGGAGATCCATCCTGGGTGTCCTGGGGGTAGAACTCAGCCACTGAGGCTTAGGGTCAGGCGGCAGCATGGAGGCAGGGTCCAAAAAGGTGGGCGTGAGTCCCTGGATGGTGGCCAAGCACACGGAGCCCCCACTCCCGGCATGCTCCGGGGCAGAGTGGGTTTCCCTGGGGCAGCTGCAGGAGCAAGGCCTGTGCCTGCTGCCACATGCCAGTCAGTGGAGCAGCAGGGGCTCTTGTTGGCATGACCCAGGGGTGGTGGGGTGCTTCCCATGTGCCTCACCCACGGCTGTGCATGGTCCAGGCTGGGTTTCCTGCCTTCCAGAAATTCTACCGATCTGAGCAAGAGTGGATTCTGCTGTCTGCACCACCATCTCCTACGGGCACACCTGCTTTCCAGAGGGTGAGGCTGGGAAGGGAGGGAGATGGAGATCTGTGGAAGGAAAGGCATGACCCCATGTCTTCAGGGATCGAATCGCAGGCTATACTTCCTGGAGAAACATTTGAATGGAAGTAGGTAAATGAGAGCCCACTCGGGGTGAAAATAATGTACCAAACGTTTCCTTCCTCTTCTGAGTGCTTGGAACGAATGGAAATGCCTTCCCAGGAACCGGCAGCTCACTTCCCCAATAGCAATCCTCTCAAAAAAGCTACCCTGACTCCCCTCAACTGCCTACCTCCAGATTCCTTTATGTGAGAGAGGAACAGACTTTATTGCTTCAGTTGTTGGCTTTAGGATGTTGGCTTCTTATAGATGAGCCTCATCTATTTACACACGTTAAGTGTCTAGCTCATCGGCAAACATTGCATTTCAAGCTGGTGACAGAAATGGAACTCTACATCCCTGTACATAGGTCACAGTAGGCCTTCATTTCCCTCCCATAACGACGTCAAAAATAATAAACTGAGCCACTTTAAAAGGAAGCAGGGGGTGCGGGTGGGCTGCCAACCCAGAGGAACTGCCTGGTCTGCCCTGTGCCTCAAACCCTTGGAATGTTGGAACAGGGAAAATAACACCTGGATCAGGCCTGAGCTAGCTCCTGTCCCAGGTAACTGTTTTCAAACATAACAAGAAAGCATATGACTAGAGGATGGAGGACGACAGAACGGCCTGAAAATTAAGAACACTTAGCGCTAGCGTCACTGTGGTACGCTGTCTGCACTGAGAGCAATGCCTTCTTTCTGTGGATGTCACTGTCCCTTCCCTTTCTCTTACGTACCTTCCCATCACTGTCTTCTCTGTTTAGGCTTCTGCTGAGTCAGTGCCTCCCGAACAGCTATTCTTTGACCTCAGGTAACTGCTTTAACCTCTCACATTGAAAGCCCTCTCATCCAGGCGGATGGGGCTTCCTCTGCAGGTTTGCAGGGACTATGGGTTTTCCTGGGCACACAGGGCTTTTAGGCAGACGTGACCCTGGCGTATAGAATAGGACTTTGGGTGCAAAGCTCTGGGGGACGCCTTGAAAGGGGTCCGGGAAACCAAGCCATGGCCAGGTCCAGAGGCAGCTAGGCTGGGTCATGCTCACAGCTGCTCAAAATCTCAGACTCCACCCAAAACCGGTTTGGCTCAGTGGATAGAGCATCAGCTTGCAGACTGGAAAGTCCCAGGTTCGATTCCAGTCAAGGGCATGTACCTTGGTTGCAGGCACATCGTCAGTAGGGGGTGTGCAAGAGGCAGCTGATCGATTATTCTCTTTCATTGTTTCTAACTCTCTATCCCTCTCTCTTCCTCTCTGTAAAAAATCAATAAAATATATATTTTTTTAAAATCTCAGACTCCAGGCTGCCACCAACCCGGGGTCCCCAACGGTCACTTCCACCTCTGCACTCCTCAGGAGTGACAGAAAAGGGAGCAGAAATAGACAAGACCACAGACATCCCTGCCTTCCGTGTTTTGAAATTCCCCTCCAACGTTCTGACCATGGCCACGGGCTCACGTGGAAATGTCCCGATGGCAGGGATGGGTGGCTTCTGCAGAGGCGGCTGCCTGTCCGTTATGTGTACTTTTGTGTAAACAAAGGTGTGCATTGGGTTCTGGGAACCGGGGGTTTGAGCTCCACGCACTCTGGTTTCTCACCCCACAGCCTCAGTCTCACACATCCCTTCCCGTGTGTCTAAGGCAAAGATGCATCGCTTCTATCTGTTTCTTTTTGGGACACTATTTTAAGATCTCGTGGCCACGTACTTAATGATTGGTTGGAAATAGGTTTTTGGAGGTGAGTCATCTTAAGCTTTGGGCTTTGCTATTCTACTTAGCAAGAGGCTGGGCTCACATATTTGTAAAGAGGATAAAATCAAGTTCCCACAAAGGAGCAAAGTCATGTGGTTCCGGACTAGGGAGCTGAGCCACCAGGGTAGCCCAGACTCAGAGGACTAGCTGACCACAGGGTTTTGCTCTCCGTTTTTACATTATTTAATAATAATGTGCTGACAGCTGATTCCAAGAACCAATGGAATAAGAGTGCTTTCCAAGGCCGTGGCAAAGTTGTGCACCCAGCTAGTGTGGCTCAGTGGTTGAGCATCAACCTAGGAACCAGGAAGTCATGGTTCGATTCCCAGTCAGGGCACATGCCCAGGTTGCAGGCTCAATCAGTGATTCTCTCTCATCATTGACCTTTGTCTCGATTTTTCCTTCTCCCTTCCTCTCTGAAATCAATAAGAATATTTTTTTAAGAAAAATAAAAGTTGTGAAGCTCTAGAAGAATTCAGATGTGGGCTCTGTTTGCCCGAGGAGCCATCAGCACTCTTGAACCCGGGTCTTTTATGTGACCTTGGGGCAGGAGAGCAGGTACCTGCCCTCTGTGCACCCATCGATGCCCCCTCCAGAAGCGCTCACAGACCCAAAGTGGGGCAGAGGGCTTTTATTTCAAGAATTCCAAACACGGGGAAATTCCAGCATCAGGCAACAGGACCCGAAAGCATTCTGTTTTGAAATGGGGTTGTTTGTTTGTTTGTTTGTTTGTTTTAAAAAAAGAAACATAATTTCTCAAAAGCCCAGCACTGAAATATCCCTTGGAGCATTGGAATGATTGACCGAGGCTGCAGAAGTATTTCTGTCTAGATCAGAAACTAAAGCAGTGATAAAATATCCATTTTTGGATGCTCTGGCTCGAGGGAGCATTAATAGAGGCTGATGTCAAAAAAGCGATGGGAGAAACCAATTTGGATGGAAAGTTAGGGGGGAGCGTCTAGCATCGGTCTTTCAGAGAGCGGACGGGTCCCCAGAGCAGTCACCTCTGACCTTTCACTAACGTCGTTTCCAGCTGAACTGAAGAGCTAGACGCTGGGGGGTATTTTGCCAGCTGTGAATGGCCCGGGCGGCCTACCGGGCACCTCCTAGCCCACCTCTGTCATTGGTAGGATTGGGGGGTTTTGTTCCACTTTAAGACGTGTGGACAGGACACGGCGGCACATCTTATCTGCAAGAAACTCACCACGTCTTCCTAGGACCCAATTCTAGCTTTGCATGGACCGATCCGGCTCGTGGTCTCAAAATTATAGTTCACCTCCTCCGTGCATTGCCTTACTTTAAGGTGAAGATGGGCAGGATTTAAATGCAAGAAGACATTTCAAGAAGTAGCCGTAACTCACCATGCCATTGCCCCGCGGGGTTGGGGAGGGTACAGGCTGGCAACATCAGGCACAGCACCAGCAGCATGTGGCACCAGCTGGCATTGTCCAGGCCCACAAGGGAAAAGCTGTACCTTTAACCTCAAAGGTATGGCGGCGGGGGAGGGGGTGTTTGACAGCTGGAGCCCACCCACCTCATGGGTGTTCCTGTGCCGAGTGGACCCACGGCGACACCTGTCCTTGCTGGGAGGGCAGTCACTAACCGGGCGGCCTCACAGCAAAACAGAATGCATGCCACGGAAATGCCGTTTGTCCAGAGAAAAGACCGAGTGTCCCCATCTCTCCTGGTTTTGGTGAAATATGTTGCTTGTGATCACATGTTCACAGCTGGAAACAGTCCTGTCAGATTCTATCCAATGCCTCTTCCCCCTACTGCCTCCACCAGCAAGCAGCGTTCCATGTCTCCTTCGGACGCAGCCCCCGCACCCTCGAAATTGTCAGAAGATAAACTCCAAAGAAGTCCAACGTCTCATCGTGTCCCGGGCCACAGACAGCCACCGAGTCCTAACGTGCCGGCCAGGCAGAACCTGGAGACGGCAGCATCCCACAAGGAGGAACCGGGGCCCGAGGAGAGGGATGACTCACCCACGGTTAACCACCGGCAGAGGGCCAAGCCACAGGACCCGGGGACTGGGACTCTGGGGACACCCCTCTGCCCCGCCCCCCGCTTCACAGCAAACAGGACCAGGCCGAGCAGCTCAGAGGCCCTGAAACCAGGGGAACGGCCTAAAAATAAACCCACCAAGAGCAGCCCACTAACACGCAGGGGTGCGGGGGGAGGCTGGAGGAGGAGGCTGGCTGCCAGCTGATCCCTGTTAAACCCAGTGAAAGTCTGACACTCAACGTCTCTCTATTTCTCCTGAAATTCCTAGGAAACTCTCCTGGGTACGGCTACCTGGGAGGGCCATTTCCAGCACTTTCTTGGCAGAAAGGGGTGTCATCTCCCCAGCACCTTCCCGGCCGGTCCTGAGGACGGCCGCTGGGGAAGCGCAGGTGGAAATGCCTTCCCGTGCCCCGCGGGCATGGATTCTGTGAGGCCTGTCCAGTCCCACGGCCTGTGCCTCACAACCCGGAACCCTGGCTAAGCCAGGTCAGAGGCATGACCTTGGGGATTCGCAGAGGCGGTGGAGCTGTGTGCGGGGCGCGGGTTCCGCCCGCCGTGCCAAGGTCCCGGTGCACCCGGGCCCACGCTCCCGCCACGGGAGGAGGCTGGCGTGGGCATGGCAGCGTGTCCCACGGGACAGCTGTCTGAGCCGGAGGGGACGGCTTCCTAAATGGATGCGGAGCACTGCTCAACTCTGGGCCTGGGCGGGCGGAACGGGGGGGGGGGGGGGGGAGAGAGGGAGAGAGAGAGAGGGAGGGAGGGAGGGAGGGAGGGAGGGAGGGAGAGAGGGAGAGAGAGAGAGAGAGAGGAGAGAGAGAGAGAGAGAGAGAGAGAGAGAGAGAGAGAGAGAGAAGAGAGGGAGAGAGAGAGAGAGAGAGAGAGGAGAGAGAGAGAGAGAGAGAGAGAGAGAGAGAGAGAGAGAGAGAGAGGAGAGAGAGAGAGGAGAGAGAGGAGAGAGAGAGAGAGAGGGGGGGAGAGAGAGGGAGAGAGGGGGAGAGAGGGGAGAGAGAGAGGGAGAGAGAGAGAGAGAGGGAGAGAGAGAGAGGAGAGAGAGAAGAGAGAGAGAGAGAGAGAGAGAGAAGAGAGAGAGAGGAGAGAGAGAGAGAGAGAGAGAGAGAGAGAAGAGAGCGAGGTGCTTTAGGAATACTGAAGAAGCCCCTGCCAGCACAGAAGCAGCAGCAGGCTCCGTTGCACATGATGGTAAATTACTGACGGAGTGCTCAGGGGCCCTGCGGCTGCCTCCCCACCCCTGCCCCACCACCCCCACCTGTGTCTGGGATCACTACGTTTCAGCTGCTCAGTGGCCACTCAGTGGCCACTCAGTCCAGAGCCCAACAGGAAAGGGGCGTGGCAGCTGGAACGGGATGACCAAGGCCAGAACCCAGGGACTCCCAGGGGGGGTGGTTCCGGTATTGGGAGGAGGTGGGTCACTCTCAAGGCGGGTATCATGTTCATGTCTTATTACATTCCATCTAGTAACATGCCCGTCATTAGCCTTCTCACTCACAACAAGGGGCCATTTCTATTTTTTTTTAAAGGAATAATAAATGCGTCACATGAATGCTGGGAAAAGCAGAGTTTATAAATAGTTACAGTCTAAACGCAGTAATCCCACAATACTCGTTCTCCTTCTCCCCTATGAAGGTTCGCAGTGTGGTTTGTATTGAAGGGGGGTCAGGCCTGCGCTTTTTTAGGGCATAGACCCTCCCTGAGGGACGCAAGAGAGCCATCTCCGTGGCTGGGGAGGGGAGGGGTGAAGATTTGGGTTATAGTTTGGACTGAATTGAAAGAAAGAGAAGATCATTGCTCACAGCTTTAAGCAGCTGATGTCACAGTCGCAAGTCTGAAGTTTTGTTGCTGTTTTGTTTTTAAAACACTTTTTTTTTAAATATGGGGGCTTTTTTATTGATTTTAGAGAGGAAGGGAGAGGGAGATAGAAACATCGACATCAACACAGACCGGCTGCCTCATGCAAACCCCCTGCTGGGGATCAAGGCGGCAAACCCCGCTTGTGCCCTGACCAGGGTTCGAACTGGGACCTCCTGGGGCCTGGGTCAACGCCCAACCATTGAGCCACACTGGCCAGGCACAAGTCTGAAGTATAACTCGGGTTGTGAAGCTGGGGACTCCCGGAGGGCCCTGGGGACAGCAGGTCTGGCCCTGGGGCCTCGGTGTTGCCACCGTTAGCGAGGTACTAATGAGGGGAAGGAAGCAGAGCGGATGGGACGGGAGCCCGTTTGCTTCCCCAGGAAGTGAGGGCTGCACACCCCGGAGGATCCCAGCATGGCCCAAGGGGGTTAGCACCCTTCCTCCCCCCTCCAGTACAGACGGAGTGGGAGTGTACGGGAGCGGCAGCAGAGGGAGGTGAGGACATGCTCAGCAAAGCCAACAAGGTGCAGGGGGCGTGCTGTCCATCTAACCTGGAAAAGGAGGGCTGGCTGAGGGCGGGCCCCAGAGCAGCCTGTTTGTCTGGGAAGCGGACTGGTTATCTGGAAAAGGCTCCTGGTAACGATCCCTGGAGACAGCACTGGTGCGCCCCCCGTGGCTGCACTGGCCCCAGTGCTCGCCTGTTCTCTCCCCATCGCCAAGCAGCCTGGCGAACTCCGAACTCGGGCTTCCGCGGGAGCCTGGGTACCATGGCACAGTCCCCGGAGCGGGCCTGGGACCGAGCTTTCATCCGGCCCAGACTCTCTGGACAAGGCCTCTGTCTCTGCCCCTGTTTCCACGGCGAGACAGACGGAGACGGGCCGGCGGAGAGACAGACGGAGACGGGCCGGCGGAGGGGCATCTGTTATCTTGCGTCACAGATAAATCCCGCCACCAGACTGCATCCTCTTGTCGCTGGAGACACCACGGGAACCCCACGGAGCGGTCCAGGCAGCATCTCCCGACAGGGAAGGCCCACAGGCCCACGGAACCGTCTCCTACATCTCGTGTCTGGACCGCGAGCTGGAGAGAGCTCAGAGCTGCCTCCTTCCCAGAGCAGCACCAAAGCCCGGCCAGGCAACCACCATCCCAGGCCTCCCCAAAATACCCTGGGTCCCCCCTTCCCAGGAGCCAGGGCAGCTGGGTGTGGCTTCCTGCCGCAGCTCACTGCGGGGGGCATGCAGCCCCCCCACCCCTATTTGGTCTCCAGGGGCTGGGAGCGGCGACTACCTCCCTGCTGCTCTGATAAACCTCACTTTCAGGGGGAACTGTGCCAGCTCTGCACCCCCACCCACACCCCCATCCATTTCCCAATCGGCATAGGCCCCACCACAGGAACCCACTTCCATGGGCAACATCTGCCTGTATTCCTGTTAAGCACCCCCACCCCTGCCTTTGGCCACCCCCCTTTCCTGCCTGAATGGCACCCGCAGGGGGCTGGGAGGGGCTCGCTGACTGCCTGGAGCACACGTTAACCTCCCCCGGACTGCCTAATTGCACCAAGAATGTCAGACATGCCATCTTCCCACCAGCGCTGGCAGTTCTCCTCTCCTTAAGAATACGAAGCCGACCCATGACCCCCCACAGTTAAAACAAGACGGGGAGATGGATGGGAGGCTGCTCTCTGCTTTGTTACTTTTCTAAAACCAAAATCACTCCTGCTTTGTCTCTGTGAAGCGGCAATCATTTACAAGAGGCTGCGTTTTTTTAATTAGGGAAGCCTGAGGCAGGCTCGGGGTGACCTGGACCCAGGGCCTGGAGAGAGAAAGGCACTAAGAACCAGGGCGATGTTTAGCTCTGCCCCCCCTCCCAGCACCCCCCCTCAGTCCCTGCCTCTCCCCCCCCTCAACCCCACCCCCACCCCCCCACCCCGCTGTCTGCCCTCTGCCCCTCTTCCTGGGTCTCGCATTGTAGCTTTGCTTGCATTTGTCCCATGGGTGGCACTAGAGGCAATCAGAAGACAGAGAGAGAGAGAGAGAGAGAGAGAGAGAGAGAGAGAGAGAGAGAGAGAGAGAGATCTGGGCATTTATTTCCTGGCCTCCTTTTCTGCGAAGCT
The DNA here is from genome assembly GCF_964339955.1 of Pipistrellus hanaki. Taxonomy (NCBI): domain Eukaryota; kingdom Metazoa; phylum Chordata; class Mammalia; order Chiroptera; family Vespertilionidae; genus Pipistrellus; species Pipistrellus hanaki. The sequence continues at coordinate 4,412,218 of NC_140504.1, read as the reverse complement.
GCCAGATAAAATAAAGACTTTCCAGTTAAATACGGATTTCAGATTAAAAAAAAAAAACAAAAAACAAAAACAAACAATGTTCAGTATCAGGATGCTCCAAATATTCCATGGGACAACTGTACACTATTAAGAAAAAACGTGGTTTTGCTTCTACAACATAGCAGAAATGTAACTGGGCACACCTGTTTTTTTTGTTTTAAATCTAGCAACCCTAAACGTGGGCGCAATTGCCCGAAGCTCAGACCTGTCCTTCCCCAGAGGCAGCCCTCGCAGGCCTGCCCCCACCCAGCACCCTCTCTGGGGGCTGGTGCCTCCCTGCAGGCCTGCCACTGCTAGTCTGGGTGCTGTGTTCTTCGTGAGTCTCCCTACGCCCCGCACACACCTTTACAAACGGTCCCTTTGGTGGTTAACCAGCCTCAGAGCACTCCGCTGGCCTGGCCCTCCGTCTCCTCCCAGGATCGTGGCAGACACATCCACCACTGAGGCCTTCGGACTCCACTCTGCCAGCATTTCCCTTTGAAAATACCCCATCGCCAGCTCACTTACAGCCTCCAGCCCCCGTTAGGTGCTCAGCAAATATTTCTTAACTGAATGAATGAGCAAAACAAAGCTAGAGTCCATAGCGTTTAAGCTATATCACTTTTCTAAGTATGAAGCACCTCAGGGTCTATATCCTGGAGAGATTATATTCTAACCAGCAAAAGAAGAGGAAAAGAAAAAAAGCAATTGCAGGTACGTAAAGTGGCATGAGATCTAGGTAACTATGGCCCCAGAACGAATGACCCCAACCCTTAGCAGCCTAAACACAGGAAGTGAGGTTCCGTCCCCCTGTCTGTAGGTTGGCAGGCCCCCGCTGGGCACTCTGCCGGTTCCCCGAGTTGCAACCAGATGGCCCTGGGGCTGGGGGCGCCTGCAGGACCTTCTCCCGCCTGCCAGCCAGCCGGGCCGGGGCAGCCAGCACGGTCGCTGGCTGGCTGGGCTGCTCCAGGGGCCAGCTCGGGCTTCCTACAGCCAGGATGGCTCTGGGGAACGGCCTTCTCTCTGCACGCATCCCGGAGAGAGAACGGGAAGCTGCCGAGTTCTTCAGCTCTGGACCCAGAAAGCCGCGGGCCTCCCTCTGCACTGTGCTAAGCGGTCTGCGGGCCACACCCAGCCTGCCCCCACGGCCCTGGGCGAGGGGACCAGAACCGCCCCCCAAGGGCCGAGGACTTTGTAGCCGCGTTTAATCCCCTGCAAAGTAGGACCCCAAACCAGAAACCCCGCAAAACTGCAACCACTGAACAAAGCGATCCGGGAATATCCACCATGTCCGTTAGAAAGGACAGAAAGCCAGAAAGAGCAGGGCGGCGTTATGCCCCTTATCTGGAAAATTAGATTCAAATTAATTTTCACACCCAAAAGCTTCCCATTATCTGCTGCGCTTGCACCGAGAGAGCAGTTTAGGACGTGCTGGAGGGAAGATGATGCTTTGGGAAGTCAGGGTCGTTTTGAAAACAGAAGTTTTAAGTGGCAGCCATCAAAGGTCCCCACGCGTGACCCATGCTCCACCCAGTGACCGCTCAGCAAAGGCTCCTGTTGGGGGCAGGAAGGAAAGGAGGGCCCTGAGGGCGGTGTTAGGGGCTGGTCTTCCTGAGCGTGGCTGAGTGCAATTGCTCTGCCTCCAGACAATCTGATGTGTGGTGACCCCGGCATTTCTCTGCTTCCTGACGCCCTGGGAGAGCAGGCGGGGAGGCGCCTGCCCCCGGACCAGGCTGCAGCGGTGCCCCGGCTGCCAGGCCAGGTCTGCGTGCAGGGACCAGAAGCCCTGCCGGCACAGGGCAGTGGTGGGTAGCGCAGGGATGCAGGCCAGGCCACAGCATCGTGATGACCGCACGCCCACAGACGGGTGCTGGGCCGAGAGGTGATCACGTGGGGAGGTATGTAAATGTCAAGTCGCTGTGTTGTACACCTGAACTAATATGACATCGCGTGTCAACGATCGTTTAATGAAAAGATTTTAAGAGGATTCAGGGCCGATCTGCTCTCAGCCTGCTCAAGGTGATGAAAACTGGCCCCTTCCTGGCACCGAGGAGAGGCGGCCCGCTCAGGAGGAAATGAAAACCGCACTTGGAGGGAACCGCCCCTCTTCTGCGCTGAACGGTCCAAGGCAGCGGTCGGCAAACTCATGAGTCCACGGAGCCAAATACTAACAGGACAACGATTGAGATTTCTTTGGAGAGCCACATTTTTTAAACTTAAACTTCTTCTAACGCCACTTCTTCAAAATAGACTCGCCCAAGCCGTGGTGTTTTGTCGAAGAGCTACACTCAAGGGGCCAAAGAGCCGCATGTGGCATGTGAGCCGTGGTTTGCTGACCACGGGTCTAAGTGGCACCAGATCCTCAGGAATCATCAGCACGGGTGGGACACACCCCTGTGTTCCTGACTACGAGTGCTGGCACAAACAAAGGGGTCAACAGTGCTGGGTGGAGCTTCAATGAGCTCATAGCAGGCTGCCCCCATCTCTCCGGCCGCTCCCCACCCTGGCACTCTGTTCTAGAATCCTGGCCCAGAGCTTTTTGGCGAGACACCGGGAGATTTCTGCCCCCTGGTCTGAAGAGAGTCCTGTGGTGGCTGCAAGATTGCCCCAGAGCCATTCCCAAGGGACACCGGGGCTCTGAGTTCCCTGATGGGAGAGCAGGTGCAGCCCGAGGAGGAGGGGCAGCTTCTGGAGACTCAGTCTGGGCGGGAACACCCCTTCCCAAGGAGCATCAGTGCTTACCCGTGCCTTCCCCAGGGCGGTGCTCACAGAGGAACCCACCGATAGGAAACCACACCTTCACACCATCTTACCACGCAGGCCGGCTGAAATTCAAGCCGCTTCCCTCTTCTGGAAAGCTGCTTGCTGCGCAAACTAACTCTATAAACAAAACTATGAGTGTCTTACCTACTTACAAAAAGTAAAGCATTGCCACGCCCTTGGAAATCATATTTCCATACTAGTCATTGATAAGAAGAAAAAGGGACACTCCAATTTCCTGGTCTGGGCAGGACTCCTAAGGGTAGTGTTGTCATTTTCTTAGTCTATCTGCTTCATGGCTTAAAAGATCTTCAACGACAATTTTTAGCATAATTTATCGTTTTAGTTTTGCACCAAAGCAGAAAGAAGGGCCTTCTCTGTATGATATGGAACAAAATTCTATCTTCAGTTAGTCTAAATGTATCAAGTGTTTAATCTCAAAAAGAAAGAAGGAAGGGGGAAATATATGGATAAGCCCACAAATTAACACATGGCTTGAATGTTTTGGTTTTAAAATTAACATGGCTGCCCTGGCCCGTTGTTCAGTGGTTAGAGCACCGGCCCTCAGACTGAAGGGTTGTGGGTTCAATTCCGGTCAAAGGCATATATTTCGGTTGCAGGCTTGATCCCTGGCCCCAGCATGGGGCATGTGTGGGAAGCAATTAATCGGTGTGTCCCTCTCACATCGATGTTTCTCTCTGTGTCTCTCCCCTCCCCTTCTCCTGTCTCAAAAACAAAAAAATCAATGACAAAACATCATTGGGTGAAGATTAATAAAAAAAAAAAAAATGGCCCTGTAACTCCTCTGGGGTCACATGTCCTTGCCAAAGGTGAGTTAACACATTGCGGACGGATCACGAGCATTCTTGCTTCACATTACACAGAGTTTTACAAAGCATCGTACTTTAAAAAGATATTAGCTTGTAAGACCATGGAATAAATAACTCCAAAATGCAGTGGGTGTTTGATTTTAAAGCGTGCCTTTAACATTTATGTAAAACGTTTTTTGTACTCGTTCAATAGAGACTTACCTGGCCACTGGGTAAAGCCAGCAATGAATCTGCTGGTCCGCAATGGGTTAACTAGGTTGCGGAGATAGCGGTGCTGTTGAGACTACATTATCAGCGTGGCCAAGACGTAAGCCTGTTACCAGTTCCGTTCCAGGGGCTCCGACCACAGCCAGCCTAGCTGCCAGTTTACAACCAGGACCCCCAGGGCAGAGGGCGCTCAGGGAGAGGGTAAGTGAAGGCAGGCCGCTGTGATTGGCCCGAAGGCCAGGGAGCCAAAGCTCTCCTCCTCCGGTGGCGGGGCGACCTTGGAAAATCACCTGGCTTCCTGAGGAAGTGCTGCCTGGCACGGCCTCCTACCCACGCGCCAAGTCTGCAGTGGGACCAGAAGGTTGTGTAAGAGGTTTTCACTGAGGCACTGTGTGCGGGTGCAGAGGATGGTGACGGGCGCAGGCACACATCTCCACCCCCACTGACGGGCTTTATGCGTGTTCGGAGGGTGACAAGCACCGCGTTTACCCAGGTAGTGCCTGCACACGGAGGTGACAAAGGCAGGAAAGGAACCCGCTGTCCCAGCGGACGTTGGTGGCAATACAGCCCCCGTCAGCGCCCACTCCCAAAATAACCTCCACACACACTCCTCCCGGACAGGGTTCCCACGGACCGGGTTGGCGTGGAGACCCCGATGCGTGAAGGTCTGGCTTTCATGAGCAATTGCTATCGCATTCTTTCCCCATCAAAGCCACCTGTGGATCGAGTCTTCCTCCTAGAATATACACTGAGTGGCCAGATTATGATGATCTCTGAACGCATAATAATCTGGCCACTCAGTGTGTGTGTGTATGTGATAGAGGCCCAGTGCATAAATTCATGCATGGGTGGGTCCAGCCAGCCTGGCCAGGGGGAGGGTACATGGGTGGTTGGTCGGCCTGCCTGCTGGTCGAACTCATGGTCGAGGGGACAATTTGCATGTTAGCCTTTTATTATATAGGATATACACTGAGTGTCCAGATTATTATGCATTCAGAGATCATCCTAATCTGGCCACTCAGTGTACATCCTCAGAGTGTTCCCAGCCAGCAGCCCAAAGGACATGGCCCACTGTAATATGTGTTTCATCCACTGCTGTTTTTATTTCTTTCTGGTTGCTTCAAATACGGGGGGTAAAAAACTAGAAAAAGGGGCCAAAAGACCCAGATGGAGACCAGAGTCCTTTGACTTTTCGCCTCAAAAGCACCGTGGGTGTGCTGTGCTCAGGCAGCGCGCAGGGTTCCGCACGGCGGGTGGGCGGGCGGCCCTGGCCTCACGGCTGTATGACAGCAGCGGGGGGAGATGAGAGCTCCTGGCCTGGGAATGGCGGCCCACCTTACAGATCCGTCCTTCAGGGAGGCCATTCCCACAGCCAGACGCAGTCGTGAAGATTTTATTTGTCTTTTAAATATATATTTATTGATTTCAGAGAAGAAGGGAGAGGGAGAGAAAGACAAAAACATCAAAGATGAGAGAGAATCATGGATCAGCCGCCTCCTGCACGCCCCACACTGGGAATCAAGCCCACAACCTGGGCATATGCACCGACCAGGGATGGAACCACGACCTCCTGATCCAACCACTGAGCTACGCCAGCCGGGCCAGTCCGTGAAGATTTTAAACTGCACGGGTCTGGTCCACGCTGCCTCTCAACATTCCCAGCTGCCTTTTCCCTTTTCCAAGAGGCTTAGCTCAGGACAGGGAGCTCCCACCTACACTCCCACTGCGGCTCCCGCAGAACTGGCACCTTAGGTCACCATGCAAACCCCTGCTCCCCGACGCCGCACACACAGCCTGGAAACGCCGGGACTCTCTGTTGCAGGCGGAGGGCTCCTCTCTGTCACGGCCCCCTCTGCAGCAGGACCAAGTCACGTCGCCGCTATAGACAGACACCGAGCACGAGCCCGCTGAAGCCTCTTCAGAAATCGCATTTCCTCCCCTTGCCATCCATCCCCACCTTCCGGGCTCAGAAGTAGGACAGCCAGGCCCAGCCCTGCCAGAGTGACCTTCTCTCTCGGGCCCAGCACTGAGCGCTCAGTCACCACCACCGGGGGTTCCTCCTGGCAACAAGCTGATCTCTCACCTCCCACCTGTAACCTCACCCACGCCCTTCCCCAAACCACAGAGCAGTGAGAGGGCCAGTGGACCCCAAGCAGCATCTGCCCAGGTCGGGTCATTGGCACTGATAGGTCGGTCCATCAAGCACCAAGGACACCGAAGGGGAGATTTTTAGCATCTACGGGCTGATCTGGAGCCAAGGAGGGCGTGTGTACAGAGCCTGGGGAATATTGAGTTTTATTTCTTATTGGAAAAGCCATGCTCAGATTAATAATAATGTATCTATCTGTCTATGAATCAGGTCCTGCTCAATCAATCTCTCCACCGACTTGACAGCAGAAAAATACATTTATAGCGTGTGTGTGCGTGTGTGTGTGTGTGTGTGTGTGTGTGTGTGTCCTCAAATCTAAATCTGAGACAGACTGCTATGGTTTGGGTTTTATCCAAAACAACATCTCAGGTTATTCATTGTTAGCCAGCATGTCACGATATGAAAGCAAACTAAATCTATGTGCTCCAAGCAGCTCCTCACACCTACTAGAAATTTCGCAAGCCAAAATCTGTGTCCCAAAAACATGGGCACACTTAATTCAACATAATGCCACCGTCCTTGGCCCCACCGTTCTTTGCTCAGAATAATAACTGCCTCAGGCGTTTTCCGGCAGCGGAATCCGAGGGGATTCTTTGGCTAAAATGAGGCACCGCTCTGCCTTTCACCTCCAAAGACAGAGCCTTTTGGAAACAAATGTACCGCCGCTCACCAAGTCAGGAGAAATCCATTCCCGATTTAGAAATCCAATTTCGCTGGGGTAAGCCTCCTGGCTCTGAGAGCAAGCCCGTCAGAGGCTTATTATTCATAAATCTTTCCCGGGGATTGGAGTCCTCCCAGCAGCCACTTCCCTCCCGTGTTTTTCTACTTCTCTGTGTCAATAAAATTTTAACTCTTTGAGTCTCGCTGGATGCCCAAGTTCAAGATAGGGATCCAGATACCCAGCAACATTGCTGTGGGACGAAAAAAGTCTCCTGCCTGTCCCCAAGCTGAACGTGGGCGACGCAGAATCGAGAGTCAGAAGGCTGTGTCTGGCCTAAGGACTCACCACAGGAGAGGAATTGCAACCGGAGCTCAGAACTCTCGTTTCACTCAAGTAGGGCATTATGTCAAGAAAGAAATGAAATTCTTGGCCTAATCAGATAATGAAGGTACTTTGTTCATAGGGGAATGAAAATCTCTGAGCCACCAAGATCCTAATGAATTCATTTTTAATTACAAAAATAATAATAAGCCTATATAGGGTGTCCCCCCAAAAAATGTATGCACACTTAACAGCTGCCAACTCAACCAATGCTTCTTTCTTTACAGAGTGAACCCATTGGAATGAATAATTCTTCAAAGCGTGTATGCATTTTTTTTTTTTGGGGGGGGGGGGGGGAATGCTCTGTATTTCTGAAAAACCTGTCTCCACGCCACAAAGACTATGAAGAACATCCGAGCTTGCTGGGTCATGTATTCAGAGGTTGGGAAGTGAAAAGGCATTCTGGGAACGGGGTGGGTAAACGTCATATTTCACATCAATAACTACCATGGCAACAACAACAAGGGTCTAGATTCCCAGCCAATGGCCCTCTCGAGATAATATTTAATATAACAAAATGCCAGCAGAGCCCAGGAGGTCCCTCTGGTGTGGCTCTGACGTGTGTCTTTTGCGACCCAAATTGCAATCTCCAGGGCACCCATAACGCGTGCTTTCAGTGTTAACTGGAGACCTAAACCACGTGCGTGATATTTGAGACAAGAACACGCTGCCTTGTCGATGACTAATGAAGTCTGGGACTAATCGACTACTTACGATCATCCAAATCTCATAACGTTTTAATGCTCCGTGCTTCACAGTTCTATTCTCCTGGGTGCCTGCTCCTTCAACACAGGTAGGCAGCTTCATTGGTGTTAGGAGAAAATATACATTAAGATAAAAGAGCTCTCTGGGTACCTGTGATAACAGGATGAAATAATCTGATTTTCAGTGGAATGCATTATTAGGTTGGCTCAGAAATTCCAAGATGATCTTCTCGCATTATGAACTGAAGAATTAGGAAATGAAGCAACTTGGATTTTTAGACAAACGTCTTTCGTTCACTTCCAGATGTCTTGGGGTTGTTACTGACTTTTGCCTTCCAAGGCCACATTCTTCCCGTTCCTGGTCACATCCCAGCTCCTCCACGCCAAGCCTTAGTTCCCCGTCCATAAAATAGGATCCTTCCTACAATGGAAGGCCCCTGTGGAGGCTGGAGTCCCAGCACACAAATAGTCCGGTCTCCACTACACCCTTTTAGTTTCTATGAGCGACCTCAGGGACACGCACAGCTCCCGCCCCTCTCCCGGGGCCAGCCCGTGCAGATTTGAAAACATCCTTTAAGAAGTCAAGCACTTCACAGTTTTCAAAGCACTTATCTCATTTGATCTTATTTTATCCTCACAACAACTGGGGTGGTTCTCACCAGCCCTAATGAAGCAAGCAGAGAACTCTATTTGCGTTGTAATTATCCTGTTGCCCAAAATGGGAGTCCTCCTTTGGGGAGGGAGCTGTTCCTACCACTGCATTTAGCTAGCTCGGCTTCCTCTGTAAAACCAGATCGTGTTGCTACTGAGAATCGCTAAAATCCACTCTGCACCAAAGCACAGACATGCAGAGGGAGCTGATTTCTGTGGAGGGCAGGATCCACACCGGCCGCGTGTGCCCACAGCTGCAGGCGGGAAAACAGCAGGTAGAGGGACTACTCGTGTGGTCTTACCGTTTTCGCCAGACGTCTTGTCTTTTCCATTGGTTGCGCCAGCTCCTTGTCTCTAAAGGTATAAAGGAAAGAAAAGAAATCGTTATCAAATATATTCAGAATTATGTTGTCTCTCTTATCGTTTCAAGTATCTCTTTCATTATATCAAGTCTTACATTACTTTGGCTCAGGTGGCTAAAGCCAGGTGCGCCTGAGACCAGGAAAGGATCTACTGAAGTGGCACAGGCTGCCTCCTTGTTCGTATCGAGGGACAGTAGATGAGAGATTGTGCTGACGGAGCATAACCTCATTGAAAATATGAGGGAAACAGCCAAGTGTCTGTGAGAATATCAGCGCTGTCACCTTCATCATTCCAACCACAGTGTTCAATGTCTTATTTAAATAAATTTGGTCAACTGATATATCAGGTTAATAGAGATTTGTTCTCCTATTGTTGAGTTACTTTGCTGTCATCGTTTATGCCTCCCTCCCCCACTCCCCAGCACATTTTTATTTTACCAGGTTGACCAGAAGTACGAATATTTCATGGTTGGATTTGCATCTTGGAGCAAGATGGTCTGGGTATGAGGTTGGGGAGCTGAATGAAATACACATGTAAACACATATCATGCTTCCTCATAGCTTCTTTAGCTACTGCTTTTTAAATAACATGATGGCTGTGGAGAGAGAAGTATTTTGTCCATCAAATTTTCTGGTAATTATCAGAAAACATGCTTTAAGTTGAAAAGGATTGAAGAGATGTAAAGTCTCTAACTTTTAGGTGGGGGAAAAAAATGAATCCAGATAAGAAGACTGACTTGCATAAGGTTGCAGACAAGACTGGAGACTGGACTCTCTGGCCCAGAGGTCCAGTGTGCTGCAAGAATTGTCACTGTTACATAACTATCTGCCTGGCACCTTGGAGAGAGAGGCAGAGCACGGGGCAAGGAGAAAACCATATGGGTGACTCCTGCTAAGGGATAAAGGTGCCCTCAAAATTTATATTTTGGTCCACGACTTCAGCCTAAAAATAATATCAAGAAAATAATAATCCGTTGATCAGTTTCCATTAGTATTCCATGTTGTCATGAGAAATTCCTGGGGCCTTAGTCAACCTTGAGTGAGAAAATGCTGCTTGAGGGTTCTGATTAGTGTAAATAAATGGGGTGAATAATAAACACTCGTGTTAGTGAAGTTAACCATCCTGTGTATGCATATGGTCTTTGTAGATAACAACCCAAAAGAGGCAACCTCAAGTCTCCTGTTTATTACCACGTCTGCCACACGCACACGCACACCCCACACCAGTCAATGTGAATTTGCCCACCCAATTGCAAATGCCCACCCAGATCAGGTGGTAGGACTACTCTGAGAGGTGAAAAACCACTTCTCTCTGGCCGGAACTGGAAGGAAAGGTGACAAGTTGGAAAGTTTACATACATGTGGGTCCCTTCTTTATGTTTTAGAACACCTTACATGTTCAGAATGCTGGCTCTCTCCCATGTTCCTATGGAGAGAGAAGGTTCAGGTCTCAGCCAAACATCATTCATTCCTCAACACACTCCAATGAGGTCCCCATATGGTGGCATCATTATCTAAACCTGTAATGTTCAGCCTCTTCCTTTAAACCAACGCTCACATTTCTGAAAGATGGATTTGCAAGTAAAAATGCTCCTTCCTTCTTGCCTGGGTTTATTCTGATGGCTCCCCTTTCACACTCAGAGGAGGTGGTAAGTTCACTGCACTGGATGGAAATCTCATCACCATGGAGGAGGCCCAACAATCGTCTGGGTGTTCAGACCCTCCCCGTCCCCGAATTATGCAGAGATGGCTCATTAAAACAAATCAAATTCCACGAAATAAAAGGATAAGTGTTCTAGAGCTGAATAAAGTCGAGTTAAATGGCTTAGACATGCAAAACAGGTGCACACTCAACCCCACTGTGGTATTTAACTACCTTAAACATTGACACCTTTCAAATGTCATGAATACTTCGCTTCATAAAAGATCACCTTTTAGAAACCAAATGATGTGCACTCAGGGGACAAAAAGGAGCCCTTTTTCCAGGATTCCTAAGACAGGGTTTTGTATCAGGTCTCGTCTGATGGAGGCAAAATGCAGCTGATACATGTCATAGGGGGATGGTGTCTCAGATCCGAAAATGATCCTGACAAAAAAGAACTAGTCATTGAAAGCACCTTTTTTCCGAATTCTTTGAGACGTTGGGACAGTTTTAAGACAAGGCTGAGAGCAGTGAGGTAATTGTCCAAGAGCTTTTCTGTTGCGGGCTCTCAGTGGTCATCACCCATGATTGTTCATCACCAGGCGAAGGGGCTGAAATTCCCCGGTAAATGAGGAGAGTGTAAATCAGGCTGGTGTTGGGCTGGCCACAACATACATGTGCCATGGCCAGGCACCCTCCAGGCTCCCAGGCATCATGGACTCTTAGAATTCTGACAATATTCCTGACAAGGTACACACCATCCTTGTCCTCGTCAGCCTCACTTTACAGATTGCATCCTAAAGGCACAGAGAGGATTTGATCAAGGTCGTGCAGCTGGGAAATGGCAGAGACATAACTCCGACCCAGAGATGCTGGCTTAAAACTGAGCCTGACCATCTCCCGTGTCCCCCTGAGCGCCTCCCTCAGCAGGTGGGAAGTAACGGGACAGGGAGCATCCCCTGTGAAGGTCAATTTGACTTCATTAGCACCCAGAGAGTTTGAGGCATCTGACTTATAGAAAAAAAGCAGAGTCAACCTGACAGAACAGGAATCAATTGTAGAATGACTGTGAGATCTTTTATTGAAGTTTAAATAACATAGGGATCCATAGCTAGGCTATGTTGAAATGGATGGATAGATGGATGGATGGACAGATGAATGGATGGGCTGTCATTCCCCAAATGTCCATAGGGAAAGGTCCTGTTTCATGAGGTGAGAGAAGTTAGTGCCCTGAGGGAGGAGGCTGCCTGTTCTCCCCACTCACTCTCATGACCAAGTGAGAGAAGATCCCTCCTCCTTCATCCATTAGCACCAATCATGAGCTCAGCATCCTGACAACCTGTGTTGCCTGCTGAACAGAAGTAGCCACACCTCGAGAATATCGCTATTCTAACTGGACTAATAAATAAGAGGGGAGGGGCATGATGGGCTGTCTTCGGGGCAAACCCATGTGAGATTCTAGATGTTGGGCTCTTTTCTAGGAACTTCAGAAGTGATCCAGTGATATCCTGGCCACCGCCACCACCATCACCATCCAGGTTACACACCAATCCAAAATAGTATGTTAGGGCATGCAGAAGGCAGAGAGCTTCTGTCTGACCAAACATGCGGTCACCATCACCAGGTTAAAGCGAGTGTGTGGCACATACTGTCCAAATGCCTAGAGTACCAGGCACACATGTAGAAGAGCCTGCTGCATGTGGCATTCAACACCTTTGCATCAGCAGATTTGCCTCCATGTTTCAGCCTGATCTAGAGAGGCCATTGCCATGACCTCTGAGAACAGCCATGGTTGGGGGGGCAGGTGAAGGTGAAAAATCAGCCCCAATTTCATCACAGCAGAACCAGAGGCAGGAGTCTCCTCATAATTCTGCTTCCAGAAGAATCTCACCACGTTTCTTGTTGTCTGCTCCTTGTCGTGGTACTTGACACCGATGTCCTCATTCAGGTCTCTCCTGGTCAACTCCAGCCCTAACCCAACCCTAATGACTTCACGTTTATAAAGCAATCCTATGTGGGACCCTCTGCGACACCTTGTCCCACCCCAGACCCAGCACTTCTTCCGTGCTTACCGCAGGGTCTAGAAGAATAGCAGTCACTGCCTTTTTCAGCTGTCTGAAACCAGAGTCCCCACTGCTCAAGCCAGCCCTGTGCCCATCCTCCTGGGTCACACTGGGGCACGCCCTCTTCCACGATCTCAAGACAGCTTCCCTGTCCCCATTCCCAGGGCCTCTTTAAGGGACAAGGGTCTTGTGTGAGGAAGCGAATGCCACGAGTTTATCCTCAGGATCACAAATAAGAAAACTCCTCTGGCACAGGCGGCATGGCTCAGCAGGTGAGCATCAACCTATGAACCAGGAGGTCCCAGTTCAATTCCAGGTCAGGGCACATGCCCAGGTTGTAGGCTTGATCCCTCATTGTGGGTTGTGCAGGAGGCCGCCTATCAGTGATTCTTTCTCATCATTGATTTTTCTATCTCTCATTCCCTCTCCTCCTCTCCCTTCCTCTCTGAAATCAATAAAAAAAATATTTTTTAAAAAAAAAGAAAACTCCTCGGCTCATTAGAACACAGACATTTTCCTCCAAGCATTTTCCTGTTTTTTTATTGTCCCCACTTCACCACTAGGAAATGGTAAATGCCCATCTAAGGATGTGACACGAGTTAAAGTCACAGCCTTGCAGTCACCCTCGTCTCTGACCCAGGCTATGGATCTGCTGAGTGACAGCAAGGAAGCCTGAGGGTCCGAGGCCGAACCACAGCGGAGAGGACATCTCTCAGACCCCCCAACCCCTCAGCAGCTCCCATCCCACATCCTTCCCCGGTGACGCTAACAAATAACCAGCTAGGGTTTCAGGATTTCATAAACCCCCAGTTAAAGGAGCCTAACCTGATTGCTCCTCCTAATAATCTAGCAGTGCCAAGGGTCTATAAGGTGGGAATGGTATTAAAAGGTGTCGTTTGGGGAGTCTTTTTGCCTGACAGGCCATTGCAGCAGGGGCTACAGGAAATAACAAAGGCTGTGTCTTCCTTTCGCTTCCCAGAAAGCAGAGCCTGAGACAGATGTTGTTGGTGCTACACACGGAAGAGGGGGCCCCAGGAAGGAAGGAGGGAGGGTGGGAAGGAGGAAGAGAGAGGCGATGGAGGGTTCTTCATCCAGATGGCACTGCCAGGTGCATGCCACGCTGATCTTGTGCCTGAGGACTGACCCAGGCGGGAGGAAGCTGAGTGAGTTATCATCACCTGCCCCTGCCTCTCCTGGTCCCAGACATGTGCTATAGCATCAGTTCTCAGCGCTGCTATCCTGGGCAGCATCTCAAACTCGGCATCTGCCGGGAACAAGCAGGAAGCCCCGAGGCAGGAGGTGAGTGGTGGAGCCCGCAGAGTGGGCAGGAGGCAGCAGCTGTCCCTTCACACCTGCCTGAGCCCGGGGAGCCCACACCGAGCAGGCCACCCACGGGGTCCGCACGGATCAATCTGGTGAGAGATGTGTGACTCAGCACAGGATTTGGCTGGGTGACTCTTCAACCAAGTTGCAAAATCAGGGACAATCCCTTATGTAAGATACTCCACCTGAGGAACGGGCCACACCAGCCCGTCAGTAAAAACTGACTCGGATCCATTTCTCCCCAACCTTGAGCTTGGAGTGGCTATGGAGGCACGTCTGAGACTCCCATGCTGCATCCGGAGGCTGGTCTCACAGCAGTAAGACCATGTCTCAGCAAAACAAATACCGTATTTTCCGGCGTATAAGATGACTTTTGAAATGAAAAAAAGCCTGCTCAGATTGGCCAGAGTCAGAGAGGCGGTCTATTAAAAAAAGAACTGGTGTTGCCTCGGAAGTGGGGGGTAGTCTTATACAACGAATATAGGCCTAAACCTATGTTTTAACTGTAAAATTAGGGGGTCGTCTTATACGCCGGAAAATACGGTAAGTAAAATCTATTTTAATAATTTTAACCTACGTGTCTTTTTCCATATGAACAACTATAAACCTACTCTTATCCAGCCCTGTATAAGGGGCACCAACAAACGCATTAATTAAGACAAATACCGCACAGGATGACTTGCATTTGAAATATGGAAAAATAACTCAACTCATAGGAACTGAGAATAGACCGACCGGTGGTTAACAGGGGCTATGGTTGGAGGACCCACAGAAGGAAGGGTGAAAGGGCTAAGATGAATAAGGTCTGAGGATCTGAGTCGAACACCATGGCTGCAGTTGATAGCACTGCCGTACAACTGAAAGGTGGCAGGACAGTGGAACGCAGGTCTCACACAGAAAGGGGTACATATGCCAGGGGATGGACGTGGTCACTAACTCGGAGGCGGAATCTTTCACGGGGTAGACATACATCAGACCCTCATGGTGCCCTCCTTACGTGGGTTACAATTTTGTCAGTTACACCTCAATGAGATGGAAAAGATAATATTTTAATTCAATATTTTGGAAAAATCAAAAGTACTACAAAAAGGCATGATAAGCACCCTAGCCCATTTGGCTCAGTGGATAGAGCATCCACCTATGGACGGAATGGTCCCAGGTTCGATTCTAGTTAAGGGCACGTACCTCTGTTACAGGCTCCTCCCCGGCTCAGGCCTTGGTGGGGACTAGTGCAGGAGGCAACCAATTGATGTGTTTCTCTCACATTGATGTTTCTCTCTTTCCTTCTCTCTTCCGCTCTCTCTAAAATCAATGGAAATATATCCTCGGGTGAGGATTAAAAAAAAACTCATGATAAGCAAATATCGACATTTTGCATAAGACAGGGGCCATCTGTACTGGTAGATATTTCCTTTGGCCTCAGGCTCCTGCTCGGCTCCCAGGCTGTGGTCATGGGTAAGGAAGAGATTGGAGAAGGGGGTGGTGTGGAGGCTCAGGAGTTGTCCTAAGTGGTCCATAGGTCCACACTCAACCCCCGAGTCACACTGGTTGGGCTTTTTTCTTTTTTCTTTTAATGGTTGTTTTAAAAAAATGATGGGGCTCTTCCAGGCAAGGAGCATCATCCTGTCTGATCCCTGTTAAGCCCTCCTCGGCTCCGGCTCCCGCCTCCGTAAGCCCCGGAGGCTGGATCTGCACCCCCAATCCCCACAACACTCCGCTCCGCCCCGCGTTGCATCCT
Source organism: Pipistrellus hanaki (assembly GCF_964339955.1). Taxonomy (NCBI): domain Eukaryota; kingdom Metazoa; phylum Chordata; class Mammalia; order Chiroptera; family Vespertilionidae; genus Pipistrellus; species Pipistrellus hanaki. Next base: position 4,396,729 of record NC_140504.1, on the reverse strand, counting down.
GACCTTTGGGTGAACAGAAACAAGCAGTTCTGCTGTCATTTGGGGAGACCATTTATGGCAAAGCCCCTCATGTTTGGGGATTTTGTTTCTTGTCTTTTCATTTGTATCTTCCCTTACAGCCTTATATTTTAAGTGAGTATTTTCTACCTTTAAGTTTTCCTTTGGGCCAATATTCTTCTTAAACCACTCTGTTTCCTAGTTATAAAAGGAGGATCTAGTCATTATGAACACTTTGGAAATAGATATGCAAGGAGGAAACCAAAAAACTACATCTAGCTCTCCCAGTCAGAGTTCACTCTGGTGACGGCCCTCAGGGTACGGAGCAGAGCGCAGCGGAAGGGACCCCTGGGCCCTGGATCGCCCTGGGGGCTGTGTGGCCAGCAAAGCCTTGCCACAGCCCTGTCCCTTGACCGGAGCCCGAGTGAAGGCGGTGAAGGTGAGCGTCAGCTCAGGGAGCCAGGCAGGATCCCACATCAAGACCAGCTCCGAGGCTCCCCCTGCTCGCCGACAGCCGTCCCTGCTGTTTGAGACGGGGACTGTCTCACAGGGACAAGGACAGGAGATGCCGCCACCTCCAACATGTTCCTACCTGGCCGCTGCCACCGATCTGGGCACGGTCTGCAAATTGTCGCAATGTGATTTCATTGCTTTGCAGGCCTGTGTGAGCACGCCACCCTCATGACGGTGTGAACTCCTTGCTTCGGGGGTTGGGGTCACTGCACTTTAGGGTGTGATGGCGAGGGATGCAGGTTCTGGGCTAAAGCTGGAGGGAAGGGCTGGCTCTAAAGAGACACAAAAGAGCTTTTGGGGCTGATCCAACAATCTACTTCCCCACTGTGAGACTGTAAATGTGTCTACACTCATCAACTACGCAACTAAAACACGGTAATGTTTACCAGATGCAAATTACACCTCTATAAACCTGATCCAAAAAAGAAAAGAAAGAGCGTCCTGGAATCCCATGGTCCTGCTGTCCCAGCCCCATGTCTGAGCAGCTGGGTGCCCCTGTGCCGGTCCCCTGACTTTTCTGAGCCTCTGTTTCTGCTTCTAAAAGAGGGAATATCAATGCACCCACCTCCTCAGGCTGTGAGAATTAAATGAGATAAAGAAACAGTCCCGTGGCCCGGATCTGGCCCCTGAAAGGAACCTGACAGCAAAGTGATGCTGAGAGAGGCGTGGGAAGAGGCACGCCCCTTCCTCTCCATCGTGCTCCCTTCAGTGCGTCCGGGCGTTGGGCTCAGCGGTCTGAAGGCAGTGTGGCCGAGTGACAGTAAACAGTGATTCCACTGCTCACGCCTTTCCTTCCTTACCTGCTCAGTTTCTCCTCCGTGGGGGACGAAATCAAATTAAATGTGTATCTCACATGACTATTCGGAGACTCCCAAGGGAGAGTATTCATATGTGTCATCACTTTGTCCATCAGGCGAGCGGCCGCTGCCTGCTTGTTGTTAAGTTACCGATGTCAGTTGAGGTGTCCTGGGCCTCTGATCCTGGCATGGATGTACCTCATGTGTTTGGTACCAACCTCGGCTTGCGTTTTTTTTAGGAAAAGAAGACGCAGGAGGAGCATGGAATGATTGCCGGAGGGGGACGTGGAAGGGGGCTGGGAGAACGTAGCGGCCCGGTACAGTGTGTGCGCCTCTTACTCAATCGGCAGATTCTCCAAAAGAAACGCTTCTCCTCCAGCGCACTTCCTTCCCTGCCTTTCCCTGGTTGACCCTCGGAATGCAGGCCGCTGGGGAAAGGCCAGGAGCCTTCTAGAACGGCTGCTATGACTGAACAAAAGACACTCGGCTCTGAGACAAAGACGGATACCCCCTATCCATCCCTCCTCCCTGCACACACGGAAGTGCCAGGTTCGGGCAGGGCAGGGCAGGATGGAGAGGTTTGCCTTCTCTCTCCATCCCGAGAGGTTATGGCTGACCAGCCAAATGCCAAGGGCAAAGGAGCCAGAGAGCTGTCAGTGAAAGATAAATGTAAAGGCAGAACCCGAGACATGCCAATTAAGGACCTCATTTAAGGACAAATGTGCCTCACACGGATGGGGAGGAGGTTGGCCAGTTTTCCAGACTGAAGGAACCCCATACTGTATCCTCGAGAAAACGCCAACCCTGCCCGTCCCCCTGGAATCATGGGATTTGGGGGGAACTTTTCCATTTCAGAGAAGCTGACGTGAGATCAGAAAATCCGCACGTGGTTCCCCAGACTGAGGACACCGGCCACAGAGAAAGGCGCAGCTTTGCTTTGCTTTCACAGTAACACCAGCATCCCGCCCCCGTTCCTTCCCCAGTCGGGCTGGGAAGCGCAGCGCTGGGTGTAATCGAATGAAGGCAAAGGGTGAATGAAGAGCACAGCATGAAAACGCCCCACGGGCCAAAACCAGTGTGGCTCAGTCGATAGAGCGTCGGCCTGTGGACTGGAGGGTCCCGGGTTCAATTCCAGTCAAGGGCATGTATCTTGGTTGCGGGTACATCCCCAATGGAGAGGGTGTAGGAGGCAGTTGATCGATGTTTCTCTCATCGAAGTTTCTAGCTATCCCTCTCCCTTCCTCTCTGTAAAAAAATCAATAAAATATATATTTTTCTTTAAAGAAAGAAAAAAAAACGCCCCATGGCCGGGAGGACAGGCCCTGCTGGCCAGCATGTCTGCTCTTCCCCGACAGCCAGCCATCCTGTGCGTGGGATGGTCACCTGCCACGGCCACGTGGCCCACCACGATCTACCGACCGCAACTCCCTCGCCGGGCAGCAAAGCGGTGAGCAGGAGAAGGAAGGACACAACCACCCACCACGAAGCCAGAGAAGCCCCATGTGGGGCCGAGTGAGCAGTGACGCTCCTGGGTTTTGCAAAGACTTTGCCTTGTTTTTGCACCAAACACCAGGCTCTGTCTCTGCGAGCGAAAATGGCCTGACACCTCGATCCTGGGAGGCGGATGCCACAAGTGTGCCCGTTTGATAGAGACAGAGCTTGAGCCACAGAGAGGCTTGGTGACACCCCCAAGGACCCAGGGCTGCTACGTGGAGGGGGCGCAGCTTGGATCAGGGCAGACTGCACCCTTGCCATGGGCTGGGGAGGTGGAACCCCAACTTTGTCAGCTCCCTCTGCCACCAACGGCAGACACTTTATGCCCCAGTCCATCTGGTGGCACGAGGGCGGGGGGGAAATCATGTGCAAATCCATGACATCGTGCTAAATCCTGTGCATGGCAATGCATGGACCATAGCAGGAAAGAGATGGGGTGAACACACTTCACAAGATTGTCGGGGTTCCGCGTCCACTCTGACACCAAACCTGCAGATGTGGGTCGCACACCTGTGAGGTCATGGCCCCAGGACCACACAGACAGCTCTAGCCTCAGGACCCCTCTGCCTGCAAGTCCCAGTCTGAGTTCCACATGTGGAACCAGCTCCAGGGCCTCTTGTACGCACCCTCCTCCCACGACAGCTACAGCTCGGCCCGTGAGGAAGAGCAGATGTGCGCTTGGCAGGCTGTGAGCCCACGGCCTCTCCCTCCGGGACGGCACACTTTCTTTTTCGGTAATGAAGAGGCAGACAGCTTTGTGCCCCACTCAACTAACACGAAAACCGCTTCGGGACTCAGCAGAAGCCTGAGAAGCTCTTAGAAGAATGGGGCATGCTTTGTCCTAAATCAGCTGTGGAGACACGGATTAGAAGTTGGGGATAAAAGCTGCATAGACCACGTGATCAGCGGCTCCCTGGGGAGGTGAAAATTCCAGCTACCTCGCCATGAAGACGGAATGCACATCACATCCCACCACCATCATCACCAGCACCACCTGCCAGCTCAGCCCCACGGCTGTCTCCTTCAGAGCGGGTACTGGCTCCATATCTTATTTTTAAAATCTCTCCAGCATCCGAGCAACATCATTTGCTGGAGAATAAACCCGGCTGTCCTTCGGTTAAAGGTTCCTTCCAGGAGCAGGGCGACGCCCACGCCACTGAAGGGCCTCCTATCTGCACGCACTGACCCCGCTCTTCCTACGATAAGAGCTCTTCACTTCCCCAGCACAGAAATGTCTCTCTAACGGGACAGCCTCAGACATTGGCCCTCTGTGTCCCCTGCCAGGCACCGAAGGTGAAGACAGAGGTCACAGGACAAGACAGGCCACCAAAGCGTTCCTCTGAGTGAACAACCAATGCTCTTTGAACACAATTGGGATCAGAACTGGGGGGTTTCCACATGGGATTACAGGTTAGCGTTTATGTGATATTTAAAATATATATACTTTGCAGGGGTTCTGAATCAATTTTGTTACTCCATCCTCACAATAGGCCTGCAGGTCCAGCCAGCATCACCTGGCTTCTTGTTCAAGCATCTGCTAGGTGGAATCTCTATCTCTATATCTATATATCTATCCATCCATCCATTTCACCCATCCACCCATCCATCCATCCATCTATCCATCTATCCATCTATCTATTCATCCATCTATCCATCCAACCATCCATCCATCCATCTATCCATCAATCTACCCATCCATCTATCCATCCATCTATTTATTCACACATCTATCCATATATTCATCCATCTATCCATTCATTCATTCATTCATCCATCCATCTATCTGTCTTTTTTCCACTAAAAAGCCATCAGGCAATCCCATCCTTACCCAAGTGTGCAGGAAAAGAAAGGCCACCTCATGGCCAGATGACCTGTGCAGTCACACGGGACCTCTGGCTTAGTCCCTGAGCTTGATTTACTGCTCTGTCAGTATTGTCATGAAACTCCTCATAATGTTTCACGTGAAGCCCCGCATTTCTGTTTTCCACTGAGCCCCATAAAATGTCCCAGATCCTGTCCCTGCTGCCCAATCACAGGCTCTCAGACCCCAACTCTTCCTGAGCCACCAACACTCAGAGAGGTTCATTGCAGAGGCGGGTGGAGCGGATGGTTGCAGGACTGTTGCTTGTTTTTAAATTGCCTCATTTCTGAGGAGACCTGCTAGACTCTTCGCTACATCACACTTCCTGGCTGTAATACCACTGGGACGGAGGGGCGGGAGGCGGGTCCCCTGAGGGCACTGCTTCCAGCTCTGAAGTCGCATTACACTGCATTTTTATTTTTGTCATGTGCGAATTCAAAATCCTCATCCAAAATTCCACCGTGGGGAGCTCTCACCGGAATTTCAGCCAAATCTGGCTCTCAGTGAGAACTCAGCAAAAAAATGATGACATGGAAATTCACAAAACAGTTTCCCCAGAAATGAGCTGAATCTGCTTTGAAGAGGAGAAAGATTAAAGCTAGATGAACAACATAAATTAGCAAACAAAATAGAAGCAGACTCATAGATAGAAAGCAGACTGACAGCTGACAGGAGGAGGATGTGGGACTGGGTGGAAAAGATGAGGGGTTAGGCAAAGAAAAACAATTCACAGACAACAGTATGGTGACTAGCAGACGGGGAAGAGGTGGGGGAGGTAGAAGAGGGTAAAGGGGTGATAAATGGAGATGGAAGGAGATTTGACTTGGGTGGTGAACACACACAGTACAATATACAGACGATGTATTCTAGAATTATACACCTGAACGCTATATAATTTTTTTAACCAATGTCACCTGAAAAAAATTCAATTAAAAAAATAAATAAAAATAAATAAATTATATATATATATATATATATATATATATATATATATATATATATATAGTATTTGGTAGAAGTACTTGACAAGTTGCTACATCTATTTTAAGAATTTATCTTCAAGAAGAGATAAAATAGCTTATGCCCTAGCCGGTTTGACTCAGTGAACAGAGTGTTGGCCCAGGGACTGAAGGGTCACAGGGTCACAGTTCAATTCCAGTCAAGGGCATGACCTCGGTTGCAGGCTCAATCCCCAGCCCTGGTCAGGGTGCTTGCAGAAGGCAACCGATTAATATGTCTCTCTCACATCGATGTTTCTCTCTGTGTGTCTCCCTTCTGCTCTCTCTAAAAAGTAATAGAAAAATATCCTCAGGTGAGGATAAACAAAAGAGAGAGAGAGGAGATAACATAGCTCACATTTCTGAGGTATAGGCAGTGTGCAGCAGGCAGCTGATCGATGTTTCTAACTCTCTATCTTTCTCCCTTCCTCTCTGTAAAAAGCAATAAAAAAATATTTTAAAAAGAAAAGAAACAGAAACGTGGCTGACAAAATAAGTGATTACTGATGGTACATGCGACGGTTTTGACCACAGAAAGGGCCACCAAGCCCTGAGAAAATATTCTCTAAGAGTTTCCTTTGGCATTTCAGAATGCTCTTTCTTATTTCCACAGAGCCGAGGAGGGGGGGGGGGGGTGTACTGGAAGGAGGGGAGGTGACTGGTGCACACTCAGGTCAGGGAAACTCTGCCAGACAAGGCAGAAGAGAGCTTTGTCAACAGAGACCTTAACGAGATGGTTCACCCACATCTGCCATGTCCTCCCTTTGGGATTGGGATGGGGTGGGGCTGGGGTGAGGATCAGGAGGTCAGAGGACAAACCCAAATCTCTGCAAAGAAAGCAGAAGACCCGGTGAAGGACAGAAGGACTTTGTTAAGACTTCTGTGGCTGTCCTTTGTTGGTACTGGAGACTAATAAAAATATCCAGAACAGTATTATTTTTCATATGTTCCATGGCTAAGTCCTAAATGGAATTGGGACAAGTGAAAAAAAAAAATGGGTTGTATAGAGGATATGACAGAAAATGAGACAGTTAATAGGATAGGAAATGAGTGAAGCCTAGGCTGGCTTTTCTTGGGAAGCGCTCTGATTTTAAACAAGATTCGCCTTAGGGCACTCACTTCCCTATTTTAAAATGAATGCTTTGAATGAAATGACAAGTGCGGCCTACTTAATCCCCGGATTCTAAGTGGGGCCATAGAAACCACCATCTCTCTCTAGGTCAGTGGCCTGTCAGCAGGCTGCCTGCACCCGGGGAGGGCAGGGCCATCCTGCCCAGCTGCATGGGTTGTACACAGCACAACCCCAGGGGGCGCCATTGGCACACACTGTAGTCTGATGGCACCTCTGGGGTTCGAAGGTGCTTCATTCTCACAACCGTGCATGATAGAACTCTAGAATTTCTATTTATATCTGTGTAGGATCACAGATCAATAAGAAAAAATAGGCTTCATCAATAGCTGATACCGGCTGCTGACATTGTCACTCAGTGGGTAGGGAAGAGTGGAGGCCCCAGGACGCCCTCCCTCTTGGCTTGATCTCAGAATACCGCCACACGCTGCACGGCGGTTCCTCGTGCCCCTTAAGAGGATTTCTAGATTATCCAATCTACCTTTAACGGCACTAATCTCTCCACAGTAGGTAAACGGACTTAAAAGATTCCTGCCCGGTCACATGCTACAACATGGATGACCCTTGGGGTCATTCTGCTAAGGTAAACGAGTCAGCCACAAACAGACAAATGTCGGATGATCCCACTTACATGCGGTAACCAGGGTAGTCACCTTCACGAAAACACCAAGTGGAACGGTGTTGAGCAGGGAAGGCGGGACAGCACGGAGGGGAGCTACTGTCTAACGGGGATAGAGTTTCAGTTGTTCCGGATGGAAATGTTCTGCAGATCTGTTTCCCAACGAGGTAGGAAAACGTAATGCTACTGAATTTCACTCTGAGAAAAATGGGTAAGATGGCCAATTTACTATGTTTTTTGACCACAATAAAAAATTCCTGAGTACAATTTTCACAGATTGAAAACAATGCCAATACTGCCAGCAAAAGCAATAAAACTATGGAAATGCTAACTAACTTGTTACTGTTAGAATATCTTCGTGAGCACAAATAGGAGCTTAAAAACCACCGTCATCAAATTCGTCTCAAAAAGAAGTAGTTACCCAGGCCATGTGAACTATAGATTTCCATGCTTTTCCATTGACAATGAACTTTCACAAATGTATATTGTGCAAGGGATAATAAAGCCATTACCATTAGCAAGGTATCTAAAAGTATGGTTTGCTTCATCGTTCTCTCATCTTTAAATATTTATGTTTGTATATTTTATACCCACACTTAATATATTAGCACTTACAATTTTAAATACATTTTTAAAAACGTATTGTGCATACATGCTCAAAAATTTATCTTTCCAATATTCATTTTTGTATGTTTCATAACTATACTTTGCATATTAGTACATTAGCACTTATACGTAATTTTAAAATGAATTTTTAGAAAATGCTTTGTGCATACATGTTCAAATATTTTTCTGGAGCGGGTGCAGTACCAGAAACTGTGGAGGTGAATATTCTAGAGGAGTGATACCAAGGTCACTGTGGACCCCATCCATTGCTCTGAGCTGGATTGTGGGAGGACTGCTGGGATAGCTCCCGGGGAGCTGAGAAGCTGTTGCTGATGGCTGTTGTTGGAACAATGACAGCTAATTGTGGGAAAGTCAAAGAAGGGGCTGGGTAGGAGAGTGCCCTCCCTAGGGGAGGACAGTCATACCTAAGCACCTTGACCGGTTTGGGGAGATGTCCTCTAGCAGAAGGCAGCAATTTTCAACTGGTGTACCCCAAGAATTTTATATCATGCAATACCTAACTTGCATTAGGAACACTAGCCTCTTTTTCTTTACATTATCAAATTTTAAAGAATGACATCAGCCAGCATAACAATAGCCGACCAGTGTGAACGCATCAGAATTATATCTATTTTTTGTCATATCGGCAAATGTATATATATATATATATATATATATATATATATATATATATGTGTGTGTGTGTGTGTGTGTGTGTGTGTGTGTGTGTGTGCCGTAGAAGCCGTAGAATTTTAGTAATTAGTTTACGTGTGTCATGAGATGAGAAAGGGTTGGAAATAGCTGACAAATGGTTTGAAGTTTTGCTTATTGCTGGCTCCATCTATAGTTCTTTGAAACGAGTAAAGAGATGCGAATTCTGAAGGCAGACCCAACACCCTGGCCCACCTACAATGTGCGCAGGTTTGTGTCACCACTGGTGTCTGCTGATGCCCCCTCACCCGCAGGGATGGAGGGATGGGCACCCTGGATGCTCCATCCGGCACGATTGCTCTCAGGCTCCCAGGTGGACCCATTCATGGCCCTGGGGTTTCAGACAAGTGGGGAAATGTGATCGGAAACACCTAGGCACAACCAGCCCTTTGCCAGGCCCAAGAGAATCGTTCTCTATTTCTAACACCTCCTAAGGGAACAATGAATATTATTAATGAGGAAATATGTACGTAAGAATCTTAATTTTTTTATCCTCACCCGAGGATGTTTTTCCATTAACTTTTTTTAAGAGAGAAAGTAGGAGGGAGAAAGAAAAGGAGAGAGAGAGAGAGAGAGAGAAAGAGAGAGATCTACATGAAAAAGACACAGCAATTGGCGGGGGAGGGGGGGGAGGGGGGTAAACTGGTAAACCTGCAACCAAGGTATGTACCATTGACCGGGAATAAAATGGGACCTGGGACCCTTCAGTCCAAGGGTGGATGCTCTAACCACTGAATCTAACCGGCCAAGGCAAGAATCTTAAATTTTCAAACAAGTGTAATTTCTTAATTAGCTTTTAAATAATGGCACTTAGCCACATGGTGGACAGGAAAGTATGTTGGCGAAACAAAAGAACTTGAGAGAAAGGGGGAACATAGTTCCTTGTAATATTTTTTTTTCTTCTTATTTTGTTAAGACAAGTGCTCAAGAGGATTGTCAACCTCTGGGGTCCTCTTGGCAGGCCTTGTATACAATTAAAATAACAAGTCGCTTGCCAAAACCGGTTTGGCTCAGTGGATAGAGCGTTGGCCTGCGGACTGAAAGGTCCCGGGTTCGATTCCGGTCAAGGGCATGTACATTGGTTGCGGGCACATCCCCAGTTGGGGGTGGACAAGGGGCGGCTGGTCGATGTTTCTCTCTCGTCGACGTTTCTAACTCTCTATCCCTCTCAATTCCTCTCTGTGTAAAATCAATAAAAAATATATTTTAAAAAATAAATAAAATAACGAGTCGCTTGGTGAGAATCTTGGCCAGGGCCCAGGGGTGGCATGAGGGGGACAGCTGGCCGTGACCTTTGCCACACCTCTCCCCAACAGCTCTGGGTTGTAGGACCAGGAAAAGCATAACCTCAAACCAGCCCGGGTACAAACACGGCCTGAGTTCAACTAGTCCTAGACTGGCATTTAAGCACCAGCTTTCAGAAGACATTGCAGACCGTGGAGAAAAGGGTGTGCTATAGGTGGCCTGAGGTATTTTCATCTTGGCCAAGCCTACATGAGGGAACCGCCACCCTCACACAGGGGACAAACACCTTCCTCTCCCCTCTGGCTCCCGATAGGAAAATCGCCTCATTTGCATGGTTGGCACTTCCTGGCGCCTTCCCTCTGAGATGTTTGCAGGGGACTTTTCACCTTGTGGGTGGCTACCTCCCTGCTTTATGGCCTTAATTTGTCTTCCTTTTATTTATAAGGTGGCCGTTTAAGAGTAAAAGATGAAATAATGGCATTTAGCGGGTGATTGATTTGCCGGTTGGCCGTGTGATAAATATGGCCCAGCGTTTCCCTTTCAGAAGCGGAATGAGAAGTGATTCAGTGGGATTCTGAAGCATAAATTTAGGGCCATTTGCAAGGCACAAACAATATTCCAGCAGATTGATGCCTGGGATGGTAACGCACGCGGAATTGCTCACGTAAAGCAGCCAGAAATGAATGCGGGCTGATGGGTCCGGGCCGTCGACGGGTGTGCAGGCTCGCCTGGCTCCCGGTACAAGACAGTGATCCATGGCACGGCCATACCCACCCCCAAATCCAATGGGGAATGTTTCCCCATTCATCTTTATACTTGGCTTCAGTCCAATGCTTGGGAGAAGAATGGCAAAGAGCTGGTGCCTGGGGGGGTATAGGGAAGTGGAGACAGACCCTGTCCAACTTCCCAGTCCATCTTTTTTTACAGCTGAATTGTCAAATATCCCTGTACATTAACATTACTTAAAGATGGGCTATAATTAAATATTTGTTTTAATTCATATGACCATTGAGGATTCCTGTTTAGCTAGAAATTGTAATGTTTAACTCAGCCACTTGCTTCCTGAATCCTAGAGAGATACTGACGTCTCAACACGCCGGAACGGGCGGCCTGGCTGAAGGTGAGGGGCTGCCTTCCCACAGGCCCGCGTGGGCTCCTCCTGAGTCCCCGCTGAGCACAGCCAAGTGGGTTTCCCGCCTCCACACAGCGAGTGTTGTCCGGGCTCGGCCGGCTCTGCCTCGCTCCTGCAGCCCCTTTTGTTTGAATTTCACAGAACATACCTGACGTGAAATGGTCACCGGGGACATCCGCAGGATACTACAGTTCCCCGCGCCCTGGTTTTCCTTGACATTTTCCTAAAGGTCAAGAGTTCTGTCTGCTGAGATCTCCCCAGTTTTTCTCATCCCTTTGGCCTTCTGGGAAAGTGTTTGCTTTGCATACGTAACAAGGCATCTCTTTCCAGCGCACAGGGACTTCCATGGCGAGCACGGGTTTCAAACCAGGAGGAAAACAGAACGTCTCTCCTCCCACCCCATTTCTGCCACAAATCTCAACACTGAGAAAAGAGGGTCTGGTCCTCGGTCACATGCACTGACCAATCCGCACCCCGAAATCCAATTATGCATCCAGGAACTGGACACCACCAGGTGCCAAACCAGAACACTGTCCCTGTCCTCAGGAAGTTCACCGTCCAGGTAGGATAACACTGATTAACAAGATGCAGCCGCCCTGGCTAGTTTTCCTCAGTGGTTAGAGCATCGACCCCCAGACCGAAGGGTTGTGGGTTCTATTCCAGGCATGTACCTCAGTTCTCAGTTGCAGGTTCCCCAACCCCAGTAAGGGCTTGTGCAGGAGGCAATCAATCAATCTGTTTGTTATTTTCACATTGATCTCTCTCTCTCCCTCTCTCTCTCTCTCTCTCTCTCTTTTTCTCCCCTTCCTCCCCTCCCTTCCACTCTCTCTAGAAATCAATGGAAAAAAATATCCTCAGGTGAGAATTAAAAAAAAAAAAAAATGCAACCCATAATACTTGCTATGGACTGAATGTTTATGTTTTTTCAAAATTCGAATGGTAAAACCCTAACACCCAAAGGTAACGGCATTAGGAGTGAGGCCTTTGGAAGCTGAGTAGACAGTGAGGGTGGGGCCCTCGTGAATGGAATCAGTGCCCTTATAAAAGAGACCCACAGAGCTCCCTCACCCCTTCCACCAAGTGAGGACACAGAGAGGAGTCCGTGACCCAGAACGGGCCCTCACCCGCCCATGTTGCACCCTGATCTTGGACTTCCAGCCCCCAGAACTGTGAGCAATTACTTTCTGCTGTTTATAAATGACCCAGCTGTGGTGTTACACCAGCTGCGACAGAAGAAAGCCAATGCTCTAGCAGCGTGATCTTTAATGCTGTGTTTTCTTCAAATACCAGCCAAATACAATAAAAACCTGTGCATATGCATCCCCTAAGATCCTTCTTTCCCCTCAGTGGGAAGCCCTTTCCAGAACGTCATTCTAAGGTAATGAGAAAGCCCCAGACTGGGGCTCACATTATTCATAGGATCAAAGAGCGAGGCAAGCCGGGGCACGGGGCCACAGACAGATGGCGAAGGCCCTCCACCGAGGACAGCACCTCGAAGAAAGCCTGAAAGCAGAGATGAGAATTTCACAAAATAACTCGGAGCCTGCTCATCATGAATTCAAGGCACGTTCCATCACAAAGCCCCCGTCCCCTTGTCATCACGATCACATGATTCCACCGAACCTTTAATAAAATCAGCTGTAACTCATGTACTCCCTCTTTCCGGGGAGGAAAACACACATGCACAGTACATCTTGCACTCTTAGAATTCCGAGAAGAAAAACAATGAGCGTTCTTAGTCCCACGGCATTCCTTAATGACATGCAGGATGCGGGGAACGAACTGTGTGGCAACCCGTGTGCGTCAGCCCCGCAGACACATTTGCATGTTTAACTGCGGCCTCTTCTCCGTTAGGAAAAATCAGACATCGAACCCACGTCGTAATGGGTGTCTTTTTAGACTCAATATCTCAGGGTACAGGAGAGAGAGTCTCTATCACTGTGTGACACAGCAAAACCACTTGGGTTTTTCTGGATCTTCCCACACCTTTCGTGCATCACACCCCCAGAAGGTTAAAGCTCCACGAGACATTGAATTGTCATTTGACCTCTGTCGCCGGGCCTTGGGGGCCAGTGGCAAAATCCACATTTTGTGCCGTTTGCCCTTGGGATCTGTGCTTAACTGGTCAGAGATACACAGTTCCTCGCAGACCTAACCATCCCATCCCGCCATCCACCTGTGTATAGCTCACTATCACACCCATACCAGTTCTCATTCTAGACCTGTTTCATCTTACTGCGTGTCTCACCGGCCGGTTGCCCTGATGGCTAACTAGATAAGCCCCCAGACCAGTGTCACGTGATTTTTTTTAACCAATGGCTACTTTGGACGAAGGGAAAATGGTGTCTTTCCTGTGCCCCCCCTGCCAGGGCCCCAGGACTGAAGTGGGGCCAGCCACCCCTGCTGGCCCAGCACAGTGACGGGCATTGCCTTCTGCTTTCCGCAGCGATTTCACGCATAAGCAGTAGCTTCTGACGTGTGCTAAGGACAGACGTGTGGGTCTAAAGATGTGCCCTTACATGTCCTTGGAGTGTTCAGACCACGCCTCTGACAGGCACAGGCCTTCTCCTGCGGCCGCTGTCTGGCTGAAAGAGATGGCCATGAGCCTGGCATCCCATCCACACGGTGAGAGAAAGGCGGCGTGAGGGGGAACAGGAGGACGGGGAGGCTGCTCTCCCAAGGGGCCTCCGCTCTAATTAATAGCTGTCAGCGAGGCCTGGGGCAGCCGGAGCCCCCCTCCCTCACCCCCAGGGCAGTGCTGCCTCATTAAGAAATGAACTTGCGGAATGTGCCCCCGAATGCAGTGACATCTCGCCGCCTGCGCTCCTCAGTAACTTCCTTTGCAAAGCAACTTGAGAAGAGACCCCTGCCGAAGACGAGAGACTCGGGGTCATTGTTGGTGGGACTCTTGTCTTCCAGTCGTGCGAGGTGGCCACACACAGCGGGCTTTCCTCCTCCCGGGCCCGGGGGCCCGCGGGGAGAGAAGGACGCTGTGTGGATTGCACTCCGCGGCCATGCTTTCTGATCCGGCTCCTGCCCTGAGCCTGCGCTGTGATCCCTGCGAAATCCTCTCCCTGCTCAGCTCAGAGCTGCTGCAGGCGCATCTGACAGACGCCAGCGCCGAGATGTAAATCAGACGCCCCCGGAGCCACCCCCGCTCCCTCGCGTTGCCCTAACTTTGGACTTGACTTTGCTCGCTCTACTTGAGCTGCTCTCTTCAATCACCTGTCATTCCCCCCAGAAAAGTGATGTCACGGGGGATGCAGAAGACATGGTGCGGTGCAGTCATCCAGCCTAAAGCCGGCTCCACACTCAGTTTCCCTTAAAGATGGGAAGACCGGGAGGAGCAGAGCTGCGTCCCACACCCCCCCTCGGGGGGATCATGTGGCCCTTGGAGGGTCTCTCTGCCCAGTGGAGCTCATGCCCTGGCCCCAGGGGGCTCATGGGAGCTCAGGAACTCTGCAGCTGGCACTGTACCCTGACAGCTGGCACAGGATCCATTGCCCAGCAGATCCCAATAAGCTCAGAGGGTGGCGGGCAAAATCCTGTGCCTTGTCCCTCGCAGTCATGAGGCACAAGTGTAAGTCAAGAATCATCTGAAATCCATCCCTGCCTGAGAGTTATAAAAACTAGAAGAAAAGCTTGGGGGGAAACGGGGGATCCGCTTCCCTCCCCAGAAAGAGCTTCTGCTCAGCTTTATTAAATGCTTTAAGCAGATTTAAGTCTTCGTCCAAGGACACATTCTGGCTCTCTGAGGAGCACCCCCCAGAAACTGGGAGAGGGGCCAGAGAGCCGGGGCCCGGCTGGGGGCCAGCGGAGGAGGTGCGGGAGTGAAGGAAGGGTGAATGGGCAGCAAAGGGAGGCGGTGGGGTGTTGTCAACATTAAAGGAGCGGAGGCAGGGTCCTCGCAGTCGCCTGCCAGCTCCTCTGATGAAACGCGGGGGACAGGGCTGCACTCAGTTCACATAGCAGAAAGGAGGCTGTGACTCCAGTCGTGGGGTGAGGTCTGGGACACCGGCTCTCTCCCAGGGGACCCACCGTAAGAGAGCCAGCCCCTCCTTGGTACGACGCAGGACAGGAAGGTGGTGACTGCGCCGGTGAGCAGAGTTGGCGGGAGGCCTGCTGTCGGGAGGGTTCCTGGCAGCTGACCTGATCAAAGAAAGGGAGCCCCGGGGCTCTGCCGCCTCCAAGTCCTTCTTCTGTGTGAAACTGGGAAATCGTACATAAACACCCACTGCACACGGCATCCCCTCTTGTTGCAGGCAAGGTGAGCCGACACAAATAGAGAAGCTTCTGGAGTCTCCAGGGGGTCTAGCAGAAAGCCCCTCCACCCAAGCATGCAAGAGATGGGGGACTGGATCTCACAGCTCTGTTGTCTGCTTCGAGCCCCACCGCCTTTTCCCCAGCTCCCACCCTCCTCCTCCTCCTCCTCCTCCTCCTCCTCCTCCTCCTCCTCTCCTCCTCCTTTCTCTCCTCTGGCACCTGCTGTCCAGAGACTCCCTCATGCACTTGGCCATCCACCTGGCGGCCAGCTGCCCAGCATTGCAGCCCATGTCCTGGGTCTGTCTTTCGCCTGCTAGTTGACCTTGAACTTTTCCACGCCTCGGTTTCCTCATCTGTCAAGTGGGACTCACATGAGCACCTGCCTCCCAGAGCTGTTGGGAGGCTCAAATAAGGTAACAGAAGTGAGAGCCGGACGCCCAGCGGGCGTCTGAGGCCGCGGGGCCACTGGGAGCTGCTGCCGTGGTTACTACTGTTGTTGTTGGAAGGGTGTCCGCCTCTCCCTCCTCTCCCCGTGCTCCCCTCCCCCTCCTCCTCCTCCCGCAAGCCCTGGGCGCCATCCCAGACCCCGTTCCCACATCTCCTCAGGCCGAGCCTCTCCTTCCTTCCTGTCATGTTTACATCCCATCCACCCGTCAGAGAGAGAAAGGCGGCGGAGACACATTTTATTTCTGAAGTTGTTAATTTTACTCTAGACTTCCTAAAAAGGATCACCCATCTGTCAAAAAAAGGAAGAAAAAAAGACAGAGAAGATGAAAGATCTCACAAAGTCGTTATCTGAGCGCCAACCGAAGTGAACACAGACCGTCTTGGTCGCAGAGTCCCCTTAGAGGGGGTATCGCATGACCCAGATCCGCCCCCTTAGGGGGAGAGAAAGAGAACGTGGTCTTCTAAAACATAAAATGAGCCCCAGCACACCAATTCCATGCAGGCGTGTTCAGAGACGTGACCTTCCATGTAGAATGGTCCCTCTTCCGCCCGGCATCCCCATCTCAGAGCCACACACCTGGACACGCGCCCTGTTCACGGCTCGTCTGTCCGAGGGGCTCCTTCCTGGGACTCCGAGGAGCTGCAGATGCTGGCTGCACAGCCCCCGCTTCCCCACACCCCACACCCCACACCGCCCCCCAGAAGCCAGCGCCCCAGCCACCTGCCCGGAACGCTGTCCCCTGAGCAGACACCGGGGGAAGTAACACAGATCTTCCTGAGAGACCCCAACCATCGGCTTCCTCTGCGGAGGGCGCAGCCCCAGAGCGCTCTCCAGACTCACAGTCCAATGGGAAGCCAACAATGCGTCCTCTTCTCTTTTTAAGGCGAATTTTTTAAAAGTTGCAAACTTAGCCGGTCCCTGCGCTTGCCCCGCACAGTAAGCCATACACAGGGCTGGTCTCCAAAGCCCGTAGTCACAGGGCTGGCTCTCACGTTTTCAGAGATAACTGAGGTCCCTTCTTCCCCGGTCCCCTCATTCCACCCCCCAACCCCACCCCGCTCCCCAAGTTCCCCTTTCCCAGGGGAAGCACCACTCACCTCGCTCATGATGCTTCAGCACAGCTCGGTCCTGCCGCTCAGCTCAGCACGGGAACTGCTCAGGGAGGCTCGCTGCTCCGCCAGCCTGGCTTTCCTCTTAAAAAGGGCTGCCCGTGGCATCATGCCTCCCTGAGCCAATGAGAGGCATTCACCTGGCGGAGCAGCTGGCAGGCATCTGAGAGCACACAGGGCCACCTTGTGGACGGAAGAAGGAGCACACCCCAGGTCACAGCTCCCCATTCTGTCAGGGAGAGAAGCCAAGGAGGTTTCTTTAAAAGTCAAAGTCAGAGGGAGGTACAAAGACTGTTCTTTAACGCAAGGGGAGCAGTGAGCGGCTGCTGGAGTTCCCAGGGGTTGGGACAGGATGGGAGGTGCCCACGCTGGGCTGTGGCTGGGCTGAGTAGAGTGTCCCATTGTTTGGGACGAAATGGGGGGAGGCTAGAAAGGCTATGGAAGAGAGGGTGGATGAACTGTATCCCCCCCCCCCAAATTCATACACAAGCAAACCTCATTTTATTGCGCTTCGCAGACGTTGTGTTTTTGTTTATTTGTTTGTTTTTAAATATATTTTATTGATTTCTTACAGAGAGGAAGGGAGAGGGATAGAGAGCTAGAAACATTGATGAGAGAGAAACATCGACCAGCTGCCTTCTGCACACCATCTACTGGGGATGTGCCTGCAACCAATGTACATGCCTTTGACTGAAATCGAACCTGTAACCTTCCAGTCCGCAGACCGATGCTCTATCCGCTGAGCCAAACCAGTTTCAGCCAGACGTTGTGTTTTGATCAACATAAAGGCAAGACCCTCCGTCAGCAAAAACATTAGGAATCGGGAGGAGGATCCAAGATGGCTGCACAGATAAACACCTAACCGCAGCCGCACACAACAATTTCAATAAAATACAACTAAAATATAAAATGGACATTACCCAGAACTACAGGAAAGTCGACTGACTGGAAATTCTACAACGAGAAGCAAGGAGAAAACCAGAAGGAAGAGCAGAGGAGCTGTAAAAGCCTAAGGTACGGAAACACGTGGCGCGCGCGGAGAGGATGGAACCAGAGAGGAGGGGCGGCTGAGTGCCTGGCTGGCGTTCCCTAGTGGGAAGGAGATAAAAGCTCCGACTGTGCTGAACCCCAGACCGGACAGCGCTGAACCCCAGTTCTAGACCAGACCCCGGGGACCCAGGCTCAAACAGAGGGAGCTGGGCCGTGAGGCGGAACCCTGGGGAAGCGGCGAAAGACAGAGCCCCGGAGGTGCACACATTGCGCGCAGAGAAGGGACAGTTGGCTGTGCCATTGGATTGCCCTGGCGGGAAGGAGACAAAAGCTCCAGACTGCTCTGAATGCCACCTCAATCCCACTTTCAACTGAACTGAACCCCAGTTCCGGGCCCATTGGGGGAGAGACTAGACTGCTTGGTAGCAGGCAAAACTCGAAGGCACCTCACAGAGGTGCTTGCAGCGAGTACTGAAGGACCCTGAGACTCAGGAGCCGCATAGGGCGGGGCTGACGGATGCCAAGGCTGTAGGCTCCATCCTGAAACTCCGCTCCATCAGGGAAGCTGCAAAAATGCCGAGACAACGAAATAGATCACAAACGAAAGAAATGGAGGACAAAAAGCGACTGGATATAGAGTTCAAAACCACATTATAAAGTTATTCAAGAATCTCCTAGAAAAGGCCGATAAAATAAACGAGACCTATGAGGATATGAAAAGGGATCAACTAGAAATAATAAGGGATCAACAAGAAATAAAGAATACATTGTCTGAAATAAAACATATTACACAGAGTCCTAAAAACAGAATGGAAGATCGCAAGAATCAAGTCAAAGATTTGGAACATAAAGAGCCAGAAGACACTCCTCCGTAGAAGCAAGAAGGCAAGAGAATCCAGAAAGTTGAAGATAATGTAAGAAAACTCTGGGACAACTTCAAGCGAACCAACATCAGAATTATGGGGGTCCCAGAAGATGAGAGAGAGCAAGATATCGAAAACATACTGAAAGAAATAGTGACAGAAAACTTCCCCCACCTGGGGAAAGAATTAGACTTACAAGTCCAGGAAGCGCACAGAACTCCAAACAAAAGGAATCCAAAGAAGACCACACTAAGACAAATCATAATTAAAATTCCAAGAGCAAAAGACAAAGAGAGAATATTAAAAGCAGCAAGAGCAAAGCAGGTAATTACCTATAAAGGAGCACCTATACAATTGTCAGCTGATTTCTCAACAGAAACCATGCAGGCCAGACGGGAATGGCAAGAAATATTCAAGGTGATGAATAGTAAGAACCTACAGCCAAAGATAATCTACCCAGCAAAGCTATCACTCAGAATCAAAGCCCAGATAAAGAGCTTCACCAATAAAAAAAAAAGCTAAAGGAGTTCATCACCACCAAACCAGAATTATATGAATTGCTGAAGGGGGTTCTTTTGGAAGAGGAAGTAAATAAAGATAAAAACCATGAACAACAAATATGTAACTATCAACAAGTGAATCTAAAAACCAAAAAAAAATTTTTTTTAATCTGATGAACAATATTAACTGGTGAATATAATAGAATCAGAGGTATGGAAGGGGAGTGAACTGACAATTCTCGAGGAAAAGGGGAGATGGGAATGTGGGAAGAGACTGAACATAAACTGTGCACCTATGGATGAGGACAATGATGGGTGAGGAAAGGGCAGAGGGTGGGGTGGGAACCTGGTGGAGGGGAGCAACGGAGGGGGGGCGAAAAGAGGAACATCTGTAATAATATGAACAATAAAGATTTTTTAAAAAAATTAGGATTCACTGAAGGCTCGGATGATGGTCAGCATTTCTTACCAAGAAATATTTTTCATTAAGGTAGATCCATGGTTTTCTTAGGCATAACGTTATTGCACACTTCGTAGGCTACAGTGTAGTATAAATATAACTTTTAGATGCGCTGGGAAACCAAAATATTAGTGTGATTCATTTTATGGTGCTATTTGCTTTATCGCAGGGCCTGGAACCCAGCCCACAATATCACTAAGGTGTGGCAGGCCCTAAGCCCCAGGATCTCAGAATGGGACTGTCCATGGAGATAGGGCCTTGAAAGAGGTGACTAAGGTAACAAGAGGTCCTGGAGTTGGACCTAATCTTGTAGCTCTGGTGTCCTTAGAAGGAGAGAAAACCTAGGCACAGACCCATTGCAGAGGGAAGACCAGGTGGAGACTCAGGGAGAAGACAGCCGTCGGTAAACCATGAAGAGAGGCCTCAGGAGAAACCAACCCCGTGTTCAGACTTCCCGCTCCCCACTCCAGAGCTGTGAGAAAATACATGTCTGTGGTCTCAGCCACCCCGCCTGTGGGGCTCTGTCATGGCCGCCGAGCACTCTGAAACAGGTGACGTAGCCGGCACCTGGAGGAGACTCGGAAAGAATGAAAGAATCTTCAGAGGAATTTGGTCAGGTTTCCCACGTGGCACTCAATAGACCCGATAGTTTGTCCAGGATGTCTTTACCTCCTGTGAGTGTGGAGCTGTGCAGGGGACGCAGGTGCACGCTGATGGTGCTCACAGAGAGAGGACTGAGCTTCCCGTGGAAAATCAGCACCCATGAATCACACTGGAAGCAAGTGCATGTGTACCCACACAGTTCCACAGTGCTTGCTGCCCCTGAATGCCCCTCCCATCCCGTCCCAACAGGTGGGCCCTCACACCCACTCCCAGCCTCACCCCTCCTCTTGGGGAGCTGGTGCGCCAACATGACCAGCCATCAGACCAGGATGAGGTCCATCAGCAAAGACCAGGATTAGGTCCATCAAGGTCAACAATGCTAATGCAGGTCCTAAATGGAGGCCAGGAGAGGAGGCTGAGGGCAGGAGGGAGCCTGGACCTCATCTCAGAATCCAGAGGGACAGGATGGTAAGTGGGTGGTCTTTAAGCCTTTCCACATGGGTCTGACAGGCCATCACAGGTGAGAATCATTGCTTGAAGCAGTGATAGTATGCCCACACACACGCACACACATGCGCGCACACATCTCTCACTCCTTCCAAACTTCCCAGGCTCCCTCCTGCCCTCAGCCTCCTTTTAGGACCTGTGTTACCATTGTTGACCTTGACCGTCACAAGCACCGATCTGCTGTAAGCAGCTCAGCCCATCACTGCTGTGACTTGCCTCCTATCAGGAAAACACCACATTACATGGTAGATGGAGTCCCAGAGCAGAGCCCCACACCTTAACCCTTGACCCCAGCTATCGTTTCCGCAGGAACCTGACAGCGCCTCTCCATCCCTCAGCGCCGCCTTTTCTCCGCGGCGATGCAGGAATATTAAAACCCGCATCTGCCAGCCTAAGCAAAAATATACGCACTGAATGCATGGAGCTGGGAAATAAATTTTGAAGGGACTTCAAGAGAATTAGATCTACAGCTTCCTATATTAGATCTCAGGGAATGCTTCAGCCTCGCTGAATTAAAATACAGACGTGCGGTCCCATAATTTAGGAAAAAATCTATGATATCGGTAGATTATTGTCATCTCCGTGGACGCGCCATCCTGCCTGGAGGTGCAGAGCCAGCGCGGGCCATCTTTCAAAGCCTCTCTTCGGGATTATTTATAGGGACTGTGCAGGGAGGGCCCGGGGCTTTCCATCAGACGTAACAAATGCATCGTGTGTGTGCCACCTCGGGGGCACGGGGGCTATAAAACACCCAACTCCTGCTTCGTGGTTCCACCTGAGCTTTTCTGCCTCGTCATGTGCCACCATGACCCAACCTCTGAGCTTCCAGAGGAGAGAGAGAGAGAGAGAGAGAGAGAGAGAGAGAGAGAGAGAGAGAGAGAGATGCTCATTCTCCTGGCTGGGATCCTCCCTCCCTCTGCCTTCACTCCTCCCCCAATCACAGGCCAAGCATAGTGGGGGAGATGGGGTGGAAAGGAGGGGGGTTGGCCATGCACCCCCACCCGGGTCTCAGCCTCACCCTGGTGGCTGGGCTTAGTGGGCTCCAGCCTTTCATCCGCCCCATTCCCTGCAGTTTTGAATTTGAATCCTTCCTCCAAGTCTAGCCTCTGCCAACCTCTGGGTGTCACGTGACCCAGAGCCAGGAGGCCAGCCAGGTCCTCTCTGTGGATGTGAAAATGCAACATCATCCTACAGGCCTCTGGGTACGCAGAGACTCATTCCCCTGGTGCTGGTTTACACCAACCTTGCCTCTCACCTTCTGGACTTCAGCCTCCTGAGAGGGGCCAAGGTCACGCCCCCTCCAGCTTTCTGTCCCTCCCCCTCCCCCACACCCCCATCCCTTCTTCCTGTCCGTCCCCTCCCCCCTGTGCCTGCCACCGAGCTGGCTCCAACACTTTACCCAGTGAGCATGTATTTGAAGACAGTAAACTCCTCTTTCTATAAAATTAGATTCACTTTCGAAAGCCAACAAATAAGAACTTTATCTTTGGGAAATGAGAAAAGAGATGATATTTAAAAATCTCTATGCAGTCAGGTTTTAAGCCAACTTTTTAAAACATTAAAAAAAAAAAATGTTCTGGCAATGCGGACCTGTTTAAAACCTGGACCACTGTGCTTTGTTGCCTTTTTAAAGAAAAAATAGATTGATAGGAATGTTAGGCCGCGGCCTTCTGACGTTTCGGCAAATAATGTGGCACATCTGCCCCTTGGTCCCCACCCCACGCCCTCTGTGCGCTGGCCGTCGCCCTCCCCTGGCCACTCCGGAGAACAGTGTACATTTTATTCTTTTTAATGATGTTGAAAATGTGTTTTCTGTAAACTCTCTCCTATTCCTCCTGTGTCCTTCTCGCTTCCTAAAAAGAACCTGTGTTTACACATGTGACCTCCCAGCTCACCTGGACTTGGTGAAATCTCTCTCCTTGCTAAGAGCCACCCAGCCGGTGTTGCTCAGTGGTTCGAATCCTGATCAAGTGCACATGCCTGGGTTGCAGGCTCCATCCCCAGTAAAGGGCATGCAGGGGGCAGCCGATTTGTGATTCTCTCTCATCATTGATCTCTCCCTCTCTCTCTCTCTCTCTCTCTCTCTCTCTCTCTCTCTCTCTCTCTCTCTCTCCTCTCCCTTCCTCTTTTTGAAATCAATAAAAATATTTTTTTAAATGAAAAAGAAAGAAGCTCCGACCAATAAGAGAGGAAGGGAGAGGCAGACGTGGACAGGACAGCCCAGCGGCCACAGCTCCGTGGAGCTCCGTCCTGCCGCATCTTCCAGTGTCAAGTGCAGCAGCCCTACCTGAAGCTGCTGCTATTTTAAGGTTTAAATGACTTCCTGTTTGTGGATGAAAAGGTCATCTTGTATCCTGCCGTCCCTTTTAGCCCAATTAGGTGTCCGGGGCTGGGCTCGGGGAGGACTGCCTGGGGTGTTCACAGAGCCGGCCATTTGCAGCTCAGTGTCAGATGGAAAGGTCAGTGGGGATTGTGTTCAAAGAGCCCGTCTCTGACGCCTCAGCCTGGCCCCACGCTGAAGGCCACGCTGGGGCCTGCTGACCGGGCTCCCATCTAGCAGCCACCTCGACTCTCAGAATTGTGCTTGGAGTCTTCATTATTTTTCCCGGCCACACACCCCTGGCCAGCTCCTCCAATTCATTCTCCAATAACTGCTTACCGAACGGCAAATCGGTGACTCTGCAGAGCCAATCCACTGGTCTGGTGCTATAGGCTTGACTGTGTCTCTTCCCGCCGCCCCCCCCCCCCCCAGATTCATAAAGTGAAGCCCTAAACCCCACGGGGCTTGTATCTGGAGACAGAACCTTTAATGAGGTCACTGGGGGTCATAAGGGTGGGGCCCCACTCCAATAAAACTGGTGCCCTTATGAGAAGAGGGTGAGTCAGTGGCGAAGGGGGTGTGCACCGAGTAAAAACGTGTGGAAACGTAGGGAGAAGACAGCCTTCTACCAGCCGAGAAGAAACCAGCCCTGCTGGCTGCTTGATCTTGAAACACCAGCCTCCAGAACTGAGAGGAACATTTCTGTAGGGTAAGCCCCGCCCTCACCCACCCTGAGGGACTTTGTTATGGCAGCTCAAGCAGACTGGAAGGTTTGGGCGGGCCCATGGCTGAGGTTCTTTCTGTGCTGGTATAAGGCACTATAGTGACCCCTGAGCCCACACCTTATTGGGACGGAAGTATCCGCTCCTGCTGAATGCTGGGATAGACTCAGCTCTCAACCCCCCCTCCCCCCCCCCAAACCCAGAAGGCTGCTGGCAGCCAAAGGAAGCTAGCTACCTCGCCCAAAGTCCACCTACCCTTCAGGTGACACCCCCACCCCCAATTCATTCCTGCCCAGCCCCCTTTTCCCACTTTGAAAGAACCCTGCAGGTCATCCATGTTGACCCTGAGCTTCCTGTGGGACCAGGATGTTCTGCCTGATGACAGCCCAAAGTCCACCATGAAGGACGGTGATGGTTTTTCTTCTTGGGCAGATTGGCAAGGTGGGCACCACTGTTTCTGTTCTCTCGTGGTCCCCAATAGTCTCTTCCCTGTATGAGAGGTTCTGCTGGGCAAGCAAACGGGGCAGAGACATGTGGGAGGAGCAGGGGGCCTGCAGAAGTGGGTGGGCTGAACATAAACCACCACAATGTATCCCCAGGAGTACCCTCTGCCTCACCTCACTGTACAGCATTTCCATGGTGATGGGAGATCCGTGTACACCATCTCCACGTGGGTCGGATGGGAAGTGAATAGAATGCTGGAAACCGCACTAACCTCTTCCAGAAGGGAAGTGGAAACGATGGCCTAGATTGATCTGCAAAGCCTGCATGTCATTTTGGTAATTCCAAGACTGCAAAATATTAGCATAAAAAAGTGATTGGTTCCTTGCTAAATTCAATATGCATGCTTGCTCTAACTAATTCCAAAATCCTTATTACCAACATTGTAGAATTAAAGGGGGAAAGTCATTCAATTAAGTTCAGTGAGTTAAATGTGTTTAGAAAAAAATTAATTTCCCAATTAAGCAGCTGAGGGGTGCAGTGCTCCCCGGGAGCAGCCAGACTCCCGGCCTTGACAGTGAGCTGTTCTGACTAAGGCATAATTGTGGCGACAAAGCTCACAAAGGCAGAGGCAAGGCCATTTTCATCACATAATGAAATGAACCAGAAAAGCAGCTTTTGCAACCAGGGACATACATGTCAAAAAATATTTGGGCCGAAACCGGTATGGCTCAATCAATAGAGCAGCCTGTGGACTGAAAGGTCCCAGGTTCTATTCCGGTCAAGGACATGTATCTTGGTTGGGGGCACATCCCCAGTAGGGGGTGTGCAAGAGGCAGCTGATCGATGATTCTCTCTCATCGATGTTTCTAACTCTCTATCCTTCTCTCTTCCTCTCTGTAAAAAAAATCAATAAAATATATTTAAAAATATTTGAGGTGCCAACTTTCTATTGAGTGGCCTATTTTGGTCTGAACGGACCACATTCTAATGGGCAGAATGTCATCTATGACAATTACCCTGCACAAACATTAAAGTGCGGACACACTCACAGCCCACTCTCCCATAAGCACACCTCTTCGCAATAACAGTAATGCAATGAGTAAGACCCGTGGGAGCGTGGAATCCTGGGGGTGCTGTGCATCCTTGGATCTCTAGGACCCACTGGAAAATACCGGTGACCACCTGAGGCCCTTGAACTGTTGGAAGAGCAGCCAGCGGCATCGGGCCCGTAGAGCTGTGTTTCTAGAAGAGAATTTGTTTCCCTGTATTTTCCACCTTAACAGCCCCCACAGTTCTTGGTTCGTGGCCTTGCATCACCACAGCCTTGGCTTTTGCTGTCACGTCTTCTCTGACCCTCTCCTCCCTCTTCTCTCCTTTAAGGACCCTCATGATGACATTGGGCCCATTAGGTGGATAATCCAGCAAAACCGTCCCACACCAAAATTGTTCACTGGATCCAACTTGCAAAGCCCTTTTAGGTCACAGGAAACAGGTTCACACGGAACCACATGTCACAGAAATTGGGATGTCAACATATTTGCAGAAGTCAAAATTCTGCGGACCGCACTGCCCACATTTCACAGCTCAGAAATGAAAGAGCTCCTAATTGTAAATCCCCAATCTCTCTCTCTCTCACTCTGTCTCTCTCTCTCACTCTCTCTCTCTCTCTTTCTCTCTCTCTTTCTCTCTCTCTCTCTCTCTCTCTCTCTCTTTCTCTCTCACACACACAGACACACATAGACACACACACACACACACACACACACACACATTCTGCCATCATGAGGCTTTGAACCATGAAAAATCCCAACTCTACTTAACATGCTCCTTTCTCCACCTCTCCCCCCAAGGTGTAACATGAATGGCGTGGATTCAGACATGAATAATCCAGACTGAAATGTGGGGTACAGCCGGGGGCTTTTCGGGGGCTTAGTTTCAGCTCCAAAATCACTAGAAGTCGCCTAGAATGTCAAAGGTTCGGCTGGAAATTCAGCTCCCTCAAAAAAGCTGCGGGAAACTCCTGTACCAAAGAGTTCCCCTGAGTGCCAGGCGTGCTGAGAATCTGATTCTCACGGCAGCAGGCACAGTTGCGTTTTTCAGGTAAATAGGATGTATTATTTGTTCACAGCGATGGGACCCAGTCCTATAATTACAAAAATAAAAGGGGACTAGTGCGGATGTCTGCCGCTGTCACCATCCCTTTCAACGTGTGAGGATGGAATTATTCACATCTGATTCTATGAGTCGATATTATAAGTATTATTTCCAAGGAGTTCGGTGACTTTTTTCTATGAAGATAAGACTTTGAAGATAATTGAGCTGGAACGGTTAAGCTGTGATGATGCGAATACAAGGAAAATAGATGCTCTTATTGCCCGTGAAGAATCCGTGAGGTGAAAAGCATTCATAGCTAATGGGTATTTGATGCAGAAAGTACCCGCATTCCTCCTTAGAAATGCAGTTTGGTAATAATACATTTCCATTTTATTAAAATTAGCTGCACACACAAAAAAATAGATGATTATTGGGTACATCTCCAGACAAACTACAAAACCAGTTTCAAAGGAGGATTTCAAAGGAAAGAATGTTATTAAGTCGTGAAACCAGGAAAGTTTTCTTTGGAAATCATTTTAATTAATAACAGTTTCTGGTTTCACAGGTGATTTGCCTTTTGAATTATGGAAACTTGAACAATGACAGCTCGGTGTGTCTACTCTAAAAATGCTAGCCTCCTGTGGGGTCACATCCAGATGAGCGCCGTCACTCGTGCGTGAACTTGACTTTCTTTTGGAAAGAGGGGGTCAACCGTGGCTTGTCTTCCACACCCGCCAGCGGGGGAGCCAGAGCAGCAGAGCTCCTGCTTGGGCTCATTTGGGTTTCTCAGAACCATAACCGTTTCCTACTGACTTAAGCCAAATAGAAGGACTGGCTGGAAGGAGCAGGCTGCCTCCTGGCACCAGGGACTCAGATCAAGTGATCACCAAGGGAGGCTGGACTTGGGACCTGGCAGTCCCCAGGGACCAGGAACCACTGGTGATTGCTTTCCACTTCCTTTCTTCACAAACTGGCCTTGTCGGCCACTCAGGGTGGAGAAGATGGAAGATGGCCACCCACCAGCCCAAGTTCATGGCTGTGCTTCCTACTACATGGGGTCTATGAGTGCACATGGTCAGGATTCCCAGGAATTAGCCCAGCCCATGGAGGGGCTGACTATGCCTGGGGGATATGGTCACATGACAGGTGTGTGACATAGTCAAATGACAGACATGGCTCCGGAAAGGCCAGCGTGTCCTCAAAGAGGGGACTGGTCAGCCAGCCTGTCAGTTTCTTTTTCTTTTCTTTTTTTAATATATTTTAAGACTTGTTACAGAGAGGAAGGAAGAGGGATAGAGAGTTAGAAGCATCGATGGGAGAGAAACATTGATCAGCTGCCTCCTGCACACTCCTACTGGGAATGTGCCCACAACCAAGGTACATGCCCTTGATCGGAATCGAACCTGGGACCCTTCAGTCCACAGGCCGACGCTCTATTCACTGAGCCAAACTGGTTAGGGCA
Organism: Pipistrellus hanaki; assembly: GCF_964339955.1. Taxonomy (NCBI): domain Eukaryota; kingdom Metazoa; phylum Chordata; class Mammalia; order Chiroptera; family Vespertilionidae; genus Pipistrellus; species Pipistrellus hanaki. The sequence goes on along the minus strand of NC_140504.1, from coordinate 4,368,842 downwards.
GCCTGTCAGTTCATGACAGAAAGAACCTCCCACCGGGGCAGACTCAGATTCTATCATCCAAAACCCTGGGATTCATTTGAGCAGGTGTTACTGAAGTGAAGGAATTGACATTTGGGGCAGAAGGGCGGCCCATTGGTCAGGACAGCCCATATGCTGCAGGTCCTTAGGGAGCCCTGGTCCACCCAGCCGGCCACTGTGCCTGCAATGCCTCCTCGGAATATCTGCAGCTTCCCAGGCTCCAAACCAACATCGGAAGGCTCTGCACGGTGCCTGGCACGGAAGGAAATACAACCCCAATCCTACGAGGGTGCAAATCGAACTCTGGGTTGTGCAAAATACAGCTTTTAAAAGTTCCAGGTGGGAACACTGTCTCCCTCCTCCAGCCTTGGACAGACTATAGCCCATGCCATGAGCTGAGGACCAAGCCATGTGGGGAGCAAACAGCCTGTGGGGAGATTTTAGTTCCGCACCGTCTGTGACAGCTCGTGACAACCGAAAGGGCAAAGAGAAAGTATGGTCCCCTCGGCATCTTAGAGAGGATGGGCATCTGTCCCTAGGTGTGGAAGGTTCTGGAAAAAGCCCATACCTGCAATCACAGTGGGCAACCCGTGCGCTGGGGCTGGGGCTGAAGGGGCTCTGGACTTGGAAATGGTTTTCATTTTTGCTTCAGCCTCACCTTTGGTGAAACTTTGCATAAAAATAACTTTTATTTCAATCTCCCCAGTCCCTAACGTGTCCCTTGTGTTCAGATAGTGCCCTCGGACCTTTGCTGGCCGGAGGTCAGGAAGCAGAGAGTGTTGTGCGTGTGTATAGAGCGCTGGGATTCTGCTCGGCACTTTTCCTGGCAGTTACCTTTTAATTAAAAGATTTTTTAAAAGATGTTAATTATTAGTTAACAAATGTCAATCTATTCCGACAAGAAAATTAACGTGTTCTTCAAAGGCCTCCATACTTCTCACAGCTCAGGAAAGGGGTAGAATAAAGTGTACCTCGGCCCACACTTCCCTTCTGTCGTGGTGGAATGTGGGTTCAAGAGCCACGCCCACCCTGGTGCCAGGCCCGAGCTGCCAGGCCGCCTCAGCGAGAACCCTCGGAGGATGGGCGCCCAGCGCCCACGGAAAGGGAGCTGTCGGTGTGCTGGAGACAAGATGGATTTCTTCACGCACAAGAGGCTCAAAGAAGATTCTTCCCAGCCCGGCCGGCGTGGCTCAGTGGTTGAGCATCAACCCAGGAACCAGGAGGTCACAGTTCAATTCCCGGTCAGGGCACATGCCCTGGTTGTGGGCTCCATCCCCAGTGTGGGGCGTGCAGGAGGCAGCTGATCAATGATTTTCTCTCGTCATTGATGTTTCTATCTCTCTCCCTCTCCCCTCCTCTCTGAAATGAATAAAATATATATATATATATATATATATATATATATATATATATATATATATATATATATATGGCAGAGCATTCTCCCCAGGTGGGAAAACAGGGTTCTCATCTCTCATGAACCAATGGTGATCACACAGGCAGCGCCTCCGAGCCAAAAGCAATGCCTTCCGACGGCTCTTGTTGGGTGATTTATAGCTGTGACCCCCAAGACCTCCTTCTGAGATGGCCCCTTTCTTACAGAACGGGCATTTCCTTTCCCTCCTTTCTTCCTCAGGAAGAAACATCGAACTGGTATCTCTTACGTGATCAGAGCATGTCAGTGAGCCGCTGAGAATGGAAAGTTCAAAGGTGATCAGCCTCTCAGATGGAATCCTGCTCCCAGGTGGCCCTGCCTGACCTCTGGTTAATGAATAAATTAAATCGTGGGTCCAATCTAGCAAAAGAAAAGTTTGTTTTCACTTGCAAGACCCCAATTTAGGTTGTGTTTTACCTCCTTCCTAGGACCACGAGCACATTTTGAGGTCACAGCACTGAGAAAGGGGAGAGGGGAAGCTTTGCAGAGATGAGACCGGAGATTGTGCCAACCCACTGTGGCCACAAGGCCTCTGGCCTCGAGATGAGGGGAAACACGTCCCCAACTGGCCTCGCCTCTGCAGGAGGATCGGAGATGCAAAATGGAAACAAAATGGAAAAGCGATGAGTGGTATGTAGGATACAGGGTGACACTGCGGTCTTACCCCCATCATATGCCCTAATACCTTACAACTGTGTGGCCAGGACACCACGGCCCCTGGCCCCATCACTGGGGAAGCCTTGGAGCGGTGTCCCGCTCCCTGCGGGCGGAGGGAGCCCCATTCACAGCCAGAGAGGTGGCACCTGCACCGGAAGCTGGTCCTGGGAAGAAGCCAGAGCTCCTGGCACAGTGAAGCCAAGGTTCATGGTTTGGCAAAAGGCAATGACGAGGTGATGTAACAGGAGCGACACCCCTTTCGTGGAGCAAAACCAACCACATTGTCTCCCAGAAACAATGGCACTCACCTTGGCCAGTGTCCCTGCTTTGCAGGTGAGCTAGGAAGGCTGGCGGTGAGACTGAAGCAGAGGCGGGTGTCTGCTTTGCGCACCCCAGGAACAGTGCTGAGCCTGCCACCTGCCAGCCAGGAGGTGCTCCGGATTCCAGACTCAAAAAGGAACCACAGTGGAGAAAACCTGTCCTCCTAGGGGGCGGAGATGGGTCCCCTGAAATCCACCTGATCCTTCAGCGAAGAAACCACATGCCTCTCCCCCCACACCCCCGTCCTGGGGGGTGCAGAGAAACAAACCATGAAGTCCTCGTGAGAAAGACTGCAAGAACCCCAACACTTGCTGGGAGCAGATGCAAAGATTCAGAGCCCTCCTCGCTGCCTCCAGGCCCCGTGATGAGCTATATGCCTCCCAAACCAGATGAAAACAAGTGCAGTACACAGCGTTCCTGAAGCTTGAGTAAATATACGATCCTGAAAAACGTGACTGCTCTAACTTAAAGTGCCTTTCCTTTTTATTGTTCATGCCCTATATCCTTAAATCCTACCTTCATCCACACTCGGTGCATCATCCCTGCTCCATTACAAAGACCTTATTGTTACATTACTCCAACGTGGGCAACTCCCTCACACAAACCACACAAAAACATGCAAACAGAAACATCTTGTGGAGATGAAGGGCAGGCTTTCAAGGTCAGCAGGCCCGCTTTCCTAAGTGTGGGGCATGGACTCTGGAAGGGCTCAAAGATTTTCATGACCGACAAAAATGGAAATTCTGACCCATTTTATTGCCCCGGAAAGAATGGAGGAGAGGCTCACTCGTCATTCAATGTATAGATATTAATACTCAGCACCCAGGCGAATAATATGTAATGAATATGTACAGCGTGAAAAGCCATGAAGGAGGTAGGTGATGGGACCTCCCCCTGGAAAAGCCAGTATCTCATTAGTAGAATTAATAGAACCCTCACAAGCAACTGGAGGACAAGATGAAAATCGCCAAACAAGAGCTGTAGACAGTTACGCTGCTGTGTGGACCTTTTTCCTGTGCAACTTTAAACAACCTTGAACCTAGAAACAAAAAGGATCAAAGATTACATCAAACACCTATGCACCCTTGGCTCCAATTCACCAATTGATAACATTTCCCCTCAAAAAACCTCCAAACTGAAACCGATTTGGCTCAGTGGATAGAGCGCCGGTCTGAGGACTGAAAGGGCCCAGGTTCAATTCCGGTCAAGGGCATGTACATTGGTTGAGGGCACATTCCCGGTAGGGGTGTGCAGGAGGCAGCTGATCGATGTCTCTCTCTCTCTCTCTCTCTCTCTCTCTCTCTCTCTCATCGATGTTTCTAGCTCTCTATCCTTCTCCCTTCCTCTCTGTAAAAAGTCAATAAAATATATATTTTTAAAAAAAAAACACTTTCTTTCAGAACAAAAGATAGATGAGGTCTCTCTCTCTCTCTCTCACTCTCTCTCTCTCCCTCTCTCTCATCTGTCTCTGTCATTTAAAAGTAATTTGAAGTCATTATAACATTTCATCCCCAAATGTTTAGCCACAAAGATTTCTTCTAAGAAAAAGGATATTTCCTACATCACTTGAATATTGTGATGACCCCTATAAAAATTAACATTGATAAATACTCTTATCAAGTACACAGTGCATAGCCAAATGTCCCAGTCAGCAAGACCATACCAATGGTCCTGCAAGGTAATCCTCATTATGCCTCTGTAGTCTCTTTTTGCCTAGAACAAAACCCTTGCCCGTGTTTTTGGTTTTGTGTTTGTTTTCATTTGTAACGTTTTTAGAGTCCAGCCCGTTGCTGTGGAGACTGGCCTACAGTTTGAATGTGCCTCGTTGTTAGATTCAGGTTAAGCCCTGGGCCCTGGGCCCGAACGCTAAATATTTGATGCTCTTCCCTTGCGTCAGAGCAGGAGCCCATGAAGTCAGCCTCTCCCGTGACCCTGATGACCGAGCTGGGCTGGGATGGAAGTTTCCTTTGTAATTAATAATAACCAGGGGAGGGCTACTCTGCGGCCCTGTGACTACCCAGCTCCCCAACAAATTTCCACCTCAGGCCCTCACCGGGCGCAGTCACAGTGATAACTGCAAAATAATGGTTTTGTAGCTCCATCGTTTTCCATCTCATACTGGCTCCTCCTTTGTTCTGTTTTGCATCTACTGTGTGGGTTTGAAGGAGGGGGGATCTATAGTTGGAGTGATAAAGGAAACTTCAGGAAGGAGAAGGCATTGGAGATGTGGAAGGAAATTGGAAAGGCTCCGTTGGGTGCCTTGTATCAGAAAACAGATATGCAAATCCAGACAGGGTGTCCTGGCTGGGCCCGGTGATGGTGACACTGCTTTCTCAGTCTTCTGCTGAGACACACATGTGAGGAGTCACTTGGGGAGAGGTGGGGCTAGAACTGTATCTACTGCTGGGGCGCCAGGTGGCTGGGGCCACAAGAGAAGGTTAGGTTCTGGCCTTGAACCCCTTGGTTTATCTGGGCCAAGTACCCTCACAACTGCAGGGCACTTGTGCTTAGTACGTCATCCCAAAGCGTCAATGTTGAGTGTTTGGGGGAAATAGACATTTTAATATGAAAACAAGTAGGACTATGATAAGAATGCAAATCATAAGTAAAAATGTGAAACTGGAATATGAGATTCATACAAACATTTTGTGCTTTGGGTAAGATGATGCAGGTCTCTCCACAGAAGCCCAGGGACACTCATCTCCCCTCCCTACTGCCAAAACAATCCTGAGTGGAACATTCGAGAAACACTGTCCAAAACCAGTGAAGCAACAAGTGGCCACAAATGTCAGGCCCAGAGAGAGGAAGTGGATACTGGGCAGACTGGATTGTACAAAAGCGAGCTCAAAATTGACTAAATATTGACCACTTTGAAATCAGTGTGTGGTCGCATGAAGGGAGAATTACTAACAATTTATCTCTAGCATTTTGTTCCTTATAATCAACACCCTTCTTGGTAGAAAGACCTGTAGCATGGCTCTTTGTCTTGCCCGGAGACAACCAGAATACTTCAGGGATTGTGTTACTAAAGAGAAATCAGGTTTGAACGCGTTTAGGATTTCATTTTAGGGTTCTTATTTTAGGGTTCAAGTTCTATATTTTGCAGAGAGAGAGACTTTTTTAAAAACCCAATCGAATAGAAGAAGCATTCCAAAGTCTTATCAGGATTTGGAATCCGGCCCATCATTTTATAAAACAGAGAAAAGAAACCAATGCTTTAAATAGGACAAAATGAAGTCATTCTTTTTATGGAATTTTTGAACCTCCAAACTCAGAGGGCTCAGATTTAGTTAAGCTACCAAAAAGTGAAAACTAATAAAGCCTGGAGATGAAGATTTTTAAGAAGTAGAAAATATGCTAATTCTGATCATTACAAAGTAGGAAACCTCTTTGGGTCCACCTGTCCATTTTAATTCTGGGTTCTCTTAAATATTTAGTCTATTGCCTCTTTGGAACCAGTCTCAGCCAGCAGCTGAAATGTTAATGATGTTAGAAAGCACTCCAGTCACCACTGTTTCTGCCTGTGGAGTGTTAGGTGACAGACCGCATCCTCACGAGGGAGAGCCGTTCACTCCAAGAACCCGGAGCCTCGAACACCCAGAGCAGCTGATCCCCAAGCTCCTTGGTCCTTCCCACTGGGGACGTGTGTCAGGATGTGAGCAAGGTGACCAAGTGGGCGTAAAACTCCACCCCACCTCACAACCAGCCAGTCCTAAACCCAATCTCAACTGAGTCCTTCTCGTTCTTTTTCTCCTAGTGTTTACCAGTTGATAGGTGTGTGTTATTTGTCTGAGGTATGCCTCCTCAACTAGACTGTCAGTGGGATCATGCTCCTCATCTGCCCCTAAGTACCCAACACAAGCATGTGCTGAATGAATGAGCATGCGAATGGCTCCCAAGTGGTAACCCTGTTGAGACTTCCTCTGGCCTGGCATTGGTGACTTGGTAATTGGTCTACTGTCCAGCTGGACTTTTATGTAACCAAGTGGGTCAGCTTGAGACTCTGGCTTCCTGTAAATCCAGTCATTCACCAGCTAATGTTCTCTGAGCCCCATCAGGCTCCAAGAGCTGTGGCTGAAGCTGGGGAGACAAAGACAAACGGGACCCAAACAAATGTGAACACATCAACCAAATCAAAGCCTGTGACAACCATTTCTTCTTGGGGCAAGTACATTGCTGGTTTCATTATTATGCTTTCATTATTAAAACACACCATGGGAAAAAGGGAGAAATTGTCAACTTAAGAAGAAAAGCAGAAAAGAGACCCCTAAATTTCTTGTACACAGGGACCCTCAACAATAAAATGACAAAATACTTTAATTTCCAACAACAGCACCTATGACTGGTAGCTGTGGGTTGAGAAGCCACTACTGGGCTAAGTGGAGAAAAGCCACCATCACTTAGTGAGTTGGCCATGGGTGCCATATGCTATTTTTTTTTTCAGTCCAGCCCTACAATACAGTCATCACTTCAGGGCTGGCATGAAGAAGGTTGGAAGAGCATGTTCTGACCCTGCCTTCGCACAATATTGAGCAATTTAATTAAAGTGATTAGCTCCTATTCCAGGTGTCCGCTTGGTGAGTCCATGCGGCACTTCCAGTACCATTTTGTAGAGTCTATGGGAGGCAATGACTCTGGGATGGAGACATTGCAAGTGGCCTTTGCTCTGGTTCTAATTTATGATTATCTGGTAGAGTAACACTTCTCTACATTTTCCAACACATGCCACAGAGCCCAAGGCATTCCTGATTTAAGTTATGCCAAAAAGGTTTCCTAAGTCAGCTCCCCTGCCATGGCATACAGCCCTTCCATGTTCCTTTACATTCATTCATTTATTTATCTGCAAGTTCTGTAAAGACAGGGACAATATCTAATTCATTTTTGCTTCGTTAACCCCAGAATAGTGCCTTCTACACAACAAATTCTTAATAAATGTTAATTCAATAAATGAACTGAAAATCTTACACCAAAAAGATGGAAATGTTGGCTCAGCAATAGCAATATCTGGATATTTGAAAAATGGCCAACACCTGGTATTTCTGAGTAGGAGAAAAACTGAGGCAAGACATCTTTGAGTTGGGAAGAAAAAAATATTTCTGTTTGATGTTATGCAAAAAGGTAGTTATATAACCACTATAATATAATATTGTATATAACAATATAATCAAAAATAATACAAAATTCTGTGATGTTTAAATATATAAAGAGTAATAATGGGGAAGTCAAAAACAACAAAGAACCCAATTTAAAAATGAGCAAAGAACATGGCTAGATATTTCTCCAAAGAAGATGTCCAAATGGCCAATAAGCACATGAACAAATGACCAATCATTGGGGATACGCAAATCAAAATCACAATGAGATAGCATTGCACCCTCATTATGGCTATTATTTAAAAAAAAAAAAAAAAAAAAAAAAAACAGAAAGTAACAAGAAATACAGTGTTGCTGATGAGGCAGAAGAATTGGAGCCCTTGTGCACTGGTGGTGCAGATTTAAAAATGTGCAGCTTCCGTGGAAACAGAATGGGGCCCCTCAAAATATTAAACATAGAATTACCACATAACCCAGCAATTCCACTTCTGAGAATATACTCAGGAACTAAAGCAGGGACTCGACACCTATTTGTACACCCATGTTCACAAGAACCAGAGGGTTCAAACAACACAAATGGCCATTCATGAATGAATGGATAAAAACATGGTGTATACATACATATCTTTCAGCCTTCATAAAGGAAGGAAAGTCTGACCCGTGTTCCAACATAACAACCTAGAAGACACCCCACTAAGTGAAGTGCGCCAGACACAAAAAGACAATATTATGCATGAGTCCACGCCTATGAGTTACTGCGAGTGGCCAGATTCGTGGAGACAGAAAGCAGGGTGGTGGCTGCCAGGAGCTGGAGAGGGGGAGGCAGAGAGTTAGTTTAATGGGGACAGAGTTTCCCTTTGGGAAGATGAAAATGTTCTGGAGACGGATGGTGGTGATGGTTGCATAACGATGTAAAGGTACTTCATGCCACTTGGAAATTACGAGGATGCTACGTTTTATGCTGCGTGTATATTGCCACGATAAAATAAAGATATGGTTAAGAAGAAAAACCGCATGCCCTTAGGATGATGCTATTTCGCCGCTGAGGAAGTGTCCTTCATGTTTCACCACAAGCACGTGACATAGCCCATGTTGCACGCTGTCTGCGGCAGTCCTGTTTATAACTGAAATTGTGGACGCCGTGAGAGCACCAGCGAAACAGATGATCGTTCCGAGAGTGGGATGGAAAATTCTGCAGCCATAAAAGTGAGTCAAGCTAGCCTCTGTGTACTCACATGGGAATTTTCCCAAGATGAATAATTGAGTGAAAAAGCAAGGTGCCAAGCAGAGTGCACTGTGTGTTCCGGTTTGCTGCAAACCTGGAGGAGCCTGTCCTTGAATTGCATGTATGTGCACAATCTTCTCCTGGGAGAACACGGGAAATCGACGGCATTGTTGCCTGTGAAGGTGAGGTGAGGCATGCAGGAAGGGATGAGAGAGGGGGTGTCTTCTGACACACCCCTTGTTTTGTTTTTGAGTTGAGAACCATGTGAATGCACTGTCTGTTCATAAAGATGGCTGGATCCCACTTTTTAAGATATAAAGAAGCTGTTCCAACAAAAAAACAAAAAGTGATTGTAGGGAGTTTCACTTCTATTGAGCATTGTACTCCTATTGATACGCCGTGTTCATTTCCTGGGGCCGCCATAACTAATTACCACCACTAACCAGTTTGTAAAAATCAGAGATGGGTACCGCTGAAACTCTGTCCAGCGGGCCATGCTCCCTCTGTGGGTTCTCACGGGGTGTCTTCCTTTTCTCTCCCAGCTCCTGCTGGTCCTGGCCGCCCTCAGGCCCCTTGGCTTGTGGCCGCATCCCTCCAGTCTCTGCCTCTTTCCCCACGGGGTCTGCTCCCTGCGTGGAGAGCCGCAGGAGGGGAGATTGGAGGATCCTTTCTCTTTAAGGATCATGAGAAGCCATTGGATGGCCTTAGAAAAGGAATAAATATCCTCCGGTTTATATCGGTAGAGAGTCCTTGCTCTTTGGGCTAGAGCTAGAATGGAAGCGAGAAGACCAGTGAAAAGGGTCTCCCTCCAGCTGAGAGGGGAGGGCTTGTGCCAAGATGAGAGCTGTGGGGCGAGCCACGTGGCTGGGCGTGGGAAGTGTCCTGTGGACGCAGACCAGGCAGGACTTCTGAATGCATGTCGAGGTGGTAATGACGGAGAGACACAAATCAAAGATCTCTTTTTCCCCTCATTTTATATTGGGGCACTTTATCTGTTGGGGACTCTTTGCTTTGAGAAGCCTCGTGGACCTTTAAGCGAGATGTCAAGAGGGCCGTTGTATCCAGGGAGTTGGAGCTCCTGGAAAAACTCAGGCATGATGATAAATTTGCAAGTCATCCTCATCCCGAGGCTATTTAAAGACATGGGAGCAGAACAGAGCACCCCAGGAGAAAATGTAAACAGAAGGAGAGAAGGCCCAGCACCGTGTGTTCTTCAGCATGTGATCTGGTAAAAACAAGTAACGGAGAAGGCCGTTTGAGGAAGGAGGGAAATCGAGAGAATGAAGCAACATGGAAGTCAAAGGGGAAAAAAAGTGTTTCTGAAGAAGGAAGTGGTCTACTCTACTCGGTCCACGCTGCCTAGTGGACCAATGAGAGAGCCCGTGTGTCGCTCTCGAACCTTGGCGAAGTGGCTGGCGGTCATCAGTATCCTTGGCACCAGCCACTTCCCTGCTGTGTCCTGAACTAAAAAGAGAACAGGGGAGGGGGGCTGTGCATACAAAGGGCGGCTCTTAGCAGGAGCCTGGCAAGTAGGAAGCTCTGGTACATGCTATGACGCAGCATTATCATCACAAGGCATGGCTCGTGTGTGGCTCCATATGACACCTACGCTGTAGATTGCTACAAGTAGAAATTCCAAAGCCAACGTGCACTCCATCAGCAAGAGGGGCCAGCAGGGGATCATGACCAGGACAGATTAACCATTTTTTTAAATAAATAAATAAATGTACATTTCTATTTTAAGTCAAATTAAAAGATGTTTGGCAAAAACGACAAGAAAACTCGTGGTGTAGACACAGGAGGGGAGACTTGAGTCCTGCCGTGCCCGCTGGGTCCTGGAGTGAGTGGGAGGCAGGGGGACGGTCAGAGGGAGGGTTTTCCTGGGTGCGTAGACTGAAGGACACTCTGGCTGGAATATCTTTCCCAGATGAAGGAGTTGTTCTGTGAATGGTAGCTTCCCTTCTTTTCAAAGGAAGGAGCTCTTTTTTTAATTTTTAAATCTTTATTATTTCAAGTATTACATATGTCCCCCTTCTTCCCCCATTGACCTCCTCTAGTCCACTTCGCATGCGTACAAGATCTTTGCTGACCCACCCTCCTAAGTAGCTTTTAATCATCACATGCCCTGATGTCCCAGCAGTTCAGCGATGTCATCAGAAATGAGAGATGCTAGCTCTTAATTGGAAGGTCGTGCTTGGTGAGCCAACCTGCGGGCTGTGACAGCGTGCCACCAGCCCATTCTGTAAGTGGGGGGAGGAACACCTTCTTCAGCCATCATGAAATCCAAAAGCTCTGCGGGCTCAGCAGAAAACCAAGAGAGCAAGCGAGATGCCATGACCTCCTCTGAGCCCTGTGGTGGAGGCTGACCGTCCCCACCAGATGCTCCCCCTTGAACTCCAGTTCCGCTGCACTGGGATGTGTTCCAGGTGTCAGCCCAATCCAGCATCACCGCCTCCCATGGCCCAGAGACCCTTCACCCCGGCAACCCACTGATGCGTGTATCTGTCTGATAAAGAATTCATCGCGTAGAAAACTGAGAACATCTCTCTCCATTCCCCTCTCCAAGCACCTGAGGTGTGGAAGAGATGGGTTCGATGAGTCGTAGACTTAGATACTCTCACCACATTCTGCCCTTTCGTCACTCATTCAACAAAATGACAGTGAACCACTGTCATATACCAGCCAGCATCCACCAAACAGCAACGCGCAAGACAAGCTTTAGGGTCCTTGTGAAGTGGCAAAGGAATGTGTCTATAGTGTTCATTTCACATACTAATAAATGCAGTCAAGAATAACACAGCAGCCAAAACCGGTTTGGCTCAGTGGAATAGTGTTGGTCTGCGGACTGAAAGGTCCCAGGTTCGATTCTGGTCAAGGGCATGTACTTTGGTTGCAGGCACATCCCCAATAGGGGGTGTGCAAGAGGCGGCTAGTCGATGTTTCTCTCTCATCGATGTTTCTAGCTCTCTATCCCTCTCCCTTCCTCTCTGTGAAAAATCAATAAAATATATTTAAAAAAGAATAACACAGCAGTGAAGGAACAGAGGTGCCACGAGTGGGAAATGGAACGATTACAAATACAAAATTCAGCCATCAGGGAGGCCCTGCCCCTGGAGGTGCCCTGTTCACACTGTGAACGAAATGACCGAGTAACTCTCTGGGGAAAGAGCCAGGATTCCAGGGAAAGGGTACAGCAAGGAGACAAGCTCCAAGGCTGAGATGAGCCTGGCACGTTCTAGAAATTGCAAGAAGACCATTGTGGTTGGAGCAACATGAGAGAGGAGCAGGGGAGAATTCATAGTTACATGCACGTCATGCAGAGACTGTGGGCCATAATGAAAGAACTGGATTATTTTTTAATGGGTTGAGAAGCTTTTAGAGGCTTCAGAACAGGAGAATGGCATGATCTGATTGTTGTTATAAAACGTCACTTGGGTTATTTTTTTTGCACAGAAGCAATTGCTGGTCAGAGAGAATGGCGCCTTTGACAGGTGCTAGCCATGGAGGGCATATCCATTTCCATTGCTGCTGTGAGACATTAGCACAAACTGAGTGCCTTAAAACAACAGTCATTGATGCCGGAACCGGTTTGGTTCAGTGGATCGAGCGTCAGCCTGTGAACTGAAGAGTCCCAGGTTCGATTCCAGTCAAGGGCATGTATCTTGGTTGCAGGTGCATCCCCAGTGGGGGGTGTGCAAGAGGCAGCTAATTGATGTTTCTCTATCATCGATGTTTCTAACTCTCTATCCCTCTCTTCTCTCTGTGAAAAATCAATAAAATATATATATTTTTTTAAAAGTCATTGGTTACTTTCCAGTCTGCAGGTCAGAAACCCAGAACCATCTGGTGATGTCAAAACGAAGCTGTGGGCAGGGTTGCTGGTCTCTCTGGAGACCCTTGGGAAGAACACACACACACCCAAACACACATGCGTGCACACATACACACCAAATGCACATACATGCATACACACACACACACACACATACACACACACACGCCCCCTGCAACTGTGAGGATGCAGAAGCACAGGCGAATTCTCCCACCGCCACAGTCCCAGCCTTCAGCTTGCCTACATTTCACCGAATCCAGTCTAATTTGCACTTTTTGAGGAAAAAAATGAAAGCTAAATCAGCTGTAATTTTCTAAATTACTTTTTGATTTAGGTGATGATTTGCTATTATTTGAACTGCCTCAGACTTTATTAGCCATGAAATTAAAGCATCGTATTACCAGTTGTTCCAAAGTGTTACCCTGAGAAATATCACACATTCTTCAGGTTTCTGAAAAGAAATGTGATCAGTTCATTCCCAACTCTACTTGCCCCCACAGGTTTACTGGAATCTTCTAGATGATCTGCTTGATTCACCTGGTACGATCATAGGCTGGGCAGCAGCGTCTCAGCCCGAAGCCAGGGCTGGGCAATCATTCCCACCAGCCTCCCACCAGCTGCGGGCTCAGAACCCCCTGCCCGTTTAGAAATAACCACACCCAACAAAAGGGGAAGGCAAGTGCGGGGTGGCTGGCAGCTCAGGACCCACCCGCCCCTCCATCTCTGCATTTGTCCAGGTGGGACTGAGGTGGGAGTTGGAGCTTCAGGAGTTTGGTCAGTCCCACCCTCACCCCCTCACCCCTGAGGCCATAGCCCTGGCATGATTCAGAGTCTGTGCTGGGTGAGAATTAAATATTTACCGCCTGAAGAGAAGCAAGCTCCCTCTGGGGCTGCCTCAGCCCAACAGCTGGGCCATCTCAGATGAGCAGGCGGGGGGAGGTGTGCATGTACATGTGTGTGTGTGTGTGTGTGTGCGTGCGTACGTGTACATGTGCGTGTGTGTGTGTGAACATCTCGACAAAGGTAAGTGCCAGAAGGGGTTTTAGGGGCACACCATCCAATCCCTTTGTTCTACTCATGTGTCATCTGAGTCGGGACCGGCTCAGATTCAATGCAGCCAAAGGCCTCTCCTCCAGCTAGCGTCCCAGGGCGACGGATCCATCCCTAAGGAGAGAAAAAGTGGAACGCTGTTAGGCAAACCGTCTCTTCGGGCCTGTACAACCGTCTTCATCCCTCGATTTCTGCTTCCTAAACTTTGCCAGCTCCTCCTGGCAGGGCATCTCCTGCCTGCCCCACCCTCCGCATCCATGCTCCTCCCTCCTCCATCCATGCTCCGCCCTCCTCCATCCATGCCCCTCCCTCCGCATTCATGCCCCTCCCTCCGCATCCATGCTCCTCCCTCCCTCCATCCATGGGCAACCTGGCCGCTGGCTGTGGGTGGGCATGGTGATGGGAGGCATGAGGAGGGGGTGGGGGCTGGGCTGGGAAGCCAGAGTCTCTGTCACTCCAGCTCCCTCCCTGCCAGGTTTCCAGGACTTGACTGTGTCCCTCCGCTGTCGGCCACCCTCTCCATACAGGTCTAGCCCCTCTCCTCACCCATGAGCTGGTGGATGGTAACAGCTCCCCAGACCCACGGGTCCTGCCTAGGCCTGCTAGATCACCCATCCACCCCATCCTGTCTCTCACACCTGCCCCCAGTGCCCTCCTCCCTTACTGTCTTGCCTCATTTCTCTGGTCTCATTTCTCTGGTCTCTGGAGTCTTCTTGTCCTCCGCTGCTCCACAGAGATGTCTACCTTCCTCTTCATGCAGGATGGAGTGTTTCCCCCCGGACATCACAAGCCCTTCGGTGGCAGAATGCACACGGACCCAGCATCTCCTGCACCTTCTGCAGCATCCATTCACCTTGTAGGTCATCCAACTCCTAGAAACTGGCAACCCCACTTCAATGCCCCAGTGGTTTTCCAAGGTCAGGGCCACACAGAACAAAAGAAGCGATTTTATTCAAGATCTCCAGTTATCTTCGCTGTGTTGACACTGCCACGTGATCCTCCTCTAGGTAAACTATGGGAGATCCCTGAGAGTGCAGGGCAGGCTCAGAATCTGGCAGAGTAACCAGGCCCAAGACCCCAAGGAAGATGGGCAGGTATAGTCTACCAAGCTAGAATTTCATGAAAAGGGGCTTTGAGGGATGTTTGTTTAAGTAACAACAGCCTCACCCAGCCAGTGTGGCTCAGTGGTTGAATGTCAACCTATGAACCAGGAGGTCACAGTTTGATTCCCGGTCAGGGTACATGCCCTGGTTGCAGGCTCGATCCCCAATAGAAGGTATGCATGAGGCAGCTGATCAATGATTCTCCCCTCTCTTTCTCTCTGAAATCAATAACAATATATTTTTTAAAAACAAATAACAACAGCCTCATCTGCCACTCATCATCAGAGAGCCATAGCTATCTTTCTAAGAAACACTCTTAGCCATGACCTTGGGAGGGACTGACTCCTCTCACCCCGTGCCCCTGAGCTCGTGTCAGCTCTCTGCATTCCAGAAGTGAGAGGTGAATTTTCCACATCAGCAAAACCCCATTTTCAGTTGGGAGCTGCCTTGGGATTTGCAGGATCCTAAATAGAAACTGGCAAATGCACAACAGAACACCAAGAAAAAGCACGGATGGCGTAAAAGCTGGTCCTGGACACACGAAGGTCATTGTCAAGGAGCCGGCTCTTGGTCAGCACGGTCAATAGAACTGTCCACAGCCATGGGAGCTGTAATCTGCACGGTCCAATACAGTAGCCAATAGCCATTCTGGCTATCAAACACTTGACTTGTGGCTAGTACAACTGAGGAAGTGAATCCTGCATTTTAATTAACTTCAAATACTTTAACTATGAAAAGCCACATGCTATTGGACACTGCAGCTCTTGATAATTTTATTCAAATAACTCATCTACCTCTTGTGAAATGAAAACTTGAGAAACTTGCTCCTGGAATAAGCTGTTATAAAACCTGTTCATTGCTGACACGGGTAAACCTCCCACAGTACGATCAACGTGAAAACATTTTGAGAGAAACTCAATAAGCACGTACTAACTTGGAGAAATTTCTACGAAAATCATTTGGCATTGTGCTCCCCAATTCAGATTTGAAGTTCAATTATATTCTTCATGTAATCCCTCCCTGACTCCTAAAATAACCACAGAAATACAATTCTTAGAACCTGCAGATGGCAAATATTTGTGATAATTCAACATACTGTCTTTCTCAATTTTGACCTATTTAATACCAATACTTCCGGAATACCTCCAGAACGTCAGAGTCGGTAAAGGTCACAAAAGGCGCAAGGGACATGATGTCTGCCTTGTCCTGGGATGTGAGTTCTGTGGTGGTTGAAGGAGAGAAAATTATTAAGTGAAGACTGTGAAGACCACACAATGAGCAGCTCGGCCCACAGGGTTCCTGAGCACTCTGATCTTTCTCCTTGACTTTATGCAATCAAGGACAGTGGTGGGAGCCGGAATCACGCTGCCAGGGAGTAAAGAATTAGTGCAATAAACAAGAGTCTTGTTCTACAAGCAGGTGCATTGGCAATTTTCCCCATAAAATGGCCCCGTGGAAAAGCAAAATGGTAATGTGTTTTTAAAATTTTGCATTTCAGTTCTACTCCAACAAAAATAGGCAGCCAGTCCCCTCGCTTTAGGCATATGGTCTTAGAAGAGATGGCTTTTTTTTTCCCTCAGGATCCTTCGAACCACGCTTATATTCAAACCATGTGACAACCAGTAAGGTATGAACTCCATGCAATCAGAAAAGACAGTGTGTGGACACCAACCAACCAGAAGAGACCTTGTATGGGCACAGACCAATCAGAATAGACATTGGTATGGGCACCAACCAATCAGAATGGGCAGGGTACCTCCCAAGCCCTATGTGCCAGTAACTATCCCTTGCGTTAACTCCTGATTCATAGAAGGGGGTGCATGGGAGGACCCTAATGGGATTTAAGATCATAAAAGTATTTTTCTAAATCAGCTTATAGAGAGTTAATAGGCCAGCAAGCAGAAGTGTTAATAATAAAAAAACATTAACAGGCCGAAACCGGTTTGGCTCAGTGGATAGAGCGTCAGCCTGTGGACTGAAGGGTCCCAGGTCCGATTCCAGTCAAGGGCACGTACCTTGGTTGTGGGCACATCTCCAGTAGGAGGTGTGCAGGAGGCAGCTGGTCGAAGTCTCTCTCTCATCGATGTCTCTAGCTCTCTAGCTCTCTCCCTTCCTCTCTGTAAAAAATCAATAAAATATATATTTTTTAAAAAAAAACATTAGCAGGATGACTTAGTAACTTGACGGAATTCACTAAAATCTTCACACATTTTGAAAGTCAAATTCTATTTGGCAATAGCCTGGTAGGGCATGAGGGGTGCTCAGAGCAGCTGCCAATCACCAACCATTATGGAACCCTTCACCAACTCAGCCAAACGGCAGCCCCACCTCTCAGTGAAATATAAAGGCCCGGAGAAGACCTACATGGAAACCATGTATTTGGAAAAGGTGGCAATTTCCGTCTTTTATTCTTAGTAACAACATGTATATTCACTTTAAATGAGGCAAATGCATAATAGGCCAAGACTACCAAGAAGCTGTGATTTCGTTTTTATACATATCTGTTTTGCTTCTTGGAAAATGCTTGATTCCTGGGGATGGGAGAAAAAGGTGAGAGGGTTGAAGGAAGGTGAACCTGCCAGGGGTAGAAATAGTCACAGGGGGTGACATACAGCATATTATAATATTGTTGTAGTAAGTGTGGTGTCAGACGGTGCTCACTTTGGGGTGATCACTTCGTAAGGTATGTAAGTATCAAACTACTATCTTGTACACCTGAAACTAATATCATATTTCATATCAACTGTAATTGTAAAATAACAAGAGACTTAAGAGATACTGTCATCAAATACAATGTATGAACCCAGACTAGGTCCTAAACTAAAAACAAACAAACAAAAAGCTAACTATAAAAAAAATGAAATAAGACAATGGCAAAAAAGTCTAGTACTGAATTACTATTTGATGATGCTAAAGAATTGCTTTCAATTTTTTAAAAAGTGCTTGATTCCTGAACACTGTGATTCTGTAAACTACCACACGAATAGAGAAGCTAGCTTCTTTGTGTTTTCTCCTTTATTTCTTAAAGAACACATTCCCCTGCCCTGGCCAGTATAGCTCAGTGGATAGCATGTCAGCCCTCAGACTGAAGGGTCACGGGTTTGATTCTGGTGAAGGGCTTGTACTTCGGGTGCAGGATCGATCCCCGACCCCGGCTGGTGCGCATGCGGGAAGCAACCAATCGATGTGTCCCTGTCACATCGATGTTTCCTCTCTCTCTATCTCTCTCCC
Source organism: Pipistrellus hanaki (assembly GCF_964339955.1). Lineage (NCBI taxonomy): Eukaryota > Metazoa > Chordata > Mammalia > Chiroptera > Vespertilionidae > Pipistrellus > Pipistrellus hanaki. The sequence goes on along the minus strand of NC_140504.1, from coordinate 4,350,877 downwards.
TCCCTTCCACTGGGTCTAAAAATCAGTGGGGGAAAAAAATATCCTCTGGTGAGGACTAACAAAACAAAACAAGGAGCACATTACCCATTTCCAGCTTCATCACAGTGCGTGTGGTATGTGAGCTACACCGCCTACAACGCACCATCCACATCTGAGTCACCTGAGGTCATGAGAGCAGCTGATAAGGGGGCAGATAAACATGGATGTCACCCTGTAAGTGCCCAATGAGATGCTCCACCGGGTGCTCATCGGCTTGAGCACGTGATCTCATTGGTAACCTGAGCTCTGGCTGTCCCAGCAATGTTACATGTCTGACACATCCTCACTGCTGTCCTCTTCTTTTCACTGATCCTCTGCAATAATGCCCACGCAGGCACAGACATACATAGACACTTTATAGGATGGAAGGTAATAAAAACGTGTTGGAAGTCATGGCAGGCTACAGACGCATTGGGCCAGCAAGCAGGAGTGTGCAGCGCTGAGAAGCCTCGTCCTATGAGCTTGCAGCTTTGACTTGGTAGCTTGATAGCAGCCACTGGAGTCTTGAAGGACATGAAAACTGAACTTCCACTTGGGAAGTCGGGAACAACGGTTCCTTCTCTCTCGGAAATCTCTGTTTCAATGACTCCGACACCGCTGCTTCCAGGTGACGCCGGCGGGCCGGGCCTCGGGAGAGTGTGTGACCCGGTCATGGGGCAGGTCGTCAGCCAAGGTCAGCACCCTCACTACACCAAGGTCACGTTCCTGGTTATCCTGGGACCGGCCGTGTAAAAGGAGACGTGCGGGCGGCTCGTGGGGGCCTGCTGATGAAGATCGGGTTCCTGCAACAGAGGGGAAGGCTGGTTAATGAGGAGGAGATTCCCGGGCAGGTGCCCTGCAGCGGGAGGCCCCGCTCGCCAGGTCAGAGAACATGAGGGGACAGAGGAGGAACCCAATGGTGAGCACAGGGCCTTCCTTTACTTAACTATTTTCTTCTTTGGGGTTTTTTTTTTATTTTATTTTTGTTTTTGGTTCCTTCTCTCGAAGGAACTCTCATCCGAAGATATTTTCCACGTTGATCTTTTAGAGAAAGTGGAAGAGAGAGGGCAAGACAGAGAGAAACATTGATGTGAGAATGTTGCCTACTGCACGCACCCTGACTAGGGCCTGAGCTGGGGAGGAGCCTGCAACCAAGGTACATCGAACCCGGGACCCTTTGGTCCACAGGCTGATGCTCTACCCTCTGAGCCAAACCAGCTATAACTACTTAAATATTTTCAAAAACACATTTTAGAAGTTCCCGAAGATCAGGACCTAAAGAGCAACCCAACTCAGAGAATCAGTATGTGTTCATACGAAGGCAAATTCCTGCAAAGATGCGCCGTTGTGTCTTCCGATTTTCCTGTGGAAGTTATAGCTTTTGTTTAACAACATACAATATTGTTAACCTTACAGGCACACAGTCCCTCTGGAGGACGGGGTAACATTGAAGGACCAGCTCCACGTACACCACCCATCTGGCTCCATCCAGAGGTCATTGCCCCTCTCCTTCTGAAGTGTAATCCCGAGCCACCCACTCATTCCTCGAGGGGCCACGGCCTGTCTGAGGGTGTCACCCCATTAAAATGCGTGCTACCACCGAAACCGGTTTGGCTCAGTGGATAGAGCATCAGTCTGCAGACTGAAAGGTCCCACGTTCGATTCCGGCCAAGGACATGTACCTTGGTTGCGGGCACATCCCCAGTAGGGGGTGTACAGGAGGCAGCTGGTCAATGATTCTCTCTCGTTGATGTTTCTAACTCTCCATCCCTCTCTCCTCTCTGTAAAAAATTAATAAAATATATTTTTTTAAATGCGTGCTACCGGCTTTCCTGCCCGCGCTGAGAATGCCAGCTCTGACTCCAGGTGCTGTGGCTGCACCAACATCGTAAATAATGGGACCGGGCCCCATGCATGATTTACGTGGCGATGGCATGGCAGGCGGTCTCCAGAACAGAATCCCTTCGGCTCCCGGGCTTCATTTATTGCCTCCCAATCACGCGGCACCCAGAGCGGAGGGGACCCCTTAGGGAAGCGCTGTCACACCAGGGCGTCTGTGCGGCTGGGCCGGGATTCCGCTCTCAGGGTCTGGCCTTGGTGTCCCCTGCCCGCCGCGCAGACGCAGGCTGTCTCTACGGGGCTGACAGGGAAGATCTGCCCCAGGTTTCAGGTTTTCACCCTCTCATCCCCCAACCTGACAGGCGCAGCAGAGAAAGACACAGAGCTGCCTAAAATAACCAGAAAAATAAACCGACAGTGAATTGATGCCTGGAAAGACGGGGGGATGGGGGGTGGGGGAAGGATTGTTTGGATTAAATATTCATCAAGACGAAACCCATTTCCAAGCCCCGTGACTTGGGATAAAAATAAAAGGCGCTTGCCTCTCCCGGCAGCTGGAATTTTGAGTGCGGATTGCTAATTGTTCTCCTTCGTGTCGTCCTCATGCACCTGGCGGGGGGTTACACCTGAGGTGGCTGCTTGCCGTTCACTGACAGAGACCGGCGTGTGGAAGATGGCATCTGTGTTATCATGTAGGCTCGTCCGAACGGGAATAACCGGGGAGGAAAGTGTCATGGTGGGCACGTGTCAGTTTGAAAATCTGTCCCTGTTTTTCCTTCTAAACCTTTCCACTAGTGAACGCGTGATCCGGGGCCTCCACCGCCTGAGATCCTGCTTCTCTCCCGCGCACTGAGCGCAGGGTGCCTCAGGCCCTCTGAAACACGGCGTCTGAAAGGTGTCCTCCAGCTCCGTGGGCTGCGTGGACACTTCTCCAGCTGAGACTCGTCACACACCCCACCGGCCCCGCCAGCTCCTCCCTGCATGGCGGCCAGTGCAGGCCGCCGGCTGGTGAGAGCCACACGGTCCCCACCCCCAGCTCTCCAGGCTGCCTCCTGCCCGGAGACAATGCCCTGTCTGCACACTGGGCCTCAAAACATTCTCCTCCAAGCAGATCGCCCATTCTCTGGCCCAATTTCCCCGAGTCCGGCCCAGAAAGCCCGGGAGAGGCCAGGAGTTCGCATTTGACCTTGCACCGAGCCTCCCTGCGCTGAGAGCCACCTCCCGACCCACAGGACACCCACCCAGCGAGCATGTCATGGGTGTGAGGTACACCTCCCCGTGCAGGAAGCATTCGTGGGGATCCCCATTTCTGCCTCCTGGTGGCAGGAGTGAGGACTGCTTCCTCCCTCAGCCTCTGATGAGCAATGCCAGGCCACGGGAGACCCCAGCGGGGAGCGGGCTGAGGTGGGTTGAGCAAGGAAGGGGCCTCCGAGAGCCAGCAGGTGCCTGTCCCATCATGGTACCCGTCCCAGTGCCACTGATGGCCCCGACCTACGCCCACCACCGACCCCTTAGCTTCAGACCACGGAGGCTGCCTTCTGTAGTCACACCTCCAGCTCTGCAGACGGGAAGGCTGGCACTGAAGGCGAGGCAGGGAGAAACCCAGAAACACCGCCTGCCCCTCGGAGCCCACGCCCGGGCTGGGCTGCCTGTGGTCCACACTGCAGGGCCAGTGTCTGCACCCGCTCTACCTGCAGAGGATCCACGTGATCCCGGCAGGAGGCCAGGCACTGCCAGCCCCGGAGAGGGTCTAGCCCAGTGGTCGGCAAACTCATTAGTCAAGAGAGCCAAATAGCAATAGTGCATCGATTGAAATTTCTTTTGAGAGCCACATTTTTTAAACTTAAACTTCTAATGCCACTTCTTCAAAATAGACTCACCCGGGCTGTGGTAGTTTGTGGAAGAGCCACACTCAAGGGGCCAAAGAGCCACATGTGGCTTGTGAGCCACAGTTTGCCGACCACGGTCTAGTACAACCCCACCGTGTAGTGGGTGCAGGCGCCATGGATGCCTTGGGACTCTGAGCAAATAGCACTTCTGTTTGGTGTGACATTGCAAAGTAGGCGACTTGGCCTTTGGCGATGCCCCACTGAATCCCAGCACCCCTCACTCCATCCCCCTACAGGGCAGCCAATGACCCTGAACCCAGCACCCATCAGAACCCCTGCAGGTCGTTCTGAAACACAGACACTCAGACACCCACGACCCCCAACTCCCCGAACCAAGCAGTCCAGAGGTGGGGACCAAGAACCAGCCCCCAAAGTCCACACAGATGACACCCTTGGCAGCCCAGGCCCTGCGGCTTCCCTCCCTTGGATCATGTTTGAACGGGTGACCCTTGAAGAAAGCCAAAGTCCCTGAGACCCCTAAGGAGTGCAGTGGCCAGTGACAGGGAACTGCTCAGGTTTCCTCAGAGGCCCCCAACTAACCTGCCATTCACCTGCGTCGCTCCGACACCTTTGTCTTGCCTGGACGGTGAGGCTCAGCAGAGGGGTGTGCCTCTGTGCACACACTTCCCATCCCCTGGCTGGGGGTGGGCCACGCCGCCTAGAGGAGGAGCGATGCGGGAGGCCCCAGGGAGTCTGTGCTGACCGTGGGGTGTCAATGGCCACCGGAGGCTGAGACCTTGGGAAAGTGCTGCGGGCTGGTAAGACCGGCAGGCCAGGCAGGTGGGAGAGCCGGAGTGCGGACGGGACAGACACTGTACAGGGTAGTTTCTGCTCTGATGACAAATCCAAGGTCACCTGCTCTCAGACCTGGTTCCATGGAGTGAAGCAGGAGCAGGAGTGGGAGCTGCTGCCTACAACACAGGTCGTGCACCTCACCCACCAGCTCCCCAGGGCGAAGCCTGGGGCGGGCCTTTGCTGCCCACTGAGTCACATCCTGAGGCCTCTCTGTTTAATCTACACATCTTCAGGGTCCAATCCCATGGCACAGGTTCCACAAAGTGGTGATGTGGAGAACGGCTTCGGTGTTTGGACAGGTTCACGCCTGGGACTAAAACCTGGCCACGTGCAAGTCCCAGCTGGAGGGCAGAGCCCTCCCAGCACAATGATAGCCAACAGCTGGAGTTGTCAGCTTGAACCTATGGTCCAAACACGTGGCCCCATGTGCCTGAGTGCTGTGGGCTTGATAGAGTTCAGGTGCATGTAATTGAGTGGGATCGGAACCCACGAGAATGTAAATATCCTGACCACGCCCTTACTTTGCCTCCTGGCATCAGCTATAAAATAAAGACACGGCTTGTGGTCCGAGTGCTGTCACTAGCTCTCCATCAGAGAGGACAGCGTCCCACCCAGCCCCAGCTTTCATTCTCTGTCTGTCTTTTCTCCATCCTTCACCGCCCCTCTCAGGGTCACTGAACCTGGCTGAGCTGGCGCGGCACATGGTGTTCAATGTCCCAGGACTCAAATGAGCCAGCTTCTCTGGCAGAAGTCCCACTGGGTGATTGAAAACACCCAACCCTACCCCCCCACACTCCCTCTAACTACCCCACACACACCACCCAGCAGCAGTTCAGGCAGCAGCATGGTAAATTGGTGTCACACAGAGCCATGCAGAGAGGAGGCCGGATGGAAGGACAAGGTGGGGATGGGCGGTGAAGGGCTCAGCTGCCTCTCCTGGGCCCTTTGGGGGAGAGGCTCCCTGCAGAATGGAGAGCAGTGAAGGGAAAAGAAGGAGCAGATGGCATTGTGCTGCGCGGTGACCTTGTGACTTCTGAAGGAGGTCCTCATCAGCCTGCAGAGTGAGGACGAGGCCACGAAGCCCAGGGATGCAGGCCTGGCCTCGGGGAGGTCCAACAGGACCCTCTGTTCCAGGCTCACCTGGACCTGCTTCTTCAAGCAGAGGCCTGGCCAGCGGGAGGCTCCCCAGTGGCCAATGGACCACGTGCAGGACCATGTCCTCCTGGGGCCGAGGGCACAGAGGGCGCTGGCATGCTCCTAGGCCTGGCCCTTTCCTGTAAGTGCCTCAGGAGAAACACAGCCCCTGGTACGTCTCAAGTCCAAGTTCCCCAGAGGGCACCTGCTCACAGTGCCGCGGCCCATCCGGCAAAGGCACCCTTTGGTTAGCGATCGAACAGGGGCCTCTTCAGAGCTGCTGGGCCTGGGTTCCCGACTCTAAGCAGGAAAATCCAGCTGTTTAACCGCCCTTCGGGAGTTTCCGGCGGGACAAACCAGCTCCCCTTCCTTCATCCTGTCTGTTCGCCCAGGACCCAGCCCTCTGGGCCGGCCCGATGGCCACTGCTGTTTCCGCCGATGGATTATTTAGCTGGTCACACGTCCAAGTAGCAGAAACGTCTTGAATTTCTCTCCAGGTGCGTCTTCAAAACAACACTTGAAGCTTAAGCGGCATCCAGAGTTCCGAAACATCACTCTCCATTCCTGTTTCCATAGCATCTGGGGTTCCCCCTGGCCCTTGTCTATATTTCAGAGGGGACCCTCCGCTGGGACCCTCTTCTGAGTCTCCTCCCCGCCTCCCAGCCCCCACCCGACCCCCGCACGCTGGCTGGCCCAGTGGAAAGACATGTGACCAAAGGTAACCACGGAAAAGCCACGGAAGTCATGGCGGACTTGAACGTGTTCTGGGGTGACCGTGCTTGGCGCTGCGTGGGAGGGAGCCCCTAAATCAACCCACGGCCCCCACTCAGGTCCAGGCGTGGGGGATGACAGGCGGCATTCTTCACAGCCTGCCGAGGACTCCCCCTCCCGGGCCACCTCCAAAAGGGGTCCCCGCACTCCACAGCCATCCCTCCAGCACCAGATCAAACCATCCAGAGAGCAGCCTTGGCGGGAAGCCCGGCACCTCTCCACCTTCCTGACACCAGCCTGGGGAAGGGGCCTGAGCTCAGGATCTGCCACGTGGCCCCGTCTCCTCCGTGCCGCAGGCCCCACACATCTCCCCTCCTGGCTACCTCTTCCCACCTGGCTGCCATGGCTGCCACTAAAGCATCTCTGGGCCTCCTGGAAGGCGGTGAGCACCCGTCAGAGCTCCCCTTACCGAAGGCCTGCGAGGCACAGCCCTGCCCCAGCGAGATGTATGGCCTGAGCTGCATCCCCACTGCAGGGAGGACTCTCACAGCGGGAGCCAGAGCTGTGGGGATGGCAATGCCTGTCTACACCAAGCGATGGGGCTGCGAGGGCAGCGACCCCAGAGAGCAAGCCAACACCCCCAGTGTGTGCTGGTGGGAACCCGTCTGAGGCCGGCTTTCCCAGCAGCCAAAGGGGAGAACGTCCGTTCTTACTGGGGACACCATCACACGGTCGTAAAAATGCACTTCTCGTTTAAGGTCGTATTTCTCCGGGTCAGAAGCGGTTCTGTGACTTCTATTCTGCCTAACATGATTTTGGATAAAAAGAACTGTATTTTCTGCACATAAACTGTCACTCATGGGTGCCAACCGATGCTGGCTCTGCGTCAGAAAATTAACATGCTGTGTTCCAACAATCCCAAAGTGACTGTTTTCTTTAGGTTACGGCACCATCAGAACTGCCCTCCGACCAGCAACATGGACACGCGTGCCTCTGCCAGGGAGTCCAGGCTGGGCACCCCGCTGCACACGCAACATCTCTCGGGTGATGTCCGACAGGCACCTCAAGATCTACGAGCCCCGCTTAAACTTCTGGTCTTTCCCCCCAAACCCACTACTGAGGACAAGCAAGGCCACATGTCCTGGCCCCGTTCCCTCCAGGATGGCAGTGGACCCGGAGGAGGGCAAAGGCCACGATCTCCCATCGTCCGCCTAAAACAGGGATGGGGAACCTCCGGCCCGGGGGCCACAGAAAGCCCCAGAAATCACTGGGCCTGGCCCTGCCCAGGCATCAGGGGTGAGCTAATTAAATGTTTGACCACGTGTAGCAGGCTCATTTGTAAGTGGATAGTTTTGTGTGGCCCGTGAATGATGCTATAAATATCCAAACGGCTCTGGGCAGGAGAAAGGTTCCCCATCCTGGCCTAAAACCACAAGGTAAGAATTTTTAAATGGAAAAAAAGGCAGAAAGGTCTGCGTACCTGCTTTGGCGGCCTGCTGCTGGGCTGCCTGCTGCTGGGCTGTGGCTGTGGCTGTGGCTGCGGCTGCACGGGAAGGCTGGGGCTGGGGGACTTCGCAGGGGGAGAAGCCGACTCTGCAACGGAAGGATGGCTTTAGAGAGACACGCGCCAAAGCCAGGCTGCACAGGTAACCATTCCCGTTTACAGAGAAGTGCAATTGTGTTTCATACAGCACCCCCGGCACACATAGTCCGAACCCGGACACAGGCTGTTCTGTTTGTTTGTTTGTTTTTTTGTTTGTTTTTGTTAACCCTCACCTGAGGACATTTTCCCACTGTTGTAGAGAGGGTGGGAGGGAGGGGGAGAGACAGAGAAACATCGCTGTGAGAGAGACATATCCCGACCAGGGCTGGGGATCAAGCCTGCAATTGAGGTACATGCCCTTGACCAGAATCAAAGCCAGGACCCTTCAGTCCACAGGCTATTGCTCTATTCCCGGAGCCAAACCGGCTAAGGCCACAGACTGCTTTTAAAGTTCCCCGAAGGTCACATCCTTTCAGGACTTAAGTTTTCTTAGGAAGCAAAAATATGGCGAACAGGCTGGGAATCAATTGCTTTCTCGACATACGCGTGTCATCCAGGGACCAGGTGGATCCACAGCCTTAACTGCTGCCCGAGGAAAATGAACAAGCATGGGGCAGACGGGGGAGCGAAGCAAGAGGGTTGGTTGGGGCCATGATCCGGGTCAAGTTACTAGATTCATGGCGCAAAATACTGATGAATAGATACTCGCCCACAGGAAATGCTGCAGGAAGCTGAGGTCAGATTATCAAAGGACACAGTCAGTGCTTTGTGGAGGTCTTTAACATCCAAAGCAGGCCACCTGGAATGTCCAGGGGAGGCAGCCTCAGCAGAAAGAAAAGAATGGGGCTGCTGAGAATTGAGTCCGAATTTTAGTCGGGGAAAAGGGGAAAGGGATTGGGGAGAGCTCTCAGCAACACTTGATGAACTTAAAATCTTTCGCTGGAATTTTATTTTGCCAGACAGCTCTTTAGGGTCAGGCCTCCCTCCCCAGCTGCTAAGGAGAAATTTATCTGCCTTACAAAAGGATCTGGGTTCAAATCCTACGCCTGCCTCTTATTAGTGACCATGCTTTCTGGGAAGTCGCCCCTGTATCCTCTCGAGGTAAGACATCAAGATGCTCAAAAAGACTTCAAATCGGGGTGCATCTGTGGACATCCTCCCGGCCCTCTCTCGTGGTTCTTCGCTCACCTGCACTGTAGCCATAGTTCTCATTTCCATTTTTTAACTTGGGCTCAAACGTTTCTTGGTTTGTGTCCACATCTGCAGATTTCCTAGAATTAGACCATTTAAAAAACATACGTTAGTCAGCGATGGATGTTTAGTTCCCTCTGCTCCGTCCAGAGCATTCTCACACATTGACCTTAGCACTAGCCCCAGCTCAGCCGCTGGCTCATCGGGGGAGGGGGGTTGATGAGCTTCAGGATGGACACTCACAGCCACCATAGGGGGTCTGTGGACTCCACTCCCAAGTCAGTCCTCAACCCTCAGAAGCCAGTGACCAAATAAAGCAGGTTGGCGAGCTACAACCCTCAGGCCAAATCCGGCCCACCATCTGTGTTTATAAATAAAGCTTTATTGAAACACAGCACACCTGTCTGCTTACATACTGTCCACGGCTGCTTTCATGTTACAACAGCATAGTTGAGTAGCTATGACAGAGAGCATGCGGCAGTACTTACTCTCTGACCCTTTATAGAAAAAGCATGCAACCTCTAGAATAAAAAAAAAAAAAAAAGGGCAACCTCCAAAACAAAGCAAAAGGCAGCTTCTAAAATAAAGCAGAAATCAGTGCAGCTTCCCAGGGACAGGAAGTTGGGTAATAGAAGTCCAAAGATTTGTAAATATTCATGCTTGGCCAGTCAGAATTTATTATAGGGAAATAGCCTAGGATACATGCAAAGATTTGCTTGAAAGAATGTTCATTCACGAGCTAATTGCAGTAGCAAGAACTGCAAACAGCACAGATGCCTACCCATAGGGGACTAGTGAAACAAGCAGCAGTGCAGTGCTGCCATGAAGTCCCACAGGACGGCTGCCTTAAAAGAATGGCCGGAATGTTCCAGGCCCCGCTCTCTCCAACATACAGCGGTGAACTGCCTGGCCAGTTCCATGTGCCCTCACCCACCCCAGTCCGGGAATTCCAGCAAGACCTCGGCCTGGCTGCCCAACATCCTTACAGTGCCCTGAGTCCCTAGCCTGGACTCAAAGCAGGAGGGACAACAGTCACGGTGCACAGTGTCCTCTTGTGGAAAGAGTTGCAAATGCCAGACACCGTGCAGAAAACCAACTTCCTGAGAGCCAGGAAAGGCCAGCCTCATGCCACCTGGTGCCTCCCACCCTTCAGGCCGCCATTGGAGTCCGTGGTGGCATAGGGGCTTGTCCGAGTTGTCCGTGTTCAGTACTAATTTTGAGTAGCATAGTCCTAAATCCTTCCGTTACGGGGTGTGTGTGTGTGTGTGTGTGTGTGTGGTGTTGCTGTTTGGTTGTTTTCACATTTGCTTTTGTTTTAAGAAAGTAGATGTAATTTCAAACTTACCTTAGAGAACTGGATTCTGAAAACAAAACAGAACATGAAATTACATTAGCAAAACCAGGGCAGTAATTCTGAAAATAAACTTTTTATAGACTCCTCTGTATAGACCACTTTTTATAGACTCCCCTGAATTTTAACACGTGACTGAATAGTGACCCATAGGTATTAGGTTCCCCTATGCATAAGGAAGGTAGAACTCATTCCTCACCACCACAAATATGAATAACCCCGAATGCCTGAGACGTGGCAGGCACCAATACTGCAGTTGACGAGCAAGATTATAAAGACAGCACTGGCCCTGCAGGGCGGCCTGCGTTCCACACCTGCTGCCAGGACCCACTGTGCAGAGCATCGTCTCACTTAATCGTCACAACCACGCAAGAGGTAGGTGTTAATGCCATCATACTTTACCAGACTAGACACCACTATATTAGCATTACCGTATTTTTAACAGAGGAGGTAGACTGCTTAAGCACTACACTAGTATTTCTATAGCTCTAAGATATGGTTTCAATTAATATGTATCAATGGTATCAATTCATACAGTTGTGTTTGCCACCCCCACCCTCCCCAAAGGCTGTTTAAATTGCCAATGTGTTTACTCAATGGGCTCTTGGGTGGGAGAAAATGGAAAACTTGAAAATGGGGAGTGACAGGGCCACACACCAGTCCCCACTGTCCGTCTCTGAAGCCCAGGTCCTCCACGGCTCTGCTTCCCTGCCTCCGCCTTCCATTCATGACCCTTTAGATCTAAAAAGCATTCATTGTCCGTATTGTTTAGGTGATGTTCTCACTTATTTTAAATTCTCACAGCACCTGCTGATTCACACCCACACTGAACCTCAGGAGCAATCGTACTGAAGGAGAGAGGTGGTCTGGTAATGAGGACGCTTTAAGAACTGAGCCCTCTGCTGGAAGCTGTGGCCCGGGCCTCCAGGCCAGCGGAGTGGGGTCCGCAGCTGTCCTCACTCAGCCCCCAGGTAACCAGTGAGAACTGAGAGTTCTCCAGGCACCAGCCAAGCAGGACGTCAGAAATACTTTTAAGAAAATGTGATGTTTCCTATTTGCAAGCGTGGAAATCATGGTCACAGACAAATCCAGGACTCGGCTGGGTCCCTTACATTCACATCGAGATGAGGGGTCCTTACACCCGTCCGGGGCGGGCCTTGTAAGAAGGTTGTCACAGGCCCGCCCCTCACAGGGGAATAGAAACCTCTCACTCTTACACGGGTTTATCATCTCAAGGTTAAATAAAAGGTAAACTCTAGGGTGAATCACAGAAATGTGTAATACATTCGTTTCTTGGATTCTCACAACTACCCTATGGGTTAAGACTTATTCCCATTTTGCAAATGAGGAAGCTAAGAGCCAGAGAATCGTGGTTCTGCAAATGCTCCCGAGGGCCACCAGAACCCCAAACCTTCTTCCTAGGGTGGAGGAGCAGACAGAAGCCCGTAGGAAGCAGGATCGAAGCAACCAGAACCAGGAGGTTCTGCGACTGCCACATGGTGTCGCCCCGCTGAGTAACCCTGGTCAGGTCTGAATTAAAGGGCAAGTCACCCAGGAGTTTCCACTTAAATTCCAGTCAGTTTTACTGGAGTTATCCTTCTGTGACTCCCCGTAAAGACACGCTCCCATCAAAAGTGGGCCAGCGGGAGTTCGGGAATTTTCACTTTGTCTCCTCGGGAATGAAGTTATATCACAAAATCAATGGCCAATCACAAACCAACTCCAGGCAAGAGCGAAGGCTAGACCGTGAGGCTAAGGCCAGGCCACGCTCTTTATGGCGCATCCCAGTGCCTGGCACGCCCACAAAGCACTCATCCAATGGCAGTCCGTGTCCATAAAATTAAAACGCAATTACACCAACATGGAGCCTAACATCAAAATTCCGATTTTAAGAAAAATGACTTCCTCGATGTTGGGTTGGGGGAACAAGAAGAGATGTATATGGGTAACCCATGATCGTGGGCAATAGCGTCCTAAAAACCTGGGGTGTGGGGTAGGGGCTGGGTGAGGAGGGGGAAATGGAAATATTTGTAATACTATCGACAATAAAAAATATATATATTAAAAATAAAGAAGGAGCCGAAACCGGTTTGGCTCAATGGATAGAGCATCGGCTTGGGGACTGAAGAGTCCCGGGTTCGATTCCGGTCAAGGGCATGTACCTTGGTTGCGGGCATATCCCCAGTAGGGGGTGTGCAAGAGGCAGCTGATCGATGACTCTCCCTCATCAATGTTTCTAACTCTATCTCTCTCCCTTCCTCTCTGTACAAAGTCAATAAAATATATTTTAAAAAGAAAGAAAGAAAGAAAGAAAGAAAGAGAGAAAGAAAGAAAAGAGGAAGGAAAGAAAAACTACTTAATTGTAGAAAATACTCAAATAAAAGTAGGTGAAGGTTTTTGGAGACAAAGATAAGGATGGAGACCCATTCAGTGTTGGGAAGTCCGAGCCGTCCACATGCGGAAGACTGATTTCTGAGGTCACCAGCCCACCCGTGTGGAGCCTGACCCCCAAACAAGGCCACTGCTCCCATGGGCCTGGGGGTGGCTCCAAAGACCTCATTCGGAAGAAATGTGTAATGATTTTCATTAATTTGATTTGTGCTATTTCGGTTAACAGGGGGCCTTTTGATTTTTCTTCCTACCACTCTGTCAACGTTCACCTACAAAGGAAGACTTGGAATTCTACAAAACAGAAAACAACTTAGGATGAGTGAGTGCTGGGATAGGTAGGTATTATTCTAGGGGGGAAAATGGCACCTAAATGACACAGCACAGCAGCCTTACGTCATTACAGATAAGCACACAAATCAGTCAGTGTCTTTAAATGTGGAAAGACCTGTCCCCCTGCACCCGGCCCCCACCGAATGGCTTCCTTCCTTAAGAAAAATTTCTCGTGGTTCTTTTCATGGGCTCCGAAAGCCAGTGTGCTTTGGGGCAGAGCTGAAGAACTCATGAACTTCAACTGTAGGTACCAAAGTTAAAAAATACATACAAATCCACTGGAACAAAAAGTTACCTGTTTTCTCTTTCCGGGAGACACAGCAGCAGCAGAAGATGACAATCAGAACAATGATCAGGATGAAAAGCAATGAGAACGACACTGCAAGTAGGACTATGGCCCAGGTAGGCAACGAGGCACCTTGTTGGTCAGCACTGCCTGTGAGGTCGAAAGAGAAAAACAAACACCACATTTTAGGGATGCTGGCCCCTGTCTGGGGCGTGACACCCTGGTTCTGCCACACTGTACGTTAGACTTCGTTTCCGGTACTGTTATAGCCATCCAGCCCGCTGCAGCAAGAGGCCACGGGCCCACTTCCCTTCAGGGTGCGAGTGTCAACCCTTGACAGCATCTTCCGTTACAATCCTGTTGTCGCCAGTGGACACCTGCTTAGTGACACTGAGCGCCTCTCCCTCGCCTGAGACATAAGTGAGACTGCGCCAGGCCACAGCACCCGGTTGGAATAATGATCCTCCTGCTCTGACCGCCTTTATTTAGTCAAGAGATACTGCCGAAACCGGTTTGGCTCAGTGGATAGAACATCGGCCTGCAGACTGAAAGGCCCCAGGTTTGATTCCAGTCAAGGGCATGTACCTTGGTTGTGGGCACATCCCCAGTAGGAGGTGTGCAGGAGGCAGCTGATCAATGTTTCTCTCTAACCCTCTCTCTTCCTCTCTGTAAAAAATAAATAAAATATTTTTTTTTTAAAGACTTAATGATCCCAGCTGGCGTGGCTCAGTGGTTGAGCGTCGACCTATGAACCAGGAGGTCACGGCTCGATTCCCAGTCAGGGCACATGCTCTGGTTGTGGCCTAGGTCCCCAAGTGAGGGACATGCAGGAGGCAGCTGATCCATGATTCTCTCTCATTATCGATGTTTCTCTCTCTCTCACTCTCCCTCTCCCTTCCTCTCTGAAATCAATTAAAAAATTTTAAGAAATATTAAAAATAAACGCTTGGTGAGCAGTTACTGCTGGACAAGAACAGAGATGAACCTTTGATTCTCTTCCATGTCCCCACCTGCTGAGAGCTCAGCATCTGCAGGAAACGAGGACGATTGAGGGAGGGTCACTCGGGAAGGAACTCGGTGCCAAGCCTTCACGCCAGGGCCACCCAGTCCCCACCTAGGAATTCACTCCACACATAACAACTGCTCTTTTCATGGCTTTTCAGGGCCACCTTCCTTAGTCTTCTCCGGCCTCCTGTTTTGTCCAGTCCTCCCGGATGAGGGAAAAGGCTAGGGGCAGCCCTGGTGGAGTAGGGAGAGAAAGGGGGTGGGAGGAGAGCGTGCAGGAAATGAAAGAGGGTGGAAAGAGAAGGAAGGAGAGAAGAAAAGCCAATTTGATTTGTTACAGCCACGCCTCAGCGCTCTCCAACACACATCCTGCGGCTACCTAAATTCAAACTTAATTAAAATTATACACAATCCAATGCTCAGTGCCTGTCCCACTGGCCACACTGCAAGGGTTCAGGTGCCACAGATCCAGAACAATCGCCTCCATCCTGGAAAGGCCTATTGACAGCGCCCCCTAGCGCCGCGCTGTGGGAACTGCACTGATAAACCAAACTTCCCTGGGGGAACCCAGTGCAGGCAGACCACAGGGAGCTTCCTGTTAAGTGTGAGCGGCGGTTCAGTGAAGGCTGCCAGTCACCCTGCATGCTCAGAGCCACCCCAGTGTAAATGCATGCCATCTCACTAGCTCCTGGTCATTAGAAAATGGTAAAGCAACAGACTTCCGAGGAAGGAAGATAAATAAATGAAGCTTCCCCCAGCCAGTGTTGTTCAGTGGCTGAGCATTGACCTATGAACCAGAAGGCCAAGGTTCAATTCCCTGTCAGGGCACATGCCTGGGTTTCAGGCTCGATCCCCAGCCAATTACTGATTCTCTCTCATCACTGATGTTTCTCTCTCTCTCTCTTCCTCTCCCTTCCTCCTTGAAATCAATAAAATATATTTTTTTAAAAAATAAATCAGCCCTAGCTGGTTTGACTCAGTGGATAGAGCATCTGCCTATGAACCGGGAGGTCCTGAGTTCGATTCTGGCCGGGGGTGCATGCTCAGATTGCGGGCTCAGTCCCTGGTGATCTCCCCGTTCACAGGCCTGCCTTCCTCGCCACGTCCCTCCCGCTGCTGCTCCTCAGGGCTGCGCTGCTGAGTTTGCGGTGTGAGCAGCCTCCGAGGAAGGCTGTGCTTCCCCATCTGTGGAGGAGAGGAAATAGCACTCTCAGACGCTCTCACAGAAAAGCTCAGGCCCCTAAAGGGCGCTCACAGCCTCCACACCAGCCGGATGGACACAGATGTCACCGCGCACGTGCGGGCCAGAGGGACCCCGAGGGGCCGGAGGACCTGCATCCAGGAGAGCGATGATGAGAACCGCTCCTGCTGTCCTGCGGCTCCGAGGCAGCGGCTGTCCTCGGGCGCTGACCCGCTTCCTCCTCACCATCAGCAGCCCACAGGCAGGGCTTCCCGTCCCGGCTCCACGGCTGAGAAAACCGACCTGACATCAAAGTCCCAGAGCGAGGGAGCAGGCCAGCTGGCTCTGAGCCCAGGCTGCTTAGGGTCCCGAGCCGGGTCGTGACATTTGATTTATCAATAGAGGCTATTTCTCTTTCTCTCAGGCCACTGTCAGTGTGTTCATTTTAAAAATCGGCTTTAGGGAGGATGGGGAGATCTGGGGGAGAAAAGAGACCAACCGAAGGACTTTTATGCATGCATATAAGTACAACCAATGGACACAAAACTCTGGGAGGGAGGGCATGCATGGGAGGGAAGGGGGCAATGGTAAAGATATGTACACAGATAATAATTTAATTAAAAATGGTAAAAATAAATAAATAAATAAAAATAAAAATTTAGAAAAAAAAATTTTTTTAAATTGGCTTTACATTTTGAGATTTTCCAGCTCAGTGGTCCCCAACCCGAACTGCCTAGGAAAGGCATCGGGGAGCTTTGGTTAAATGCCAGTTCCCGGGCTCCGTGCAGACCAGTGAAATCAGGGCCTGGGGGGCGGGTCCTTCCGTGGTGACTGACAGGCAGCAGCAGGGAGAGCATCGGCCCTGTCCGCCTCCCGCTCGGCTCACAAGCGGGACAACTGAGCCAGAGGCCGGGGACTTGTCCGCAGTCACACAGCCAGCGCTACGAGTGCCAGCGCTACGCACGACTCGGGCTGACCCTCCAGCCGCCCTCCTCTGCCCTGGCCATTGCCTCTGCACAAAGCTACGGTGATCACCGGAGCCACTCGGCTCACAGGCTGCCCCTGTGTCCTGCAGAGACCGCTCCGTGCTAACCTCCCACAGCCCAGACACCAGAGGAAGGGACAGCCACTGTGGTGATCACCAGAGCCACTCCGCTCCCAGGCTGCCCCTGCAGAGACTGCTCCGTGCTAACCTCCCAGAGCCCAGACACCAGAGGAAGGGCCAGCCCCGGGGGCAGGCGGGCTGAGGGGCTGCTCTCCAGGCGGACGCGGGAGGCTTTCGGTTGCAAGTGTCTGCGGAGCTGGGAGCTCGCATTGCTTCTGGAATCGAGAAAATCGGTTTTTGGAAAACTTTGGCAATAGCCCTTTCCTTTAAAAAAACAAAATAAAATAAAAAATCAATGTGTCACCAAAACCGGTCTGGCTCAGTGGATAGAGCATCAGCCTGCGGACTGAAGGGTCCCAGGTTCTGGTCAAGGGCGTGTACCTTGGTTGCAGACACATCCCCAGTGGGAAGTGTGCAGGAGGCAGCTGATCGATGCTTCTCTCTCATCTGTGTTTCTAACTCTCTATCACTCTCCCTTCCTCTCTGTAAAAAATCAATTAAAAAAAATAATTTTTTTTAATTTTTTTTTTAAATCAATGTGTGCTTCCGCCACTGGCATCTTCACAGGCGTTGCTCTGGAAATGACACACATTCCTGGCATGTTTAGGGCCTGGGGGGCAGGGCCGATGCAGGTCCGACTCCTGAAGAAGTTGGGCAGCTTCAGCCTCCTCCCTTCTGGACTGGCCGGGAACTTGGGGGCCCCTGGCGCCTCCTCGCTGCCAGCTTCCCCAGCCACTAACACTTACATAAAACACACCCCACCCGCCAGCCGCCAGCTGCTCTGGAACCTGGTGAATAATTTAGAACAAATTACCCTTTTCCAAACGAGCCCAATAAAGTGAGACTCATGGCGGGGCCCCCACGGCGCCCCCTCTGGGAGGCAGAAGGACTCCCGCTGCCCTAACTCAGGCTCCCTTCCCTGGTCCTGGTCTAGGGAGGATTCAGCTGGAAGAAAGCCTACGGGGGAGCTGAGGTCCCCTCTCCCTCTCCCGACCACAGAAAACCTTTGCAGGCAGCTCAGCCCCCTAATCCATGTCCATGGGCACCTCCATCAGACCAGAGCTGCTGGCTGCATTATTCCTGTTTCAAGATGCGTCGTTTAGACACAGTCCATTTCATTCCATTTGGCGCTGATGGGACTATTCAAAGCCCGGGCCACGCTATATGATAATCAAAGAGCTTAAAGCAAGCCGGGGTGGCTGGTCGGAGACAGGGAGGGCTAGGGCTAGAACAGGGGAAGGCGGTGGGAGTTGAACATCCTACGGGGCCAAGTGCTCAAAAGCCAATCGGGACGTGACAGACGGACGCCAGAGCCAAGCTGAGCGTCAGAGTAAATAATTTGGGAGCAAAATTACAATGTAATGAATAAAGATGAGTCCACGCTACAGCTGCTTTTAGGAAAAGGAAGGGAAGTCTTTTCTTTACAGAGGAATGCCAACTCATAGATACAGAGAAGTGAGGAAACCGGAAAACCGCTCTTTCACAACCAGCAACCAACAGCTGCTTCGGGCAGAGACCTATCGGTGAACGCAAAAGCTATCGCGTGAAAGAACAGTGAGAACCAAGGAATTCACACAGTCTTCCGGACTAAAGGCTAAAGGCACCTTTACAATGAAAAACCCGGGGTTTCCACCTTCACCAAGGGATCAAACTCACTATCAAGGAGAGAGAAAATCGGCCTCATGTGCCCACATAACTTCAGCCAGATCTTGACAAAAATGTCTAGCCTAAGTCAAAGTGAGCTGGAAAAAACTCTGGCAAATCTATTGAAGGGCATCTCGCAAAAATGACCTTTCAAACATGTTTATGTCAGGAAAGACAAAAAGATGGGTGAACGGTTGAAGATGAAAGGAGACTTAAGAATAGCTGACAGTCAATGCTTGGCCTTTGACTGGATATTGGTTTGAGGGGAAATAGCTATCAAGGACAAATGGGGAGGTTTGAATATGGACCACACATTGTGTAATAGTCCTGTATCAATGTTCAATTTCCTGTCTGCCCCTGCATTGGGGACACATACACTGGCCGTGTTCTCATGAACCACATGCTGAGGTATTTAGGGGTAAAGTGTCAAAGTCTCCAACTAACTCAAATCACTCAGCAAAAAGAGAAAAAGAAAGAAAAGCGGAGAGAAAGAAGCAAGTGTGACAAAGTGTTAACATTCGTTGTGTCTAGGTATTCACCGTCCTGTTCTTGCAACTTCTCTGGGGTTTTTTAATTTTCAAAATAGTAAGCTAGAGGGAGAGAAGCAAGCTAGCTGAATTCCAGCTTCCTCTTCTCATAGAGTCTTGCTGGGAACTAACCTAAGTTCCTTTCCATTTTATAAGCTGACATTAATTTGCCTTGACTTAAAAATCAAAGGGATGCCAACTTCTATGTCCTTGGCTCTCAGATGCACTGAGGTGCACCAGAATCAGGTCACAGACCTGGCAGCCCTGGTCCCAGGCCCGTTGGCAACACCAGCTGGCGCAGATACCACTGCTCCCCGAGGTGCTGTCCAGCCCCTCTGCTGTCTTCTCCCTGACCTGTATTCGCTCATGCTTTCATTTCTGTCAGCCGCCTGGTCTCTGGGGCATCTGAGATGGAAACAGAGACAGGGCCCGACGCCGGGGCGACCTTGTGTGGGATTGCACTGGGGTCAGTCCCTGGAAGACACAGTGCCACTCGTTGCTGACCACGGCTGGGCTCTGAATGGCCTTCCACAGCTCACAGGGGCACCATCTCTTACAGGCTGAATTGTGTCTTCCCGTCCCCCCAATCTCCCATCCCCCACCAAATTCATGTTAAAGTACTAACTCCTAGTACTTCAGAATGTGACCTTTTTTGGGAAGAGAGTATAGAAGATACAGTTCAGTTCCGGTGAGGTCAGATTGGATGTAGAATGGGCCCTAATCTGATATGACTGGTGTCCTTGTTATTAAGAAAGGAAATTTGGACACAGACGAGCACACAGGGAGAATGCCACGTGAAGACAAAAGCAGACATCAGGGTGATGCGTCTAGAAGCCAAGGAATGCCAAGGATGGCCAGAAACCATAAGAAGCGGGGGGGGTGGGAGGGGCTGGAACAGATGCTCCCTCACGGACCTCAAAAAGAACCAACCCTGCCCAGCCGGTGTGGCTCAGTGGTTGAGTGTCGACCTAAGAACCAGGAGATTGAGGTTTGATTCCAGGTCAGGGCACATGCCCAGATCTCAGGCTTGATCCCCAGTAGGGGGTGTGCAGGAGGCAGTGATCAATGGTTCTCTCTCATCGTTGATGTTTCTATCTCTCTCTCTCTCCCTTCCTCTCTGAAACCAATAAAAATATTTTATTGAAGAAACCAACCCTGCTGACACCTTGACCTCAGATGTCCAGACTCTAGAACTGTGAGACAATCCACTCCTGCTATTTAAGCCACCCACTTACACTTGGTTTCCTCGGCCCCAAGCTACTCCTCCAGCCTCCACGTGGCTGCTCACTCAGGGAGGGCAGAGCTGACAGGGGAGCAGATTCTGAAGGCAGACTGGCAGGTCATCTCCCCCCTTTTACTAGCTCTAGGGACGTGGGCAAACTCCACACAACACTGTGTCCCTGTCTCCTCAACGGAAATAGCAGCCTGCACACAGAGCGTGATTGTGCAGGTGAGTCTGGTTAATATGTGAGAGGTTTAAAGCAGGGCCTTGCTCGGTGAGTGCTATGTGGTGCTGTTTACTATTGTTATTATTGTTATTATTGCTATCATCATCGCCATCATCACCTTACTTTGGCTATAGCTTTGTTCTAAACTTTGAAAGACCTTAAGGAGGGAGTTTTCATGTTAGGAAAAGCCCCCAGATGACCTGCTACAGCCCAGCACCTCTCTGGGCCTCCCTTTCTCTCCTCTCTGTAAAATGAGGGTGTTCACTCTATCTCCACAGACCGAGCAGCGTTGGCGATTTCGGCTCATTCTCACTGCTTCTCTTATGACCTAGATTCCCCGATGTAGGAGTCCAGCCCCGATGTTTCTCTTGGGCTCTGAGACCTAGCGAATCAACTACTTTGCAGGCATCTCTTCTTGGATGGCGCCTCCCTCAGGAACTCTCTCTGTCCAACACTCAACACCTTCTCTCCCAAACTTCAGTGCCCCCTCTGTGTCTGCAAGTTACCAAGCCTGAAACCCTTGGTATCACCTTATTCTCCTCCTCCTTTTCTTCCCGTACTCACTTACTCACCAGTTCCGTACATCTCGCTCCTTAAATATCTCATGCAATTATCCCCGTGGCTTTGGGCATTTCCTCTCGCATAGAGTACCTACCGGGACCTCCTTGCTTTCGGTTTTACCTGCCTCTAGCCCCACCTGTCGCAGACAGCCAGAGCAAGGTTTCATTTGTTTATAGCTTTTTAAATATAACCTATTCCAGAGCCATAGTGCAAAATCTCAGAGGAAAGGCAGAGGTGGGGGGAGAGGGTGGGAAGAGATCAACCAAAGAACTTGTATGCACATTTGCATAACCTATGGACACAGGGGTGGTGAAGGCCTGAGGTAGGGGGCTAGAAGGGATAAATCGGGGAAAAAGGGGACCTAGGTAATGCTTTCAATAATAAGTATTTTAAAGATGAAACCTTACAATCCCGCTAAGATTGGGAGGAATCAGAGCACCAGGCACCCACCTCTCATGTTAGAAGAGCTTGTTTCAAGTATTTATCTCTGAATTTGATGCTGTTTCATGCTACTAATTGTCGAGATTCTTAATGATGTTCCATCTGTAAGTGGATACTTGAAAGATGGGATTTTAAATCAAGTAACATTGCAGGGCCATGAAGCTGACACTCTCTAAGTAATTTGTCTCCATTCCTACCAGAAATCAAGATCCCTAAACATCAAAATTAGACATCAGGGCATCCTATCTAATAAAAGAGTAATATGCAAATTGACCATTACTCCAAGAATCAAGTTGGTCACACCCATGTGGTCAAAGATGGCGGCCCCCATGTGGACACAAGATGGTTGCCACAAGATGGTCTGCAAGGGAGGGCAGCTGTGGGCAGTTAGGGTTGATTTGACCAGCAGAGGATGACAGTTGGGGGTTACCAGGCCTATAGGGGAGGGCAGTTGTGGTTGATCAGGCAAGCAAGGAGGGCGGTTAGGGGCAATTGGGCTGGCAGGGGAGGGAAGGAGGGGGCAGGACTGCAAGGGAGGGCAGTTGTAGACAGTTAGGGTTGACCAGACCAGCAGAGGAGGGCAGTTGGGGAGTCCAGGCCAGGCCTACAGGAAAGGACAGTTGGGGGGGCCAGGCCTGCAGGGGAGGGCAGTTGTGGGTGATCAAGCCAGCAGGGAGGGCTGTTAGGGATGACCGGGCCAGCAGAGGAGGACAACTGGAGGAGATCAGGCCAGCAGGGGAAGGCAGTTTGGGGGAGGGCAGCAAGGCCTGCAGGGGAGGGCAGTTGGAGGACCAGGACTGCAGGGGAGACCAGTTGGGGGGGGCCAGGCCTTCAGGGAGGGCAGTTGGGGGGGACCAGGACTGTAGTGGGGGGCAATTAGGGGGAAATCAGGCCTGCATTAGAGGACAGCTGGGGGAAGTCCGGCCTGCAAGGGAGGGCAGTTGGGGGTACCAGGCCTGCAAGGGAGGGCAGTTAGGCGTCAATCAGGCTGGCAGGGGAGTATTTAGGGGGTGATCAGGCTGGCAGGCAGAAGCAGTTAGGAGCAATCAGGCAGAGGCAGGCGAGCAGTTGGGAGCCAGCAGTCCTGGATTGTGAGAGGGATGTCTAACCAACCGGAATCGGGATCGGACCTAAACAGGCAGTTGGACATCCCTCAAGGGATCCCAGATTGCAGAGGGTGCAGGCTGGGCTGAGGGAGATCCCTCCCCCTGTGCATGAATTTCATGCACCAGGCCTCTAGTATAAAACATAACTATGCAATAATAACCTGCTTCCTGCTTTACATAAAGCAAAGAGTCTTCACTTACCCACGTGAGGCGGAGCCACAGTAAGGTTTATCGTGCGAGAATCGCGGTCCTGCAGCCCCTTCATCTTAGCCACGCAAGTCAGATTCCCACTGCCTCTCGGCGTCAGAGCCAGGATGCTCAGGACACTTGTAGGGTCATCCGGCACCGGAACGGAGTGAAAGCTTGAATCGCTCACGGGGACACCGATCTCCCAGGAAAGTTCCGGGAGCGGGATCCAGCCCCTCGCGCGGCAAGTCACATTACAAGGTTCATCCTCAACGACTACAAGACTGTCAGTGGGAACGAGCAATTCCCCCACAACTAAAGGAGAAAAGAGAAACATTCTGAAGAAATGGCCACGCCCCTCCGTGCCAGGTCTGCTTTCAGTTCTCCTCCAATCCCATTGCAGGAGTACTACCCCTGAAGCCAGAGCAGCCGTGGCCGTGGCCGTGGCCGTGGCCGTGGCCGCGGTGGGAAATCTTCATGCAGCTTCTATCTGTGTCTTTCTTTGGACTTTCCAGACCCACAGAAGAAAGTGAGATTGCTCCCCAGAAATAAAATTCCAGAGACATGAATAAAAATCAAGGCCCAGAGCAGTCTAAATTATACAGAAAAGAGAGGGCAGAGGTGGTTGCCATGGGGGCTAGACAGTCACTAAAATTGTCCTGAGCTGCCTGGGAGCCAAAGCAAAAAGGGAAATAACCTTTACCTTCTTTTCATTGTAAGGTGGACACATCATGATCAGTCATATTCTCTCTCTCTCTTTATTCTTTTTTTTCTTTTTTCTTTTTTTTGCGGGGGCGGGGGGGTGACGGGAGAGAGGCAGTCCATCTTTTTAAATATAACTTCCTATGATAGGTCTTAAGATATTTTTCTACTTAAACATTAAATCCAACAGAACTAAAGAAATAACTACCCTCAATCACAATCAGAATATATTGCTCAGATACATTTTTATCAGATAAATTTTTTAAGTTCTATAGAGGATCCATTCCCATGTGCCAGTGTCAACGCTAGAAATAACCCATTTGAAGGTAACCCTGGTGTGTGCCAATGTCACCAAAATCGCCTGAGGTTGGCCCGGTAGAGACAGCCTTACTGAAACATAGATGCAATGAAACGTTCCAATTAAATAGTCGAAACTCCCAGCCGCATAATATAAGGGAAAGAACACTGGACTAAGAATCAAAGCCTCTGCCCACAATCCTGACTGCCACAATGTTGGCATTGCCCTGCGCAAGTCACTGAGATTTCCAGGCTGTTTTCTGCCTGTTGAGTGACATGACTCGACTAGATTAGTGGTTTCCAATCCTATGGCTTCCATACCTTAAACACTCCTACAGATCCTTGAGCACTCCAAAGGCCTTTGTTTATATGGGTAATATCTACCAAGACTTACCATGATGGAAATTAGAATTAAATATGTGTTTATTTTCTTTTTCTTAATATATTTTATTGATTTTTTACAGAGAGGAAGGGAAGAGGGATAGAGAGAAGGTGCCGGGTTCATTCCGGTTGAGGGCACATGCTTTGGTTGCAGGATCCTCCCTGGGCCTGGGGCCTGGTCGGCTTATACAGAAGGCAACCAATCAATGCGTTTCTCTCACATGGATCCTTCCCTCTATCTTTCCCTCTCTATTCCAATCTCCCTAAAAATTAATGGAAAAAATATCCTCAGATAAGGATTTTTAAAAAATAATCTATACTAATAAAAGAGAGATGCAAATTGATCATACCTTTGCAACGCCCACCAGCCAATCAGCAGTGAGTATGCAAATTAACCCAACAAAGACAGTGGGTTAATTTGCATAAGTAGGCACCAACTGGCCGAGGGTGGGGCAGGATGCTTGTGTTGTTGCCATGGCAATTACGCAGGCATTCTGCACCTCCCTGGCCACTCAGGGCCTCTGGGCAGCATGGGAAGGCGGGCCAGAGCAGAAAGAGGTGGCTCTGGGGCAAAATGGAAAGGCGATACTGGCAGCCAGGGAAAGAAAGGCTCATTCTTGCACGAATCTTCATGCATCGGACTTCTAGTAATAAAAATAATAGTGTAATACCTTAATTAAAAATTTTTAAAAAAAAATAAATAATAGCGAATGACTATCTGGAGACTGCAATGAGCCTGGTGCTGTTCTAAAGACTTTACATAGACGATCCTCATCTGATCTCACATCCCTATGATGAGGAAACTAAGGCACCAGGTCACGAAGTGGCATGCCCACAGACCCACAGCTAATGGGTAATAAAGCTGCAACTTGAACCTGGCAATGGGGCACCCGAGTCTGCACTGCTGACCACTAGCCCACCCTGGTTCTGGAGTCTTCAGATCCTCATAGTCAACCTGCGAAGTGGGCAGAGTCCTGTCCCAATTTTAAAGGCGAAGAAATTGAGCCAATTCAGAGGTCACCAGGGTGGGTAACTGATGGAAGAAACACCAGGACCTGTATCTTTGATTCCTTCTCAGTGTTCTTTCTCTTATGCCACAAAGTACTGTAATGGGAATCTGGTCATGCAAAGTAGTCCGGGAACCCAGTACCCTCACTGAGTCAACAAATGCCACAAAATGACAAAACATCAGTGTGCCCCTAATTAAACCACATGAAATTAAAGTCACATAAAGAGACCACAGTTTGGCTAAATTTAAAAATGCAAGTAGAAATAGGTAGACATGTATCTGCACCAAATGTTCCCCATTTGATTTGATAGCAGCATCAATGCAGACCAAATCTTTGGGAGTTTCTCCCTGACAAGCAAATAAATACCAGGAAACAAGAAAAATGTCAGACACAATGTGGTCTGTTGTTTAAAAATGCTGCCATAGAAAGCTGACGCTGCTGGCTCCAGTGCATCTAGAAAGAGTATATAATTGCATTTTTAAAGAATATAAAGGGATTAAACTTTGATAAATATGTTCTGAATCCTTATAAATCATCCTTTTTTATTTTTCACTATGTAGCATGATCTTCAGTACCTAAAAATTAACTTTGAAGATAAACATTAAGTTACCACCCTAGTGGTTTTGCTCAGTGGATAGAGCGCCAGCCTGTGGACTGAAGGGTCCTGGGTTCAATTCCAATCAAGGCCACATGCCCAGGTTGTGGACTCAATCCCCAGTAGGGGGCATGGCAGGAGGCAGATGATCCATGATTCTCTCTCATCATTGATGTTTCTATCTCTCCCTCTCCCTTCCTCTCTGAAACCAATAAAAAAAAAAATTTAAGAGGCAATGGAAGTACCACTTTAAAAAATTAAGTTATCCATTATTATAAATTTTGTTTACTCTTTTTTCTCTAAAATCCTTGACACACCTTTATCTATAAAAACCACTGGGGGTGAAGAGGGGCAACAAATTGGGGAATTAAGCTAGAAAAAAGGAAAAGTTAAGCATGATTCAAAATTGACAAAGGTGTCAAAGAGGGGTAAAGTAAAAAATAATGATGTAGGCAAAGAAATAGAGACCAAGCATATGAAAGACTGGAGACAGGCAATGATTGCCACCTCACTCTACCTCACAGACAAGGGACCACCTGGCCCCAGAAGACCTCCAGGATATAATTCCAGAAAAGCTAGTAGGTACCAATATGGATGAGATGGAAAGTGACAAAACCTTCTTTAAGAGTCTTAATCATAGAAATGGGAAGAAGAGATGGAAGGAAGAGAAGGAGAGAAACAGAAAGGAAGAAAGTAGAGAAGCCGTGAGGAAGGCAGGAGAGAAATAAACAACACAACAACAAACACTCATCAGGTCAGAAGAATTCTCAGGGTAACACTAACTGATGACTATATATATATATATATATTAAAAGGGACCATAGCAGGTTGGATCAATGGATAGAGTGTCACCCACAGATTGAAGAGTCTCAGGATCGATTCTGGTCAAGGGCACATACCGTGCAGGAGACAACCAACCGATGTGTCTCTCTCACATCGATGTTTCTCTCTGTCTCTCCCTCTCCCTTCCATTCTCTCTAAAAACCAATGGAAAAATATCCTCAATGAGGATAAACAACAACAACAGAAAGAGAAAGGGAGAAGGGAGGGAAGTGACAAATATGAGAACACATTCATCAGTTCAGAGCACTCAGTGTCACACCACCGAAGCACTCGGAGCCCCATCGGTCACCACCTATGGCATGCCCTTCAGCAGGTCCCTTCCCCTTCTCCGACACTGAACCCAAGGAACGCCCCACGCGCCTCCGAGTCCCCCGCACGCAGGCGCACCTTGTACGGAAAGGAAGGCGAAGCCCTCGCGGCCACTGTTCTGGAGGCTGCACTTGATGCGCCCCGCGTCGCTGAGCTGCACGTCGTGGACGATCATCTCGGAGGTGAAGTCGCCGCCCTCCGTGTAGTTCTCGGAGGTGAAGCGGTTGCTGGTAATGATGACCTGCGTGGGCGTGATGCTCAGGACCACCGTGCCGTTCAGGGCCCACATGAGGAGGCTCCAGCCCTGGGAGACGGTGCAGTTGAAGCGGGCGTCCTGGCCCACCCGCACCGTGGCGTTCTTGGGCCCTTCTACGATCTGGAAGCCGGATCCAAAGGCTAAAAGACACCCGGGTTTCAAGTAAGGGATGCATCGACACAGACCAGCTGTAGAGTTTAACCCTTCTGCATACAGGTTGTGAGCCCCGCGTGACTGTCCTAGGGCTCAGATCCCAGGTCTTCCTGGTCCCAACTCCAGGTCTCCCCAGAAGATCAGGAGCTCCCAGAGGACAGGAAGCCACTCCGTCCCTCCTTCCCACAGCCCTCTCCTCGCTCCACAGTCCTCAGCACCGCAGCCGGGTGGGCAGTGAGGGAGCACTGCCCCTCCTCCTCTTCCTGCGGATGTGACCTCAGGTATCTGACCCCAGCGTGGCCCAGGGAGCCACCACTAGCCCTGCTCTGTCGCTGTAGGAAGTTGTTCAGCCTCACTGTGAAATGAGCATTTTCCCTCCCGGTGAAATGAGGGGGACCTTCTCCCCAGGACTGCGAGGGGACAATGGGGTACCCCATCTTCACAAAGAGGATGGGGACCCTCACATGCTGTGATCATGGCCCAAGCCTTCCCCTGCACGCTGAGACACCCCCCCACACACACACACACACACACACGTGGGGCACTTAGGACAGTGCCTGTGGCTAGAGGGGAGGAATACAGCTGGAGATGAAATTTGGGTCCTATATATACTGTCATGGGGAATTCATCTCCAAGTATCAACAAGACGGTAGTCACTGGGACCTCACCTCCTCCTAAGGACTAGATGAGACAGAGAGGGATAATGGGTAGAAAGGTGAGGGAGGTAGATGCCCTCAGGAGAACGCCCAGGCGTGCATGGGGCAGCCCCTCAGAAAGTCTCCCCGCAACTAGTTGAGTTGAGCGTCCTGGCTCACCCGACAGTCACCTCCACACCCCACGCTCCTCGGTGGCAAAACAGGGACGCTAGTGCCTCTGGGACTTATGTCAAGGACCAAATAGGATGATCCGTGTAAACCCTTCACGTCACCCGCAGTCACTCAGTGGGCAGTCACTGTCACATGACCTGCAAGCCGGGGTCACGTGGACCCACAAGATGAGCCAAGAAAATCAGAGACTCAAGTAGCGCTGCTTCCATCACTCCTTTCGCAACACCCTGCCCTCCCAGCACCAGCTGTAAGGCGATTCTAAAAGAATCTCCTGACAGCCCTAAAGGTTTCTGGGAGGAAAGCACACCGCTGGGCACCCACTGACACAGCAACACTTCGCCTGCATTCCCAGAATGCACTGCAGGGATGCACCTCAGGACTGGGTCGTGGGCAGACAATGAACCACTGCCCAGACAGGGTCCGAGGCCAGCAGGACGGGGTGGGCGGCAGCCAGGGCCGGGGGGAGGGGGCCACTGAGGGGAGGTGAACGGTACTATAACTAGGGCTGCTCCTGTGCTGGGTGAGCTGGCCGCTGTTCCCTGTTCTTTGCTGTGACTCCGGGCAGGAGAACAAGAGAAAGTGTGACTTAAATAGCAGCTCAGCTGGGATCCTCTCCAGCTGGTGCCAGGCTGATCCTTTCACTCCACACACGGGGACCTCCACATCCGTCAAGTGCCCTGCCGGCTGCACCTGTGACCAAGAAGGTCCAAGGCGGCCTAGCTTCCTCTGCAGCTAGGGAGGTGAGGAGGGGAGAGGGAGCGGGGAGGGGCCTGCACCGAATGGGAACTCTCCGAGTTTGAACTTGACCCTTAGGTTAAACAGGAGGCGACAGACCCTAAGCACTGAGTTGCCCTGGCCACGCAGGCCTGCCTCTGGTCTCCCACCACAGGTAACGCCCTCCAGCTCCCCCTCGTGACTCAGAAGCCGCCCTTCCGGAAGAGCAGGGTCCTGAGGCCGCGTTCCTCTCTCCTGCACCCCATCAGCTGGTGGTGTGCGTGACCCCGTCCCACCCAGAGCAAATATGAGCAAACTATAAACAAGACCTTTAATCAAAGTCACCTGCCTCAGCACACAGCTCCCTCCCCTTTGCTCCCTTTCCCTGTGTACAGCGAAAGGGCAAGGGAGGGGAGAGCCATGGGGACCATCAATGCCCTCCTCCCAGATGCCTCCTTGTGCTAGCCACAGTGGTCACCCAACACCAGGTCCTCCCCTACCCCCAGGGACTTATTCTATCCTATGCAATATACTGATTCATGCTGGCACTCTCAGATTCCCCAACCATGTCTACAGCCTGCCCATAGCCCTCTCCCCCGCCCCTTGCTCTCCCTTCTCTTTCTCTCTCTTTCTTTCCCTCTCTCTCTTTCTCTCTCTCTCCCTCCTTCCCTTCCTCCCCCACCCCCTGACCCTAGCCCATTTGGCTCAATGGATAGAGTGTCGGCCTGTGGACTGAAGGGTCCCAGGTTCCATTCCAGTCAACTGCATGTGCCTGGGTTGCAGTCTCCATCCCCAGTAGGGGGCATGCAGGAGACAGCCGATCCATGATTCTCTCTCTGTCATTGAGGTTCCTCTCTCTCCCTTTCCCTTCCTCTCTGAGTTCGATAAAAATACATTTTTTAAAAAGCAACATTATCTAGCCATCTGAAACAGAGTTCATTTACACTAGTAAAA
The DNA here is from genome assembly GCF_964339955.1 of Pipistrellus hanaki. Lineage (NCBI taxonomy): Eukaryota > Metazoa > Chordata > Mammalia > Chiroptera > Vespertilionidae > Pipistrellus > Pipistrellus hanaki. The sequence continues at coordinate 4,321,155 of NC_140504.1, read as the reverse complement.
GGTAACATACTAATTAGACTGGACGTCTTCAGGACGCCTTCCGGACAAAGCCGCAGTGGCTGCTGCTGCTGTGAGGCCAGGCCAGGGCTCAGGCAGCCGCAGCAGCCGGCAGGAGCAGCAGCATCAGTGCGATGGGGGCATCACCTTCCCCTGATCAGCAGGTCGCCTCCCGCAGAGGGAGGCCAGAGGCAGCAGCAGAGAGGGGGGTGATGGGGGCGGTGCCTTCCCATGATGGGCCAGTCACCTCCTGCAGAAGTGGGCCTAAGCTGCCAGTAGGACATCCCCTGAGGGCTCCCGGACTGTGAGAGGGGGCAGGCTGGGCTGAGGCCCCCCCTTCTCCCCTCTCCCCCCCCCACCCCCGCAGTGCACAAGTGTTCATGCACCGGACCTCTAGTATGTATATAAGTCCAAAACCAGCAGGACATACTCTGCAGTTAGACATTAGGACAGTGGTCACTTTGGGGAGTGGGGGGGGCTGGAAGATGCTTTGGTGGGGGTTCCTGGCCTCAGTGCTCATACACGAGGTGTTCGGCTTGTGACGACTCATCCAGCCGGGCCTTCATGACTGTGCAGGTCCCCGGGTTAAATTCTCCACCTCCGGGCCTCAATGCCGCACAGAATGCCTCCCCGGAGGACAGCAAACTCCCACCTCCCCGAGGAGAGCAAACTCCCACCTCCCAGAGGAGAGCAAACTCCACCGGAAACAAGACCAGCACACCTGAGCAATGGCCTGTCCACCAGAGGAGCCACAGCAGAGCTGGGGCGGGGGGGGGGGGGGGGGGGGGGCAACCCCACCTGCTCTGAGACCCCGAGGTCCGCACACCTCAGCTCTGCGAGGCAGTCTGACGCCCATGGGCCCCTCCCACCTCCCTTGGGAGAGGTCCAGACAGAAACACCAGAGGGGGGACATCTCCACAGGAGCGATGGCCGTGGAGCAGTCCCCAGGACACATGCCAGGAGGTAGGAACCCCAATGAAGAGAACCGCCCTGGAGCTGAGTCAGTGCAGCAGGAAGAGGGCCCCCTGGAGGCCCCTCCCAGAGGGGAGGGGTGTGGTGGGAGGGGCCCAGGAACAACCCTGGCAGCCACACCTGCCAGCGCCGGGGCCTCCCCGGGTTCCCCCTCCACGTGGGAGCCATGGGACCTCCCGCCACACCCGCGTGACCTACCTGCTAGGCCAGCCACCACGACCAGCACGGCCAGGACCCCTTTGCAGCTGCCGTCCATCCTGGCATCTCCTCACCTGGGGGAGAAGCAGGCAGGCAGGTGAGCGGGAGCGGGGACAGGCTGCGCACACAGAGCCCGGCCAGCCCCGGGTCCGAGGACTGGCCTCACCGATGACCTTGTTAGAAAGCCAGACGCATGGGGCCACCCCACACCTGCCAGGCCGGCGACGCCAGCGCTGAGCCCACAGCCTAAGCAACGTCCTTCTCTGGCCTGTGCTCAAGTCTGAGGACCCCTGTATCCCGTGACCTTACCCCCAGGCCCAGGATGCATGGCAGGCGCCCTGGGATACCCTGGCCACTGAGCTGCTGACGCGGTGTGACAGCCTGGACTTACAGCGATTGGCTGCAACAGTGACGCTTGGGTCGCTGAGCGAGGAAATGCCTGCGCACGGCCCGTTTTCATGACCCAAAGGGGAAGCAGGGGCGGGAGCCTGTGGGAAGGCAGCAGGCGGCGTGGAGAGACACAAGAGGGGGGTGTGTGCGGGAGGAGTGCGGGGTGGGCTGGCCGGCACGTCCCTCAGGGAGGCCCACCTTGGGGGAACCTCACACGAGCTTCCCGGGCAGAGAAGCAGTGGTGCCAAGCCCTGGGGTGGGTGGTGACGGGCACACTGGAGGAACTGCAGCAAGGGCGCTGGGGCTGGGACAGGGGAGGGGGGAAAGGGGAGAAGTCAGAGGTCAAGAGGCGGCAGAGTGAGGTCTTCCCCACTCCGGCAGCACGCGGGGATCCCGCCACGAACACCTCTCGGCCCTCCCTTTCAGCCCTTTGCTCTTGTTCACCCACCATCGCTGCATCTGCTTCTCCTCATTCTTCCCTTCTCCCCACAACGGGCCTGCCCAAGGCAGCCACCAGCACTGCTGGGTCTCCCGGGAGCAGGCAGGGCCACATCACCCCCAGATGTGTCATGAACTGTCTACAAAATAACAAGACCATAGGCACTCCCCCGAACCCGGGAAAGTCTCCTCGGCGCGTTCCTCCACCCCCTCCATGTGGAGCAGGGACCCAGGGCTCTCCCTGCGTCTCACCCCGATTTCACCGCTGTGCTGGGCAGCCACACGTCCCTGAGGCCATGGGGGCGGCTCCAGCAGAGCCCCGTGGGGATTTTTGCGCGTGCGACACCCCGGCCAGGGCTCCGGTCCCGTTCCTTACAGGCCGAGGGGACAGACTCACGGGCAGAAATACAAGTCCTGAACCGGCACCCTGGCACCGGGGGAACATGCCTCCCTCACGGCGCTGAGTGAGACAGCAGCAGCGACACTCAGGCCGTGACCACGTGTCCACATGTGTGTAGTACTGTGTAGTCACAGCCCATGAGAAGGAACATGGACCATGTGTTACATGTGAGTATAATGCTGAGTAACCACAGCCCATGAGAAGGAGCATGCGACCGTGTGTTACACGTGAATGTATACTGGATAGTCACAGCACATGAGAAGGAACATGGGGCTGCATGCTACATATATCTGTGCTACTGGGTAGCCACAGCCCATGAGAAGTAACATAGACCACATGCTCCATGTATGTGTGGTGCTGGGTAGTCACAGCCTGTGAGAAGGAACATGGGTCCGTATGTTACATGTGAGCGTGGTGCTGGGTAGTCACAGCCCATGAGAAGAACACAGGCTTCCGCCCCATTTCTGACGTCTTTGGGAAGCAGGTGTCAGCATGTGCATGACCGTAACCTTCATGTCGGGGCATGAGGCTCAGTGTCTGCCCTGGAGCTTCCCGTGTGGAACCCACCCCTTGCCGTGATCTGAACCAGACTCAGCAACCCCCCAACCCCCCCTCGACACTGCGCCCGGCAGCAGCTGTGCGCACACCGGACCGAAACGCAGCCCTGGAGGCCGGCTCAACATCCCAACCAAAGCACCTGTTGACAGTTTCAGCGAGTGCACCCCCCACGTCCATCAGCGCCAACCGCCTAGAATGCTGGGCCCCGCAGAGGAAGAGGGAGAAACCCAGCCTGGGCCCGCAGGTCGCACAGCCTCCCCAGAGCATAGACGCGCAGTGCGCCCGCGCCCCGAAGCCCGGGCCACAGCGAGAGGTCACCGGCAAACGCTCCCGTCACTGATCAGCGGTCAGGCCGCCCACGGGAACGATGACAGCTTATCAGTGCCCCACCCGCCACTGCCCCACGCCATCTCGCTGTTCTCTGTCAGGGACTCCACTTCAAGAGGGTGTTGTCGCCAGGACGGTGGTGTTGGGACGGGAGAGCACGGACCAGGGTCTGTGAGGGCGTCTGAGACGCGGGTCCTGTCAGAAGGGCGTGTGCAGGAGGGCCTGTCATAAAGCTGATTCCAGTGTAAACTGAAACCAGACCATCCTCTGAGTGCTCGAAGACCCGTGCCCGGTCATTGCACGTTGCTATCTCTGTGGAGCAGTTGGACGGCCCCTGGATTTTAAGTTCTCATTCATCTCACTGGGGAAGACTTGAATCTCCTGCCTTTAGTGGAAATTTTTCAAAAAGTCTTCTTGGAAGTCTTAAAGCTTATTAGATTGTACTCAATAGGCAGGATTTAACCCCCAACCCATTCCCGAAAGCCCCAAGGAGTCCAGAACACTCCAATCATCCGACGCCCCCAGAGGCCCTCAGGGAGAAAACTGCCGAATCTGACCCTGTCCCTTCACCACCCCACGCCCAAACGCCTACCCCCGGGCCCTCGGCCGGAGCCTGCTACCAGAACACCCAAAGCAGGCCGTCCCTCTCTGCCAGCAGCAGCCTCACGCCCCGGAAGGAAGAAGGGCTTTGCGAGGTGCGTGAGAACTAACCGGCTTGGTGCAAACCGCCGTGCCTGCGAGAGGGCGCCCACGCCCCTGGACCTCAGCCCCCCTGGCTCTGCGTGCCCCGCACTGGGGTGCCGAGGCTCCTGGGTTTGGGCAGATGTTTTTCCCAGAGGTGTCACAGCCCTTAGAAAGGCCTAATTCCTTTTGTGATCCCGAAGCCGGAAAGACCACACATGCCTGGCAGACCGGGGCAGCTTCACAACTGCACGTCTCCTGCCCACAGGCCCTAATCAAACGCCAGGGCGTGTGTGTGGGCACACGGGAGTCACAGTAATTTTCCGGCGACCTCCCGGCCCCAGCCCCCGCTGGCTCTCAGCACATCCCTGCCAGCCGAGCTGGGACAGGGACGCCCTCTTGATTAGACATCGTCTCAAATTCCTTCACCCTCAGAGCTGCCGCCTTTCAGTGTTTAACTCCGAGGGAGCGGGAGCCAGGACAGGTTCGGATCGCCCAGCACTGTCCCTGGCAGAACAGCTGGTCCTGCCGCCTGGAGGGCCCAGCGCCTGAGCCAGGCCGCTGCACCTGCCCTGGACCCCACGGCCGCCTCACCTCCGCAGGTGGATCTCCCCTCCAGGCTCCCGCGGCCGTCCTGGCCCCGTCCTCTCTCCGCACAAACACGGGAACGATTCAATCAGCCACAGAGAACCCTGACCCGGCCCGGCCCTGAGCAGGAAGTTCCTCACCGAAGGGCTGTCACGTCACCGGCCAGGCCCTGGACGCAGAGGCAGCCTCCGCCAGCCGCCGGCCCTGGCTCCCCGAAGGTGCGGGCGTGCCAGCGTGTTTCCTGGTAATCATTAGCCAGCCCCCAGCGGCAGCCCAGGAAGTCCGGCCCAGGAATGCCAGGGCCGGGCCGCACGGACCTCGGCTCGGCTCGGCCTGCAGGGCCCGCTCCTCCCGGGGCCTTTCCGAGTCTCAAAGAGCCCAGACCGTCGGGGCCGCCGTCCTCCGCCACTGGCCGCAGGCTGCCAGGCCCTGCCGCCACCCCAGGACGCAGCCCGGCCAACCTCGCGCCCCGTGGCCTCTGGCACGGCCAGGGACTGGTGCAGCCGGTTCCCTGCCGGCACCTCCACACGCACAAGAACGGGCTCTTTGTGGAAGGAAAACAAGGGAGTCCTTGGGGTGCAGAGCCCTGGACGGCGGCCACCTGGAGGAGTGAATCAGTTTCCTGTGAGTGTCGGCGCGGAGCTGTTATGGAGGAAGTGTGCAGGGCCTCCCAGGCCCACGCCCAGCCCCTCAGGTGTAAACAAAGGAACTTGGCTGTCCCGAGCCTCGTGATGGTTTCTGGAAAAAGCCATCGCCCTAAGGCCCGGTGAGCAGCCCCACAGTGAACTGTCCTCTCTTACGTGGTTCTTTCTCGGTACCTGGCGTGTCTTCCCATTACGTTTCTGTAGTATTTTTTTATCTTGATTTCAGAGAGGAAGGAAGAGGAAGAGAGAGATAGAAAAATCAATAATGCGAGAGAATCATGGATCAGCTGCCTCCTGCACACCCCACGCTGGGGATGTGCCCTGACTGAGAATCGAACCCTGACCTCCTGGTCCATAGATCGATGCTCAACCCTGAGCCACACCCACTGGGCTCCCCCATTGCATTTTTTTTTAATTTCTTTATTGATTACGGTGTTATATATGTGTCCTTATTTCCCCATTACTCACCTCATCCCCCCCACCCCCCACTCATGCCCTCATCCCCCTGGGGTCTGTGTCCACTGGTTAGGCTTATATGCATGCATGCAAGTCCTTTGGTTGATCTTTCCCCCTCGTCCCCACCGTCCCCTGCCTTCCCTCTGAGGTTTGACGGTCCTCATTACATTTTAATCTTGTGAGGGACTCAGGGTCAAGGGCGGCTACACAGATACAGGTACCAACAGGAATGAGGATGGTGTGTTCAGAATGAGACCCTGAAGTAAGTAAGTGGGAACTGCTGCCTCTTCTGGTCAAAGGAGATCCGAATATGGCAGCCCAAAACAGTCACTTGGCAGAAAGATTTTTTTAAGCTGAAGACATTTGAGATTCAACAGATGAAGGGAAAGCAGCGCCTCAGAGCAGCGATTGTGCTCCCGGGGGCTGCCATAATAATTCTTCTCCCAGGATCTCCTCCCAGAGGGGGAGCACAGACCCACTGCACTCCCTTCTCCTGGAGCTTACGATCCTGAAGACGGAAAGACCACACGTGCCTATTAGACAACATTCCCACTTCACTACCTCCCGTCCGTGCTCCTAAAATCTGTTTATCTTTCCTCAAGAAACCTGCTTTCATCCCATAAGAAGCCTGTGTGCCCCCCCCCCCCTTCCCTTTTTCCTACTAAATTAAGGACATAAACCTTTATCCACTAAATGAGCCAATTACCTCTATCAGTGGCTCTCAACCTTTCTAATGCCGCCACCCTTTAATACAGCTCCTCATGGTGTGGTGACCCCCAACCATAAAATTAGTTTCGTGGTTAGTTCATAACTGTAATCTTGCTACTGTTATGAATTGTAATGCAAATATCTGTTTTCTGGTGGTCTTAGGTGACCCACAGGTTGGGAACCACTGCTGTAGAGCCTAAGACCATCGGAAAACACAGATATTTACATTACGACTCATAACAGTAGCAAAATTACAGTTATGAAGTAACCTCGAAAATAATTTTATGGCTGGGGGTCGGTCACCACAACATGAGGAACTGTATTAAAGGGCCGTGGCATTAGAAAGGTTGAGAACCACTGTCCTATATGCAAGCAAAATAAACTTTTTCTCCAGTGAATCTGACTTTTTAATTCACAAGCCCCAGCCACTGGACTTAAGAGGATAGAAAAAAGATTCCCCCCCCCCCCCTTTCTACGAAACCCTATTTTAGGAGCTGGTCAGAAAAATGGTGAGCAAACCAGATACTCAAGAGAGTCAATAAGTTAGTCTGATAATCTTACAAATCTAACCCGGGTCATAGCGTCTTATGAATCAGGGTCATCAGACCTAACACAATACAAAACTCAAATAACTTTAGAATAATGAGATACAGGAATGAAAAAAATCTAAGGCCAGTATAATCCTGTTTTCCCTGATGTGCTTTTTTAAAAATTTCCTCAGCTTCGGTCCTAATATGTAGAATATCAGTCAGCATGGGGGTCAGATGGACTGGCCTTCGAGGCACAGTATTGCTTCTGATTTTCTCCCAAGATTTCCAGCCCCAGCCTTGGCCTTGGCCTTGGCCTTGGCCTTGGCACTACAACCAAAGAATATAGTTGGAGCTTCCACAAATGTTTGTTATAACTACAATGACTGTGTTGGGAAGAAAAAATAAACTTCTCTCCTCAGTGCTGTGGCTTGGGCCCTGAGAATTAAATTGACAAAAGACAGAGTAACAGGACAAAAAGCAAAGGTTAACAAGGGGTTCGTCACACAACTGGGAGAAAATCAGTGAGGAGTAACTCCAAGGGGTGGTTGGAACTCCGGCTTATATAATTAGCATCTTAACTAATAAGTCCTTAGCGAAGTGGCAAGACAAAGTAAACGAAGCGTGGGCTTTGGGGGTGGCGGCCTGGGGGGAAGTGAGTATGTGGGGAAATGAGTGTGGAGAGAGAAATGGAAGACAAGGCTGTGGGGGAGGTTTGTTCTGTAGATTCTGTTAAGAGTCTCCTGTGGTTCCATTCCTTTGGCCCCTCCCGGTACAAAACAGAGTTCCTTTGGCGTCTGCTGTTTCATTTACCTTCAGCTTAAAATCATCCTTATGCCAAAGTGGCACGTTTTGGGATGTCATCTTCTGACCCCCTATAGGTGCCCTGCCAACAACGCACACCTGATGAGGATAACCACTCTCAGAAGTTCCAGAGCAAAGGTGGGGTCTCCCGCCCCCACCCCCACCAATGCCGAGATGCCCACCCAGGCCAGTGAAGCATACTATTCCTAAATCATGGGGAATGCAGCTCTCAGACTGTGCCATCCTGAGGGGATTTTTTTTTTTTTAATTTGGGAGATTTGCATTATTTCAAACTTTGAGCATAAAGAGATATTCGACTAATATTTTTAGCCTACTTTAAAATCACGAAGTTCAAATTAAAAAAAGCATATGCACAAGGTAATTTGAGTTGTGGTGACGGCTCTGAAGAGATCTTGGAAAGAGGGGTACAGGGAGGCAGATCCCCTGAGGAAGCTGGGTTGAGCTCAGATGGGGATGGGCACATTAGGGGTGATGTGAGCAGGAAGGCTCATGGGATTAGGTGAGGCCCCCTTGGGAAGTCTCCCTTTTGCCCCCCATTATCTAGCATCATCACGGGTCCCACCTCACAGAGCGTGTGAGGGTGGTGGGGGTCACTGGTGGTCATTTGAGAATCCTTCCTGTGGCCACTGCTCTGTGTTCTATTGGCCACGCAGCCCCGGAGTCCAGGTTCAGGGAGAGGGGCTCAGACGCCTCGGTGGAGAAATGCCGAAGAACTTGGGGTCGTGTTTAAAAGCCATCACATTGCCAAAACTGGTTTGGCTCAGTGGATAGAGCCTCGGCCTGCGAACTGAAGGGTCCCAGGTTCGATTCTGGTCAAGGGCATGTACCTTGGTTGTGGGCACATCCCCAGTGGGGAATGTGTAAGAGGCAGCTGACTGATGATTCTCTCTCATCAATGTTTCTAGCTCTCTATCCCTCTCTCTTCCTCTCTGTAAAAAATCAGTAAAATATATTTTTAAAATAAATAAATAAATAATAATTTAAAAAAATAAAATAAAAGCCACCACATCCCTGAATCGTTTGGGCTGTGAGGAGAGGACAAGAGGCAGAGGGGGAGCTGACCCCTCTGGCAGAGGCGTCCGGGACACCAGGCTCCCAGCCGGGGCCTCGGGGCTCAGGTGCCCTCTGTCCTCCGGGCGACAAGAGGCCTGGGAGGACACTCTGGCCTTGTCACTGGGCAAAGAGTGGTGTTTGCCGATGGTGACGGGGCTGCAAAACGTGCCAAATCCCAGCCGACTTGGCTCCGGGGTTGAGTGTCGACCCAGGAACCAGGAGGTCACAGTTTGATTCCCAATCAGGGCACATGCCTGGGTTGCAGGCTCCATCCCCAGTAGGAGGCGTGCAGGAGGCAGCCGATCAGTGGTTCTCTCTCATCATTGATATTTCCATCTCTCTCTTTCCATCTTCCTCCCCTCTCCCTTTCTGAAATCAATAAAAACATTGTTTAAATGTGCCCACTCTTTTGAAAGCGTCATTAAATGTGGGGGCTCTCTGTTGGTGGCCCGGCCCTCACTTAATGACTGTCCTGCTCACACCCTAACTCAGGTCACATACTAACGGCCGGACAGAAAGCAAAATAAAGGTGGCCCTTTGAAAGGGGACTTCGATATTAAAAGACAATAAATTAAAAAAAGTCTCCTGAAAATGAACTCCGAAGCACAGAAAGCATCAAGTGCCGTTGGAACCTCGCATCTAATTTCTCCTCGTCTATTTTTACTGCGGAATGCTCGTGTGGGCATGTCACACGCTGACGGAGCGCAGGTGCGCCCGCTTGGCCTTTTTTGGCAATCGGGGCCCAGCGCCTGCAGACGCACTCGGATGTAAGCATCGGCCCCAGCAGGCGCCTTGCTTGCTTCTAGGATGCGCGTGCAATTTTGCTTTGGCTTCAGAGGCAAACATCCATCAAGCAAACCCTTCTGGGCTGAGCTGTATCTCCCCAAAAAGGTATGGGGGTGCCCCCCCTCAGGGCTCTGCATGTGACCTTGTTTGGAGATAGGCCTTCACGGAGAAGTCCAGTTGAAATGCTCTCATTAGGGTGGGCGCTAACGCAATAGGACTGGTGGCCTTCTAAAAAGGAGGAATTGCTCCGAAACCGGTTTGGCTCGAGGCAGCTGATCGATGTTTCTCTCTCATCAATGCTTCTAACTCTCTATTCCTCTTCCTTCCTCTCTGTAGAAAGTCAATAAAATTTATTTTGAAAAAAGGAGGAATTGGGCCCGGTCAGGGTGGCTCAGTGGTTGAGTGAGCATCGACCTATGAACCAGCAGGTCACGGTTCGATTCCCGGTCAGAGGTCATGCCCAGATTGTGGATTCGATTCCCAGTAGGGGGACATGCAAAAGGCAATCAATCAATGATTCTCTTTCATCGCTGATGTTTCTATCTCTGTCTCCCTCTCCCTTCCTCTCTGAAATCAATAAAAATAAATTTTGTTTTAAAGAGGAAGTATTTGGACCTAGCCACAGGCACAGAGGAAGACAAGGGGGAAAGACCGCGGGGGAGGCCACGTGAAGACGGAGACCGAGTCTGAAATCAGCCATCAGCCAAGGACTGTCTGGGCCACCAGGAGCTGGGGGAGGCAGGACGCACCCTCTCCCGCAGGCCTCAGAGGGCGCATGCCCTGCGCTGCCCTGACGCCTTGCCTCTGGCCCCAGAACTGAGACCGTGCCCTCTAAGGCACTCGGGTGGTCCTTCATTCCACTGCCCCAGACGCCCAACACCAGTGCTGCTGGCCTCGCCCCGTCATTGAGAATGCGGCTGCCCAGTTAGCTTTTGCTGGTCCAGTGCCTCTCATGTGCCCACTCGCCGGGTGTGTCTCCTTCCAAACTGCAGTCAGGCATGGGTTCTTTGGGTTTTTATCACATGCACGGAGATCTGCATTTGCAGCCTGCGCTGGCTTAATATTATCGTCACATCCCCCTTCCGTTTGAGTCTTTGTTTGGTGGGATCTTCAGGCCAGAACCTGCTGGCTGGCTCTCCTGGGGTATCCACACCCCCCATTACTGTAATTAGTCATTCCATGGACCACATTGGAGACTTCTACCTGTGAATGAAACTTTACCTTTGTGGTCCCCTCATCTGAATTCTGAGGCGACCACGTGTCTGTCTTTCTATTCCCAGCAAAGCTGATACAGTACACCATGCAAACAGTGCCCGTGAACAGCTGCTGGTGTCCCCCAATATCCATTTCGCCATCTTCTATGGCCACAGAATCCCACTCTTTAGCTGGGCACCAATGCAGAGGGCACCTCCTGGTCCTCCCTCAACCCTGGGCTAGGCATGGCCATGGGGCAAACTGTGGTGAGGGCAGCAGGAATAGATTCTGCCCTTGAAGAGCAATTCTTCTCTCCCCACCCCCTCAGCCCCCGCCACCTTCCTGCCGGCTGGAGAGTAAAGCACACCCAGAGGGGGCAGAACGGAGAAAGACAGGAGCAATCGAGCCTGGAAGCTTCTCCAAAGAGGGTGAGCCTGCATCTAGGCTCTCGTAGAGGGAAATAAATTTCTCCTTTGTCTAAGCTACTGTTGTTTTGGTCTCTATAGCAGCCAAACCAAACATTCACCAACACATTCGGATTCATAGATAAAAGCTAGATGCCATTAGGGGAATTCAAGATTGACTGGGCAAAGTCTGGGTCCCAGGGAGTGAGGAAGGATGTGGATCGGGGATCTTTCACCCACTGGCTTTCTCTTCTGTGCACAGAGATGCTAAGACCTGCCCCTTGGCTGCCGAGCCTGGGTGTGTCAAGAGGAGGCGCCTGGAACAAAGGATTCCCAAGAGAAACCAAAATCCTGCTGCGTGTCCCTGGGCAAGTGGCTTCGCCTCTCTGAGCTCCCAGGACCCCCTGCCCCCTGGCATCTGTGCTTCTGTGCAGCAAGGGAAGGTGTCCTCCCAGGGGCCAGAAGGAGGAGCTTGCCTGGGCCTGGGCTTGAGCCACCAGCTTCCGGAATGTGCGTTTGGAGGCATCTCCTGGACCACACGTTCCTTATGCAACCTACTCTCCACCCCACAGAGGGGCCTCCCAAGTCCACGTCCTTCCTGGTCCCTGGCCGCCATCTCTGACCCTGGTGGCCTGCCCTCTGCCCAGAACGGCAGCTGGCAGCGGGGGCCGGACCTAGATGGGCGACCAGAGCCCATTCCTGGGTCTTAGGATTTAACCCAGGACTCTGGTTAGTCTCTGGTGCCACCTGAGGAGGAGGTGACAGCCTGGGAGCTGGGGGGGGAAGGAGGGTGTCATCATAGAAGTGAAGAGGAGAAGGGGGGGGGGGAGAGAGGAGAGAGAGGAACACAGAGCCACAAAGCAGCCACCCTGTGGCCTCGCAGCACCGGGAGCCCGGCCTGCCTTCCTGCTGCCCCAGCCCCCCACCTGGAGCCCGCGGTCCAGGGGAGCATCGTGTTCAGGTCCCGGAAGCCCCTGAAACGTGGCCTCTGGTCTGAGTGACACCATCAGCTCTGTCACCGATGACACCGGCGTCTGGCACAGAATCAGGGCCCCGCCCACCCACCCCCTCCCCCGCCCATGTTCAGTGAGGAGACAGCTACCTTATCATTAATTCACCCAGAAACCCGTTTCCTTGGAGACCGTTCCCCCAGGACGGATCCCCCACAGTGAGCGCCTGGTCTTGGCCTAGGAGCCACGCTGTGACCTCCCCATAGGGCAGAGCCCCAAGGAGGCCCTCCCCGCAGCCCTGCAGGCTTCCTGCGCCTCTCCCCCCACCCCCCCCCCCCAAGCTCCTCCGGCAGCTCCTGCAGGGGCCCCACCCTGCAGCCCGGAAGAGTCTGCTGCATTCCTGCCTGGGACGTGCCTGACGATCCAGTCCCCCGGATGTCCCCTCTGCAGGACTCGGGGCCCTGATGTCCCAGAGCATGGGACACCCAAATGGCCCAGCCCATCCTCCAAGGTCTGTCGCCACCTAGTGGCCAGGCGGGGCCCGAGAGAAACCACGCTCCAAAGGCAGGTGGCCTGTGGCCTCCTCAGGGACCAGCCAGGTGAAGGGCCATCACCCACGGGCCCTGCAGAGTCAGAGCACCCTGGAGACAAGCCCGTCAGAAGCCACACATCAGGAGGCTTCCATCCGCCCCACATCTCTCCCCCCGCCCCCCCCCCCCCCCGGAGCTGCCTCACCCCCCGCCCGGGGCTGCTGTGGACCGGCCATTGCTTCTCACCACCTTGCTCGTCAGGCCACAGCGGGCTGGCCCAGAGGTGGGTGCAGACTGGGAGGGGGCGGTGAGAGTTCCCCGACGTGAGACCGAAAGGACACGTCAGTCTTCTCCCAGGGCTGGAGGCTGTGCACAGAGGGGCAGCACCCAGGGGGGCAGGAGGCGTGGGGGGCAGCGAGGGGGCAGGCGTGGGGCTCTGGCTGTGCCTGAGACCAGCTCTGTCCGTGACTTCTGGGAGTCACCTAGCGTCCTCCGAATACCCTGCTGGTTTGTGGGAAAATCACGCCCCTGCATTTATGACGTGGACAACCGGCCAAACTTGGTCTTAGAAGCGGGGCCCCAACTCAGGCCCAGCTCAGGGCCACAGACCCACGCCAGGCCACCGAGGCCAAGCTGCCACCGACGCCGGGCCCTGGCTGGAGGGCCTCGGTGTGCGCCCATGTCTGCGCCCCAGTCTCGGTGCCGGTGGGGGGGTGAGCATGGAGCCCGCTTAGTCCCCAGTGCTCCCCATGCTCACAGTGTGTGCCGCTCCAAGCACTACACCCACTGCACGGCGCCCCAGGTTCCAAGCTGGCATCTCTGCTTTACCCATGGGAGAACCTTCCAGCACCTTCTAGGCCTCTGTTCTGTTTGCCCAACTGCACTTTCTGCCCTAAAATTCTGTGAGGTTCACTCTCTTGAAATAAACATGCTGTTCATAATGACAGTCCACACTTCCACACGCTGCGCAGTCCACGCCACAGAGACAGCAGAAGCACAGGGCAATGCTCGGCTCCTGCCTCCCTCCTCCCCGCCCGCCTTCCCCCTCTCCCCCAAAGGTGCGCCTCGTCAGGAGGAGACCTCGGTCCCCAAGCTCAGCCTGAGCTGCGTTCTGAGCCTGAGCTGCTGTCCACACCGGCTCCATCCTTACTGTCTGTGTGATTGCACCTCACCTCCGAGCGAGGGTGGCTAGACTTAGGGGGAAGGAAACAAAAACAGACCACCTAGTATGAAAATGTCTCAAATATCGCCTGGGATCTACTTCTGCTACAAATTATTCATTGTTTATGTGAACATTCCGGACCTACAGGCAGCCCTCGGCTTACGCTGGACTCAACGTACATCGTTTCATGGTTACGTCGCCATCTCCCATTTATTTATTTAAAAAGAGGTTCCGTCATTTTGACATAGGTACATATGTGCTTTATGGTTTTTATTATTTATTTACCACACGTAAAGGTCAGGAATTGTTTTCTTTAACTTTTTTTTACTGTCTCACATCATTACCGCTGTGTGTACGCTCCATGTGAGCGACAGAGGTGCTTTATGGAGGAGGGCTCCCACTTACGGAGAAAACTGCGGTAAGTCGCGCCGTAGGAACGGATCTCTGATGTAACCCAAGGACCTACTGTACCGAAAAAATATGTGTTGGTTATCTGAAATTAACCGAACGCCCTATATTTTACCTGGAAAACTTTCATGCCCCAGGTCTTCACCAATAAAATGAGGATGACATTACATGTACCTTTCATTTGTGTACTGTGTTTATTTTATGAATGACAGATGGGAAGCATCAGTGCATCATAGAAATGCTCAGTATAATTATTACTCTGGTATCTAGTGTAGGTTTGCCAGTCTGACTTTGACAGTCTGACTTTATGCCTGTTGCTCTGGGAAGTCCTTCATAGGTTTCCTTTTTACATCCAAACTATTGATGTGTGGGTAATACATGACACGTTCATCCCAGGTACAAGATGAAACGGTTCTATTCCAATTATCTGAGTGACAATGGAAATGGTTTCCTTCTTATCGACCGCCAGATGGCACTGCAGGGCAATAAACTGAGTAAGAAAGACTTGCACATAAAACTTTATTTTAATAACATGCTGAAGTTGGTTCCCTCCCCACAGACCACACACACACACACACACACACACACTTCATCTTATTCTGGGATACTGGATGAGTCAGTAATTCTACGAATGCTCACCCTAAAATTGGAACACACAAAAAAGACCATTAATCATACTAATTATAAAATCTATGAGTGATTATTCTTCAGCCATATTTTCTTCTTGAATAAAATAAAATTATTTTTCTACTTTCATAATTCAAGCTAAAATTAGCCAGGACATTGTTTATACTCTACAAGTTTGGAAATCTCTTTTCTTATTTGTTTACAAAGTATCTTTATCCAAAACCTGTGTGGCTCAGTGGATAGAGCACCGGCCTGCACACTGAAGGGTCTCAGGTTTGATTCTGGTCAAGGGCACGTACCTTGGTTGCGGGCACATCCCCAGTAGGGGTGTGCATGAGGCAGCTGATCAATGATTCTCATTGATGTTTCTAACTTTCTATCCCTCTCTCTTCCTCTCTGTAAAAAAATCAATAAAATATTTTTTAAAGTATCTTTAGCATCTAAAACAAAAGCACCCATAGGTAAGTGCTCCATGGAGAATGAATGAATCTATGAATGGACTAGTTTATTTAAAAGGTCAATATATGGACCTCCAGTAGCTTAGACAGAACTTTACGGAAGTTGAAATAATGAAAGCCAGTTAAACACAAAAGCACCAGGAATCATCAACTGTAGGTCTTAAAAGAGAGAATGACCAGCTCCGCCTTTGCTGATCCCATCCTCAATATGAAAATAAAGGGTTTTATTTTCCCCTGCTAGTGAAGAAGGAAAAAACACATTCACAGGGGCTTTTAAGACCCAGTGTCCAGGAAATAGCATCCACCAAGCAACAAACTGGTCAAAGACAAAAGTATTTTTCCAGGCCCATGCACACAAAAACACACTAAATCATTTATTTTTCAGTTTCCTGAATAAGACACACCAAAAAAATAAAAAAGCACTTCAACAAATGCCCGTCAGCAAAACAGAAGAGGAAAAGAAGCACTTCAACCACTGCGTTCTGTTTGCTTATTGAAACCTACCAAACCCTGGCCGGGTGCGCAGCGGTGAGGGCATTGTCCTCATGCAGCAAGATTACGGGCTCCAGCCCCAGCCCGGGCACAGACAAGAATCAACCAACGAATGCATAAAGAAGTGGAACAATAAATTGATATTTCTCAAAAAAGAAAGAAAGAAGTTTAACAAAAAAGAAAATTTCCCATGCTAACCAAATGTGTGCATTGTCAGTACAAAATGCAGTCGTGGCCATAATAAATCTCTAGCATTATCGGATTATCAGCAATCACGTCCCAGGGGCAGCTGAGAAACTGCAAGGAGACGGAGGACCCACTTTAAGTGTCTGTGGTCAACACTGATGCTTCCTGGTATTGACTCCCAAAGCACAATCTTTATAAGAAAAAGGGAAATCCCCCGAAACCAGTTTGGCTCAATGGATAGAGCATCGTCTTGGGGACTGAAGGGTCCCGGGTTCAATTCCGGTCAAGGGCATGTACCTTGGTTGGGGGCACATTCCCAGTGGGGGGTGTGCAAGAGGCAGCTGATCAATGACTCTCTCATCGATGTTTCTCTCTCTCTCTCTCCCTTACTCTCTGTAAAAAATCAATAAAATATTTTTTTTTAAAAAAAAAAAAAAGAAGAAGAAAAAGGAAAATCCAATAAAGATTTTTTAAAAAAAGGAAAAGGGAAATCTAGATTTATCACCAAAACAGGAAGTTTCCTAAGAAAGGGTTATTTAGGCCTAAGGACTCCTGCCTCCATCTGAATCTGTCCCTTTTCAGAAAACTTGCCTCACCGTGCCCCACCCCTCTCATCAGTAAGTCCTCAGCCACACGGTATGGAGCCTAAATGAACAGGAAACACAGGGCAGTCAGGACGGCAACACAGCTCAAAGGGGCTCGCAGCCCACGGGCTCGCTCAGGTCCTGTGCCCGGAGCCGTGGTTGGAGCCCACAACTCGGGGCCACACCTCAGCTGCACTGAATCAGACCAGTTCAGGACCTTTGGCCACAAACAGCACCTCCCCCAGCAAAATGTGGGGGTGCAGGGCAGCTCCAAGAACGATGGAGCTGAGAACTGGGCTTGGCAGCAGGACCAGACCCTGGTGTCTCCACAGCAGGGCTTCTCCTCCGTGACACAGGCCCCACCCGTGGCATGAATGCGCGCCCCCCCCACCACCCCGTTCCCTCCGTGGATGATTCCTCTCCAGGTTAAAGTCTCAGGGAGTGTCTGCCGAGAGCTGGCAGACAGCTGGACTCCCTAGACACACACACACACACACACACACACACACACACACACGGGGAAAAGTACTTTTTCAGGAGATTCCCTGTTTTTAAGAATTTAAACAATAAAGAATGTTTTAAAAAGAAGAAGTAGGATGGGTGCTGGATAACCACACCCACCAGCAAAGCTGTGCAGAACCCAGGGGCCTATCTCTGGCTGAGGCCTGCTTGCTCCGGAGTGCACAAGGTGGCCTCGGGGAAATGCTCCACCAGGGGGCGCTCTCTCCATGCACCTCTCGCAGTCCTGCCCCAGGGAGGTCAGAGATCTAGGCAGAACCATGGGGAGGAGCACCCAGCAGAGTGCTGCCCCTTCACACACTCTCAGAATGGCCTCACGCCAGGGCATCTGTGCTGTCTTCACGGTCCTGTCCTCTTGGGGAAGCAAACCTGGCCTGGGGCTCAGGCTGGCCCTGGGACCTTGAATGTTTTCCTGGGAAGTAGGCATGGGCGTGGGGACTGTCAGGACACAGACAGAGCAGGCTCCTTCCCCAGGCTGGTTGGTACCTGCGCTGCACTGTACACATGCCTCCTCCCCACGGAGGCCCACTGTGGAGGCTGGGGTGGTCTCCAGGGCCCCAGCTGCCAGGAGTGTTGCCTGCATGACTCGCAGGTTAGCGTGTTCCCTGGAATGGCCCTCGGCCAAAGGGAGCTGCCTTGCTCCCCTCCCAAGGGCAGCCATACCAATGCCCCCAAGGTGAGACAAAGGCCCCAGCCCAGACCTCAATTCAGGACACCCCTGAGGGCCCACTCCACCTCAACAGCTGGGGTTGGTGAGGCCTCTGCTCCCAGCACCTTGCTGTTGCTCAGTTCCCCAGGCCTGTCCTGCCTCCGTCCCCCCTGGAGGCCCAGCTTCTGCACCTGAACCAGTTCTCAGGCTGAAGCCACTGACTGCAGGGGACACTGGGCTCTCAGGAGGAAGGAACTCTACACACAGCACATGTGCCTGGTAATTATTCCCAGGCATTCCCCACCAGGACACCTGGGCACTCGGTGGTGGCTGCGCAGGGAGGAAAGGGGACACCTGTCAGTGTTAGGACCAGGCATTCAAGGGCCATCAGGTGCTCGTGTGGGAACGAGGATAGACTGGGGTTGGTGACAAAGGCAGGCGTGGCCCCGGTCCAGCAGATCCACACGCTCCCCGGGGTCACTAGAACGGTGTAACTAGAACAGACGGACGTGGTGGATGACAAAGCCCACATGTATCGGGTGAATGGTGTTTCCTTCAAAATTCTTATGTTGAAGTCCCGATCCCCTGTGTCTCTGAATGTGACCTTGTTTGGCAATGGGGTGCTGCAAATGGAATTAGTTAGAATGGGGTCGCTGGGATGGGCCCTAATTTAATAGGACTGTTGTCCTTAGAGAGAGAGAGAGAGAGATTTGGACACCAGAACACACATGTAGAATGCCATGTGACGATGAAGGCAGAGATGGGGTGATGCTTCTACTGCCAAGGAATCCCAAGACAGCCAGCAACCAGCAGGAGCTGGGGGAGAGGATGGGGCAGATTCTCCCTCACAGCCTCAGGAGGAACCAGCCCTCCTGACACCTTGACCATGAACTTCCAGCCTCCAGGACTGAGACCATAGACTTCCGTTGTGTGGGCCCCAGCTGTGGTTGTGTGTGTGGCAGCCCAGGACACTGGTCCATCACACTTGGGTTCCTTGGCCTATGGCTAGAACCATCACAGTAGGGAAGGCCAAGTGAAACATGAAACTGGATTCCAGTCTACACAATAAATTATAAAAAACCATTCCCAAAGAAAAAGTACAGGCCTTTAAAGGCCACTGAGGGGGCGGTAGATTCTATCACCTCCCCCATTTCATTCACCAACTGGGCCCCTTCCAATTCATAGTAGTTTGGAAAGGGAAAGGTGAACTCCTGCAAACTCAACCAGACAGTAGCCCTGAATACAGCTGTTGTGGCAGACGCTGTCTCTTTTCCAAAGCCAATTAGCACAGACATGGCACGCGGCCACTGGTTTGATGGATGCATGATTGTCCAACTTTATCAGGAAAGGGGATCAGAAGCAGTTTATCCTGATGCATGAAATTCATGCAAGAGTAGGCCTTCCATTCCCCAGCTGCTGGCACCAGCTTTCCTCTGACACCTGGGACCCCGACTTCCCTCACAGCCCTGGCTTGTCCGGAAGGACATCCGGAAGGACATATGGTCTAATTAGCATATTATGCTTTTATTATTATAGATGGGGTGGATAACGGTATTTATTTATACTCTTCCCAGGGCTGTATTAGTTCTCCTGCCCTGTGTTATAATATAATCTGAGAAGACCTGGACCATCTGACATTGCTGGGAACAGCACATTGGACTACTCGCTATATAGAGGGCACGTTAAGCAGTGACTGGATGAAAGTGGCCAGTATGCTGGAGGTCTTTGTAAGACATTTGTGCTCAGAAGGTGGGAGACAAAAGCTATGGGATTCAGGGCATCAATACATCTGTAAGGGCCCAACGGTCCACAAAGAAGTGCATCTTATGCCTCCTGCCTCTGAGAAGGAGGACAGGCCTAGGGACCACTCCGGGTTCTGGAGGTAGCACATTCCAATGGTGGAAACCATTGCCCACCACGTCTGCTGTGTGACACACAGGTGCCACCCCTCAGGGAAGCCCAGAGAGGAAAGGGCGTGCGGTCGGTCCAGGCTGTGGGGCCGTGGGCCGGTTGCTTGGCCCGCACTGGCTGGTAGACCTCCATACATCTGCCGTGGGAATTACACCAGGAGCCACTGGGACAAGCCCCAGCAGGAGAGGCCCAGTGCCGACCCCTGGGACTCTAGAGCAAGAGCAGGCCAACAGCAGCCGAGAAATATACACTGCTTGAAATACAGTGTTTGCCTGGCCCTGGGTCCTGACAGAGACCGAATCGCTGACCATGGACACCACATGACCATGCAGGGGTAACCGCCCATCATGGCCTGGATTTGTCCAGACCTGTAAACTCATAAGGTCAGACAAGCAATCAGCAAATAACTCACAACAGAAGTAGAACCTGCCGAGGAGGCACCAGAGGACCAGAATGTGCACGTGAGTTGCACCAGTAAGTGGCCTACCCTCAGGGCATTGACCCTCTGTTACTAGTATTTCAGCATTTCTCCTTCAGTTCATTCCTTTGGCCCCTTATTACCTGCCCAAGAGGAGGTAAAAGGCTAGGATTAGTTCATAGATGAGTCAGCTTCCTATAACGCCCCCATTCATTCTCTGCATAGAAATCTCCATCTCAGGGATCTCCGGAGGATAATAACCTTTGGCAAGGTCTAGACTTGGGAGAGGTGGATGAAGTCTAGACTTCAAAGAAGTAATGGATGAAGGAGCATGAAAATGAAAGTTCAGGCTCGAGCCCAAAACACATTCTCTCAACCGCAGCAGCCAGTGAATAAACTAAAGTAGTTCGATACCTATCTGATTCTACTTTTTGTTTCTCCATCGTTCAAAACAAAGGGAAATGAACCTTAGAAATCCCACACACACCTGATTCCCCCATTTACTAGTTGAGTTGGTCTAAAACAATCATCATCGACAACCCATTAGGCTGTTATTATTAAATGGCCTCATCAGCATAAATTATTCAGCACAGAGCCTGGCATTTAGCTAGAGCCCTCAAAGCACCAGTGTCTCAATCCG
The DNA here is from genome assembly GCF_964339955.1 of Pipistrellus hanaki. NCBI lineage: Eukaryota > Metazoa > Chordata > Mammalia > Chiroptera > Vespertilionidae > Pipistrellus > Pipistrellus hanaki. The sequence continues at coordinate 4,300,475 of NC_140504.1, read as the reverse complement.
CAAAGCTTAGGTGAGCCGCAGAGGTATCGTTCCTTATTTTTATTGGTTTGTTATGTCTGGATTTCATTTCTATCTCAAGCTCTCCCCGACGCCTCCTCATTATAATTATCAGAATAGTCATTGATAATTTAGTGTCATCTTGGTTACATCTGGGTAAAACTACATCCACCAGGGCTTAATTCCCTTCTCCCGCCTCCCAGGGTGGCATTTCATTCCCATGGGTCTTAGCGTCTTGAATAAGAAGGAGATTCCGGGGATCACATGTCATCCACCAGAGCCGCCATCTGCTGAGACACCCGATGCCTCCCTGGTTGTAGGCCAGCATCACCCTGAGGTGGCTGTGCTCCCTCTGGTCTCTGATGGTTCGGACCATGAGCTGCTCCGAGGCAGACGCACCAGGAGAGAGAGTAGGGTTTTTTTTTGTTTTTGTTTTTTTAAATATGTTTTATTGATATTTTACAGAGAGGAAGGGAGAGAGATAGAGAGCTAGAAACGTCGATGAGAGAGAAACATCGACCAGCTGCCTCTTGCACACCCCCTACCGGGGATGTGCCCGCAACCAAGGTACATGCCCTTGACCGGAATCGAACCTGGGACCTTTCAGTCTGCAGACCGACGCTCTACCACTGAGCCAAACCGGTTTCGGCGAGAGAGTAGGTTTTGAAGTTCGTCCTGCATCTGCATCTGAGCTCTCCTGTGTACTAACAGGGGCATGTTGGCCAGCCTTTCTAACGTTCTAGTTTTAAATGTCTTCTTGGTGAAGAGAGACACCCTCATAGTTTGGGTGTATGAATGAGACAACAAAGGAAGCGGCTCAGCCCTGAGCCACGTGGGAAGACTGAAACCAGGGTCATTCAACCTATGGTGGCCAAAATTGGTTTTGCTGTACAGCCTTTCCCTAAAATTTTCAAATTTTCATTAGTTTTTGGGGGGTTTTTTAATATCTGAGATAACATTATATCATGCAATTATGGTCATTATATCTGGGTTTACATACTAGCATAGTCTAGAGAAAACTCCCTGAAAATCATTGCATTGCACTGAATATATTGCTCAGCAATGGTAACTATAATGTAATGCATGATAAATTGAGGGATAATTTAAGTCCTTTGTATTTTCTGTGTTTTCTAATGTCTTTCCTTAATTTTTTTTAATTTGTATTAAGTGTATTGGGATAACATTGTTGGCATTATATAAGTTTCAGGTGTACAGCATTATCATCTGACATCTGTATACGCTATTGTGTGTTCACCACCCAAAGGCTAGTCCCCTTCTGTCACTTTATATTTGACCCCTTCTCCCCTCTTCGTCTTCCCCCTAACCCTGGGAGACATCATCCTGTTGTCTGTATCGATGAGCTTGTTTTTTTGTTTGTTTGCTTTGTTTGTTCATTTGTTGCACATATGAATGAAATCACAGTTCTTGTCCTTTTCCTGCCTGGGAGCATATTCCCTGGGGGAGTTCCTCTCGTGGGCCTCCGTCCAGACTGGAACGTGGCACCTCAGCAGTTTGTGGAATTGAAGCAGTGAGAGAGGATATGATTGCCTTTTGCTTGCTCTTAAGAAAAGGGCATCCCATCATTGACCAGGAAGTACGACAGATGCGTGGCTTTGTATGATCACTTGCATTTACTTAAAAAGGACTCGGTGGGGTTCCAAAATGACAGCCTATGAGGTGGAAGCTACACTGACACTCTCTGAGGGCCAAACTGGAGTTACAACTAAAGTACAGAAAAACCGTTCTACATGATCAACTGCAGACTCACCGGAGAGAACCCTGAGAGCCGAGGATGCAAAGTGGAGGTGGCATAGAGACTAGTAGGAAGTCCCAGCGTGCAAGAGGGCTGGCCAGGCGCCCACAGACAGCAGCTGAAGTTTTGGGGGGATGATTTCAGCTGGGGGGTGGGGGTCCCACTGAGAACTCTGGGGTCTGCACCCCACGCTGGGCCCCCCAGCCCAGAGTACCAGAACTGAGAAAGGTGCCCACAGAACATCTGGCTGTGAAAAGCAGCAGGGCTGCTGTCTGCCAGGGAGAGATGGCTGGAAATGCAGGCACCCTCTTAAAGGGCCAACGCACAAAATTCCCGGTGCAGCCACTCACCTTTGGCTCCAGCGGAGGGAGGGCAGAGCGGACTGGAGCTGTGTGAGGAGAAGCCAGGGTGAGGGCTCTGGGGTGGGAGCTCAGAAGGCGGGGCTCCGGTTTCAGTGCTGAGTCATTCCCCCTCGATGCAGAACTCTTTCTCGGGCAGAGTTTGACCATCCAGGAAGCTTTTGGAAAACCTCTGACCCCAACTGAGGGGACTACGCTTTGCTGTGGTCATAGCCTGAGGCTCATTCAGAGGCTCAGAATAACCACCAGCTTGAGGGCAGAGGCGGATCTCTGGAGGCTTTGAGTCTCTGCCTTATCTGCTTCTGGACCTGGGACTGGGAAAGCAGGCCTTGATAGCATCTTAGTCCTTTCCAAAGGCCTCCAGCCCCAGCAGAGTCACAGGCTGTGGATTGCTGATGGCTCCACATGGGGTGCTCAGGGCCAGTCACAAACAGCACCTAGCACTACCGAGAACCTCCGAAAAGAACCTCCGGAGTCATAGCAGATCTACCGAATACATAGAAACAAACCCAATCAGGCAGCCAAACTGGGGGACAAAAACAAAACCCTCAAATGAAAGAACAAGAGAATTCTCCAGAAGAGCTCAATGAAATGGAGATTAAAAAAAAATGTATCCTTATTCCAGGATACTCAACAGCATGAGAAAAGATACAGAAATTATGAAAATGGGCCAGTCAGAAATGAAGAATGGCATAGCAGTAATAAAGAACATGACCCAAATGTATGCTGTCTACAAGAGGCCCACCTCAGAACAGAAGACTCACACAGGAAGAGAGTGAAGGGATGGGGGAAATTTCCATGCAAATGGAAACAAACAAACAAACAAAAAAAGCTGGGGTATCAATACTCATATCTGACAAAATAGACTTCGAAATGAAGGCCATCACCAGAAGGTCACTACAAAATACTAAAGGAATTGATCCAACAAGAGAATATAGCCCTGGTCAACATATATGCACCCAATATAGGAGCACCTCAATCCATAAAGAAAACTTCCGAAGGAGTTTAAGGGAGAGATGGACAGCAATACAGTCATAGGAGAGGGCTTTAACACCCCACTGGTTTCACTGGATAGATCTAGATCGGTGGTCGGCAAACTGTGGCTCGCAAGCCACATGCGGCTCTTTGGCCCCTGGAGTGTGGCTCTTCCACAAAATACCCCGGTCCGGGCAAGTCTGTGTTGAAGAAGTGGCGTTAGAAGAAGTTTAAGTTTAAAAAATTTGGCTCTCCAAAGAAATTTCAATCATTGTACTGTTGATATTTGGCTCTGTTGACTAATGAGTTTGCCAACCACTGTTCTAGACAAAAAAATTAACAAGGAAACGGTGACTCTAAAAGACACACTGGATCAGGTGGATTTAATGGACATTTATAGAACATTTTACCCTAAAGCTACAGAATACGCATTCTTCTCAAGTCACATGCGTCATTCTCAAAGATCGACCACATGTTAGGACACAAAACAAGCCTCTACAAGTTCAAGAAGGCTGAAATCATATCAAGTGTCTTCTCAGATCACAATGGCATGAAATTAAAAATCAACTACAGCAAAACACACATAAACATTCAAATACATGGAGACTAAATAACATGTTATTAAAAAATGAATGGGTTACCAAAGAGATCAAGGAAGAAATCAAAGACTTCCTGGAAACATGAAAATGAACACACGACCACCCAAAATCTATGGGACACAGTGAGAGCCGTCCTGAGAGGGACATTCATAGCAGAACAAGCCCACCTCACAAAACAGGGAACGCTAATAAATTATCTAATCCTACAACTTAAAGAATTAAAAAGAGAACAATAATAAAAACTTAGGGCAAGCAGAAGGAAGGAAATAATTAAGATCAGAGCAGAAATAAATGACATAAAGACTAAAAAAAAAAAAAAAAAAAAAAAAAATCAATGAAGCCAAGAGCTGGATCTTTGAAAAGATAAACAAGATTGATGAACTTTTAGCCAGACTCATCAAGAAGCAAAGAGGACCCAAATAAAGAAAATCAGAAACGAAAGAGGTGAAGTAACAACTGACCCCACAGAAAGACAAAGGATTGTAAGAAAATACTATCAACAACTCTATTCCGACGGGCTGGGAAAATACAATCTTCCAAAACTCAACCGGGAAGAATCAGAAAACCGGAATAGGCCGATAACTACTGATGAAATTGAAGCAGAAATAAAACAAAATTTAAAAAACCTCCCAGGAAAACAAAAGTCCTGGTCCAGACGGCTTCACAGGAGAGTTTTACCAAACATTCACTGAACAACTAACACCTGCTAGTTCCCAAACTATTTAAAAAAAAAAAAAAAAAAACACCCAAGAAGAAGGAACACTTCCAAGCTCTTTCTATGAAGCCAGCATTCGCCTAATTCCAAGACCAGATAAAGGTGCCACAGAGAAAGGGAATGACAGGCCAATATCCCTGGTGCACATAGATGCTAAAATCCTCAACAAAATCATAGCAAATCGGATCCAGCAACTCATTAAAAACATTACCCAACAATATCCGCAAATCCACAAAGGTGACACATCACGTAGACAATAAGCAGACCTCTCTCGCCTCCTCCCAGGCCAGGCTGGGAGTAAACCTAAACTGGGGGACATGCACTCGGAAGAACCAACTGAGGTCCAGCCGAGGAGACGGACCAAGAAGGATCAACCGAACACGTGGGAACACTGGAGACCAGTAGGAAGGGCGAGGTGGAGAGAGGGGCCGGTCCCGCTTCCACAGGCGGCAGCCGGAGAGAAGGGGGCTCTTGGCTGTGGGAGGGGTGTCTCCCTGGGAAGATCAAGGCCCCTCGGTAGGGCTGCTGGCCGCCAGGGAGGCTGGAGCTGGCCTGACAGAGAGCCTCAGGGGTTTGGGGGTTTTGGGGTTCTTTTGGGGGGGTAGGGGGTAAAGGAGGTTGTTTTGAAACCCAGAGCACAGGTGTTGGTTGCAGCTACTCACCCGAGGCTTCGGTGGAGGGAGGCCAGGGACTCGGGGCGCCTAAGAAGAGGCCGGGGGGCAGCACTGGGGGAGGCAGGAGCAGCAGCCGGAGTCCTCATTCATTCGGTTGCACCCCCCAAGCCGAAATGGCCATCCTCGCCCCCGAGAGGCACCGCCTGCTCCCGGAAGCCACCACTCTGGAAAAGGATAAGCCCTCCCACCCTGCCCTCCGGAGCCTGCCGGCCACACCCGCAGCGTGACCTTTGCAGAGAAGAGGGCAGTGAAGGCCAAACCCACTGGTTTGGACAGTCTCCGGAGGCGGCAGGGACTGCACTGGGGCTGGGCCACCCCCATCCTGGGAGCCTGGCTGGTGCTTCCCCCGACGGGAGAGCTGATAGAGACTCCAGGCAGCCAGCCCGGTCACCGGGCCACTGGCAGGGGAGTAACTCCGGGGCAGGGGAGTAACTCCGGGCAGGGAGCATCACCTACCACCTTCCCTGGAATCTAAACAGCACCTCCTCCCGGGAGAACCTGAGGTCTAGACTCCCCATACATCTCAGGTCCTCTCAGAGGCAGGCCTCCCAGTGATTAAGACTGACAGGGGCTGGCGGTGGAGGGGGACAGAGGCAGAGCCGAGGAGCCTGGGGATCCGGCCCTAGGCCCCCAGCTGCTAACAGACCAGCTTTGGGGAGTAGCTTGGCCCCTCCCGTGTGCAGCCAAGTCCTGGGGAGACAGACACAGACCTGGATTTGTTGCTGCTTCAGGCTGGCAGCTGCGAGCCAAAGCAGGACAGTGCCTGACAGTGGTTAGCGCCTACACACCTCCTGGGAAGCCCAGAAGTGGCAGACCAGACAGAGCACCTCCTCAGAGGAGCGGGATCCAAATGGAGCTCACTTTTTTCCTTCTCTTCCCTGTTTTTTGTTTGTTTGCCTTCTCAAATCTACTTTATTGATTTGTGATTATTTTAATCTCTATTGTTTCTTCAGATATCTAATTTTTCTCTTCCCTTTTCCTACTTTTTTTTTTTCTCTCCTGCTTTTTCATCTTTCTGCCTTTTCTTATTTTGGGTGTATCTGCTTCCGCCTCTATTTCTTTTCCAAATATTTTTCTCCTTTTCCACTATTTTCCTTCCCCTATTCTTTATTCTTATTTTCTTTATTTCGTCTCTGTCCCTTCATATTCCTTTTTCTTCCCCCTTTTCCCCTCCTCTTATTTCTTTCTTTTCCTCTATCATTCTTGCTCTCTTTTCTCTTTCCCAGTTCTCTCTCCTCTGGTGTTGCTTTTGTGGTTGTTGTAGGGGTGTTGTTCATGGTTTGGTTTTGTTTCTTTTGTTTCTTGCTGTGTTGTGTTGTGTAGTGTTGTCTTCTGTTCTGTTCTGTTCTGGCAGCATCCTCACAACAGCTCACATGACGTGGTTGGGGGTGAGCCTCATAGTCAGCCAGCCTGAGAGGAGACTCCATCCACAAACACATTTATTGTCGGTGTATTGCATTATTTTACTGCATTGCTGGGAGAAAATGTCCTCCTTGTTTACCTTGTTTTTAAAGGTCTTAGCGGAGGTTGTAAATCAAAGCTGACTGAAAAGATTTCCTTGTGTGAAGCAAGGATTGTGAGTCACCTGCCTCTTCTGGTGCCCTGAGGGGTCAGTGAGATGGGCCAGCACAGCTCCCTGGGAGGACAGCTGTCAGCTACCCTGCTGATGACATGAATTTTTAATACACATTCTTATCTTCCCAATCCAGTTATATTATTTTGTCCCATTGTTATAATCCTCAGATGCTACAAATATTGCTTAGCTTCTATTCATTTTAGTCTGCCAAGCCGTTTTTTCTTTTTTTCAATCCTCACCCGAGGATATGCTTACTGAGAGCCACACCAGCCAGGGCTGCCAAGACATTTTTTTTAATATATTTTTATTGATTTTTATAGAGATAAAGGGAGAGAGAGAGAGAGATATAGAAACATCAATGATGAGAGAGAATCATTAATTGGCTGCCTCCTACACACCCCCTACTGGGGACTGAGCCTGCAACCCAGGCATGTGCCCTTGACCAAAATCGAACCTGGGACCCTTCAGTCTGCAGGCCGACGCTTTATTCACTGAGCTAAACTGGCTAAGGCCAAGCCATTTTTTAATGGCAATAAAATTCTCTAATAAGAAAGTAAAATATCTTGGTGTCAGGCTGTAGAGAAAAAATATTCACTTGCATACACACTGCTCGCTGTGATAGTCCAGGATTCTGTGGAGGAAACACACACACAGTTTCATGATCAGCTAACTCAACTGTGCCCTCTGTTACTGTATCAGTACTACTCCGTGGCTCACTGAGCCCTCGGCCACTTACAAACTGTGTTGGCGACCTTTTGAAATGGTAACCATTTCAAAAGGTCGCCAACACACACCACCAACCTCATTTGGGTGAGGTTCCAATTGAGATTTTTCTACTAAGTTGCTTGCCACCTGGGTTCCTTGGCCTATGACCTTTCTCTGCCCTCTAGCACCCCGTGGTCCCCGCTGTGCTGTCCCTTCCACAGCTTTGCTGCTTTCTGGCATAGCAGGGTGGGCCTCATTTTGCTCATTTTCTGCTCCAGACTATAAATCAGTTGTTCTTTTCGAGGAACTCTGATTTTTTTTGTGGGGAAATGTCGGGAGCCGAAAAAGAATTAGTGGCTACATCTTAAAACACACCTCCATCTTAGACACTGAGTTTCTGACTTACCAGAACTCAGGTGACAAGCTGCGGTGTGGCAGTTAACTAGAAACAATCTAAATGCCTAGCAGCATATCTGGCCATTGAGCAAGGCACACCTGTTGTGATAACTGGCCCCGCCCCAGAGAATCTCTGCTGTATCCTCCCCTGCAGACACATCCTGCTGATACACAACCTTCCCTGGCCTGGAATGTCTCCGCGGCAACTTCCCCCTACAACCTGTGTACATATATATAAAATTTGAGGCTTGATCAGAACCCTGTCTTGCCTCCATTTCTCCGTGTCTCCTGTCCTCCCTCATTCCCTTCCAGGTGTCTCCTTGCTCCCATGTTGCTGTCCCGCTGGCCGGGGCAGGGAAATTGTAGTAGAAGCCACAATCTGGCTGTCATTGCTTCTCGGCCTTTGTGATGGACAGAGCTCGGAAATATAAGACCATTCTGATATTTCCCATTCAAACATAATGTTATAGGGTTTTTATTTAACTCATTTTATTTTATGCGTTTATCTGTTTTATACTTGAAATCTTGCTTCTTAATACAGGATAATAATTATGTATTTGCCTTGCATTAATAAGCATAGAATACTTCCATAATAACAATATGAATATCCCTAACAACAGTAAAAGTACCAAATGGAGTTTAAGATTTATTTGCTCTTGTTTTGATTCCTAGAACATTTTTTCCTAGGGATGTAGAGTCAAACTATTGACTTTTAAAGTCACCAAGGAAAATTTTTTTCTGTGTGGTTCTGCTACAACTCGATAGGGGTAGAGTCCATTTCTTTCCATTTTTAGGAGCTGCTTTTTAATCTTACTTTGATTAAATTTGTTAAATTATGTAAGACATTTGCATGGTTCAAAAATGAAGCTATACACTAAATACATTTGTGGAAACCTCGCCACCCCTCTCCCTTTGGATAACATTACTATTCCTTTTGTGTGTCCTTTTAGTCTTTTTGAAAATACCAGCAAGCAGGTATATTTACATGAGAAGTAGCAAACATTGGTCTGCACCATGTGTTTTTCTCCTAACAACAGATCCTGGACATCAGCCCATATCAATAGAGAGAAATCGTCCCCATTCCTTTTCCCTTCTCCAGAGTGACCTGTTGTGGAGACGGGCCATTTGGTTCAAGGGAGCCAAGCTCTTGATGGCCATCTGGATTGCTTCCAGTCTCCTGTCATTCACCCGGGATTCTGAGGACAAGTACACGTGAATGTCTCTCCCCACCCACCTCCCAGCACCCAGACTGAGACTGAATGTCAGCACCCTCAACCTTCCCCGAGATCCCTGGTCTCTCACTCACAACCAGCCAACCACTGACATCCTGGGCACACACACGTCTGCCCAAACTGGACAAGAGGGACAAGAAATGGCACTGGCTCCACTCCCTGCCTTTGGTGCATGCCATTCCTCACCTCCCTCAGGATCCCTCTCCCTTTGCCACCAAAGGGCTCTTCCAAGTGCTTCGTGACACCCTTGGAGCTGAGCAGCCTCGGGTCCCCTTTTCTGTGAACGTGAGACACGTTTGCTCTGCTGGCCACCTTCTCCCTCTTTTTGCTCCCTCTCCGTGGCCTCCGTGACACGGGCTCTGGTCTCCTCCTGCCCCTCTGGGCACCGGTGGGAAGGCTGTCTTTGGAGAAGATTTAGTATTAAGGGGGAAAAGAAGGGGACAGTACTAGCAAAGGAGGAGCATCTAGAAAATTGTCTCTGACAGGAACATGAGAGTATGCTGGTGTGCTGTGAGAATGTTCTAGAATGTTCTAGACTAGAGCTGCAGATGGGACGGAGGAAAAGAATGGTGGGAGAGGAGTCTGAGAGGGGAAGTAGAAAGGACAGGTGGGGCAGGATGGGCCTCTGATGGGACAAGGCCTGGCTACAGGGAGGAGCAGGTCATTCATCCTGAGAAGACTTTCCCTTCTCTACTCACCTCCAGGCATCCCATGCCGCCACACACACACACACACACACACACACACACACCCCTGCATCCCCTCTCTGCCCCCCAACTTTTGTTTTGTTTGAGACCGTCTGGGGTGCAACCTGCAGGGAGTGTGGGTAAGTGGTGATTTCCAGGTTCACAGCATCACAAGCATTGTGGCAAATACAAGCTCAAGTCAAAGAAAACACACCCGTGTCAATCATTTTTATTTTTTATTTATATGACACTTTGAAAGATCAGGGATCCAATCTATGCCTCAGAGATGAGTTAGCATGAAGATTCTAAAGGTACAATCGTATCTGTCCACAAGGCTTGATTTCCTTAAACTGAAAGAATAGCTTCTCGAAAATATAAATATACCTGAGAGAAAGAAAATGCCAAAGGACGCCTGCAATAATAATGCCCTGGCTGTGTAATTCCCGCGGGATGCCTCCCCCCTCCCCCGACCCCCTCCTCACCCTGACCCTTAAAGACCCTGCAAGAGTCGGACTTGACTTTAAAAGTCCAAACGAAACAAGAAGTTTCTGTCTCTTACAAAGGAAGTACGTCAAGGTTGTTCAACATATCGATATTTTCCTAAACATATCAAAGTCGAATGTTAAAAATAGTTTCCCAAACACACAAATAAGTATAGAAAACATCATTTAAGAGAGCCAGGATGGCGGCGGAAGTAAACACCAGTACTCGCCACCTCCCACAACCACATCGAAATTCCAACTAAAATACAGAGCAAACCATCATTCAGAACCACCTGAAACCTGGCTGAATGGAAGTCCTACAACTAGAGAAGTAAAGAAGAAAGTGCATTGAGACTGGTAGGAGGGGTAGAGGCACAAAACGGGCTGGCCCGACACCCCCGTGTGGTGTATCCTGAATGGGGAAGAATATCGCCAAAGCTCCCGTGAGAAGCAGGGATCCCAGCCCCACTCCAGACCCCCAGCCCAGGGTTCCAGAGCTGGGAAGATAAGTCCCCATAACTTCAGGCTGTAAAAACCAGTGGGGATTATGGCTGAGTGACACAGAAGCTGCTGGAATCCCAGGTGTTCCTCTTAAAGTGCCGGCACAAGAACCTACACAGTTCTGCTTCCTCTGAGCTCCAGCACCAGACAGTGGTTCTGAGGTCATACAAGGGGAACCTGGGCTGTCTGGCATTGGAGCAGGAACTCAGGGTGGTTTTCTCCCAGGCAGGGGTACTTAGAGATCATTGTTTCTGTGCTGGAACCTCCTTGTCACAGAGCTGGCTGGCAGCCATATCTGCGTTTCCACCGGTGTTTCCTACACTGTTCGCTCCACCCTTGTGATTCCCTGAGACCCATCCCATCCAATTCTCAGCCCCACCAAACCTGTTTGCAGCTGCTTTTCCATAGGAATGGCCTGTCCTGGCTAAGGATTCACAGTTTTGCTAAAAATCTCTTAAACAAGCAGCAGCTGGAATCAGCGTGCCCCAAACCTATCAATAAAAGGCCCAGTACCCAGCACTAGCACCAGCCTACGTTGCCTCACAGCTGGGCCTCGCCCAGGCACTTCTTCACCCAATAAAAATAGCAGCCAACCTTCTGTAGGCCCCAGGCCATGGCTGACTTTGCACCTCCTGGAAGGTCCCAGAGCCAGTCACCTGGTGGATAGCTTCAGAGCATACCAGATTACAATTCTACCCATCCACAAGGTACACTCTCAAAGAGCAGACTCAGTGAGCACCAAAGCCCCACTGAAGCGAGGCCTGCTCCATAGGGGAATCCCTGCACATCAGCTCTTCCATTGTAGATGCACCTGATTCTCACAGCCAATTGGCCTGGAGTCCAATTCTTCCCAGGAAAGAGACAAAAATATGAACAACAAAATGGTAATAAATACATATCTTTCAACAATTGAATCCAAAAATCAAAATAAATGAACAAGATAAACTGATAAATAATATAGAATCTGAGACGTGGAAACATGGAATAGACTGACGATTCTCAGAAGGGAGGGGGTGGCGGAGAGATTAACCAAAGATCTTATATGCATAGCAGAGGCCTGATGCACATATGCATTACCTATGGACTCAGACAATAGGGTGGTGAAGGCCTGGGGTGGGGCGGGAACTGGGAGGAAGGGGACAATGGGAGGGGGAAAGAGGGATATCTGTAATACTTTCAACAATAAAGATATTTTTAATAAATAAAAAGAAAAAAGAAAACATCCTGTAAAAAAAATAATATTGTCCAGTGTAGTCCGTACATCGCCAAATTTTCAGGAAGAGCACAAGTTTATCACATCTAGCTATAACTTAAAAGTAACCAATGTGCCAGGACCGGTTTGGCTCAATGGATAGAGCGTCGGCTTGGGGACTGAAGGGCCCCGGGTTCGATTCCGGTCAAGGGCATGTACCTTGGTTGCGTGCATATCCCCTGTAGGGGGTGTGCAAGAGGCAGCTGATCGATGACTCACTCTCATTGATGTTTCTAGCTCTCTATCTCTCTCCCTTCCTCTCTGTACAAAAATCAATAAAATATATTTTTTTTTAAAAAGTAACCAATGTAAGAACATTATGCTGTTTTAGTAATTTAATTTTTATTAAATATGTATACAATTATTAATAAATCATAAATACATATGCCTATTCCCAAAATATGACATGAGTCTAGTAGATCTCTCTGAAATACAGGGAAAAAAATATATATTCAAGTATCATTCAGTAATATAAACATTTACTTTTATTTACTGCCTCTCAGGAAAAACAAAATCTGACCACAACACCCACCCCCTTGGTTGGCATTAAGTGATTTCTAGTCATGCTGGATTTTCCCTGCTTTCTTATCTGACCAGGTGTAAACTCGGCCGTTCTCCCCAATCTGGTATTTTCCAAAGCACAACTTAACTAAGGGCATCGCCACCTCTTTGGCTCATCTCTGTGTGGGGACTGGAGGCCGGGATCCTGAGACCCTGGCCGGGCACTGACCTCCCCGGAGCATGTACATAGCCGGGTCTCCGGACCGGGCCATCCACGCTCTGCTGGCGTCAGACACCAACTTCTTAAGCCAGCAGAGGGAGGTAGAACAACAAAGGGGTAATACAAAGCAGCGTGACACCGGATACCCTTGGCTCTGGAATTCATTTTCCCACTCGGATCTAAGGCTGATTGTGTCTGACCGCCTGTCACCTGTGCCTGTAAGCCCTTGGACAGATGGTCACACACACCGACTCAGGCCAGATCCCACGGGCGTGAGCGTCTGGCAGGAATGACCCACCCTGATGGCTCCGGAGGTAGAAGTATTAGAGCTTGATGGCCAAGCCAGATCTGCAGGGGAACTTGGAGCCAGAGATCGGGGAAGACTGGTCTGCGGCCACCGGGCACATCCCTGGCAGAGGCCAGACCGGGACCCCCTGTGATTCTCCGGCTGCCCCACGTCTGATGAAAGGTAGGCACCAGCGCTTCCAGAATCTTCTTAGAGGCAAACGTCTCCATGGAGCAGCCAGAAAGAACCAGCATCAGCCATGCTAGAGCTCATTCATCTCTGAGCCACTGGAACCATCCCAGGCCACACTCCAGTGTCTGTCTGTGAGAGAAGACCAGGGACTCTGCATTCAATTAAAAGCAAGAGGATGCCGAAACCGGTTTGGCTCAGTAGATAGAGCGTCAGCCTGTGGACTGAAAGGTCCCAGGTTGGATTCCGGTCAAGGGCATGTACCTTTATTGTGGGCACATCCCCAGTAGGAGGTGTGCAGGAGGCAGCTGATCGATAGTTCTCTCTCATCGATGTTTCTAATTCTCTATCCCTCTTCCTTCCTCTCTGCAAAAAAATCAATAAAATATTTTTTTTAGAAAAAAGCAAGAGGAGAGTGTGAGGAAGATAGAAATTCCCCTCGGAAGCCAGCCAGGGCACCCTCGTGCTAAGGACAGTAACAACAACCAACACAGTGGGAGAAAGGAGCTCTTCCAAGGCCTCAGGCACCTGACGAGGTAACGGGAAGAGGAGGGAAATCAAGATGGACACTCTGGCCTTTGCAAACCTCCTGCCGACAAGCCAACAGCCCGGCTCCTTCCTAGACAGACATGGCCTGGTGACATCCACCGGGGTGTCTGGCCAGCACTGCACGGTTGGCACATACGACGAGCTCACCGTGATGGTTCAGGCTGTATGTCAGCGGGGCGGGGCTGGGGGACCCAGCGTGGAGTCCACATCAGCCCACATGTTGCTGTGAAGGTGGTTAAACATGTGATACACAGAAAATCAGTAGCCTTCAGTAAAGAGGAGCAGCTCAGTGAGTGGACGTAGAGTCGAGCAGATTACCCTTTACAACACGGATGGGCCTCATCTAACCCGTTGAAGGCCTTCAGCGCACAGAGTGAGTTTTCCCGAAGGCTGAATTGTCCTCAGAACTACAACATAGAAACTCGGCCTTCACACTCAAGAAAGCAACATCAGCCCGGCCGGTGTGGATCACTGGTTGAGCATCAGCCTATGTGAACCAGGAGGTCACGGTTCAATTCCCAATCAGGCTACATGCCTGGGTTGGGAGCTTGGTCCCCAGTAGGGGGCGTGCAGGAGGCAGTCAATCAATGATTCTCTCTCATCATTGATGTTTCCATCTCTCCCTCTCCTCTCCTCTCTCTGAAGTCAATAAAAAGTATACATATACTTTTTAAAGAATGCAACATCAGCCCTTGTTGGGGACAATTCCTTAAAATCGATGGCGCTCACTCTCCCCTCCTGTTGGTTCTACGTCCCGGCAGGTCTCTGACTCACTCTCTGCATCTCCTCTCCGCTTCTCTTCCAAGCCACACACACACCCAGCCTCATCTGCAGCAGGTCAGAGCCCCCGAGCCGACCTCAACTCCGCTCTCTCCTTCCTCCCTCCACCTCGGTCAGCCGGGCCGCAGGCCTGAGTGTTTTCTCACTGTGGTACTTATTCCAGGCAAAATTGAAGTTTTTACCATTCCTTCAAAAACAAAACAAAACAAAAAAAAAACCCCACCGCCATGTGACACCAAAAACATTTGGCCGTGGAATTCACTTTTTCCACTTGTATTTAAGGTTGATTAGATCTGACAAGTCAGAATCATTTCTAAAGTTAATTTAAAACTAATTTTTGGTTTGTCCGTGTTCCGACTGGCGTGTGCCCAGCAGCCCATCGTGGCTCTGTGCCCCCCACGCCGCCGGGCTGGGGGGCAGGGGAAGGGGGCAGCTCACGGCTCAGTCTCAGGGCCGTTGGGAGGGCAGCGGTCCTTCCTGCTGCCTCCCCGGAAAAGCAGGAGCCGGAGAGGAACTCGTGCTTCTCAGTCCCCACAGCCACAGAGCCTCCCATCTGTCGCCGCACGGAGGAGCGGAGCAGTGTCCTCTCCCGGGGGCAGAACTGAGCGTTCGCTTCGAAGACGCCGCAGCCCACGAGAACGTCTCCCGATGTCCACATACAGACGTGTGGACCGTGTGCCACCGAAGCAGAACTAAAAGCAAGCGGCAAGGACGATCTACAAGAGGCTCGGGCGCTGGTGTCTGAGGGGCCACAGTTCACGTAATCCTCCATCCAGCCCAGCCTTCCGCCGGACCCCCTTAGTGAGACCACCGCTAACCCAACAGACCCGTTTCTCCTCCCTCCTCCCTCCCTCCGGGCTCCACACCGGGGACCTGGACCGAGAGAGGAGGCCTGACTGGTCGTTACCACCGCCAGGAAAAGGGCTAAAAATGTCAGCTGCTGGGGCAAACGCTGAAAATGAATTATTTAAAAAAAATCATGAGGCAGCAACCGGTTTGGCTCAGTGGATAGAGCGTCAGCCTGCAGACTGAAAGGTCCCAGGTTCAATTCCGGCCAAGGGCATGTTGCAGGCACATCCCCGGTGGGGGGCGTGCAGGAGGCAGCTGGTCAATGTTTCTCTCTCATCGATGTTTCTAGCTCTCTCTCCCTCTCTTTTACTCTCTGTAAAAAAATCAATAAAATATATATATATATTTTTAAATCATGAGAAAACAAGTACTTCCAAGTGGGAGGGGCATTGAGAAAAGGCAAATACCATCTCACTGTTCAGAGGCACGCAGCCGCGAAAGGAAACCACACGTGCCAAGTGCTCAGTCCATCACAGAGCGGCAGGTGCTGGCGCGGGAGCCGGAGGGAACCCCCTGGCCGCCCCCACGTGGCCCGCAGACCACGCAAAGGGGTGCCGACGACTGAGCGGCGCACGCCCAGCTGTGCGTGGAAGGGACACTTTCCGCTTCTCTCACCCTCTCTGATGTTCTGCCTGGACGCCGGTGGTCAGTAAGCCTCTGACCCCTATGACTGACCGCAGACCATTCCCGCAGCCATGTTTCCATCTCCCCCCACGCAGCACGGGGGCACGCTGGTTGTGTAGTAGGTGTGCAACTGATGGTGCGAAGGCGAGAACAAGTGAGCGCGGGCTCCAGGCTGCCGCCCCAGCGGCTGAGGACGGTGGGGGCACCAGCGGAAGCAAGCACGGCCTCGCTCTCTTCCTGCCCCAGCACACGGCGCGGTCCGCACACAGTCTCCTCCAGCACGAGAACCGGAGGTGAGCCACTACTGGCCCGTTGTTCAGGTGCCATTGCTCAGGGACTGCGCTGCAGCCACTGCAGGCCAGCATCTGCCAGGGGCTCACCCAGAACACAGCTGGGGGCAGGGGGTTCACCCCAGCGTTAGCACTACAGAGCACAAGGGTCAGGAGTTGAGGGGACACTCCGGCATGGACAGAGGCTGTGATCCAAGCCTCCTCACCGCGTCCTGTCCCAAGGCAGGGCTGGGTCGCACAGGGGGAAGGGGGGTGGGGGGGAAGGGGTGTGCGGGGGCAGGGGGGGGTGATTCTGATGGCCTTGAGTTCACTCCCTGCTCCAGGGTTGTTGGCCGTGAGCCTGAGGGCCAGTTCCCACGCTCCCTAAGCCACGTTTCCCCCCGTGTCCATGGGAACGGCAGCAGCCCCTCCTCACCTGGTGCGGCCCCAACATGGGCAGACACAGGTGTGCATGGAACGCCTGGTGCGAGGTGCAGGGACGCAGGAAGGGCATGTGCTAGTGCCCGGGCACTAACTCGAAATCCATCAGCGGTTCCATGCCAGCTTGCCTTCTAGTTCAGATTTGGAAAACTGCTGGTGTCATGGTTCCTCTCCTCCCTCCCTTTCCCTCTCCTTCCTCCCTTCCCCTCTCCTTCCTCCCCTCCCCTTTCCTTCCAAGTCCTCTCCTCCCCTCTCCTTCCTCCCTTCCCCTCTCCTTCCTCCCTCCCCTCCCCTTCCCTCTCCTTCCTTCCCTCCCCTCTCCTTCCTCCCCTCCCTGCTCCATCCTCCCCTCTCCTTCCTTCCCTCCTCTCTCCTTCCTCCCCTCTCCTTCCTCTTCTCTCCTTCCTCCCCTCTCTGCCTCACTCCCTCCCCACCCCATGACCCTCCTCAGCCAGGCCATGCACAGATCGGTCCCCACATCCCCGCGGTGGTCCGGGGCGGGTCCAGAGGCGCCGCCCGCTCACTCGGCGGGGCACGCCTCCCCCGGGGAGGCCTCCAGGGCCTTCCAGTAGCTCAGCATCTTGTGGGGCGGGACGAAGTGGCAGGCCACGATGCGGCGGAAGCGGCAGGGCGAGAAGCTCAGGCCGCCGGGGAAGAAGGTCTGCTCGGAGTGCAGCTCCTCCAGGCCGATGCGCAGCTTGGCCAGGCACAGCCCCACGAACACGTCCTCCAGCTTGAGGAAGGGCACGCTGTCGGCCACGCGGTACACCTGGCTGGCCACGTCGCCGGACAGCACGTAGGCGGTGCCGGAGCAGAAGGGCGGGTAGCGGTCCCAGGGGTACTCGCGGCGGCTCACGAACCACTTGTTGCGCCGCTCGCGGATGGGCAGCTCGTGCAGCTTCAGGAAGCCCGTGGCGAAGCGCGCCGTGCGGTTCCTGCGCAGCAGCAGCTCCACCAGGTAGGCCACGTTCACGAACATGTCCGAGTCCGTCTTCATCACGAAGGCCGCCCGCGGGCAGAAGCGGTGCACCCACTCGACGCCCATCATGGTCTTCAGGGTCAGGTTCAGGTAGGCGTCCACGAAGTCCTTCTGGACGATGTCGCGGTGCCGCCGGGCCTCCTGGGCCACGGCGCGGGCGGCGGCCGGGCTGGGCGAGGTGCCCAGCAGGAAGAGGGTCTCGGTGCGCCGGCCGCGCACGGCCCGCTGCCCGCCCCACGTCTCCCGGATGGCCGTGCGCGCCGGCAGCTGGTCGTGGGCGGACGCCACCAGCAGCACCAGGAACGGGGGGTCCCGCCGGCAGTCCAGGGCGGGCAGCTGCAGGAACCGGCCCTCCTTCCTGAAGACCAGCGGCTCCCCCAGCTGCAGGGGCAGGCCGTGCATGCTGAGCAGCAGGCAGAGCGCGCCCAGCGCCACCAGCGCCGCGGACAGCCACCGCAGCCTCGCCGAGGCCATCTGCAAGCACAGAACCCACCGTCAGGCCTCAGCTCCGGGGAGCATCCGCCTGCGGTCCTGGAGGTCACTGTTCAATTCCTGATCAAGGGCACAGGCCCGGGTGGTGGGCTCCATCCCCAGTGGGGGGCGTGCAGGAGGCAGCCGGAGGATGTTTCTCTCTCATCATGGATGTTTTTCTCTCTCTTTCCCTCTCCCTTCCTCCCTGAAATCAATCAAAAAAATTTCTTTTAGCCGAAGCTGGTTTGGCTCAGTGGTAGAGCGTCGGCCTGCAGACTGAAAGGTCCCAGGTTCGATTCCGGTCAAGGGCATGTACATTGGTTGCGGGCACATCCCCCGTAGGGGGTGTGCAGGAGGCAGCTGGTCGATGTTTCTCTCTCATCGACGTTTCTAGCTCTCTATCTCTCTCCCTTCCTCCTCTCTGTGAAATATTAATAAAATGTATTTTTTTTAATTTTCTTTTAAATTGAATGGGCAGACCTGGAGAGCAGGAGGGCACGTTCGCTTTGCCCAGCAGGCTGGGACAGGCACGGGATGGGGTTGCAGAAACCCTGGGCTCTGGCTGCACACAGGTCGGAAGCCGGGGCTCAACAGCGAGACACAGGCCAGGGGAGCGGACACTGGCCCTGGCCCCGGGGCCGGCCAGCCCTCCACGGGGGAGTCTCGGGTTCTTTATCCAGAAGGACATGCGGCCACATCACTCACCGGCTGCCTCCAGCTCTGCCCTTCTCTGACGCCACGAGAAGTCCAGCTGCAGAGCCTGCCAGGATGGAGACCCCGTGCTCCCGACCTACATGCCAGGACATTTAATTCCTGGAGTTTAGATTAATTAATTCCTTAATTCATTTAATTAATTCCTTAATTCCCTCTCTGAGGGAATTAGGCACCATGTTGTCTCGCCCAGAAATAAAAAGACCCGTTTTCTGATTTATATCACTATCTGGAAATGCCACCCCTACCAGAGGTGTTTATTTTATTGTTCCAGGTTACTTTTTTTTTTATGTATTTTATTGATTTCAGAGAGGAAGGAATAGGGAGATAGAAATATCAATGGTGAGAGAGAATCATTGATCCGCTGCCATCTGCACGCCTCCCACTGGGGATCAAGCCGGCAATCCTGGCATGTGCCCTGACGGGAATCTGTTCATAGGTCAATGTTCAACCACTGAGCCACACCAGCTCAGGGTACTTTATAAAGACACCTGTCTGATTCTGTTATCCTTTGCCCGTCCATCCCTGTGTGTTCTTTCTCAACAAATCCCGGATGATCTGTGCAAATGTCAACTGACATTAAGAAAGCAAATAACTCACGTTTTCCTGGATGGGATGAGCCTCTGGTTTGAAAGCTAAGCCCCAGGGTAGATTCCAAGAGGAAAGTCGTTACAAACTGCTGTAAGCATAGGCCATTCTCCACTGCCAGGTTCTGGCTTATTTCTTTACCGAAAATGATCCCCTTCGCCAGGAATCACTATAAGGAAAAAAAAAACAAAAAAAAAAACAGGGTCATTCAAACCGCACGTGTCTCTTGGGCAGCTCTTCACCGGCTGCTGTGCTCATTGTTTGCTCTAGTGTCACCCTGCCACCTGCCTATGTCACCCTGGGAGAATGTTAGAGCCCGACCCAGGCTCACTTATCTCATCTGTAAAATGGGTCCGGTGGAGACAAATCCCACCACACGGTTCCCGTCGGCAACAGTAACATCATGAAGTACCCAAGCATCCTCTGGGACAGCACCCGGAGCTCTGTGAGGAGACGTCAGTCAGTTACAGTCCAACTTCTCATGTGGGTACCGAGCTCCTCGACGGACTGTGGCTGAGGCTGAACACACCTCACAGGGGGGAGAAATCCATCAATTCTCAACGCAGGGTCCGAGTCTCCACAACGTCATCCTAGGGGAGAGGGGCCGGGAGGAAGAGAAAATGACCGAGTGAAACGAAGGAAGGGTTGGTTGTGTTGACAGCAAACGAGGACCTCAAGCTTTTATTCAGCTAAAGTTTTGTTCCAAATATACTCCAGTATGTTCAGAAAAGAAGTGGAACAATGATGGAGCTTTCCAGAAGCAACTAACTCTCAGGAGGCCGAGGTGGTCCAGTTCTTGTTCTTCTCACCTCCCCTCCTCTGCTCCCCCCTGCCCCCCTCCCCCGACTCCCCTCCAGCCATATTGTCAGAGGAATCGCTGCCCGGGAGGAGGAGGAGTCTGAGCTGGACCTCGCAGGATGCTGAGAATTCTATTCCCTTCTTCCTTTGTGAGCTTATTTATTTACAGGCCTCGGATGTGTTTTAGAGAGAAACATAAAAACCCAATGCAGCCAAGCCGGCCTGGCTCAGTGGTTGAGCGTCGTCCTATGAACCAGGTCATGGTTCAATTCTCGGTCAGGGCACATGCCCGGGTTGCAGGCTCGATCCCCAATCGGGGGAGAGGGGGGTGTAGGAGGCAGCCAATCAATGATTATCTCTCATCATTAATGTCTCTCTCCCTCTCCGCCCTTCCTTTCTGAAATCAAATATTTTTAAATGCAAGAGAAAGATGATATTCCTCTCTTCTGCTTCCTGTCTCAGACACATTGCTCGTCTCCAGGGGGCCGCCTCAGCAGTAAATCTAAGTTCCTGTGCCCCAATGCACCTGCTCAGGACCCTTCCCCAGGGCTTCCGTCCCCGGGTGGACACTCAGCTCACTGCCTGCACTGGGCTCTCACTGGATGCCAAAGCTCCCTATATAGCTGTTTTCTGTGTGAATTGTAACATTCTTCCTACTGACAGTGCAGTGACTAAGACACCACTCTGCAGACATCACAGCTCACAAAACACTTACAAAGCATCGGCATCTTTGATTGAGTCACGCATCTCCCTAAATGTGGCTTAGAGACTGCTCTAGGAAAAAATACAGTGGGAAATGCCCTTCAAATACCTAGGAACTATACTTAAAAAAAAAATCGATGTATTAGGCCCCGAAAGGTAGAAAGACGAAAGGATTGCCTCAAGACCTTAAATGACTTGTAAAGGTTGTTAGAGGACATTAATTAGTTAAGACCGTATCTAAAAATCTCTTCGGGAGAAATGACAAATTTACTCAATACTTAGGAGTCCTAAGAAAGTTTTAATTAAGTGTATGCAAAGACCTACAGAGTCGATTTTCTAATCTTGTGACTCACCTGTAAACAGCAGTTTGCAACCATCTAAAAAATATAAGTGCCAAGTGGCTTGGGGCCTTCTAGTAAGTCCTATCTTATTTTGCCTCCCTAACCAATGTGTATACTCAAAAAGACTGATAGCATAAATCCAATCCGTGCAATTTACTGTCCACACCCTAGGACAAATAATATTAGAAAATAAACCTTATCTCCGACTGATTTAAATTGACAAATTGAAATAAGTGTAGGTGGCAGGGGAACTAAGATTACCAAGGTTTAATATTGTCACGGAGGCTTGCCTCTCACCTGGAGATTACTTATTATGGAAGCATTTTATCCTTGTTTGTGCTGATATTGGACCAGCCTATGTTCAGGGAATGGTCCAAGATGCAGGAAAGGGAAGCACTGGGTGAATGAATGCCACTCCAAGACTGGAGTTGATGGTAATTAATGACTCCTATGCAGGGACACTTCAAGCGGGGCGAGCCCTGGCCTCACCAAACAGGAGGGGTCTTATCCTTAACCCCACTGCAGCCTTTCCACTGGCTCGGTCCCAAAACCAACTTTCGAAACCTTTACCCCAGGAAGTGCAGGATTGGACCTCGGCCCCACCTCCTGATGGGGCCTCAGGCCATTGCTATAGGAGTGTACGGTCCCCTTCCCCTGGGCATGATGGGATTAATTTTATGGAGGAGCAATTTGACCCTGGAAGGATTTCAAGTTCTCCCTAGGGTGGTAGATCAGGACTGTCCTGGAGAAATTAAAGTAAGGGCACAAACAATTAATACTAACCATTATCCTGCAAATAAAGTCTTAGACTTTATCTCAGTTACGACCTTTACCTTCAGGCATTAACCATTTTCACAGATGGATCCAGGCTGGATCTACTGCAGGAGGGGGACAATGGTCTTTCAAACCCCTTAAATTTCAGCACAACGGGTAGAAGTACAAGCTCTTATTTATGCCTTGACAGATTTTGTTACGGAGCCCATCAACCTATATAGTGATAGCGCTTATGTGGTAAGTATGGCCAAAATTACAGCTACTATAGGGCACACTAATACAGAGGAAATTTTCACTTATTTTTCAGCCTTCAAAAGGTCATCAGAGAACCACAGTTTCCCTGCTTTATCGGTCACATCCGATCTCATTCAGGTCTCCCTGGTCAATGAAGCCACTGATGGCCTCCTTGCTGTAATGCAAGAGGCCACCCCATTTTCTCTTGCCCAGTCCTCCCATGCTTTGCATCATCAAAATGCTGCTTCCTTTCATAAGCAGTTCCTTATTTCTTGGGAGCAAGCTGTCAAATTGTTAAGAGTGCCGTCAGTGTGTAACTCATTGTCCTGTACAATCATTACGGGTTAATCCGAGGGGTCTTTAACCTAATCAAATCTAACAAATGGATGTCATCACGTCCCGGAGTTTGGTAAGCATAGATGTAGATGGGTACATGTTAATGTAGATACCTGCTCCCACTTTATCTTTTCGACTCCCCAGACAGGGGAAAGTGCCAAGCACACAATTAATCATTGCTTAGCCGCCTTTGCGGTACTAGGACCTCCCTTAGAGCTAAAAACAGACAATGGACCCACATATGCTAGTTCTGCTTTTCAGCACTTTTGTCAGCAATATCAAGTTTATCATAAAACTGGTATCCCTTACAACCCTTAAGGTCAAGCAATAGTGGAAAGAGCCAATCATACTCTTAAAATGCTATTGCTAAGACAAAAAGGGGGAGACAAGGTTATGTGTCACCTAAAACAAACTCAGTCATGCTCTTTATACTTTAAATTTTTTGAATTGCGATGCAGTAGGTCATACAGCAGCCGAAAGGCATCGGGTGTTCTGTATAATAGCCTCCGCGGGGTTAGCCCAGTGAAAGGATGCACAAACCAGACAAGTTTTACCAGATTCAGTAATGATGTGGGGAAGAGGCTGTGTTTTGTATCTTTCCAGAAGGAGCAGTAGAGCCAATTTTGGTGCCAGAGTGTTACTTGCGTCACCACAATGGATCCAAAGAAGTTCCTTGTCCCATTGTTCCAAAGACTGAGAATTGTCCGATGACAGCATTGTGGAAGAAGAAAACACACACTATGCAAGGGACCAAAGTGCCAACATGGGGTCAGCTGAAGAAGTTGACAACTGAAGTCCAGCAGATGATAGAAAAGCAAGAAGTGGAAGCTACTCCCTCAGCCATGTTCCTGGCTATGCTAGCATTGATGAGTTGCCAGTCTTCTGTAAAATCTTGCACAGTCAAATCTGAGAACTCAGAAAATATATACCAGCAACAAAAGGAACTTTCATTTAGTAGCTAAAAACGTTAACATGTCTGTAGTTTGATTTCTCTCTTATTGCTGTGTTGCATTGGCATTGTTTTGTTATTATTTTAATAGCTAGAGTTTTGCTCTTGATGTTCAAGTTTTAAAATGTTAACATGTCTATAGTTTGACTTTTGCCTTGGCATTGTTTTGTTATTGTTTTAATAGTCAGAGCTTTTTTTAATACATATCCATCTTCATGTTAAGTTTTATAATAGTAGCTTAAAAACAAAAGAAGGGGAAGATGCAGGAAGTGGCTATAGGATTAAGCCTAAGACTGACAGGTGGCAGGGCCACAAACAAGTCCCAGCCTGGAGGGCAGAGCTCTCCGAGCATAATTAAGCCTGACCTTGTAGCCCTCCCTAATTCCTTCCTAAGTAGCTAATGGGCTGTGGGAGATGCAAAAAATGTTGCCAAAACAGGAACCTTTGTGTACGCGTTAATCCACCCTTGTTTTAATCACACTGTGTAAAATAAAAGCCCTGTATCAGCTCTGGGTCACTGTCTCTCCAACAAAGACAGCTGTCCCACCCCGCCCCAGCTTTTTTTTTTTTCTATCTTTATGTCTGTCTCTTTCTTCCATTTTCTCAATCCTCAGCTGCCCCTATTCAGGAACCGGACTACTCTCTAGCAACGCTCAGTGTGGAAAAGAGAGATATTTATAGGGGCAGAGCTACCAGGGGACAGAGCCCTCAGGAGACAGAGCCTGAGCAGAACGTTCTAGGAAGGTAAGTGTGTATCCCCGGGTTCTAGCCCCCACAGGCCTGCTGAAGGCAGGAGCCCTTGGCGTAAAGCAGATCCAACTTCCCTGGGGCAGAGCCATGAACAGGTACTGTCTCTGCTAAGAAACCCCATCTTGCAAGCACACCTGGACCTGGCTGTGAGGCCCAAGCTGTGAGGCCCAGGCTGTGTGGCCCAGGCTGTGAGGCCCAGGCTGTACGGCCCAGGCTGTGAGGTTCAGGCTGTGTGGCCCAGGCTGTGCGGCTCAGGCTGTGTGGCCCAGGCTGTGTGGCTCAGGCTGTGTGGCTCAGGCTGTGTGGCCTCGGCTGTGAGGCTCAGGCTGTGTGGCCCAGACTGTGTGGCCCAGGCTGTGAGGCCCAGGCTGTGAGGCCCAGACTGTGAGGCCCAGGCTGTGAGGCCCAGCTGGCCGGGTAGTAAGGGAACAGCAGTTTACTGAGTAAGTGCTGCACGCTAGGCTTTGCTCTTCTAACCTGTGAGCATTACAGACACAGGTGCAGCGCCTCGGAACTGGAGTAGATACCCGTTGCACATGAATTATAGATGATGGCAAGTCAGAAGGTGGCAGGAGCTTCCTCCCTGCTCCTCCACCCCCACCCTCCGAGAGCTCCTCTGCGGGCATCACAGCTGCGGCTCGGGCTCCAGGCTGGGTTCACTGGGCCCTTCTGTGCAGGAGTCCCCAGGGCCATGGGTGTGCCCCACCTCGTGCCCCAGAGGCTGTGCACTGGTTAGACACGGGCACGTCTGAATTGCAGTGAGACAAATAATTGCACAAAGCAAGGGCTCTCAAGGTGAAGGAGTGAGAGGAGGCAGGTGAAAGATACGTGCTGGGAAAGGCTGGGAGAGGCAGCTGGGCTTGGAGGAAATAACTGTGAGACATGACGAACTGCAAGTAAACAAGGGAGGAGGCCCCTGTGTGAGCTGGAAGGTTCAGGGCCCTCCGGAGTGTGGTTAGACGGTGGCCTCGCATCTAGATGAAGGAGCCCTGGAGCTAACAATACTTTTTTTTGAGACATTGTGGGGGTGGTGATTAGCTCCTTGCTGGGGGTCTAACCGCCTAGGGGTATAAATCCTCTAAACCCCCAAATATTGGGGCACTCAGTTCAGTCTCAGCCAGCTGAGCGGCCCCTCAGGGCTTCTCTGAATGCACTGCTTTCCTACAGGCAAATCCTCACCTGCTTTTGCTGTCATTTCTCTACTGTCTCTTGTTTGAATTCATTCTTAAAGCAAGACAAGAACTGGGGGCGCAGGGCGCTGTCTCTGGCCAGAGATCACCTGGTCTACCGCTGACCAAAGGAACCTGAAAGTTAGCGTCCCAACCTCCTCCTGGTCATGTGGAGGCTCCCTCGCCAGGCCCGATGGTCAGGACCTCTGACCTAAGGCTACAGGCCCTGGAGACTAAGGAAGGAAGGGTTCAGAGTCCACCTGCCCAAGAGCTAGAAAGCCAAAGCCGTGGTCTGGAGAGTGACGTTCAGACAGGCAGGGAGGACAATCTCCCAGATCTAAAGGGAAGATCTGTGGCCATCAATGGTCAAGTCCAACCCTGAGCACAGAAGGAGCATCCGGGGCCAAAATCCCCAAGGCCCGAGGCCATGGGGGTAGAGAGAACTGACCGGTGCCAAGACAGCTGGGTGGGCCATGAGGATGTGACGTGTTATGACCCAACCTTCGAGGATTCCTCCAGAAATCAGTGCATGATAGATGGCAGGGCAGCCCGGCTCGGTATTCTAGCCACCACAGGGCAAGAGGAGACGGAGCTGGAAGAGAACAGCCTGTGAGAGCTGGTGAGCGTTTCCCGTCGGGCTTCCAGTCACAGAGAGAGGCAGTGGGAAGGACTCTCTCAGTTTCAAAGACAGGATAGAGATGAGTTCCCGGTGATTTTAACTGGTAACTAAGCAGACCTGGACCATCGAAGATAGGTGACACAGCAGCTAGCAGGACACCTGGAGACGCCTCACACACAGGCATCAGCAAAGATCAGGATGGATGCAGATCACACTTTCCATAAACTTGTCCCGGTTATGATAAAATCTCAAGAGCAAGAACGCCCTCCTTCACCAGAACCAACGGAAAGAGAAGGTAAGAAAGGCTGCCACTGTGTCGTTTTCCAAGAACCCCTTGAGTTTTAGCTGCCAGCTGCCAGGGAAAGCTCGTACCTTCTCCTCTCCTTATGGTTCCGTCACATGGGTACCATTCTAGGCTCGGACAAATGACCACCTGGTAGCCTCAGACCAAGGAGCTGGCTGATCCTTTCCATGAAGCTAATCCTCCAGTCTTCTCAGGACACATCTAAAGTAAGGTGACCAGATCATCCAGGTGTTGGCGGGACAGTCCTGATTTCTAACAATTTTTCCCGCGTCCCGGGGCGTTTTAAAAAACAATTTCTAACAATAAAAATTTCTAACAATTTTTCCCGATTTTTGGAAAGAATCTTTCCAATGTTTCCAATCTTTCCAAAAATCTGGACTTTATTAAAACGTTGCGGGACGCGGGAAAATTTGTTAGAAATCAGGACTGTCCCGCCAACATCTGGACGATCTGGTCACCTTAATCTAAACAAGAGAACACTCAGGCTGCTCTGAAGATGACCTGATTGCTCTGAAATATATCTTCCTGCACACGCATTCTTGTCTAAGAGCTATTTTTAAAATATATATATTTTATTGATTTTTTACAGAGAGGAAGGGAGAGGGATAGAGAGCTGAAACATTGATCAGCTGCCTCCTGCACACCCCCTACTGGGGATGAGCCTACAACCAAGGTACATGCCCTTGACAGGAATCGAAACTGGGACCTTTCAGTCCGCAGGTGAACGCTCTATCCACTGAGCCAAACCAGTTAGGGCAAGAGCTTACATTTGAACAGGGATGGATCCTATTTGGAACCTAAGCTGTTTGCCAAGGTGGAATCACAGATTTTGAAATAACTGTGAACTTCTGGTGTCGGATCGCCCAAGCCACCTGCCCGGCAGCCACCTGCCCGCCTCCCGTGGGGTCCCCTCCACCCGCCCGCACCCCGGGGCATGGACAGTGTCTCCGCCGAGGCCGCTCGGATTGCCGTGTCCGGGGAGGAAAGGGACAGAAGGAAACGACACCCGCCGCCCCTCTCCGCCCCGAGCCCCTGTAGCTCTGTCGGGAAATCATACAAAGAGGCGGCTCTTCCAGCATTTCCTCTTCGGATGTGGCCATGACACGAGAGAGGGAAGACAGGGACAAAAGCTCTCACCTGCAGAAATGACAACGGAGCTTGCATGGCTTTCTGAAATGGGCACCTTGCGGTTGGAGATGGATGGCAGGGGCGCCAGGTTCCTCCCCTGGGGAGCAGAGAACCTATTCTGACTTCACCTATCTCTCCTTCGGAATGTCCGAGCCTGGGAGGAAGGCCCACCATTTCCTGCTTCCTTTGTGGACTTGCTCCCCAGCCCCTGAGCAATCATTAACCACAGTCAGCGTTCGGATGTGCTGTTAGATAGCGTTAATTGCTCCTCTTCTAGACACACACTTTCAATCCAGTCACTAGTAGAATACTCCTTGAGAACCCTTCCCCAGGGAGGACAGCGGGACGGGGATCTTCAACGCCCCCCCTCCCCCAGGCACTGATTCCCATAGAAGGTAGTGTAACACTTCAAACTGACCATCAGTGTCACTGTAGGTGGCTTCTGATTTTCTCTTTAATTCTGTGGATTGTATCTAAACAACTCAAAAGCATGTTCCTGGTTTTGAGATACTAAGTGGTATTGAACATGTACATCAGCCCCAGCGGGTTTATAAAGCACTCCCTTGCCGGGACCAGTTTGGCTCAGTGGTAGAGCGTCGGCCTGCGGACTGAAAGGTACCGGGTTCGATTCCGGGCAAGGGAATGTACCTTGGTTGCGGGCACATCCCCAGTAGGGGGTGTGCAAGAGGCAACTGATCGATGATTCTCTCTCATCGATGTTTCTAACTCTCTCTCCCTCTCTGTGAAAAATCAATAAAATATATTTATAAAAAAAAATTAAAAAAAAAAAAAAAAAATATATATATATATATATATATATATATATATATATATATATAAAGCACACCCTTGTATATAGCATTAGGTGCTGGAATTAAAACTGACCTGTGATCACACATACGAAAAATTATAACAACAAACAGAACTTCAAATAGCATCAAGAATGTTCCAAGGCTCACAGACTGGGAGACTATATATTTGTCCTACCTAAATCTGGAAAAGGACTATTATCCAGAATAAATCAACAACTTCTATGAATCAACAAGGAAAGGCAAAAAAATAAAAATAAAAAAATAAAAATGAAAAATAAAATAAATTAATTAAAATATATATATATGTATGTATGTATTTTAATGAATTGGAAGCAGATATGTCACAAAAGGTAATCTAAATGGCCAAAAACCCAACAAGTGACATGGACAGCCATTGGGGAAATGCAAAGAAAGCCCAATGAAATACCCCCGCCACCCACAGAAGGGCCGAAATAAAGTAGGTGGCGATGCCGCGTGCTCCCAACACTCTGGAAAGCTGTGTGTACTTTGGCAGCATCTCCTACAGTAAAGACAGGCTGTGGCCCGCGCACCACTCCTGGGCACCAACCCAACAGAAGAGATCACTTATGTCCACCAGGGCTCACGGCCAAGAGCCCTCGGAGCACACTGCTCATAATGATGAAAACCTATGAGGTCAGCTGTGGTCCAATCAGGAGAGAGAAACCACACAGACATTTGAACAGGGAATGTTTCAGATAAAGAATCATTCACTTTAATGAGAGATTCCAGGGACAAGAGATCAGCGGTCAGAAGTAAAGAGAACTCAAAATACAGGAATGGCAGATCTGAGGGGAAGCCACGGCCCCTGGCACCGAGGATGAATACTCATACCCCAGAGAAAGCACCCTCCCCAGGGCCGAGGTCCAGACCTCCTTGCCAAGGGCACAGCCCGGCCCACCGACAGAAGAGAAGTCCCTGTGGGGCTGGAGCCATTTTCACTGAGCAGTCAAAAATCCAATTTGGAGCTAAAAGGCAATCGATCAAGAAATTGCACAATACAAACAAGACATTTCCATCGATGGCAGAATGGACCAATGAAATGTTCCAAAGCCATAAACACAAAACCAAACAAAAACTGTTGACCTAGCCACCACATGGCCCTCTGACAGACATGTGTGGCGTGAAGAGAGCTAGATGTGAAAGAGTCCGTTTTGAACACTTCCATTTCAGTGAAGTGGAAAACCAGGCCAAGTTTCAATGATGACGGGAGTCAGAGGAGCTGGGACCTTTGGTGGGGGTGGGGGATCACGGATCAGGAAAGAGCGCAAGGACCCTTGTGGAGAGCTGGATACATTCTATAATATTATTCCATTCTTTTTTTAGAGGGAGGGAAGAGAGAGATAGAAACATCAATGATGAAAGACAATCATGGATCAGCTGCCTCCTGCATGCCTCCTCCCCCTCCCCCACTGTGGATCGAGCCTGCAACCCAGGTGTAGAAAGCCCCTGGTTAGGCATATGGGCATTTCTTTACATCGTCAGCTGAATCCAGGGCGGTAGGCAAAGCCACGTGTTGGAAACACGTTCTGCCAAAAGGCAGAAGTGTTGTCAGCTTGACCTCCATTTCGGCCCAGGTGCTGGGGAAGGAGGGAGGGGGCTTGATTATGTAAATCCAGCCAAGCACCAGGAATGAATAGGACTCAGGCCCACCCAAGAATGCGAATCATCTCCTTTGTCTTGACTTTCAGTAAAACTTCCTGGTATGTGGGGTATAAAATAAACTCGCGGCATCGGCTCTGGGTCACTGTCTCCCCATCAGAAGAGGACATTTGTCCCACCGGGTCCCAGGTCTTTCCTTCCATCTCCGTGTCTGTCTCTTTCATTTTCTCAGTCCCCAGCCGCCCCTCCTCAGGAACCGGACCGCTCTCTAGCCGCGCTGGACGTGGAAAGGAAATACTACACCCAGGCATGTGCCCTGGGCCAGAATCAAACCCGGGACCCTTCTGTCTGCAGGCTGACCCTCTATCCATTGAGCCACACCAGCTAGGCATATTCTATTCTTTTTCTTTTTTTAAATATATTTTATTGATTTTTTTACAGAGAGGAAAGGAGAGGGATAGAGAGAAACATCGATGAGAGAGAAACATTGACCAGCTGCCTCTTGCACACCCCCTATCGGGAATGTGCCCGCAACCACTGTACATGCCCTTGACCGGAATCAAACCTGGGAGCCTTCAGTCCACAGGCCGATGCTCTATCCACTGAGCCAAACTGGTTTCAGCGCATATTCTATTCTTGATCTAGGTGGTGGTTACATGTTACATGTGGGTTTAGACACGTTAGCATTTCTTGAGCCATATAGCTAAGTTCTGTACATCCTGCTGTAAGTT
The DNA here is from genome assembly GCF_964339955.1 of Pipistrellus hanaki. Lineage (NCBI taxonomy): Eukaryota > Metazoa > Chordata > Mammalia > Chiroptera > Vespertilionidae > Pipistrellus > Pipistrellus hanaki. The sequence goes on along the minus strand of NC_140504.1, from coordinate 4,269,849 downwards.
ATACCACACTGATATTTTTAAAAATATTTTAATTAAAAATAAACCTCTAAAAAAAAAAGCGTTATTTCTGTGAAATTGCCCCAACTTAGGTGAGCACACATTTGATGATTTCTTTTGCACAATGCATTTCACAAGCCCGTGTATCACAGCCCAGACCAGACCTATTCAGTGTCCAGGTCTCACTTTGTAAAGGGACTGAGTGGGGTCAGTGACATGGAAAGACACACACAGCTCGGTCGCAGTAGTGGTGTGGTTTGGCACCGGACCTGTGTCCTATCTCCCCTGGGTATTCCACCTCCCGCACAGGGGGCTGGAAGGCACCGGGTGCCGGGCAGTAGTTACTCGGTCTAGTCCTAGCCGGTTTGGCTCTGTGAATAGAGTATCGACCCACGGCCTGAAGATTCCTGGGTTCGATTCCAGTCAAGGACGGGTACCTTGGTTGCAGGTTCCCCAGCCCTGGTCAGGGTGCGTGCAGGAGGCAGCCAATCAATGTGTCTCTCTCACATCAATATTTCTCTGTCTCTCTCCCCCCCACACCCCCACCCCACCCCCCTTCAAATCTCTCTAAAAGTCAAGGGGAGAGTGTCCTCGGGTGAAGATGAACGATGACAGAATTCCTGTCTGACTTCTGGCCAGACTGTGCCCTTTAGTAGGCCGGGTGGCACTTGGTGGTGTCAACTCGGTTCTCCCCTTCAAGTCCCACCTTGCTAGAGCATTCTGCCCACGTGGTCCCAGTCACAGGCCAGCAGGGTGCACTGTCCACAGGGTGACCCGAACCCCAAGGAGAGCGGGAAGTGTGGTCTGCAAGTTGCCCTGAGAGCCTCCTTCCTGGCGGGTGGCTCACAGCCAGGCCACACTAGCAAAGCCCGAGGAGAGGGAACACAGCCCGGGGCCACCGGAGAAGAGCGGTGACCTCTTGGAGAGCAGCGAGAGGGACAGAATGGGGCCTCCTCTGATTTGCTGGGGGGGTAACTTCTCCCACAGGCAGGGAAGGAGCCGCCAGCCCTATATCACGGGTCTTTCTCTCCGCCCCCCCCCCCCCCCATGGAGCCAATTCCTGTTTTAATTGGGGTGGACTTTTTTCTTTTTCTTTTTATTGATTATGTTCTCACATAATTGTCCTTATTCCCCCATTCCCATCCCAAACCCCTCCCTAGATATGCCCCCCCACAACCCCCGTTGTCCATGGCCACTGGCCAGGCCCATATGTATGCGCACAAGTCCTTTGGTTGATCTCTTCCCCTTACCCCCATCCTCCGTTACTTTCCCTCTGAGGTTTGAGAGTCTGATCGCTGGTTCTCTTTCTCTGGGTCTGTTTATGTTGTTCGTTATTTCCTCTAGATGTGTGAGATCATGTGATCCAAGAAATACCCTTATAACAGGGGTCCTCAAACTTTTTAAAGTGGGGGCCAGATCACGGTCCCTCAGAGAGCTGGAGGGCCGGACTATATGAACTACTAATTCCTACTGTAACACCTCGGCTGTGCTCACTGCCCAAAAAACCTGGCGGGCCGGATCAGACTCCTCTGTGGGCCGCATGTGGCCCGCGGGCCATAGTTTGAAGACCCCTGCCTTATAAGAACCTAAACTGCAACAAGCCATAATGGTTATGCTGAGAGGCAAATGAGTCAGTCTGTAGTGAGTTCCTTTCTGGGCCAACAGTTCTTTTGTGTCCCAATTTCAATGCCAGATAGTTCCTCATGTGTACATGCCAGCCATGATATTTCAGATCTGGTTGGTGACGGGTCTTATTTTTTAATATTTTTTTATTGATTTCAGAGAAGAAGGAAGAGGGAGCGAGAGATAGGAACATCAATGATGAGAGAATCAGCTGCTTCCCACACCCACCCTACGAGAGATGGAGCCTGTTACCCGGGCATGTGCCCTGACCGGGAACTGAACCGTGACCTCCTGGTTCATGGTCAATGCTCAACCCCTGAGCCATGCCGGCCGAACTATATGACGGATCTTTTGAACACAGTTCATAAAACAAAACTGCTCAGCCAAGAGCAGTGAACATACGATTACAAAGAAAATCAGCTAGGTTGAAATAAAGCTACCAAGATGCTTTCAGAGTCCGCCGGGGTACTGTTCTGTGCCGAGCGCACGTCTGCACCCACGTATCCAGCCATGACCTCCAGCTCCACGTCTAGCCTCCACCGCGCTTTGAAGGCAGAAGAGCTGTGTCCGCATTTAGAAACGCCCACAACTATTGTGATGTGAAATGCCGGGGGCTTCTCCCACTACTGTGTGGGCCCGTGCCTGTTATGGGCTGGCCATGACCCCGTGAATTCATATGTTGGAGCCCGAAAGCCCAGGACCTCTGTCTGAGACCTTTATGTGGAGGTCAGGAGGGGCCCCTAATCCAGGTATGACTGATGCCCGAATTAAAAGGGGACAATTGGACAGATGGGGAGAGCATCATGTGATGATGAAGGCTGAGATAGAGGCGATGCTCCCACAAGTCGAAGAACCCCAAGATGGCCAGCAACCACGGGGAGCTGGGGGAGAGGATAGGACAGAGGCTCCCTCACAGACTCTGGAGGAGCCAGCCCTGCCCACACCTTGGGCTCAGACCTCCACCCTCCAGACTGTGAGGCAACGCAAACCTGGTGCCTAGGCCCACAGTGGGCGGCGCTGTGCAGCCCGGGAACCAGCTGCAGGGCCCGTAATGGTGATGACAGAGGCGGGAGACTTCAGCTAAAGGCTCGCAAGTAAGACTAATTGTCTCCCATCTAAGGCGTCAGACCCCGGTTACTCCTCCCCTGGCATCTGGCGTCTTCTCCAGACGCCTCGCCTGATGCTCACACTCCAACACGAAGGGCGGCAGCGATTGGAGGGGCAGGAACACCGTGTGGGCATCTCCTCCCACCTCCCCCCTCCACCACTTGCCCACCTCTGCTCAGCTAGCCCTAGCCTACCCCTCCCTGTCCAGCCCTTTATCTACTCGTCCCGCCCACTGAGTGGTGTTTTATCAGTCCCCTTGGGATCAGAGTTTATTCTTTCTTTGTACAAACCTCACTAGCAGACTACCGTCCGCCTTTCCTCCGGAGGTAACACCGGGAGGACGGAGAGTTCTTTTCTGTGCTGTTCGCCGTGGTAGGGTCCCGGCGCTCAGGAACTGGGCACCCAGAGGCCCCAAGGACAGTCCCGAATGGCCATGGAGGCGCCCCCGGCTCCAGAAGCGGGAGCGGGGCTCCGTGCAGGGACCACATCGTCCCACAGGCGGACAAGGGCCTGCTTCACGCGGCCCCGCCTCGGGATGGAGCTGCCCTGAAAACTTTCCCACGCACTTGGTATTTCCGCTGTGTGTCCATCTCATAAGGCTCCAATTACTTCTCGGCAGAAACAGAGCCCAGCTTACGTCAGCGGAAGAGGAAGCAACATCAAAATGTGAGTTCTGCCCACTGTTCACACCGAGGAGGCGGCGGGTTATTAGAGGCAAAGCATCGGCCACAGTGGTGAGTGTTCAGAAACACGCTGAGTTCAGAAATACAGGATCTCTGAACGCATAATCCTCTGGCCACTTACTGTATTTCCTTTATAATAAAAGGCTAATATGCAAATTGTCCCCTCAACCAGGAGTTCCACCAGCAGGCAGGCCGGCCAACTGCCCATGTCCCCTCCCCCTGGCCAGGCTGGCCGGACCCCACCCATGCACGAATTTTTTATGTATATCCATGTGTTTCTCTCACAGTAGTATTTCTCTCTGTCTTTCCCTCTCTCTTCCACACTCTCTAAAAATCAATGAAAAAATATCCTCGGGTTAGGATTTAAAAAAAACAACAACACAGAATAGAAGATCACGTTTGTTCAGAAAACAGCGCATACACAAGAGCAAAGCACAGCTGGCCAGGCGCAGACTTCAAATTCACATGTTTGCCCATTACCGAAATGACGCTCAGAAGCCGCTAAACCTCCGAAGACCCTCCTGCCTCACATGCTCCCCGTGGCTAAGATCATCACAGGGAATGTGAACAGAACCAGGACACCAGTGCTCAGAACATTCCCTCGCCAACACGTGGGTTTGCTGCAGAATCTGCTTCCAGCTCACTCCCATTCCCTCCAATCAAACTGACTAAGAGGACACAGCGCTCACTCAAGACAGCTTTGGCAGAAAAACCATAGATTTTAATGTGAAATGATTCACAGTGAAAATGTGACACTTCTTAAAAGCTCACTAAAACGGCTAAACAAACGCTGGGGGTTTGTTAGAGTCCCGCTGTCGCACTTACCAATCTTTCGCTGGTATCTGGCTGTGAGGGCAGCTGTTACAGAACAAGCTGGGGCCGTTTTCCTATGAAAGTAAAGCTGTCGAGCCCTACAAATCTTACTGAGAATATATTCTACCAATAAAAAGAACAGAACCTATCAATTGGAGAAACGAGAACTCAAAGTTAGACAAAAGTAAGTGACTGCTAAGCACCACTTTCAAACCCTCATTATTTTGTTTTTAAAGCAGCATTTCCACTATTCTAACTGCATGCACTTCTGAATAGCAATGTAGTGTGCACAGACTTTAGAGGAAAACAATAAGCCACCATCCTGGCCACACAGCAATAAAACTAGAAATTGACACTAGTTTTTATTAAGATCATAAAAAGCCCAACCACTTACAAGTAAAATATGAGGTCAAAGGAGATATTAAATATGCAATAACTGATTACTTATAAAACAGATGAAAACCCTAGATGCAACTTTTCAGGATGTGTTCAAAGCTGCTTTTAGAGGCAAATGCATAGTCTTAAGTATTTTCATTATTAAAGAAAAGAAAGAAAACAAGCCCTCAAAGAATTTTGGAAACAAAAAAAATTATAGAAAATAGGAATAAAAAATTAAATGCAGGATTAAATTTCTTTAAACGTTAGAACAAAATATTGCTGATAGATATGCACATACCCGCTCTTCAAAATGGGCCAAGCTCTAACATATCCCATAAATACAGAAAGGGGGCAGAAGAAAACTAAAATGAGAACTGGACGTGGGAAATGCTACATAGAGAAGATAATCAAGATGCTAAGAGTCCTGTGTTTGGAACCCAAGGGAACTGGGTCAGATCCTACGTCTGACACTTGTTAGCTATGCGACCATAGGCATACGTACCTTCTTAAAACAATTTCCTCTATTCAAGAAGAATGGAAAGCTTTTAAAATGAGAAAACAACACTAACTACCTCCTAAAGTTTTTGTGGAAGTCAAATAAGTGCTCTGTAGGTCCCAGGAACCAGTAAGCTCCCGGGCAATAATCGATCATTCCTAAGAGTTCTATGATGCTCGTTTGCATGGTCCATGAGGTCCTACAGTCCCCCTGACATAGGCTCTGGATCCAATCCCTTGACTTGGTCTCATTGGGCCCACTGTGCAAGGTAACACTGGTGATTTCGTCTTCAAAATAATGCCATTTATAAAAACCTGTTTGGCTCAGTGGATAGAGCATCAGCCTGTGGACTGAAGGGTCCCAGGTTCGATTCCGGTCAAGGGCACGTACCTTGGTTGCAGGCACATCCCCAGTGGGGAATGTGCAGGAGGCAGCTGATCGATGTTTCTAACTCTATCTCTCTCTCTTCCTCTCTGTACAAAGAAAAATCAATAAAGTATATTTTTTTAATTGATTTTTTTAAATGGACAAAGGACTTGAACAGCTATTTATCCCCGGACAGCAGGGGTGCGGGGAGGGGAGAGGGTGGGGGAAGGGAGGACAGGGGAGAGGCTGACAGGACCAAGCAGTGTTCGGAGGCCATGAAACCAGGATGCAGTCCTGGCAGAAAGTCAAGTAGAAATTTGATCAGAAGCCCAGCCCAACGGTCACACAAGCATCCCGGGGAGGCCGAGGTTCCCTGCGACAGGGGCGCCTGGCTCAGAGCCCGGGGCCAACGCCATGGCCAGGAAGGAGGTGTGCAGCCCTCCTGGCTGGGCTGGCCCGAGTCGGCAGCTGGAAGTGCCAGACAGAGGAAAGGATGAAGACAGTCCCCCATGTGGCCAGGGATGTAGAATCTCATAAAATCCAAAATAGAACGGCGGCCCTTGTTTATTCAAAACACCTCCCGAGAAGCCCTACAAAAGGAGGGGTGCCCGGGGCCTGGGAAAACCTTTGCAAAGAGCACCCTGTCCTCGTCCATCTGCTGAGTGATGCCTTAGGGAAATAGGTGTACCCCCGAGTTGCATTTCCAGGAGCTAAATTGTCAACGTGCCCTAACCAGTTTGGCTCAGTGGGTAGAGCGTCGGCCTGCGGACTGAAAGGTCCCAGGTTCGATTCCGGTCAAGGGCATGGACCTTGGCTGTGGGCACATCCCCAGTGCGGGGTGTGCAGGAGGCAGCTGGTCGATGTTTCCAGCTCTCTATCCCTCTCCCACTCTGTAAAAAATCAATAAAATGTATATATTTTTAAATAAAAATTGTCAATACACCTTATAGTAAGATCCTTGCTGCACACATCTGGGCTTAATTATGTCTTTTTTTTTTAATATTTTATTGATTTTTCACAGAGAGGAAGAGAGAGGGATAGAGAGTTAGAAACATCGATGAGAGAGAAACATCGATCAGCTGCTCTTGCACATCCCCTACTGGGGATGTGCCCACAACCAAGGTACATGCCCTTGACTGGAATCGAACCTGGGACCTTTCAGTCCGCAGGCTGACTCTCTATCCACTGAGCCAAACCAGTTTCGGCTAATTATGTCTTAACTTCCCTAATGAGAGACCTGATTAAGATGAACTGACTTGAAAACATAAGTATACGATTGAGTAACCACTGGGCATACACCTGAGAGCAATGCAAAACGCTGACTGTAAGCTGTCATTGAAAAGCATTAAATGTAAACTGTAATTGCTATGCAGCCATTCCTTAAAAGGAAGACACCCATTTTCTTACCAGGCTGTACTACATCCCCAGGAGCTGCGTCTCTTACAGCTGGAGGTTGGTACCTTTCGACCCCTTCACCCATTTTGCCCACCCACCCCCGGCCTCTGGTAACCACCCATCTGTCCTCCGCATCTGGGAGCTCAGCGGAGTCTTGTCTTGCTAGACTCCACACGTAGGTAAGATGTCCCGTATCTGTCTTCCTCTGTCTGACTTACTCACCGAGGGGAGGGTATCGCGTTCTCCCTCTGAAGCAATCTGCATGTGGCGTGTACCTGTTCCAGAAGAAACGCCATACAAGGCGGGCAGGCAGGAGACTAGAGAGCGTATCTGCAGTATTATAGTTTATTACTTGTCAGGATGGGCAGATAAACGCGCATTTCCCTGCCAATGGGAATCCACCACCAGCAGCCTTCCCCGCCCCCACGCTCACAGGAACCTGACCCTCCGCAGATCCTCTCCTGCTAAACTCTCCTCCTCCTTCTCACCCGACAGGGGCAGAAGTAGTCACGGAGGGAGACGCGAGCACGGGAGGTGCTGCTCACAGTCACAAAGGGTGGTTTTTAAACGTCCATCATCCTATTATAAAGAGTGGGAAATGACCTCACAACATCTGGTTAACGGAAGGTTTGAGAGGGTTTTCTATTACTGGGAGCTATATTGATGGCCAAGGAGTCAGAAACCTAAACAAAACAAACAAAAACAAAAAGTGAAACAGAAACAGGATTTTAAAAAAGTTAGCCCGACCAGCAAGGCTCCATGGTTGAGGGTAGACCTCTGAATGGGGAGTTCTCAGTTCGATTCCCGGTCAGGGCACAGGCCTGGGTTGCAGGCTCCATCCCCAGTGTGGGGTGTGCAGGAGGCAGCCGATCCATGATTCTCTCTCATCACTGATGTTTCTAGCTCTCTTGCCTTCTCCCTTCCTCTCTAAAATTAATAAAAATATATTTAAAAATTAAAAATGCAATATTTACAGGGTATATTTCTCTCTCTCTCTCTCTCTCTCTCTCTCTCTCACACACACACACACACACAACACTGATATAGATATTGCCAAAAATGTTAATTATGAAATCTGAAGGCTAGGGGCTAGGAAGATGGATTAAAGGGGAAGGGAAAATGGAAGATACATGTAATACTATCCTATATAATAAAACCTTAATATGCAAATCAACTGAACAGAACTACCGGTTGCTATGATGTGCACTCACCACCAGGGGCCAGACGCTCAGTGCAGGAGCCCCCTGGTGGTCAGTGCGCTCCCATTGGGGGCGGGGGGGGGGGGAGGGGGGGGATCGCTTAGCCACAAGCAGGGCTGTCAAACACAGGAGCTCTTACCACCACCAGGCTAGGGGGCCCTCCCCTTCTGCCTACCTCCTCCCCTCCCACCACCCCCACCCCCAGTTCATGAATGCCATGCACCAGGCTTCTAGTCAACAATAAAAAATACAAATTTTTTTTAAAACTCTGAAGGCACCTTACCGCATTTAGAAATGACCCAGAATCTCCGCTCTGGTCCTCTCCACAAAGCCAAAGGCCTCCTGCCGCTCCTTAGTGAAGAGATGTCACTTCACCCTCCCCCGCCGGCCCCCACCACCCCACCCTCTGCAGGGAACTGTCCATGCAGAGTGCTGGGGGGTGTGGCTTCCAGGCTGGACTGTTCGTTTTACCTGTGAGATGTTCATTCCCTAACCTCGCGTTGGTGCTGTGCCCACTGAGCAGCACAACTTCTTCCTGTCATCCACCCATTCGGTCGATTTGCATATTGGGGTTTTATTAGATAGGATAGTGTTACAGGAACCTCCCATTGCAGTGTGGTGCGATAAGGTAAGACTTCACACATGACTACATCAGTATCAATTTATCAATTTTAAAAATACATACATAGCCGAAATCGGTGTGGCTCAGTGGATAGAGCGTCAGCCTGCGGACTGAAGGGTCCCAGGTTCGACTCCGGTCAAGGGCATGTACCTTGGTTGCGGGCACATCCCCAGTAGGGGGTGTGCAAGAAGCAACTGGTTGATGATTCTCTCTTATCGATGTTTCTAACTATCCCTCTCTCTTCCTCTCTGTAAAAAATCAATAAAAAAAAAAAAAATATATATATATATATATATTTAAAAATACATACATACTCCAATAAAAATGAGGGAAGGGCTTGAACAGACATCTTCCCGGAGGACACACGCACACGGCCAGCAGGTATAGAAAAGGTGCTCAGCAGCACTAGTGACCAGGGAAATACAAGCAGATCCCAGTCCTCATCGCTGCCCACCGCCAGGATGTCTGTCAAAAAGGCCAGGGACAGCACTTGGAGGGGATGTGGAGGAAAGGGAGCCCTGAGAGGTGGGAGGGTGCTCTTTCTGGGGGCTGCTGACGGGAATGGACTGGCCCAGCCACTCCAGAAACACTAGAGGCTCCTCGGAAATTAAAAGCAGAATGACCCTAGGACCCGGCTACCCCACTCCTGGGCATAGAATTCCAAGAAAAGGAAAACGACCCAAAGCGATTTCAGTGCTCCGGTGTTTGCTGCGGCATTCCTCACAACAGCCACGGTGTAGAAGCCGCCCAAGTGTCCGAGGGTGCATGCGCAGATGGGACGATGCTGTGTCTATCCACAGTGGACTGAAGGGTCCCGGGTACGATTCCGGTCAAGGGCATGTACCTTGGTTGCAGGCACATCCCCAGTAGGGAGTGTGCAGGAGGCAGCTGATCGATGTTTCTCTCTCATGGATGTTTCTAACTCTCTATCCCTCTCCCTTTCTCTTTGTAAAAAAAACAAAACAAACAAATTAAATATATATATATGGTCAAACTCAAAGGAGAGGGGGCTGAGGCTGGGAAAAGGAGAGGTTCTGAGGATCTTGGGCCCGACACACACACACACACACACACACACACACACACACTCAGGTATATGAAAAAAATGAATGCAGTGGCAGGTCAAGTTTGAAGACATTCCCGTCACCATTTTCCCTTCATATAAAAAGGAGAAAAGGACCACAGCCTGCAGGGCGTCCTCAGAAGTGCTCCCAAGTCAGAGACACAAGGCCGGCCCACGGCAGCCCCCACCTTCGCCGGAGTCCCGGGTCCCCACCTCCTGGGGGACCCCGGCGTCCCCCTCACCGCCCCCGCAACTCCAGCAACTCCGGCCCCTAAACCTCAGGCCTCCCACCCCTGAGGCCCTGCGCCCCCCTGCTCGCACCTCCTCTGGGTGCGCGCCCCCACCTCCTGCGTCCCCCCCCCCACACCCAGCTCCACCTCCCCCAGTCCCGCGTGAGCCCCCACTTCCTGCGTCCTTCCCCCCAGGCCCCGCGCGCGCGCCCCCACCTCCTGCACCCCCCGCGCTCCTGCACCCCCAGAGCCCGGCCTGCGCCCCCACCTCCTGCACCCCCCGCGCTTCTGCACCCCCAGAGCCCGGCCTGCGCCCCCACCTCCTGCACCCCCCGCGCTCCTGCACCCCCAGAGCCCGGCCTGCGCCCCCACCTCTTGCGTCCCCCGAGCCCCCGCACCCTTAGAGCCCGGCCTGCGCCCCCACCTCCCCTCGCCCCCATCCCACGCGCCACCCCTGCCCCGTGCCCGCACCTCGGCCTCCTGCGCCCGCGCCCGCTCTGCGTCCGGCCGGCTGCAGCCCGGGGAGCCCGGCGCCCCGCGGGCCGGCGGAGCCGGGGATGGGGGTCCGGGGATGGGGGTCCGGGGTGGAGCTGGGTCCCGCCGTGCGCCGCTCACACCTCCGCGCAGCCCCGGGGAGGGAGCGGCGAGGTGCGCCCCAATCTGATAGGTGAGGAGGCGGCGGGAGGGGCGGGGAGGGGAGGCCCGCTGCGCCCGGGACTGCGGGGCGGCCGCCCCATCCCCTCCACCGCCCACCGCCCACCGCCCCGGGGCTCCGAGGAGCCGCACGCCCGGCTCCGGCCGGGGAGGCGCAGGAACCGTCTGCAAAGACCCCCTCCGCCGCCTCCGGGGAGAGCATCCCTCCCTGCGCGCCGGGCGCCCGCGGGCCGGAGTTTGCCCACGGCCCCTGGGCTGGGCGCGTTCTGGAGCGCTCCCCTGCCTTTGTGGGGAAGGGGACGGAGCCAGCGTTAACTTTCTACCCTCTGTGCCCCCCAAAGCCCTGATGCCCCCGAAAGAAAGAACGCCCTCCCCCCCTTTCCGAAAAGAGGCTTGTCCTGCAAACGGGTTGTTCACAGCCACGCGTCAAGGTCAAATGAGGGAACGGGGAGTCCTGGGGGCTGTCTGATCCTTAGGAGAACCGAGTGTAGGAGGTACTGTTCCAGTTCCCACTTCACAGAGGGGAAACTGAGGCACAGAGAAGTGATGAGTGTTGAGATGGATGAGATAATGCCATTGGGACCCCAGCTTTCTCTGGCAGGAAAACTACGCATGTATACTTGTCTACAACAATATACATGGATATTTTTTTAATACATATATTTTTAATATATATTTTTTAAATATATTTTATTGATTTTGTACAGAGAGGAAGGGAGAGAGATAGAGAGTTAGAAACATCAATGAGAGAGAGTCATGGATCAGCTGCCTCTTGCACACCCCCCACTGGGGATGTGCCCGCAACCAAGGTACATGCCCTTGACCAGAATCGAACCCGGGACTCTTCAGTCCGCAGGCCGACGCTCTATCCACTGAGCCAAACCGGTTTCGGCCATTTTTAATATATTTTATTGATTTTTTACAGAGGAAGGGAGAGAGACAGAGAGCTAGAAACATGGATGATGAGAGAAACATGGATCAGCTGCCTCCTGCACACCTCCTTCTGGGAATGTGCCTGCAACCGAGGTACATGTCCTTGACTGGAATTGAACCTGGGACCTTTCAGTCCGCAGGCCGGCGCTCTATCCACTGAGCAAACCGGTTTCGGCTACACGGGTATTTTTTAAGAGTCGGGATCATCCAGTTCAGTGGCTGTCAGCGTGTCTGGGAATTCTGAAACTCCCCAATGCTGGGCCCTACCCCGGGCCGAATGAATCAGAGTGCTCTTCCGTAAGCTCGCATGTCCCACGGCTTCAGAGCGATGTAAGCCTGAGTTTCCCCTGGCTGGCATGCGGTCCCTCTTGGGCCAAGGTGAATGGGACGGGCTCCTGCGGGGGGTCGGGCGGAGAAGCCCCCGATATTTGAGAAGGTGGAGTGCCCCCGCTGAACAGAAGCAGAACCTGGCGCTGCCCCCGCTCCCGATCCCGCTACCTCCGGGCCCTGCCCCCGGGCTCACCCTGCACTTCCGGGATGGGCTCACACACAGTATTCTGAGGTCCCGGGAAGCTGGCCCACTCAGATGTCCATGGTCCGTGAGAAAGGCGTGGAGCCCTGGCCGCTGTGGCTCAGTGGTTAGGCATCTGCCTGGGCACAGAAGGGTCTCAGGTTCGATTCCTGGCCAAGGGCACCCACCTAACCTGGGCTGTAGGTTCCATCGCTCATATGGGGGGCAACCAATTGGTGTGTCTCTCTCACATCCATGTTTCTCTCCCCGCTCTCCTACAATCTCTCTAAAAATCAATGGAGAAAATTTCCTCCGGTGGGGATTAATAATAATTTTTTTAAAAAAAGAGTTAGGGAAATACACGGACGTTGGTGAAGACGGACTTCCTGGCAAACTCTCCGGAGAGGAACTGGAACTCTTGGGAAAAGTTCCGGTTGGCCTAGATCCCCCGAGGGCCCTGCCACCCGCTGGATCCAACAGAAACACCGGACACGGCACCTGCCCTCGGGTGTCCCTGGAGAAGGCGCTTTGGCGTAGAGGGACCGGGACGACCCTGCCCTTCCCCGAGAAAAGAAAGGGAGGGACCGTCTTCACCGGAGGAAGCGGTAAAGAGAAAACGTGACCCTGGAAGACACTCTGGCAGGGTCTCCGACACCGAACTCCACACAGTGCGCTCAGTCATCCAAAGTTGGTGAGAAACAACCCATTCCGAGGGCCTGGGAGGAATGTGGTCGAAGGGGAAAGGTCAGGCCTCGGCGTGAGCAGCCCCCCAGCCCCGCAGAGGAGGAAGCCAGGCTGCAGCTGGCAGCCGGCCCCCCGCCTCCAGGGAGCCCACCTCAGCAGCAGACACCCCGGTTCCGGCCCCGAGGAACTGGCAGATGCTCTGGAGACAGACCTGCATGTAACTCAGCGTTTTTCAACCGCTGTTCCGCGGCACACTAGTGTGCCGCGAGATGTTGCCTGGTGTGCCGTAGGTGCAGACAAGACAAGAATTTTATAATTTTTCACTATTTTGTTTACTTAATATTTCATAATAAAGTAATTATAAAATACTTTCTTTGTGTTTATTTGATTCCTATTCAAGAGAATTACTTTATATATAGTCAATATAGGCACAGAGTTAAATTTTTTAACATTTTCTAATGGTGGTGTGCCTCGTGATTTTTTTCATGAAACAAGTGTGCCTTTGCCCCAAAAAGGTTGAAAAACACTGATGTAACTCACCACCCACAGCGGTGACCCCGTGGCTGCAGCGATTCTGAAAGTAAACAAGACCTAGAAAAGCCTAAACATAGAACCCAATTTTGCCAAAACCGGTTTGGCTCAGTGGATAGAGCATCGGCCTGCAGGCTGAAAGGTCTCAGGTTCGATTCCGGTCAAGGGCATGGACCTTGGTTGTGGGCACATCCCCAGTAGAGGCTATGCAAGAGGCAGCTGGTCGATGATTCTCTCTCATCGATGTTTCTAATTCTCTCTCTCTCTCTTCCTCTCTGTAAAAAAATCAATAAAGTATTTTTTTTTTCAAAAAGAACCCAATTTTCTTCCAGGAGCTCGGATCCCAGCCCTGTAGAGGCGCTAAGAGAGCATGGCATCTTGACCCAAACCAGGAGGGACAGCCAGGGACTGCGGTTGGAACAGCGTAGAGATGGACATTGCCCAGATGCTCCTGGAGAATTCAAGGATCCTTGAACTTGGACGTCGGTTTACCAAGCAAGGGCCATGAACAAGGGGGCGGCTGCCCCCACAGGGAGCCATGACCTGGTCTGTAAAATGTGAGCTGAAGGGGACTAAGGGTCGGAGCCACAAGAAGCGAAGTCTCGCCCGGCGGCCATTTAAAAAGAACAGAAACTCTTCTTCTGAAACAGAACAAAGGGTCCGATGCTGTGATCACCGGAGTCGGATCAGGAAGCGCGGTGGAATCTCTGGGGGCGCTTCGCTGTCCACATGGCCTCCATCAGAGAGGGCGGCAGGCATGGCACCTGGAGGAAATGGCCCCCACATCTCCTCCCAGTTCGCTGCGCACACAGGGTGAGGAGGGGGGAGGGAAAATCCTAAAAGCGACGCCTAACAGCTCGTGAGCTCCCCGGCTGCTTTCTGTCCGGGTCCTTGTAGAGTCAGCCCCGAGAGGGTGTAAAGACCAGCCCCCAGCGCTGCCTCCTTTCACAAAGGGCCTGTCCTTCTCCTCCTTTCGAAGAGATGGGCCCATCTGGCCTTCAAGGCCGCTTGTCTTCATCTGCCTCCTGAGCAATGCATCCATTTGGGTTTCAAGGATGCTTTCATATCCTATCTCAGTGTTTCCCAACCTTCTCTCATGATGAGAATCACCTGGTGGAGTTGTTAAAACACAGATTCCTGAATCCCAACTAAGAAGTGCTAAACTAGAATTTTTGGGAACATATAGGTAAAATTGCATACCTAACTTAGTGCTCTGTATATAACATCTGTGTTAGAGCACTAGTTAAGTATACAATTTTACCTATATGTTCCCAAAAATTCTAGTTTAGCACTTCTTAGTTGGGATTCAGGAATCTGTGTTTTAACAACTCCACCAGGTGATTCTCATCATGAGAGATGGTTGGGAAACACTGTCCTATCTAATAAAGAGGGACTAGGCTAATTGACCATCACTCCTTCACAAGATGGCTGCCCCCACAGCTGAGGCCAAGTTCCTATCAGGAACCTTAACGAGCAATCAGCAGGGACCTGAGGCTGCGCCCTCCCCCGCCCCCATGGGGCTTGACAGGGGACCTCAGGCTGCCCCCTCCACTCTGTCGTCATGCTGGGGGACCTCAGGCCACGCCCCCACGCCCAGTGGGCTTTACAGGGGGTCTCAGGCCATGTCCCCCACTTGGTGGGGCTTGATGGGGGACCTCAAGGCACACCCCCTGCCCCAATATGGGCTGGGGGACCTCAGGCCATGCCCCCTATCCTGGCACCGGGCCAGGGGACCTGAGGCTACGCCCCTGCCCTGCAGAGCTTGACAAGGGTGGGACTGGCTGGGTTTGGATCTAGCCCAAAGGGGTGGGGGGTGGCCAGGCTGGGTCTCACATGATTTTGAGGTGCATGTGGGTGGGTGGGGACCTGACTCTGGGTCCCTTGGTGTGTCCCAGACGCTGACAGGAGGAAGGTTTTCATATGCATCTTACTAATTTTCTTTCATCTCTGGCACTTCTACTATGGAGAAAGGGCAAATAGCAATATTAAAATATTTCTTCTAATTAATTTCCTTTTAATGTGCATGAATTTCGTGCACTGGGCCACTAGTGGGGGGTGAGGATTAAAGGTACAGTGCTTCTCACTTTAGCCTGAAGCCAGTGGGGAGCTGGCAGACGTTGGCCGAGATTTACTTCAAAGGCGGAAACCCATGACGTCATACTTAGCCCCGGGCTGGAAGCTGGATGAGATTTCTGTCAAAAGGAGATACGGAACCAATTACCCTACTTTTGTCTGAGGCCAAACACCCAGGAACAGGGTGGAGAGCAGAAGGAAAATTAACTGGAGACTCGGGAAAAGGACGACCCGTGCAGAAGGGTAAGACGCTCTCGGAGGTCTGGGGCAGCCCTGCCATCCCGGGTTCTTCGCTTCCTTCCTCTTCTGTGGGCTCCAGAACACGCCTCTTAAAGGTTCTCATGCTTGATGTGTGCTGGGCGACATTTAACATCCCCTGGACGTCAAATGGATATTTACAAAAAATAAAATAAAAAACAGAGTCCAGGATCTGATGTACTGACAGCCAGGGAGACCCTCTCTGTGCAGGTTCCTCCAGTTTCACTGAGCTCTCATTGTCGTAACATGGGATAAGTCTAAAGTGTACAACATAGTGCTCTGATACGTGTACACATTGTGAAGACGCTTACAGTAAGTTTAGTTAAGCTCTGACTGGTTTGGCTCAGTGGATAGAGCATCGGGCCATGGACTGAAGGGTCCCAGGTTCGATCCCGGTCGAGGGCATGTTATACCTTGGTTGCAGGCTCAATCCCCAGTAAGGGGCATGCAAGAGGCAGCTGATAGAAACATCCATGCGAGAGAACCATCTCTCTATCCCTCTCCCTTCCTCTTTGTAAAAAATCAATACAAATATATTTTTTAAGAACAGACCCAGAGATACGAAGCCATGGGTCAGACTGTTGGACCTCAGAGGGAGGGTGGGGATAAGAGAGAGAGATCAACCAAAGGACTTATGTGCACACATATGAGCCTAACCAGGGGTCAAGAACAATAGGGGGGTGGGGGCATGAGTGGAGGAGGGGAGGGGGACTTAAGGACAAATATGTGATACCTTAATCAATAAAGAAATTAATAAAAAAATAAATTAATTAAATTAAATTAAAAATAATAATAATAAGTTCAGTTAACATCCATCACCTCACATAGTTACAGTGTTTCCTTGTGATGAGAACGTTTGAGATCCATATATGCAGGACAGTGCTGTTAACTACAGCCATCCTATTGTGCATGACTCTATAGAGTTTCAGTGCGGGCCTTCTCAGAACCTTTATTTGACGTGTGACGGTTCCAGAGGCCATCGAGGAGGCAGCCTTTTCCTCGCCAAGCCAATCATGCAGCCCATTTTTCAAAGAGCGTGTTGGAGGACGGATGCCCCCAGATCCCAGGACAGCGAAATAGGTAAGCCACGACGTGATACCTCCGTGACTTCCCTGAGACCGGAAGCCCATTTGGCAAGGAGCCGCCTTGGTCCCTGCGCACGGATGAAAGGAGCCCTGTGGCGGCCCTTGGAGAGGTGACCTTGAACTTGCATTTTTGGTGTTTGCAGAGCCAGACCACACTGTCCCCACGTCCACAGGGCACAAGCTGACTGCTGTGCTTGGCAGCAACTGTGAATGTTTTAAGAAAAGCCCAGTGTTTACGGACTGTTTTTCAAGTAGGGTCCCTCTCTCCCCAGATCAAGAGAGCACGCCTTTTACCCGGCTGGTGTGGCTCAGTGGTTGAGCATTGACTTATGAGCCAGGAGGTCACGGTTTGATTCCCCATCAGGGCATATGCCTGGGTTGCAGGTTTGATTCCCAGTCAGGGCACATGCCCAGGGTCATGCAGGGAGCTGCCAATCAATGATTCCTTCTCATTGATGTTTCTATCTCTCTCTCCCTCTCCCTTCCTCTCTAAAATCAATAAAAATATATTTTTAAAATTAGAACATGCCTTTCTCAGCACTTTCTGCCTTGCCACCCCCACCCCACCCGGAAGGCTGGAGTTCTCACGGGTCTTGTCCAAAAAGAGACACCCTGCACTCAGAATTTCAGCTCGGCTTACACTGGCAGCCACGGGCCCAGTCCCACCCACAGAACCATGAACAGACGCTCTCCTGTGATCCTCCGGACAGAGTGCCCGTCGACCACAAAAGCGCCCTGCCCGTCAGACAGGGCGGTGTCCCGCCATTCCTGAAAAAGTCTGGGGTGAACGGAACCACTGGCGTTAAATTCATACACTTAGAAAACCGGAGAAACCGAATAAATAGTTTTATTTGTTTAAATAAAGGGAGGTAGAGCTTTGCCGTGCATCCGCTTCCGTCGGGGGGCAGAGAGGTTACAGAATCCGCCCAGGACTCTCCGCAGGGACTACAGCGGGCATTTTCCACGCCAGGGGCTCTCATCCTGGAAAGGGGGTCATGAAAAATGCTCTGTGCTTAATGCCTAGTTTCTACCTGAAGCATCATAAATTATACTTCTGTTTTCTTTACTTTTTATCCTCATCCATGGGTATGTTTTTATTTATTTGAGAGAGAGAGAAAGTAAGGGGGAGAGAGACAGACAGAGAGAGAGAGAGAGAGAGAGAGAGAGAGAGAGAGAGAGGGAAATATCCATGTGAGAGAGCTACATCAAGCGGCTGCCTCCCAAAGGCTCCCCAACCAGGGATCAAACCCAGAACCTTTTGGTGCAGGAGAGGATGCTCCTCCAGCTGAGCCCCGCCAGGCTGGCCTTCTGTGCGCTCAGTGGCCGTAAGAGCTGACCTGAAGTTGTAACGCTCCCTGCTGGTAAAAGAAGTTTCTACTCAGTGCGTTACCAGGCCAGGCCTTCCAGGGAGGTGCTATGAACAAGCAAGGACAGGGCCACCTCCCTCACAGCCTTCACACTTGCCCTGCCCAACAGCTCTTCAAGGTGTTTCTGTTTAACGCCTTGGGCATTCTCGGCCGTCACCCTCAGCTCCCACCCCAGGTCACCTGCCCCTGTTGAACCCAAACTGAGTGTTACAATCCCACCTACAAGTGCCTCCTGGCTTTGCCATCTCAGCCAGTCGTTCCCCCAA
This sequence comes from Pipistrellus hanaki, assembly GCF_964339955.1. Taxonomy (NCBI): domain Eukaryota; kingdom Metazoa; phylum Chordata; class Mammalia; order Chiroptera; family Vespertilionidae; genus Pipistrellus; species Pipistrellus hanaki. The sequence goes on along the minus strand of NC_140504.1, from coordinate 4,251,515 downwards.
ACTGTTCATCTACACTATTAAAAGAGAAAGATGCAAATTGACTGTACCTTCATGAAACCCATCAGCCAATCAGGAGTGAATATGCAAATTAACCCAACAAAGATGGTGGGTTAATTTGCATACAGAGGTGCTGAGTAGCCAGGGGTGGGGCAGGACGCTTGCATCATCACCATGGTGACAACGTAGGCATGCACTGCCCCAGGGGCTCCAGGCCTCTGGGCAGCGTGGGAAGGCAGAAAGGCAGCTCTGGCTAGAGCAAAAGTAGTGCCAGCAGCCAGGGGAAGGAAGGCCCATTCTTGCACGAATCTTCGAGCATTGGGCCTCTAGTTTTGAATGAAAACCATAAAACGTGAAAGTGGTTCTCTTCTTAGCTCCTTCGCTCAACACCCAACCACGGCGAGGCCCTGGAGCCAGGCAAGGTGCTAGACACCAGAAAAGGGGCTTCTCTGCAGGTTCCTGCTGCCCACACTCACAGCATAGTTTCACCGCCAGGACAGCCCACAGGCAACGCTAAAAGAGGAAAGTTTGGGGAAAAACACAAACAGGAAGCTCCCCCATCTGGGCTGCTCTGTGTCCCCTCCGGAACCTGCCTCTATTTGACTCCCAGGGGCACCAGGTAATTGCTGTTTGTGTTCTGGGCAGAATTTCTAGCCTCAGTCTGTGGTCCAGAAGAGCTGACTCCTGGCTGGTCAGCTCCAAAAATGGGTATCTCAGGTCCTTTAATTTCTTAAAATATATTTGTATTGACTTCAGAGAGGAAGGGAGAGGGAGTGAGAGAGAAACATCAATGATGAGAGAGAACCATTGATCAGATGCCTCCTGCACAACCCCTCCGGGGGATGGAGCCTGCAACCCAGGCGTGTGCTGTGACCTGGAATTTAACTGTGACCTCCTGGTTCATAGGTCAACATTCAACCACTGAGCCATGCCAGCCGGGCATCATGTTAGATGAAGCAATATGGATTCTTCCTTCGGGAGGATTAATACTCTTAATTATTGGAATGTTAGCTCCTCCTACCTCCTTGTTTGTTTTAAATGCCGTCTTTTCACTCTTACTAATGAGGGTGTCGACAGCTGTGTTTTGTTTTGTGGCCAGTCTTTTCTGAGAAGTCATTGTAATATTGTTTTCCCCAAGTCAGGCCCCAAAATTAGCGCCATGAAGCTGCTAGGATGTCTCTGGCACCTAAAATATCTTTCGGGTTCCCTGGACAGCCAACATTGGCTCCTTCCCTTCTGAAAGGAGAAACAACAAAAACAGCTGAGTTTGTTTGTTATGTAAAGGTCTCCAGATATTAAGTCAAAACCATCACAAAAGCTCTTTCATGTCATCGTGAGCGAGTTACATAACCTCTCTGAGCCTTGGTTTCTGTGTCTGTACATTGGGGGCAATCCCCATTCCCTTACAGGTCTGCTGTGAAGAGGAACTCGGACAATGTAAGCAAACACCCAGCACATAGTAGGCATTCAGTGCAGGTTAGTTAGTGTCCTTCCTCCCAACCCGGGAGTCTCGTCTAAATTCACATCCAACAACAAAAACCCAAGGCAGGACCAATCTCACTCTGAATACTTTATACCGAGATGAACCGAGTTTTCCCTGTTCCTTTTTTGCCTATTCAGTTGGTCCTGGACAAACACCGGTTTAAACTCCATGGGTTCACTTACACACTCTCAGTGATGTCATCCTGCTTCCCACCTTCCCTTCCTTCACAGCCCACACCAATCATCGTTGCTTTTCTTTTACTTCGTGCTTTTATTTTCAGTAGTTTAGCAGTCCTCTTCAGGGAGGGTGTGCTTAATTCTCTCCAGTTTACTTGTGTCAAAATGCCTTATTTTGCACTCGGCCTCCAATGACTCTTAGCTGGGTATAGAATTCTAAGCTGAGGCTGTTTGCTCTCAGCCATTCGAAATGCCCCTGTGTGGTGTGGGCACGGGCTCTGTGTTCAGAACCCCTGGGGTGCAGCCCTGGCTTTTCCCGTCACTTGGAGACTCTGGGCCCAGCTCCCTCGTGGGCAATGTGGGGATAATTCCAGTCCTACCTTACAGAGTGCTGTAAAGATTGAGTGAGACGGTGAATGTAAGGCACTTACAACACAATAATGCCATGTAAGGTGAGCTATTACTTTATTGTTACCATACTGTCTTCAGATTATTGCTGTGGTTGAACATCTGATGGCATCTAACTTATATGTTACTGACTTAGCTCCTGGTTACCTTTAGGGTCTTTGTTTTTGGTGTTTTCCAGTTTCATTTCCATGTATCTGGCTGTTATTTGTTTTCACTTGTCCTCCTTAGGTTTCTTCAGGCCTCCTGAATCTGAGGATTCATGTCCTTCCACAAGATTATAAAATGTTTTATGGGCAGATCTGAGAGGCTTTATGGATGGCAATCATGTTTTACTGCTGTTTATTGAGGGATAACACAAAAACATCAACGTGCATGAAACCTAAGTGTACGACTCATATAAAATGAGATAAAGTCTTCCGTGTGTGTTTGTGTGTGTGTGTGTGTGTATACACTGAGTGGCCAGATCATTATGATCTCTGAACACATAATAATCTGAGCACTCAGTGTATATCCTATATAACAAAAAGCTAATATGCAAATTGTCCCCTCCACCAGGATTTCCACCATCAGGCAGGCTGGCCAACCGCCCATGTCCCCTCCCCCTGGCCAGGCTGGCCAGACCCACACCCACACACAATTTCATGCACCAGGCTTCTAAAATACTGAGTGGCTAGATTATTATGCGTTCAGAGATCATAATAATCTGACTACTCGGTGTATATCTGTTATAGAGGGTAATATTGACTGAAACAAAAAAATTAAAATAAAAAATGCATTATTCAGAACTCACAAAACTGAGTGAGTGTAAAGGAAATTTAGTTGAACTTTCCTGAGGACTACACAGGAAGACAGGAAACTCCGGAAGTGGGAGACTGTGCAAGATAAACCAGCCTTCTCCTTAGGCAAACAAATCACAGGAAGAAAAATAAATGCACAGGAGCAAAGGAACTTCAGATACATGTCATCTGATCTCAACACCCAAAAGGGTGCTGCTGTCACCCACTTCATTTCCGAGGAGGGAACTGAGGGCACTAAGGCGGCAGCGAAGGGGAGCCTGGTTCCCCCGCCGTGGGAGTGACGTGACAACCAGCTCTGCCCAGAGGGTGCCTTGCACATCCCTCTTAGACACCCGGGGCTGCCCTGGCGACGGTGCCCTTTGTACCCAAAACGAGAAAGTCTGAAGAACACATCCCCACTACGTAGACGATGGGCGTCAGATGCACACCTGTGGGAACGTGTGGGATCAAAGACACCTTCTAGGGCAGGGGTCCTCAAACTTTTTAAAGTGGGGGCCAGATCACGGTCCCTCAGAGAGCTGGAAGGCCGGACTACATGAACTACTAATTCCTACTGTAACACCTCGGCTGCGCTCACTGCCCAAAAAACCTGGTGGGCCGGATCAGACTCCTCTGCGGGCTGCATGTGGCCCGCGGGCCATAGTTTGAAGACCCCTGTTCTAGGGGATGAACCCACATCGCGTGGAGACATCCATCAGCTTCGATAGCCCTTTTCCTCCGTCTTCTCATAAAATAACCAACGGAGCGAAGATGAAGACTCACATTTTTCCCTCTTGGATGCTTGGGGCTGACAGTTTGCCATGGCTGCTGTCACCGCCCGTGGCTCCCAGGTCCTAGGACTGAGGGTTTGCATGGCTGCTGTCACCGCCCGTGGCTCCCAGGTCCTAGGACTGAGGGTTTGCATGGCTGCTGTCACTGCCCGTGGCTCCCAGGTCCTAGGACTGAGGATTTGCGTGGCTGCTGTCACCGCCTGTGGCACCCAGGTCCTAGGACTGAGGGTTTGCGTGGCTGCTGTCACTGGCCGTGGCTCCCAGGTCCTAGGACTGAGGGTTTGCGTGGCTGCTGTCACCGCCCATGGCTTTCCTCGGCCCACGTAACACAGAGGCGGCTTTGTTAGAGGATTAGCCTCCGCCTGAGCGCCTTGAGCTCTGAGAGCCACTTCACTGGGCTGGTGCTGTTGCCATGGTTACCAGGCCCTCTCAGGATGCTTTCCAGATTACAGATATTGCTGGAAAACAGGCTCATTTCTTGTTTTGTTTTGTTTTTTTGTTTGTTTTTGGTGTTTTTTTTTTTAATACAATATATTTTATTGATTTTTTACAGAGAGGAAGGGAGGGGGACAGAGAGCCAGAAACATCGATGAGAGAGAGACATCAACCAGCTGCCTCTTGCACATCCCCCACCGGGGATGTGCCCGCAGCCAATGTACATGCCCTTGACTGGAATTGAACCCGCAAACCAAAGCTCTATCCACCAAGCCAAACCGGTTTCGGCTCATTTCTTGGTTTTTATTCACCCAGTTTCTATTGGTTTTATTTTTGGATTAAAAACCACCGTGAGCCCTAGCCAGTTTGGCTCGGTGGATAGGACATCGGCCGGCCTACAGACCAAAGGGTCCCTGGTTTGATTCCGGTCAAGGGCGTGTACCTTGGTTGCAGGCTCCTCCCTGACTGGACCCTAGTCAGGAGAGTGCAAGAGGCAACCAATCAATGTGTTTCTCTCAGATCAATGTTTCTGTCTTTCCCTTCCTCTCTGAAATCAACAAAAATATTTTTTAAAGATAATAAAAATAAGTAAATCCAGCTAGTGAGTCTCTTATTTGTAATAGCACTGGCGTTCCGTTCTGGGGACTCCCCGGTCACTGCAGCAGGGGCGGCCTAGCCCAGGCAGAGGCGCCCAGCCCCCAGAGGGCAGAGGCTGTCTGGGGAATGTAAGGATCCTCCCGTAAGGGAAATGGCTGTTTGGATAGGCAGTCAGACATAGCAGCCACCGACTCGGCCTCGGGGTCGAACAGAGGGCCTGCATCCTCAGCCACAGCTCAGCAGCCACTGCTCCTGGCATGGAGGAGCCTCTATCTGCTGAGCCTACTTGTCCCGAGCGAGAAACACAATTCTGTAGGAATAACGCTCAGGTCTTATGGCCGTTGGACGGATGACATGAGACAACACATGAAAAATCTTTTCAAGAGTATCTGGCACCCAATAAGCAGTCAGTAAACCTAGATCCTTTTCTAACCAAGAACTTCATGGACACCTGGGATCACCGCACTGTGCTCTGGGTCCCAAAGATGAAGGACACGTGCACTCTGTCCTCTAACCCTCCCATCTGAATTCCACTGCTTGGCCCGGCCAGTGTTACTCAGTGGATAGAGCGTCAGCCCGCAGACCAAAGGGTCCCGGGTTTGATTCGGGTCAAGGGCATGTATCTTGGTTACAGTCTCCTTGCCAGCCTGGGCCCTGGTCTGAGCATGTGAAGGAAGCAACCAACGATGTGGTTCTCTCACATCATTGTTTCTCTCTTCCACTCTCTCTAAAAAATCAGTGGAAAAATAACCTTGGGCCCAACCGGCATGGCTCATGGTTGAATGCCAACCTACGAACCCGCAGGTCACAATTCAATTCCCAGACAGGGCACATGCCCAGGTGGAGGCCTCGATCCCCGGTGTGGGGCATAGAGGAGGCAGCCAATCAACAATTCTCTCTCATCATTGATGTTTCTTTCTCTCTCTCTCTCTCCTTCCTCTCTGAAATCAATAAAAATATGTTTTTAAAAGAAAACCTCGGGTGAGGATTAAAAAACAAATAAATAAATTCCACCGCTTGGTATTTACTCAACAGAAATAAACATTTTTTGTCTAGAAAACACTTGCCCACAAGTGTGCATGGTCTGTATTCAAAATAGCCCCAAACTGGAAATGACTCAGGTGTCCGCGGCAGAAGTAATAATAGACCAACTCTGACATCCTACTCTGCAGTGAAGGGAGCAATGCAGGTGCCAACGCGGTGAATCTCCAATTCGTTTTGTGGAGGGAGAGGAGCCAGATGGAAGAGAGTCAATAGAAGTTCTAGAAAGGGAACACTACAGTGTCAGCGGGCAGAGCAGAGGTCGCCTGAGGATGGGGGAGAGGGGAGAGACCAGCTGCAGAGGAGCACCAGGGAACTTTGTGGGGTGATAGAATGTTCTGGAGCTTGTTGTGGTGTCGGTTCCATGAATGTACACATTGTCGGAACTCATCAGACTGTACATGTAACGTGGGTGTCACCGCATAATAAGAAATATACCTGGTCTTGGTCTCAGTTCCCGGCACAGAGCTCTTAGTGACCTTGGTGTGTCCTTGACAGGACTATCTTTTGTTATTTACAATGAGCCCCTTTGGGTCATGAGACCACGCGTGAGGAGGGGGAACTAGAGAGCTTCCGATGGGAGCTAGCTGCCAGGAAAACCAACCATGTGATTAGGTTAGAACTTCCAGCATCATCCCACCCCATCTCTGGGGGAGCGGGAGCAGCAGGAGGAGCAGGAGGAGCAGGAGCAGCGGGAACAGCAGGAGGAGCTGGAGGAGGAGCAGGAGGAGAGGGAGATTGAGCTCAGGCACCCACGGCCAGTGATTTCATTGATCCTGCCGACGCACTGAAGTCTTGATGAGAACCTTAGAAAGATGAGTTTGGGGGAGTGTTCTGGTTGCCGAATACACAATGTGCTGTGAGGGTGGCGCACCCCACTCCACGGGGACAAAGGCCCCACCTTGAGGACCCTCTGGACCTTGCTCTGTTCATCTGTATCTTACATAATAGGTTGTACTCATAGCCATGATGCTTCCCTGAGTGCTGTGAGTCATTTCAGTACGTTGTCACTAAAAGGGGGTTCAGTTCCCTCTATCACTGGTGGCGGCCACAGCGAGCGCATGAGAACTTGAGACGAAAGGAAACGGGACTGCTCCCCCACCCCCACGCTGCACCCCTGTCCCACCAGTCCCCCCACCCCTGTCCCACCAGTCCCCCTACTTCTGTCCCACCAGTCCCCCCACCCCTGTCCCACCAGTCCCCCCACCCCTGTCCCACCAGTCTCCCCACCCCTGTCCCACCAGTCCCTGGTTCAACTAAGAAACCAGCCCAGCCAAAACCGGTTTGGCTCAGTGGATAGAGCATCGGCCTGTGGACTGAAAGGTCCCGGGTTCAATTCCGGTCAAGGGCATGTACCTTGGCTGCGGGCACATCCCCGGTGGGGGGTGTGCAGGAGGCAGCTGATCGATGTTTCTTTCTCATCGATGTTTCTAACTCTATCCCTTTCCCTTCCTCTCTGTAAAAAATCAATAAAATACATATATAAACAGCACCCTCACTTGCACATGTGGCCGGGGGCTCTGGGGGCTCCACACTCTATCTAGCAGCTTGTGTGTTGTCTCCACCTAGTGGCTGTTCTCTACCATTACACTTTGCTGGGGTCACTCAGCTTACAATGCGTGCACAGGTGTAACGGTCACACTGATTTGAAAGAAAACATTTTAAATATTCTTCAAGGACCTTTGCTGGCAGCGCAGCTTATCCTCCCTCCATGCCCCTCACACGTAGCTAGAAAACTAAGAACCTGATGACAAGCACAGAGCATCCACAGAGCACATGCCGGATCCTTGTACCAAACGACCTCAGCCCAAAAAAGTGCCGAGGGGAAAGGCGGAGAGGAGAGGGAGCATTGCTGCTTAGTGGCTGGGAAAAACACCTCCACATTTCTGTGCACATGCTTTTCTTGTTAAAAAAACACAAAAGTTACTTTGAATGTGCACACCTCCTGAAGACTAATAAACCAGACTCTTTGAACTTCTATCAGCTTCAAAACATTGTGTGACTGTATGTAAATCATATAATTATTCCATCTACGGTCTTGTTCCTTTTTCTGCAGGGTGGTTTTGCTTAGCTTGGGTTTTATGTATTCATAATTCATTGTCCAGAAATTTCCATATTGATAAGGCACGTGGGTTTTTTACATTATAGTTTGATGCTGTACAGTCCATATTTGGGGACTATCCTCACAGTGCCCCTGGGCCCACTAACCACTGAAGGCTAAACCAGTGGTCGGCAAACTCCGGCTGGCGAGCCACGATTTGCCACTCTGTTGACTAATGCGTTTGCCGACCACTGAGCTAAGCCAAATCTCCAAGACCACTTATTCTATCGGTTTACACTCAACGCCAGCCAGGCTATGCCTTTCGCTTTTAACCGAGAAAACTGATAACAACCACAAAGCATCCACAGTGTGTGCCTTGGGTCCTTGTACCAAATTATCTCAACCCCGAACAAGGGGGAAAGACTGAGTGGGGAAGGGAACGCTTATTGTTTAGAAGATTTCAATCATCTTCAAAGAAAATGAAATGTGAACAAATAAAAATATGCTCCTAGCCCTAACCAGTTTGGCTCGGTGGATAGAGCGTCAGCCTGTGGAGGACTCAAGGGTCCCAGGTTTGATTCCGGACAAGGGCATGTATCTTGGTTGCGGGCACATCCCCAGTATTTCTCTCTCATCGATGTTTCTAACTCTCTATCCCTCTCTGTAAAAAAATCAATAAAATATATATATTTTTTAAAACATGCTCCTAGAATGTTCCTTTTACAATGACAGCAAGACAATATAAGAAAAAAATAATCCAACTTTAATAAGTGGTCTGGAAAAACAATAATAAATAAGTGCATCCGTGGCCTGGTTATTGCTGCTTCTTACTAGCATAAATACTTCCTTCATTTACAAACGTGAGAAGCAGGAGCAACACCAGCGCGTAGGTAAACAAGCCGGTCTCCATCCCATCCATCACCAAAGACGAAGTGCCCGCCCGCAGGACAACAGAGGTGTAAGGCCTGCGTGTGCCTGCAGCCGCTGTAAAATGGCACATGCTTTTAGCGGCCACGATTTAGTGCGGTGAAGGACAGATGGAAATTAATTTTTAATTATAGGAATTTCTGTCTCACTGATGTCTCTCATCTTATTTTTAGCAAAGGGAGAGATGCTTTCAAAGCCGTCTCCGTCAATCAACTCTCTGGAACAAAATAAGCTTAATTCACTTCAAAATGCCTCCGTTCGTTACTAGGGTAACCGGGAAAGAGCTGTTTTCCAGAGTTTTCAGAGTCCACACAGCTTCTGCCACCACAGAAATCAGCCCCGAGTGGCACAAGCCGGCTCAGCCCCAGAGCCAGTGGCAGACGCAGGAGGCGCGGATGGCCAGTCCACGTAGAATTGCCACGATGGTCCTTAAATCAGAAGATCGCCCTACAGCGAGGAGGCGAGCTATTGCACAGGAGAGAAGCAACGTCTGTGGCCAGAAACACACAGGGACCAGCACATTCACCAAGAAGAGAGAAATGTCAACAAAATCGTCTTCCCCAAAAAAAGCATCTGTGACAAACGGAGGTGAGGCAGAGAAACACGGTCACACCTACCTGGTGAGCCAGCCGTCGGCGGGACCGGCTCCGGGAACAAACACTCTGGCATCGGGAGACAAAATGACAGGACCGGCTCGGCTGCAGATCAATTAACGAATGTCAGGAGAGAAAGCAGCAGCCGCGCCCTCAGCACAAAAAACATGTGAAGGGCCCGGGGCTGTAAATGGATTTGTCCTCCCTGTTATCCCCACGCGTGTGGGCGATCGCGGTGCAGCCGGTAAGTGTTTGATACAGAACATGACGTAACAAGACCATCAGTGGCATCTGAAAACGCAGAGCAAATACCCAGGGAGATGGGAAACGCCCACCCGAGGCAGACAGAAAGTTCAGCTGCGGATTCGGAGGTGGCCACAGACACGTGAGTTCAGGCAGAGAGTGGAGACCGAAAGCTAAGACACCGGGTGCGCCTCGGGGCAAGGTCTTTGCCATCCATCTTTATTTGTACGCTTGCTCTCCGGGAGGCACTACATTTCCAAAGCTCATTCTGAGACAAGTAGCGTAAGGCCGTACAAAGAATTACTCTTGGCACAGCACCGAGAGGAATTCCACATTTTGAAATTTTTTTTTCAGGGTATTAGTAAGAAGGTCTACTCATGCAGAGCAAAAAAAAAAAAAAAAAAAAAAAGAAGAAGAGAGAAAATTAAGCAAAGGCCCAAAGTGTCAGGCCCAGGAAGGTATGCACGTGTTGTCTTGACAATGAACGTCTTGTGGATGTGGTAGGAAGAGGGAACCGCGAACCCCGAACCATGTCAGAGAGTCCAGTTCCTCGGGGAGCCCCAGGGGCACGGAGAGCGGGGCTAGCGTCAGGCCACAGCGTGTGCTGAGTCTGGTTTGTGGGAAGACAGCTGAGGTGTTGCTCCGTGACTTGGCTTTTCTAAAAGAAAGGGGGAATGTTAAGGAGACAGCTGTTAAAGGGAGACTGAGAATGTTTCCATGATCTTCATTATTTATCCTGCAAGGAAATATTTGCCTATTACCCCATAACCCCCCTTTGTTCCCAAGTGCAGATAAGAAATTATATGCTGCCGAAACCGGTTTGGCTCAGAGGATAGAGCGTCGGCCTGCGGACTGAACGGTCCCGGGTTCGATTCCGCTCAGGGGCATGTACCTTGGTTGCGGGCACATCCCCAGTGGGGGGTGTGCAGGAGGCAGCTGGTCAATGTTTCTCTCTCATCGATGTTTCTTACTCTCTATCCCTCTCCCTTCCTCTCTGTAAGATATCAATAAAATATATTTGAATAAATAAATAAATAAATAAGTGATGAAACGTTCCTGGTCCATTCATAAATTGTGATGGCTCCTCTCACAAGCTCTAAGGTTCCCTCACAATGGATTATGCTCCAAGCTTTTCCGTCAGCTTTTCATGTGTAAGGGGAGGATCGTGCTATTCAAACTGGTCTCTGGCACACAGAGGGGAGTCATTTGTTAGCGGATATTTACAAAGCACCAGGGATTTCTCGTTTCTTCTCCTACTGAGCCCTTTGTTACCCTTCCCTAGACAGGCTCTGAGCATCATCAGAGAGCCTTCTGGGGACCTGCTGTGTGATTGAAGGCTTCCTCCCTCCCTCCTCCTTCCCTGGCACCCTGACATCAACAACCCCAAATCTGTCTTACGTGTGTCAGTAGAGGCATAATATGGACATTAAGGAGACTTAAAAATATAAGGAGACTTAATTTTAATGTAAATTTCAAAAAGAACTCTGCTTATGCGGGGGCAATGTTAAAATATGTACACAGATATTAATTTAATAAAAAATGTAAAAAAATAAAAAATAAAAGGCAGAAAAAATTAAAAATAAAAATAAAAACTCTGCTAGCACCAAAGCAAGCTGCCCCCTCAAATTTGATTGCAAGGTCAAATAATAATTGCACGTTTGCATGGGGGTTTGCTATATGATGTGTAAAAGCAGATGTTTTCATAGCACTTACGACCTTTGGGTGTGTTCACACATTCCTTCTTATCTGTATGGCCCACGATATTTGAGCATCTCCCCCATGTTCTTGTGCCCACTGTCGTTAGATACTGTCATTGTCCTGTGACTATATTTCTGTGGCACTCACCAAACTGGGAAGCATCACAGAATTCTTTTTTGTGGCCAGTGAAGTTTAAAACTGCAAGTGCCCTTGTCAAAGATGCCCTGAGGTGACAACATGGTGTTCCTATGAGTGTTCTGGTTAATATTTATAAGCGAATATGTGATACCCGGCTCTTATCACTAGATGTCTACCAGCCATATTTGTTTTCATGATCAGCAGCAGCCTTGTGGTTTTTTAAAGTGACAGTGTATTGCCACCATCATGGGCCTCTGGCATTCCCCTATAAGCAGGTAAGTGGTCAGTAGAGTCAGTAAGAGAAGCAGGTGACAGGACACTGCCTGTACCTTCGCGTATATGAAGGTCACGCAGAGAAAGAGGAGGGAATAAGAACAAAACAAACTCTTCCCCAAAGGATTGCTTCTTCCTGGAAGTCATCCCAACCATAGGCTTCCGTGCCCGGTGCCCGAGCAGCAGGTCCGCAGCCCACCAGCCCTGCGGCTCCGGAGGGGCAGCCAGGCCTGGGGGCGAGGCCTCGGTCTGCACTAGAACCCGCTCCCATCACACTGAGCGGAGCACAGAGCTACTCAATGAACGATGTCACCCAGGACGGCGCGGCTACCTGGAAACACTGAAGAAATAAGGCAGGAAGGCCTACGACTCCTCTCCTCCTTCTCCTCCTCCTTCTCCTCCTCCTTCTTCTCCTTCTGCTTCTCCTCCTGCTTCTTCTTCTCCTTTCTCAGCTTCCTCTTCCTCTGCGTCCCCTTCTGCTCCCTCCTCCGTTACCTCGCCTGCCTGTTTTTAACAAAAACACCTGATTGTTGAGAGGCGTAGGTAAGGGTCAACACACAGTGTTGCTCTCCTAAGGGGGCTGGTCGAGAGCCTCAGGGTGGGAAGCCTGTGCTGGAGGAAAGGGGGCCAGGTGGTGCGTGGCCATGGGGGGTGGGGGGCAGGTATGGTGTGGGCTGCCGGGAGAGGCCTGGGAGGCAGCTGGCCTTGGGGCTGGGGATCAGAGCAGACCTGGTTCTCTGAGTCCTCGAGCTCCACAGAGACCAGACTCGGAGCCCCTCAAGAACCTCAACCAACCTCCCCCCGAGGATGTACCCTCCTCCTACTGGCTGTGGGGAAGCCGAGGGGGTGATTTACAGACCATAACCGGCCACGGTCTTCAGAGACTGTGGAGAGGATTGGGCTGGCAGAGAACACACCCTAAAACCACGGACCTTGATGAGAACCACGCAGAAGCATGGAGCAGGCACCCATCTCGGGATGCCCAGGTCCGCAGGACCCTCCCGAGAGAGTGCTCAGATGCTGGGGGCCTTCTGCTTTCCTCCTTCACTCCCCGGGCACCATCCACACGCTCTGTTAGCCCCCCATGCCCCCTGGTTGTCTGGGGCCCAGAAGTCCCCTCAGTGGGTCTGAAGCTGCAGCCCAGACCATCTTCGATGGGAGTTCATGTCTTCTCAGTCCTCCCCGACCTGCCTCCCAAACGCTGCCCAGCCCGTCAGCAAGCAGCTGGCACCCATCTTGGCATCATGACCAAGGAAGAAGGCCCTTGTTTTATAGGGAACCCACCTGAGCCTAACAACACCACAAACCACGGAAGTCCTGTGGAGACTGTCTCTCCTCCCCACCCCCCCACCCAGACCTGGGTTCAGGTTCTTCCTCTTAGCCCCGTCCTCACCTCCACCACAGCAGTTAACAGGAAGGTGAAAATTACCTGCTTCCTCCATGGTGAGACTCCCGGCGCCTCACCTCCACCCTCACTCCTGTGCCAGGGCTCCCGGCCCCTGGGGGCGCTCACACATGCTCATGAGCAGAGCTGTGTCCAGCGAGATCAGTGAGCGGTACAAAGGCGAACACTCACCTTCTCCTCTTGGGGTTCGGCGAGGTTGCCCGCATCTTCCTTGTCCTCCTTTGGTGCCTCGTTTTCCCCACTTTCTCCAGCCTCCTCTGTTCCCTGGTCACAAAGGAAACCCCCGTGTCACTAACCGGAGCCAAGGTCCCAGGCCATACGCGCTGTGGGTGTTGATCTGGACACAGAGCACACACACAGGCCAACGGAGGCCTCCTGGTTGAGGCCACTTAGCTCCCAGACAACCATCTCCAACCTTCTCCACCTCCTCACTCACTACTAAATTTCTGCAGCATTCTATCTTTTTGCCAATCTGATTTTTTTAATAGGATAATTTTGATTCATTCACACCAGTCAGCTATTGTGTTGGCTGCTGTCATTTTTTAACTTGTCAATCTAAGGGAAAAGAGGGCAGTGCCCCTGACTGAATAGCCAGGTATTGCCGTTTTACACATTTGTGCAGCACACCAGTTCAAATTGCTGTTCAAATTGGGGACCTTCTGCTTCCCTCCTTCACTCCTCGAGCCTGCAAGATAGCCAGGAGTGAAGGAGGATATAGGGTTGCCACCCATCGAAACTGCTGATGGGAGCTCTGGGTGAGATTCAACAGATCTGGTTCACCCCCCATGTGAGGAGTCTCCATTTACCCACTGAAGGTTTTCGGAGAGAACACCATGTCGAGGCAGTGTTAGTTTTCTGTTGCTCATGGGGAAAGAAGGCTTTATCATTTCAGAGATTCAAAAAGCTTAGACAGGTGGACAGACAGACACAGATAATGGAGGAACGGGAGGAAGGACGGGAGGATAGACGGATGAGAGAGAACGGACAGACAGATACAGAAAGATCAGGACCACCCTGGCATTCTTAGGAGACTGGTCTGCGGGAAGAGGGTTCGAGAAACCAGCCCTCACCTCCGCGGGGCTCTGCGCCTCGCCCACGACCTCGCCATTGGGCAGGGACTGCTCCTCCCCCGGCGGCTTTTCGGCCTGCGTCAGACGGATGGAAAGTGAGTGAGAACTTCTTGGAGGACATAATCACTTGCATTTCAACATCATTTAACCCTTCCAGTTATTGTGTCCCCGTCCCTCATTTTATCTTTGCAACAGCACTGAGGCCTCTGTCAGTAGGACAGTCACTACCATCACACCTTAGAGACAAGGAAATAAAGGCATGTAAACAAAGCAAACATAAGTTTTGCCCATTTTTTTCTCAAGAGACAAGTGTTATTTCCAAACCCCTAGGAAGGCATTACGATAATGAAGATAGAAACCCAAACCAAATCCTGAAACCGAGGGAGGTGGGCCTGCAGGAGAGCCAGGAGGTCCCGGCCAATCCCGGGGAAGCAGGGAGATGCAGTCTCGGCAGGGACTTCCCCCCGGAGCCTGAGTCTGTGTCTTAGCGTGAAGTTCTGGGGAAGGGGGGCTGGGAATCAGGCATCCTCACCCAGCAGCCCCACTGCTGCCCTGGGTGATGGGGAGGAAGAGAAGACCGCAGCGAGTGAGCAAGGATGTCACGGAGTCTGACCTTGACCTTTCCTTCCTGCTCAGATCCCCAGCAGTCCATACATACGTTACCCTGCATATCTCAGGGGTTGACCTGAAAGAGCCAGCAAAATACCCATGGCCTCTGGAAGAAGAGGCGGGCAGCCTGGCACCAGGCACCGGGCACTGGGCACCGAGCGCTGTAAGACAACACAATCAGACTCTTGCTTGGGCTGCCATCCATGTGGAGCTCCCCTCCCTGGTGGCGACAGGCCGTGCTGGCACAGGCCGGACCCCTTGCTGCTGTTGGTACGCCTACTGCTGCAGCTGCTGGGCCAGCTCCAAGCCACTAAGACTCAACGTGCCCTGTGGCTGCTGCCGCTGCAGGGACAAGGCGGTCAGGGAGTGCTGGTCTACCCGCTGCTGCTTTTCTGAGGAGCCCCTCCCGCTTCTGCTCCAGGCCCCTTGCCCAGGGAATGGCTCCGGTGAAAGAGTACACCTGACAGCATTCTGTAAATGCAATCCTCTGACACTGCCATGGCCCAACTCGTCTCTACCAGTTAGGGGGAGATCTCTACAGGCTTACCTGGACAGCTTCCATTGGCGTCTAACAATATCCACCTGACTGCAAAGTCATAAAGACACAGATCCTAGTGCTTCTTTGCCTGACATGTGACAATGATGGTACAGGTTAGCAACCATAACTTCATTCTTTGCCTTGGTCATAACTTTACTTCCTTCATTTCGATCTAGCCAAAACTGACGTGTGACCAAAAGTTTCGAAACTCGTTTTCTGGTAGGATTAGTGTTCCTGTTGAAAGCAATTTTGAGCGATGGCAAAACTACTTCAATACGGGCAGCGTGTTCTAGGACAGTGGGGATTCCTGTCATCTACATACGGCATACAGATTTATTAATATACAGGTGACTTGGGCCAGGCCTACTAAATCTCATTATTGATAGTCTTTACATATCCCTACCACATATGGTAAGAATATGCTTAGCATTCATGGTATATTGCATGGTTCACATTCTTTGGCTATTTGCAGTATAGTATGTCTCTAGAAAATTAACATTTTCCTAAATTCATCCATTTTTATATTTTTCTAAAGCTTTCTTGGATTAACTTTTTATTTTGTTTTGCATGCCACATTGGGGGAAAACCAATTTCTTCTCAGGGGCATTCGTCTTGTTATAATTCTCATCAATCTTTTCGTATCTGAAAATTACCGCTAATAAGTTAACCACAGTCATTGTAGGTCTTTTGTCATCCATGGGTATATTCTTTAGCGTGTTTGAATTTGATGCTTCCCTAAAAGCTTCTGCAATAGGCTGCAGGCCAATATGGTTCCTCTTCTGTGTAGAATGACTGCTCAGAGCCCCACAGAAAAAGATTACATGCCACTGAAACCAGTTTAGCTCAGTGTATAGACTCTAGAGTGTCAGTCTGCGGACTGAAAGGTCCCAGGTTCGATTCCGGTCAATGGCATGTACCTTGGTTGCGGGCACATCCCCAGTGGGGGGTGTGCAGGAGGCAGCTGGTCGATGTTTCTTTCTCATCGATTTTTCTAGTTCTCTATCCCTCTCCCTTCCTCTCTGTAAAAAATCAATAAAATATATTTTAAAAATATATATTTTTAAAAAAGATTACATGCCATGTGCTGGGGGGCACAGGCTTCTGACGGCATCACTTAAAGGACTTTGAGGCCAGACCAGTGGGCTAAGTCCGGGTTCCCACAACTGCAGTCAAGGGACAAGCAGGTTCATAGACTTCTATCCCCACATCCAGTGGAGCAAGAATCAACTACACAGGACCGAATGGACTGATGAGGGATGATGGTTGTTTTTGTTTGGAATACTGTTGACATCACCTTCACGTTCTACATTCTGCATCTATAAGGAAGCCCTCTGTTCTTCCTCTTACGCTTCTTATAAATCATAACAATGCAACAGACTCTGCTTTCATAAGTTGAAATGAAATGTTTGTACATGTTACTCTCTCCGCCTGACCCCTCCAGAACTTAAAAATTCTTATTGAGTCATTTCACTAGGTATGGCGATACAGTTACATGCCTAGCTCAGTAAGAATCTGTGTTCCTTATTCCCAGGGCAGCATTGGAGCCTGGTTATGCAACCAAGGCCTTGGCTGGAGTGTGGGATGAGGAATGGCGCTCGTTTAATCGGATGTGACCAGATGCTTGTAAAGAACGAGGGTGGACTTTATGGCAGCAAAGCGCCCTGACAAAGCCTCCTGGGAAAACTGGCCTGCCGCTTGGTCTGGTCTAACCTGCCCCAGACCAGACACGTTGTCTAAAGCAGTAACGCTGCTGGTAGAAGCATACACTTCTACCCAACTGTCCAATGTCTATTTTTAGCCTTAGCACAAGATTAACTTCCTTGCTGACTTCTCCACAATGTTGTTTACTACAAAAGGACACTCTGACGATAGATGATTTACGGAGATGCTGTCATATTACCCCCATCAATCATCAGGGGTCTGTCTTCCCAAGGGAAACGTGGAGGACTCTCTCGTGTGCGCACATAAACACCTGTGAGCACTGACAGCACCACGGCCCCGCTGGGCTGTGCCGCTAATTGGTGGACGAAATGAGCCTTGTGCGCATCAGCTCAGCTCCTGGGCCTCGCGCTCCTCTGGGGAGAGAAGAGTCGGGACCGGCTGGCCTCCGGGGTCTCTCTGGGCGGGTTTCTCATTCCCTGGCCTTCCCCCTCTGCCATGTGGTGAGAGAGGATGGCATGCGATGTGACAGCGCCCACCCTGGTGCGTGATGAGGTGCCGTCATATTGTGTAACATTCTCTTTCCCCAAGAGGAAGAGAGGGAATGTTTTTAAATGGAATAAGACGAAACACATTCACATATTTTAGTAGCAGAAGCTGAAATACATTTACATATTTTAGTACGGATACATCTTAAGACAATCTTGTTGTTATTCTTTTAAGCAAGTTGTAGAGCATTCCAAAAAGTATGATACCAATTTGGCACTAAAAATACAGACGAACATATGTATTGCATAGTTATAAAAAGGTGTGTAGGGTTTTTTTAATTCATGGTATTGGTGACTCCCAAGGAGGGAGGGAAACGGGGGTGGAAAGAGAAACAGCGTGACCTCGTGATTTCTCTGTAATGTCTGCCTCCCCCTCCAAACGAGCAGGTCTATCCTCTACAGCAGAGGGCCGGGCCAGGGCCCACACAAGTAATGAAGAAATGGCGTATCCGAGCACCTCATTTAGGGCCTTCAAATGAAAAAGAGGGCCCCCAAACCTCCCAGAAACGGGAACAAAAGCAAATAAATGGTCAGGAGACAGACGCATCAGGCCTCTGAGCGGCAGCGCTGGGACCAGAGAACACGAAGCGGCCCCGCCGGCTCCATTCCGAGCCAAACAGCGCCCACCAGAATTCTGCCCCTGAGCAACCGCTGGAGAAAAAGCCAAACCCGCAGGATAGGAGCAGGGCTGCGGCTTTTGCAATAATCCTGTAGTAGTATTTGACCTTCCCAATATACACACATTAGCTTGATAAGACTAATTTTTAATATTCAAAACAGTCTTTTCATAAGGAAGTAAAACCACACATTGCGTCACAAAGGTGATAGACATTCATCACGCCACATTCCCTCTCCATAGCGCAATAAAATCAGAAACCAATTTTTTAAAAATATATTTTATTGATAATAGAGAGTTAGAAATATCAGTGAGAGAGAAACCTCGATCAGCTGCCTCCTACACACCTCCTACTGGGGATGTGCCCGCAACCAAGGTACATGCCTTTGACTGGAATCAAACCCGGGACCTTTCAGTCCGCAGGCCGACGCTCTATCCACTGAGCCAAACCCGTTAGGGCAGAAACCAATTTTTACAATACAATCTGATGGCCCTAAAATCAAGGCGACTGAGTATGCTCCCGGTTGGCTCAGTGAAGCGGGGGCAGTGTGGTGCGGCAGGACACATGGTGAGTCCTGCCAGGGGGCAATCCACAGTCACATTTCAAGCCCAGAATATGCCCAGGGTTCACTTTGGCCTGCCTTGCTGAAAGCACCACTGGGAATGTGTCCTGAAGAAACATCTGGAAGCCAAAGCCAGTTTTGCTCAGTGGATAGAGCGTCTGCCTGCGGACTGAAAGGTCCCGGGTTTGATTCTGGTCAAGGGCATGTACCTTGGTTGCGGGCACAACCCCAGTAGGGGGTGTGCAGGAGGCAGCTTGTCAATGTTTCTCTCTCATCGATGTTTCTAACTATCTCTCTCCCTTCCTCTCTGTAAAAAATCAATAAAATATATTTAAAAATAAATAAATAAAAATGTTTCTATAAAAAAAATTGTAAAAAAAGAAAGAAACATTCAGAAGAAAGGGCGCTATTTTGTGATGACAATCCCTGCAGGGTTCTGTATACTAAAAAATTCTGAGCAAGCATATCTTCAAAAACAGCAGTGGAACCTGCATGTGACCACCCGAGAAGGCCTTAGTGCCAGGCCTCAGTGCCATCACCTGAGACTGCTGACATGTGAGAGCGGGCCTCTGAGGCAAGCCCATCTCTACACGGTCGGATTTTGAGTGGTTTCTCCTCTGTGAGGACAGGTTTGGGCTCTGTCATCACAAATCTCTTTAAAAATGAAGGTGGGTACAAACAAATGAATTAAGAAAGAAAGGTCTTGTATCTACGGAGAGGCCTGTATGAGGTCTCGGTTAGAGGCAAGGAATGCAGTGGCCATTGCATCGGGTGAAGCCGGTGAACATCACAGAGGAATTCATGATATTAACTTTATTAGCATAATTCTTTATTTAATAGACATGATTACATATCATCAAAGATGAAACAGTACCAGCGGGGAGAAAACTAATAAAATTTATCTTGATCTTGAATCCAGATCTTACTTTTCCCCTCTTTATTAGATTAAAAGAGCAGAGTTTACTTTATTTTAACACGTTTTGTCTTCCGGACAGAAAGTATAGTGTCAGTCACCAGTGACTGGGCACCTAACGTGTTAAATAAAGAAGAATTAAAATAGTGGATGTATCATTAGAGAATTAACTAATATAAGAAGTTATATAAGAAGTCAATCCATAACAAAATTTCATAAACACAACCTGGGAACTCATATTTTTGCATATTTAATTAGAACACTTAAGACTATTGAATGCAATGATATTTCTTTTTTTAAGCATTGTAAATTTTCACTTATTATTTATTTTTATCGTGAAGCAAAAACAAGAAAAGCACAGTTTTGGAACATGGGCTAGTAAAAAGCTTGCATTATCTTTATGCATAAGACTTCATCAGAATAAGGAGTGTATTAAAATCGTGTTGATTTAAATATCCTCATTTATTAAACAACCTTAGGTGCTGATCTCTAGCTTCATTCATTAGGACCTGTCCTGGGACCCCATAGGGTGTTCCAGCTTACCTTCGAGCCTGGAGGGGGAGCCAAACCAAGGAATGAATAGATAATATTCTCTTCTTTTGCAGAGAAGAAAGAGTCAAAATCCTTGAAGCAAAGAAAAAGAATGCTTAACCATTGCACACCTATGAGCCAGGATTTTTACTTAAGTTGATCTCTTTTTTTATTTGCCATTAACTTAGGAGCCAACACAAAATGTTATGCCCATTTGCTTGGCCAAAGATGACTAATCCCAAAGTTAAGAACTCTGACTGTGAACTTTGACATTTGTTTTTACACACTTTGTGCCTGTTACAGTGTAGTGAGAACTCACACACACACACACACACACACACACACACACACACGCACGCACTCTTCATGCTCAGGAACTGCTAAGACTCAGCTATACACAGTAAGAGCTTCTCCAGGAGTTTCACATCGTTGGCTGATTTCCTCACAACATGGCCCCATGAATGAAACCTGGCCAGCAGAGACTGAAACAGCACAGGATTTCTCTGCTGATATTAGAGTAGCTTCTAAGGGCCCAGATTCCTCTCACGCTTTCTGATACCAGGAGCCACAGGATGGTGGAGGGCTTAGCACAAAGATTGTTTTGGCAAAATGGGGACAACTGTGCTCTAAAACCAGATAGTTGCCGAGCTGGCATGGCTAAGTGGTTGAGTGTCGACCTATGAACCCGGAGGTCATGGTTCGATTCCTGATCAGAGCACATGCCCAGGTTGAGGGCTTGAACCCCAGTGGGAGGGGGTAGTGCAAGAAGCAGCCAATCAATGATTCTCTCTCATCACTGATGTTCCTCTCCCTCTCCCTTCCTCTCTGAAATTAATATAAAACAAATCCTATCTAATAAAAGAGTAATATGCAAATTGACCATCACACCAAGACACAAGATGGCCGCCCCCATGCGGTCAAAGATCCTGCTCCCATGTGGACACAAGATGGCCACCACAAGATGGCTACGGGGGAGGGCAGTTGTGGGAAGTTAGGGCACGAACCTCAGTTGCAGGCTTGATCCTGGCCCTGGTCAGGGCGTGTGCAGCAACCAATCGATGTGTCTCTCTCACATCAATGTTTTTCTCTCCCCCTTCTTCCACTCTCTCTAAAAATCGATGGGGAAATATCCTCAGGTGAGGATTAACAACAACAAAAAAAGAAGCAAGTCAAAGAAGAATACATGTAATATGAGTCCATTTATATAAAGCTCAGAAATCGGCAAAACCGCCCTGGCAGGTTTGGCTCAGTGGATAGAGTGTCAACCTGCGGAGGGTCCTGGGTTCGATTCCAGTGAAGGGCACATGCCTTGGTTGCAGGCTCCTTCCCAGCCAGGGCCCTCGTCCGGGTTCGTGCAGGAGGCAGCCAATCTATGTGTTTCTCTCACATCGATGTTTCTCTCTGTCTTGCCCTCTCTCTTCCACCCTCCTTAAAAAGCAATGGGAAAATATCCTCAGGTGAGGATTAACAAAAACAAAATAAAATAAAAAATAGGCAAAACAAAACAATGTATTCTTTAGGCACATAAACACTGCAGATAAAGAAAGGGGATGATAAACACGCAGTTCACTGCACGCTGCCCCCGGTGCAGGGGGAGGTGCGCGTGATGGGGAGAAGCACATGGGGGCGTCTACATGTCTGTGCACATCAAACCTCTTACACTGGGTGGTGCGCATGTGGTTGTTCATCTGATTACTTGTCTTTACACATGTTATTATCATACGACATATTTCATACTAATTTTAAAATATATATATTTTTTATTGATTTTAGAGAAGAAGTTGAGAGGGGTAAGGAGACAGAAACATCAATGATGAGAGAGAATCATTGATTGGCTGCTTCCTACACACCCCACACTGGGGATTGAGGCCATAACCCAGGCATATGCCCTGACCAGGAATCAAACCATGACCTCTGGGTTCATAGGTCAGTGCTCAATCACTAAGCCACGCCAGCCAGGCTCATAATAATTTTTTAATGACATAAAATTTAATGGCATCCACGTGTTGAAAAGCCCTCCCCCCACCTAACTGGGCTTCGTCCTGCCCTCCCTGGCAGCCCTGAGGACACAGCCCCTCTGCTGAATGGCCAAGGTGCCCCCGGGTGTGCTCGGATCCCGACAGGCACCCTGCTCTCACCGGGGGGAAGATGCACAGGCTCCCATTTGGCAGCGACAGACACGTCAGCGGCTTCCTCTGGCTCCTCTGGGCCTGGCTCCCCAGCGGTGTCTCCTTTCCCAGCTGACAGCTGTCTGCCAGGCCCGGGATAACATCTCCATCCGTGCTGCCCGAGCAGCGGGTCAGACGGCGGGCACCTCCCAGGCCCGGGCACTGCCCTGCCAGGCAGCCCTCCCACAGCCCGGCACAGAGAGACCCACTGCTTGGCCTGAGCCCTCTCCACCTGCGGCCGCACCAGGTCTGGCCCCTCAGTGGCCATCGGAGACCCGCAGAGACCAGTGCTTCACGTTAAATAATAGAATTTGTCTCACAGTGCACATTTCAAGAGAGCAGAAAGATACAGTGACGAACCACCCAGATTTGTGCCATTTTAAAACGGGCATGTCCTTCGGGTCCTTTGAGTTTTCTTCTGAAAATCTAAACCTACAATACACATTATCATTTTCTTAAGAATTTTTTTTTATGAAAATAGGGTGGGGCTTTTTTAAGTATATTTTATTTACTTTTTACAGAGAGGAAGGGAGAGGGATAGGCAGAAACATCGATGAGAGAGAAACATGGATCAGCTGTCTCCTGCACATCCCCTACTGGGAATGTGCCTGCAACCAAGGTACATGCCCTTGCCCGGAATCGAACCTGGAACCCTTGAGCCCACAGGCCAACGCTCTATCCACTGAGCCAAACCGGTTAGGGCTACATTATCATTTTTACCTACTCTGGACACAAAGCCTGCGGCCTCATGAATGTACCTGTATTGTTTTCAGAGGGGAAGGAAGAGGGAGAGAGAGAGAGAAACATCAACGATGAGAGAGAATCATTGATCGGCTGCCCACAGGCTGCAGGAAACCAATTTAGCAAAAACACTAAGATAAGCTGCTAATTTCTCTGTGAAGGCAGAACGTGCTGAAAAAAAAATTATTTTAAAACACAGAATAATTTGAATGCTCATCTCATTAGGCCCATATTTGTAAGAGAAAAATACATTTGTAAAATATAAGGGTGTTTTTGTTTTGTTTTTTCTTATTTGAAACACCCTTTCTTTCTCCTCCACAACTAAAAAAAAAAAAAAAAAAAAAAAAAAAAATTATAAGTGCTAGATCACAACAAAACAGGATGAGACAGGCCTTTAAAGTTTTATTTATTTATTTATTTATTTTAAATATATTTTATTGATTTTGTACAGAGAGGAAGGGAGAGGGATAGAGAGTTAGAAACATCAATGAGAGAGAGTCATCGATCAGCTGCCTCTTGCACACCCCCTACTGGGGATATGCCCGCAACCAAAGTACATGCCCTTGACCGGAATCGAACCCAGGACCTTTCAGTCCCCAAGCCGACACTCTATCCATTGAGCCAAACCAGTTTCAGCTTTATTTCAGGTTTTATTTTTATAGCAGAAAATCCTCAGAACTTTTACTCCACCCTGCCTCGGCGAGCAGTCCACCATGGGCAACAGGTGAACGGGTCGGTGCAGACGTGCCCCAGTAACACCGGACTGAAGCATTAGCTGCAGGCCTTGGCCCTCCAGCTATCCTTTAGATGAGAAATAAATAACAGAGAAGCTGGCCGAAAGCACCAGCCACTCTGTGCAGGAGAAAGAGAACAGGTGAGCTCAGATTGCCTCACCCCGTTCCAGCCGAGCAGCAGCACACACTGATCAGTTCCTTGGTTTCCAGAGCCCTGATCACTGCATCTGACCGGTGCCCAGCAGGCCCTGACCCGTGTGGCTCGGTTGGTTGAGTGTCATCCTGTACACTGAAAGGTGGCAGGTTTGATTCCTGGTCCGGGCACATATGTAGTTGTACCATTTGATATCTCCTCCCTGTCCCCCTCATTTCCTATATTTTTTAGAAAGAACAGTGACTGCCCTAACTGGTTTGGCTCAGTGGATAGAGCATCAGCCTACAGACTAAAAGGTCCCAGGTTCGATTCCAGTCAAGAGCATGTACCTTGGTTGCAGGCACATCCCCAGTAGGGTGTGTGCAGGAGGCAGCTGATCGATATTTCTCTCTCATTGATGTTTCTAACTCTCTATCCCCCTCCCTTCCTCTCTGTAAAAAAAAAAGAAAGAAAGAAAGAATAATATTAAAAATAAAATGTTTAGTATTTTAAAATAAAATCCTATATAATAAAAGGCTAATATGCAAATCGACCAAATGGTGGAACGACTGGTCACCATAATGTGCACTGACCACCAGGGGGCAGACACTCAACGCAGGAGCTGCCCCTCGGTGGTCAGTGCTCTCCCAAAGGAGGAGCGCTGCTCAGCCAGAGTTGGTGAGTGCAGCAGCTGTGGTGGGAGCCCCCAAGGGCTCCTGGACTGTGAAGGGGCACAGGTCAGCCTGAGGGACACCCTCCTCAGTGCATGAATTTTGTGCACTGGGCCTCTAGTAAAAAAATAAATAGAACAGTGACCTTAGATGACCCCTAAAATAACTTCCAATTCTCAGATCCTAAAGTCCTTTGAGTTTTTTGTTGTTGTTTTTTAATTTTTTTAAATATATTTTATTGATTTTTTACAGAGAGGAAGGGAGAGAGATAGAGAGCTAGAAATGTCGATGAGAGAGAAACATCGACCAGCTGCCTCTTGCACACCCCCTACCAGGGATGTGCCGGCAACCAAGGTACATGCCTTTGACCAGAGTCAAACCCGGGACCTTTCAGTCCGCAGACTGACGCTCTACTGCTGAGCCAAACCGGTTTCAGCAGTCCTTTGAGTTTTTATAATATATTTGTCTTTTCAACAATTTGATTTACTAAATAGAATCTGTAAACTCCAAAGAAAAAGTGATTTTATAGCAAAATGAACCATTAAATATAGAAAAAAAATTGCTGTTGTTATCAGAATGTCCAGTACAGTTTTTAAACTACTTAGACACATTTACACAATTTTTTTTTGCATCCACAGGAAGACCTGACTTCTGCAAATCACTCCTTATGCAAATGAAAACTTACCCTGTGTATTTGTGGGTGCATATACGTGTCCACTGCCAGGGGAACGAGAACTCCTTGCCATCTGAAGGCTCATTTTGTTTGAACAACTGACCTCAATTCTTCAAAATGAAATGAGGGATCTAAAATAACCCCAAGAACTTCTGAATCATCCTTCTGTTGTTTCCTTCATCTTGTAAATCTTAAATGCTGCTTAGTCACCATGGCTCTACCATCCAGGCATTGGATGGTAGAAATATATCATGAGCCGAAACCGGTTTGGCTCAGTGGATAGAGTGTCAGCCTGCGGACTGGAAGGTCCCAGGTTCGATTCCGGTCAAGGGCATGTACCTTGGTTGCAGGCACATCCCTGGTAAGGGATGTGCAAGAGGCAGCTGACCGATGATTCTTTCTCATCGATGTTTCTAACTCTCTATCCCTCTCTCTTCCTCTCTGTAAAAAAATCAATAAAATATATTTTTTTTAAAAAAGAAGAAAGAAATAGGTCATGAGCTGAAAGTTGTGAACAACTCCAAATGCTGCCTCAAAAGTAATCTGCTTTAAACAGTTTCTGAGAAACACAAATACGGAAGAATTTTCCAAGAAACCACTCACTCACCCCACAGTACTGCTCTTCGTTGAAGATCTGGGGGGGCAAAGGGATCCCGTTCTGAGGCTTTTTCTCTCCGGGGACATTCTCTCTCATCCACTTCCGGTTGTCTTCATCTCCGGCTATATCTAATTCCTTAAAGTCGATTTTATTAGCTTCCAGAAAGCCCACCACTTCTTGCTGTTTTTTCCTAATCTGGTCAAAGGAGAGACAGGTAACCATTAGACTCGTTTTTTGTGTTTTTTTTTAATGCTTTGTTTATATTTACATAAATTAAATCCTTTCTCCAACTACACTATACAACAGAAATAATTTCACAAAGTATTTAAACAATAACAACAACAAACAATAGAACCACGCCTCTTCATTATAAAGGGTAAACGGAGTGATTACATAAATTCTGAAATGTTAATCTCACCAATATTTTAAAATATTTTTATTGATTTTTTTACAGAGAGGAAGAGAGAGAGATAGAGAGTTAAAAACATCTGTGAAAGATAAACATCGATCAGCTGCCTCCTGCACACCTCCTACTGGGAATGTGCCTGCAACCAAGGTACGTGCCCTTGACCGGAATCGAACCTGGGCCTTTCAGTCCGCAGGCCGATGCTCTATCCACTGAGCCAAACCAGTTAGGGCTAATCTCACCAATGTTTAAATCATGGTATAGCCAACCCAATAAGAACAGACATGCTTTGGTCATGGCTTCTGTGTGAAATCTTCTTTATTAAGCATTAATGCCAAAAAATAAATAAGAATTGATTATGAAGAAACATGATAATTGAGAGAAGAGAAAAAAGTGAGTTCACTATGAAACTCAAAAACCAAGTATGCCCACACTAAGACGCACTTAGTCACAGTTATGAAATAGGAACACGAGTCACGTTCTTATTAACAAAAGTAGCTTTCCCAGTACAGGACACGGAAAGCCCACGGGGGGATGTGGGGGAAGGACAGGGGAAAGGGGGAAAGCTGGTGGGTGGTTTTGCTGGGGTTCAGGAGGAACACAGTGCAACATCCTGTTCTCCCAGGGATTTCTCCCTTCCTGCCCGCCCCGCCTCTGACAGCCACACCTGGGAGAGAAGGCCACAGCGCTTCCTCAGCCCCTGGTTCAGGCCCATCACTTCCGATGAGGTGGCCATCCTTAAAGCTTAGAACTCCTTTCCAGAAACAATCACAGTTTTCTCTCTTCAGCCAAAGAACTCACTCCCAGAAATGTGGGGTGCCCTCTCGAATAATCCCTGGTGAATGAGTTACAGCAGACTCTGGCCCGCAGACTTGAACAACCTCAGTCACACTTACTCATTGACTCTCTCCTCTGCTCAAGACTGTGCCCAGCTCTCCATCTGAACAGACTCAGATGAAATTCTAGTTCACTGGCCCAGGTGGGATAGCTCAGTGGTTGAGACTGACCTATGAACCAGGAGGTCATGGTTCAATTCCTGGTCAGGGCACACATCCGCATTTCGGCTCAATCCCCAGTGTTGGGTATGCAGGAGGTAGCCGATCAATGATTCTCTCTCATCATTGATGTTTCTCTCTCCCCTTCTCCCTTCCTCTCTGAAATCAATAAAAATATTGTAAGTAGATTCATAAGCTGTTTATTTAAGGTAAAAAAATGTAAAAAACTCATTTGCACAAACTAGATTCAGAACAAGCTAAAGAAAATAGAGGCAAAATATGCCTAATTTTTAAAACTAAGATTAAAATTTTAAATAAGTAGTTTTTACACAAAAATATCCAATATCTTAATTTTTAAAAAGAACAATTTTTAAGCCCTCTGAATATTGCCTAGTGATGAAATCCAGTCATTAAAACCGTCTATAGGGCATGAGATCCCTGGTTGTGTTCCTAGAACTTGTTTACCGGCAGAGTAGACTTTGAGAATTCCAAACAAGAGCTGTGAAAGCACATGCCCTTGGCAAACCCAGTTCCTTTCATAGAGATTAGTATGCAAAAAAAATGATTTTATTCATTTTGGCAAAAGTGTATGATTCTATCAAGGACATGAGTATTCTAGCAGAGTGCTATTTCTTTCTTTTTTTAAGCCCTCACTTAAGATAAGTTCTTATTTATTGTTAGAGAGAGAGAGAGAGAGAGAGAGAGAGAGAGAGAGAGAGAGAGAAACATTGATGTGAGAGAGAAACATTGATCAGTTGCCTCCCACACCCACCCTGACCTGGGATCGAACCCACAACCTCGGTATGTGCCTTGATGGGAAATCAAACTCACTCCAACCCACAGAGCCACCCAGCCAGAGCCAGAGTATTAGTATCTCTTAGTTCAGGGGTCCTCAAACTTTTTAAAGTGGGGGCCAGATCACGGTCCCTCAGAGAGCTGGAGGGCCGGACTATATGAACTACTAATTCCTACTGTAACACCTCGGCTGCGCTCACTGCCCAAAAAACCTGGCGGGCAGGATCAGACTCCTCTGCGGGCCACATGTGGCCCGCGGGCCGTAGTTTGAAGACCCCTGGTAGTTAAAGGAAAGTAAGGCACGTATGAATGTTTAAACCTCGAAATCAAATCATCACCAAAAAACAAACTCTGTACAATTTGGTTTTGGTGGTGATTTGATTGTGCATGTTATATTAATTATAAATATAAAATTAATATTAAATAATTTAAAATTTTAACATGAAGAAAATTATATATATTATAAATTACATATACACATATATAAATGGTAATCACACATTTGCTTTTTAATTAACATTTGTACCATCAACCTAACAAAGATATTACGAATAAAAGCACTAAATCAATAAATTAAAGGTGACTGAATCCAGTTTGGCTCAGTGAATAGAGCATCGGCTTGTGGACTGAAGGGTCCCAGGTTCGATTCTGGTCAAGGGCATGTACCTCGGTTGCAGGCACATCCCTAGTGGAGGGTGTGCAGGAGACAGCTGATCGATGTTTCTCTCTCATTGATGTTTCTAACTCTCTCTCCCTCTCCCTTGCTCTGTAAAAAATCAATAATATATATTTTTTAAATCAATTAATTAATTAATTAAAGGCAGCTATTAACCAGCATATAACACTGAATGAGTAAGATTTGTGCCACGATATCTATTTCAGTTTGGGGCAAGCGTGGGCAAAGGATAAAAATAAAAGTCACACAGGAAGCTGTGGAGTGATGGAACTTTCTGGGAGCTTCTGGCCCACCCGCTCCAGCACCTTCCTGAGGGGGACCTTCGTTGCCTCCCCCTCCCCTCCCCCCGGGGCTGCGCTGGGAGAGCCTGCCCTCTGTCTTCCCCCAGGAAATCCTGAGCCCACAGCCGCCAGCCGGGTTTCTGAATATTACAGAACCCCTTCCGACCTGATGACAGGCTGTTGGACTAAATTACTGCCTTAATGGATTGTGTTTTCTCCACATGCTTTCCAACCTGATCGTGATTACTCCTGCCGCTGTAGAAATGGCTTATTCCTGTAGGTATTGTCACAGATAACCTGCTGTTTGAAGACGGGAGGTGTCTTCATTTTAGGCGGATTTACCTTTATTTGTTAATGTTCAGAAGACAGCCTCCTTTATTCTGTCCAAACCCATCCTGCTTCCTTCTCAGACACCTCCCAGGAGTCCAATCAGCCTGGCCAAGGCTCCCATATCATTGCCACCTTTTGTTTGTTTGTTTGTTTGTTTTTAAATATATTTTATTGATTTTTACAGAGAGGAAGGGAGAAGGATAGAGAGTTAAAAACATCTATGAGAGAGAATCATCGATCAGCTGCCTCTTGCACACCCCCTACTGGGGATGTGCCTATAACCAAGGTACATGCCCTTGACCGGAATCGAACCTAAGTCCGTCAGTCCGCAGGCCGATGCTCTACCCACTGAGCCAAACCGGTTAGGACATATTGCCATCTGTTAATGATCCCTCAGCCCTTGCAGCTGCATGAAAAAGAGATCTCACTTGATTCCACGACTAATAGATGGGAAACATTTCCTGAAGTCCTGACATGTTTCTTCTGTGAGGAAGTCAGAGGTGGAGGAAACGGAGGGGAAGGTCTGTTTGCTTTATGTCTTGCAAGACACGCAATTGCATCTCTGGGGAGTGAACTGACTGCTGGGTGCATAGCACTGCGTTCCATGCTGTTTCTCTGTCCCCACTCAAAGAAAGAAGAGAAACTGTGCCCCTCTGCCCTTCCCAAGCACCAGAAGCTTACGCTGGGCCAAAAGCACAGCATCTGCCGTGGGAGCCCTTGACCTGGAGTTCCGCCAGGGCTGGAGACGGCCTCAGGAAGAGGCGGGAAGAGCGGAGAGGGCAGTAGGGAGCACGTGAGCTCGCTCACCTGGCTGGTGCGGTGGCCTTTGCCCCCCCCAGTGCCCACCCTGATGCCCACCCTGAGCGTGGGGACTCCCCTGCAGCCCTCCCCTTGATGGGTCTCTGTTCAAGAAGCCCCCCTGGTCCTAACCGGTGTGGCTCAGTGGATAGAACGTCGGCCTGCAGACTGGAAGATCCCAGGTTCGATTCCGGCCAAGGGCATGTACCTTGGTTGTGGGCACATCCCCAGTAGGGGGTGTGCAGGAGGCAGCTGATAGATGTTTCTCTCATCGATGTTTCTAGCTCTCTATCCCTCTCCCTTCCTCTATGTAAAAAAAAAATCAATAAAAATATATTTAAAAAATAAAATGAAATTTACAAAATAAAGAAAGAAGCCCTGGACCCTCCGTCAGAGTGAAGCTCCTCTCCACGTGGCCTCCTGAGCTGACCTCCAGCGACAAGGCCTCCATCCCATGGCGCCTCCCCTTCGTGGCTGCAGGGGGAGGGGCACGCACAGCACCCAGCAGCACTCCCCGGACACACTCTCCTCCCTCTCCCCCCCCCAGGGTGCCAGGCCAAGGCGGCCCGTGGAGATGGGCCCCTCCTGAGGATCGGGGGGCCTGGGGCCTGTGCCATTGGAGCCTCAGGGACCTCAGCGCTGGTCCCGTCACATGTGCTCAGACAGAAGTGTGCTCTCTGCCCTGGAGTCACCCGGCCGCCGGGCACACCGACGCTGGAGGGCTCTCTGGGTCACCGCCCGCTCTGTCTTGTACAGTCAGGAGCCCTTCCAACGAGGGCCTGAGGGCCTGTACTCAGCAGCAGGCACAGCGCACTGAGTGTGCCATCCTGGCTCGGGGGTGCTGTCTGAGCAGGCGGAGCGCCCTCCTCAGGGTGCTGGTGAGAGCCAGGAGGGTCGTGGGAAAGCATTTGTGCCACCCGCTGTGAGGCTGCTCAGCCACACCCAGCAGCACACGTACCGGTTACCTGTCTCCATCACCAGCCAGGTAACCCCTCTGATCACCTTTTCATTTTGTTTTTTCATATATTTTTATTGATTTCAGAGAGGAAGGGGGGCAGGGGAGAGAAAGAGAGAAACACCAATGATGAGAGAGAATCATGGATCGGCTGCCTCCTGCATGCCCCCCACTGGGGAATGGAGCCTGAAACCCAGGCATGTGCCCTGACCAGGAATCAAACCATGACCTCCTGGTTCATAGGTCAATGTTCAACCACTGAGCCACACCAGCCAGACTGATGGCCATCTTAAAATGACAAAGCTGAGGCGGCAGCGAATTAAAGAAGTTTCCAAGGCTTCCACCCAGAGCCATGTTTCCCACGGATCCCCCACTCACTCGGGGCCGGAGGAAGGCCTGAGGAACCCAGGAGCCGCCACCGGGGTCTGTCCCAAGACTGCGGGTGCAGGGCTGTGACACTGCAATCGGGAGGACCGTCCTCTGTCCCTCTGTCCCCCAGCCCACGGTGGCGGCGGCTTTCAGGGAGAGAGTTGGGTCTCACAGGCGGATAGGCTGCTCCCGCCCCGAGGGTCTTTGGCCCCACGCTCGCCGTAAAAACCTGCAACCTCACTTCCATGTCAGCTACTAAAACAGCCTCAGCCCTGGCCGGTTTGGCCCAGGTTCGAGCCAGGCAAGGGCACATACCGCAGTTGAGGGTCAGGGCATGTGCGGGAGGCAGCCAAGGTTTCTCTCTCACATTGATGTTTCTCTCTCTCCCCCTCCACTTACTCAAAAAAAGCAATGGAGCTCTAACCTGTTTTGCTCAGTGGATAGAGCGTCGGCCTGCAGACTCAAGGGTCCCAGGTTCGATTCCAGTCAAGGGCATGTACATTGGTTGTAAGCACATCCTCAATAAGGGGTGTGCAGAAGGCAGCTCATCGATGCTTCTCTCTCATCGATATTTCTCCCTATCCCTCTCCCTTCTTCTCTGTAAAAAATCAATAAAATATATATATATTTTAAAATTTTTTAAAAGCAATGGAAAAAATAAGCTCCGGTGAGGATTAACAAAACAACCAAATAGCCAAGAGTGACGATGCCCAGGGTACATGTGTGGTCCCTCAGAAAGAAGTTTTGTTTTTTCGTTTTTCATTTCTGTCATTCATGTAACAGAAGCTTTGCTGCCCTGATGACGAGGTCCCAGGCAAGGGTTCGCTTTGGAAGTGCACGGGCTAACGCAGAAGGAAGAAAGGGTGACGGCCAGCCCCACACACCGCCCAAGCCCTGGCGCCTCCCCTGCGGCTCTCCTGAGAGAAGCTCCCAGTGAAACGCCCCACCAGGAAAATCAATAGCACTGGCCCTCAGCAATAATCACGTCTCCTGCCCCAGGATCAGACAGAAATTCTTCCTTTATGTGGCTTAAAATGCATGTGGCTTTTCAGTCTTCTGAAAATAATCATCATAAACGCAGATCTGCTTGTGTTAACTAATAACTAGAACAACTACTATACCGTTCATATTAGCAATTGTAATAACTACAAGATATAACTGTCCTAGCACTAAGTAGCCGGAACTAAGAATTATGACAGTAACTAACAATTATAATACTTATTAAGCACCGACACCACGCCAGGCACCAGGCAGGTTATTTCTAAGTCCTCGCCACCCGGCGGGTCCTCGTGTTACAGGTAAGGAAACCAAGGCTTTGCAAGGTGAAGCCCCCTTCCCAAGGTCACGCGGTTCCAAGTGGCACCAAAACATTTGCTCAGGGAACAAGAATTAATCTGGCTTACAGACTCTTATCCCCCACCCCAGCTTTGCAGGGGCCTGAACCTCACCCTTCTGAGGGAGTCTCCTGCTCCCATGGCTGCTTCACTTCCCATGCACAGCTCTAATCGGGACCCAGGTAACAGACAGAGAATGAGCCAACAGCAGCTGTCCTCTCGCTGCAACAAGACTTGTTTGAGATGTCTTGTACCCATGGTGAGGGGAAGCGGGCTTTTGATATCCAAATCCAGTCTAGTACCAGAAAAGCTCAGGGCCTACTCAAGAAGGCAAATAATCCTTTCCACTAATATACACAGGGTAAAATAAGATAGTTGTTAGAGTGTTGATTTTGACAGTAGAATAGTAGTCAAGTTTTTAGCGTAATTTAAATTGGCTAATTGAAATAAGCGAATATTATAGAAAAATGTATTGTAATGTACAAAAAGCTGTTCCTAAAGTATTAACACAAATATTTACTGGCAGTTCATCTTATGATAAAATTGTGTAACATGTAATGAACCTAAAGCAGTCATATTTTAGCACAAAAAAATTAAAATGTAAAAGCTATCAAGACTACATTATAAAATTTCTAAAAGCCTCCTAATATTTAAATAAAAAAGGGGGGGGTGATAATAAAAGAATATCATGTAAGGAAAAATATCCTGTAAGTAAATTACATCTAGAAAATTTGTACTTTAGAAAATTAACTTTCACTTGTAATGCTAACAGCAAGACACCCATGAAAAACACACGTGGTGTCAAAACAAGCCAGAAGAAAATCATTTGGGCAAAAAATAAAAAAGGATCCCAAGTCAAATTTATAGAAAATATTCCTTTATTAACTTTTGGTTGGGAATATGTTTGTATATTTTCAGAAAACAACTCCAGGACCATATGGATTCCTGCAACAGAGGAATTGACAGGACTGCTCCAGCCATGAAGACTGAAGAGAAACAGTCCAGACATGGAAGACGCTGGCAGTGCCTTGCCATACTAGCAGACAGCAGCTGTGCATCGCTGAAGGATGCCCAGGACCAAACCAGAGATGATTGGACCTACATCACCACCATTTGTCCACCATCCAGAACTGAAATATCGTTGCTGCCATCTACACAAAAGGAACTGTTTGACACTGAAATAAGGACTCAAAAGAATTGTTGGCCCAGAAAGAAACCCACTACAGACTGATTCATTTGCCTCTCAGCATAATCATTATGGCTGGTCTCATTTTCGGTTCTTACAAGTGTATTTCTTATAACACATGATCTCACGCATCTGGGGGAAATAATGAACAACATAAACTGATGAACAAAAACAGACCTGGAAATAAGGAAGCATCGATCAGACTCTCAAACCTCAGAGGGAAAGTAGGGGAGGGTGGGGAAAAGGGAGAGAGATCAACCAAAGACTTATATGCATGCATATAAGCCTAACCAGTGGTCATAGACAACAAGGGGGTGGGGGCATACTTGGGGAGGGGTTTGGGGTGGGCATGGGTGGATGAGGACAATTATGTGATACCATAATCAATAAAAATTTAATTAATTAATTAATTATTAACTTAGCTTTTCCAAGATCCTGGAAAGAACGATACCCCTCCAGGCCCTCCGCAGCTAACTAAATCAAGCTCAAACTTCAGGCATGTAGGCTATCAAATAACCCGAAAAAAAACCACAAATGTATTCGCTGTCTCTGGAAGGATGGCCTGGCCTACAGGAGATGAGAAGGCTGGCAGGTCAGTGATAACGGGTCCAGCAGTGAATATCCACAGCACGCTCAGAGCCCACGAAGACCCTTCTCCTCCAAAACCCGTTTTACCCAAATAACCCAACAGCACGTGCTCACGGCAGGTCAGCAGAGTTTCTGAGGTCATCCACAGCCCCGGGAGGTTCTGCAGTTTTTACATCTGGAATGTCTCCTCGTTTTTTCTGTTAAAGATGTTCTAGAACTCACTAGACACTTGCTGACCGGTCGGGCTCAGAGCAGATACCCTTCCTCTCCTTCTCGGCTCGCCTTCTCTGGACACGGTGAACTAGGGGTGGTGGCATCTGCCAGCGGGCTCACCGGGGACTGTCCCTGGCTGCGTGAGCCTGAAACCCTAGCTGCCACCCAGATGTCCAGGACCCAGACCTACAAGGAAACACCCTCCCGCTGGTCTCCAGCTCTCAGGATCAACCCAACCCCTTTCTCTCCAGAGCCTCCCAGACTTCTGCTAAAACCTGGTGGAAATGGCAGTGTTGAAGCCAGAGTCACTGTCCACTCCCCCCTTTCCGAAGGCAGGTCTCTCCTGCCCAGAATGAAGGTGGGGATGGGACCGACCAAGGTCCGGAGGCGATCAGACAAAGCAATGTAAGGAGGCCAGCTCAGAGGGCCTGTTTTGGGTCTGCTTGGATCCCCAGAGCGGTTAAAACTGGGGCCTCAGAGACGTCTGCTCTTGTCACTGTGACATCATCTTCCTCAAATAAGAGCATTACACAGCTAACGGTACACGTTCCCCATGGTCTCTGCACACACGCGTAGGTGCATCCGGAGTCATTTAGGAATCTGGTTTTCCCAGCTCCAAATACCGTTACACAACGTGTCTTTTTTCTTTTGGGCAACTTGTACCGATCTCGCAGGCCGAACGGCAAAAACACTCCACACCAAAACAAAAACAAGCACACAGAAACTTTTGATTCTGAAATATTCCGTAATGTATGCGGGACACAGATCGCCTGTTAAACATCTTGGAACCAAGCACGCCCCCTTCCTCGTGTCTCTGCTCACACCCAGCCCCCACACTTCGCACACTTCTGCAACACGAGGGCGGGAAGCAGGGCACGTGGTGGGGTCCCCCCCCCCCAAGCCGGGCTCACCCACCCCGCACCCCGCACCCCGCAACTCAGAGCCCGCGCTTCCCCGGGGAATCCCCTCCCACACCTACCGCTATGGACCCAGACGACGTGGCCACAAACACTTTGATGACCATTTTGACAGCCGGAAAGGGGACTCCCCCCAGCACAACCCAGGACGGAGCGGGGCGCTAGACAAACCCAGAGGCTCAGCCGGCCGCACCGCAGCGGCGCCGGGCGGGCGCTACCCTCGCTCCCTCCGCTGCCTCCGCGCCCCGCGCCCCGCCCGGCCCACCGGCCACTTAGGCGCGGCCTCCCCGGAGCGGCCATTGGCCGGGGCATCGGGGCCTGTCCGGGGGCAGCTGATTGGCTGGTAAAAGCAGCCCTGGACCCTGTCCCTCATCCCGTCCGGCCGCGGAGTCCCTAAAAGGCGAGGCTGCGGGCGCACCAATCCCCAGCCCGGGCGCAGGGCCGGGAGGGCGCGGGCGGGGGCGCCCTTGGGGGCTCAGCTCGGGGCTCGGGGTTCGGGAAAGGCTGTGCTCGGGGTGGCAGACACACACCGGGAGGTCAGAGTAGCCCCGGGGCCTTCGCACAGAGGAAGAACAGCTCCCGGGCGGATTGGAAGGGAAGCCGGAGAGCTGTCCTACAGTAGATGGCATTAGGGTGGCATTGGGTGGCCGGCCCGCTCTGCCCTGGACCACCTGTTTCTCCTAAAGAACGGAGCTGACAGGCGCGGGCGGGTAAGGTTTCACCGACACCAGCCCGGCAGGGAGAGGCCGCCTGGGGCTCAGTGCAAGCACTTCCACCAGCAGACACACCGTCCTCGCACACAGGAGGGGTTTTTGTGGGGTTTTTTACAGAGAGGAAGGGAGAGGGATAGAAAGTCAGAAACATCGATGAGAGAGAGAGAGACACATGGAAGAGACATGGATCTGCTGCCTCCTGCACACACACACACACACACACACACACACACCCCCACCGGGGATGTGCCCGCAACCAAGGTACATGCCCTTGACCGGAATCGAACCTGGGACCCTTCAGTCCGCAGGCCGACGCTCTACCACTGAGCCACACCGGTTTCAGCAAGAGGGAGGAATTTAAACTCCAGGAACGCCCGGATGCTGGCCGCCACCTCTTCTGATGGGCTTCAGCGGCCAGGTCCAGGGCCCTGGAGGCCAACGCCCCCTGGGGGTGTCCAGTCCTCTGAGAGGACCCGGGCTCTGGGGTTTGGAGGCCCTGCTCCTCCGAAAGGAGGGGGCGCAGGCTTCTGGAACAGGGAGGGAGGTCAGGCTTAGTGCGGCCCGGAGGCCTGGGGGCCTGCTCTCCTCCCTCCCACATGGACACCTTGGATGTGAACGGATTCCCTGTCCCTGGCATGTAGCTCAGGTTCATTTACATGAGGACGAAGGTGCGAGCTGACTCCACCACATGTAATCAGAGCCTCAACATGCCAGGCTAGCCACTCCCCACGGCAGGCCCTGGTGGAGGTGATCAGTGGGGCCCCACGTTTAAGACGGTAGCTGTGTAAATTTTACTTTGTCATAGGTCATCGTTGCTTTTCTTCTTTTATTTTCAAAATTTCTACAATGACTATGTACAATGTTTGTCAGCTAAAATATCTTTTGCTGCCGAAACCAGTTTGGCTCAGCGGATAGAGCGTCGGCCTGCGGACTGAAAGGTACCAGGTTCGATTCTGGTCAAGGGCATATACATTGGTTGCGGGCACATCCCCCGTAGGGGGTGTGCCAGAGGCGGCTGGTTGATGTTTCTCTCTCATTGACGTTTCTAGCTCTTTATCCCTCTCGCCTCCTCTCGGTAAAAAATCAATAAAATATATTTTAAAAAATAAATAAATATCTTTTTCTTTTTTTTTTTTTTCCTTTTTTTGCCCAGCCAGTGTGGCTCAGTGGTGGAGCATCAACCCAGGAATCAAGAGATGGTGGTTCGGGTCAGGGCACATGCCTGGGCTGTGGGCTCGATCTCCAGAAAGGGGGATCATGCAGGAGGCAGCCAATCGATGATGTTTCTATCTCTATTTTAGAATCTAAAATCCCTTCCTCTCTCTCTCTCTAAAAACCATTAAGAATATTAAATATATATATATTTTTAACACCTTGATCATAAAATTTGTCACATAAGCGTGTTCTTTTTCTCCAGATATTATTTAAGAAAGTAACAAGCTATGAATACTTCTTAACTTTGTAAGCTGGTAACATGAACTATAGCTGGATCTCATGTGCCCTAGAGCAGTGGTCGGCAAAATGCTCCTCGCGAGCCACATGCGGCTCTTTGGCCCCTGGAGTGTGGCTCTTCCACAAAATACCACGGCCTGGGCGAGGCTATTTTGAAGACGTGGCGTTAGAAGAAGTTTAAGTTTTAAAAATGTAGCCCTCAAAAGAAATGTCAATCGTTGTCCTGTTGGTATTTGGCTCTGTGGACCAATGAGTTTGCCCACCACTGCCTTAGAGAATACGCAGCCCCTGATCACATAAGGCAAAACTGCCTTCAGTCATAAAACTCTCCCATCCGCGTGCCCTCAGGAGAAATAAATTTCCAATTTGAAATAATAGCTAACAATGTGTAGGTGTTTGCCTGTTCCAAACTTGCATAAACCACTCCCTTCACCCGCACAAACACCCTAAAACTGGCTCGTCGATGGTCTCCCCTCCAGATGAGGACTCAGCACTGCAGCTGATGGGCACGGTGAACGCTGAACCCAAGACTTGAACTCACACATTCATCTCCACACCGCACCACAACAATTCCTGACCGCCTCCCCAAATTCCCAGGGCTCCCTTTTTCACTCGGAATTACTTTTAGAAGTGTATCCTTTTAAGAATGCCATGAAAATGTACAAATGAGAAACTTGAGAGCTCTAGCCGAAAGGTCTTTTCATTTATTACGGGGACGCCAATGCGCTTCAGGATAACTGACAGGAATACCACACATTCCACAGGAGTCCTAAAATAAAGCTCAGGGCCTCTCGGGCAGCACATGCACTTCAGAAATAAGCTGCCTGATCCGGTGCGGACACAGGAGGCTAACCCTTTCACGTCCCTAGTCCTTGATGTTCAAGTCAGAGAACAATACTCTCAGGTTTGACCCAATTTTTTTTTAACAGAATTTCCTCTTTTTTCCAACCTTATTGAGGTACTAGAGGCCCGGTGCACGGATTCATGCACCAGTGGGGTCCCTGGGAGTGGCCTGCAGGGATTGGTCAAAATCAGCAATCCAACATCACCCAGGGATGTAGTAGCGTGCAAAGTGGCAGGCGGCCGGGGAGGAGCCAGAACCTGGGTGGGTACCACGCCACTCATTCCTCCGCCACCACTCAGTAGGCTCACTGCCACAGCTGCACTCACCAGTCCTGAGCCTGGCCTCTGGCGCCCATCAGTCAGCTGAGCAGCGCTCCCGCTGTAGGAGCGCACTGACCACCAGGGGGCAGCTCCTGCATTGAGTGAATGCCCCCTGGTGGTCAGTGCGCATCATAGCAAATGGTCGACTGGTCACTTAGGCTTGTATATGTATAGATAATTGACAAAACTCTAAGATATTTAAACTATAATTGGCTGGAGGAAATACTTGCAACATATATCACAGGCCTGAGTTTCATGGAGCATCAAAAACTCTTAAGAAATCATTTTTTATAAAGATGAACAAACACCAAGTGAAAAAAAATGGGCAAAAGGCCAGAAAAGGCAAATCACAGATTAATTTCTAAAGGTCACTAGCAATATGGAAAAATATCTAGGTAATTTTTCTTTTTTTATTTTATTTTATTTTTTTACAGAGAGGAAGGAGAGGGATAGAGAGTTAGAATGCCCTTGACCGGAATCGAACCTGGGACCCTTGAGTCCGCAGGCCGACGCTCTATCCATTGAGCCACCCGGGTTAGGGCAGATTTTTTTTTCTTGACAATTTCCTGCTCATTCTAAATTCTCCACACCAACCACGAATTGCTTTGTGATCAGCTGTTCTTTCTCCAAAGAAACCCAACTTTACAGGGAGAGGTTAATAGGCAGAGACGAGGCGTCCACAGCTGCCCGCCGGGGCCCACCCCCTTCCCTGGGAACCAGGCGTCCACACTGCGTGCCGAGCAGCCTACAGGGGGCGCTCTGCCCTCGGTGCGCCCCTCCCGGCCAGCAGACTCCCTCCGGGACTCGGATTCAAACCACCCGATGCGATGCGTGGGAGACAGCACCCAGTGCGGACGGGGCAGCGGGATCTTCGCGCCCCGGGAACGCCGCGGCCCGACTCGTCCGCCCCCTCCACCCGGGCGAAGAGGAGGGGCAGCGGGGGCACCGTTAGGACGCCCATCAGGTCCTCTCCCGGCGTCCTCCGGAGATGCAGGGTCTGGACCCTGGACACCGCCCAGCGCCCAGCGCCCAGCGCCCAGCGCCCAGCGCCCAGCGCCCACCAACGGCCGCCCAGCCCAACGTGGCCCGAAGTGCGCAGGCGCGCGGACCTCGCGGTCCCGCCCCCTGGCTCGGCCCCGCCCCTGACTGTCCCCGCCCCCTGGTTCTCCTTTCCCAACAGGTCCCGCCCCCTGGCTCGGCCCCGCCCCCTAGCCCTCCCTTCCCAGCAGGCCCCGCGGGCGGGTTTCCAGGCGACGCGTCTGAGGCCGCGGGAGCCCTGCGGAGCAGGTAACGGCCGCGCAGCCGCCGTCACCGCCACCGACACCCCTGCAGCCCCAGGCCCGGCCCAGCGCCCGCCGTAGCCTCCGGCCAGGCCCTCCGGCCTTCCCGCGCCGCCGGCCCCTCACTGGCCCCCTCGCCCCGGCCTCGCACGCTAGTGGGCACCGGGGCCGGGCGGCGGCCCTCTCCTCCCGCAGGGCCCGGCGTGCCCCCCGCTCCGCGGGCCGCACCCACGCCACACGCCCGGGACCGCGCCGCCCGGGACCGCCGGCGCGAGGCCTGGCCGCTGGGGCATTCGGGCAGGGGCTGCCCCGAGCTGGCCAGGTACGGCCTGGGGAAGGGCCCTGGCCCTGGGCAGCCTCCGGGCACCCGGGCACAGGGCAGTTCACCACCTCCGCCCCCTGATCACCGGCTTTCCCCGATGCTTTTCTGTCATATCTGAATCTATCTTCAGTTTTGCACCTACGCACTTTTGCTTTTTTTAAAATATATTTTTATGAATTAGGAGAGTAAGAGAAACATCAGTGAAAGTCATTGATCCCCGCCTCCTGCACGCCGCCTACTGGGGATTGAACCCACAACCCCGGGCATGTGCCCTGACCGGAATCCAACCATGACCTCCTCGTTCATAGGTCAACACCCAGCCTTATTGAGCCACACCAACCCGGCATGGTTTCGCTTCTTTTGTTTTTGTTTTTTCTCTCTAACCTTAGCACTTACATTGCCCCAACGCCCCAGCGTGGAACTCTGAGCCCTCAGAAACGCCTGCCACGTGTTTGCCCCTCACCCGCTCAGCCTTGGACTCTCCGCCCACAGTTTCCCCTTAGTGCTTTAACATTTCATCGCCACAGTTCTTCAGACCAGTGTTCCCTGCTGAGCATGACCTGGGACATGCTTCCTGCGCGCTCGCCGGGTGAATTCATCCCGTCTCAGACTCAAAGCCCATTTAAATGCCAGGGAGCCCCACCAGTAATGTCTCCAGCCGTGACCCCGCACTTACATGTCTGCCCACACTTTTCCTTAGAAGCCTAAGGGGCCCCCGGCACAGCAGGTCCAGAACAGCTTGGCATTCCCCCAAACCTGCTCCCGCCGCACCTGTTACCGGAAACCATTCTCCCTGTGGTCCAGGCCTTGTCCTTTTTACCGTTGTTTTTCTTCCTCCCCACACTCAGTGTCAACACATCCTTCAGCACGTACCCAGAACAGATGCACCGTCCTGCCATTTACACACACACACACACACACACACACACACACACCACTGTCACCGCCTGGTCCAGGCCACCACCATCAGGTGCCTGATTATCTCATCCGCCTTCTATGGTCTCCCTGTTTGTGCCATCCCCCAGACTTCAGTATTGACAGTCTTATGCTATTTCCCTTTCTCTGTCACTTTAAGTAAATAACTTTAGAAAAAAATGGAGATGAGTTCTGTGGATACAAATACAGTGTTTTAAGCATGTGTTTTTGAGAATTGCAATTTTTAAACCAGGTACATAAGCACCTAACTATGAAGCTAAACGTTGAAAGATGTCCCTTAGCTTTCCAAGGTGTGTGACAGTGTCCCTGGATAGAACTATGGAAAGAGCCTTAAAGCTGGTTGACTGGGGGATAAAATAATCCATGGCCTCTTCCCAGTGAGGAGGAGAAGGCATGGAGGAAATTAGGCTGTTGGTTCCCTACCTTTAGTGGGTTTTTGGATGTTTTTTAGGGAAGCACCATGAGGCAAATTGAAATGGAGACATGCTCCCCCTTGTGCTGATCATTTTGATAGTACCTGGGCTCTGATACTCCGATCCGTCAGTCACAGAGTGATGCAGTGATGGCTATGACAGGTCCCTGCCCTCCAGGAACTAATGGTCCCCAACATACCTGTAGCCTTGCCAATATCAAACCCCCATTTTCTCTCTTTTTCCATCGAATGAAACCCTGATTGACCAAGTAACATGGTAGGATTGCTGCAACCTGCATATGGAATATAGCAGATTATCAACCTTCCACTTGTGTGTTGTTTTAGCAAACTTTTTTTTAACATATATATTATTTTATTGATTTCAGAGAGGGAGGGAGTGGAAGAGAGAAATAGAAACATCAATGATGAGAGAGAATCATTGGTTGGCTGCCTCCTGCACACCCCACAATGGGGATCGAGCCTTCAACCAGGGCATGTACCCTGACCGGAAATCGAACAGTGACCTCGTGGTTCATAGGTTGGCATTCGACCATTGAGCCAAACCGGTTGGGCTACTTCATGCAAACTTGATCTCCCATCTGTCCCTCATGCTATCACTTCATAGAGGAACTTAACACTACCTGGTGGGAATCTCCCTATTCTGCTACCAGAACTGAAAGCCTTACCTACTTGTACCCATCTTATCTTCCTTCTTCCTGTCCTAGGCTACCCTGTGACTTGGATGTCACCTCCTCCCACTTGTCCAAAACCCTACCCTGTTACTGTCAGCTTTTCATTCTCTCACCTGTGCAGTCACTGTTCTCAACTGGCTCTTTCCCAGGCTCAAGTCTCCCATCACAAAAGAAAGAGAGGGTGAATCTCCCTTGACCCATGTTCCCCTTCATTTTCTAGTTATTTCCCAACCTCCCATCCCCTTTGAAAGGCCAACTTTTTTAAAGAGCTGCCCTGTTCAGTGCATCCATGCCTGTCTCTTTCCTCAACCCACTGGAGTCTGCCTTCTGCCTTTATCTCTCTAAAACAAAAACCACATCTTGCTCGCTGGTTCTCAGCAGCTGAAATTTGATGCTGCTCCCATCTCTCATTTGAGACTGTCTTCCCTTGGCTGCTGCACCCTCCCCGACCCCCAGCCTTCTGCTCCTCCTGCCACCCCTCGGGCTCACTCTCCTCTCCTGAGGTCATTAATAGTACAGTTCCTCATCTTCTCATTGTGTTGTCCCCCCTTGTGCCCTATATTCTGACATTGGGCACAAATCCATGCCCGCCATCTTGAATCCCAACTTTGTCCTTCTGGCGTGGCCTGCCTTTCTGAGCTAGACCCCTATGTCTAGCTAGCTGAATGGTATTGCCTCTTAAGACCTCTCAGACACCCCAACTCAACACCCACAGGCCCGAACAATCTCCTACCAGGCCACCCTCTGGGACCTCTATCATGGGAAACTGGGATTCCTCCTCTCCCTTCCCTTCACCCAGCATCCAGTGGATCACCAAGCCCTGGTGACCTCGTCTTCTGTGCATCTTTCCCATTTCTGCATCATCATTGGTGCCTTAATCCAAGCCCCCCTTCCTCCAGGCTTCTGCAATCTCTGCTCTGGATTTTTCCATGTGACGCTCTACACACAGCCCCAGTCGCCTCTTCAGAAGGTATTACTGACTCTGTCATCCCTTTCCCAGTCTCCCTGTTTGGCTTACTGCTGGCTTCCCCTTTCTCTTGGATTAATGATTCAAATCTACACATGCTCTCCCTTGACCCTGCAGCTGCTCACACCCACATACCTCTGTACATCCTAAACCACCAGTTCTTCTCACTGGCCTCAGCCACATAGGCCTCCTGCAGCCACAGGCCTTGGCTCTCTCTGTCTTCTCCACCCAACAGGCTTATGCCCGTGGTCAGCAAACTGTGGCTCGCAAGCCACATGAGGCTCTTTGGCCCCTTGAGTGTGGCTCTTCCACAAAATATCAGGACCTGGGCGAGTCTATTTTGAAGAAGTGGCATTAGAAGAAGTTTAAATTTAAAAATTTTGGCTCTCAAAAGAAATTTCAATCATTGTACTGTTGATATTTGGCTCTGCTGACTAATGAGTTTGCCAACCACTGGTATAGGCTATTTTCTCTCTGTGTCTGCGGTATTCTCCCACCCTCCCCTCCAGTCCTCTTTGCTTACTTAGTTCCCATTGATCCTCCATTTCTCAGCTCAGGTGGTGCTTCTGTCAGAGGACTTCCCAGGTCACTGTCTAGGTCAGATGCCTTTGTCATATGTCCTTACAGAGTTGTCTCTTTCCTTGAAAACACTGAGAACAGTCACTGCTGTGATTATTACTGATGTATAAGATCCACAAAAACACTTCTGATTGTGCTCGTTATATCCCCTACACCTAACAGACCCAAATATGTGTTGAAAAGGAATGAAATGAGCATCTAATGTGTAAGATGTATCAAATGTGTGGTATTTTAGTACAATTATATTAAAATAGAATGAAAATTCTAGTAAAAATAATTACTAATTTCAGGTCAACATTGAAAATGAACGAGAAATATCGCGGTGGCCAGGAGGGGGAGCTAAGATGCACCCGTCTATAAATGTAGTCCTGGAGCTCACACTTGTTTTCCTTCAGTGCCTGCACTGTCCATTGCATTTGCCACCACTTGGTGGCAGTAGAGGCACAGTTTCTCATTCTGAAGGCGCTTCTTTGGGATGCTCATTCTGGCAAGGAATTCAAGCTTTTTGTCAAATATAAGTAAAACTAGAAGCCGGGTGCACAAATTCGTGC
The DNA here is from genome assembly GCF_964339955.1 of Pipistrellus hanaki. Lineage (NCBI taxonomy): Eukaryota > Metazoa > Chordata > Mammalia > Chiroptera > Vespertilionidae > Pipistrellus > Pipistrellus hanaki. The sequence goes on along the minus strand of NC_140504.1, from coordinate 4,206,817 downwards.
ACCAGTGGGGTCCCTCAGCCTGGCCTGCACCCTCTCACACCCGGGACCCCTCAGGGGATGTTGAAGAGCAGGTTTTGGTCCAATACCCACAGGCCAGCCAAGGGACCCCACCAGTGTACAAATCTGTGCACTGGGCCTCTAGTATGCATATATATAAAAGCCTAAGGGACCAGATGACCAGTAGCTATGACGAGCAGATACTGTTATGGGGCAGACGCTCAATGCAGGAGTGGAAACCACAGGCATGGAAACGTGGAACAGACTGATCAGTCTCAGAGGGGGGGAAGAGATTGTTAAATTATCTAAACCTACATAACTTGTCTATAACCATCCAAACTTTGAACATAGTACATTCCCATGTAATCAGATAAAGCTTAAGATTTCTGATCTATATAGGCAGGTTTAATTTACAGATTTTCATGCTGGAAGGGACTTTAGAAGTCCATTCAGCTAATACCATACACTAAACAACTGAGGACAAACACTACTTGTCCTGGCAGAGCTGGTACTGTATATATGGGTATTTTGTAAATTAAGGAAATTAGCTCTTTTTATATATTGAAAATAGCTTACCCAGTTTCTGATGTGCCTTTTAACTTGATTTTTTTGTTGTTACACAGAAACTTTACATTTTTATGCAGCCATTTTTACTAATTGTTTCCTTTGTGGTTTCTGGGCTTTCTTACCGCATTCCATGTCTTCTTTTAAGATTTGTTTTTAACATTTACCTTTTTTTTTTTTTTTTTTTTTTTTTGTGAGCCCAACTGTAACAGAAGTCAGCTTTTATTGAATGTGATAAAAAAGAGCCGGTTTAGTCAAAAAAGACCAAAATCCCGCCGAAACTGGTTTGTCTCAGTGGATAGAGCATTGGCCTGCGGACTGAAAGGTCCCAGGTTTGATTCCAGTCAAGGGCATGTACCTTGGTTGCGGGCACATCCCCAGTAGGGTGTGTGCAAGAGGCAGCTGATTGATATTTCTCTCTCATAGATGTTTCTAACTCTCTATCTCCCTTCCTCTCTGTAAAAAATCAATAAAATATATATTTTTTAAAAAGACCAAAGCCCCTGTCATCATCAGACTCCTCAGATTCTTCTTTCTTTGCTTCCACTTTCTCCTCAGCTGGGGCAGCAGGGTGGAGGGGGCAGGACCTCCTGCTGGGGCAGCACTAGCTGCAGGGGCAGGTCCACCAGCCCCTACACTGCAGATGACACTCCCAGGGTTGACATGGGCCAGAGCCTGTGCAAACAAGCCTGGCCAGAGAGGGTCAGCATTTCCACCAGCTGCTTTAATGAGGGCATTGATCCTGTCCTCCGTCACCTCACTTCATCGCCGTCAGGATAAGTAGGTGCTGGCGAGCTCCGAGACTGAGGCCATGGCGAGGGTGAGTGCTGGCCAGCGCTGCCCTGAGCAGTGCTGGCCGCCAGATAAAGTGAGGGCCTCACCCAACACGACCTCAGCTGCCCCGGAAGACCCGAGCATCTACCGGCAGCTGGGAAAGGGCGACATTTACATTTTTAATTCTCTTATATTTGCTTTACTGTGAGGAATGAAATAAGGATTCACTTCTGTTCTGAGTTCCAGACCGGTTCCTGGCCTGTCTCTGCCCACCCTTTATTAAATGTCCACTGTCTTCACCTTGATCTTTCACCTGGTTTCCATATTTATTGGTGAGACCTTAACACTTTCTTTCTGTAATATCCTTCTAGGTTTTTTTTTGAAACATATTCTTTGTTTAAAAAGAAGCCAAAGCATGTCCGAAAATACTACCTCGGAAACCCCGTAAATACTGCAGTGTGAGGAACCGCCGCTCCAAGCACACCGCTGATCTTCCTGTCTCGGGCAGGGTGGATAGAGAGCAGCAGGTACGCATGCATTCGTTTGAAACTTTCTAGCGTGTGTTCATTCTTTGTCTGCCTTGTTGCAAAAGCAGGCCTGAAGACAACAGAATGTAGTGTTCCAGAGTGACCCAGATGTATTTCTTGACCTTGAACATTCTTATTTCTTATTCTGTAATTAAATGAACATGCCAAACAAATTTATTACTGTCAAGAAGTAGTTACTCCTTCACCATGGGTGTTCCAGTAAAGCATGATCAACAGGATCACATTTTTTTTTTTATTTAGAACAGTGTTTTTGTTTTTGTTGTTTTGTTTTGTTTTAGAATTTTTTTAATTTTTTAAAATATAGTTTTATTGATTTCAGAGAGGAAGGGAGAGGGAGAGAAAGATAGAAACATCAATCATGAATGAGAATCATTGATTGGCTGCCTCCTACACACCCCCTACTGGGGCTAGAGCCTACAACCCAGGCAGGTGCCCTTGACCAGAATCAAACCCAGGACCTTTCAGTCCACAGGCCAACCCTCTATCCACTGAGCCAAACTGGCTAGGGCATTATTGTTGTTTTTATTACAGTGGTGATAGGATCACTGGTTATAGGATCATATAGGTTCCAAGTGTGCATTTCTGTGATACACGATCTGTATATTGCATGTGTGCCAACACCCCCAGTCACAGCATCTTCCGTCACCATGTATTTGGCGCTCTTTTCCCTTTACTACCCTCCCCACCTGCTTTTTAATTGTGGGTTGTATTTCTGAGTCATAACAGTAAAGAAACTACTATAACCAGTGGTCGGCAAACTCATTAGTCAACAGAGCCAAATATTAATAGTACAATAATTGAAATTCCTTTTGAGAGCCAAATTTTTTAAACTTAACTTCTTCTAACGCCACTTCTTCGAAATAGACTCGCCCAGGCCGTGGTATTTTGTGGAAGAGCCACACTCCAGGGGCCAAAGAGCCGCATGTGGCTCGAAGGCCGTGGTTTGCTGACCACGGCCATAAGCTTACTGCAGGTTTTCACAGACTCTGACATCTTAAGGTTGTAGTAATAAATGAGTTGTGTCCGATTATGTCCATTTTGGGTCAAGCAGTGTGGCACAGTGAAAAGAACTTTAAAGGCAGACAGACCTGGATTCAAAACTCAGTGCTTCCATTCACGAGCTTAGTGACCTTGGACAAGTTACTTAACCATTCTGAGCCTTAAATTGCTCATCTGTAAAATGGGGTTAATGGTGCCTCTTTCTCGGCACTATCATCGTAATTAAGTAAGCTAATATATGTAAGCGCTTACCTTCGTACTTGGCACACAGTAGAAGGTAGTGTGATCACCATTCAGGTATTTACAATAGTGTTTGGATGGCAGCACCACGCCAGGCCTGATACTACAACCAGAACAAGACAGAGTCTGTTGCCCTAGCTCTGTGGTCGGCAAACTGTGGCTCACAAGCCACATGCGGCTCTTTGGTCCCTTGAGTGTGGCTCTTCCACAAAATACCACGGCCTGGGCGAGACTATTTTGAAGAAGTGGCATTAGAAGAAGTTTAAGTTTAAAAAATTTGGCTCTCAAAAGAAATTTAAATCATGCTGTTGATATTTGGCTCTGTTGATTAATGAGTTTGCTGACCAATGCTCTAGCTGGTTTGGCTTAGTGGATAGATAGAACGTCGGCCTGTGGACTGAAGGGTCCCAGGTTTGATTCTGGCTAAGATACGCTTCTATCTCTCTCTCTCCCTCTCTCTTCCTCTCTGAAATCAATAAAAACAAAAAAATAAAATAAAAAGACAGTCTGTCTTCAGGGCATTTCAGTCCAATGAGATTACCCAGGGAGTTGTTCCAGGTGAAATAGGTCATGGGAAACCCACCAACTCGTATCCGCCACATGTAGACACCAGCGGCATCCTTGACAGTCTGGACTCGTCCCAGAATTTCTCTCCCAGGAAGGGAGCCTACTGTGCGTTGATTGCTGACTGTGTGACAAGTACTGGCATAGGTTTCTTACAGACTCCTGTCCCCCTGTAACATCGGTGCTCTTACATTTACAAATGGCCAAGATCACTTAGCTGCGTGACTGACCCAGATTCAAACCCACGTTGGTCAGCCTGCAAATTGTCTGTCACCTGCTCTGTCACACACCCCGGTTGTGGCAGCCGGACAGTCTGTGACTGTAACATGAAAAGCACCCTTGACTGAGGCCTTTGTCCCACATGCCCAGGAGGCAATTTTTCAAAGGTGTGTTCTGTGCTGGGGGTGAGGAGGAGAGGTCAGCCAAAGTTTAGCTTGTGGCAATAGCGACTGGTCAAAAGCCAAATTATTCTTATGGGTTAGCAACCATGTTCAGGCAGTCTGGATTTGTCAAGATGCATGGGGAGGAAATTAGGGGCTAAGGTCATGAGTAAGGAGAGGTGGGGAGGGACAGGGACAGGCAAAACTCTAAGGCAGGGGTTAGGAGCAACCAGCTCATGGGCCATATAAGGCCTGCAAATACATTTGGTCTGGCCCTGCCAAGACAACCATAGGTGAGACTCGAAATTCAATAAATTTAGGTGCTTTTTTCATAGCAACATAAATTTATATTCAGTGGAGGAAGGAAAAGGGAGAGAGAGCAAGAGAGAGAGAGAAACATTGATTGGTTGCCTGCCGTATGTGCCCCAACTGAGGCTCAAACCTGAAACCTGAGTATGTGCCCTCACCGGGAATTGAACCCACAGCCCCTTGGTGCACAGGTCAATGCCCCAATCAACTGAGCCACACCAACCAGGACTCATTATTATTTTTTTATCTTTTACATATATTTATCTGAAGTCTACTGTACTATTGTTTAGTTCCCAAATAATATTTTTATTTTCCATATTGAAGAGTTAACTGTATAATAACTAGACAAACTTAGTTTGATATTTCTCCAAATCCATTTCTTTTTTTTTCTTCCATTTTTTATTAAGATATTATATGTGTACATATCTTACCCAAATCCATTCTTTATAAAAGTTTGGGTTTTGTACAGCTGAAAATATGGTTAGTTATTTGCTAAACAAATGTAAATTATCCACTCAGTGCATTTTCTTCAAAAGGATTCTGATCCCTGATGATTTTCATATACAAATTAGCATTTTTTTAATTGCTTCATCTATCATCATGTAGAATATAATCAGGGAAATGATGTTCATGTTATAGTTGTCTAAGTAAAACATAAAAAGGAATGCAAATTTCCTGAATTAAAATATAAAAAAGCTTGGGGAGAAACCAAGATGGCGGCATAGGTAAACTCCTAACTGCAGCCTCACACAACAATTTCAATAAAATACAAAATGGACATTACCCAGAACTACAGGAAAATCGACTGACTGGAAACTCTACAATGAGAAGGAAAGAGAGAACCAGAAGGAAAATCAGAGGAGCTGTAAAAGCCTAAGGTAGTGAGACACTGTGCGCGCCCGGAGAGGACGGAGCCGGAGAGGAGAGGGAGGCTGAGTGCCTGGCTGGCGTTCCCTAGTGGGAAGGAGACAAAAGCTCCGGACTGTGCTGAGCCCCAGTTCCAACTGCACTGAACCCCAGTTCTAGGCCAGACCCTGGGAACCCAGGCTCATACGGAGGGAGCCTGGGCTGTAAGGCAGAAACCCAGGGGTACAGCGAAAGGCAGTCCCAGAGGCGCGCACATTGGGCGCAGAGAACGGACGGTTGACAGTACCACTGGATTGCCCTAGCAGGAAGGAGACAAAAGCTCCAGACTGCTCTGAACCCCACTTCCAAACCCACTTCCAACTGAACTGAATCCCATTCTGGGCCTAGATTGTTTGGTAGCAGGCAAAACTCGAGGGCACCTTTCTCTCAGAGATGCTTGCAGTGAGTACTGAAGGACACTGAGGAACACTGAGTCTCAGGAGCCTCATAGGACGGGGCTGACGGAAGCTAAGGCTATAGGCTCCACCCTGAAACTCCACCCCATCCAAGCTGAACACAGAGACTTTCAAGGCTACCAACTCAGGGAAGCTGCAAAAATGCCGAGACAAGGAAACAGATCACAAACGAAAGAAATGGAGGACAAAAAGTGACTGGATATAGAGTTCAAAACTATGCTTATAAGGTTTTTCAAGAATTTCCTAGATAAGGCCGATAAAATAAATGAGACCTATGAGGATATGAAAAGGGATCAACTAGAAATAAAGAATACATTGTCTGAAATAAAAAATATTATACAGAGTCCTAAAAACAGACTGGAAGATCGCAAGAATCAAGACAAAGATTTGGAACATAAAGAGCCAGAAGACACTCCTCTGCAGAAGCAAGAAGACAAGAGAGTCCAGAAAGTTGAAGGTAATATAAGAAACCTCTGGGACAACTTCAAGCAAACCAACAACAGAATTATGGGGGTCCCAGAAGAAGAGAGAGAGCAAGATACCGAAAACATACTGAAAGAAATAGTGACAGAAAACTTCCCCCACCTGGGGAAAGAATTAGACTTACAAGTCCAGGAAGTGCACAGAACCCCAAACAGAAGGAATCCAAAGAGGACCACACCAAGACACATCATAATTAAAATTCCAAGAGCAAAAGACAAACAGAGAATATTAAAGCAGCAAGAGAAAAGCAGGTAGTTACCTATAAAGGAGCACCCATACGATTGTCAGCTGATTTCTCAACAGAAACCATGCAGGCCAGACGGGAATGGCAAGAAATATTCAAGGTGATGAATAACAAGAACCTACAGCCAAAAATACTCTACCCAGCAAAGCTATCACTCAGAATCGAAGGCCAGATAAAGAGCTTCACTAATAAAATAAAAAAAAGCTAAAGGAGTTCATCACCGCCAAACCAGAATTATGTGAATTGCTGAAGGGGGTTCTTTAGGAAGAGGAAGAAAATAAAGATAAAAATTATGAACAACAAATATGTAACTATCAACAAGTGAATGTAAAAACCAAGGGAATTAAAAAATCTGATGAACAATTTTAACTGATGAATATAATAGAATCGGAGTTATGGAAGGGGAGTGAACTGACGATTCTCAGGGAAAAGGGGAGTGGGGGGTGTGGGAAGAGACTGAACATAAACTGTGCACCTATCGATGAGGACAATGGGAGGTGGGGAAAGGGCAGAAGGTGGAGTGGGAACCTGGTGGAGGGGAATAATGGAGGGGGTGAAAAATGAGGAACATTTGTAATGATATGAACAATAAAGATTTATTTAAAAAAAAAAAATATATATATATATATAAACTTTATAATTATGAATCAAGTAGAATAATTCTGATCTATATCTTTAATCTCAAAAGTATGTGATTGATCATTAGTAAAGAAAAGTGTATACATCCAGATAAATATGTCTGGGTTTCGTAAGCATTGCATTTCACATGAGCCTTCCAGATGGAGCAAGTGTGATCACTTTCCTCAGTTCTGAGCAAGGCAAAAAAAAAAAAAAAAATCCCAACAAGAGACTGAAGGGTCCCGGGTTCGATTCCGGTCAAGGGCATGTACCTTGGTTGCGGGCATATCCCCGGTGGGGGGTGTGCAAGAGGCAGCTGATCGATGACTCTCTCATCGATGTTTCTAACTCTCTGTCTCTCTCCCTTCCTCTCTGTATAAAATCAATAAAATATATTAAAAAAAAAAAAAAAAAGAAGAAGAAAAAAAAAAATCCCAACAAGCAGTCAGGCTTAGAGAACAAGAGTACATTTCACTGATTGGTAAATTGTTGTCATTGCTTCTATCTGGTAGGAACTTTATCTTATAATTTCTGTGAATAGAATTTCACCAAAGTCTGGTCTCAGAGTTCTTATAGTTTATGTAGAAAACTATAAAAACCAAACTGAAATGATTCCAGAAAATACTTCAGAATTCTTACTTAACCATTACTAGAGGCCTGGTGCATGAATTTGTGCATGAATTTGGCCACGTTCTGCTGGCCCACTCCAATGGGGGTCCATCAGGCTGGGCCTGCAGGGGGGAGGGGCTGTGGGTGTTTAACAGCCAGCCCCGCCCCCGATTGGGGTGTTGGGGACCAATTGGGGCCTGGATCAGGCTGGTTGGCTGCTGCAGTGCACATCATAGCCACCAGTCGTCTAGTCATTCTGCCATTCTGGTTGCTGGGCTTTTATATAGAGAGGTAGTTCAGTGTAATAATGCGCATGTCCATTTTAATGTCAGCGGCTATGTGTCTAAAAGCCCCTCTCTTCCATCAGGTGTGCTATGTCTTTGGCTGGCACAGCAGGCACCCATGGCGATGAGCACTTCCCCGCGCTGGCCCTGGGAGGCAGCCTGCTGCCCAAGGAGCCCGGGGGCAGCCCCAGCCGGGCCGACCTGCCCAGGGATGGCAACGGCTCCGATAAGAGCATCGACTACAGCAGATCTCAGTGCTCCTGCAGCCTAATTTCTTATTATGATTACTCAGAAGACTTTCTCTCTGACTGTTCAGAAACACCCACTAATGAAAACAGCCACTATTTAGAGAAGCCTGTGACAAAGGAAGAAAAGGAGAAGAAAGACTACGTTTCTGAACTCTTCCAACCTAAAGGTAAGCAAAATGTCCCAACCGAGACCCGCTGCCTGCTTACAGTGACAGCATTATTTAACGCACTAACATTTGAAATGGCCACATTCAGTTTTATTACCTTTCCATATTGTCAACGTGTATTACAAGCGAAGTTTTACGGAAGGAGTTTGGAAGTAGAGAAATTAAGAATAATTACGAAGGGCTGTGCTTTGCTGGTTACCTTTCCCACAAGCAGGATGGGCTGCGCTTGATGCAGAACTTGAAGCCTTGGAATTTAGTCTACTTTCACAGAAGGCTTATTTTTAAATCCGCTTTTTGTGTTCAGAAAAAGAAACTAGCCAAAAATATGCCCTCAATAGATGTCTGATGACAAAAGGGGAAAAAAAAAAAAAAAGAGTAATTACAGGATAACCGAGAGCTGGTTGGCAGTGTCTCGCCAGCCCCCTGCCCGCTGGCCCGCTGGCGCCCACAGTGAGGCTGGTTCCCTTTCTAGCCAACAGGTGGCCTTGTCACAGAGCACCTTGGTGCTTGGATTTCACTGGCCTCCTGCCTTGCATCTCAGCGGGAGAACTATGGTTTGAGTCACCAATGAAATACCAATTCCTGTCTCAACAGCCCGAGAAGATGTTCTCCAACTCTGGTGAGGCATATTGGCAGCGATAACCTTGTGAAACAGAGAGGGCAAAAGGCTGTTGGTTATGTCATTTCCTTGTGGATTTTAGAAGTGCCAACACCTTCAACCCCTACCTGTCCAAACTGGAATTAGCCTGGTGATGGCCTGACCGCCTCACTCCCTGCCTCCCTGCCCAGACTGCAGTCACTCCCTCCCACCTCAGGCAATCCCGGGCTGATAAATACTGTGTATGTGAGAAAGAGCCGGGTCTTCCCCACCGTGACCATGGGAACTGCCTGAGTCAACAGGTGGGAAGTAACTAGCAGCCTGTACGTGTGGGCACGTCTGTCACATTTACCCAGTAGCTGTCACCCAGCCTGACTAGGACACTGAGCCATGTCTGCGTCGTCTAGAATCTCCAGCTCCCCCTCTTCCTAGCTGGAGAGCAGGGGCTCCTGACCCCAGACCTTTGCCTGCGAACCCCAGGAACCTCCATGCAGAGTTCCGTGTGTGACCTCTTCTAGGGAGAAGAGACCACAGCTTGCAGCAGATTCTCAGAAGATTAGAAGCCCCTTTTCTAGAAGGCGGGAGTCCCAGACCCGGGGAAGGCCTGGGGCAGAAGGCGGAAAGCCAGCACCTCTCTCCCAGCGGGACTCTGGCCTATGGAAGCAGTTATCATCCATCGCACTCAGCTTCCATGGTTACACAACCCTAAACTGCCCTGGAAACTTAGGAAGCTCTGATAACCTCACATTTTCCCCATGTTTGGCACCACAACTACTCTAGCAACAAAAACCTGATTTGGGCCGTGGCCAGGTAGCTCAGTTGGTTAGAGCATCGTCCTGATACGCCAGGGTTACAGGTTTGGTCCTCGGTCATGGCACATACAAGAATCAAACAATGAATATATAAATAGTGGGAAAACAAAATCAATGTTTATCTCTCTCTCTCTCAAAATCAATTAATAAAATTTTTTATTGACATTAAAGATCATGTTCAAGTCCCAGCTTAGAAAAGCAAGGCTTATGGCAGAAAGATATTTCATAGAGAAAAATTTTAAGGATGAAATGAGGACTTCCATTTGATAGGATTTCTGCTTTGGTCAAGTATTAAGAGGTTTACAGAAACCAATGTAAATAATAGCAAGCAATAAATATCTACAATTTAATTTTTTTTAATTGTATCTTTTGTAGAAAATGTACTTTCAGCACTCTTTCAATTATACAGGGTAGGGCCATAGTAGGTTTAGGGTTGTTCATATGGAAAATAATACAATAATTAATAAATAATAACATTACAAAAACAGACTCAGAGAAAAAGAAGCACCGAACAGACTTTCAAACCTCAGAGGGAAAGTAGGGGAGGGTGGGGGTAAAGGGGAAGAGATCAGCCAAAGGACTTGTGTGCATGCATATGGGCCTAGCAGGTGGCCATGGACAACAGGGGGGTGGGGCATATGTGGGGAGGGGCTTGGGATGGGATTGGGGGGATGAGGACAATTATGTGATACCATAATCAATTTAAAAAATGAGGAAAAAAAAGAAGTGTAGGCACCTGATTTTTTAAAAAGTCATCTTGGAGCAAAAAGGATAGGTATTACTATTATCATGATTTTTTGTAAATCAATCAAAATTATACCTATTTTTTGCCAGATTGGCAAAAACTATATTTTTTTGGTGTGCTGCAGAATATTATTAATTAGTTTTCATGTGCCATGACATTAAAAATGTTGAAAATTAAAAATAAATAAATAATAACACAAGAATAAACTGTGTGTCACGCACTCACGGCTATAAACCTACTTTGCCCCACCCGTATATTCTTCTTGGATGTGTTTTGCTGATACAGTGCCAAAATATGTGGTAGTCATTCAAAAAATGGGTATGCCAAAAAGGAAGTTATTTCACGTATGCGAGCGCCAGCAGACCTTTGGCCCTGTTGTCTGTAGTCAGGTGCAGGTGGGAGATGGAGGTAGTGTTCCAGACCCTCGCCAGCAGACTGACAGCGGGAACTGTGGAGGACAGAAGGAGAAAGGGCCCTTCCTTTGACCCTCCTCTTACCCTGGTCCTTGGCGGAAGTGGGCATCTCGATCAAAGTGAAATACAGTGTTACCTGGAAGAGAGAGAGAACCTGGTGGAGGGCAGCCATGTTCCCACCTGAGGAGTGATGGGAACATGGCTCAGGATAAGGAGCAGAACCAGACTGAGGGCATGGAAGGCCCTGACGATAGAACAAGACACTGAAACGAAGAGGAAGAGACCAGAGGAGGCCGAGGGGACGGGGGGGCGGGGGAGGGGGGGGGGCCTGGGGGGACAATAGCTCCTAGACAGGAGGGTGGGCTGACGCAGAAGGAAGAGTCTGGCACAGAGAAGCGTGAGTGCGGGCACATTCTTGGAGTGTTCAGAAGAGCACGCTGCCTTATGTGGTGAGCGTCTTTTTGGTTAACTATGGACTTCAATGTGCATGTTTTTTATGAACTAACTTAATTTGAGTGTTTTAGCTCAGTGGTTTAAAAATTAAGTATCCCAAGAGTAATGTAATCATTAAGCTAAATCTGCCTTAATTGTGTGAAGTGGGATAGAACTTGTAAGTTTTACCTTTATTATGTGTAGGTTAGGATAATGAGGTACAAAAGCATTAAGGATTAAATTCTGTTTTCATTTTCTACAGGCTTTATAGTTGTATAAGTATGCATGATATGTAGAATACGAATTTGTTTTCTACCACTCAAGTGGCAAATCATATGTTTACCTTTCTGAAGCAAATTGGTTTATTCTCTCGGACCTGCCCAGTAGGGTAGGCGAGAAATGTAATCTCAGGTGTGTTTGGGGAAGGGAGGGGAGGGCATATGGAAGGTCTTTCACAGACAAGATTTCCACAAGAGCCTCTGGGCCTTTGTTTTTATCACTTATGACTTCTTGTCCAAGCCCGTGTGATTTTTATTTTCTTTATTTCAGAGAGGAAAGGAGAGGGGAAAATAGAAACATCAATGATGAAAGAGAATCATTAGTTGGCTGTCCCCTGCACATCCCCTTCTGGGAATAGAGCCCGAAACCCCAGGAATGTGCCCTGACCAGGAACCAATCCAAGACCTCCTGGTTCTTAGGTCGACACTCAACCACTGAGTCACACCAGTCGGGCCCATTGATCTTTAAAAGGCTGACACCTCCTCTTTTCACAGCACCCATGCCCTCTGTATACATCCCCACCTCTGGCCTTGGCCAGGGCTGTGGTGCTAGTCTCCAGGCGCCCACTCATTCTGACTGCCCACCCTCCAGTCACTTGAATACATGTGAGACAGGGACACAAGCCTCACTGCACACGTGACTCACCCTTCTAGTCTCTGGAGACTCCCTCTCCTGTTCAGGGTCATGTCACCCAAGAGCTGGAAGACAGTACGTACAAGTTGGAGGTCAAGTTCAGTCATGGTGGGCATGGCAAAGAACGTGACACCGCCACCTCCCCTGCTGTTTTAGTCCAGCCTGATCACATGGCCTGGGTTTAGGGTTCCCCTGGCCAGTGGCCAGGCTATTCAAGTGCCCTCAACACAACCACACGCACCTGCTCACTGCCCGAGTAGAGTCTGATCTGCTGTGCTTTCCAGTTTTCAATGTTCTTAAAAACTGATTCCAAAATACTCAATATTCAGCCACAGCCCTACTCAACTGCTGCCAGTGGGAAAATGAATGCCATTGGAGGCACAGTCGTAAAGACAGTTCACCAGTTATTGATTGTACAGGCACTAATGGTGGTCAAATCCACGTGGTCTTTCACAGCCAGGATTCCAACGTTGTGTCCCCAGAAAGCACCAGCTTTCTCTTGGCTCATTGTTTCCATTGCAGGCAGAGTCACCTTTTCCATACCAAACATGTGAAGCCATGTCTCAGAGGATGTGTCCACACTTGGCCGGAGGTCTAAGGTTAGGACACCAGTGACCTTGGCCATGACATTCCTTCTCTCTCCAGGATGAGCACCAGATATTTTACATTCTAGAATCCAGACTCAGTCTCTCTCAATATAGATATACTAATATGTTCACAGGCACACACATTTGTGTTTACATGCACAGATGCACACATACACATATATACATATACATCATACAAAAGAATATAGATATGAGGCAGTGGTGTAGGCACACACACCTGGGCTCTGTCTCACCACTTACTCGTGCCCATTGACAAGTGACATTGCTAAGCATCAGTTTGTCTATCTTTAAAATAGGATGACAATAAGTGATGTTGCACATACGTTTGATATTCTCGAATTCAGTTATGTAAGCTTGGTGCTTATAAGTTTGCTGTAACATTGTTTAGAAACATTTTATTTTAAACAAACTCCTGAACACAAGCCCTCTGACTACTTTATTTAGTGCCCAGCCAAAGTAATGGAAGAAAAAGGGTCTTTGTTGGATGTATTGAAAAATTGAATATCTGTGTATATTCTCTAAGCAGTATAATGGTTTTTAAATGTTTTTTTTAAAATATATGAGATGCTCATATATTACATTGGGCTTTAATGTTACCCTCTAATTGCCCCATAAGATATTGTTAGAAGGATTACCTCCGATAATATATAAAACATTTAGTTCAATATCTGACATATGATAGCACATAATAAATGTTACCTATGATCATGAGCTTTAGTTTAGCTTATAAAAGATATAAAGTACAGGTTTCAGAGTCAAAGAAGACCTGGCTTTCAATCCACTGTGTCACTTCGTGGTTATGTAACCTCGGACAAACAACTAAAAATGTGTAGCTATGGAATAGACTATTACTGACCTTGAAGAACTGCATTAAATGGGATAGCTATATATAAAGTGCCTAGCCAGGGGTCCTCAAACTTTTTAAAGTGGGGGCCAGATCACGGTCCCTCAGAGAGCTGGAGGGCCGGACTATATGAACTACTAATTCCTACTGTAACACCTCGGCTGCGCTCACTGCCCAAAAAACCTGGCGGGCCGGATCAGACTCCTCTGCGGGCCGCATGTGGCCCGCGGGCCGTAGTTTGAAGACCCCTGGTAGCCGAAGCATGGATATTCATTCAATGCTCGTTCTTTCCCCTTCTGGCTCCCATGAATATGTACATATGTGCAAGGGAGGTGGGTATACATATTTGCATACCTGCCTATCTATCTGTATACATAACTAGTAACTAACCGGATGATCTGCTTAACAGGCCAGAAGGAAATCTCGGTTGAAAAAAAGCAGAAGTGGAATGCATCCCTTTTAAATTCCAAAATCAACATGATTACCCAGAGGAGAGATGCCATAACTCAGCGCGTGCTCTCGGCCCGGCTCCGTAAGATCAAAGAGTTGAAAAACGAATTGAGTGACATTCATCGGAGGATGGAGGCCACGGCCCTGGAGAACCAGCTACTGAAGCAGCTTGAGATTAGGCACCTGAAAGCTATAGGCAGATATGAGACTTCCCAGAATAATGTCCCCCAGATCATGGCCAAGCACCAGAATGAAGTGAAAAGCTTGCGGCAGCTCCTGAAGAAGTCCAAGGAGAAGGAGAGGGCCGTGTCCCGGAAGCTGAAGGAGACGGACAGCAAGCTGCTGAAGACCAAGGACGCCCTGCAGGCGCTGCAGAGCCTCTCGGAGGACCGCAGCCTGGCCCAGCGGGAGGAGCTCACCGAGCGGCTGGCCGTGCTCACCGCCAAGATGGAGGCCAACGACAAGCAGATCCAGGTCCATGGGCGGGTTCGGGTCCAGCAGGGACACCCAGTGCTCCCTCTGCGGCCTTCCTGCTGGTGTGTCCCGGGGGCAGGGCCCGGGGAGGGGGCTCACAGGGAGGCAGACAGCCCAGGCCTGCGCGAGGCTCTGTCACAGAGAGCAGAGGCTCTCCCTCTGAAAAGGACGGTTCTCTTGTTTACGTGCTGAAATGATGGTGTATGGAGTGGGGTGGGGTGGGGTGGGGTGGGTGGGGTAGGTGGGGTGGGGTGGGATAAGTTGGGGTGGGGTGGGGTGTGTGGTGTGGGGTGTGGGGTGGTATGGTGTATCTATGAATTTTCAGAACCTGTTCAAAAAAAATGTTTATCAAATTCCAGAATATAAAAAACATTCAGCTCAAACATGATATTTATTCTCCAGAGTTGTGCTCAGGGATTGTGTCATGTGGTTCTACTTCGTTCTAGTAAATGTCCCCTGTAAGAGCCATCACTAACATTGAATTTAAGATTTGCACTTCTCATAAGTGTAATGAGTGCCACTAAAGTCGAGGTTTTGCCGAAACCGGTTTGGCTTAGGGGATGGAGCATCGGCCTGCAGACTGAAGGGTCCGGGGTTCGATTCCGGTCAAAGGCATGTACCTTGGTTGCGGGCACATCGCCGGTGGGGGTGTGTGCAGGAGGCAGCTAATGGATGTTTCTCTCTCATTGATGCTTCTGGCTCTCTATCCCTCTCCCTTCCTCTCTGTAAAACATTAATAAAATATATTATTAAAAAAATTTTAAAAAGTTGGCGCTTTGCTAAAACCGCCCTGGTTACAAGCATTGAAACGTGCCCTGTTCCCAGAACTTGGAGAAGCAGCTGCGCCTGAACAGCAAGGCCTTCAGCCGGCAGCTGGCCATGGAGAACCAGAAGACGCTGGCCGCCCAGACCGCCAAGGAGGCGCTGCAGGCGGAAGTGAAGCTCCTCCAGCAGAAACTGAAGGTACTTCTTTTACAGCCGAAGGCAGGCCCTGCTTCCCAGACCGTCAGGCTCCTCTCTCCTCCGGATAGTCAACAGGCATTCCATGGGCGTTCCGAGATATGGATTTGATTTTCTTTCTTATGGTTTCCCCTGATTAACCCATTGACCACACCCGCCCGGTGTCCTGGATTGGGTTCTGACCCTGTTGTCTTCCATTCTGGGCCCGCTCTGGGGTGGGGACCGACTGAAACCTTCGTTCCCAGCATGAAGGGGACTGTCCTCGTGTTCCTTCCTTTGACCCGGCCATCCTCACCTGTCAGCCAGCAGCTCTTGGCCTGCCTCTTCCTGCCCTCCGCTGCTGACATGCATGCTGACCCTCAAATAAAGAGATGTAACTGAATTTTCCAGATCATCAGCACTTGCCCCTCTAAACATCAAGACCTTTTTTGTCCCTCTTCACTCCCCATCCCTGGGCCCTTTCCTCCTGGGCTTTCCTCCCTGCTCAGACCTGGGAGACATCCTTAATTCACAGCCCACCGCAGTGGTCCTGATGCTGACGGGGTGCCTCTTGGTGTAAGAAGCAGTGTTCGGTATTCAATTGAATCTTTTTTTCCCTCTACAAGCCAGCATTTCAGACCTTTCATTTTGCTGAGACTTTTAAAAGAATATTGGGATAAAGCTAATCAGTGATGTCCCTGTTCCAGCCTTCCCCCTGCTGCACGTTCTGGGTAGCAGCACGCGCTCAGATGATGGCATGTTCTGCCTGCATTGCCCAGGACCGCGGTCAGCAGCCCCGCGTGCTAAATATGGCTAGTGTGCCTGAGGACTGAATTTTTTATTTTAGTTTCGTTTAATTGGCTTATTTTTATTTTTCACTTACAGTTTACTTTCAATACTATTTTGTATTGGATTCAGGTGTGCAACATAGTGGTTAGCCCCCCACATACTTTACAAAGTGTCGTCTCTCCCTCCCCAATATTTCCAATACCCACAATACATAGTTACTGACTATATTTTCTGTTGTACCTTATGCCCCCATGACTGTTTTGTAACTACTGAACTGTATTTCTCAGTCCTTTTACCCCGTCCTCCTATCCCCCTCCCCTCTGTGTTATATGAGTCTGTTTCTATTTTGTTTGTTTATTTTCTTTCAATTTCACATATAAGTGAAATCATATGGTATTTGTCTCTAGACTGACTTATTCACTTAGCATAATACCCTCTAGGTCCATCCATGTGACACAAATGGTAAGATTTCATTCTTTCTTATGTTTTTTAATTAGTTTAAGTCAGGACATGGCTGGTGGCCACTATATTGCCCCATGCAAAAGAATAAGAAACATGGAAAATGGAAAAAAGTGAAAGAAGCTAGCTCAGAAATTTTTCAAAAACATTGTCCATCACAATAATATGTCACTGTTACAAAGAGGTGGTTTTTTTTTTTTTTATGTCAGGAATGATATGTAATGTTATGGCTTATTTCTATTTCTGCTAGAAATACAGACTTCATTCAAAGAATTCTGAACTTGCCCTGGCCAGTGTGGCTCAGTTGGTTGGAGCATTGTCCCATGCACCAGTAGGTCACTGGTTCAATTCCCAGTCAGGGCACATACCTCAGTTGAGGTTTGATCCCTTTTGGGGCACAAATGGAGGCAACAGATTGATGTATCTCTCTCACATTGATGTTTCTCTCTTTCCTATCCTCTCTAAAATCAATAAAAATAAATATAACGAAAAGTAAAAAAGATATGCTCTAAAAGAAATAAAATATTGAACTCAAATTGTTTTTTAGAAGAAATCAAAGTTGATAAAAAACAAATACTTATAGAAAAATTGGTTTTGTGGTTCTTTTTAGGAGAAAGATCGAGAGCTTGACATAAAGAACATCTATACTAATCGGATAGTGAGAAATTTACATGACAAAGAGGAGTATCCAATAGGTATGTTTTATCTATTTTTCCTCAAAATCTTTTCTTTTTAAAATATATATATTTTATTGATTTTTCACAGAGAGGAAGGGAGAGGGATAGAGAGCTAGAAACATCGATGAAAGAGCAACATCGACCAGCTGCCTCCTGTACACCCCCTACCGGGGATGTGCCCGCAACCGATGTACATGCCCTTGACCACAGTCGAACCTGGGACCCTTCAGTCTGCAGACCGACGCTCCATCCACTGAGCCAAAGCGGTTTTGGCTCAAAATCTATTCTTAAGTATCTAGTCAGATTTTCCTACCTTATACCACCAAAATAATGGATGTTTAAAAAATCATTTTATTAGGCATTGAAACACCTCTGGTGACTAGGAGAACAATAAAACTGTGCTATGGCTGCAACAACTAAAGAACAGAAATCCGTTCCTGTCTCCCCGCCCTCTGCTCAGTCCTGCATGTTACTTCAGGTCGAGTAAAAGGGGGACAGCTTGAAGCAAAGTGGCTGCCAGATGTTAAACTTGCTAAGAATATCTACTAGCCAGAGTGTGGATGTAAAACTCAGTTTTAGCCTGGCCGGTATGCTCAGTGGCTGAGCATCGGCCTATGAACCACAGTTCAATTCCCGGTCAGGGCACTTGCCAGGGTTGCAGGCTCAATCCCCAGTGTGGGGCATGCAGGAGGCAGCCAATCAATGATTCTCTCTCATCATTGATGTTTCTCTCTCTCTCTCCTTCCTTCCTCTTTGAAATCAATAAAAATATTTTTTAAAATAAATAAGAATCAACTTTAGCCCTGGCCAGTGCGGCTCAGTTGGTTGGGCATCGTCCAGAGCTGGTTCGATTCCCGATCAGGACACAGGCTCGGGTCCCCGGCTCAATCCCTGGTACAGGTGTGCAGGAGGCAGCTGATAGAAGTTCTGCTATCACATTGATGTTTCTCTCTCTCTTTCCCTCTTCCTTTCTCTCTCTAAAAATCAATTGAAAATCAGTTAAAGAATAAATTTTAAAAAATAAATAAAAATCAACTTTACTGAATTACAGCTTACCTCACTAACATGCCCCCATTTTAGGAGTGCAGTTCAATGGGTTTTGACAAATGCATGTTTAACCCCATGTAACCACCACCACAGTCAAAGCAGAGCTTTTCCCTCTCCTGGGGAAGCTCCCCAGTGCCCACTTTGTGCCCAATAGTCCCCCATCCCTGTCCCGAGGCACCACTGAATCCCTTCTGTCCCAGCAGGGGGCGTGCCTGTCCCAGAGCTCCACTGACTGGGATCCTCAGTGGCTGCTCTGTCTGGCTGCTCTGTCCAGCATCATGTTTCTGAGATCCATCCGTGTTGCTGCTACTGTCATTGGTCCCTTCTACTCCTGAGCAGCACTTTCTCCTCAAGACAAGATGCGCCTGCTTCCCACCCCACAAGGGCCCCAGCCTAACACTAGGGTCTCTCACCATTTCAGTAGAAGTAACTACGCACTCACCTGTTTTTAATGTGTTTTTACTGACTTCAGAGAGAGGAAGGAAGAGAGAGAAACATCAATGATGAGAGAGAATCATTGATCAGCTGCCTCCTGCACACCCCATACTGGGGATCAAGCCCACAACCTAGGCAAGTGCCCTAACTGGGAATCGAACTGTGACCTCCTGGTTCATAGATTGACGCTCAACCACTGAGCCACAACAGCCGGCTCTTTTAAAGGCCACCACCTCACATTTCCTTGCGTTCCTTTGTTTGCCTCTGGTTTTCAATCCGGAATAACAGCCAGCAGAGAAAATGACAAAACCACCCATGGGGCCTTTAAATGGGAGAGAGAGTGGTCAGCCCCTTCGCCGGGCGGCCTAACCCTCAGTCAGAGGCAAGGGCTCCGGCACGGGGGCCCAGGGGCAGTGCTCGCTCTCACGGCTGCATGTCCGAGTCTGAGTCTGGGCTGCAGGCAGGGACAGGCTTGTCCCCGAACAGCCACGCAGACCCATCTTCATGCCGGCTCGCTTTGGACGCGGCCGCTGGGACACCCATAATAAGACAAAAGTGAAATGGTGGGAGGAAGATGACGGTGGCAAATGTCGCACACAGATGGAGAGGTTTTGGAAAGCCTCTGGGGTCCTTTGCTTCATTATGCTGCAGTGTCACTTTATACTTGCAGTCAGTCTTGCTTCCAAATATGAGACATGTTTCTCCTATGCCATGCACTTGTTCTGCAGTTTCTTCAACAAAATCCGTGCAGACAGACAGGAAAAGTGTTCCGTTTACCAGGACGAGACAACAGGGCACCCAGAAATCGGAAGACCTGCCGCCTTTGACGACTAAGGTACAGCCCATCTGAAATCTTGCAACATCTAGTTAAACATTTCTTTACAAAACAGGCTACAGTCCTTTGGCCTATACAAAAAAGTATCTGTATTCATTGAATTATCTGGACCCAAAAGATGAGCCTTTGCCGCTTTTCTGAATTCTAGGGTAAAAAGACAGCAGGAAACACGGGTCATAAAGAAAAAGCCACTGGCCTAGTCCATGTAATCCCTCACAGTGGCAGTAAACTAGCAAGCCAGGAGGAGTCCAAGAGAAAATATGAAGGTGATTTAGCAACTTTTAAGTCATATTTATTCTTTTTGTATGTATAAGCTGTGAATTCTGTATGTCCGGGTATAAAGTATACATAAGACAGATACACTGTTCAAGGAATGATTATAGAATTTAACCCTGGGTAGCCACTGGCCCCAACAGATGGAACGTTGGTCCCAGAACACACTGGGGCCCTTCCCGCCCGCCAGAAACACAGTCTGCCCTCTGACACCGCACTCATTCCTTGCTTTGCCTCCCGATCCGCTGTCCTGTGTATGTCCTTAAGCACTATGTTCACTCCTGACCAGCCGAGTGGCAGACAAGCCCAGCTGAGTACTGAGACCACCCGAAGACTTCCAGGGAGGGCCAGCGGGGCAGACTCTGGCTCCTGGCCCCGGATGTACAAGGGCCCGTCAGGCTGGGCACAGAGAGCCCGGCACACAGCCTCCGGCGGGCTGCTCAGCGGGCTGGGAGGGGCTCGGGTGGAACAGGCGCTCCATTAGTCCCCCGTTCTGAGAGCCCAGAGCTCCCTGCACCTGGAGGCCGGAGCAGGGCACGCTGTGGGGGAGGTGGGAGCCCTCGGCCGCCCCGGGGGCAGCACAGGGACAGGGCTGCCAGGACCGGCTCACCTGGCATCGCTGCCAGGGGTACAGAGGAGCAGGGGTCTTGGTGACACCAGCCCTTAATGCTCTTATCGCCTTGCCTTTTTTGTCGTTTTTAATGTCCTGTCAGGAGGTGTAAGTGTGGCAAACACGCATGCCATCTTGAAATAAAAGCCATTAGTTTAAAGATCACCAAATTGACTCCTTTTCTACTACAGATTTGTCAAAGGAAGAGGAACACGCGAGAGTACCAGCAGCTCTGGAGAACACTGGAAGACAGAGGGAGAGACAAGCGGATCAGGAGAAGAGAACCACGTTAGAAAAGGAACAAGAACTGCCGTCCAAAAGAATCCAGGTCTCTCACCCCGAGCGGGGAAGCCAGCAGGAAAACGATGCAAAAGAAGAGCTGAAAAAAGGCGACAGGGACGAGGCACCGAGCAAGAACGCCCAGAACGCCAAGGCACACCTCCGGCAGAGAAAGCATTACCTGTTCACGGAAGCCACGGAAAACCTGCATCACGGGCTTCCCGCCTCGGGGGGCCCGGCCCGGCCAGGCGCCTGGAGGTGCAGCCACAGCACAGGCAGACGGCGCGGCGCCAAGGAGCTGCAGCCCGGGCCCGCGGGGTGCGGGTACGAGCCCTCCTTCGGGAATTCCCCCAGAGCCAAGGCGAGAGACGCAACCTTCCGAGAAAAGAAGAGCAGTCTGATGGAGGAGCTCTTTGGGTCAGGCTGTGTCTTTAAAAACGACCAGGAGAGCGCGGCTAACGAAGGGCCCGAGGAGACCTGGAAAAGCAAGCAGCAGCAGCCACCCCCGAGTCAGGCCTCTGCCCGCAATGCTTTTGGCGACTCCAAAGTAACTGTGGTGAATTCTGTTCAGCCGTCGTCACCGACAGAAGGAAAAGTAAAGATAATTATTTAAATAAAATCGATATTCTAATACATTCTGGTCTATTCCGGTTCTTTTGTGCCTTGAATTTTGTAGTGTGTGTGTGGGGGGGGGGGGGTGTTTTCAGTACATAAATTGAATTTGTATAATTAAGGTTTTGTTTTATTGCTAATCTAATTTTATTTTTTTAATATATTTTATTGATTTTCTTTTTTACAGAGAGAAATGGAGAGGGATAGAGCTAGAAACATTGATGAGAAAGGAACATTGATCAGCTGCCTCCTGCACACTTCCCTGTGGGGATGTGCCTGCAACCAAGGTACATGTCCTTGACTGGAATCGAACCTGGGACCTTTCAGTCCGCAGGCTGATGCTCTATCCACTGAGCCAAACCGGTTAGGACGCTAATCTAATTTTAAAATTCCATTTTATATTAGACAATGACAACATTTCAAATACAAAATGACACCTTTTTATTCCTATAACTGAAACACCCATTCCTTTCCTCTCTATAAAAAAAAAAATCAATAAAATATATATTTTTTAAAGAAGACTACAAATGGCATAAGCTTTGACCTTTGTGAAAACTACAGTGGGGAAAAAAGAGGGAAGGAGAGACGGGGGAGGGGGAAGAGAGGACACTTATAATTCTCATTGGCTTACACAGGGGACTATGCAAATGCACATGAAATAATTGCCTAGCCCTAAATTCTGGAGAAATTTACTAACATACTTAGAAATGGTGTAATAGTACAATATTACAATGCCTACTCCTGATAGCAGATGGAGTTTTCAGGGGACCTTTTGTTAAACCTACCCACAAAAGCACAATCACAACATTAAATCAGAACTACCTAGAAGTGCTTCTGTAAGGCACTATTTAATAAAATATAATCTAAGCTTATTATTTTCTAGTCATCTAATTGAGATTATTTTAAAGATATATGCATAAGATAATAAAATGCTCACTTCTATCTCTAAGGAAGGAGATTGTGGTCCATTTTTAATTTATTGTCAGTGTTATTTATTTCCAGTGTATTTGCTATGCTTTCTATACTGAATATAGCTGTATAATAGGAAGGAAAAAGTTTTAAATAAAAAGAGACCCAGCCTGGCCAGTGTGGCTCAGTGGCTGAGTGTTGACCCATGCACCAGGAGGTCGCTGGTTCGATTCCCGGTCAGGACACATGCCTGGGTTGCAGACTCTATCCCCAGCAGGGGGTGTGCAGGAGGCAACTAATTGGTGATGTTTCTCACTCTCTCTCCCTCTCCTTTCCTCTCTGTCTCTGAATCAATAAAAACCTATTTTTATAATAAATATTTTAATTAACTCAAGCACCAAAGCATAAATGTTAATATTTGATTATTAGAAAACAGCATTCCCTCCTCTCCCCCCCCCCCCCATGTGTTAACATATTTCCAGCATCTGGCTTATGGAAATAATAACCACTTTAAATGAAATATTTTAGACACTTGGATGTAGAAAGTGCTGAAGAATAAAGTACCATTTTACTTTACTGCTACTGAGAGCAAGAATCTGATTAAATCTTCCGTTTTCAACACTCAGCACCACTGACCGAAGAAAAGAGACTGACTGAATTGGTCCACAAAACATTTTAATTCCAGTATATTTTAAATGGGAAAAATTTCACTAATAGAAGTTGTTAAGATTTCAGATTGCTTTTAGTCTGTTCACTGAGAATGAAGACATATTTTAAAAATATTAAGAAGAAATTCCGGTACGCTGTGCTCCTGCTATAAAAAAGCTAACAAGGCCGAAACCAGTTTGGCTCAGTGGATAGAGCGCAGTAGGGGGCATGCAGGAGGCAGTTGACAATGATTCCCTATCATCATTGATGTTTCGATATCTCTCTCCCTCTTCCTTCCTCTCTGAAATCAATAAAAATATTTTTAAAATAAATAAAACCACACATAACAATATCCATAAATGTATGGGATCATCGGAAGAATCATAAGAAACTGGTAACAGTGGAAAATTGGGTGACACAACAGTAAAAGGATCAGTAGATTTTTTGTGTTTTTTTATTGTTGAAATTATTAGAGATGTCCCCCTTTTCTCCCCACTGACCCTCTCCATACCACACCAGCCTCCAATGAACTTTTAAATATATCCCTTTCTATGTTCTAAATTCAATACCAGGTGTGTTTTTTTCCTCATCTGAGGATATTTTTCCTTTTTTTTTTTTTTTTTTTTTTTTGAGAAAGAGAGTGGGAGAGAGGTAGAGATAGAAACATCAAGGTGAGAGGGACACATCAAATGGTTGCCCCTAGACCCACCCCAACTGGGCCCAGAGAACGAACCTACAACCCAGATACATGCCCTTGACCAGGAATTGAACCCAAGACCCTTAGGTCCAGGGGCCAATGCTCTAACCATTGATCACTGGCCAGGGCAATACCAAGTTTATTATCTATTTTAAAACAATTATGTGAAACATGACAAACATCTAAACTTGCCCTATTGAATCTTCATTAACTATTAATGTGTGTGGAAAGCGTTCACAGCTGTGAAATGTAAATCTTTCCCTCTAGCCTCAGCGAAGTCTGTCAAAATGCAGTACTGAGAGCACATGTGTCAAACACAAGGCCCGCGGGCCAAATCCAGCCCGCCAGGCCTTGCAATGTGGCCCGCACCGCGCTGTCATCACTGCACTCCGCTGTCAGTTTATGACTGTTCAGTAAACCATTCGGCCCGCGATTTAGGCTGGATTTTAGATTTTGGCCCCTTCTCTGATTGAGTTCGACACCCCTAACTGAGAGGATCCATCCTTAGGAGATAAATAAGGGTCTTGTCAGGGGGGCTTTAAGAGGATTAGTGTCCCAAGGACGTCCTGGACATGCATCTGGCAGCTTGATCGTGACTATGCAACCTGTCCAGCTGCCTGCCGCTCACTACAAGTGGGCATCAGACAGTGGCCTCTGCGGACTCTGGACCCTGCCAACTTCCCTGTGCGGCTGCCATCTCCTCCTCAGGTTGGCATCTCACCCTGGTGGCCCCGGGTGCCCTGTGGTGACTGGCAGTGGGAGCTGGAGTCGGGTCCTCACGATGGTGTCTGTAGAAGCACAGCTGTGCTCCTGGCTCCGCATCCTTCCTCACAGCCACGTCCACCTGCTGCAGGGACGTCTGAATGATCAGGGAACCCGAGACCACTCCGGTCACGATAGATAAAGTAACACTGCACTTTGTCATTTCATGGCACAACTGGCAGAAATCACAGTGAGCTCCCTACTGGGTCATTAAGGAACACAAGAAGATGGTCTTTTCAAAACTAGTGATGGAATCTAGCTTTACGGTGCTGCACAGACTTAGTTACTGGTTAAAGCCCTCTGCCCTCTACAAACTGATCATAGCAAATGAGTGGCTGGAAGGAAGGAAGTCATACAAGCACTTGCAAAGATTTTAATTAGTAAAGAAGTGTTTTAAAAATATTTAACAGAATTATACTTTCTGGGCCAAACATGTATCCATTTAAATTCATTTAATCAGGCTTTCTATTTGTTTTTTAACTTTGTTCCGTTCTGTGGAGGACAAATATTAAATGCTTATAAATACACTTTATTGGAAATGCTTTAAGTACAAAACACATAATTCAAACACAAAACAATATGTAATAATCTCATGAATACATTTATAAAACACGGAAATGAAAAAATAACGGCTCCAAATAAGGTGATAATACTCCACAAAGGCTTGCTCAACAGGTGACATTTTAAACCAAAGGTAAGCACAGGCAATGTCAGTTAGTGTTTTTCTTTTAGTGAGACTGCATGAGATTAAAACACCAATCTTCAAATTCTAGTAGTGATATTAAATTGCTTTCTAATCAGGATTACAGTAGTGTGAAGTCTTTAAAGTACTTAAGAGGAAACATTGATTTTCCATTGGCAGTGTGACCTTTAACATATGCCAAGAGAATGCCCAGCCAGTGTGGCTCAGTGGCTGAGCGTCGACCCATGAGCCAGGTCACAATGGATTTCTGGTCAGGGCGCATGCCCAGGTTTCAGGCTTGATCTCCAATAAGGTTCATGCATGAGAAGCAGCCAATGGATAATTTCTCTCATCATTGATGTTTCTATCTCTCTCTCCCTCTCCCTTCCTCTCTCTGAAATCAGTTAAAAAAAAAAAAAAATTTAAATACATCAAGTGTGCAAATCACAAGTAAAAGCGTGTAGATGCCTGTAATGTCACATTTCTCATCACAAACCTGCTGCCTCAATGGCAAGTGTACATATCTAATTCCTATAAGAATCTCACATCAAGTCCAAGAACAGGCAAATCATCCAAAGAACTAGCCTGTGCTCTTTTGTTCCTTAAACAAATAAACAAAAGACAATAAAACAGTATAAGTCAGGTTTTTAACCTAAGTGAAAATTCATTTTTAAAAGTATCAGAGCTGTATTCATCTTCTTTTTCAGCTAAAAGGATGAAGCATAATAGCCACAACTTTGTTACAGACTAAAATCCAGCAGGTAATTCCAACGCCACCTAAAAACAAAGAAATTCCGCATGAGAGCTCCGCCCACATCCCTGCCTCTGCCACCTTCCTCTCAGAGCCTGGTTCCCAGCGTGGGCCCCCCGCCCACAGGGGGCACTGGAGAATGAGTTACGAACAGTGCATTTTTTGCATTTCTTATGGCTCTAGGGGCCTCCTATACAGTATATAAATATGTATTGTGACATATTTATGCCAGTTCTCTATTTTATGTTTTGAACCTTTGCTAATTTTTCATATCACTTCTTTTTTTTCTTTTTCCTTTTTAACAATTTCTTACTGATTTCTTCCTCAATACTTCAGCTGTCCTTCTGTTCTTTTATTTTTCTGTCTATGGACGCCATGTTCACTGGAAGCTTGTTTAGACCAAGCTCCTGGCCTTTTAGGCTTCCTCCACGTGAACAGGAGCTCACTGTTTGAATAATAAGAACTCTATGTCACGGGGAGGGGGAATCAGGACTTCAGAGATGCTCAGGTGGGACATGGGCAAAAAAAGCTTGGGAACCACTGTCTTAGAGGAAGTCAGAGTAGTTCTGTTCTTTCGGAGCAATGCTGGGCTAAGACAGAGTTTGTATTTCATGGGTTCCAATGCATCAGACTTTGATTAATTCACAGGCTGCCTTCCTTACTAAGCAGGACTTATACAGAAAATGAGCACTGGTCTGAATTCCTCTTCTCTGCCAAGAAATACGCTTTATTATTTACGATATTACCAGGTTAGAAGACCACTCTGTGACATTATTTGGTTTTCCCTTCTCAAAGAGCGTCATGAATGAAGCAGTGTGTACCCACACGGGTCTTGTCCCGCTGGTCAGTGAGATGGGCAGACAGGCTGTCAGAGTGGCCAGTGGCCTGCTGGTGGCGGGAAGAGTGGCCTCTCGCACCCGTACTGCCCTCAAGGCCGAGTCCCACAGAGGGGGAGGGGGAGGGGGAGGAGGAGGAGGAGGGGGAGGAGGAGGGGGAGGGAAGCGGTTAAATTAAAAGCCATTCCTTTTAATTTAGTAATTCACCTCCAGTATTGCCACAAATCACAACCAAAAACTGACTGAAAAGGATGTGTGCATTATTCTTGGTAGAAAAAATTTAGGACCTAATTTTTAACAGGAAAATTAGTAAATTATGGCACATCCAAATGAAGAACAGCTATTCAAAATTCCTTAATAAACGTTTACTGATATGGGAGAAGGCTTATAAAAAAAGTAAAAAGGGACAAAAAACTAGACAACCTTAACTATACAAGGGTGGGCAAAAGTAGGTCTACAGTTGTTCCAATGGAATATATAATACAATAAATAATAATACAAGAATAAACTGTGTTTCATGTAGTCATAACTATAAACCTACTTTTGCCCACCCCTGTATAAAAATCAATAGAAAAATATAGCACAATCTAAGAGGGGTTATCCATAGCTAATGAGTTTTCTTTCATTTTTCTTTTATCTTTATTCATCCTACAGTGACGTGTACTACTTTTAACATGCACAAGAAATTATCTTGCACGTATAAAAAAGTGGCCGAGAGCCACAAATGCCCTCGCTGTGCCTAGAATTGAAAAGAGGCCGCAGAGCCTGGGCACTAGAAGTCGTGTTTGGATAAGCAGGCTACCAGCTGCAGGGTGGGCTCACTGGTCAGTCCAGAAGCAGACGTGGCCTGAGCTCTAGCTCTGCTAGTTAACATTTCGGTGGCCACGGACAAGGTCAAGACCGTCTCTGGACCTGCATTTCCTCACGGCCAGCCCTCAAGGCTGAGACACACGGCCCTCCCCCGCTTCTCTCCCCCCTCTCCCCGCCCCCCACCACCTCTCCCTCGGTGAAATGGATGAAGAGGTGGAGGTGACTTAACCTCCACACACCCCTCCTGAGCCTCTCTCCCCCGCTGTGTCCCAGGAAGCCCGTACCTGCCACTCTGGTGGGAAAGGCCACCAGCCGGTCGAGCGGAGTGATCCACTTAGTGGGCACCACAGCCACGGGCACGGAGTAGTACTTCCAGATGAGGGAGACCATCAGGGCGGCCTGCGGAGACGCGGTGCTGAGTGCAAGCCGCAGGCAGTGAGGACGCTCCGCAGCCCAGTCCCTGCAGCCCCCAGCGCCGGTGCCATGCACCGCTGACCTGGCACAACCTGGTGAGCGGCACTGACCTCACACACTCAAAACTCCCCAAAAACATAACTAATAGCCCAGTGCTGAGAAACAGCTGACTAGCACATATTTTATGTTATAGATTTCATATACTGTGCTCTTACTACTAAGCTAGAGAAAAGAAATGTTAAGGAAATTATAAGGAAGAGAAAATACAAATATATCTTTTATATATTCATGATACATTTTTATTAATATCTTCAATATTTCTAGGCTATTCAGTGGTTCACCTGTGAGTTTTGTCAAATTTTTAACAAATCTGCCGAAACCGGTTTGGCTCAGTGGTAGAGCGTCGGTCTGCGGACTGAAAGGTCCCAGGTTCGATTCCGGTCAGGGGCATGTACGTTGCTGCGGGCACATCCCCGGTAGGGGATGTGCAGGAGGCGGCTGGTCGATGTTTCTCTCTCATCGACGTTTCTGGCTCTCTATCTCTCTCCCTTCCTCTCTGTAAAAAAATCAATAAAAAAAATTTTTTTTCAACAAATCTAAAAAAAAAATTCCCAATATATTAATTGAAAAAAAAAAAAATCCACATATAAGTGGACCCATGCAGTTCAAACCCATGTTGTTTGAACATCGACTAAATACACTATTAAATTAGCCGATAAATAACGAAGGTTCCCCTTAACACAAGTGTTCTTTTCCCAGTGAATACCTCTTTTAAATAGACTCTGCTAAATGCACAGTACGAGGGACAAAAGCAACCTTACGCCTCCAGATCCCTGAAAAAGTAGTTACTGCTCCATCCCCACTCACGCTGGCGGCCTCTTGCATTCCGCTGCCACTTAACTGGTGGGGAGAGAAGATCTCAGTCCTCTCCCCAGCAGCTTTCCCTCAGTTGTCTTCTGTCCCTCTGGCCTGAATATTCACCCCAGCATGCCCTGAAAGAGGGCCTCCGGCACTGGGCAGTAGCTCAGTTTGTTAGATATTGTCCCAGCACCCAGGGGCGGACCGTCCAGCCCTCGGGCCATACAAGACCAGCAAAACCATGGGGGCTGGCCCTATTAAGGCATCAGGGGTGAGTTAATTAAATGTCTGACCACACACAGCAGGCTCATTTTTAAGTCAATAATTTTTTTAATATATATTTTATTGAATTTTTACAGAGAGGAAGAGAGAGGGACAGAGAGCCAGAAACATCAATGAGAGAGAATCATCGATCAGCTGCCTCTTGCACACCCCCTACTGGGGATGTGCCCGTAACCAAGGTACATGCCCTTGACCAGAACTGAACCTGGGACCTTTCAGTCCACAGGCCGACGCTCTATCCACTGAGCCAAACCGGTTTGGCTAAGTCGATAATTTTGTATGGCTCCCGAAAGATGTTACAAATATCCCAATGGCCCTTGCAGGAAAAGGTCCCCACACCCGCAATATGCCAAGATTGTGGGTTCAATCCCCAGCCAGAGCACATACAAGAAGCAACCAAGGAATGCCTAAATAAGTGGAACAACAAGTTGATGTCTCTGACTCTGTCTCTCTCTCTCTCTGTCTCTCTCTAAAATCAATAAATTTAAATTATTATTTTTTTAATTAAAAGAGGGCCTCTGGCTTAATGTCAGTCCCTGGAGAAACCTATCTCCCATCAGTGACAGCGCCTCAGGATCAATGTGCTTTCTATAACCAAATAGCCTGCGTCCTTCACCCCCGTCCGCGTCATCATACACTGACCCTGAGAGGTCATTCAGAGCAGCCACCGCAGATCCGCAGCCTCAGGTAAAGCGAGTAAAAGTCCCCCATCAGAAAGCTGTGAGGCAGAGGCCCTGGGCTTTAGTGACAATAACGGTCCCCTACCCGGAGAGTCCACAGTCACCTTCCCGTCTGTACACCGGAAGCAACAGCCAAAATCACTGACCATCTCAGAAAACACAATTTCCAAATAAGCTTCTCTCACTTCACCCCCAGCCTCCCAAGCCTGCGCTGGAGCCAAGGCCACATAAAGAACTCCAGGGGAGGGGCTTAGGCGTTCGTTTGCTTAAAAATCCCGAGAGTTAACACTAACCAAGAGAAAGCCTTTCCGTCTGACTTATAAATTCAGAGTTTCGGAGTGACATGCTTGCAGGACACTCAGCACAGCAGCTGAAGGTGGAGAAACCTCGATTCCAGGGGCTGGAGAGGCCATTACCGGCTTTAATGAGCCGGTGACACACAGGACACTCACCTGCAATATGTAGAAAGCAACACTCATGACCCACTTTATCTTGGCCAACTGAGCTGTCCGTGCTTTCACTGAAAGAAAAACAGGATGAAATCATTATATCAGCCCTAAAAAGGGAAGAAAATATTCAACTACACAGAAGTGCTATTTTGTCTCACAAAATATTGTTTAATTATGCATGTAAATATAAAATAGAATGTCTTACGTCACCCACTATGCTATTATTTAAAATGGAGCTCAGCCAAAGTGGCTCAGTGGTTGAGCATCAACCTATGAACCAGGAGGTCACAGTTCAATTCCCAGTTAGGACACAAGCCCGAACTGCAGGCTTGACCCGGTGTGGGGTGTGCAGGAGGCAGCTGATCAATGATTACCCCTCATCATTAATGTTTCTCTCTCTCTCCCTCTCCTTTCCCCTCTGAAATCCATGAAATTATTTTTCAAACATTAAAAATAAAATAGAATCACACACAGATTTGGAAATGTGCAGCTTTAATTTAAAAAAACCTTAAAGCACCCTAACCAGTTTGGCTCACTGGATAGAACATCGGCCTGCAGACTGAAGGGTCCCGGGTTCGATTCCAGTCAATGTACCTTGATTTCGGGCACATCCACAGTAGGGGGTATGCAGGAGGCAGCTGACCAATGTTTCTAACTCTCTATCCCTCTCCCTTCTTCTCTGTAAAAAAATCAATAAAATATATACTATTTTAAAAAAAAAAACAAAAAAAAACCTTAAAGCTATTCATCTAGCCTCACTGGTATGGCTCAATAGTTGAGCATCAACCTATGAACCAGGAGATCACAGTTCAATTCCAGGTCAGAGCACACGCCCAGGTTGCTGGCTCAATCCCCAGTCTGAGGCAAGCAGGAGGCAGCCAATCAATGATGCTCTCTCATCTCTGATATTTCTATCTCTCTCTCCCTCTCCCTTGCTCTCTGAATC
Organism: Pipistrellus hanaki; assembly: GCF_964339955.1. Classification (NCBI taxonomy): domain Eukaryota; kingdom Metazoa; phylum Chordata; class Mammalia; order Chiroptera; family Vespertilionidae; genus Pipistrellus; species Pipistrellus hanaki. The sequence continues at coordinate 4,175,500 of NC_140504.1, read as the reverse complement.
AATATATTTTTTAGAAACAGCTATTCATCTAAATCAGAGATTCTTTTCACAATGCACCTACCGATCAAAAGGACTAAGGGTTCTTCCTGATTCCCCGGTTTACACTGTACACTAATCCAGAAAGGAGGCGAACTGCCTGGGTGCTGGGCAGGCCCCTCTGTCTGTTCACTAGCCATGCAGACGGCTCTCTCACAGCGCATGCTCTCAGCACACAGGTGCCCTGGAAACATCATCGCCATCACAGCAGACTGTTAGGGACAGTGGCAAACATCAAAATGAGGAAGACCTGAGCCCCAGCCTGAGTCTACACTCGGATAGCACTTTTTAGAGAACAGAATAAGAAAGCCTCTGAGACCCTAACCGGTTTGACTCAGTGGACAGAGCATTGGCCTGCAGACTAAAGGGTCCCGGGTTCAATTCCAGTCAAGAGCACAGGCCCGGGTTGCAAGCTCGATTCCCACTAGGGGGCGTGCAGGAGGCAGCCAATCAACGATTCCCTCTCATCACTGATGTTTCTACCTCTGTCTCCTTCTCCCTTCCTCTCTGAAATTGATAAAAATATCTATATTTATTTTTAAAGAAAGCTCCTGAGTATCCCTGTAAGATTCTTTTCTAGGCTTCTCTCAGAAAAGTGTTGAATTTGAAAATGACAACCTATGAAGTTAGCTCTGAAGAAACCCTAAGAGTATCCTGAATGTTTCTGTTAAAAAGCGAAGGTTCACCAGCAAAATAAAGTAATTATTATGATTGGGTTTCTTCTAGACAACTTCAAAGTTTATACCAACATTTAGAACAGGGGTCTTCAAACTACGGCCCGCGGGCCACATGCAGCCCCCAGGGGAGTCTGATCCGGCCCGCCAGGTTTTTTGGGCAGTGAGCGCAGCCGAGGTGTTACAGTAGGAATTAGTAGTTCATATAGTCCGGCCCTCCAGCTCTCTGAGGGACCGTGATCTGGCCCCCACTTTAAAAAGTTTGAAGACCCCTGATTTAGAACATCCAAGAATCAGTGCAATGTATTCCACGAATCCTTACAGAAAAGATTTCTCTAGGAATCGGCTCTTATGAAACTTTCCAAAAACTACAAATGAGAACAGTACCATGAGGGGAGCATTTGAGGTCTTGCTTCCCGGCAATGTCATCGGTTTGGCTCAAATAAACTTATAAAAATTCAAAACAAAACAAAAAAAACTGCACCATGAGTTTTGAGCTTATCTGTCATCTTGTTGATCTTTCTTTCCAGCCTGGCATATCTGGCGAACTCGTCCATCATGTTGACAGTGGCAAGTTCCTGCTTCATGTCCTGGATCTCCGCTCTCATCTGAGACTCCTGCTCTGCATCCTTCTGCAGCACCCTGGACATCTGGCGGAGGGACAGCAGGGATCAGTGCCTTTCCACATGGGGTACAATCCTTCCTCACCTCCACCATCCTCCCTGCCGCCTCTCTCGCCTGGGCAGGCTGCCCTTTTCCTAGATAGCCAGCCCCTGCTGCCTGGCCCTGGTCCTGCCCTCTACAACTGCAAACAAAAAACCTCCCTTCTGCCCAACCTGCATGGCTCAGTGTTTGAGAGTCAGGTATGAACTAGGAGGTCAGGGTTCTATTCCTGGTCGGGGCGCATGTCTGGGTTGTGGGGGCATGCAGCAGGCAGCCAATCAATGATTCTCTCATCATTGATGTTTCTTTTTTTAAAATATATTTTTATTGATTTTTTACAGAGAAGAAGGGAGAGAGAGTTAGAAACATCGATGAGAGAATCATCGATCAGCTGCCTCCTGCACACTCTCCACTGGGGATATGCCCGCAACTAAGGTACATGCCCTTGACCGGAATCGAACCCGGGACCCTTCAGTCCCCAAGCCGACGCTCTATCCATTGAGCCAAAATGGTTTCGGCTGTCCTTTTACTTTTAAAAAAAAATAAGATAAAATAAATGATGAATAGCCGCCCTTACGGGGCAGCAGCTCAGCCGATCCAGACTGCAGCAATAACCTCTGTGACAGTGTGGTGTAGGCGGGTGGAGAAGCCTGACGTAACCGGTCTTATGTACCGCTGCTGGCATCCCCACATACACACTTCAGCTCCCCCTCAGCTAAGGAGAAATGGCAAACAATTCACAGAGGAACGTAAAGCACAGCCTCTGAGAACTGAGGTTAGTTGCATGTGGCTCCAACATGAGGTGAAATGGGATGGGTACATAGGAAGAATGGAGGGAGAATGAAAGATGAACAGTTACCCCACAAAATGGAAGACAACATCTGCAAATCGTGTGGACTAAAGAGTTCGAATCCAGAATATATAAAATTCTCCTGATGCAACAACAGAAAAAACAAAACAGGCCCTCACAGCTGCTGTGGCCGACAGAGGGCGCTCTTCCCCTGGGGACAGCTCTGGTGCCCAATTTAAAAATGGTATAAGGGCTTGAATAGACATTTCTCTAAAGAAGAGATACAAATGGCCATAAGCACAAGAAATGATGTCCCATATCACTAATCATAAGGAGAAATGTAAATCAAAACCACAATGAGCCAAAACTGGTTTGGCTCAGTGGATAGAGTGTCAGCCTGTGGTCTAAAAGGTCCCAGGTTCAATTCCAGTCAAGGGCATGTATCTTGGCTGCGGGCACATCCCCAGTAGGGAGTGTGCAGGGGGCAGCTGATCAATGTTTCTATCCCTCTCCCTTTCTCTCCGTAAAAAATCAATAATATATATATTTTTTAAAACACAATGATATACCATTTTGCACTCAAAGCAACAACCTAACATGACAGGTGGTGGAGAATGTGGAGAAACTGCAACTCTTGTGCAGCGCTGGTAAGAATGTAAATGGTGCAGCTGCTGTGAAAAATAGAAGGGTAGTTTCTCAAAAAAATTAAATGTGGAGTTATCATATGATCCAGCAATTCCATTTCTGGGTATTTACCTAAAAGAATTGAAAACAAAGACTCGCACAGATATTTGTACACCAATGTTCGTTCTATCAGCACTACTCACAATAGCCAAAAGGTGAAAACCCAAATGTCCATCTAAAGACGGACACGTAAACACAAGTAGGACATACATATAATGGACTAATATTCAGCCATAAAAAAGAATGCAGTCCTAACACTCACTACAAGGAAGAAACCTAAAGACATTATGATACGCGAAATAAGCCAGTCACAAAATGACAAATACTGGACTATTTCACTTATATGAGGTACTTAGAGTCGTCAAATTCAGAGAGACAGAAAGTGGAATGGTGGGTGCCAGGAAGAGAGAGAATAGGAGTTAGTGTTTAATGGGTACAGTTTCAGTTTAAGAAAATGAAAAACTGAAAAAAAAAAAAAAAAAAAGAAGAAGAAAAATTTCTGGAGATGGATGGTGGTGATAGCTGCACACCATGTGAATGGACTTAGTGACACTGAACTTTACACCTAAAAATGGTTAAAATTATTACATGTATACTAGAGGCCCAGGGCACGAAATTCGTGCACGGGGTAGGGGGTCGGGAAGTGTCCCTCAGCCTGGCCTGCAGCTGCTCCAGTCCAGGACCCTTTGGGGGATGTCCAACTACCTCTCACAATCCAGGACCGCTGGCTCCTAACTGCTCGCCTGCCTGCCTGCCTAATCAGCTCTAACTGCTCCCCTGCTGGCCTGATTGGCCCTAACTGCCTCTGCCCCGCCCCCCACCAGAAAAACAGGTGCAGGCACAGCCACTGGTGCCCAGGACTGCAGGGTGGACAGCTTGTCCCTCCCCTGGGCCGCAGCCTGGCTGGTCCCCATGCCTCTCTCCCCAGTGTTGAGTGTCTGAGCCGTTCTGGTATGAGGGCCTGAAGACCATTTGCATATTAGCTCTTTATTATATAGGAGGATGTATGGATCACCATAATTTCTTTTAAATATATATTTTTATTGATTTTTTACAGAGAGAAGGGAGAGGAATAGAGAGTTAGAAAGCTGCCTCATGCACACACCCCCAATGGAGATGTGCCCACAGCCAAGGTACATGCCCTTGACCAGAACTGAACCTGGAACCCTTCAGTCCGCAGGCCGATGCTCTATCCACTGAGCCAAAAACAGTTAAGGCATAATTTTTTTAAAAGAAGAAAAACGGCCAGGGCACAGCTCTTCAAGAGTCGTTCATGCAATTATAAGAACTTGGGACATGATCTTAAAGACCAGGCAGCATGAGGAAAGATTCTGCAGGGGCGCTAAGAGAGGTCTCTGTGCCTCAGAACATGAGGGCCTCCGGTGTTACACAAAACAAGCTCTCAGTGAATGCTGATTGGACAAAACACAAAAACAGTAGAAATCCTGCCAGTCTTAAACACCCATCGCCAGCAGCAGTTTGTCTCAGGAGAGCAAAGCAGGGAGAACTGAGTTTCCAGAATAATGCTGCAGGCCCTGCACCCAATGTCCAAGGTCTCAGTCCGGGTCAGACAGCCCCTCACTACCACGGTGGGCCAATAGAGGGCGCCCTTCCCCAGGGAACAGCTCAGGTTTCTCCCACACATCCCCAAAGTTGCCACGGGAGGAGCAGAAGTAAGAGATCACAAAACAAGAATCAAGCTTCGGCCCTAGCTGGTTTGGCTCAAAGGACAGAGTGTCGACCTGCGGACTGAAGGGTCCCAGGTTCAATTCCGATCTAGGGCACAGGCCCGGGTTGCAGCTCGATCCCCAGAAGGGGGTGTGTAGGAGGCAGCTGATCAATGATTCTCTCCCATCATCGATGTTTCTCTCTCTCCTCCTCCTCTCCTTCCTCTCTGAAGTCAATAAAGAACTATATTTTTAAAAAAGAATCAAACTTCCGACCCAACGGTCCCTAACTGGACGCCTATCTGAGTCAGACCCTCTGGGAGGTCAAGGAATTGGGGAGGACCTGCACCTCTCACCGCAGCCACGACAGCTGGACACGAGGTAAGGCACTCGCCCTTGGCAAGGTGCCCGCTGAGACGGCGCTGCCCTGAAGAAAGGTGGCACCACACCATCCTGCGGCTCTGAGTCCACACTGCCAACCACCCCACCCCCAGAATGGGGCTCCTGCACCCTTAGATCCATCTCTCCGGGACCTGCGAGAAGACCCAGGCTCCGGCAACCCCTGGGCGCCGCGCTGCTCCGGGCACTGTGCCCCTAGCAGCCGGGGCCGCCGGATGCCTCCCGAGCGAGGAAATAACGGAAATGGGGGGGGGGGAGGGGCACTAGGAACGCCAACCCGAACATTGCTGCCACCTGAAAACTGGCCCAGTGTTGCCAGGGGTTCCTCTTACGTATGTATGTATGTATGTATGTATGTATGTATGCATGTATGTGTGTGTGTGAGTATTTCTTAAAACACGGAAGGGTCCACCCGAGACGCTTCCGCGGGCCGAATGCGGCCATCGCGCGGCCGATTGGAGAGCCCCTTCTGAGCCCGGTTCGGGGGGACTGAGGCCGGGCCCCCGGCCCCCGGAAGGCGGCGGCCACTTACGAAGGAGGAGAAGGACGGGAGGAGGATCCTGAGGACGTTGCACCCAAACACGAAGCACAGGACCAGCAGCCACGCCCAGTGGTCGGCCTCCACGGCGCTCATCCCCGCGGCGTGAGCTCGGCTCCCGCGGAAGCCGGGACCCGGCCGGCGCTCGCCCCGCGCCTGCGCACTGCGGCCGAGCCCGCTGCGCCTGCGCCCTGAGGCCGAGCCCGCTGCGCCTGCGCACTGGGCGCGCTGGCAGGGAGGCGGGGCCGTCGTTCCCACCAGGTCCCCGTTTACACCTTCTCCATGGCCTTCCCGGCTTCCGTAGTCTCCTCGCACCCATCCCTCTGCTCCCAGGAGACCAGTTTCCTAAACTATGGTGGTTTGGGTACCACTGTCTCTAGTTTGGGTGCATCTGCAAACCACTTGTGTTATTATGCACTACTCCCTTTACATTGATTCACTCTTATTTTATTTAAAATAAACCTTTCTAGAAATAGAAAACTACCATGATTATAGTGGCAGGTATCTGTAAAGAGAAACGTTTTGGAGTTATATGCAAAATGTATTTTTACAAGTCAAAACCAAACACTGTAACGATTTCCAAAACTGCATACCTAATTAAAAAGCAGTTTACAATCAGCCTGTAATAAACTAGTTACCCTACATATAGGTGAAAACGGGGTATTACAGCAAAAGAACACCAATTCATATTTATGAATAGTAAATAAAAGATGTCTAGCTGCCTCTTCTGCTGTGATCGGAGTCTGAGAACTAAAACCCGATTAAAATGCTTCCTGGAGCGGTGGTTCTACAAATTTCTGTTTCAAGAAAAACACGAGAAGCTAAGCTACTTAATTGCAGAGTGAGTTCTTTCTGTGGAAACACATCTTGGCTGGTCGGTGATGCTGAAAATGACCAAAAGCCTGGCATGGAGTCTGCCTCTCCTCCATAGCCTTCCCTCCAGCACATGCAGCCAGGCTACTGGCTCCTCTACACACTAGGGGTGTCGAACTCAATCAGAGAAGGGGCCAAAATCTAAAATCCAGCCTAAATCGCGGGCCGAATGGTTTACTGAACAGTCATAAACTGACAATGTCATAAACTGACAGCGGAGTGCAGTGATGACAGCGCTGTGCAGGCCACATTGCAAGGCCTGGCGGGCTGGATTTGGCCCGCGGGCCTTGTGTTTGACACATGTGCACTAGAGATTTAGAAGAATTTACAGCCCAAACTGGCTCAGTGGTAGAGCATTGGTCTGCGGACTGAAAGGTCCCAGGTTCGATTCAGGTCAAGGGCATCTACCTTGGTTGTAGGCACATCCCTGGTAGGGGGTGTGCAAGAGGCAGCTGATCGATGTTTCTCTCTCATCGATGTTTCTAGCTATCTCTCTCCCTTCCTCTCTGTAAATAATCAATAAAATATATTTTTTTTTAAAAAGAATTTACAGGGAGAAACCACCTCATGGAAAGTGATGGCAGCTCCCCCTCTGTCTCTACCGTTTGAGCTGAAGAGGAGAGTTTCAGCTGTTCCCTACCGCTACCACACACTATTACATCCTCCCAGAAAGAGGCTCACCAATTCCTGGTGAGGCAAGAATTTGACATAAAACAAAAACACACCAGAGAAATGTCCCTGACTGTGCAGCAGTGAGGGGAGAGGACCTGCCTTCAGGAGAAACCCACCCTGAGTAACTCAGCTCTCCCTATCGCTTCATTTGGACAGGGCTCAAAAGCAGCAAATGGAAGGCTGACTTTTCCTAACATGTGGAAAGAAAATGTGAAAGCCAAGACATCTCAGGAGAAAACAGTCTAGATCTAGTAACCAGAGATGTGCTCAAAACTGAGTGCCTTAGAGGCAGTTGCTGAGGACAGCCAGCACAAAGTGGATTCTTCTCAAGACAAGCAACCCAGAGGCAGCACTGAACTACAAGGTGAAACAAAGATGGCCTCAGCTATTCCCAAAATAGTGAGAACAGAGAGTACAAGAAGAAACAATTTAGCAGGAATCGACTTACCTATTCTTTGGTTTGCCCACTTGAATGGGCAAATGAAAATAATGATGACCACGACAGTGATGATGATGATGATGATGATGATGATGATATACAGTGCTGAGTCAAAGAGCAGACTGACAATCTTTCCAGAATGAATTAAGTAAAATCTGCAGTGTTTATTTTGGTGACTGGCACCAAATAAGCTCAGGGAGTTACCTTGAATGCACAGATGTATAGCCATCATATTTTTCATTAGCTGTCACAGAAATGACAGGTTGGCAGTCTGTTTTAAGATCCAGGATAACAATGAATGAAGTATGAGGATTTCTTAGGAAATTGAATTCTAGCATAACTGAGTATTCAAGTATTCCCTTTCTGTGCACACACATGTATGTATTGTATATGTGTATGTGTGTGTGAGGAGCTACTCAGTATGAAAAACATAACATTGTAATTTGAGCTATTTTACTCTTTTTAACTTGTTAAAAAATATGAAAAATGTTAGATGCAAATGTTAAAGTATATGTAAAAACAGCACTGTTGATGTTGCTAGGTATAAATAAAAAAGATATTGCTGATTAGTTGTTGAATAACATTGGGAATATACAAAATGCCCCTTAAAATAGTTAGTTGTACGTTATGTAAATTTCACCTAAATTTTTAAAAACTGCTAGAACCACCCTGGCTGTGTAGTTGTTGGTTAGAGCATTGATGGCAGAAGCCAAGGTTGTTGGTTCCATCCCAGGTCAGGGCATATATAAGAATCAACCAATAAATGCATAAATGGAACAATAAATTGATCTCTCTCTCTCCCTAAAATCAATTTTAAAAAATAATTGCTAGTGCCCTAGCCAGTTTGGCTCAGTGGATAGAGCGTTAGCCTGTGGACTGAAGGGTCCCGGGTTTCATTCCGGTCAAGGGCACATGCTTGGGCTGTGGGCTCTGTACAATGTGCAGGAGGCAGCCAATCAATGATTCCCTCTCATCACTGATGTTTCTCTCTCTCTCTTCCTCTCCATTCCTCTCTAAAATCAATAAAAATTAAAAAAAAATAATTGCTAGAACCAAATAACCTTAATTTTTTTTATTTTAGTGTTCCCAGAGTGCCTCAGTTGGTTGAGTGCCCTCCCATACATCAAACAGTTGGGTTTGATTGCCATTCGGGAACTGATGGAAGGGAACCAATCGATGTTTCTCTCTCTCTCTCTCTGACCATCAGGATTTGAATTCCGTTCCTCCACATCCTAGCCAATGTCAGTCTTTTACATTTTAGTCATCCTAATAGGTGTGGAATGGTATCTCATTGGACTATTTTGCTTTATTTGTGTTTCCTTCAAGACTATTGATATTGAGCAGATTTTCATGTCTCATTTGTCACTCTTATGTCTTTCTTGATGATGTATTTGTTGAAATCTGTTGCCCCCTTTTTTTTTTTTTTAAATATATTTTATTGATTTTGTACAGAGAGGAAGGGAGAGAGATAGAGAGTTAGAAACATCGATGAGAGAGAGTCATCGATCAGCTGCCTCTTGCACACCCCCCACTGGGGATATGCCCGCAACCAAGGTACATGCCCTTGACCGGAATCGAACCCGGGTCCCTTCAGTCCCCAAGCCGACGCTCTATCCATTGAGCCAAACCGGTCTCGGCTGTTGCCCCTTTTTACTTAGTTATTTTCATAGAACTGGATAGCGTTTTGAGTTCATTCTGGATACAAGCCCTTTACCTGGTATGTATTTTGCAAATATTTTCTCCCATTCTTTGGTTTGTCTTTCATTCTCTTAAAAATGTTCTTTGAGGAGTAGAAAATTTTAAACTAGTAACAGAAAGCAGATCAGTGATTGCCTAGGGGCTTGAGTGTGTGACAAAGATTGGCTGAAAATAGACAGGAGGAATTTTTTCCAGATCTTTTATATGTTCTCTAACTGGATGTGGTGATGATTGCAAAACTGTAGATTTACTAAGAATCATTGAATTTTACACTTAAAGCAAGTGAATTTATGCAATGGTCTTTTAGTACAATTTTAATTTTTTTTTAATTATTAAGGTATGAAACCCTTGGGTGTGTCAGACACTATACTAACTGCAGGGTATAAAATGATGGTGAACAAAACATCCAAAAGGCTGAAACCGGTTTGGCTCAAAGAATAGAGCATCGGTCTGCGGACTGAAAGGTCCCAGGTTCGATTCCGGTCAAGGGTATGTACATTGGTTACAGGCACATCCCCAGTAGGGAGTGTGCAAGAGGCAGCTGGTCGATGTTTCTCTCTCATCGATGTTTCTAGCTCTCTATCCCTCTCCCTTCCTCTCTGTAAAAAAATCAATAAAATATATATTTTTTTAAAAATCCAAAAGAAGGCCCAAGGCCCCACAGCATTGCTTCACAGCTGGGCCTCATCTGGGCACCTCCTAAACCCAAACAAAGAAGAGTAATCTGCAGATCTCTCCATAGCTCCTGCTGGGTGGCCTCAGGCAGAGGCTAAATTAGTACCTCCTTGGAGACCCAAGAGCCAATGTACCCAGGAGTCAGAGTAGGACCATCCAGATTATAACTCCTCAGATCCATAAGGGACACACTCAGGGGCAGACTCAGTGAGCACCAAAGCCCCCCCTGAAGCAAATCTTGTCTCATAAGGGTGTCTCCAGCATACAAGTTCTCCCATCATAGACACAGCTGATCCTCACAGCCAATTGGCCTGGAGGTCAATTCCTCCCAGTAATACTAACAACAATCAAGACTTAACTACAACAAGACTGTGCACACATCCCACAAAGGGATGCACTATGAGTGTCCACCTCAGGTAACTGGGGAGGCTGAACCACAGGGCACTATAGGACACCTAGCACACAAAGCCACTCTATCAACTCAGGGAAGCAGCCACTCTATCAACTCAGGAAAGCAGCCAAAATGCAGAGACAAAGAAACAGGTCACAAAGGAAAGAAATGGAGGAAAGCAAACTATTGGATATAGAGTTCAAAACCAAAGATAAGGTTTTTCAAGAATTTTCTAGAAAAGGCTGATAAATTTATCGAGACCCTCAAGGATATTAAAAAGAACCAACTAGAAATTAAACATACACTGACTGAAATAAAAAATAATACACAGAGATCCAGCAGCAGATTAGAAGATTGCAAAAATCAAATCAAATATGTGAAATACAAAGAAGCAAAAAACATCCAACCGTTAAAGCAAAAAGAAAAAAGAATAAAAAAATGAAGATAGTGTAAGGAGCCTCTGGGACAACTTCAAGCATACCAACATCCAAATTATGGGGGTGCCAGAAGAAGAGAGTGAGCAAGATACTGAAAACCTATTTGAAAAAATAATGACTTAAAAGTTCCCTCACGTGGTGAAAGAAATAAACTTGCAAGTCCAGGAAGTATAGAGAACTTCAAACAAAAGGAATCCAAAAAGGACCACACCAAAACACATAATAATAAAATGCCAAGAGCAAAAGACAAAGAGAGAATATTGAAAGCAGCAAGAGAAAAACAGTTACCTACAAGGGAGCACCCATATGATTGTCAGCTGATTTATCAACAGAAACTATGCAGGCCAGAAGTGAGTGGCAAGAAATATTCAAAGTGATGAATAGCAAGAACCTACAACCAAGATTACTCTACCCAGCAAAGCTATCATTCAGAATTGAAGGTCAGATGAAGATCTTCACAGACAAGAAAAAGCTAAAGGAGTTCATCACCACCAACCAGTATTATATAAAATGCTAAAAGGTATTCTTTAAGAAGAGGAAGAAAATAAAGATAAAAATTATGAACAACAAATACATATCTATCAACAAGTGAATCTAAAAATCAAGTAAATAAAAAATCTGATAAACAGAACTGGTGAATATGATAGAATCAGGGGTATAGAAAGGGAGTGGACTGACCATTGGACCATTGGAGGGGTGTAGGAGGTGAGGGAAGAGATTGGACAAAAATCATATACCTATGGATGAGGAGTGTGGGGAAGGGAGGGGAAAGGGCAGAGGGTGGGGTAGGAACTAGGTGGAGGGGAGCTATGGGGGGGAAAAGAGGAATAACTGTAATAATTTGAACAATAAAGATGTTTTTTTTTTTTTTTTAATCTGTATGCCACCAGTTTGTTACCTGTAACCTAGGCATCTTCAGTTATCCAGGGAGAAAGATCTTTATGAGCTCAGTTCAGATCTCAGCACTGTCAATGTCTGAAGACCTTGTAGTGTCTCCCACTCCTTGGAAAACAGCCCAACTATTTAGCCTGGCATCAAACACCTCCAGTAGGCTGTGGCTATACTGTTTTCTGCCTCTTCCCTTAAGTCTTCACTGCCACTCTATCTCCATCCCTGCCACTCTGAAGGTCCCTGAGGGCCATCGGGGCCTATTAAGACCGCATGCTGTGGGATGTACTGTCCCCCTGGCCAGTTTGTGTGCTTTCTCTCCCACTAAATTACCACCCCGAGTCCTTGCGATAGGTGTCCTTTCTGCAATCTCTCTACCCCAAGGCCAAGCATAGTGCCTCACATTAAGGACATATCTGTGCCAGGTCCTCTCTGGTGTCATTTTCTTTTAAACACAGATCCGAGAGAAAAGGATCAATTTTAATATTACCCTGCTGCCCCCAATTGTTCTCTCCAGAAGCAACCACTGGCAACTTTCTTGTATATTCTTCCTTAGATATGCAATGAGTGTATAATTTCATTCTCAATATACCTATATACTCAATAGATGCTATGGAAAAGCCAGACTGAGGTGGACATAAGGAGTTGCTATTTTAAATGGGAAGGTCCGGAAGGCCTCATTGAGAGGGTGTCATGTGTGCAGCCCGGAAGGAGGTTGAGGAAGAGCACTGCAGTGGTCTGAGGGAGCAACAGACGACAAGACCCTGAAGCAAGGACTGCAGGGAGTTTGTGGTTTGGAAGGTGGAACGGGTGAAAATCATCGAAGTTGCCCAGTTCAGAGAGCTGTAAGCCACTCTAAGGATTTCAGGCTTTCTTGAATGAGAAGCGAAAGCACTAGAGTTATTGATCAAGAGTTAAGTCTAATGACTTTCAAAAGTCACTTCCCTAGTAAAGCGATGCCTCCGTTTTTCTTTCCAATGGCTCGGTTTCCACCATGTGGAGATGCCACGTTTACCTGGGCCCCTCAAATAGCCAACATTTGGTCTATCTCCAAGCTTTGGGGTTCGAAGGAGCCTCATGTTTCTTCCTCTCCAAGAATTCCAGCTGACAATTTTCCGATTAAAACCTTTTTCTATAATCACCCAACTCAATTACACGTAACTATTTCTTAAAACACACACCCCAGAATAATGTACGGTCTCACTGATTCTGGGATTCCTAGCTCAGACCCCCCCCACCCCCAAGTCAGAAGCCCTAATTTCACCTTTAAAAGGTGCTTATGGCCAAAACCAGTTTGGCTCAGTGAATGGGCCATTGGTCTGTGGACGGAGGGGTCCCAGGTTCGATTCCCGTCAGGGGCATGTATACTGGTTGCGGGCACATCCCAGTGGGGGGTGTGCAGGAGGCAGCTGGTCCATATTTCTCTCTCATCCATGTTTCAAACTCTCCCTCTCTGTAAAAAAAAAAAAAAATCAATAAGATATATATATATTTTTTAAAGAACGGTGCTTATGTGAGCAGCGGTTAAAAACAGGCAGGAACTGAGTGGGTGTGCTTCCCACTTCACTTAAGCGCCGGAGGGTGACTATGGCCCAGGAACCCACAAGGCTCCTGAGTCGACCCCCGTGCACCCCCCACTCCCGAATGGACGGGTGATCACAAGGCAGCTACGCAGAAAGAGGGGACAGCGGACACCCGGGGGGGGGGGGGGGGACACCGCCGGAGTCGCGGACGTCGCAAAGACCCGCGCCTGCGCACTCGGCGCCTCGCGAGCCGCCCGCTCCCGCTTTCCTTCCCACGGCCTCCCTCCCGGCGCCTGCGCATTGAGACCAGCTTCCCGCCGGCCTGCGAAGCCGGAGACCCTGGCTATCCTTTCTTGCCGACTGAGGGGGGCGGAATGGATCCTACTTGCATCCATTCCCTCTCCCTTCTCAGTCCACGAGACTAGCTTTTAGTGTTTCACCGCCATTCACCCTGGATGGCCGGGAATGAGGCCTGGAGGCACGCAGAGCGGGCGGGAGCCCAGGTTATCCCGGAGCGCTGTGGGCGGGGCCAAGCACAGGTCACGTGGCGCGAGCCCGCCAATCGGCAGGCAGACCGCACTTTGCGGCTCGGCTTCAAACTGCCGTGAGGCGAGAACGGCCCCCGAGGCCCCGCCCCCCTCGCCTGAGTCTGGGGCCCCGCGAGACGGCGGGCGGGAGTGGGGGCGCCGGGGGCGGGGGCGGGCGCAGTGGTCGAGTGACGGCCCGCCTCACCTATTCCGGGCGCGGGCCGCCGCCGAGGGGGCCCCGCAGCCAATGGGAAGGGAAGGGGGCCGGCCCGGCCGGCGGGGAGGGGGAGCTGGCGGCCGGGGGACGCGGGGGGAGGAGAAGGCGGGCTCCCAATCCGGTTTCATCTGGTTCTCCCACTGCCCCCATCGCGGGTCCGAGCAGCCCGGGCGGCGGGAGACGCGGCAGCGGCCAGGCAGCCCAGGTTCGCCCAGCCACTAGGCGCGCCGCGGCCCTCAGGCACCCAGCACGCGCGCGGCCCGCCGCCACGATGCCCAAGAGGAAGGTGAGCGGGGCCCGCGGCCCGCACACGCCCCCTCGCCGCCCGGGCCCGCCGCGGCGCCCGTGAGGCCCAGGCCTGGCGCGGCCCCGGCGGCGTGAGCCCAGGCGGCGCCCCGGCGCCCAGGCGGCGGCGGGCGGGCGGGCGCCCCGCGGCCTCGTGCGCGGGGCCGGGGGACGCGCGGGGCCCGCAGCTCCGGGGAGTGGGGGGGGGGGATTCGAACCGGCGGCGGGAAGCCCTGACGTCAGCCGGGCATTGTTCTGCGGGCGCGGGGCGCGGGCACTTTGTCTGCGGGCTGCGCCCACCCGCGTGCGCTTCCTCCCACAGGTCAGCTCCGCGGAGGGGGCGGCCAAGGAGGAGGTAAGGGCCCCCGGGCCGGGCCTTGGGGGAGGGGCGGCTGGCGCTGCAGCCTGCATTGGTCGCTCATTTTCCTTTTCTCTCCCAAAGCCGAAGAGGAGGTCGGCCAGGTTGTCAGCCGTAAGTAGAACCAACCCCACCCCCTGTCCTTCCCGCGGGCTCGGACCCGGGGCAGGGACTCAGTGCCCTCCCTTTGCCTTGCAGAAGCCCGCGCCTGCGAAAGTGGAGGCGAAGCCCAAGAAGGCGGCGGGAAAGGTGGGTGCCCATCACCTAACGGGCCCGCGTGTCTTCGCAATGCTGCTGCTGCTGCTGGACCAGGGACCTTTTCCCTAACAAAACGCCCGTGCCGCCGCCAAGACCTTGATTTTTGCAAAGTTAAATGTCAGGCTCTTGAAATGTCGGCATTTCACCTTTTTGTCTTCTTTTTAAGCTTTACATCTTAATAACTAAAGTAAACTTTTTTTTTTCTGGTCTGAGTATAAAATATGGGCATAATGGTCGTGGCTTACGGGGTGTAATGTGCCCCATGAACGCTGCTGCAGAATTTAGGGAACTTATGACTAAACGTATTAAACATTAACTTGAGCTTGCCAAGAAACCCTTCTTTGTATTGTGTGCGTGTGCATGGTCAGTGCTCGTCCGTGGTCGCATGCTTGTGTTTCTTTTGACAATAATAGCGAGGCTGGGCCTGCGGCCAGGAGGAAAGGAATGTGTATGTTTTGGCATGTAAAGTTCACAAGCCGGGGTAGCGGGTCCTCTGTCGTGTGTGGGTAGATCAGGAGTTGTGTTCTCCGAGAGCATGCTCTTCTGAAAGTATTTCACGTGCAGTCATGTGTAGAGTTCCCAGATCCATTTTTTCCTGACGGTGTTGGTCATGACACTTGCTGCTGTGGAAGAGATTGATGACCGCATTGCTCACCTTGCAGGTCGTTGGAATGAAGTCCCTGGGGATGTGTACATGGGAAAGCTTAAGTTGGAAAGGCAGGACATATGTAAATCATCTGTGACTTTGTTTTCGGACATGGCGGCGAAATCAGCCTCCGCCAAGCGCTCCGTGTTCTTCAAGGCCAGCACATGGTGTGATTAATTTCTGTCCACTCAGAACTGGAGAGTTTAGTGTTTTTGATCTCTTCCCCCAAAAACGCCCCTTTTCTAAAAGCATTTCTTTATTTAAACATTGAACAGAGCAGAGTGTAAAAATCTTAATTTTTCTTTAAAAGCAAGTTCTGCTTTGTGCTGGCTTTTTAAAAGGTGCGAGGAAGGTATGAACATAGTATGTTAGCTTAGAATTTGTCACACCAGAAGATAACGCAGAAATTCTGTGTGAACCAAGTTTGTGTTCCCCAGAAAGTTTTCTTGGCTGAAGAAAAAAAAGGTGGATCGTGTTGCAAAATGTTGACAAGAACAGTGTACTATCATTACCCATCTTTTATTTTTTGCTTTTTAAAAAAATTATTGTTGATTTCAGAGAAGGGAAAGGGAGAGAGAGAAACATCAATGATGAGAGAGAATCATTGATCAGCTGCCTCCTGCATGCCCCCTACTGGGATCGGGCTCTATCAGCTGAGCCAAACTGGCTAGGGGTTATTCTTTGCTTTTTTTTTTTTTTTTTTTTTTTTTAATAAACCAGTTGGATTAAAGACTATGCTTACTTACCTTTTAAATTGTTCTTTCTTCCCTTATTGACTTCTGTCTATATTTTGGTCTGCTTTAAAATTATTTTAATGTAAGCAGTTCAATTTTAACTCCAGTTTGGGACATCAAATGTAATAAACATTTTATTTCCCTCCCCTCAGAGGTCAACAGGTAAGTCCTCGTCTCAGTGTCCTTAAGGAGCAAGCCTGTCAGTTCGTCTTCCCAAAGGAAAGAGGATCAGTGGCTTTTTCCTTTAGTGTATGTACTAGTGCATCTTTGGTTTTATAATTAACCCATTTAAAGCCTTAAATGAAGGTAAAGCTTTTGATGTATTGATTATCATACTATAGGTTAGACATGCTGTTTTCAAAACATATATATCCAATATGTGCTCCTGACTTGGATAATTTCCTTAGAAGGATTTTGAAAGTAGAAGCATACATTAGAGAAATGTGTTAATTTATTTTGTTTCCTCTAGCTTTCTGACTATTAATAGTTAAAAGTGGTATTATTTCAGCCCTAGCTGGTTTGGCTCAGCAGATAGAGTGTGTTAGATCCTGGTCAAGGGCACTTGCCATGTTGCTGGCTCCATCTCCAATAGGGGGCATGCAGGAGGCAGCCGCTCAATGATTCTCATTTATGTTTCTCTTCCCCTCTCCCTTCCTCTCTGAAATAAATTAAAATATGTTTTAAAAATAAAATAAAAAGTGGTATTATTTCAATCCAGTTCATGGTAGCAACCTGTGGAACAGTGTTGTCCCAAATATGTTCGTTTACCTAATTTAGTATTTATCCTAAAGATATGGAATGCCACAAGTGGTACAGATACAGTGCACTGATTTTTCCCTCTGAGTATTGATGTTTGTGAGATCACATGCCTGCCTTTGTGGCCATTTAACTCAAGTATTAGGGGTATTGATCCAACTTCTGGTGACCTAATTTAATTTTGGTGTTGCTA
Organism: Pipistrellus hanaki; assembly: GCF_964339955.1. Taxonomy (NCBI): domain Eukaryota; kingdom Metazoa; phylum Chordata; class Mammalia; order Chiroptera; family Vespertilionidae; genus Pipistrellus; species Pipistrellus hanaki. Next base: position 4,158,479 of record NC_140504.1, on the reverse strand, counting down.
CATTATTTATAGGAAATGTTAAAATATTTGTTAAACTTTCCATTGATGGGTAGTATCCAAAAATATTGTTCTGTAGTGCTTTAAACGTGGCTTAAATTTTAAACCTATTTTATCATACTAATTAATATGTGTGCTTTCAGATTCTTCAAAACACCTAAATGATAACGATAAACTCAAAATTGCTCCTTTTAGCTACTCATTATATGATAGTCAACCTGACCATACAACATCTCTCAGGTGAATGGGCTATACTGTGAGGGTGATTGTCTTGTCAGCTCAGTGGACATGTGACTATTTGATTATTGTACATGCTTAAGAGAAAGTTTGAGAGTTACCAGGGAAAGAGATCCCTGCACTCATTTGTTCCGCCGTGGGAAATTCAGAACATAGTGGGAGATGAGGAAGGTGTGGGGGGAAATTGTGTAGCTCAGGCCTTAGGTTTAAACATCATTAAGGCTCGCTAGGCCAGTCCTGTTACAGTTCTCCTTAGTGGACTTGGTTGTCCTGGTTACTGGGGGCGGCGGACCTTAAGGTGGCTCCTGTAAAGTGTCATGTGACTCAGGCTGACACAACAGAACGTTAACATTAGAACTATTGTGGATACTGTGTCTCTCATAGGATAAGTCTGCGGACAAAAAGGTGCAAACGAAAGGGAAAAGGGGAGCGAAGGGGAAGCAGGCTGAAGTGGCTGACCAGGAGCCTAAAGAAGATGTACCTGCGGAAAACGGAGAAACTAAAAACGAGGAGGTTGGGATGTTTGTTGTTGGTTTTTACTCTGACAATAGATAGTAAGTTATGTAGCTGATAAGATAGTCTTTATTTTTTATATTAAGTATTTCGTGGCTCAGTGGTTGGCTGACATTCCATGCACAGAGAGGTCTTGTTCGATCCCCAGTAGGGTGGTGTGCAGAAGGTACTTAATTTTAAGCTTTTCTATTTAAAGATCAAATTTTAATGGAATCATCCACTTCTAAATTGTAAGATTTACAAATTCTTAGTTCTAACCACAACATCTAATATGTGCTATAAGAAGACATTACTAATCTAGTTTTGAGGAAAATATTGAATACGTGTTATCAAACTACAGCTGATTCTTCTTACTCGTGATGGTTATGTTTTAAGAGGTTGCTGTGAATACTGAACAGTTAGGGGAAATGCAGGGTTAGAATCCTTCAGTGCTGATCCTAACACTATGATCAACTGATTAGAACCTTATTTCATGTGTTTCTGTTTAGTACATGTTGTCAGTACATGAGCATTGAACTTGGGGCCAACAGAAACAGCACTGTGATTCATGCCTACATGAAGCCTCCCCCCTCCCCCCCCCCCAAAAAAAAAGTGAAATGGGTGGCACTAAATAGAGCGTGGAAAAGATGCTTGTTTACTGTGTTAGCATGGAAACAAGGCAGCACAACCTCAGCTGGGAATGTGCATGCTGGATAACACATTATTGGTGTTATCGTGGAAGCGCCATGAGTATTAATTGGGGTTATAAATAAGTTTTCATTTATTCTAGGGTGGGGAAGAATACCAGTTGGTTGCCTTCTGTGTGTGCCCTTAACTGGGAATAGAACCTGCACCCCTTTGGTGCATGGGACAACACATCAACCAACTGATCCACACTAGCCAGGGCAAGAACTGACTATCTTTAAGACCTAAGAGTTATATGTATATATTAGTTATATATATGTAAAACTTACTATGTTAACTTCTCATCTCAAAGATCATAGCAATAACACCGAAACCAAATGTTTAATCATTATTTTTCCTTTGATTTGCAGAGTCCAACCTCAGATGAAGCAGGAGAAAAAGAAGCCAAGTCTGATTAATGTCATATACCATGTCTTATCAGTGGTCCCTGTCTCCCTTCTTGTACAATCCAGAGGAATATTTTTATCAACTATTTTGTAAATGCAAGTTTTTTAGTAGCTCTAGAAACATTTTTAAGAAGGAGGGAATTCCACCTCATCCCATTTTTTTAAGTGTAAATGCTTTTTTTTAAGAGGTGAAATCATTTGCTGGTTGTTTATTTTTTGGTACAACCAGAAAATAGTGGGATATTGAATATGGGAGACTTTGATTGTCTTGGGTGTCAGCTTAACATTCCATAGATGGGGGTAGTTTTTATATCCTATAATACAAAGCATACTAAATGGCAATTTGGAGTCAGTCATGCGTTTGCTATGTCTAGAACATTTTAAATTACTTCTATTCACACGTTTTTGGTAGAATTGTTTCCTAAAGAAAACCACTCCTTGATCTTGGCTCTCTCCCTGTCAGAATTTTGTGCATTTGTAACATCTTTGGTGTGGTAGTCCAGTTTTCCTAGTAACTTTGTCAATGTGCTGTGAAAGACTGAAAATCTGATTATGTAGTATATATGATATTAAATTGTGAATTAGTGGGACTTGGATGTAACAGCGTATCAACATTTGAAGATATTGGTACTTGATACTCTATTAAGGAAAGTTAGCCGCTAAATTTTAAGCTGGAAAGTCACTGGAATAACTGTTTAGAGAAGAATCACAATTACATGACTTTACATTTTTGGTACGTATGTTAAGAATTGTGTACAAATTGAAATGTCTGTGTACTGATCTTCAAAACAATAAAATCTCAATTATGAAAGAATTATTTGAGGCACATGGATTAAGTTTAAACAAGTTCCATATACTTCCAAAACTTCCTTAAAATTTTATTTTACTGTGAACTATTTGGATGTGAGGGCAGTCTGGGATGCGTGGGCGATCTGGCTGCGACATTTGTCAACCCATTGATCTCCAGGATTGTAAATTACTTGAACACCTCTACATTGTACTTTTTTGATAATCCTTACCCAAAGATATTTTTCCATTGATTTTTATTTTTATGAGAGAGTGACAGGGAGACAAACATCAATTGGTTGCCTCCCAGGTGCTCCCTGGCAGGAACCAGGAATCTAATCTGTAACTAGTTACCTGCCCTTTACCAAATCAAACCTGCAACCCTTTCATCTGAGGGCTGGTGCTTTATCCCCTAAGCCAGTGGTCTGCAAACTCATTAGTCAACAGCCAAACATCAACAGTACGACGATTGAAATTTCTTTTGGGAGCCAAGTTTTTTAAGCTTCTAACGCCACTTCAAAATAGACTTGCCCAGGCCATGGTATTTTGTTGAAAAGTCACACTCGGGGTGCCAAAGAGCCACATGTGGCTCGAGAGCTGCAGCTTGCCGACCACGGCCCTAAGCCAAACTGGCTAGGGCTCTGTGGTACTTTAAAGGTGTGTGTGACTGCACTGGTTCGGTATGGGAGAAATAGCCCAATGTCCTCCAGAGCAAAATGGCACAGGAAGTAAGCTTGTGAGGACTGACAGGCCAGATCCGGGCTCCAGTGTGTTTTGTATTTGCATATTTTTAAAATTTGCTTTCTTGTATATTGGACTTGGAGTTTTGCCATCAAAATAGTCTTTAGAGATGGCTGGTGTTTGGCACTAGTGCTTATTTGGCAAATGCAAAAACAGGCCCAGAGAAGGCACTTGCCAAGATGACTGCTGAAGAGGAGGGGGCCTTGGAACAAAGTTGAGAGATTCTCTACACTCGGTGTGTGACTTTGCCTGTAGACCAGTGTTTCCCAAACTTCTCTCATGATGAGAATCACCTGGTGGAGTTGTTAAAACACAGATTCCTGAATCCCAACTAAGAAGTGCTAAACTAGAATTTTTGAGAACATATAGGTAAAATTGTGTACCTAACTTAGTGCTCTGTATATAAAATCTGTCTTAGAGCACTAGTTAAGTATACAATTTTACCTATATGTTCCCAAAAATTCTAGTTTAGCACTTCTTAGTTGGGATTCAGGAATCTGTGTTTTAACAACTCCACCAGGTGATTCTCATCATGAGAGAAGTTTGGGAAACACTGCTGTAGACTGATGGGCGGGAGGCAAGAATGCTTAAAAAACGGGATTGCTAGGGGGTCACGCCTCTGCAAGGACTGCACAAATGACCATTTTGAACAGAGTTCACAGTGGAGAGGTAATGACATCTTAAAAGTGTGAGACTAGGAAAAGCAGATGCAAAAGGAGGGCTTTGGCAGCCCCTGAGGCATGGAAAAGGACTCAAGCAGGATCCCCAGTATGTAAATTAGTAAAGCACTCACACCTGAGCAATTTTTTTGGTGCCAGGATTTCTCTAGCTCTTATTTGTACCAGTTAAAGGGATACCTAAAAGCAAACTGCTGGATTTTAACTAACGCATCCAGCAGTGTTCATTTGTACTGTCCAGCTTCCTCAGCCCTAGGAATGGTGATAAATTGTACCGTCAAAAAAAGTTTCTCAATTGTTCTCATCACTAATAACATTTTTTTTAAAAATAGTACAAGGGTTTTGTTTTTTTTTCTTAGATTGATACCTAAAAGATTGTCTTCTCTACAGAAAACTGGAATAGAATTCCAGATCCTACTTGACTTCAGCATTATCCTTTTGTGATCAAATGAATCCTCAACCCTTTGCTGTCAAAAGAAATTTTTTTTTTTTTTTTTTTTACTGATCCACTTTGAGATGTAATGTGGGATCAGTTACAAAAAAATCTCTTGCTCTTTCAACTACTTTCTGTTGTTTTTTAGAGAGAGAAACACACTTGGATTTGTTGTTCTACTTAGCTATGCATTCATTGGTTGATTTTTGTGTGGGCCCTGACTAGGTATCAGACCTGCAACTTGGTGTATGGGGTCCACACTCTAACCTACCAAACTACCCAGCCAGCGCTCAACAACTAGTTCTGAACAAAGAACTGCATGATAAGAAAAAGTGGCTGACTTGACATCAATTCAGACATCCTAAAAGGACAAAAAAGATAATTAACAACAATGCAAGCAAGTCAATCTTATTTGTTAACTAGAAAAACCAGTTACCAAGCACCCTTCAGGCTTGTCCGGTGGAATTTGACCTTTCCAATGAGGATTAATTAAAGCACGGAACCAGTGCCTAGTACTCGTGGAGGCCCGAGAGAAAAGATGTGGTTGTAGAAGTCAGTGTTCAGAAGCGGGTGTAGAAGTGGGTGCAGGGGTTTGGGCAGGTGCAGGGGAGAGAGATGTGTATGTGTCTGTAATTGAAGCACAGAAGCAACTTGGGATAAATCAGTGCAGGCAAGCTAAGAATACCCTTAAGCCAAAACTGGTTTGGCTCTGGATAGAGTGCCAGCCTGCAGACTGAAGGGTCCCAGGTTCGATTCCTGTCAAGTGTGTGTACCTTGGTTGTGGACACATTCCTAGTAGGGGATGTACAGGAGGCAGCTGATGGATGTCTATCAATTGATGTTTCTAACTCTATCCCTCTACCTTCCTCTCTGTAAAAAATCAATTAAAAAAAGGTATTTAAAAAAATAATAATAATACCCTTGCCGAAACCGGTTTGGCTCAGTGGTAGAGCGTCGGCCTGCGGACTGAAAGGTCCCAGGTTCAATTCCGATCAAGGGCATGTACATTGGTTGTGGGCACATCCCTGGTAGGGGGTGTGCAAGAGGCAGCTGGTCCATGTTTCTCATCAACGTTTCTAGCTCTCTATCTCCCTTCCTCTCTGTAAAAAAATCAATAAAATAAAAAAAAGTGAAAATTCTCTTTAAAAAAATAATAATACCCTTAATTCACTTTCTAGACAACTAATGCATTTTTATCTATGTAAGTTTTCCAAATTGGTGTTATACATCCTATTTTGTAATCTCATACTTCTATGTTAGTATAATTCTATAGCATTTGTAAGTGCTGTATAGCATTCAGAGAACATGGTTTTGTCTGATTTAGAGATTTTTCCCATTGATACAAGCATGGTGGTATGAAAATATGGGTAATTTCTACTAGTCTTTACAGATACATCCCTAAAGATATATCTGCCTATCACAATCCACAGTTGTTCCCATGAGTTTGCAGCAAAAATACTTAATTGCAAGACAGTTGAAAGTGTGAAAACATTAGACTTTGAATAGGTAAGAAAAGAGTCTTAAATAGATGATGAGAAGCAGTTCAGTAACAAGTTGGTTTACATTACATTAATAATATGTAATATTTTGTTTAAAAAAAAAACAACAAAGACCTGAGCCCAGCCGAATGACTCAGTGGTTGAGCATCGGACCAGAAGGTCACAGTTCGATTCCCGGTCAGAGCACATGCCAAGGTTCTGGGCTTGATCTCCAGTGTGGGGTGTGCAGGAGGCAGCCAATCAATGATTCTCTCATCATTGATGTTTCTGTCTCCCTTTCCCTTTCTGAAATCCATAAAAATATTTTTTTTTAAACACATGAAAAATAAATATAAAGTCAAACCATTTAATTCCAAAAGATAAAGGTAGTTATTTTAGACATGATTTACTTCATATATATTTCAATATTTCTTTATTTGTAAAATGTGTTAATAATTGCTTAATAGTTCACCCTGTGATTATGCCATAATTTGGCCGTTAAAGTTAGATGTGTGGGATATATATATATATATATATATATATATTATTTATTTTTTACAGAGAGGGAGAGGAATAGAGAGCTAGAAACATTGATGAGAAAGAAACATCGATCAGCCGCCTCCTGCACAGGGGGTGCAACCAAGGCACATGTCTTTGACCTGAATCGAACCTGAGACCCTTCAGTCCGCAGACCAACGCTCTATCCACTGAGCCAAACCAGTTTCAGCTGTGTGTGGTTTTTCATTAGGAATAATTTTACCCATAGTCAAGTACAGTATATTGATCCCCATATACCAGTCACTCCCAACAGCCACAAACTGTTGTCCAGATTATTTTGAAACAAAGATTAACATTTTTAAAATTATCTATATGTGAAATTAAAAGTGAACAAAATTCGCTGAGACCGGTTTGGCTCAGTGGATAGAGCGTCGGCTTGGGGACTGAAGGGTCCTGGGTTTGATTCCGGTCAAGGGCATGTACCTTGGTTGCAGGCATATCCCCAGTGGGGGGTGTGCAAGAGGCGGCTGATAGATGACTCTCTCTCATCGATGTTTCTAATTCTCTATCTCCCTTCCTCTCTGTACAAAATCAATAAAAACATATTTAAAAGTGAACAAAATTCACATAAAGCAAATCTAAGTTTTACACATTTTGTCCGGATTGGATGCAAATTCAATTTAACTTAAGTTTTCTTATAATCCAGTGTGGCTAGTTCCATCTTCAGAATCAACATATGTCTTTCCAGAAGCTAATTCGACATGGATTAAAACCAAGGAAGTGAGCGGGTGTTTTGAAATCCTTTGAGGGCATGAGAATGTCAAGTGATGTGATTGAATGATAGGAAAGCATTGGGAGGAGGGAAGCCACAGCCCAGAGATGCCAGAGGGACTCTCAGGGTGGTACCCATGCGGGTAGAGTTAGAGATCCTTGATTCAATTCCCAGTCGGCACATGCCCAGGTTTGGGGCTCAATCGCCAGTGGGTAACACACAGGAGGCAGATGATCGATATTTCCGTCTCTCCCTCTCCCTCTTTCTCTAAAAACCAATAAAAACTTTTTTGGGGAGTGGTCACTGCATGCCACCCTGGTTAGATATGAATGTGACCCCCCCAGGGGTAGGGAGGGAAGATGGGCACTTAGCTGAAGCCATAATTCCTTTCTTGGAGGGTCTGAGAATCTGCAGGCGCACACTGATGTCTGGTGCTATCAGTGATTTTCAGAGCTTACAGCTGGATTCCTGGTGGGTTCCCCCCACCTTTACAACAATACACATCTGTTAGTGAGTAAAGCTTCAGAAAACACATTTGACTTAACTAACTTTAGGTGAGAGTAATAACAGAGAAGACCCAGCTGTGGCATCTTACTGGTCTCTGACAATTAAGTCCAGTGTTTCCTTACACTAGGGGTGTCGAACTCAATCAGAGAAGGGGCCAAAATCTAAAATCCAGCCTAAATCGCTGGCCGAATGGTTTACTGAACAGTCATAAACTGACAATGTCATAAACTGACAGCGGAGTGCAGTGATGACAGCGCGGTGCGGGCCACATTGCAAGGCCTGGCGGGCTGGATTTGGCCCGCGGGCCTTGTGTTTGACACATGTGCCTTACACCCTTAACTGGAAGGATTACTGCTGTGTTTTAGTTTTGCTTCTTAACTATAAATACTGTTAACATTAAAAGTTATCTCTTTATAAAATGTGTGGGCACTTCATGTTACCCATAGAAAATTTTAGTTCAAAAACATGAAAGCTAATGATAAATTCAAATTATATGAAAATGTTAAGTACGCTCATCTATTCTGCATGATTCATAGAGAGGAAAAGCTGACAGTCTTCATGCTTGGATGTGTCCATGTCAGGACTGGCTGCACATTATACTGCACAAGGTTATAATTTTTACCAGTGCTGACTTGGGTTTTCATAAGAAATATATTTCAATCCCTGACTGGTTTGGCCCAGTGGCTAGAGCGTCCGCCTGTGATTCTGGTCAAAGGCATATAGCTTGGTTGCAGGCACATCCTCAGTAGGGGTGTGCAGGAGGCAGCTGATCAATGCTTCTTTCTCATCAATGTTTCTAACTCCCTATCCCTCTCCCTTCCTCTCTAAAAAAATCAATAAGATATATTTTAAAAATATATATTTCAAGCCAAAACCGGTTTGGCTCAGTGGATTGAGCGTCGGCCTGCGAACTGAAAAGTCCCAGGCTCGATTCCAGTCAAGGGCATGTACCTTGGTTACGGGCACATCCCCCGGGGGGGTGTGTGCAGGAGGCAACTGATCTATGTTTCTCTCTCATCGATGTTTCTAATTCTCTCTCTCTCCCTTCCTCTCTGTAAAAAATCAATAAAATATATACATATATATATATATACACACATATATATATATTTTTTAAAGACAGTCTTAACTGTTGTAGCAGGATTACTCACTTTTGCTTCATTTCTTCTTATCTTTGAAGCCAAAGAGAACTAAATATTAAATTCAACAAATTTACCTGAGCTACTATGAATAAGGTGGTCCCTCAGATATCAGAAGAAACGAATTCTGAGTGTTTGGCAAGGGAGCTCACTGCTCTCCCGAACTCCCGGGACTCAAAATGCGTCTTGGTCCGTGTCAGCTGCACAGTTCAGCGGCCTTACACACATCCACAGTGTGCAACCTCCAGCACAGTCCATCGCCAGCCCCCTTTTCATCTTGGAAAACAAACCCTACACCTGTTAAACAGTAACTCCCATCCCCCTTACTCCCTGCAACCCATTCCTTTTCTCTGTGATTTTGGCCACTCTAAGTACCGCATCTAAGTAGAATTATACAACCTGTCCTGTGACTGGCTTATTTCACTTAGCAGCACAATGTCCTCAAGGTCCATCCCTGTTGGTGCATATGTCAGAAGTTTTCATCTGTTCATGGACGCTTGGGTTGCTTTCATTTTTTGGTTGTTTTGCAGAATGCTGCTATGAACGCAAGTATACAAATATCTTTTATTCTTAGCAGGCACATATTTAATTATTTGAGGAGAAAAGTCATGTGTGCAATTTCGTTTCAAACCGTTCAGTATAATAAATAAATGGGGCAAAAAGTAAATAGCTGGGCCTGGCTGGTGTGGCTCAATTGGTTGAGTATCCTCCCATGCACCAAGAGATCCTTGATTCAATTCCCAGTGGGCACATGCCCAAGTTTTGGGTAACATGCAGGGGGCAGCTGATCGATGTTTCTGTCCCTCCCTCTCCCTTCCCCTCTCTCTAAAAATCAATAAACATATTTTTTAATTTAAAATAAATAATTGATATATATGAAGGATATGTAAATTTTTAAAATATATTTTTATTGATTCCAGAGAGGAAGGGAGAGGAAGAGAGAGAGAGAAATAGAAACATCAATGATGAGAGGAAATCATTGATTGGCTGCCTTTTGCACGTTGGACCGATCCCACAACCCAGGCATGTGCCCTTGACTAGAATCGAACCCGGGACCCTTCGGTCTGCAGGCCGACATTCTCCACTGGCCAAACCAGCAAGGGCTGTAAATTTCTTTATACCATTCTTTCAACTTTTCTATAGCCTCGAGAATGTTCAAAATAAAAATTTGAGGAGGAATAAAACAAAACAACAGAAAAAGATAACCATCACTTGGTTAATCAAACAGGCTTGTGCTTAGACATTGCTAAACTTGGCATTGCATTTATTTGGAATCTTAAAATATTTTTAAAATGTGGATACTTGCCGAAACCAGTTTGGCTCAGTGGATAGAGTGTCGGCTTGCAGACTGGAGGGTCCCACGTTCGGTTCCGGTCAGGGGCACGTGCCTTGGTTGCGGGCACATCCCGGTGGGGGGTGTGCAGGAGGCGGCTGATCGATGTTTCTCAGCGATGTTTCTGACTCTCTGTTCCTCTCTCTTCCTCTCTGTAAAAAATCAATAAAATATATCAAAAAATAAAATAAAGACGTGTCAAATGTGACATACTTTAAAAAAATAAAAATAAAATGTGGACACTTTTGCTGAAGCCTCTAAATTTAGATTACAGAGTAGCCATGGAGAAACGTTTGCTCCTTGAATCGGACATTGGAAAGGTAGAGTTGATTTTGGCAGGATCTACCTTACCTACTGGCTAGGAGAAAATGTTCTCCCTCCGCAAACCATATTTGAATTTTACAGTATGGCTATTCAGAAGAAGCATGTACTGTTAGGAGCTAGACAGAAGTTGTCACTCTTCTGGAATGCCAGGAGGAGGAGCAAGAGGTGGCCAAAAATATGTGGTAATGATAGAAGACTATATAGCGAGGGTGAGATGCATGCTTGATCTTGGGAACACAGAAAGGACCTCATTCTGAACATTTCTAGCTGGAGAAGAAGATAAAACGGAGATTCTGTGAATGGAGTCAAAAGGATTTATGAGCCCTGCTGGCCAGCATGGTTCAGTGATTGAGCATAGGCCTATGAACCAGGAGGTCAGTGTTTGATTCCCGATCAGGGCATATGCCTGGATGTAGGCTGCATCCAAGGGTGTGTGTGTGTGTGTGTGTGTGTGTGTGTGTGTGCAGGAGGCAGCCAATCAATGATTTTCTCTCATTGATGATGTTTCTCTCTTTCCCTCTCTGAAATCAATAAAACATATTTTTTAAAGGACTTCTGAAAAAAGACAAAGGGTGGTGATCCCTTTAAAAAATAATGTATAAAGCCAAAACAAGATTGGCTCAGTGGATAGAGTGTCGGCCTGCAGACTGAAGGGTCCCGGGTTCGATTCCGGTCAAGGGCATGTACCTTGGTTGCAGGCACATCCCCAGTAGGGGGTGTGCAGGAGGCAGCTGATCAATGTTTCTCTCTCATCCATGTTTTTCTCTATCCCTCTCTCCTTCCTCTCTCTAAAAAATCAATAATATATATATATATATATATATATATATATATATATATATACACACACACACACACACACACACACACACACATACACACACACACACACAGTATTTTCCGGCGTATAAGACGACACTGTGTTCTAGTAAAAAGCCTGCTCAGATTGGCCAGAGTCAGAGAGGCGGTCTATTAAAAAAAGAACTGGTGTTGCCTCGGAAGTGGGGGGTAGTCTTATACAGCGAATATAGGCCTAAACCTATGTTTTAACTGTAAAATTAGGGGTCGTCTTATACGCCGGAAAATACGGTGTGTGTGTGTGTGTGTGTGTGTGTGTGTGTGTGTATATATATATATATATATATAAAAAGATAATTTCATTAAAAAATAATTAAAAAATACTTTAGCCTGGTTGGTATGGCTCAGTGGTTGAGGGTTTACCTATGAACCAGGAGGTCATGGGTTTGATTCCCAGTCAGGGCACATGCCTAGGTTGTGGTCCAATCCCCAGTGTGGGGCCTGCAGGAGGCAGCCAATCAATGATTTTCTAGTCATTGATGTTTCTGTCTCTCTTCTTCTCCCTTCCTCTCTGAAATCAATAAAATTATTATTTTTTTTTAAATACTTTAGCCAAAACCGGTTTGGCTCAGTGGATAGAGCGATGGTCTGTCGACTGAAAGGTCCCAGGTCCGATTCCAGTCAAGAGCATGTACACTGGTTGTGGGCATTTCCCTGGTAGGGATTGTGTAGAAGGCAGCTGGTCGATGTTTCTCTCTCATTGACGTTTCTAGCTCTCTATCCCTCTCCCTTCCTCTCTGTAAAAAAAAAAAAAATCAATAAATATATTAAAATAAATAAATAAATACTTTATTCACTTGCATGTAATAGATGTCTTTTACCATTTTAAAGAACTAATTATCTTAATGAGTGACACATTTAAACCAAAAGCACATTCATTGAACATCTAAGTTAGCAGTGGGATCAATGAACTAATTCAAAAATTTGAGTATCTGATAGTCTAGACATGGAACCTAGAACTTATATTATTTCACATAATTTGTTAGCATAAGAAACATTCAAGTCTGTGAAGAATTTTTGTGATTTTATTTGAGCCAAATTGTCAACAAATGGCAAGAAACAGGATTTCAAGGGATTGGGACCATGCTCCGGAGCAGGGCAGTTTTGCACCTTATTTTATACATTAAATCAAAAGAGGAGGCGGGAGAAAGCAAAGTGGAGTTGGGGGAGAAACCTCTGGAGTTGGGTTAAAAGTAAGATGACAGACACATACATCTTTTACAAAGGTGTGTCCAGGAGAGTTAACAGTCAACAATGAACAGGGTACAGCAATGAGAGGATTTATGGTCTCCGTCCTAGTTGTGCCTGGGGGGTCTGGACAAAAGGGGAGTTACCCTGACATTCCAAAGGGTTTGATCATAGGTGCAAAAGACAACAGACAGACCTCAGGTAAAGACTGACCTTTGTTAGGGAAGATTCCGGCCCAGGACATGACTCACCACCATAAACTGCTCTCATTAGTAGTTTAAGAAAGCTTCAATTTCTGACCATCGTTTGTGGTTACTTTAGGTCTCTGAGTTTACAAAGCTGCCATGAGGCCATCCCTGTATTAGTCAGGTTAGCATGTGGCCACCCCCCCACCTTTTTAAAAAAATATATTTTATTGATTTTTGCAGAGAGGAAGGGAGAGGAATAGAGAATTAGAAACATCAATGAGAGAGAAACATCGACCAGCCGCCTCCTGCACACTCCCCACAGGGGATGTGCCCGCAACCAAAGTACATGCCCTTGACAGGAATCGAACCTGGGACCCTTCAGTCCCCAGGCTGATGCTCTATCCACTGAGCCACACCGGATTTGGACCATTTTTATTCTTTTTGCCTATTTCACAATGCCTGTAATACCCATTTTTAAAAAATATTTTTTATTGACTTTAGAGAGAGGAAGGGAGAGGGGAGAAAACATCAACAATGAGAGAAAATCACTGATTGGCTGCCTCCTGCACACCCCTTATTGAGGATGGAGCCCACAGTGCCCTGACTGGGAATTGAACTGTGACCTCCTGGTTCCTAGGTGGATGTTCAACCACTGAGCAAAGTGACAGGGCTGTAATAGCCATCCTTAAACATTTATTTATTTAAATATATTTTATTGATTTTTCACAGAGAGGAAGGGAGAGGGATAGAGAGCTAGAAACATCGATGAAAGAGAAACACCGACCAGCCACCTCCTGCACACCCCCCACTGGAGATGTGCCCACAACCATGGTACATGCCCTTGACCGGAATCGAACCTGGGACCTTCCAGTCAGCAGATTGACGCTCTATCCACTGAGCCAAACCGGTTTCTGCTAAACATTTATTTTTATTGTTGAAAGTACAGACAATCCTCGGTTTACACTGGACACAATGTACATGGTTTCACGGTCACGTTGCCATCTCCCATTTATTTATTAAAAAAAAGTTCCATCATTTTGACGTATGTACATATGTGCTTTATGTTTTTTAATATTTATTTACCACAAGGTCAGGAATTGTTTTCCTTCTTTTAAATTTTTTTTTTTTTTTACTTCATTACTGCTGTGTGTGTGCTCCATGTGGGTGATGTAGGTGCTTATGTAGGTGGGTTCTGACTTATGGTGAAAATTGCATTACCTCGCACCATAAAAATGGATCTCCGACATAACCGGAGGACCTACAATAATAGCCCTGCCAACGTCGCTCAGTGATTGAGCATTAATCTATGAACCAAGAGGTCATGGGTTCAATTCCCAGTCAGAGCACATACCCAGGTTGCAGCCTAGATCCCCAGTAGGGGATGTGCAGGAGGCAGCCAATCAATGACTCTCTCATCGTTGATGTTTCTCTCTCTCCCTCTCACTTCCTTTCTGAAATCAATAAAAATATTTTTTAGCCCTAGCTGGTTTGGCTCAGTGGATAGAGCGTTGGCCTGCGGACTGAAAGGTCCTGGTTTTGATTACAGTCAAGGGCATATGCCCAGGCTGTGGGCTCGGTCCCCGGTGGGGAGCATGGAGGAGGCAGCCAATCAATGATTCTCTCTCATCATTGATGTTTCCATCTCTCTCTCCCTCTCCCTTCCTCTATGAAATCAATAAAAATATATTAAAATTTTAAAAAATATATATTTTATTGATTTTTTACAGAGAGGAAGGGAGAGGGAGAAAGAGTTAGAAACATTGATCAGCTGCCTCCTGCACACTCCCCCACTGGGGATGTGCTTGCAACCAAGACACATGCCCTTGACATGAATCGAACCTGGGACCCTTCAGTCTGCAGGCCAATGCTCTATCCACTGTGCCAAACTGGTTTCTGCTAACACACACACACACACACACACACACACACACACCTTTTTTTAAAGAAAGTATTACATATGTCCCCTTTGTGTTTCTTTCTCATTGACCCCCTCCACCCTGTACCCATCCCTCCCAGGCCTTCACCATACTACTGTGCATATAAATTTCTCCGGTTATTCAGTCCCGCCCCTCCCCCCACACACACACACACTGGGGGTGGGGAACATCCATCCTTATTCCTTTTGCCTATTTCCCCAGGTAATCTTTGTCCTTCTGCCCCACTTACGCAGCTGGCCTATGTGGAGGAGATGCAGAGCAGATTTTCATGGACAACCTGCTGCTCTCCACGCTGCCGGCGTATTGGAATAAACGCTCATATCATACATGGTTCAACCCTGTCTCCGCTTAATGGGCTCAAGCCGTGACAGGCAGCCGGACTGACTCACTGGTTGTCCGGTTCACACCCACTAGCGAGGACCCTGGCACTGCCCATGATTGCGTTCATTTCATCCCCGTGCGAGCAGCATGAGCCCTCGGGCTGCAGCTCGCTGTGGCTGCCGTCTGGGAGGCCTGCTGCAGACAGACCAGCCCCGTCCAACCAGGCTCAGCCCGGCTCTTCCTTTGGGGAGGGGAGTGTTCCGCCCTCGAGGGGCCGAATGACCTGCTGGTCCAAAGCCATGGCCAGGAGTCCCAGCTTTGGCAGGGGCGGGCCTCTCCAGCGGGGTGTGCACTCTGGCTCCCGGGAGCCTGATCCTCCCCCCCTTCCCACTCCCCACCCCCACCGCCCGCCTTGGCACTGCTGGGCTGCTTTGTCTTGGTCTCCCAACACTGCGTGTTCTGCACAAACGCAGGGCGGGGCAGAGAGGTTTACAGCCGTGAGCGTGTGAAACAGTTTGTTCTTTATCACCACTCACCAGTGACTGCATTGTTTCCCAGAGGAAAGAAGTCAGCTCCTTTTGCCCACCCCGAGTTCTCTGTGCCCCCCGCCCAGCTCGCCAGGGCCGGGCGGGGTGGATAAAGTGCCCTTACAGCCCAAGTCCCCCAGTGGGCACCTGCCTCCGTGGCCTCGAGGGACCAAGTGGCGGCTTGAGAAGATGTGGAATTCTGGAGTCCGGAGCCAAAAAATCATCTTAACCTCATTACCGATGTTCAGATGTTAAACCTTCCGAGGCTTTGCTATTTCATTTATTTATTTAAATGTATTTTTTTATTGATTTTTCTACAGAGAGAAAGAGAGAGGGATAGAGTCAGAAACATCGATCAGCTGCCACCTGCACAACCCCCACGGGGGAGGCGCCCACAACCAAGGCCAAACCGGTTAGGGCCCAAGGCTTTACTATTTTAAAATTAAGGTTATGCCCACGCTCGTTTGGCTCAGTGGATAGAGCGTCGGCCTGTGGCCCAAAGGGCCCCCGGATTCAATTCCAGTCGAGGGCACGTACCTTGGTTGCAGGCTCTTCCCCACCTGGGCCCTGGTTGGGGCTCATGCAGGAGGCAACCAATTGATGTCTTTTCTCTCACATTGATATTTCTCTCTGTCTTTCCCTCTCTCTAAACAAACAAACAAACAAACAAACAAACAAAAGCAAAAAACAAAGCTCAATGGAAAAATATCCTGAGAGGAGGATTAAAAAAAAAAAAAAAAGGAACCTCTTCTTCAAAAAAATAAAATACAATAAAATTAGGTTTATATCACGTTCGACTGTGGGTCCGGGCCAGCCTTGTCCATAGTGAGAGAGGGGCCGGATGGTGTCCAGGCTGCAGCCCAGGCGTCACATGTCCTCAGAGAGGCTGGGAAGGACTGGCCTCGGGCACCAGCGCACACAGCCAAGGTCTAGACCAGTGATCAGCAAACTGCAGCTCGAGAGCCACATGTGGATCTTCGGCCCCTTGAGTGTGGCTCTTCCACAAAATACCATGGCCTGGGCGAGTCTATTTTGAAGAAGTGAAGTTAGAGGAAGTTTTAAAAATTTGGCTCTCAAAAGAAATTTCAATCATTGTACTTTTTAAAAAAAATGTATTTTATTGATTTTGTACAGAGAGGAAGGGAGATAGAGAGTTAGAAACATTGATGAGAGAGGGTCATCGATCAGTTGCCTCTTGCACACCCCTACTGGGGATATGCCCGCAACCAAGGTACATGCCCTTGACCGGAATCGAACCCGGGTCCCTTCAGTCCCCAAGCCGACGCTCTATCCATTGAGCTAAACCGGTTTTGGCTCAATCATTGTACTTTTTTAAAATTTTTTATTTTATTTATTTTCCACAGAGAGGAAGGGAAAGAGACAGAGAACCAGAAACATCGATGAGAGAGAAACATCGATCAGCTGCCTCCCACACACCCCCTACTGGGGATGTGTCCACAACCAAAGCACGTGCACCCAACTGGAATGGAACCTGGGACCCTGAGTTTTTAGCAAAGGCCAGCCTAGGAGTACCCTAATTAAGTTTAACAATGTACCTACCTATATAGTTTAAAAGATTTGGCTCTCCAAAGAAATTTCAATCATTGTGCTGTTGATATTTGGCTCTGCTGACTGAGTTTGCCGGCCACTGGGCTAGACAGTGGGAAGGGACTGTCCAGGGAGGTGACCCAGTAGCCCTGCCCACTCCCTTCCCGGCCTCTCCGCCCAGTGCTTTCCCCTCAGGCTTCCTCTCGGCCGCTGGGCGCTGGGGTTCCCCTCCCCCAGGAGCCGGAGGCTCAGAGGGAGCAGGCGGGCGGTTTCTTGGTCACTGCCATCAGCGGGGCCTGAGGGAGCCACAGGCTGGGGGGAGGGGGAGGGCTGGGAGCCGGGTCTCTGCCCTTCTGTGGGGTCAGGACGGAGGCCACGGGCAGTTGGCAGTTGGGATGAGCGGGCTGGGTGGGGTGACAGGGACGCTGGTGGCCAGGGAGAAGGCAGAGGCCATACAGGAAAGGCATGACAGATGTTCCCTGCCCAAGCAGCTTGTTCCTGATCCTGGACCTGCTCCTTCCTCCCGGCCTCTGGACACTCGACCTTCTCCCTCCTTTGAGAAGCCTTCGCCCACGTCCACGGGCTTCCAGGACAAGGCTGTGAAGAGGGACGGACTCCCGGCCCACGGTCCACCCTGCGGCCTGTGTGCAGGGCAGCCCGGGACCTGCCTGCCCGGGCTCAGGTTTGTCACCGCCCATCAGATCTTCGGGGCTGTCCCCACATGACACCACCCCACCAGCCAGAAGGTTTCTGAGTGGCTGCTGAGAGCACAGCGGGCTCATATTGGAGGGCCTGTCCTGTCGAGGCATTTAAAAAAAAAAAAAAATATATATATATATATATATATATATATATATATATATATATATATATATATATATTATTGATTTTTTACAGAGAGGAAGGGAGAAGGATAGAGAGTTAGAAACATTGATGAGAGAGAATCATCGACCAGCTGCCTCCTGCACACCCCCCATCGGGGATGTGCCCGCAACCAAGGTACATGCCCTTGACTGGAATCGAACCTGGGACCCCTCAGTCTGCAGGCCGACGCTCTATCCACTGAGCCAAACCGGTTTTGGCCTGTCGAGGCATTTTTAATAAACATTCAGCAAGTATTCATTGTGCACCTACCAAGTCACTGTAGCGCCAGACACACATCAGAGAGGGAGACAGAGAGAAACCTCCACCGGCCTCCAGACTGGGAGGAGCCAGGGCGGAGGCCGAACTGACAGACTTAGAGCAGGTGAGGAGATCAGAGGTGCTATGGAGAAGAGGGGGCAGGAAAGAGGAAGGGGGTGAGTGAAGGTGAGCTTTACTTTTCTGTGCAGTATTTGGGGTAATCAGGAAAGGTCTCCATGACAATGCAACATCGGAGCCAGTGAGTGCTCCAGGGAAGTGTTCCTGGCAAAAAAAAAAAAAACCACACACACAAAACCTGTTCTTACAAAGGCCTGAGGCAGCGAGTGCCTGGCTTGTCGGACCGTCCAGGCCGCCATGTGGCCACAGCAGGACGAGGGGAGGGCCAGAGGTCGGGGAGGTAGAATAGAGGCCAGCTCCTCCGGCCGGTAGGACTGGGCTGCTCAGGGTCAGATGGGAGCCATGGTGGGTTCTGGCAGCGGGCAGATCTGTCTGGTTTTCCCAGGCGGACACCTGGGAGGCTGGGAGCTCCTCTAGGGGAGAAGTCCTTGGGTTCTAGATGTGTTTCGAAGGCCGGGGCCCTTCAGGGCTTCCTGATGGATCCCACGTGTGATTATTACAAGGGGGGCGATGCGAAGATTGTTGACGAGAGACCAACAAGGGCCAAAAGGATTTAGTAGCCCTAACTGGTTTGGCCCAGTGGATAAAGCGTCAGCCTGCGGACTGAAGGGTCTCAAGTTTGATTCCGGTCAAGGGCATGTACCTTGGTTGAAGGCACATCCCCAGTAGGAGGTGTGCAGGAGGCAGCTGATCGATGTTTCTCTCATCGATGTTTCTAGCTCTCTATCCCTCTCCCTTCCTCTGTAAAAAAATCAATAAAATATATATTTAAAAACAACAACAAAACACACACACACAAAAGGACTTAGGAAAGACTCTGTGAAGGAAGACGTTGAGGGATCTAGGCGGGTCCTTTCGAGCTAGAGGACAGGAAGAGAGCAGAGGCAGAGAACTGGAGGGGGGTGTTCTGGACGGTCCCGAGGGCCTGTAGGTGTGTCCGTGGAGAGCCGAGTGCGTTCAGAGTTCTGGGAGAAAACAAGGCACCATCCATTGGGATAGCTGAGGAGAGCTGATGGTGGGCGTGGGCAGTGGAATCAGCCGGGGTGGCTCCATCTGACTCAGCAGAGAAGCCCAGGTCCTGAAGGACCGGGGAGGAAGGGGTGCTAAACCCAGAGACGGTTAGTATAGTCAGGGCTGCCTCATCACTGTGGCCTTCAGTGAGGATCAGCGGCCCGGGAATCTGTGTGCGGCTTGGCAGGGAAGCGGGGGAGGCACATAGAAACCCACCCTCACTGCCCTCTCATCTCCTGCGGGGTGAGGCCCGAGGGCAGAGAGCCCAGCCCGGCGCCCCGCCTGGGGGCGCAGCAGGGTGCCCAGCTTCACAAACAAAGCCAGGGGCGGGGGGCCAGGCGATAGGGAACTAGAAAGGATTAAAGGGGGACTGTGTTAAGCAGTACTTAAGGAAATTTACAAGTGATAAGATTAAAGGAAAGGGTAGGGCCTGGCCCGCTGTGGCTCTGTGGCTGAGCTTTGACCTATGAACCAGGAGGTTAGGGTTCGGTTCTGTGAGGGCATGTGCCTGGGTTGCGGGCTTGATTCCCCAGTGCAGGAGGCAGCCTACTGATTGTCTCTCTCTCTCTCTCTCTCCTTCTCCCTTCCTCTGAAATCAATAAAAAAAAGTACATGTTAAAAAGAAAAGGGTGCCAAAACCGGTTTGGCTCAGCGGTAGAGCGTCAGTCTGCGGACTGAAAGGTCCCAGGTTCGATTCCGGTCAAGGGCATGTACATTGGTTGCTGGCACATCCCCGGTTGGGGGTGTGCAGGAGGCAGCTGATCAGTGTTTCTCTCTCATCGATGTTTATAACTCTCTATCCCTCTCCCTCCCTCACTGTAAAAATCAATAAAATATATTTTTTAAAAAGAAGAAAAGGGCAAGGAGTCCAGGGGCTCTTTGAGGAGGCTCTTTGGTGACTGGGGGAACTCAGAGAAAAAGAATCCCTTTTATGTGACAGCATCGTGTTGAGAGCTAGGCATTGCTCAAACAACGCTATAGGGATTCTCTCCAGAAATGCTCACCGACAGTCCACGTATCCCAGCTCTCTCAGGAGGACTAAATAACACATGTGGCTTAGCTTGGTGTCCGGGATATAGACACACGCACTAGATTAGTTGTTATCCCCATTTCGACAATTATTAATAAAAACCAAACACAAACAGAGCCACGGAGAGTTTGGTGCCCAGACGCAGACACGTTCGGAGTCCAGCTCCCACGTCCCGAGGTCTCGCCCAGCACACGGAGGCCCCAGTGGGTGAGAAGCACGCGAGGACAGCTGCGGAGACTGGGCACAGACCGGCCATGCCCGCAGCGGGAGCACTAGGAGCACAGCGACAGAGCGGTGCCGGGAGATAAATGTGGAAACAAGCTGCCAGAGAGAGAGGCGGGCTCAAGTGGCATTAAGGGGACAGCTGGCTGGGATCAAGGGAAGAAAAGGTTCCGAGGAAAGATAACGTGGCCAGGAGGAGGAGGAGGGGCCTGGGGAATAAGGCTCAAGGTCTCCTAGCAGCGACCTGAGGGCTTAAAAACCTGGATTAGCCGAAACCGGTGTGGCTCAGTGGATAGAGCGTCGGCCTGTGGACTGAAGGTTCGATTCCAGTCAAGGGTATGTACCTTGGTTGCTGGGGATGTGCCCGAGGCAGCTGATTGATGTTTCTCTCTCATCAATGCTTCTCTCTATCCCTCTCTCTTCCTCTCTGTAAAAAAAATAAAAATAAAATAAATCAATAAAATATATTAAAGAACACACACACACCTGGATTAGTCTTTCTTTCAAAGTCCTCTGGAGATCTCCCAAGGTGGGGACGGTCCCTTCCGAGGGGATTTACCTACAGATTTACCTACGTCAGTGTTATACTCTGAAGGCTTTCACCACCTTGCTTGTTAATGGGTGGGAGGAGGCAGGTTTCCTGTGCCCTAGATTTCACCTCCATGTCCTGATGTGGTTTGGTGGCATTGTTCTCACATAGCTCTGGCGTCATCTGTCCTGTCACGTCCCTCAGAAGTCTGCAATACCGTGCACTGGTGGGCACCACCTGGCGAGGGAGCCTAAATTCAGTTCACCCACATTTGCATCGGCACACTGCAGTCAGAATTTGAATGTTGTGTATCATTTCCTTTGTATAGTCTGCGCTGCTTGTTTATTTTTAAAACTCTTACAAAATTGACCCTCATCGACTCACTAGTCCTCACTTTTGACCGCTCTCCTGGGTGAACAGACTGGTTTGCTCACCATTTCCAGACACGCTGTTCACACGGAATGCATTTGTGATTGGACCACCCCAGTGAATTCTACTTTTGTATTTTTTTAAAAGGTATTTCATCCTTGACAGCTTCTTAAACTTTCTGAGCCCTTTTCCTCATCTTTAAAATGAAAACAACAACAAAAAACAAAAAAGAGGACATCTAACTTGAGTTGCCTGTGTTGAGACCATGCATGTGTTTATGACTGAATTTTCCGGTTTCAGTTCTTTCAGGTGCTGTGTGGTCTTGTGGGGTACATGTGAACGGTCTAGCACAGTGTCCAGGACATAGAAACACTCACAGTATTCGTTGCTATCCCCATTTTAACAATTATTGAGAAAAGCAAAAAAACAAACACTGAATGGAAACCAGGTCCTTAGCTGGTTTGCCTCAGTAGTGTTGGCCTTCGGACCGAAGGGTCCCAGGTTCGACTGGGTCGAAGCTGCCTGGGTTGCGGGTTCAATCCTCAGTTGGGGCCGTGCAGGAGGCAGCTGATCCATGATTCTCTCTCATCATTGATATTTCTCTCTCTCTTTCCCTGCCTTTTCCAACTCAATAAAAATATTTTAAAAAAAGAAGAAAAAAGCAGGTCCGGTTTCTTCCTTACTGACCAGCGGAGAGAGTTGTGCAGTGCCTGGTTCAGACTAAGGGAGACTGTCCTCCTGGGCTGGCAGCCTGGTGAGGGGCCCTGGGTTCCAGCTTGCTCAGCTGAGAAGTGAGCATGTTAACAGCACCTGATTAAGAGCTGTGTAAAGATCAGTGATGCTTATCCAGGGGCGGGATTGCTGGCTCAGGACTAAAACATCTTAGTTTCCTTATAGTGGAGATGGGAGACAGCACTATAGCTGATGTCACCATTCCATTCATTAAGATCTAACCCTCGCTCACCAAGCAACTTTTCGCTACAGCTTTCCTACTGGGGATGTGCCCGCAACCAAGGTACATGTCTTTGACCGGAATCGAACCCAGGACCCTTCAGTCTGCAGGCGGATGCTCTATCTATCCACTGAGCCAAATGGATTAGGGCCCTACATTTTTCTTAAAAAAACAAAAAGCAAAACAAACTAATTTCAGAGAGGAAGTGAGAGGGATAGAAACATCAATGATGAGAGAATCATCCACAGCTGGCTGCCTCCCGCACACCCCCAACGGGGACCCAGCCTGTAACTCAGACAAGTGTGCCTTCACCGGGAATGGAACTGTGACCTCCTGGTCCACACATCTATGCTCAACCACCGAGCCAGGCAGCCCCCTACATATTTCTGATCCCTTCTTCCTCTCCCTCCTTATAGCGATCACCTTAATGCATCTACATGTTTCCTATTTCAGGGGTCTACTAAGTACTTTCCCCTGCCTCTCGGTTTTCATCCTGAAATGAAAAAACACTTTAGAACCTTTCACTTGCTCCCAATTTTAACTTTTGTTATTGGGTCCCATCCACCCCTTAAAGTCACCCCAAGTGGTTCTACTGAACTTGTTCCTTATTCTTGAAATTACCCATCTCTTGGCCCCTTGCTGTTTTTCATAGGCTGGGACCGCTTTTTACACACACACTTCTGGAAAGCTCAGCCTTCCCTAACGTTCCTGCCTCCCACAGGCAGGCTGATCTGCCTTCTACCTCTGTTCTCCATCTCCTCATTGTCTGCTTGCTTCTGTTGCCCCTAAAAGACACTGAGGTCTGTGATGGCGCAGCTGTGTGTGGCTCATTCCTTCCTCTGGCTGTCTATCTCCATCACCTGGTACAGTGTTTGCTGAACAAATAAAAGAATGGATTGACTGGTGTCCTTGATTGTTTGCTCACAAACATAAGAACTTGGGTGTAAATAATTATAAGAGAGCCAAAACCGGTTTGGCTCAGTGGATAGAGCGGCGGTCCGCGGACTGAAAGGTCAAGGGCATGCATGTACATTGGTTGCGGGTGCATCCCCAGTGGTGGGTGTGCAGGAGGCAGTTGGTAGATGTTTCTCTCTCATTGACGTTTCTAGCTCTCTATCCCTCTCCCTTCCTCTCTGTAAAAGATCAATAAAATATATTTTAAAAAAGTTATGAGATCGTGGACGGTGCTTACTATATGGTCAGAACCCATACGAACCCATGGAACCAGGCGGACCAGACCAGGGGTGCGTGCCTCCCCAGTCCGATGGGGGCCCATTCCATCTGCCATCTGTATCTGGAGGGCATCACACGGGGTAGGAATCAGGACCACAACGCGCACTACTCCACGGAGGCAGGGACCTTCGTCTTCTCCCTGCTGTCCTGTAGGCTTAGACAGGGCCTCTGGACGTGCCCCGGGAACGAATGCAGCCGGGTCAGAAGCCCAGCATGACAAAGGGAGTTTTCTTGGCCCCTGTCCACACGGCTCCAGCCTCAGCTCCCGGCTTCCAGAATCCTGGTGACACAGGGTCCCCCCGAGTTTCCTGCTGGCTCCCTTGGCACGGAGGCTGCGGCTTCCTCCCAGCCGTCCCCATCCGCCCCGGCGATGCCCTGGCTGCGCTCCCGGCCTCGCCAGGTGGACATCCCCGGCGATGGGCTGTGCATTTCCTTAACCCCTTCTCCCCGCCGGCCCGCGGGTCTCCCCGGACCCTCCCCATCTCCGTCTCCCTCCCGTCCGTGCACCTGGCCGCGCGGCCGCCCCGCAGACGCCCGCCGCGCCCCCCGAGCCCGGGCGGGGGTCGGCGTCCGCGGACCCGGCCTCCCCCGCGCCGGGGCCGCCCCGCCTGCCTCCTCCCTTCCCTTCCCCGCGAAAGCCGCCCGGGCCTTCCTCCTCCGGGCGGGCGGCGCGATACCCCCTTTTTAGGGTTTTGCGTCTCCGAAGCGAGCGATCTCCGTTGGGGGGTAAAGGGGACGAATACAGGGGTCCCCGCATGACCGTCCGTGAAAGGCCCCTTCGGGCGGGCCGGCGGGCTCGCGTCCAGAGCCCGGAAGGCCGGGCGTGCAGGGGGCGCCGTTCGGATCCGGGCGCTCGGACCCGCCGCCACCCCCGCCCGCGGCGCCCGGCCCGGCTCCCGCCCCGCGGCGCCGACCTCCCTCCGCCCCCCGCGCCGCTGGGTCGCCGGCCGCTCACCGCGCGCAGGGATCCGGCCGCGCGCCGCCCCTCCCCCGCCGCCTGCCGGGCCGGGCCCTCGCCCGCCGGGTCCCCGGTCCCCGCACCCGCCCAGACGGAGGGCCGGACGCCGAGGGTCGCTCTTCCCGGCGGGCCCGGCCGCCAGAGGCTCCGGACGCCGGCGCCCCTCGGGGGACTACTTTCCCTCCGCGGAGGGACTACTTCGCGGAGGCGTCGCTGGCGGCGCGCACGCGCACGCGCACGGCTGGCGGCGGCGGCGGCGCGCCTGGGAGAGGGACGCCGGCCCGGTCAGGCCTCGGCGCGGCCTACACGCTCCGTCGCTCGCTCGCTCGCTCGCTCCCACCCTCGCCCCGCGCCCCGCGCCCGGCCCGGCCATGGCGGAGTCCTCGCCCGCCCGACGCCCGGTGCCCCTCATCGAGTCCGGTAAGGCAACTCTTCCGCCCGCGGGTCCCCGGGCGCCCGGCCCGCGTCCCTGCCCCGGCCGCCTCTCGCGGCGCGCCCGCTCCTGACCCGACGATCCCCCGTCTCCCCTCAGAGCTGTACTTCCTCATCGCCCGCTACCTGTCGGCCGGCCCGTGTCGGAGAGCCGCCCAGGTGAGCGCGGGCCTCGCGGGCGGCGGCGGCGGCCTGTCCGGCCCCGCCGCCGCCTGGGGTCGCGGGAGGAGGGCGCGGGGGGACCGGGGCGGACGGGGGGACCGGGCGCGGCCCCCTCCCCTCTGACCGCGCGTGTCTTCGGCTGCAGGTGCTGGTGCAGGAGCTGGAGCAGTACCAGGTCTGTGCATCGCGGCCCCGCCAGCCCCGTGCCCCGTCCCCCGTCCCCCCGCCCGGCCGGCCTATTTCGGGGTCGCCCGCCGCCCCCGCCCCGCTGCCCTACCCCCGCCCCGGACCCGGACCCGCACCCGCGTGGTGGTCACTCGTGTGCATCTCGTGTCTTTGCAGCTGCTGCCCAAGAGGCTGGACTGGGAGGGCAACGAGCACAACAGGAGCTACGAGGAATTGGTGAGACTTTTTGACATTGGCGTCCGGGGGCTCCGAGCCCCCGCCCCCTTTTCGGGGCTCCGGTGCCCCCGGGGGCGGGGGTCCGAGCCGCGCTCGGCGGCGGGGCGTCTGCGGCAGGTTCTGTTTTGTTTTGGGGCGGCTGTGTTTGTTTTGGGAGGAAACGGCCCCCCGGGGGCCCCCCAGGGACGGCGGGGCGGCGGAAGGGGCGACCCGGCGGGCGGTTTGCGGCGGGGCGGGCCCCCAGGTGTGCGGCCGGCGGGGGGCGGCGGGGGCGCGCGTGCGCGCGGGGGCGCCCCCGCCTCCCAGCGAGCTGCTCCCGCCCGTCCGTCTTCTCACCCAGACTGGTAACTCCGGCGCTGATTGGTCCTCTTCCCCGGGCCCCGCCCACGCCCCTGGGCCCCGCCCACATCTCAGACCACTTGTTCCCCAGGAGCCTTGGGCCTCTGAAAAGGTGGAGAGGAACGTCCCTCTTTAGCTTTTTTTTTTTTTTTTTTTCTTCCTTTTTTTTACCCCCTCATCGCCATAAAACTATAAATATTGGTGCTGTTGAGAATACGTCACGCCTCCATTAGTTTTGCTGCTCTCAACTGTACACTTGTTGAATGCCGGAAAAAAAAAAAGGATTCATTTTGATGAGTTTTTAGTCATCTGCTGGACATATTGTAGGTTCTAACTGTGCAGTTTCTGTTTTGGGAGCACCGTTAACGTAGGTCGTAGCTCTCTCTTTGTTATATTTTGTCAGCTTACCTTGGTGGCCATCACAGTATTCCACTATAGGTTTTACCCATTCGTTTGTCCGTAGTGGTAAACATTTTCCGGAAAAAAAGTTTTTGTCAATTTGTGCATTAGGGCAAAGGATTTCTTTAGTTGCTGGGCCGTATTCAGCGTCTTGTATTTGCATAATATCTAAATAAAGGGTTCTTGCATAATCTTTTACCACATTTCTAATACGTGTAAGCAGAAGTTGTAGGACACGGTTTTCATTCCTGAGTTAAATAAAAAGGAGAAAAACTAAAGGGGATTTGTCACCTCTTTATGACCGTTTACATTTTAACACAAAGTAACAAAGGGATTTATTTCAGTTGCCAGTTTTAATGTTTGTCTTACTAGAGGTTTTTTGTTTTGAATATTAAAAAGCAAATATTATTTTCAAGAAAGTGAGTTCTGAAAATTCAGCATGATGGTAGAGTTTTTGTTTTATTGCGTTGGATATTTTGAGATTTGTTTTTAATGTAAGGAAATGTGTAAAGGACTGGTGTGGAGTCTTGTGGGTAAGAGATAATAGTGTTTTCAGTGAAGCATACAGTGTTGAGGTGACTGACAGGAAAGATGCTGCCTAAGAGAAAGTTGTCTAAAATTTGAAGCAAGTGTAATGAATACTTACTGGAAATAGACATATTTTAATAGGCATATACATTTAGGCTTTTGCTGTCAGAATTGCTTAAAACTCTTCTTACCATTTTGCTTGCGATTATTGAAAGTCTCTGATATACTGCAGTGATGTGGCTGTGACGTTTATTGCTCATTGCCTGCTGATTTGGTCTATCTGGTGGGTATCCTCTTCCTCCTCTACCTTCCTCTCCCCCACCCCGTCCAGCACTCAGTGGAACAGGATGAGCTTCCTCTGGAGAATTGTTTTGTTAAAGGTATGTGAGTAGCTTCTAATTCTCCAGTGAAAGTCGTCTTTTAAAAAAGTTTTAAGAAGTATTTCCAATATATATGTAATGAATCCTCATTTACCATAAACAAATTCATTACTGGTTTGCTATATTTATTTTGGGATCTATTTGAGGTATATTATTTTATTATAAGCTATCAAATTTTCAAATAGAAAAAATAGAATAACAGATCATCCACTAGCCTTAGAGAGAGTGAGGAAGGAGAAAGAAAAAAAAGAAATGTTTGCCGAAACCGGTTTAGCTCAATGGATAGAGCTTCGGCTTGGGGACTGAAGGGACCTGGGTTCAATTCCGGTCAAGGGCAACCTTGGTTGCGGGCATATCCCCAGTAGGGGGTGTGCAAGAGGCAAGTGATCAATTACTCTCTCTCATCGATGTTTCTAACTCTATCTCTCTCCCTTCCTCTCTGTACAAAATCAATAAAATATATTTAAAAAAAAAAAAGAAAAAAAAAAGAAAAAAAAAAGAAAAAAAGAAATGTTCATTTGTTGTTGCACTTATTTATGTACTAGAGGCCCAGTGCACAAAATTCATGCACTGGGGCGGGGGTGGGGTGGGCAGGGGAAGGTCCCCCTCAGCGTGGCCTGCACCCTCTCCCAGGCAGGGACCCCTCGGGGAATGTCCGAATGCCGGCTTGTGGCTGGATGGCCTTCTGCTCCCGCACATGTTTCAGCAGCTGCTGCACATGTACTGCCTGGGCCACCATGGTCTGTCCTGTAAACACCATCGAGTGGGTGAGTCAAGCATGGAGGTAGGCTCATGCTGACTTCCTTGCGCTTACCTGAGTCACTGAGTTGTTCAGACTGACTGCCTTCTTCAGAGAATGGCTCTGGGATCAGGCCTAAGCTGGCAGTTGGACATCTTTCTCGCAGCACGGGAATCCTCAGGAGATGTAGCAGTGTGCCAAGTGGCAGGTGGTCAGGGCGGAGCCTGAATTGGGGCGGGTGTCATGCCACTTGGGTTCATCCTTGCCTGTGGTCGCCGCTTGGTAGTGCTGCTGCTCCTGTGGCAACTGGGCTCACCAGCCATAAGCCCGGCTTCTGGCTGAGCAGGGCTCCTCATGTCGGAGCTCACTGACCACCAGGGGGCAGCTCCTGCATTGAGGTGGTCAGTGTGCATCATAGCGACTGGTCGTTCTGCCATAAGCCACTTAGACTTTTATTATATAGATTCATTGGTTGATAACTTCTGTGTGTCCTCTCTGGGGATTGAACTCGAAAGCTGGGATGATGCTCTAACCAACTGAGATACCTGGCCAGGGTCTACCCTTTTTCATTTGTTTGTTTTTAAATATTTCTATTGATTTCGGAGAGGGAGAGAGGAGAGAGAAACATCAATGAGGAGAGAGAATCAATGATCAGCTGCTTCCTGCAAACCCCCTACTGGGGATTGAGCCTGCAACCTGGGAATGTGCCTTTGACTGGAATCAAACCTGGGATCCTTCAGTCCGCAGGTCCACGCTCTATATATACACTGAGCCAAACCAGCTAGGGCTACTCTGTTTCTTTTAACTTAAAAAAAGTTATATTTAAAAGACTGAATTGAGTTGGGCTATTGTAGAAAAAACATTTTTAATTGGAAAATTGTCAGCTGGAATTCTTGGAGAGGAAGAAGCTATTGTCACCCTATGCCCTTTGAGCTATTATATTTTACTTTCACCTGTTTAAAAATTTTCCAGATGCTATTGCTATTATTTTATTAATTTTGTTATTCTCAGCTGAGGATATTTTTTCCAGTTGATTTTTATTTATTTATTTATTTTTTTTTAAAACTGTATTCTTTTTTTTTTTTTTTAATATATTTTATTGATTTTGTACAGAGAGGAAGGGAGAGAGAGAGTTAGAAACATTGATGAGAGAGAGTCATCGATCAGCTGCCTCCTGCACAGACCCTACAGGGGATGTGCCCGCAACCAAGGTACATGCCCCTGACCGGAATCGAACCTGGGACCTTTCAGTCCCCAAGCCGATGCTCTATCCATTGAGCCAAACCGGTTTCGGCTCCAGTTGATTTTTAGAGAGAGTGGTAGGGAGGGGGAGAGACAAGAGAGAGAGAAACTTGATGTGTTGACACATTGATTGGTTGCCTCCAGCAAGTGCCTGAGCCTGGAACTGAGATACAGGCCCTTGATAGGAGTCACACCTGGGAGCCTTCAGCCCTCCGGCAGATTCTCAGTCCCACTGACCCAAACTGGTAGTGCCTGCTAGTGTTTTAAAGTCAATATTCATTTGCTTGCTCATCTGTATACCTTTTCTGATGTTTTAAATTCCTTTTCATGTGTCTGATTATTTTTCTTTACTCTGAACGACCTATTTTGTTATAATGATTTTTTGTCAATTACTTCAGTTTTCCTTTTTCTTATTTTTTTTTTATTTGAAAACATTTTGTCTGTATTTATGAAAACATGTTTTCTTTTTCTTTTTCTAATCTTCACCTGAGGATATGCTTTTATTGATGAGAGAGAGAGAGAGAGAACACACACACACATTGGTGAGAGAGGGAAACATTGACCAGTCGACCTCCGTACATGCCCTCCCTGACCAGGGATTGAACCTGCAGCCTAGCTTATGTGCTCTGATTGGGAATTGACCTCTTGGCCTTTTGGTGCATGGGAGGATACTCCAACCAGCTGAGCCATCTGGCGAGGTCTCTCTTTTTTTCCTCTAATTTAAAAAATATTTTTATTGATTTTTAGAGAGGAACGGGGAGAGTGAGGGAAAAACATTGGTGTGAGAGCAAAACATCTATTGGCTGCCTCCTGCATGCCCCCCATTGAGTCAAGCCTGCAACCCAGCATGTGCTTTGACCAGGAATCGAACCAGCAACTGTTCAGTGCAAGGGAGGACACCAACTAAGCAACTCTGGCCAGGCTCTTTTTGTTTTTTTTGTTTTAAGAAATCTTTGTTAGCTGTGAGATTCTAGTTGATTAGCTGTTGCTTTTTGAAAAGCCATCATTCTTACTGTTGTTCCTTTGAAGATACTGTTTTCCTCAGCTGCTTATGAAGATTTTCATTTTGTCTTGGATTTTCAGCAGTTTTACTATGATGTACTGCAGTCATTATCTATGGCTGCATAACAAATCACCCCAAAACTTGGTGGCTCTACACAATACAGATTTATTATCTTTCAGTTTCCGTAAGTCAGGAGTCCAGGCACAGCTGAGCTGAGTTATCTTAGTCTCTCTCAAGGCTGCTATCTAAGTATTGGTTAGAGCTGAAAGCTTGACTGGGGAAGGCACTGCTTCCAAGTTCAGGTAGTTAAAAAACTATAATAATAAAAGCAAAAGTGCTAATTAGACTGGGCATCCTTCCAGCCCACCTTTCGGATGAAGCCGGGACTGTGAGGGAAGCCGGTGCCAGCAGCCGGCGGAAGGAAGGCCTGCTCATGCACAGATTCCGTGTATCGGGACTTAATACATATGTGTATGTGTATGTGTATGTGTATATGTATTTTCATTGATTTCAGAGAGGAAGGGGGAGAGAGAAACATCAATGATGAGAGAAAGTAATCAATTGCTGCCTGCTGCACGCCCCCCACTGGGGATTGAGCCTAAAACCTGGGCATGTGCCTGACTGGGAATCAAACCATGACTTCCTGCTTCATGGGTCGAAGCTCCACCACTGAGCCACACAGGCGGGGCATGTAGTTTTTGGCTGGACTCAGTTCCTGGAAGGGATTGTTGTACTGAGGGCCTCAGTTCCTAACTGGCTGTTGGCTGCCCCAAGTTCATTGCCACATTGGTCTCTCCAGCATGGCAGCTTGCATCATCAAGAGATGAAAGCTGACATGACACTAATAGTCTGTGTCTAATCATGGAAGTGGTATCACCTCAGTGTTATGTGTTTTGTTGGTTAGAAGTAACTTATCGGCTGGGAGGGGATTTCTCAAGGCTGTGAATACAGGAGAGTGGGGTGGGAGGCCATGTCAGAAGCTGCCTACCATATGCACCAATGTATTTGCATTTACTTTGGGGTTCTCTGAGCTCTTTGAGTCTGTAGGCTATCAAATAGTTTAATGCATCAAGTCCCAAATGGAAAGGATAGAAGATGGGGCAAAATAATTATTTTGAAGAAATAACGGCTGAGCATTTTTGAGCATCTGGACCATTTCTGAGTCTGCGTCTAGGACAGTGGTTGGCAAACTCATTAGTCAACAGAGCCAAATAACAGTACAATGATTGGAATTTCTTTTGTGAGCTGAAAACCAACTTCTGCCCATGGGCCACGAAGTTTCAATTGCACTGGATATGCATGCCTGCATGTGGTATTTTGTGGAAGAGCCACACTCAAGGGGCCAAAGAGCCGCATGTGGCTCTCGAGCAACGGTTTGCCAACCACTGGTCTAGGGATGACTCCCTCTGTGGACTAGGATCACATAATTTATTTTGTCTCATTATCTTTTTAAAAAAATGTTTTTAATGATTTCAGAGAGGAAGAAGAGCGAGAAAGAGAAACATCAATGCTGAGGATCATGAATTAGCTGCCTCCTGCATGTCACCTACTGGGGACCGAACCTGCAACCTGGGCATATGTCCCAGTGGGGAATCTTACCAGTTAGAACACTGGCCGGGCTCATTATCTTTTGAAGTTTGCTGGGCCTTTTTGTGTTAAAAAGAGCAGAGGCTGACCCTAGCAAGTTTGGCTCTGGGGATAGAGCATCAGCCTGTGGAATGAAGGGTCCCAGGTTCAATTCCAGTCAAGGGCACACACATGTCTGGGCTCGATCCCCGGTGGGAGGCATGTAGGAGGCAGCTGATCAATGATTTTTTCTCACCATTGATGTTCCCCTTACCATTCCTCTCTGAAATCAATAAAAATATGTTAAAAAAGTAGAGGCTAAAGTAATGTAATTAGACGGCATAAAGGAAGTGCTCTTTTCTTAAAGTTGTTATGTGTGTAGGGCTGGGTCAGTGTAGTTGTATCTAATCTTCTCTGGACTTGTAGCCTTATTTGCATTGGGTTCGCACTGGCCTCATGTTTTGAGGGTGGGATCAGGACTTGCCCTTTCAGTAGAGTGGGATATGGGCACTGGGGAGATTCCCGAGTTGTCTGTCTATAGCAGGTTTGTGTGCTTCCTGAACTTGGGGAGGGCTTGTGTAGTTTATTTGCTGCTGCTACCTTGCTGGCTTGTGGAAGAGTACTCTTTGATCTCCAGGCCTGCCCTGGGCTTTCCTCCTGTTCTTTCATCCGAGCCTTAGGGGCCTCTGCAGCGCACTGTGGAGGGGTTCGTGTTATCCCTCCCTCACTGGGATAACATGCCAGGTTTCTGCCGGGTACGTTGGTGAAGGCCTGTGGGATGGAATTGGGGTGAGTGCAGACTCACTGACGGAGGCTCCTCAGCGTTCCAGTCAGTCATGCCAGCCCACAGGTGGCTGTGAACTTGAAGTTTGACAGGCTTATCTTTATTCTCTTCTTTGGTCAGTTCACAGAAGGGCTCTTCAGTTTTTGAGGTGTAATTTGTAGATTTGTTTCCTCAGCTGTGTGATGGGCTAAAAAATTATTCTTAAGCTAATCCAGCTTGTTCTCAACCAAGAGTTTGATTATTAAATGTTTTGTATGATTTTTGATTTCTTAAAATTTCTGTTAACGTGTACTTTATTTGTAGGTCAGTTAGAGTAGTTGTCGCCAATCTTTCGGACCTCACGGATCACCGGTTGGCGACCACTGAGTTAGAGCACTATTTAGCATTGAATGGCCATTAGATAAATGGTGGTTATCCCATTAGAAAAAAAAATATTTTTTAAATTTTTATTGATTTTTTTACAGAGAGGAAGGGAGAGGGATAGAGAGCTAGAAACATCGATGAGAGAGAAACATCGACCAGCTGCCTCCTGACCCCCCCACCAGGGATGTGCCCGCAACCAAGGTACATGCCCTTGACCGGAATCAAACCTGGACCTTTCAGTCCGCAGGCCGACGCTCTATCCACTGAGCCAAACCGGTTTTGGCAAATATTTGCAGTCTTGACTTTCTTCTTCAGTTGATGGGGGAAATCCCAAAGAGCTGATAAGAGAGAATATTTGTCCTGGTGCTCTTGAATAATCTTGCTTAGGTTTAGCCATTGATGGTGTTATAAGGATATCCATCATATTGATATCTCCATTCAAAATAAACTTTGGAAAGGCCCAAATCAGTTAGTTTAATATGACCTTCATTAGAAATAAGCATTTTGTCTGGTTGCAAACCCTGTGAATGATTCCATGTCTATGAAGGTAGTGTAGAGCCAGTGCCACTTCAGAAATATAACCATTTATGTGTAGGAGAGATTTGACAGCTCTGCCAATAAGGTTTTCCATTAGCAAGTAGACATTGTTTGCTGACTTCAAGGAATACTACAGATGGACAATGAAAGGACTTTTGCTTAGGGCCAGTGCATCCCTCGCAGCTTGTACCTAATCAGTCATTTTTTGTTGATCATGTCTGCTTTTTTGACCACCTTGCCTGCCTACAACTTGCCACCTTTCTGTCCTAGATACACCTTCCCAAAGGCCCGCGGCTAATGGGCTTCACTATGCTGAAGTCCTCAAGGGAGGGAGGTCTTGGCCCTGAGATCCTATTCACGCATTTCCCCGTAGCTGCACCTTTCCACGCTCCTCGCTCCCTGCAGCGGGCTCCAGCGCAGGCCAGCCCAGACTGAAGTCTGCAGCTGCTGCCGAAGCCCTCAAAGCTTTCTGTTTTTTTTTTAAAAAAATGTATTTTTATTGATTTCAGAGAGGAAGGGAGAGGAAGAGAGAGAGAGGGAGAAACATCAATGATGAGAGAGAATCATTGATAAACTGCCTCCTGCACGCCCCACACCCAAAATCGCCTGCAACCCGGGGAACCTGGGACCCTTCAGTCCCCAGGCCAATGCTCTATCCACTGAGCCAAACCGGCCCAGTGCTCTGAGGGGGGATCGAATCCACCACCTTGGTATATCAGGACGCTGCTCTAACCAACTGAGGACCTGGTCAGAGCTCCTATCTTTCCTTTTTTGAGTAGAAATTGAAAGTGGCATTTTGAACATAAAACTTCTGTGTTACAATTATGCAATAACAATAACAGTGCAAGATGAATTATACATGCATTCAGAATTAGACAGACTCATTTTAGTATTTCTGTTGCATTGGTATATGAGATTTGAATGAGAAATCTAACTGCTTAGAAAAAATTCTATACTGATGTTAATCAGTTGCACATATTTGGTTTTAAATATTTTGAGGCCACTTGGACCCAAAGTCTTACAATATTGCTTGATCATTTAATTACTGACTACTTTTTAAAAAAATATATTTTATTGATTATTTACAGAGAGGCTAATTACTCACTACTTTTATTAAGATGTAGTAGAGCAGCCCTAACTGGTTTGGCTCAGTGGATAGAGTGTCGGCCTATGGACTCAAGGGTCCCAGGTTCGATTCTGGTCAAGGGCATGCACCTTGGTTGCGGGCACATCCCCAGTGGGGAGTGTGCAGGAGGCAGCTGATCGATGTCTCTCTGTCATTGATGTTTATAACTCTCTATCCCTCTCCCTCTCTGTAAAAAAAAAAAGTAAAAATAAATAAAATATATTTAAAAAAAAAAGATAGTAGAGCTGATTACAATGATGCAGTGATGGAGAGTTGCAGAACTAGACAGCTTGGGTCCAAGTGGCAATAACAATAACAGTGCAAGATGAATTATGCATGCATTATTCAGAATTAGACAGACTCATTTAGTATTTCAAGGTGGTTAACAGTGGCCTCAATAACAATATAAATTGTTATTGTTTATATATATAATTTAAAAAAAATATATTTTATTGCCAAAACCGGTTTGGCTTAGTGGATAGAGTGTTGGTCTGTGGACTGAGGGGTCCTGGGTTCGATTCCGGTCGGGGGCATGGGCGTTGATTGAGGGCACATTCTCGGTGGGAGGTGTGTGGGAGGCAGCTGGTCGATGTTTCTCTCTCATTGATGTTTCTGGCTCTCTATACCTCTCCCTTCCTCTCTGTAAAAAAAAAAAAAAAAAAAAAAAAAAATCAAAATATATTTCAAAAAATGAAAAATATATTTTATTGACTTTTTAGAGAGGAAGGGAGAGGGATAGAAAGTCAGAAACATGGATGATGAGAGAAACCTCAATTAAGCCCCCCCCCCCCCCCCCCCCCCCCCCCCCCCCGCCCGCCCCACAACCCCCCACTGAGGATGTGCCCGCAGGCAAGGCACATA
The DNA here is from genome assembly GCF_964339955.1 of Pipistrellus hanaki. Lineage (NCBI taxonomy): Eukaryota > Metazoa > Chordata > Mammalia > Chiroptera > Vespertilionidae > Pipistrellus > Pipistrellus hanaki. The sequence goes on along the minus strand of NC_140504.1, from coordinate 4,122,980 downwards.
CCCTGGAATGGAATCGAACTTGGGACCCTTCAGTCCGAAGGCCAATGCTCTATCCACTGAGCCAAACTGGTTTTGGCTTGGGTTTATATTTTTAGCTTTGCCATTTACTTAGTAGCTCTTTGATTCTGGGCAGGTTATTTAATGCCTGTGCCTTGTGTGTTTATGTCTATAAAATGAGGATAAATAGTTGGGAGGTATAATAAGTTAGTATATATAAAGTTCTTAGTGTCTGTAGTCACTATGTAAATGTAAGCTATTATCATTACTGTAGAGAGGAATTAGTCAAAACCTTAAAATAATTAGGTGTGTATGTAAGCCCATAATTTTGCCTATTGTTAATTTTTGAATAAGAATTAGGGTCTTAGAAAGTAATTTGTGCAAGGTTCCATAACTACCCTGTTTCCCTGAAAATTAGACAGTGTCATATTAATTTTTTCTCCCAAAGTTGCGCTAGGTCTTATTTTCTGAGGATGTCTTATTTTCGGGGAAACACGGTAGTTAGTTGTAAAGCTAGGACTCTTAACCACATCTCTTGTGGGTCAGGAGAGTGTCTTACCCACTTTTATCTGGTGTCGGTTGGTTGTGTGCTTGAAGCTGGTTCCAAAATGAGAGACTTCTGCTTGGAAAAGACCTCTGGGAGAGCCTCAGTTTTACTAGTGAGTCTTCACATTTGCCTATATTTACATGTAAATGTTTGAAGATGTTGATAGTGGCTTTTCTATAAGGGTGTCTTCTTGGAAGTTTAGGGATGACTGGGCCCACACACTTTGCCCAGCCCCCTACCCCACTGCACCATGGTCCTGTCACTGGGCCCGGGCCACCTGGTGCTCTTGTCTTCCTGGAAGTGAAACCCCTGGTCACCGGTGGGGTGTGTCTGAGCTTCTCCCCCCACCAGGTGGTGCCAGGCAGGAGTCTGGTGTTTTATTAGCTTCTGGGAACCACTCACCCTGGTGCTCCGCAGGGGGGTACTCCTGATAAAATTAGAATTATGTTGACGCTTTCAAGGCACTTCCCAAGATGACACTCAGACTGAGTCATCCCTAAGGTGTGTGATTGGGTGGCCTGTCTACCTGTTGCCCCCTGCACACATGACATCTCATGTTTTCATTTTGTATTCATCAGTTACCAGTGATGCTGAGTATCGTTTCATTTGTTTGCCATCTGTATGTCTTCTTTGGTGAAGTGTTCATTCAAATCTTTTGCCCATTTTCAAAAATAAGGCTTGTTTTTTCAATTATTGAATTTTGCAAGTCCTTTTCAGATAAGTGATTTGCAAATATATTCTTTTAGTCTGTGGGTCGTCTTCATTCTCTTAACAGTGCCTTTTGAAAAACAAGTTGTTCATTTTGGTGAAGTCCAACTAACTAATTTGTTTGTGTGGATTGTGCTTTATGTCATTAGAAATATTTGCCTAATTAACATCATAAAAATTTTTCCAGTGTTTTATTATTATATAAGTTTCATGGCTTTAGATTATACTTTAAAATCAATGTCTGCCTTGAGATAATTTTTGTTTATGGTATGATTTTGGATCCAAGTTATTTTTGATAAATGGATATCTATTTATTTCAGCACCATTTGTTCAAAAGATTATCTTTTCTCCTTTGAATCTTTATTAAAAATCAGTCATCCTTATATAACAAGCTATGAAGTCAGATATTGTTAACTCTCAACTTTTTTTTAAGGTGCTTTGGCTTTTCTAGGCCATTGCATTTGCATATGAATTTTAGATTGAAATTGTCAATTTCTATAAAAAACATGCTTGTATAGCATGTTTTTTATAGAAATTTTGTTTGGGATAGCTTTGAATCTTTACATCAATTTTGTTTGGGATAGCTTGGAATCTTTACATCAATTTACTGTTTATTTAAATATTCTTTAATTTATTTTAGTAATGTTTTATCGTTTTGTTTTTTTTAATATATATTTTATTGATTTTTTACAGAGAGGAAGGGAGAGAGATAGAGAGCTAGAAACGTCCATGAGAGAGAAACATTGACCAGCTGCCTCCTGCACACCCCCTACCTGGGATGTGCCTGCAACCAATGTACATGCATGCCCCTGACCGGAATCGAACCTGGGATCCCTCAGTCCACAGACCTACGCTCTACCACTGAACCAAATCGGTTTTGGCTGTTATCGTTTTTATTGTACATGTTTTTCACGTTTTGTCAGACTTTTTTCTAAGTATTTAATATTTTTGATACTATTATAAAATGCTTTTAAAACTTGCTCTCCACTTAGGTCTTGTCCAATAAGCACGTGGCTCCTGATCATCTGTTGCAAATATGCCAGCGCATCGGTCCCATGTTGGATAAAGAAATCCCACCCAGTATTTCAAGAGTCACTTCTTTACTTGGTGCAGGAAGGCAGTCTTTGCTACGTACAGCAAAAGGTACCTTAATTTGAAGAAGTGTTCTGCTTTGTATTAGTAGTTTAATAATTACTATAATTGTGAAGTAACGTGAGCATTGTGGAAGAAAGGTGATATGTAACAATATACCATGCTGTGGACTATAAATATAAAATTCTCTGCATTTAGCATAGACATTGAATTTTATTGCATAAGTGTTTAATGGGTCCTTCTGCATTAAAGAATGAAGGTATGGATGTTAAGCTAAAAGTTTGAATTTATTCAGAGATGTGTTTGAGGTTTTATCAATGTGAGTTCTTAATTTTCCATTTGTAGCTCACTTATAACTTCATTGAATGTAATTGTATGTGTCTAATAAACTCTTTAAATGCTAGAAGTATTTCATTTGATATTTAGATCTTTGAAAGCCCTTTGTTATAAAGGGGAAGTGATTTTCTAAATTTGGTAGCAGTTTGAAAAACACCCAAAATGTATAATTGCATGGTTCTTTTCTCACCAACTTCATTTTTTTGCTATTTAAGTTATTTGGTAGCAAACTGTTAAGAATTGCTGTTCTTTCTCTGTTAGCGTGGTATAAAGCATTCAGACTAAGTACATGTATGTGATATGATCTGTGTATACACTGTGGCTTAACTGCAAATGGCAAGAATGTTGGTTCTTCTGATCTTGAGCATACTTCAAGTTCATCCCCGTGATTATTTTTAAGATCTCTAGCTCACGTGATGCTGCCTTTTAGATGTACCGCCAGTATAAAGCTTGGCTGAGAAAGAACCAGTCTCCTCCTTGGTCCCATGCCAGACTGGTTTGTCAGCTTCAGTTGTTTCTTAGTGCTCTCTGGCTATGCCACACCGTGGCTTGAATCAGGAAACTGTTCATATTCTTTCTTCTGTGTCCCTATTCACCTGTAATTATTCTGTTTTAGGTTGTTATATAGTGGTTGCCTGGGTAGCCTGTTTTCTTTACTTGTGTCAAGCTCAATGTCGTTTTGTGATGAGCACTGCTTTAGAACTGGCAGACCTTAGAAGAGACTTCAGCAAGCTGCCCTAGGGGTAGGGACTATATTTCTCTGTCTGTTTTGTACTAGTGCCACGGAGGATGCCTAGTAACTGCTCTTTGATCATGATAGTGGTAATGAATCCATTCATGTAAAACGTAATATGCCTGTGTGTTTGGGGCACCCGAGGCTCAGTGGGGGTTTAGTAGGATGCCTTTCTTCCCGCCCTCTCTCAGTTGTGAAGAAGCTAATTTCCAGCACAGCATAGTCTGTGTTCTGCTGCTTCCTCCTATTGAGGAGCAGACGTTTTTCCTTGGTATATTCACTGGTAGGTCAAAGGGGATGGGGTATTAGGATTAGTGTTCAGACTCACAGATCCTACATATAAGCTCTTGTATAAAGATCAGTGATGGCCCTTAAACAAGAGGAAAGCCATTTTAATTTTGTCAATATTTCCGGAGGAGATTAAACTCATGGTAATATTGGCCAACATTAATTTTAAAAGTCAATAACATTTAAACACTTAATTAAAACAAGGATTTTTCATGTAAATCAAAGACTTAAAAATTTCCATTTTTGGAAAGTTGAATCAGTTGTGATTAAGGCTTTTTATTGTTAATATTGTGTGGAATAATTCCGCATTGGAAAATAAAAACTTAATTTGGCTTTGAATGGGACTTGGAGTCAAAAGACCTGGTTTTGTGGCCCATCTTGACTGACCATTTGTAGTGGATCTCTTTAAAGGTCCTGGAACCTTGAGCCTCAGTTACCTCACTTGTAAATTGGCGATGAATACCTACCTCACAGGGTTGTTGTGAGGGTTCCATGAGATGATGTATGTGGAAAGCACTTTGTAAATTGTAAAGTGCTACACGATGTTAGCTGTTGTTGTATCTGAGATGTCTTACATTTTTTCCCCCTCAGAAATAGTCTAATAAACTTCTAGGGCTTTTCTGTTAAAGTATATTATTAGTTGGTAAAACTTTGAATAAACAGTTTATTAAAATATACGTAAGTATTCTATAAAATCTTTCTTGGGGTTAACTTTCAAGATTTTATGTGTATCTAAAATTCATTTTAAAGACTGCAGGCACACAGTGTGGAAGGGCTCTGCCTTTGCTGCTCTTCACAGAGGAAGACCCCCCGAAATGCCCGTGAATTACGGTTACCCACCGAGCCTGGGTAAGTGCGGCTGGCCTTTCCGACTTCTGATGCGTTCTTTTAACTTCTCGACCAGTTTTGTAGCTGCTATGCTAAAATGTAAAAGGAAGTACTTGGTAGTATGTTGTTTCAGTAGTAACAAGGATCATTTTTCACATTGGTTTTTCTAAAGTAATTTCTAAAAGTAATAAAAATTAATTAAAAACAATTTTATTATAATAAAAAGTCTGTACCAGTGATTGTAGTAGAACAGAACTGGAAAGAAACTTTTATCCTTGTTTCTTGAACGTAGGTTTTTGTTTTGGAGTTCTTCTTAGCTTTTTACATACTGGCACCCCCTTAACCATTTTTATTGTTTTTATTTCCTAGTGGAGATACATCGAGGCAAACAACTCACAGGGTGTTCCACTTTTAGCACAGCATTTCCAGGAACCATGTACCAGCATATAAAAATGCACAGGAGGATTCTTGGACATCTATCTGCTGTTTACTGTGTAGCATTTGATAGGACAGGACATAGAATCTTTACAGTGAGTTAACATTTTAAACTCCATTTGTTACCATCTGGAGCACTTTGGTGTTCACCAGAATCTTTTAAGAAGTCTTAAAAAATACATATATTCCATGTTTCCTATTCTCAGGATTTAGATTCAGTAGGTCCAGTGTGGGCCCATAAATTGGCCTTTTAAAAAATATGTGTTTATTGATTTCAGAGAGGAAGGGAGAAGGAGAGGGAAAAATAGAAACATCAGTGATGGGAGCGAATCATTCATCGGCTGCCTCCTATAAGCCTCACACTGGGGACCAGGCCCACAACCTGGGCATGTGCCCTGACTGGAAATTGAACTGTGACCTCCTGGTTCACAGCTCGATGCTCAACTACTGAGCCATGCTGGCTGGGCAAATTTGCCTTTCTAAAAAAATGTTTTTTATTTTATTTTAGAGAGATAGAAACATTGATGAGAAAGAAACACTGATCAGCTGCCTTCTGCATGACCCTATTGGGGATCCAGCCCGAAACCTGGGTTGTACCCTGACTGTGAATTGAACCCCAGTAACCTCTTGGTTCATGGGTCAGTGCTCAACTACTGACCCATACCAGCTGAGCTATCCATGCATTTTTATTTAGTTTGCCAGGTGATTCAGATGGAGATAGTCATGGCCTTGTGTGGTGGTTGTGAGACATTGATTTAGAGCAGTGGTTCTTAGGCATTATCGTCAAGGATGCTTATGCATTCCTAATACTTTTTAGCCCATTCTATACCTACTCAGTCAGATTAATTTCTGCTATGTGTATTAACCAAAATCAAACCAAAATTCCTCCCACCAATATCCAGTTCTCTACAGGTGATTTGTAATTCATATTCACATTGAGTACTCACCAGTCCAGGGAAATTGATTACTTAAACTTTGAAATTATAAAATATTATTTTATAATTATTATAGAACTATATGTAACTATTTGGGATTTAATTTACATTTTTTAATTTACATTTTTAATGTTTTAAGGGAAAATTATAATGGACTTATTGTTCAAATTTTCTTTCTCAATTGTAAGATTCAGAGTAGATACTCTATTCAAATATTTATGGATGGATGGATGTTGGCTGGTATAAGTTTTAGACACTGTTGTTTGGTTATTTAAAATGAGGAAATGAGGCTGGTCCGAGTGCAGTGGTGTCTTACAACTAAAATGAGGAAATGAGGGTGCTATTCCATTATTTTTTAGTTATTTTTGGGAATACCTACTTTTGTATTTCAGTCTGTGAAATGTAGATCTGTCCTAACACATCAAGTTATTTAGCTTGATGTGAACTAAACTGACACTTAACCATTGTTACTGAAATAGGTGAGCCATGAACTTTTATTTTTTAATCCTCATCCAAGGATATTTTTTCCATTGATTTTTAAAAAATATTTTTTTATTGCACTGGCTGGTTTGGCTCAGTGGATAGAGCATTGGCCTGTGGACTGAAGGGTCCCGAGTTTGATTCAGTTCAAGGGCACATGCCTGGGTTGTAGGCTCGATCTCCAGTGGGAGGGTGTGCAGGAGGCAGCCTATCGGTGATTTTCATCATCGATGTTTCTATTTCTCCCTCTCCAAATCTCTCTGAAATAAAAAAAAATATTAAAAAAAATGCATTTTTATTGGTTTCAGAGGGGAAGGGAGAGGGAGAGATAGAAACATCAATGATGAGAGAGAGTCATTGATTGGCTGCCTCCTGCACTCCCTCTTGGGGATTGAGCCCACAACCTGGGTTTGTGCCCTAAGACCGGCTGGGCTCCATGGATTTTAGAGCGAGTAGAATGAAGGAAAGAAGGAAGAGGACAGAGAGATAAAGAGGCAGAAGCATCAATGTGAGAGACATGATAGGTTGCTTCTGGCAAACACCCTGACTGGGAATTGAACCCGAAACCCTCAGGTGTGCAATCTGACACATTAACCACTGAGCAACACTTGCTGGGCGAGCCATGAACTTCTAGTTGGACTTACTACTTGGCAGAGAATTTTGGGAAGATAGTATTTATAATATAATCTGATTCATAGAAATGAAAGCTTCACAATATCTTCAGGTAGACATTCTTCAGTTTGAAGAAAAAACTTTATAAGTGTTCTTAGCATGAATCTTATAATCTACAGAGAATTCTGCAGTTGGAAAAAGGAAGAGTTATAGATAACTTGAGTGACATGTAAATGGTACTCTTTTAAATGATGTGAAAGGCTTCCAAATTAACATTTATTTTGGGATTTTTTTTCCCTTTAGGGTTCAGATGATTGTTTGGTGAAGATTTGGTCAACACACAATGGCCGCCTATTATCCACATTAAGAGGTCATTCTGCAGAAATTTCAGATATGGCAGTAAACTATGAGAACACAATGATTGCCGCAGGGAGCTGTGATAAAATAATTAGAGTGTGGTGCTTGAGAACTTGTGCCCCAGTTGCTGTGCTCCAGGGACACACAGGGTCAATTACATCTTTACAGGTAAACTCATGCTCATGGCACATTTGTATACTGTCTCCTTTTCTTTTAAACTCTTTCTCTTTGGAGATAAGAAAGAGTAAAATGCTTAGTAATTATATTATCTATTTTAAATTTAGTAATCAAGAAAAAGTATAAAATATATAATTAATCATACTTCATGAATCTTGGAAGGGTGATTTAATAAATATGTAATGTGGTTAGAGCTAATTTAAGTGCAGGCTTAATGGATGACTTACTGCTTCCTTTCAGTTTATGGTTGAACTAAATGAGTCAATTACAAGCTGGTGACAGGTTAATAGTTTTTCTACCTTAAAATTTGTGTATTCTGATAAACTAATTAAAATTGCCAAAGTATATTTAAACTCATTTTTAGTCCATATTCTAGAACTTAAGTTTAAATAGTCACTTTCATCATCTAAACCCTTCATTTTGTATGCTTGATGAGATGGAGATTGGAAGAAGCTTCTTTGAAGTCACAGATTAAATCCCGCCTCCCTTACAAAGTATATAAGGATAACAAAACAGATTATAAACTATACTCTCTGAGATGTCATAATGATAAGTATGTGAATTGTGTAAAAATCACTAAAACCTATTTTTTCTCTTTCTTTTCTGCCACGGGGAGTCCTGGTGTTTCTTTGTTAAGCTCCTTGCCTAGAATGTCTCATGAGGCAGCAAGTTGCATTTCTTTCTTCCTGGCTTTCCTCCCCATTCTGGGGGAAGGAAAGGTCGAGGTTAAGGTTCCTAGATTAATTTGATTGTTTGGATTGATTCTTAGCTCTTTATCTTACCTGCTTCATTTCAATCAATATTATATATTGCCATCAGACAAATCTTTTTGTTGCCTTTAGTGTTTTATTTGATAATTACAGCTCTTACTTTGCTGTTATTGGGCCCAGATTCTCAACTCATTTCACCACCGCTTCCCAAAATGAACACTTCAGTCATATAGGTCTTTCAGTTGCTGTCATATACCATATCCTTGATCAAGTTTGTTCGTATTATTTCTTTGCCTACTATGTGCTTCTTATTTTCTTGGTGTTTTCCTCTTCATCTTTTAAGTCTTCTTGGATATCTCTGGACCAAATCAAACTTCTTTCTCTAGCTTATTTGTGTAGCACAGTTGATATTTTATTAAATACAAATCTCAGTCTTATTCTAAAGTTATAGAATAATTTTTGCATTTTCTTATATTATGTTTATGGGTTTTTAAAAAACGTTTAAATTGTGATTCACTTGGGATTTATCTTGTGTACAGTCTGGAGGATAGATCCAGCTTTTTTCCTCTATCGTTTATCCCTTTACCATTTATGCAGAGATTCATTGTTTGTACAGCTGATTTGAGCTGGCACCTTTATCTTAAGTCTTATATTAGGGTCCAGTTTGAAGTTTATCTTTTTTCTACTGGTCGATCTGTCAATGTAATTACTGTGGCCATACTTTTGATTATTGAGGCGTGGCGATGTGCTTTCAGATCGATAGTGCTAGGTCTTTTCTTTTTCTTTGTAAAAGTTTTTTTGACTCTTCTTGTTTATTAGTCTTAAATAATTTTACTGAGATCACATTACCTTTATAAGTTAAATTGAAATAGAATTTACTTTTTTGTTGTTGTTAATCCTCACATGAAGATATTTTTTCCATTGATTTTTAGAGAGAGTGGAAGGGAGGGAGGGAAGGAGAAAGGCAGGGAGAGAGAGACACATTGATCAGCTGACTCCTGCATGTGCCCAACTTTGGCCCAGGATTGACCCTGCAACCCAGGTACATGTCCTTGACCAGGAATTGAACCCTTCAGTGCACAGGCTGCCACTCTAACCACTTACTAACACCAGCCAGGGCAAGATAGACTTTTACTTTTTTATAGGTTATATTTTCACTATAATAATGTCACCTATATTTTTGGATTTCTTATATTTTAGGGAGTCAGTTGATGTTAATTTTGAAAAACTTTGAACGCCAACTTTAGTAGAAGCTCAGGAAACTGACTTATATATGTTATTGTTTTTTAGTTTAGCCCAATGGCCAAAGGCTCTCAAAGATACATGGTTTCTACTGGTGCTGATGGGACGGTTTGTTTTTGGCAGTGGGATTTAGAATCTCTGAAATTTAGGTAAGTGACTGTTAGTATTAACGTATTCTTTAATGTTGTTATGGTTTAGTCTAATGAAGTTTGGTTATAAAGAGAAATTATAGATTGTAGTTGGCTTTTTACTTTTGAACTTAATTTTTATTATAAAAATTTTTATTATAAACATTAGGATATGTGCTATATCAACTACTTACTGTTTACAATTTGCTATTTAAATAGTTGGATATGTAAGAGAAGCATAGCTATTCTGTGTCATGGGCACATTTTTGTGAAAGAAAAAAAAAGAGATAGTATGTATGTGAAACATTTTGGAATGTATGATTAGATACATAGAAGTTTAGGCAGGGTCATTGAAGAACCAGGAGCCCTGCGTTTTGGACCTGTGCTGTCCCAATTCAGTACATACATGTGACTATCAAGCACATGAAATGTGGCTAGTGTAATTGAGGAACTGAATTAAATTAGATTTGAATATTGATACTTGATTTAGTTATTACAACACTTATAGGCATATTTCAAACCACTTGAATATGTGAATTTAGTTTTTCAGCTGTAAGTTTTAAGAAAACGTAATATAGTATTTGATGAAAATGTTCAAATTGAGGTGTGGTATAAGTGTTCATTTTGCTCTGAAAGATTTCAAAGAATTAATGTGAAGGAAAGAAACTAAAGTTCTCATTAAAATATTAGTAATGTTGTGATATATTGAATATATTGGGTTAAATGAAATAAAGTTATTTTATTTCCTTTTACTCTTTAAAAGGAAATTTCAGAAAGGAAGGGAAAAGGAGAAATTTCAATGATGAGAAAGAATCATTGATCGACTGTCCCCTGTATGCCCTTACTGGGGATCGAGCCTGCAACCTGGGCATGTGCCTTTGACAGTAATCAAACTTGGGACCCTTCTGTCCGCAGGTTGACGCTCTATCCACGGAGTCAAACCAGCTAGGGCTCCTTTTACTTTTAATGTGACTTCTAAAAAATTTAAAGTTATATGTGTGGCTTGCATTCCATTTTTATTGGACAGTCTGTAGCTGGTGGTTTTATGCTCTGTGCTGCAACCTTGAGAATGGGATCATTTAGACTCCTGAGCTGCAGTCACCTCAGTGACAAGATGGGGTTAGTAGGCCTGCTCTTTCTGTGTAGTAGGATCAGTGTGAAGATGGGGATTGAACAGCCTTCTAAAACCCCTCTAGCTATAATAGCATATGTGGAAATACTTGGTATACTGGGAGGCACTATAGAAATAACATCTTAATATTTAAAGTTAGCTTAAAATCAATATTTAAACCATGTTAACATGTAGAACTAATGTGTTTTGAAACATCTTTTATAGCGCACGTCCCTTGAAGTTTACTGAAAAGCCCAGACCAGGTGTTCAGATGCTTTGTTCTTCTTTTAGTGTTGGTAAGCACTTCTTTCAGTTTCACTTTAGCATTTACTGAATGACCGCTTAGGCTGAGAGTCTTTCTCAGACAGATGGTAAATGACTTTGTTCATTTTTTGTTTGTTTGTTTTTTTCATTTTTTAAAGTGTAATCCGTGATGTTCATTTCATTAGCTGCCTTCCTGTCTTTACTCCCCATTCCGCCTGTTTATGATGTTGAGTGGCAATCAGAGTCCGTGGTAGAAGAGGAAGCTCTAGGAGTTCACATCAGTGATTTCTGAGTCATGTGCCCCAGGTGTATGATACACCAAAATTGTGATTTTCCTTTCACAGGCTAAAGGGCATATTTCTGGTGGTTTAAATTGGTTTTCCACACATCTTGGTGAAATTATTCCCCATTTTCTTTTCTTCCACAGTGAACTTGTGTGTTAACCTTTCTAATTAGGAGAGGTCAAGGACGTTTTCCCTATAAAAGTCTGAAAACTTCAGCAAGTGAACTTTATACTCCATAGCTAGGCTTTGGGATGTAAAGTTGTCTAGAAGCAGAGCCCCTTTTGCCAAACATATTTTAGAGCCCCAGCACTTAAGATCTTTGCCACAACTAATAAAATGGGGCAATAACGAACATTTCCATATTGAGTTAACTTTAAAAAATTAAAGCCCCATCTGATTCCCCCCAGCACCATCAAGAAGTTCTTCCACTCCAGCTGGGTTCCCTGCAGTTGAACCCAGTTCAGATATTATCTGCCTAGAGCAGGGGTGTGGAGCTTCTGGCCCTCTGGCCGGATAAGACCCACGGAATCATTTGGTTGTAGGCCTTGCCAAGGCATTAGGGGTGAGTTAATTAAATGCTTACCACATACAGCAGGCTAATTTTTAAGCTGATAATTTTGTATGGTCTGTGCATGATGTTATCTTTATCCATCGTAATTATTGACAGAAAAAAGGTATTCCGCACCCCTGATCTAGAGGAGAGTGAGATGCTGCAGGTTATAGGCTCAGTCCTACATGATTCTCCCATTCCCCTTCTCACTTGTGCTTCTGACCTCCTGAGTATTGTCCACAACTCCTCCTTGTAAGCTCTCTGAAATCTGTCCTTTTGGGTTTTTATGGAGGCTTCCTTACATAGACATAATTGAATAAGCCGGTGAGTAGGGTGATTGATTAAGCCCTCCCCTGCCTCCTCAGGTGCTTTCTAAAAGTCACGGTATTAATATCAACTCTGTTGTGGTTGAAATGGGTTTAAGACTATCAAGACACCTTTATCACTTTGTCACTTAAGAAATTCCAAAGGTTTTAGGAGCTCTGTGCCATAAATGAGGATGAAGAGCAAATATATACGTATTTCCTATTATATACCTAATTTTACAATGTTATATTAATTTTAAAATGTCTTTATATAGTGAATTGGAAAACGGATCTATTGAAATAAACTTTTGGGATAAGAGATCTTGCTTAATTCAATATAGAAATTTGGTTTGTGCAGATATTTGTTATAAACTGGATTTTTAAAGCTTAACATTTTTATTTCAGGTGGTATGTTTTTAGCCACTGGTAGTACCGATCATGTAATCAGAATGTACTTTTTGGGTTTTGAAGCACCTGAAAAAATCGCAGAACTTGAAAGCCACACTGTAAGTATTCATGTTTTAAAATTCGGTAGATTAATTTTAGTAATATTCCTATTGATATATAGTCAAATATTGCTGACAAATTGATAAGGATTTTTAAAAAATTGAATTCATTGGGTTAAGATTTTAACTTAATTGTAGAAGGAATTGTATTTAAATATCCTCACCTGAGGATATTTTTTCCATTGATTTTTAGAGAGTAGAAGGGAGGGAAGGAGAGGAAGAGGAGGAGAGGGAGGGAGGGAGGGATAAAGGAAAGGAGGGAGGAAGAGAAACGTTCATGTGAGAGAAACACATCAATTGGATGTGAGAGAAACACATTGATTGGTTGCCTCCAGCACACACCCCAACTGGGGCAGGGGAACAAACCCGCAACTGAGGTATATGCCCTTGGCTGGGAATCAAACACGAGACCCTTCAATATGCTGGCTAATGCTCCAACCATTGAGTAACACTGGCCAGGACTAAGTCAGAATCTTGATTATGTCAGTTGATTTGAGTATGTTAGGTTCTTGAAATCAGAATGTTATTTTATTAATGTACTAGAGGCCCAGTGCATGAAAATCCATGTGCTGGGGAGTTGGGGGTCCCTCAGCCTGGCCCCCCTTCCCTCTCAGTCCAGGAGCCCTCAGGGGATGTCCCACTGAGACGGCTAAGTCGCAGTCTGGCCTCCCTTTGCAGGAGGCACCTGGGCTGATCAGGGGAAGGGGCCTTCCCTATCACCCTGCCGCCGCTGCTGCTGCTGGCTACAGTGGCTGACGCTATCCACTGAGCCAAACTGGTCATGGCGGTGCTTAAAACTTTATATTTTGACTTTAAACAGATGTCAGTTTTTATGCATATATTTTACTGCATGTGTCTGTCTGTCTTTGAGATAAGAGGGTCTTAGTAGTCCTGTTAGATTCATAAATAGTCTTTGTACTTAATGTGTAATTCTTGTTTGAATGACAGGCTAGGCAGCACAAATGCAAATCTCTTGCTTTAAACCAAATGTGCTTCTAGCTCTAAAATGGTTTTGTTCTTTTTGTTTGATTATAAATTATGCTGATGATGACATGTGTTTTTTTTTTTGCCTTGATTTAGGACAAAGTTGATAGTATCCAGTTTTGTAACAATGGTGATCGGTAAGTGTGCTTTTATTTGTGGGTATATATGTATTTAGGTATATATGCTGTGCTATGTATTAGTATAGCTACCGTGTCACTGTATATTGCAGGTACTTATTAGTAAATAAATAGAGGTGGGCAAAAGTAGGTTTACAGTGGTTTATATGGAAAAGATATGCAGGCTGTGCTGCTTATTACAATAGCTGTGTTAGCTGTTCTTGTACTCCCAATTCTGAGCCTACGCTTGCCAACCCCTGTATGAATGAAAAGGGTCTGGGGCAGTGGGAAACATATGAAATATAAGTTTTAAAATTGTAGTTTCGGCTGTCTCCTGTATCTCCTTTAGTTTACATCAGCTAATTTCCCCCCCCCCCCCCCTAAACTGCATGAGGATTGCTAGCATAATGAGATCTTTAAAAAAAAAAACCTAGGAAAGACATGAGTCCTATAGCAGTCTTGTATTCATCATGTCTTTTATTTTCTATATTTTGAACATCAGCTAAATTTTTGATTTACAGAAAAATTAGGTGAAATTTCTTGTTTGAGTAGTTAAATCTTTTCTAATCAATGACTGTGCTGTATCCTGCAATGAAATTATCACTTAAATTATATATATTTTTTGTGATTCCCAGTGTTTCTCAAGTGCCTTTCCTAATCTGCAGTTTTTAACATGTGTTAAAAGATTATTTTTACACAGTTGCCAGCATGAACTAATTTGAGTTTAAGAGTTAAGATGCGTAGAATGGAGCTTTTGCTCCTACTAATTTTCCCAAATGGCCTTTATTTTTCCTATTTTCCCCCTACAGGTGCTATTGTCTTCTCAAAACTCAGTCTGTTTGACAAGCTATTGATTGAGTTTGAAATGTGCTTTATTTCATAGAGCCAGGCAAATCGCAGCAACCCAGATTTTTTTCAGTTTAGCTTTGTCTTCTGGCTTAACACCTATAGATTCATCTGTAGTCAAGATAACCATGTTAAAATTTATTTTTGCTTTGATTTTAACTGTAACTGTTGGTGGCATGTATATGAGTGTGAGGTCTCTTATGTATGTTTTAAGGTTTTTAAGTGGTAGCAGAGATGGAACAGCACGGATTTGGAGATTTGAGCAGTTAGAGTGGAGAAGCATTTTGTTGGATATGGCTACTAGAATCTCAGGGTAAGTTGAGATGGTTTGTTTAAATGGGTACATCATAAGTACTTGGTCTCTCCCTGGTTTGTTGATTGCTTTGTTCAGGGGACTGGAGATACCTCCTGTGTTGAAGAGCGACGATCGAAGGGAATGGCTACTCCTGCATGTCTGATTCAGATACTTAAATCTCATGTAGCCGAAAGAATGTGTTCTTAACATTTATGTAAGAAAGAACACATAGTTATTCTACTGTTTCTTAAAACATTGACTTTTTCTTAGATATTGCATTTAAAACCACCTATAATTAAAAAAAAATTTTTTAAATTGATTTTAGAGAGGGAGAGATAGAAACATCAATGATGAGAATCATTTATTGGCTGCCTCCTGCACATCTCCTACTGGGGATTGAGCTCACAACCGAGGCATGTGTCCTGACTGGTTCATAGGTTGACACTCAACCACACTAGCTAGGCCACCTATAATTTTAAAAAATTATAGAAATATCTCAGGCATGCCCTGGCTGGGTAGCTTGTTGGTTAGATCACCATCCCTATATGCCACGGTTGCAGGTTTGATCCCCTGTCTGGGCATATACAAGAATCAACCAATGAATGCATAAATAAGCAGAACAAGAAAATCCATCTTTCTCCCTCTCTCTCTTTCTTCCTGTCCTTCCCTCTCCCTCCCTCTCCATTCTTCTCCCTCTCTCTCCTTTCCTCGCACTTCCTTTCTCTAAAACTTTTTTTTGCCAAGGGCCATTTGGATATTTATTCAGGTCATACAGAATTACCAACTTAAAAATTAGCCTGCTGCTGCTGAAACCGGTTTAGCTCAGTGGTAGAGCGTCGGTTTGCAGACTGAAAGGTCCCGGGTTCGATTCCGGTCAAGGGCATGTACCTTGGTTGCGAGCACATCCCTGGTAGGGGGTGTGCAAGAGGCAACTAGTCGATGTTTCTCTTTCATCGACGTTTCTAACTCTCTATCTCTCTCCCTTCCTTTCTGTAAAAAATCAAAATATATTAAAAAAAAAAAAAAAAAAAGTTAGCCTGCCGTATTTGGTCAGATATTTAATTTACCTACCCCTAATGGCTTGGCAGGGCCAGACCAAATGATTTTTTAAAAAAATATATATTTTATTGATTTTGTACCGAGAGGAAGGGAGAGAGAGAGAGAGACTTAGAAACATCGATGAGAGAGAGTCATCGATCAGCTGCCTCTTGCACACCCCCTACTGGGGATCTGCCCGCAGCCAAGGTATATGCCCTTGACCAGAATCGAACCCGGGACCCTTCAGTCCCCAAGCCGACGCTCTATCCATTGAGCCAAACCGGTCCCGGCCCAAATGATTTCTTAGGCCTTATATATGATCCCTAGGCAGATGTTCCCCACCCCTGCTTTAAAATCACTGGAAAAAAGAACACACAACCCAAGCATATCATGCACAAATTTTACTTTTCTGTAGATAAGATTTTTGGAATTAAAAAAAGAATTGCTATAGTAGAGGGACAATATAGTCAGTTTCTCTGACTATATTTTACAGAGAAACTTGGCGTATCGCTTTCATAAAGGCTGTAGTGCATTGCAGACATATGTATCAAAGACTGTACCATGGGGTCATAGGAACAGTTTATAGGGAACTATAAAGAGATGAGTACAGTCTTGTTTACAGTTTAGCAAACTGTCTGTCAGGCACTTTTCTAGATATTGGATATGAAGATGAAAGTGCCCGAAGGTCTGCCTTTATTTAGTCTGCGTCTGAATCCTCTCTTTCTTTGGGTTTTGCCCTAATCTGTTTGTAGATAATCTGTTAAGGGTCACATCTGTTGGACCCTCTCTAGAGTTGGCAAGGGAGGGATGTGAACTTGATTTTGGTACAGATAAGGAATTGTATACACACTGGATGTAGTCTACCACCCAGTGAATTTACACATTGTGCATTTTTCCTTAGGGACTTAACCTCCGAAGAAGAAAGGTTTATGAAACCCAAAGTAACAATGATAGCTTGGAATCAGAATGATAGCATTGTTGTCACAGCTGTGAATGATCATGTTCTCAAAGTGTGGAATTCTTATACTGGACAACTACTTCATAACTTGTTGGTAGGTAGTTCTTATCCTCCTATCTAATAAAAGGGTAATATGCAAATAGACCAAATGGCAGAACAATCAATCAAATTGTAATATGCTAATGATATGCTAAGGCTGCTCAACTGCTCACTATGATGTGCACTGACCACCACGGGGCAAATGCTCCAACCAGTAGGTTAGCTTGTTGCTGGGGTCCGGCCGATAGGGACTGAGCAAGATGGGCCAGCCATGCCCTGGAGCCCTCCCTCGGGCCCTCCCTGGCCCAGTCATGCACTGCTGGGCTCCCTCAGCCTGGCCTTTGCTTCTCACACTCCAGGACCACTGGGGGGATGCCAGTTTCAGCCTGATCCTGCAGGCCACTCCCCCTGGGAGGGTGCCAGATGCAGGACTCACGGCTGGCGAGCATGGTGAGCCTCTCCCCATCGGGACTGACTGGGTGTGAGCCCGTGGCAGGCACAGTGGGGCCGCCAGGACGAGCGGGAGCGGCAGGTGGTAGGAGCTGCAAGTGGTGTTGGACTGTGGGTTTCGTTCAATCCCTGCAGACTACCCAGAGGGACCCCACCCGTGCATGAATTTGTGCACCAGGCTTCTAGTTAAATATAACAAATCATGATATTTTGAACTATGATTTTATTTTTAAAGCTATGGAATCATATATACAAATTTCTATTTATTTGATTTATATTATCAAATAAATAGAAATTTGTATATATACTAATATAAGTTACTGTAATTGATACATTTTTGAAAAGCCCTTATGTACTAACAAATGGATTTTTAATTAGAAACTTCTAACTTGCAACCCCCCCTTCCTTAACTGTATGGCTTTGTTGACTACAGGGACATGCTGATGAAGTGTTTGTTTTGGAGACACATCCCTTTGATTCCAGAATTATGCTATCTGCAGGACACGATGGCAGCATATTTATATGGGATGTTACAAAAGGCACCAAGATGAAACATTACTTTAATATGGTAAGTGACGTACAGGTTATTTTCATGCATGCTTGAGTTTGTTTCCAGTACTTAGATTGTAAAGTTCAGCCAGAAACACATCTGCCTGTTTTGGCAGTTTATACTTCTAAAAATCAAGGTACTTAAAACCTCATAAATATCTGACAGCCATACATAAATACATACATACATGAAATTCTCTCTATAACTGTTTCACATAAGGGAAAGATTTTCAAAATTATCTATTTAATTTTGTGTGTATAGGTGAATGTGACTCTGTCTGTGTTTAAATTGTTAAAATTACGGTAATTATACACAACTTGAGACGTCACATGCAGCATTACAAATTTTGCATGGTAGTCAGTCATATTAGTAGAAAGTTTAAACTCCAGAAAAGTATTGATTTTAGTTAATCACACTTTATTATTAATCTTTCATTATTTACCTTATAGATTTTTAGTCAATAACCTCTTGTTACAAGTTCAAAGTTTGTGAATGTGCTTGTCATTCACATAGCAGAAATAAAACCTTCACTTTGGATTGGTTTATGATCCTTTATTCAGTAATTTTGAGGACTAACTTTTAGAACATCTTTCAAGATTTCTTTTAGGCTAGTGGTATCCAAAGTGAATGTTAGCCTTGAGCTGGTGGCTCAGTGGGTTGGAGCATTGTCCCGTACACCACAAGGGGGCAGGTCGGTTCCTGGCCAGGGCACGTGCCCAAGTTTAGGGTTGGATCCCCGATTGGGGCGCTTGCCGTAGGCCAGCGTTTTTCAACCGCTGTTCCGCGGCACATTGCCTGGTGTGCTGTAGGTGCAGACAAGACAAGAATTTTATAATTTTTCACTATTTTGTTTACTTAATATTTCATAATAAAGTAATTATAAAATACTTTCTTTGTGTTTATTTGATTCGTATTCAAGAGAATTACTTTATGAAGTAAAGTCAATATAGGCACAGAGTTAAATTTTTTAACATTTTCTAATGGTGGTGTGCCTCGTTATTTTTTTCATGAAACAAATGTGCCTTTGCCCAAAAAAGGTTGAAAAACACTGCCGTAGGCAACCAGTTGATGTTTCTCACATCTGTTTCTCTCTTTTTCTCCCCTGCTCCCTCCCTTCCTCCTGCCCCTTCCCCCTTTCTCTCTCTAAAATAATTTTTTTTAAAGTTATTTTATTTTCTGAAAATAAAAATTGACATGCTGAATGAAAAATTTGTCTTAAAATTTTTTTTTTCTACAAGTGATATATCATAGCAAGCTATCAACACAAAAACAGTTAATACAGCAAAGCACTTGCATACACTTGGTCATAACTTTGTTTCTTTGTTAGCATGGGCCAAACTTTTATTCAGTAATGAATGCGCTTTTTCCTCTGTGTTTCCTAGATTGAAGGACAAGGGCACGGAGCTGTGTTTGACTGTAAGTTTTCACAGGATGGACAGCATTTTGCCTGTACAGACTCTCATGGGCACCTTCTGATATTTGGGTTTGGATGCAGCAAGCCATATGAAAAGGTCATTTTAAGTATTTTCTTATAGCGGGCAAATTAAGTAGTTCTGAAGGATATTTTGAAAATAGGTGTTAATTTCATTGTTTTTTCTAATTACAATTAACTGCTTAGTATTTGTTTTCTTCTAACATGTATAAACTTCAAAATGTCAATCTGTAAATTTCCTTTTTCTACTTTTTTTTGTTTAAACTTCCCTTTTCTAGATTCCTGAACAGATGTTCTTCCATACCGACTATCGACCACTGATTAGAGATTCTAATAATTATGTCTTAGATGAGCAAACTCAGCAGGCTCCTCACCTTATGCCTCCACCATTCTTGGTAGATGTAGATGGAAATCCTCATCCAACTAAGTACCAGAGATTAGTACCAGGCCGAGAAAATTCTGCCGATGAACATTTGGTTCCACAGCTAGGCTATGTGGCAACAAGTAAGTGCAAAGCCCTTTTTAATGTAATGTTTATCATTTATCTCTAGATACATATTATTGTTTTGAAGCACTTGAGGCTTAAGTTCTGGATCTCATATTCATTTACCCAGAAATTAAAAAAAAAATATACATATTTTATTGATTTTTTTACAGAGAGGAAGAGAGAGGGATAGAGAGTTAGAAACATCGATGAGAGAGAAACATCGATCAGCTGCCTCTTGCACACCCCCTACTGGGGATGTGCTCACAACCATGGTACATGCCCTTGACCGGAATTGAACCTGGGACCTTTCAGTCCGCAGGCTGACGCTCTATCCACTGAGCCAAACCGGTTTCGGCCAGAAGTATTTTAATATATATTTCCTAAGAACAAAGACATTCTCTTACGTAATCATAAACAATAATCAAAAGCAGCTTTTGTCTGTTACTTTAATGCCTGTTACAGCTTTTTAAAAAAAATTTTTGTTGATTTAGAGAGGAATGGAGAGGGAGAGAGAGATAGAAACATCAATGATGAGAGAGAATCATTGATCGGCTGCCTCCTGCACATCCCCCACTGGGGAATGAGCCTGCAACCTGGGCATGTGCCCTTGACTGGAATCGAACCTGGGACCCTTCATTCCACAGATTGACACTATATCCACTGAGCCAAACCAGCTAGGGTGCTAATGTAATTTTAATTGTAGATGTCCCCCCCCCATTTGTGTAAATTATGATTATGTTGATGATATTGAATTTGCAGGTGATGGAGAGGTAATTGAACAAATTATAAGCCTACAAACTAATGATAATGGTGAAGGAAGCCCAGAGCCCAGTGTTCTTGATGGAATGATAAGACAGTTGCAACAGGAGCAAGATGAGAGGATGGGAGCTGGTCAGGATAATAACCCAAATGTACTTCCAAATGGGGAAGAAACACCACGAAGAGGTAATAAATAATGAGATATATTTTGCCTTAATATGGCTGATTGAAAGTGAAGCATAAATGAAGTCATTGTCAGTTACATATGTGAAAAACTTGAAGTTAGCATGGTATTTTTTCAATTTAACTATTAATCTGTAGGTAGCTTTATTAGGTATAAAGTTGATATGCTAACAAAACCTCTTTTTTTAACCAATATTTTTTCTTGTATGTTGGAGAATTTTCTCTTTAATTTTAATTAATTAATGTATTTTAATCCTCACGTGAGGTTATATTGTTTTAAAAATTGATTTGAGAGAGAACAACATTGATCAGTTGCCTCCCACATGTACCCCGACTGGGAATTGAACCCAAAATCTGGGCTTGCGCCCTGACCAGGAATTGAATCTACAACCTTTCGATATTATGGGCGATGCTCCAGTCAACTGAACCACTCATCCAAGGCTAATTTTTATTTTGTAATGGCAAAATAATTTCATAGAAATCTACTCTGAAAAAATTAATTTATAGCTAGTGAAGGCATTCTTTTGTTTGTAGAAGGAAACTTTAAATATATTTGCCAAGTGTACTTTCTTATCTTCTTATTATTCAGTACTGACCTCAGTGCTGAACTACATGATATAAAAATCAGGCTGCTCCAGAGACAGTCACTGCAGGCAGGGTAATCTTGGTGAAAGATGGCATTGGCATATGCAGATCCTGCTAGGATCAATTTATATTTTGTCTTTACCATCTTTGTAGAGTTTGGACCACTGGTTTTTTTTGTTGTTGTTGTTTAGGGGGAGAATGTTGGGGTCTGTTTCTCATTTATAGCTGTGTGACTGACATAGGCCCAAGGTGTTATTTCCCATGTGGACATGACACCACGCCTTTAGATTACTGATTTCACAACTTGTCCGGCTGCACAGTTTCAGCTCATTTACTGTCCTCTTTGTTTCTAGCCCAGTGATTGCAAGTCCATGATTCATTTAAAACTTTTGGGGATGTCATGCTGTTCGTGGACTAGGACTCTAATAAATACTAATGAGGAATTAAGGTTTATTTCCCGGAAATGTATAGCATAAGGCTTTATATCTTTCAATTTTTAAAAAAATATATTGATTTTTTTTTACAGAGAGGAAGGGAGAGGGATAGAAAGATAGAAACATCAATGAGAGAGAAACATGGATCAGCTGCCTCCTGCACACCCCCTACTGGGAATGTGCCTGCAACCAAGGTACATGCCCTTGACCAGAATCGAACCTGGAACCTTTCAGTCCGCAGGCCAATGCTCTATCCACTGAGCCAAACTGGTTTCGGCTTCAATATTTTATTTTATTTTATATTTTTTAAATACATTTTATTGATTTTTCACAGAGAGGAAGGGAGAGGGATCGATAGTTAGAAACATTGATGAGAGAGAATCATTGATCAGCTGCCTCCTGCACACTTCTTACTAGGGATGTGCCTGCAACCAAGGTACATGTCCCTGACCGGAATCGAACCCGGGACCTTTCAGTCCGCAAGCTGACACTTCCACTGAGCCAAACGGGTTTCGGCACTAGTACATTTTAATATAAATGTTTAATGCCATTTTAGTGGGTGAACCAATTTAATGCAAAGTGGTTCATTTCAGAGGCAAACAGAACGCTGTGTGTAGAAGAATGAGAAGTTGTGCTTACTCAAGTGGATTTTACCCTAGGCCAGAAGAGCAGGTGTAGCTTGCGTAGAATTTGTAGCCTCCCTCAGGAAAGGCATGCCCCCAGTTTCTCTGTTGCATTAGTAGGAGGAACCTCTTCACTCTGTTTTCGGAAAACCAGCACTTTGCCTGGGACTCCCTCCTCCCTCAGACAGGTCTCCATCCTCTGTGACTTCTAGCTATTGGTTGTCCTGCCTCCTGTGCCCAGCTGATCAGCTCTGTGCAGGCTCAGAGCTCACTGTTGTCTGTATTGCCCTGTTACCACTCACGCAGCTTCATTTCAAGTGTTGATAGCATTTTCTCACTTTGCAGATTTGTGGACTTTTAATTTTTTTTTAAATTTTTATTTTTAATATATTTTATTGATTTTTCACAGAGAGGAAGGGATAGGGATAGAGAGCTAGAAACATCAATGAGAGAGAAACATCGACCAGCTGCCTCCTGCACACCTCCATTGGGGATGTGCCCGCAACCAACGTACATGCCCTTGACCGGAATCGAACCTGGGACCTTTCAGTCCTCAGACCGACGCTCTATCTACTGAGCCAAACCCGTTTTTGGCAGATTTGTGGATTTTTAATACCCACTCTGGCAGCTGCCTGCCTGAATGGCTCACATTATCTTTGAGGTTGCAATTAATTTTGTTAGAGCTCTTGTTACAAAGCCATTGCAGTTTGAAGAGTCTGTCTTCAATGCTTATTTTTCTGAAAAGATGTGTTTTAGTGTGTGTTTTGAATAAGACAAGGTTTTTAGGAATGCAAATAAAATGTTATAATAGAAATGCCGATACATTAAAGAATTTCAGAAAGTCTAGTAAAAATGGAAATTGAGATTGATAGTTAATGTTTGTTCTATAGTCTACACTTTGATCTCAGTCACATGAGGATTCTTTTTTCCAGAGTTTTCTTTAGTAGATCTTTATTTTTGGTTTCTATCTCAGAAGGAATGCTTATTATGTGTTAAATGCATATAGAGTGAACTTTGTTTTGGAATAATTTCTTGACAATTTCCCCCTAGGTTTTAGAAGACTAAGCTTAGACATCCAGTCCCCTCCAAATATTGGTCTGCGTCGGAGTGGACAAGTAGAAGGTGTTCGCCAGATGCATCAGAACGCTCCCCGTAGTCAGATCGCTACAGAGCGGGACCTGCAGGCGTGGAAACGGAGAGTGGTTGTACCAGAGGTACCACTAGGCATATTTAGGTTTGTTTTAGGATATCTATTAATATTGTTTTTATGTATGAAAATATATCTATGTGGTTATTTGCATATCTTAATCCATTAGTGGTGCAAATAATCATATAAATATATTTTAGTAATGGGTTGGAGTCTATTTTATTTTTATTTATTTTTAAATTTATTTCTTTATTGATTTCAGAGAGCTGGAGGGAGAGGGGGAGAGAGAGAGAAACATCAATGATGAGAGAGAATCATTGATTGGCTGCCTCCTCCACGCCCCCTATGGGGGTTGAGCCCACAACCTGGGCATGTGCCCTTGGCCAGAATTGAATGTGGGACCCTTATCTGTAGGCCGACACTCTGTCTACTGAGCCAAACCGGCTAGGGCTGGAATCTATTTTAGTTGTGGTAAAAAAATGTCAGACTTGTTCTCTAACTCTTTACTATGGTAAATTTTTTTTATAGCCAATCTTATTTCATCTACACAAATACCCACTTTCTTCATTATTTTGAAATCTCAAACATCATTTTGTTGAAAGCATGTCAGTATGTATTTCTAAACAATAAGAAGTTGTCTTAAATATAAGTGTATGCCATCATTATCTTAAAAACAAAAAACAGTTCTTCAGTAGAACTAAATAGTATTTAAATTTCCAATTGTCTCAGCTCAGATGTCATAAATGTTTTTGGTTCTTTTGTAAGACTTATTTTTTGAAACGGAGGCAGCAAATACTGTTCTCATTAGTATCTAAAATCTTTCAGTATTTTGTCATAGTTGTGCCTCCAAGACACAAATATCTTGAAGATAATTTTGTATAAGTGTTTCCTTCATGTGTTTAGCAAGAAGTGTTTCAAGGTATGGGGGCGGGGGGGGAATGGTATATGTACAAAGACAATAATTTAATTCAAAAAAAAGTGTTTCAGTGATTGGTAGAATAATATTGGATACTACTTATAAATTGTACAGTGACTTTGAGAATATTTAAAATATACAATAAAGTAGTGAAAAACAAAATCTGGAAGTAGGATGAGAAATACAGAAAATCACCATTGTGTATGTAGAATGCTATAATTAAGCCTTAAAGTGTCTGAGTTGTATGATCATCAGACCTGAAAGTGTGTTTTTGGGATATTTTTCGTTGTCAAAACCAAGGGAAACAAGGATATCAGGAGTGAAAGACCTGCAGAACATTAAACAAGCATTTGTTCTCTTAACATAAAGGAAGACTGGAACTAGCTGAATGCTGGAATACATGGTTCTAATTAATCAGGATCTCAGGTTCCTCTGTTTCTGATCTCCATCTCAGAGTATGGATTTTAATCTTAAGGTCAACTCAAAAGTTCAAGAGAGCTGGTCTTTATATTCTGGCCACCCTATATCTGCCTCTGTGAGGAGGCTGAGATTTAGGCAAGAAGAAGGAAGAGAGGCAGAAGGTAAAATGGACATCCTTTATGTCAGCAAGCAGCCTTAATGACTCCATATGACATGTCTGCTAATAGTGCATTGACCAGAATGTCATCATATGGCCATACTAAGCTACAGAAGAGACTAGGTAATATCACTGAGAGCAACAAAGCGTCTAGGTAAAAGTTGAGATTCTCTTTCTAAGGAAGAAAGGGGAATGGGTTTGAGAGTCAGCTGTCTGACACAAAACAATTTTTTCAAAGAAGAGTGTTGCTCTTTCTAGGACTGTATTCTAGCATACACATGAGAGTTTATGAAAAAGATACTGAGTGATACAATAGTGGTCAGTGCCCTTGACAACAATCCTTATAGTGGAAAGCAGGGCAAAGTTTTACATAATATTGGAGTGTCATTTAGTAAGGATCAAGAGAAATTAAAAATCTGATTTTTGCCTATAAAAGTAGTATATATCTACTGTGAAAAATTTATTTATTTATTTATTTATTTATTTATTAAAAATATATTTTATTGATTTTGTACACAGAGGAAGGGAGAGAGATAGAGAGTTAGAAACATCGATAAGAGAGAGTCATTGATCAGCTGCCTCTTGCACACCCCCTACTGGGGATATGCCCGCAACCAAGGTACATGCCCTTGACCGGAATCAACCCGGGACCTTTCAGTCCCCAAGCCGATGCTCTATCCATTGAGCCAAACCGGTTTTGGATACTGTGAAAAATTTAGATCAGTGGTTCCCAATGTGGGACACATGCCCCACAGGGGGGCAATTCGAGAATGAATTATTAACAGCAAATTTTTTGCATTTCTTATGGTCCTAGGGGCCGCATATACAGTATATAACTATATATTGTGACATATTTATGCATTTCAGCTCTCTATTATATGTATTAAAACTTTATTTGCTATTTTTTTATATCACTTCATATTTTTGTGTTTTTCTAACAATATCTTAGTGACTTCTTCCTCAGTACTTCAACTGTCTTTTCGTTCTCTTATTTTTCTCTCTTGTGGCTGCCATGTTCTTTGCAAGCTTGTTTAGACCAAGTTAATGGCCTTTTTGGCTTTCTCCACATGAATAGGAATTCACTTTTTGGATAATAAGAATGATATGTCACAGGGAGGGCATCAGGGTTTCAGAGATGCTTAGGGTGGGGCATGGCCAAACAAAGGTTGGGAACCACTGATTTAGATAATAGGTAGTATAGCTTGACTGAAGTTTTGCTATAACCTTAGATGATTTCTAGAATCACCATGATTATTTTTTTTCTGTTAATATCCTCTACTTATTCATCAGTTCACTAATATAACTGGATAATTATATTTGCAGGAAGTTGGAAGACTTCAGAATAGAGAAAGGTGAAGAGGAAAGAAATCTTTATGTAATTGGAAGAAAAAAGAAGACTCTTCAGTTCTCACAAAAGGTAACTTAAATTCTATTTTTCTTAGGAAACGCAAATTAGAAATTGAACTGAAATTTGTGTCTTTTGATCACTGAGAATATTAGTAATTTTCACCTGAAATAGAACAATATATTTTGCTTAAAGCCTTCTATTTGGGATTTAAAATAGTAGACATAAGGTTATACAGCTATTAGGAAAGAGAAATAGTGTGAAAACTTGAGGAAAGTAGTCTAATGCCTAATACTATTAATAGATTCTAGAAAATTACTGTCTAGTGACCACTCAGGCCAAGAACTAGGACATTACTAGCCCATCAAAAACATTTGTGTCCATCCCCAATCACTGCACTCTCTTTTCTTCCACGGGGAACCAACCGTCTTACTTCTAAAACTATTGGTTAGTTTTGGCTATTTCTGAAGTTTATCCAAATCATGCATTTATAAAAATTTTAGATGTTATAATGGTTTGTGACCCTCCAAACTCAAGAAAATTTTATTCCTTAGTATTTAATTTCTTTATATGGAGTTTCTTGAACATTATATGGATAGCATTAACATGGAGTTCATGGAAGATACACACAAAATGTATGTAAGATTAGTGCTACAAAACTGGTGAAAATGATTGTGTGTTTGCAGGATTTTCCCAGAATTGGTCATCAGGTTGGGTTTTAGTTCCTTGGGATTACTGTCCGTAATTCTTCATAGCCTTGTTAGATATATAATGCCCTTCAAATGATTTTAAAAAATGATTTTATTAAATTTCTTAAGAGAGAGGAAAGGAGAGGGAGAGAGACATCTATGTGAGAGCAGAACATTAATTGCCTACCTCATTGAGCCTGCAACCCGGGCATGTGCCCTGACCAGGAATTGAACCAGTAGCCATTTGGTACACCAGATCATCCCTAACCAATTGAACCACACCAGCCAGAGCTCAAACTGATTAAAAAGAATTTTTTTTTTTTTTTTTTCTTACAGATTACTTGTTTTTCTGAGTGATAGATTTGATCCAACCGCGTTTGTACATTATTAGCTATAAAACTCAATACTAGTTTTGTTTTGTTTTTTGTCACCTCCTAGGCATGTTTCTTTTTTTTAAAATAAATCTTTATTGTTCAGATTATTACAGATGTGTTCCTCCCCCTCCCCCTCAATTGCTCTCCTCCACCAGGTTCCCACCCCATCCTCTGTCCTTTTCCCA
This sequence comes from Pipistrellus hanaki, assembly GCF_964339955.1. Lineage (NCBI taxonomy): Eukaryota > Metazoa > Chordata > Mammalia > Chiroptera > Vespertilionidae > Pipistrellus > Pipistrellus hanaki. The sequence continues at coordinate 4,095,343 of NC_140504.1, read as the reverse complement.
TCCCTCATTGTCCTCATCCATAGGTGCACAGTTTTTGTTCAGTCTCTTCCCGCACCCCCACTACCCTTTTCCCTGAGAATCGTCAGTCCACTCCCCTTCCATACCTCTGATTCTATTATATTCACCAGTTAATATTGTTCATCAGGTTTTTTAATTCCCTTGGTTTTTAGATTCACTTGTTGATAGTTACATATTTGTTGTTTATAATTTTTATCTTTTATTTTCTTCCTCTTCCTAGAGAACCCCCTTCAGCAATTCATATAATTCTGGTTTGGCGGTGATGAACTCCTTTAGCTTTTTTTGATTTGTGAAGCTCTTTATCTGGCCTTCGATTCTGAGTGATAGCTTTGCTGGGTAGAGTATTTTTGGCTGTAGGTTCTTACTATTCATCACCTTGAATATTTCTTGCCATTCCCATCTGGCCTGCATGGTTTCTGTTGAGAAATCTGCTGACAATCGTATGGGTGCTCCTTTATAGGTAACTACCTGCTTTTCTCTTGCTGCTTTTAATATTCTCTGTCTTTTGCTCTTGGAATTTTTTTATTTATTTATTTTTTTAATTATTTTTAATATATTTTATTGATTTTTTACAGAGAGGAAGGGAGAGAGATAGAGAGTTAGAAACATTGATGAGAGAGAGTCATCGATCAGCTGCCTCTTGCACACCCCCTACTGGGGATATGCCCGCAACCAGGGTACATGCCCTGGACCGGAATCGAACCCGGGACCTTTCAGTCCCCAAGCCGACGCTCTATCCATTGAGCCAAACCAGTTTCGGCTGCTCTTGGAATTTTAATTATGATGTGTCTTGGTGTGGTCCTCCTTGGATTCCTTTTGTTTGAGGTTCTTTGGGCTTCCTTGATTTGTAAGTCTATTTCTTTCCCAGGTGGGGGAAGTTTTCTGTCACTATTTCTTCTAGTATTCTTTGGGTGTCTTGCTCTCTGTCATCTTCTGGGATCCCCATAATTCTGATGTTGGTTCACTTGAAATTGTCCCAGAGGTTTCTTACACTATCTTCAACTTACTGGATTCTCTTATCTTCTTGCTTCTGTGGAGGAGTGTCCTCTGACTCTTTCTGTTCTAAATCTTTGTCTTGATTCTTGCGATCTCCAGTCTATTTTTAGGACTCTGTGTAATATTTTTTATTTCAGACAATGTTTTCTTCATTTCTAGTTGATCTAGTTGATCCCTTTTCATATCCTCATAGGTCTCATTTATTTTATCGGCCTTTTTTAGGATATTCTTGAATAACCTTATAACTGTAGTTTTGAACTCAATGTCCAATCTTTTCTTTTCCTCCATCTCCTTCCTTTGTGTCCTGCTTCTTGTCTGCATTTTAGTTGTTTCCCTGATTTGATGGAATAGTTTTGTGTGCTAGGTGTTCTGGTAGAGCCCAGTAGCACAGCCTTCCCAGTTACCCTTGGTGGACAGTCTTGATGCAGCTCTTTGTGTGCTGTGTGTGCAGTCTTGTTGTTAAGCTTTGTTTATTGTTAGTATCACTGGGGAGCGTAGATCTCCAAGCCAATTGGCTGTGAGGATCAGCAGTGTCTCATCTAGGAGGGCTTCTGTACTCCGCTTGGATGGGGCGGGGTCTCGGGGTGGCGCAGGCAATCTTTGGTTACCTGTCAGTCTCCCCTTAGAAAAGTCCTGTTCGCGGTGAGTTTCGGAAGATTGGTTGCAGGCGTGCGCACCTCTTTGGTAAAGGCTCAGACAAGATTTGGATTCCGGCCAGTCCCTCCTTAGAGAAAGCCAGCCTCTGGGAGAGCTTCTGTGCTCAGCTTGGATGGGGCGGAGTCTCGGGTTGATGCAGACAAGCTTTGTTTTCCCTTCGGCTCCTCCCCAAGTCCCGCAGTAATGGCCTCTGGCTTCACACACCTCCGAGAGATCTCTGCCTGCTGCCTGACAGTCTGGCTTCTCCCTGACTAGGGCCGTCTATCAGAGCAATAGGGTGATTCTGTTTTCCTCTCGAACAAGAAAGCCAGCCGCGAGTTAGCTGTCCGCCCTCTCCGCGCGCCGGGAGTAAGCCAGTAGCGAACTCAGCAGGGCCCGCCCTCTCCCAGCACAGGTATTAAGCCAGCGCCTTTTCTTGGGCACAGTTTTCTGTACCTTCACAGTTCCTGAGGTTCAGCGTGCCTTCTCTCTCCTTCCCAGATGGCAGAGCCTCCTCTCAGCTAGCCGTCCGGCACTTCAGGGCAATGCCTCCCCTGTTTTCCAGTTCTAAATTAAAATTTGTTGTGGTAGGCTGCATTCGGGTGTCTACCCTATGCCGCCATCTTGGTTTCTCCTCAATACTAGTTTTTGCTTTAACAAAAAGTAGTACTGACAAATTAAGGAAAATTTAATTCATTTTTAATTTTTTAAATGTTTTTATTTTTTAGATAGAACAATTATTTTATTCGAGGGGGAAATGTAGTTAGTCAAATGGCTGTAGTTTTTTTTTTTTTTTAATATATTTTATTGATTTTTTACGGAGAGGAAAGGAGAGGGATAGAGAGCTAGAAACATCAATGAGAGAGAAACATCAGCTGCCTCTTGCACACCCCCTACCAGGGATGTGCCCGCAACCAAGGTACATGCCCTTGACCAGAATCAAACCTGGGACCCTTTAGTCCACAGACTATGACGCTCTATCCATTGAGCCAAACCGGTTTTGGCTGGCTGTAGTTTTTTAACTGAATCGACCAGTTAACTCAGAAAACACAGAGGCAGTCAAAAACTACTTGAAGGAGTAGCTCAAACAATCCTCAAACAGATTTGTTTATTATAACCATAATCAGTATTAGATGTAATTCATTTTAAATCAGCCATTGATATATTGAAGTGATAATACACACTATTGATTATCAAATTGGAGGCACTATGTGCAAATTTATTTGTATATTCAAGGAATATATGCTTTTATTATGTGATTTCAAATATGACTTTGGTGTTTGAGGAATATAGCTTGCCCCTTCCCCTTGCCCACCAGCATCACCTTCGCTTCCCCACCCTCTCCCCGACCCTCACCCCAACCCCTTAAAATATAATCTAGCCCTGATTAACCTGGTCCTGTGTATCAAAAGGTGGTCAATTCGATTCCAGTCAGGGCACATACCTGGGTTGTGGGTTTCTTCCACTCCTGGTTGAACATGTACCCGAAGGCAACTGATTCATGTTTCTTTCTCATATTGATGTCTTTCTCCCTCCTGCCCTTCCTCCTTCTAAGCATGCCCTTAGGTGAGGTTTAAAAAAGATTAAAAAATACAATCTATTTTATTTGGCCTATGTAATTAAAAAAAAATTATTGGTGAGAGAGACATTACTTGTTCTACTTACTTATGCCTTCATTGGTTGCCTCTTGTACGTGCCCTGACTGGGGATCGGACCTTGGCCTATATGGACCACACTCTTACCAACTGAGCAAACTGGCCAGGGCTATTATTTGGCTGATTTTTAAAGATTTTTTTGTTTTGATAAAAATATATTTTAAAATTTCAAGCAGAATTGAAAAGTGCTCACAACAAATCATCCACAATTTAAACTATGGACATAACTAGAGTTAATATTTTGAGGTTTATTTCAGACATAGTGACATATTTCTTAAGGTTGGTTACTACTTCGTAATATATTCACTTCTAAGATACATATTTTTAAAGTGATAAACTTTTTGGGTTATTATTTCATTCATGGTCAATAGACTTAAAGTTTTATTTGGAAAATGATGATCTACTGTGCCCAATTTAGCTATGCCTTCCAAGTATCTTAAAAGTAAAGATGCCAAGGTTGATTTTAATAGCAGATAGTCAAAATAAAAATAAAGAATATTTTCTTTTATATTTCAACTATTATTATTTGCCTGAAATATTTTTGGGAATTTGATAGAATGCCTATTTTGTTGAAATTGTATTTATTCAGATAATGATTTTCATTTGCATGTTTCTTTTATGTTACAGTCAGATTCAGCGATTTTGATGTCATCGTTTAGGCAGAGGACATGTAGGCGTAAATATCCAAATTACAGCAGAAGAAATGTTGGACGAATTGAGTTGTCTTCTGGAAATGAGTCTTCAAGCTCTGTGAGACATGTGAGTTTGTAACATTAACGTATATAAAATAATCTTAAATAAATGTCAAATGTCTTACTTTGACTCTACCCTGAAATGTGTGAAAATACAATATTCTGTAGAGGTTATAATGGAAATTTCACATTTTGAGTTTTAACAAAAATGATGCACAGAGAATGAAAAGACAAACTACGAAATTGGAGAAAATGTCTGTAAAACTCATATCTGATAAAGGATTCAAAATATGCCATGAATTACAACTCAACAGTAAGAAAACCCAGTTTAAAAATTGGTATAAGATCTAATAGAAAGCCCATCAAAAAAAGTAGATGGCAAATAAGCATCATATGGCATTAAGGAATTGGAAGTGAAACTGGTGAGATACCAGTTCATACCTATTACAGTGGTTTAAGTTCAAAACGCTGAGAACATTTACAAGACTTTTCATTAACTTCACTCAGAGATCAAGGTTTTTATTTTATTCCCCCTCATGAATCAGACTTCCTGTGATCAAAGTGAAGGTTCTTGTTCATCCGAAGAAGAAGAGTGGAAAAGTGATAGAAGAAGTGAAAGTGAAAGCGAAAGCGAAAGCGAAAGTTCTAGGTATCTGGTTTTGTTTTTGATCTTTTACCCATGTTAGTGATAGAATTGTATTTGAATGGCATTCAAGATGCAAGAGCTTGCAACTATAGAACATTGAGTTAATATTGAGTTTTTAATACATGTAAAAGGAGAAGAAAACTGGCTAACAGCTGTTTCTATGGAAAATACTTTAGGCACTTTTATTTGACTATAAATATTTGAGCTAGGAGTGTAAAACACATTACTGAAAACATCTAGTCAGTCTTGGGCTGCATTAGCACAGCCCTGGCTGGGTGGTTCAGTTGGTTGGATCATTGTCCCATACACCAAAAAAGGTGCAGTTTGATTTCCGGTCTGAGCACATACCTAGCTTGCAGGTTCAATCCCTTGTTGGGGTGTGTGGGAGGCAACAAATCGATGTTTCTTTTTCTCATTGATGTTTTTACCACCCTCTGCCCTCAGTTGCTCTCTCTAAAACCTATAGAAACGTGTCCTCAGGGGAGGAGTAAATAACAAAAACCACCCCATTATTAAATTCATTATGTATTATGTTTTGTTGAGTTTTGCTATCCATTTCCGATGTTCACATTTGTTCCTCGTCTTGGTAAATGTCACCTTTGTCTTGACAGATGCTTTAAGCCATAATCTGGACATAATTCTCTCTTCTAAATGTATCACAAGTCCAGAAAATTTTCTTCTAAATATGATTCAAATAATCTTATTTTTATTTCCACTTATAGTATGTGGATCCACAACACCATACTGCAGTGTCTTATTTTATTTCATTACTAGAGGCCCAATGCACGAAATTTGTGCAAGGGGCTCGGCCTAGCAGTGCCACCTTTGTCCAGAAGGTTGTCTAGAAGGTCATCTGGACAGTAGTTCGCTGTTCGGCCTTCTGGTCTAGTTAGCATATTATGCTTTTATTATTATAGATGATTAAGAAAAGCTGGAGTGATTTTTAGAACACTTGTCTACTCCTAAAAACAATGTTTTTAAAATTGTGGCAAAATGTACTTAAGAAAATGTACCATTTCTAACTGTACAATTCAATAGTGTTAATACAGTACATTCACAGTGTGTGCAACCGATCTCCAGAACTCTTTCCTCCTGTAACAGGTATACCTGTTAACAATTCTCTGTTTTACCTCCATTTTCCTTTCTATTTCTATATTTAGTGTCTTTTTACTTCAGCTTTTCTTGAGTTTTATCATGCAATGATTTAAAAATTTTTTGAATAGCTCTTTTTATAATAAAAAGCTTTTGGAATACGTGTGTTTGTGTGAGTGTGCATTATTGAGCCTGAGAGCTAAGTGGCTGGCCAATGATGGCTCCAGTAGAGGCCTTACTTGTTTTGCTTAAGCTGGTGATAGGCTGGTGGCTAATATTCTGTCTAGTTTCCTGTTTGACTTTTTAAAAAAAAATATATTTTATTGATTTTTTACAGAGAGGAAGGGAGAGAGATAGAGAGCTAGAAACGTCGATGAGAGAGAAACATCCGACGCTCTACCACTGAGCCAAACCGGTTTCGGCTGACTCTTTCTTTAAATCTTTAACCCAAGAGCCGAAACCTGTTTGGCTCAGTGGATAGAACGTCAGTCTGCGGACTAAAAGGTCCCAGGTTCAATTCCAGTCAAGGGCATGTACATTGGTTGCGAGCACATCCCCAGTTGGGGGTGTGCAGGAGGCAGCTGGTCGATGATTCTCTCTCATCGATGTTTCTATCTATCCCTTTCCCTTTCTCTCTGTGAAAAATCAATAAAATATATTTTTAAAAAAGTAAATCTTTAACCCAAGGATATTTTTCCATTGCTTTTATAGTAGATAACAGTGGAAAGGGAGGCAGAAGTGAGTGAGTGGGAGAGAGAGAGAGAGAGACACAGACATCAACATCAATTGGTTGCCTTTTGCATGTGCCTTAACCCCAGGGCTCGGGAAAGAATCTGCAATTCAGATATATGACCTTGACTGGGAATTGTACCCGAGACCCTTGGGTGCTCAGGCTGACACTCTAACCACTGAGCATACCGGCAAGGGCCCATTTGACTCTGCTTTTTAATTAAATATATCTGTTGATTTCAGAGAGAGAGAAGCATCAGTGATGAGAGAGAATCATTGATCGGCTGCCTCCTGCATACCCCCTATGAGGGATTGAGCGTACAACCCAGACATGTTCCCTTGACCAGAATCAAACCCATGACTCTTCAGTCCACAGGCTGACACTATCCACTGAGCCAAACAGTCTAGGGCTTGACTCTGCTTTTGCTTTGGATGGGCTAGGACTGCTATCTCTCTTGGGTCTTCTGTCATATCTAAGAAAGTCCCTCTCTTGGCAAGAAGCTTGGCTATGCTTTCCTTAGGCTTCTCAGTGTATTCACTTAATGGTTAGTCAATCTAGTGGAAATTTCTAGTCTATTATAGAGTCGGCTCCAACTTGGGCAGGGTTTTACCTATGGTTCTGTGTGACCTCTACTGTTTTCATAACTAATTTTTAGAAGTGGAATTAGTTGTCTTCCATGAGGTCTCATCTGTATTATACTTAAAAAATTTTCTCAGGCTTACGTTCTTTCCTAATTCCCCGAGTTGGTGAAGATATGAAGGTTTCTCTTTCTTATGATGTTTGGTCATTTCAGTATTCATTGATGGAGAGGGTAGGTTGTTCAAGTTGAAGCTTTCTGGGGTCTGTCCTTTCCTCCTCCTCTTCTCTAGGTTATAGTAATAATTTGCTATGAGGGCCTAGATTCTGGTTCCAAAGAACTTAAAATGTGTTCCTTTTCTAGTGACTCTTCATCTCGATATTCTGATTGGACAGCTGATGCAGGCATCAATTTGCAGCCTCCTTTACGAACTTCATCTCGTCGGCGTATTACTCGGTTTTGTAGTAGTTCAGAGGATGAAGTGTCTGCTGAGAATTTATCTCCTCCAAAAAGGAGACGAAAGAGAAGGAAAGAAAATAAGCCTAAAAGAGAGGTAAGAAAAATATAACTTTAGAAATAACATCTTATGCACAGTTTAAAGAGGCGTTTCTGTCCACATTTAAAATTAGAAATCTTTTTAAAATTAAAGTCTTTATTGACAATGTTATATCATCTGGAAGTAAATGTAAAATGCAAACTTATTTTTGGAAAAGCTATTTTATTATTAAATCTTCTCTTTCTAACCTGCTTTGGGTTAGACTTGGAACTTAAGCCTTTTTGAATCTGAAACTTACAGGGAAAGTTCTATTTTTCTCAGGATCCAACCCTAACACTTTTTATTTTATTTTATTAATTCAATACTGGAAATACACTTCAAGGCATTTTTCTCTTGTTTTGCCTGTTATTGCTTTGTTTTCTGTTTTTATTTGCTATGCTCTATCTTCATAGTTTTTTCCTAGCTATAATATAACTTGTCTTTACATGTACAGTGCATGTGCTCTTATTGTGCAGGTAGCTCTTAATATTTAAAGATGCCATGTCTTTGTACTGGTTGCCTGTTGCCATATAACGTGTCATCCTGAAACTTAGCTGCATAAAATAGGAAACGTTATTATATCATGTTTTGATGGGTTAGTAATTTGGGAGCTGATTAGGGTATTTGGACTCATGAGGTTGCCTAATCATGGTTGGATTGCTTTGTCTGAGGCTTGATGGGGTCTAGATGATCATCTTTGAAGCTCATTCATGGGGTCGTTGGCTGGAAACTTCAGTTCCCATTGCATGAGCTTCCATAGGGCTGGCTGCTTGAGTGTCTTTTGTGATGCAAAAGCATAAGCAAAGGTTAAGCCCTGATACCTTTTATTTCCTAGTCTTAAAGTCCAACATTCTCACTTTGGCTTTATTTTGTTTGTTAGAAGCAAGGTGAGCTCATATTCAAACGGAGGATACTTTGGAGAGTACAAGTATATAAGAATTGTGGTCATATTTTACAGTCGCCAGTCTTAAAACCACAGGCGATTGCCTGTGGTGATTAGTCTGTGGTGAAATTCATACTGGTGGTGTCTCAGGCAGAGCAGGCTTTCTAGTGAAGAGGATTTAGGTTGGAAATTAGCTCCTTGCATAGGATATAAAACGTTATGAAGAATGTTAAAATCAAGAGATTCTAGGAAAGTGCTAGGTAGATCTAGAATGCAAACTAGTGATATGATCCTGTGTGTGTACAGGAACCAAATATGTATGACATTTCAGAACTAGTCATTAGGTGACATGTAGTAAGTAGTCATTCTGAATGGTGACATTTCTTTTAAAAAAAATATTTTATTGATTTTGTACAGAGAGGAAGGGAGAGAGATAGAGAGTTAGAAACATCGATGAGAGAGTCATCGATCAGCTGCCTCTTGCACACCCCCTACTGGTGATATGCCCGCAACCAAGGTACATGCCCTTGACCAGAATCGAACCCGGGACTATCCATTGAGCCAAACAGGTCTCGGCTCTTTTATTTTTCAATCAAAGAGTGCATGCTGCTCTTTTCTCTTCTACCAAACTCTGTTTTCTTCCCCTTAGCAGAATTTGCAGAGAGCGACTCTGGCAGAGCTCACAGATAATATGGAAGATTTATATGAATGTCATCCTCCAGTTTGGATAACTGACACCACACTTCGAAAATCTCCATTTGTTCCACAAATGGGCGATGAGGTAAGAGTAATAAAATTTAAAAATATGAATATGGAACATAAGATATTAATGTTGCTCTTAAATTTTTATTTTTATTTTTTTTAATGTATCCTTTTTGTAGGTTATATATTTTCGACAGGGTCATGAAGCTTATATTGAGGCTGTCAGAAGAAATAACATTTATGAACTGAACCCGAACAAGGAGCCATGGAGAAAAATGGATCTTAGGGTAAGATGATAGTATTAACATTTAGCACATGTACAATTAAATTACTTGAGCCCATTAAGGAACCTGGGAGCATATTTCATTATTATTATTATTAAAGTATCTTTCTTTATTGATTTTTAGAGAGGGAGAGGGAGAGAGAGATAGAAACATCAATGATGAGAATCATCGATCAGCTGCCTCCTGCACACCCCCTTCTGGGGATCAAGCCCACAACCTGGGCATGTGCCCTTGGCTGGAATCGAACCTGGGACCTTTCAATCCGCAGGCTGATGCTCTATCTCCTGACCCAAACCGTGTAGGCCCTAGGACCATATTTCATTATTGTCTCCATTTATTTCCTATTTAAAAATATTTTTTTATTTTTAAATATATTTTTATTGATTTTTTCTACAGAGATGAAGAGAGAGGGATAGAGAGTTAGAAACATCGATGAGAGAGAATCATCGATTAGCTGCCTCTTGTACACCCCCTACTGGGGATGTGCCCGCAACCAGGGTACATGCCCTTGATCGGAATCAAACCTGGTACCTTTCAGTCCGCAGACCAACGCTCTATCAACTGAGCCAAACCAGTTTCGGCAAGATACATGCTCTTGATCTGAATTGTACCTGGGACTCTTGAGTCCACAGGCCGATGCTTTATCCACTGAACCAATCATTTAGGGCCTACTTAAAAAAAATGTCTGCTGTTACCTCTAAGCCTTAAGATCTACCATGTTTCCCCGAAAATAAGACATCTCCGAAAATAAGACCTACTTACAGGTTTCCTTCTGAGTGAAATATAAGGCATCCCCCTGAAAATAAGGCCCCCCTAGGCTAAACATGAGAGATTTGGTCCACTGACTCTGAACGAAATGGAGTCACAAGGAATTCACCAGGAAATTCAGGAATTGGATTGTTATGATGATGTTCCAGAAGATGATGACATGATTGTCATTGAATAAATGAGTAAATTCTTGATACTGTAGGATTCACAGTTTGTCTGGTTTGTGTTGACAACTACTGTACTACCGTACTGTATACAAGTAATAAATTTCCTTTATTTTCATTTAACAATAAATGTGTACCGTATTCTTCATGGAAAAATAAGACATCCCCTGAAAATGAGACCTAGCGCATCTTTGGGAGCACAAATTAATATAAGACACTGTCTTATTTTCGGGGAAACAGGATAGTAGGAAGACTTATGTTTATCATTGGGTAGTCTTCATATATTATTGATTGACATGTAAAATTATAAGGAAGGCAGTTTTGTATCAGTAATCTTAAAATGTGCATACCCAGGACAGATTTTAAAAAGCAGTGCAAGTTTCTTTTTTCATATTTCTTTATTAATTTCAGAGAGGAAGGGATAGGAAGAGAGAGAAAGAAACATCAATGATGAGAGGGAATCATTGATTGGCTGCCTTCAAGCAGTTCAAGTTTCAAAAGAAGAAACACAAATGAGAAAAAAGGCTTAACTTTGTGCATAATTTAGAGAACTTCAGCTTCCCTGTACCGAAACAGTTGTCATTGTGATAGTTGAGATGTCCTCTAAGTGACTAACAAATGGGTAGTTTATATAGTGTGGATACGCTAGACAAAGGGATGACTCTCGTCCCCTGTGGGGCAGCACAAAATTTCATCGTGTTACTCAGAATGGCTCACAATGTAAAGCTTATGAACTGTTTATTTCTGGAATTTTCCATTTGTACCATGGCTGAACACAGGTAACCGAAACAGCAGAAAGGAAACCAAAAATTGTATTTTCTAATGTGAATATACTCCTTACATTAGTAACCGTATTAAATGTCTATCTTGAAAAAGATGTGAAGATTAACTTAGCAAAAATAATTGTAATTAATAGTCACTTAAACTGGTCTGCTAAATTGTGAGTTGGAAGCCTAAATTGTGAGTTGGTTAAATTTTGCAGTATGTGGAGAATTAGAGTCTTGAAGAATTTATTTATTTTTTAAAAAATCTGTTGAAGGATCAAGAATTGGTCAAAATAGTTGGAATACGATATGAGGTTGGACCCCCTACACTCTGTTGCCTCAAACTAGCATTTATAGATCCTGCAAATGGAAAACTTATGGACAAATCTTTCTCTATTAGGTATGTGTTCTTTTTTATGAAATTAATTAAATTTAGATTTTTCTCTAAGATAAAAAAATAAAATAAGAGATAAAAAACCATTTAGATTTTCTCTCTTTCTGGTTAGCATACTCTTTCCATTAGCTGCAGGGTAAACAGTAGAGCACTGTGGACAGCCTAACATGTGGGTGTAAGTTCTGATAGATGGGAACCCTCTAGAAGTAAAAGGAATTTTATGAACTTGTGAATGGTAGCCATTAGCTACATGTGGCCATTCAGCACTGGGAACGTGGTTTCTTTTTATTTTTTAATAAGGCTAGTTGAAGTTTAAAAATTACATATGCGGTTCCCATTGTATTTATTTTGGACAGTGTTGCTCTAGACTATAGCCTGCTACCCAAGGAGTGTAATAATCTTATTTTTGTTTAGATATCATGATATGCCAGATGTTATTGACTTTCTTGTGTTGCGTCAATTTTATGATGAAGCAAGACAGAGGAATTGGCAGTCTTGTAAGTCTATCCTTAATTGCATTTTATATATCCTTTGATTGGTGGATGCAAACTTATAAATTCTGGGAAAAAATATAAGTGACATAAGTTTATTTTGCTTAGGGGTTTGGTGCTTACTACTACTTTTTAGCCAACAACATTTCTTATGATATGTGATGTTTTGAAGGGATATTTCTCATTGAGTAGACACTTTATTTCCTTTCAGACTTCCCCATACTGCATTATTTCTAATTATATTTAATGTGGCTCTGGTTAATTCACAAAATTATCATATGTAAAATAATAAGAAAGTTGAAAAATAATGCAAAGTAATGTCTGGCATACAGAATATTCTACCTTGGATGTCATGTCAAGTCAAACTTAAATAGGCTGACTTGAAGAAACCATTTCTTTAAAAAATAAAAAGCTTATGTTACACTTATGCTTTATAATCATGGGGTATATGGGTGGACAGAAAAAATAAAATCATGTCAGCATGGGCACTAACTTATATGTGGTTTTTATGGTGACAATTGAAGGTGAGCTGATGGGCTTACTTGCTTAGGTCCTTAATTTGTGTGGATCATTAATCTCTTCAGGACATAATTGATGACGGTAATTAGGCCAGTAATATCTGTTACCAACTGTAGTGCCTGTTTTATAGGTGTACAGATAGTATTACTTTTTATTATGCAGTGTTATCTTAGGACGCTCATATTGACATTAGTCACTTAGAATAACTTTTTCTGCTATTAGTTTTGGTCTCTTACTAGAAATATTAAGTTTTACCCAGGCTGTGTCTTTTGGTGTACACATTCATAAATGATGTTAAGACCTCAGATACTATAAACAGACACTTTTCAGATAAATTTTAAGTCATCTGTACTGAAACAAAAGATTGTCAGAGTGTTGCTGTTCTTAATAAGCTATTTTTACCAGTAATGTCAGACAAGTAATCAACATTATTTTAGGACTAGAGGTAAAGGAAGTTTTTTTGAAGAAAAACATCTAGCCACACATACACAATAAAAGACAGCTAGTCATACAGCCAAGTCCCAAAGAGCTTAAAGTATTAGGTCTAGTAATAATTAATGTCGTTTTCTAATACTTTTTAAATCGAATTTATTTATGAGGCTGGATAGTAGGAAGACTTATGTTTATCATTGGGTAGTCTTCATATATTATTGATTGACATGTAAAATTATAAGGAAGGCAGTTTTGTATCAGTAATCTTAAAATGTGCATACCCAGGACAGATTTTAAAAAGCAGTGCAAGTTTCTTTTTTCATATTACAACAAAATTTAATCAACAATATAGTTGCCGTTGTTTTCTACTACTTGTGCCCAACGCTCAGGAAGCATTTTAATCCCTCTGTTGTAAAATTCTTGTGATTTTGATGCAAAAAATTCGGTCAATGCATTTTTGAGGCATTCTTCATTATTAAATTTTTTTCCAAGAAGAAAGTTTTGCAAAGAACAAAACAAATGGTAATCGGAAGGGGCAATATCAGGAGAATATGCAGGTTGAGGGAGAACTTCCCATTCCAACTGGCGCAGTTTTTCAGCAGTGATTCTTGCAGTATGCGGTCGTGTGTTATCGTGGTGAAGAATTACGCCCTTCCGATTAATCAGCGCGGGTTCTTTTTCTCTTAAAGCTTGGGCTAACCTTTCCAGTTGGGCACTATACACTGCACTTGTAATGGTTTGGGTAGATGGTAAAAGTTCATAATGAAGAATTCCTTTAAAATTCCACCAAACACACAACATCACTTTTTTCGCATGCAAGTCAGGTTTTGGCGTGGGCTGCGGAGCCTCATTTTTGTCCAACCATTGAGGCCGCCTTTTCAAATTAACATACAGCACCCATTCTTCATCTCCGGTAACAATTTGCTCTAAAAACGGCAAACTGTTTTGACGAGAGAGTAGCGAACTGCAAATTGTGACTCTTTGATTACGGTTGTTGTCGGTCAACTCATGAGGAACCCATTTTCCAAACTTTTGGACTTTGCCAAGTGCACGCAATTGATTGGAAATTGTTTTTTGTGAACAATTTAAAGTTGTCGCAAGCTCTTGTTGGGTAATTTGAGGATTTTGCACCAAAAGAGCTTGAAGAGCTTCTTGATCAAAATTGGGCACACGGCCTCGACCACTCTTGTCATCTAACAAAAAATTTCCCTCGCGAAATTTCTCAAACCAACGCTGACATTTTCTGGCGCTAACTGCATCTTGACCAAGAGCACTACAGATGTTTTTTGCAGCCTCACTTGCTTTTCTTCCTAATTGGAACTCGTAAAGCATGCAGTGCCGAATATGCTCTTCATCCGCCATCTTCTTAGCCCTAGTTTTGCAACAAAAACCAAACCAAACACAAACTTTTTCAAGCAAAACTTGTTAATTGCACTTCACACGTTCTGTAGATATCACGAGTTTGAAGGTTATGTCAATACAAGTCAACGCCAAGCAAGATTTTAAACGAATGTTTAAAAACGACATTAATTATTACTAGACCCGATATCTGTTAATGTTTTTTCAACCTCCGTGATGTGTCAGTGAGAAGCTCTTATTTTTTTCTGCCAACATGTCTTTTCAAAAATGTTTTTAAACTTCATTTTTACAGCTAAACTGTAGAGATGGATTCCTGATTGCCTCTTAAAATTTAGAGGGTTTTGTTTTATTTTTGTGGCTGAGAAATTATTATAGCCGATATTCTGTACTAATTAATTCATTTTTGCTTCCCCATCAAATCTTAACCTATTCTCCTGAAGTTTGAGCAGTGGCATTAGAGGATTTTGCTTGTTTCTGTTTAAACTATGTTGAGAACTTTAGCAGAAGTTTACTCTCATGAATAGCCCAAAAAGGTTTATTTCAAAATTCCTAATGGAGATCCAAGATGGCAGCAGAGTAGGTGGAAGTTATACTCACCTCCTCCCAGGACAAAACTGAAATTACAACTAGGAAATAATTTATAAGTATGTGTTTACTACTAGAGGCCCGGTGCACAACATTCGTGCACAAAGGAGGTCCCTCAGCCAGGCCTGCACCCTTTTGCAGTCTGGGAGCCCTCAGGGAATGTCCAACTAATGTCCACGCGGAGTGGGCCTAGGCCTGCAGTCGGACATCCTTAGGCATTCGGACATCCTTAGTGCTGCTGCAGACGCAGGAGAGGTTCCCATCTTCGCTGCTGCACTGTGCTTTCCAGCCATGAGCCCAGCCTCTGGCTGAGCAGGCTCCCCCTGCGGGAGCACACTGACCACCAGGGGGCAGCTCCTGTGTTGAACGTCTGCCCCTTGGTGGTCAGTACGCTTCATAACAACCAGTCATTCCACCATTTTGCATATTACCCTTTTAGTATATAGGATTATTATATAGGATAGGATACTTACTACACAAGTGTTTATTGATAGTATACATTATTGTAAAAGGTTTTTTTAATTTTGTTAAGCTTTGTTCTTCATGTTGTGAATGTAACAACTTATTTTGGAATGGGCGCTGGGATTAACTAAACAATGGAACCTAGTCATAAATCATTTTAGCCTATTATGTTGTATGGTATGTACCTTCAGTAAATTGCTGAGTGTAATCTTTTTTACATCTATTTTATTCCTGAGGATTACTGGGAGGTGGGGATGGGTGGCTAATTCTAACATTAAAAATGCTTTGATTACATTATCTTTACTGAAATCTTTATCATGTGACATTTCATAAATAAAAAATGTCAGTATTGCAAACTGGTGTCTCATACTGGGTCCTATCTCTTCTAGGTGACAGGTTCCGTTCTATCATTGACGACGCCTGGTGGTTTGGAACGGTGCTCAGTCAGGAGCCCTATCAGCCACAGTACCCCGATAGCCATTTCCAGTGTTACATTGTCAGGTCTGTATGCACATGAAAGTCAGTCATCCATAAACACTGTTCTCTGTGGTAGGCTGTTGTGTGAACAAGTAATGCATTTCAGGTTTAAACCCCCCCACCCCCCCCCAGTTTTAAACTGTCATATCAGTCTCACCTCTCCAATGTCTCTTTAGCTAGTAACCCTGGGAGTTTTGTCTCTGCTTGCTTTCCTGAGACCTTTTCTGTAGCTTCCTAATATTTTCTCCACCTTGATCCTGACACTGCAGGATCATAGTCCAGGGACACATATTATGTCATTTCCTTTGTTAAAAATACCTTTTCTGCCTTCCCATGGGCTGCGGAATAAGGTCCACATTCTGAAGTGTCACATTGAAGACCGTCCCGCTGTGTTTTTCTTCACTGACCTGGCACAGGCCACACAAGATTTCTGGTTTTACCTTGAACCTGCCATACACTTTCACACATTTCTTACCTTGTGTCCTTCTAAACATTTTTACTGTTAGTATTTAAGCTTTTACTGCTACAGTGCAGTTAATTTTTACATTTTCTATCTTCCTGCTTACTCTTGTAGTGGATACCACTTATTAGCCACAAGGTGAATTTAGGAAAGGTAACCAGACTTTTCTTTTGGTGTTACCAGGTGGGACAATACTGAAATTGAAAAGCTCAGCCCATGGGATATGGAACCAATTCCTGATAATGGTATGTCATTGTTAAATGATGAAAGTATTTTATCTTTATATTTTTAATTTTGTTCTCTTACTAATGCACATAGAGTGAATTATATTCTTTGAGACATGTTTTCAAATAATTATGGTAACTGTGAACTTTGCTAAAAGAAGTCAGCAGAATTATGTGAATCTGGTTCATCATTTCTTATCCAGTGTTTCCAGCTGGATGCTGGCTGTGTCTTAGGGGCCCACTGACATTCTCATGTAAGCTTAAGCTCTGCCGAACTCCTTCCCGTGGGCTCCTGTCCTTGTCCTCATTCTCCCGTTATCCTGTCTTCCTTCAGAGGGGAGCTCGAACTTGACTTCCGTCTTCACTTCACCTCAGCCGTCTGTCTGACTGTGTGGCCTCTTCCTTTACTTAGAGAGAAGGGCAGTGCCTGCTGTGGACCAGCTCTCCCTTCAGTGCTCGCTGGCCACTGCTGCTGCTGCTTCGGTGGGGCCTGACACTGGTCATTCCCTGCCAGTGCTGCTTCCCTTCCTTTCTCCTGAGTTTGAGTTTACCTCCTGTACCTTAAAACAGCTTTCATGTGTCTTTCTTAAACATTTCATCTACTCAGTTATTTCCCTCTCGCAGACTTTTGACGGGGGGATGTGTTCTATGTCTCTTGCCTCCTGTTTCTTCAGTCTCAAGCTTTCCTTTTCTATAGGTGTTTATTCAGTGTGAAAACAAACAAAAGCGTCTGTCCTCTTTCACCCCCACCATTTTTTGAGACATGAAATCTCTCCACGAGTGTCCTGTGTCTGCCTTCGGGACCAGCCCCTTTTTTGTGTTTACTCTGGTATGGCTCCATCAACCATGGTGGTTTACTGTGGAAATCAGGATTTTTATGGAAATGAGAATTTCCCCCCCCAAAAAATGTATTTCTAATAACTACACCCTTGAAAGTCACCAGTGATCTCCCTTTGTTAGATTTCATTTGCACTTAGTATCTTACAAATAATTTTTCAATGTAGAAAGCATGTAATAGATAAGGGAAAACCAGCATTTTTGAGGTCTTACTCTGTTTCAAAGAACTTTGTGCATGTCATTTAATCTAATCTTGCTCTGAGGTTGATGCTCTGTTACAGATGAAATAAGATTCAGAGAGTTTGCAGTAATTTGTTTGTCATATGCATATCTAGAAAGGGTAGGAGTTGGATTCTAACCCAAGTCATTCTAATCCAGACTCCAACCAATGTTCCCCTCCCCCCTACCAAATATGTTTTTATTGATTTATTGAGCCTGCAACCCAGGCATGTGCCCTGATTGGGAATTGAACTGTGACCTCGTGATTCAGCCACTGAGTCAAATTGGCTGGGCTTTATATTAAATTAAATTAAAATTTTGATTAAATTTCAGAAGGGAAGGGAGAGGGGGAGAGTGAGAGAAAATCATTGATCAGCTGCCTCCTACACGTGTTCCCTGACCGGGAATCAAACTGTGACTTCCTGGTTCATAGGTTGATGCTTAACCACTGAGCTATGCTGGCTGGGGTTTATTGCATTTTCAAAATATTTTGTTTTGGAGTAATTTGAGACTTAAAGAATGTTACAAGAATAGTACATTGAATTTATGAATACCCAGTTTTCTCAAATGTTAACATCTTAAATAATTTATAGTGCAGCTATCAATCAGGAAGTTATCATTGATACAATTCTAATCCATAGGCCTTCAAATTAGATTGTTGTCCTAATGTCCTTTCATATTTTGGATTTCATTGCTGTGCCATCTTAATCTCTTTTAGTCTGGGGTCCCTGTGTCTTTTCATTCTTTATGTCCATGACACTTGTGAAAAGTACTGGCCAATTATTTTGTAGAATTTCCCTCAGTTGGGGTTTGTCTGCTGTGGTTTGTTTCGTTTTGTTTTGTTTTCCACGATTAAATCCAGGGTTTGCATTCGGGACAAGAGTGTCAGAGAAATGTGTTTTTCATGCATGATATTGGGAGGCACATGATACCAATTTATCCTGTTAACTTTAATCATTTGATTGAGGTGGTGTCTGCCAGTTTTCTATTAAGTAACTACTTTGTCCTTTGTAATTAGTGTCTTGTTTATAGACCTTTGAATTGAATTTAAATATAGTGTATATTTGTTTTTTGCTTTGTTTTACTCTTTGTGTTCTTTTTTAATGGAATCCATAGTTGATCCACCTGAAGAATTAGGAGCTAGTATTTCTGTTACTTCAGATGAGCTAGAGAAATTGCTCTACAAACCACAAGATGGTGAATGGGGTCAGAAATCGAGGGATGAAGAATGTGAACGAATTATTAGTGGCATAGATCAACTTTTGAATCTCGGTAAGTTTTTTTAGTATGAAAAATTTCATGTTCAAGCTTTTCCACACAAGTATTTAAAAAGGTATCATAATTGTGGTTGTGTTTATTTCTATAATTCTTATTACCTTTTGGTTAAGCTTGCAGAATTAAATGTAGCTTTAGTGCATTTTATCACTTAGGGGTTATGAATTTATTAATAAAAACTCTTCTGTCTGCCCTGACAGATATAGCAGCAGCTTTTGCAGGTCCAGTTGATCTGAGTTCGTACCCGAAGTACTGTACTGTAGTGGCTTACCCAACTGATCTTTACACAATTCGAATGAGACTTGTTAATCGATTTTACAGGTTAGTAGAAACCTATTTTAAAAATAGTTTGAAAAGATATTTGGCTGTACGAACTAGAGTAAATGAGGTAATGGGAGTTGATGGTGACAGTGGTGGAATGGGGACTAACATTTTTTTGTTTCATTTTCTTCTTTTATTATCATAATTTCTTGATCCGTAAGACATTGTGTTAGGTGCCTGTGGGAAGGTATGATTAGAACCTGCATGAGAAAAATTACCAGATTTCATTCCTTAAGTAGTTTGTTTTTCTTACAAATTATATTAGGTAGTCTTTTTTCCTTTCTTTCTTTCTTTTTTTTTTTTTTGAGAGAGAAGCCGAAACCGGTTTGGCTCAGTGTATAGAGCATCAGCCTGCCGACTGAAAGGTTCCAGGTTCCATTCTGGGCAACGGCATGTACCTTGGTTGTGGGCACATGCCCAGTAGGGGGTGTGCAGGAGGCAGCTGATGGATGTTTTTCTCTTATCGATATTTCTAACTCTATCTCTCTCCCTTCCTCTTTGTAAAAATCAATAAAATATATATTTTTTTAAAAACAGAGAGTATCAGTTTGCATTCCGCTTATTTATGCATTCATCGATTGCTTCCTGCATGTGCCCTGATTGCCCTGACTGGGGAGCAAACCCTATAGCCTTGGTGTATCTACAACACGAACCAACTGAGCTAGCCGGCAGGGAGAAGTTAAACCTTTTATTTGTGTCTTTAACATTCCTATATTTCATTTCATTTAAAAATACAATTTAATTTAGTTGAGTGGACTTTGGCCTTTGAAAGATTAATATCCTAAAGCCATGTGTGTTTTATCTCTGGCTTCTAGAGCCCTGATAACTATAAAATTTCCTATTCTCAATTATTTTTTTTAAAGCCGTCGATGGTATTTTATTTTTTATAATTCAACTATTTTGAAAAATTTTATAAGCCCTGGCCCATGTGGCTCAGTGGTGGCTCAGAGCACCAAGAAGTCACTGATTCAATTCCAGGTCAGGATTGCAGGTTCAGTCCATGTTAGGGGGCGTGCAGGAAGCAACCGATCAAGGAACTTCTCTCATCATTCATGTCACTATCTCTCCCTCTCCTTTCCTCTCTCTCGAAATCAGTAAAAACATAAAAAAAACACACTCTGATTTCTTGAGTTCACATTGTTGGTATAATTTAGCTCTGTAGTCAAACATGGAAATGTGCATTTGATCAGAAACCCCTTTGTTACTTTACAGTGAGATTGACTCTTAGGATTGATGATGTTGAGCACATTTTCTTCATTGAGTCTCTTCAAATGTCCCCAGAGGCATTGTGAAAAGGGACGATTGCTCTGTTGGTTTTCTGGATGTGATTAACTGATCTGTTAAGACTTTTGGTCCTTAAATGTATTCTCTGCAGTTTATCTTCCGTATAATTGCTTATGACTATCATCAAGGTGATAGCATGAGAAGGTTATTCATTGTTACTTTGCACATTCTAAAATTTTTTTTAAATTTATTTCAGAGAGGAAGGGAGAGGGAGAGAGAGAGAGAAACATCAATGATGAGAGGAAATCATCAAATCTGCTGCCTCCCATATGCCCCCCCACCGAGGATTGAATTGCACCTTTGTTTTAATTAATATATCATGCTGGCTTGACATGCTGGATGTTTTTACTTGGTTTCTGTCTTTTTATTTTCTAAACTATAAATTGCCTTTTTATTTTGAAGGAGGCTGTCTGCATTGGTCTGGGAAGTCAGATATATAGAACACAATGCCAGGACATTTAATGAACCTGAGAGTGTAATTGCAAGATCAGCTAAGAAGATAACTGACCAACTTCTAAAATTTATCAAGTAAGTGACTTCATCTTATAGATGTGGACAAGTGAGTGACTTTGCATATTGTGTTCTTACAGCGATCCAGTGCTTAATTTTTGCTCTCTGAATTTGATAACCTTTTAATGTGTTACTTTAAGTGACAATACTGTACATACATACTGTGATTGTAATTTCTGTACAGGAATGAGAAATTAATCCAAATTTTTCTACTTTTTAACATTTTGAAATAATTTAAACTACAGACATTTGCCACATATATGTATCCCTATCCATTTAGGGAACATTTTTATTTTACCTATTTGTGGTGTCTGATGAAATGCTAAGGAACTAGTCTTGGTACAGTGCTATTAACTGTAGATGTAACACTTAATTGTGTTTTTTTTTAAATATATTTTTATTGATTTCAGAGAGGAATCAATAAAGGAAGGGAGAGGGAGAGAGAGAAACATCAATGATGAGAGAGAATCATTGATTGGCTGCCTCCTAGAGGCTCCCCCTCCTTGATAGGAATCTAGGACTCTTCAGTCCACAGGCTGATGCTTTATCCATTCAGCCATACCGGCTAGGCCAGTGGTCGGCAAACACGTTAGCCAACAGAATCAAATATCAACAGTACACGATTGAGATTTCTTTGGAGAGCCAAATTTTTTAAACTTCTTCGAACACCACTTCCTCAAAATAGACTCGCCCAGGCCGTGGTATTTTGTGGAAGAGCCACACTCAAGGGGCCAAAGAGCTGCATGTGGCTCGCAATCCGCAGTTTGCCGACCACAGGGGGTGGGGCATTAATTGGGTTTTTAGTTTTTATATCAATGCCCTTTTTCTGTATCAGGATCCTATCCAGAATCCCCATCATGCTCACTGTTTTCAATTTCTTCATTTTCTTTAACCTGTTCCCCAGTCTTTCCTTTCATGACCTCATCATTTTTTGTAAGTATTAGACAATTACTTTGTCACTGATTCTTAATTTGGGTTTGTATGGTATTTCCTCATGATTAGATTGAGTTTTAATCTTTGGATTAAATCTGTGTCCTGTGAGAGTGTTTGTATATGTGTGGATATTCCACATAATTTCCTGCCTTGGGAAATCAGAATTGGAATAGTGCAATGAAAACTGACCTGGAAATCAAGATCCAAGGTCTAGCTTAATGTCTTCAAGTGAATATTCCGTGTGATTTCGGACAAACGATTCAGCCTTTAAAATTAGTTTTGCAATTTGATCCTATATGCCTTTCCCCCCTAGTGATAAAAATCCTGTAGAACAATACTGTGTTAGAGAAGATAATTTATAAGTAATGCCATCATTTTCAGCTTAACAATAACCCACAACCTTCGGACCAACTTCATTTTCAATATGTAGCAACAGTTGCAGTCTATGTCACTTTTTTGGGAGGACATGGACTTATTACCTCTTTCCCAGAACATACTTCTGTCTTTCTCCAAGAAGATCGCATATCATTTCCTTCTCCTTTATGCCTGGATATCACTGCTTTAGGATTTGTTCTGTTTACAGTAAAGTTAAAATATAATTTGTTTTAAGTTCTACTTCCTTTTTTTCTTCTATTCTCTTTTATCTCAAATCAGCCATTTTCCTGGTACTCATCCTATGATTATTACTAGTGATGATACTTAGAAAAATTTATCTGTGTATTCATTAACTGAGGCCATACATACGTTATTCCTTAATTACCAGCTTAATTTTCGTGTATACTTAACTGGGGGAAAAAACAAAAACCCTTACTTTTCATATTCTAAGATAGTTGTTTCCACAGAGGATAGAGTAAAAACCTGGTATTTCTCTGCTTGAAATTAGGTATGCTTAGTTGAGCAATTGTTTATATCTAACCTATAGTTTGAATCTTTGGCAACAATAACAACATCTGCATACTGTTAAAAACATGAAAAATTGTTTTTTAGGAATCAAGACTGTACAGATATCTCAGAACTTTCTAACACTTCTGAAAATGATGAGCAAAATGCCAAGGCTTTGGTATGAAGTTTGTCAATTTTACAATGATTTTTGTTCATTCCAAATGGTAACTTGAAAGAATGAGTGAAGTATAAAATGTTAACTATACCAATTCTTGCTATATTCCAATTTACTATGAAAATAGGGCACTTGATAAAAAACATTTTTTAATTATCTAGATAGTGACATAATTTGTTTTAGCCAATAATTGATTATTAATATACCAAACAAAATATGTCTAAGTGAACAAATTTTCGCTAGAGGAAGATACATTAAAGAAGTACCTTGGATTTTTTTTTTTTTTTTTTTTTTTTTTTTTTTTTTGTAAAACCAATCAATATCTGAGCATGGACTTAATTGTAGTTGAGAATTCATGAGCATTACCATGCTCAAGTACCTAGAGTCCTTCCCTCGGGATGGTCTTGAAGTGTCAGTGAGGCAAGTAGCACTGATGCTGCCCTGTTTGAGAATCAGGACCTGGTTGCAGGGAAGATAGTCTTTAAAAGCAATATGGTATAAAAAACCCCACCAACATGGCTTAATTTCTACACAGACTTTAGTTCACTGATTCGCATACTAATTTATATTGGAATAAAAATGGGTACAGGTTTAAGGAATAAGAAAATGTGGACAGTCCAAATTGTAGAAGACTTTTTTTTTTTTTTAATATATTTTATTGATTTTATACAGAGAGGAAGGGAGAAAGAGAGAGAGTTAGAAACATCGATGAGAGAGAGTCATCGATAAGCTGCCTCTTGCACACCCCCTACTGGGGATATGCCCGCAACCAAGGTACATGCCCTTGACCGGAATCGAACCCGGGACCCTTCAGTCCCCAAGCCGACGCTCTATCCATTGAGCCAAACCGGTCCGGCTGTAGGAGACTCTTATGGCGTTTCTGCATAGAAATAAAACACAAACTGAAAGCTGCTTTTTATAGCTATATTTTGGAATCGGTGCGTGTTCTTAGGGAATGTGTAAGGTATTTAGAACAGTTGGTTTGTTGGAATCTGTGTGCCACAAAGATTATCTAGTATAGTCTGTCTTTTGAGATTTTGTTAACAAGTTATAACCTTGTCTTTTATATACTTTTAAAATTAAAATTATTTGCATTTTTAATAAGAATGTTAACACTTAAGGTGTTCTGATTTTTGTTTCTAGGATGATAGTGATCTCCCTAAAACATCTTCTGGAAGAAGAAGAGTAAGTTAATCTGCCTAATTAATCTTCATTGTTTACCTATTTTTTGTTTAAAATCAACCAAAAGTCTTAGGTGTTGTCTTCGAAAAGTTACATTGATATAGAGATGGAATATTTTGTAAAAGAAAGGGGCATAATCATGAAAGCTGGGTTGTTATTTGAACTATTTTCTCAGAATGAGATGGAGTTAAAACAGTCAGAAAGTAGGGATATTGCAATCCAAGCTGACAAAAGTAGGAAAGTGCGGCGTGTGGGCAGGCTGTGCACAGGTCTGAGCGGTGTAGAGGGTTCATGCTGGAATAAGCAAAAGGCTGTGTCTGGTTGTTTTGGGGAGCAAATGATGGTGATACTGAAAACCAAGGTTTTCATTTAAAGTAGAGCATAAACTGCACTGTCAAATAGTCAAATGTATTTTGAGGGATATGCAGATAGGTAGTAAAGAAAGTGAGTTTATTACAAGAATCTGGGAGTAAAGGATGGGAATCTAGTCTAGGATAGTGTTTGCTTGGAATGGAAAGGAAGGGAAGAAGAGACATTTGAAGGGAAAAATTGGTGACAACCTTTTTTGAAAAAATGAGGATTAGTTGGGGGATGTATGGAAATAAGTTTTGGATATTGGGTAGTTAGAATTGTAGTATCACCAGCAGAACTCTTGAAGTTTTAATGTAATATGTTAATTAAAAGTCAAGGTTATTAATCCGGGAATGTTAAAGAATGTTAACATTTTAAATTTCATCCAAATACTGTTTAAACTTTTAATAAAAATTTTCACAATATGCTTGCCCCAGATAATATTGAAAAGTTAGACTTGAATTTATGTCATCTGATTTGTCATTTTCATAAAATTCTCCTAAGCTTTTAGTACCTGTCTATAATGTGTTTTCTATGGCTGCTCTAGCAAATTATAAATCTGGTGGCTTAAACAATAAAAATGTTATGTGACATTCCGTAAATTGGAAGTTTGACATGGTTTCACTGGGCTAGAATCAGAGTGTCAGCATGGCTGTGTTTCTTCTGGGAACTTTAGGGTAGAATGTGTTTCCTCACATTTTCCAGCTTCTAGAGGCTCATGGCCCCCTTCTTCCACCTTCAGGTCAGCAGCATAACATCTTCCAGTCTGACTCTGACCCTCTGCCTCCCAGTTGTAAGGAGCCTTGTGATTACATTTGGCACAACCAGAAAATCCAGGACCGTCTCCCCATCTCAAGAGCATGCCTTTAGTCACAGCTGCCGTATAGAGTGACATAGTCCTGGGTTCTTGGGATTAGGATGCAGACGTCTTTGAGTCATTATTCTGATTCTTCCTACTACATCACCCAATGTGGTATTTCACATTCTGTGAAAACATTTTCTAGATGTGGGAGATCAGTGCTGGATCAAAAATGTTTCTAGAGTAACATGTTTCTAGATGTGACATTGGATTTTTACAGAAAAGTGGATTTTTTTCCAAGTAGAAAGACAAATATGATATTATAGTGTCACCTTTCCAACACTGAAAATACTTTCAATTTGTGGATATGTTTTAGGGCCACGATTGGAAAAAAAGGAGCAGCAAAGCCACCAGCTATGTTGAAAGCAACTGGAAGAAACAGTGTAAGGAACTAGTGAACTTAATTTTTCAATGTGAAGATTCTGAGCCATTTAGACAACCTGTTGATTTGGTTGAATATCCAGTAAGTTGCCATTTTTTTGAATGTTTGGGGCTTTTCTTATTTTGTGTAGAGGAGATCGATGTAGAGGTATTTAAATTAAACTTCTAAAGAGTAAGATGTCTAGCTTCATGTTAACCTTTTCTCTTACCATTTAGACAGTTACATAATAATGGGAGGATTCTACATGGTATCAATTATCTAAGTAATCCCAGCTCCAGGAAAACTATAAATGTTGTAAAAAGTGTCTGTTTTCACTCAAGTAATAAAGGAATGGAAAATGACCTTAAGAAAAAAAAATCAGATAACAAAGTACAAACTTATTGTAGAAAGCTTGGAATTTACAAAAACGTAAAGCAGGAAATAAAAACCAGTCCGAAGCTGGCTCTTCCTTTCCCGACCCCTCTTCTCCCACCAGGTGTATTACCTTTGCCTTTCCCTCTCCTAAGCTCCAAGGGCCCTTCTGCATCTGTAACTTGTTCTGTGAGCCTGCGGTCCAGCTGGCTTATTTCTACTACCTTTGTAACTTTCTCTTACAATTTGGAAAAAAAAAAAATACCAGTCTATGTCCTGCTACCAGGTATAATACATCTTGGTTATTTCTTACCTTATCTTTATGACTGGGTCATGTTTTTTTTTGTTTTGTTTTTTTAATTATCAATGATTCTTAAGCTCCTAATTTTTTTCTCTTCTATAATCCTCTATATTAAAAGGGTAATATGCAAATCGACCGAACAGTGGAATGACCAGTTGCTATTATGCACACTGGCCACCAGGGGCAGATGCTCAATGCAGGAGCTTCCCCCTGGTGGTCAGTGTGCTCCCACAGCGGGAGTGCCTCTCTGCCTGAAGCCCTGAGCCGAGCCCACTGCTGGCGAGCGCAGTGGTGGCGGCGGGTGCCTTTCCCACCTCCATGGCAGCGCTAAGGATGTCCAACTGCCGGCTTAGGTCTGATTCACATGGAGAGTGGGCCTAAGCCATCAGTTGGACATCCCCTGAAGGCTCTCAGACTGAGAGGGCACAGGTTGGGCTAAGGGACATCCCCCTGAGTGCACAAATTTCGTGCACCAGGCTTCTAGTTTTTAATATTTTAGAGATCTGATGCACTTATATTTCTATAAGCAGGAATGAAATTTTTGAACTAATTAATGTTTTTAAAACCTAGGACTATCGAGATATTATAGATACTCCAATGGATTTTGGAACTGTAAGGGAGACTTTAGAAGCGGAAAATTATGACAGCCCTTTGGAATTTTGCAAAGACATCCGGTTGATATTTAGCAATGCAAAAGCATATACACCAAACAAAAGATCAAAGGTAATTTAAAGTGGTTTATAAGAAGAGAAGAGCGTTATCTGTATAGATGATAATTTCTGCTGGCTGGGAGAGGTTGGAACATAAATATAAGTGAGTAGAGCCAGGCTGCTGTTGAGAATAGAGCTGCTGCCCCTGCCCAAGTATCTGCTCTTGCTGCCTCACCACAATAATATCTATCTTTCCTGCAGTTTTATGAACAGGATTGGGTATATGATATTTTGTTTATTCGTTTATCTCTTGATAGACACTTGAGTTATTTCTGTTTTTTTTGGCAATTGTGATTAATGCTGCACTGAATATTGCAGTACTGGTAGGTACAAGTATCGGTTAGAGTTCTTGCGCTCAATTTCCTTGGGTATGTAAGAGTGGAATTGCTGGCTCATAGGTTAATTGTATGTTTAGCTTTCCTAGGAACCACCAGACTGTATTCCATGATGTCTGCATCATTTTATATTTTCTCAGCCAAGTATGAGGATTCTAATTTCTCCAGATCCTTGCCAATGTGTTTTTTTGTGTTTTTTTTTTTTTTGTAGCCATTCTAGTGAGAGTGAAGTATTACTCTCATGGTTTTGATTGGCATTTCTCTTATTACTTATTACAAATTGTACCTGAGATTTATTTTAATCAGGTATGGTAAGAAGCATATCTGGAGATGACTGCCATGAAGGAAGAAGTTTATACTAACAGATTCCTAGAAATGAGGCACGCCTACCATGCAGGCCCAAGGGGGATGTGCCATCTTTGGTCAGTAGGCGGAGGCCGGGAAAGGAAAGATTATAGCACAGAGCCTGTAGTCCTGGGCTTTTCGCAGGAAGGCAAAGCTGGGTGCAAAGTCAAGTTTCGGATTGGCTAGCTTGAATATTTCCCATAGCTTGAACTAATTGCTATTAGTTGGCCTACAGGGGTGGTCTCCAGGTGTGTGTCTGGTTCCTGGTGTGATTTAGGATGGGGGGAATGGAATATATGTGAGAGTTTTATAAAAAAGATAGAGATATGCCAAGACTGGTTTGGCTCAGTGGATAGAGCGTCAACCTGCAGACTGAAAGGTCCCAGGTTCGATTCCGGTCCAGGGCATGTACCTTGGTTGTGGGCACATCCCCGTTGGGGGGCGTGCAGGAGGCAGCTGATCGATGATTCTCTCATCGATGTTTCTAACTCTCTCTCTCCCTTTCTGTAAAAAAACAATAAAATATATGTATTTTAAAAAGATAGAGATATGAACTCTGGATTGTTTTGTGTATCAGAGGCATGTTTGTTTGTAAGAGAATTATTTGCCATCTCGAGGAATTAGCTAGTCATGTGAGGGGCAATCTCTCCAGGATCAAGTTTCCCAATGCCAGAGCATCAAGATTACAGAATATAGTCAATACACTAATGTTGAACATCTCTTTACATGCTTATTGTTATTGGCCACTGATATCTTCTGTGGAGAAATATCTGTTCAAGTGTTTTGCCCATTTTCTAATTGGATATTTTTGTTGTTGAGTTGTAGAAATTTGTTATTATATTCCAGATATTAATCTTTGTCAAATACATGTTTTCCAGATATTTTTTGTCATTTTGTAGTTTGTCCTTTCACTTGTTGGCAATGTCTTTTGATGTATAAAAGTTTTCATTTTGATGAGGTCTCGTCTATCTTTTTTTTTGTGTGTGTGTGTGTGTGTGTTTTATGCTTTTGGTTTCATGTCTTAAGAATCCATTTCCAAATCCAGTGTTCACCCCTATGTGTTCTTCTAAGAGTTTTGTGGTATAGCTTATATTTAAGTTGTTGATCATATTGAGTTAGTATTTGCATACGGTGTGAGGCGAAAACATTTGTCCCAGAACCATCTATTGAGGAGACTATTCTTTTCCCACTGAATAACTTGGCACCATTTTGAAAATCATTAGGCGATAGATATATGGGTTTATTTTTGCACTCAATTCTATTTCATTGTATGTATGTATTTGTCTGTCCATCTATCTATTATACATCAGTACCACAATGTTTTGTTTACTGTAGTTTTGTAGTAAGTATTGAAATCGGGAAGTGTGAGTCCTCCCACTATTTTCTTTTGCAAGATTCATCTACTCAGGGTCCCTGGCAATTCTTTGTGAGCTTGAGGAATGGCTTTTGTCATTTTGAAAAAGTCCTTTGAATTTTTTATAGAGATTTCATTGAATGTATAGATTGCTTTGTGCAGTATTGACATCTTGACACTTTTAAGTCTTCCTATATCTGAACGGGGGATGTCTTTCCAATTATTTAGGCCTAATTTCTTTCAGTAGTGTCTGTAATCTTCAGTGACAAGTCTTAACGCCTCCTTGGTTAAATTTGTTCCATTTATTATATTAGATGGTATTTGAAATTAAGTTGCTTTCTTAATTTCTTTTTCTGATTGTTCATTGTTGGTGTATGAGAAACAACTGATTCTTGTACGTGATTATTGTGCCCTATAATTTTGCTGAGTTCATTTATTAGTGATAATAACTGGAATGTTTTAGTGTTGTTATATTTAGAATCATCATCTGTGAATTGAGATACTTTTACTTCTACCATTCCAATTTGAATGATAATTTTCTTTTTCTTGTCTAATTGCTCTCACTAGAACTTAAAGCACATTGTTGAATAGCAGAGGTGAAAGCAGGCATCTTTGTCTTATTCCTGATCTCAGGGAAAGATTTTCAGTCTTTCACTATTGTGTATGATGCTAACTGGGGTTTTTTATATATGCCATTCTTCTTATTGAAGAGCTGATAATTTTAGCACCCACTTTTGTTAAATGATGTTTATTTTCAATTCAATGTATTTCTGAATTATACATAAAAGCTAATAATGAGAAAACATGAAAATGGTGATAAGATAATCAGAGTTTTCAAACACTATGTTTGTTAAAATTGATGACTTATACTAGACTTCAGGTTTCAATGAAAAGAATAAGTTTACCATATGCACAAAATATTGAAAATAATTGTTAAAGATCATATCAAAAATCAGATTAGGGATTGCAAATTTCACATATATTCATTTTACAGATATATCTACACTAATAAAAGAGAAAAATGCTAATTGACCGTACCTTCGCTATGCCCACAGCCAAGCAGAGCGAGTATGCAAATTAACCCAACAAAGATGGCGGTTAATTTGAATACACTAAGGGAGGGAGGAGTGAAGACTGAAGACAGCATAGAAGGAAGAGGGAGGGAAAGGGGAAAGCAAGGCAGCTTCAGAAGGGAAAGTACGGTTGAGGCTGTGGCAGAGATGGTGCATGTGGCCGAGGCAGCCTCAACGGTGGCAATGGTGGTGGCTGGCGGGGTGGGCGGCAGCCGCTTGCAGGAATCTTTCTGCAATGGGTCCCTAGTATTTATATGGTAGATATATGAAACATTTTTTTTTTGTAAATATATTTTATTGATTTTTTACAGAGAGGAAGAGAGAGATAGAGTTAGAAACATCGATGAGAGAGAGACATCGAACAGTTGCCTCCTGCACACCCGCCACTGGGGATGTGCCCACAACCAAGGTACATGCCCTTGACCGGAATCGAACCCAGGACCCCTCAGTCCGCAGGCTGACGCTCTATCCACTGAGCCAAACCGGTTTCTGCTATATGAAACATATTTTTAAAGGTTCTTTAGTGTTAGGGTTTCTCCACTGTCAGCCATGCATCAGAGTGATTCTTAATTAGCTCTGGAACATTAGACTTGTGCACTTATTCTCAGGAATGATTGCGACGAGTAAAGAGTACTTCCTATAACTACATAGCTGTCCCAAATGTTACTTATAGTAGTACTTAACATCACATTGCTGTTCTTTCCAAGATTTGACATTACTTAATTATAAAAATAGTTAAGACACGATCTTTCATTTTAGGCCATATTTTCCTCTTTCTGCTGGATGCAAGGTATTCTTTTGGATCTACGTGTCATCAACGACAGTCAGATTTCAAGTAGAGACTGGTAGAGACACTGCTCTTTTGCTGCCTAAGTAGCAATTTGAAAACCAACAAACTTCCATTTAACTTTCAGAAAAGGTTACATAGAGGTTTGCATATGTAGATGTGAAAATTGGAAAAGCCAAGATACCTGTTCTTTCTTGCAGACTCTTGTAGATGTCATTGAAGGGAAGGGGTGGGAAATAAAGTCAGTCAGAGCCATTATCTGTAACACTAATACAAAACATTACAAGTAGCCTCAATGATTACATTGTCATTTTTTAAAAGATATTTTGTGGTTATAGTTTTGCTTTTATGTTCTTGCAGATTTACAGTATGACCTTGAGGTTGTCTGCCTTATTTGAAGAAAAAATGAAGAAAATCTCTTCTGATTTTAAAATTGGTCAAAAATTCAATGAAAAACTTCGAAGAAGCCAGAGATTCAGGAGACAGCAAAAGTGTAACCGTGTCAGTCAGGCTAACAAAAGTGCCAGGTAAATTGGTTATTGCCAGCTTTCTATGCAGCTTTGTAAAATTTCAGGTTGTGATAATGTCTTTAAGTTTATTATGCAAAAGATTCTTTTTTTGGGGGTGGGGTGGGGGGAATGCTGGAAACTAGAGGGAAAGTTGGGTCATATTGAGACTCAGATTTATAATGTGAAAAATGCCTACATTACATAAATGTTTCTCCCCAAGCATTTAATCCCAAGAACCTGAAATATTCAGTGTGATTTTCTGTAACTGTTACTTGGATCATTTGTTCATCACTCCAACTTATAATAAAACAATATCAAGTTTAGAGTAATGCCAGAATAAGATGTCAATAACGGATATTTTAATATTTTGATCTAAAATTATTCTCAGAGTAAATTAATAATATACTTTTATTTAGGTGTTTGTTTTGTTAAATGCTGTTTCTTTTGTTCATATGTTTAACCAGAAATACCAAGCAGAAGCGTTTAAAATTGCAGACAAGAGTAATTTCTGAGTTGGTAGGTTCTCCTACCCAGTCTACCTCAAGTCAGGCGGCTTATTCTGCAAGCCACAAGACCAGGGCCAGCGTCTCTTCGGGTGACTCTTCTGGGGACTCTTCCGATTCAACAGCATCCTCAGGAAGAATGGCAAGCAGTAGACCCGTCACTCTCACAAATGGTTCTCCGTTATCTGGTGAGAAGTGAATGTTAAGTTATTCAACTGCTGAGTGCTCAGGTGTATAATGCTGCTAGTTTCATAACAGAAGGAAGTAGATGGGGGCTAATTAAGTTTTTAAATGCAAGTTTGTTTATTCAGCATATACACTGTATTTTCTGAATCCAAAAGCAGGAGTAATATGCTACTTTCAGAAATAAGAGAACAAACTTGATTCAAAATGCTGATTATGTACCTTTTTAAAATTTTTATTTATTTATTTTTTGATTATGTACCTTTTAATATCAAAATTTTATCAGCTGTTCCCCCCCCCCCCCCCCGAACAACTTTTAAAAATATACTCTTAAGTACCAGTATTTTAGGAATCTGCTTTAAGTCTTTTGTTATGAAGTAACTACTTATATGTGTAAAGGTAAGAGAATACGTGTAATGAACTGTTGGTGCTTTATTTTTCTTAGAAAGTGAAATGGAAGATTCCTTAGGTACGTCTTCATCGTCCTCAGCGTCTGAGAGTTCAGAGGAGAGCAAAGGGAGTGCAAGAGCCCGGGAGCCCTCCTTGCGCAGGAGGCTGGCCAGAAGTGGCAGTGTCCGAGTGACCAGAACCCGGGCTGCGCAGAGAAGACCTGGTGAGAGGCGCGGGGTGCTCTGGAGGAACGTGTATCATGAGGTTCCAAAGCTAGACACTGAATGGTCTATGGATTTAATGTATCTGCATTAAATGGCCTTCCGACTTTTTGAAAATTGGGGGGTAGTTGACATATGGCATGATATTAGTTTCAAGTGTTCACGATAATGACTTGATAATCGTATACATTGTGAAATGACCATAAGTTTATAGTTACCATCCATCGCCATATATAGTTACAGATTTTTTTCTCGTTTTCTTGAGATGAGGACTTTTAAGATGTACTCTCTTAGCAATTTTCTCTTTTTAAAAAAAAAAATTATTGATTGGTTTTAGAGAGAGAGGAACATCGATTTGTTGTGCCATTTAACTTATGCATTTATTGATTCTTTTAAAAAAAATTACTGATTTCAGAGAGGAAAGGGGAGGGGGAGAGATAGAAACATCAATGATGATTGATTGGCTGCCTCCTGCATGCCCCCTACTGGGGTTGAGCCTGAAACCAGGGCATGTGCCCTTGACTGGAATCAATAATTTTTTTTTTTTTTTTTTTTTAAGTTTTAAGCCTCTCCTGAGGATGTGTTTTACTGATTTTAGGAAGAGATAGAGGGAGGGTGTAAAGGAGGACGGAGGAGGGAGACAGGTACATTGATGTGAGAGAGATTCATTGATGGTTGCCTACCATACACACCCTGGACAGGATTGAACCCGCAACCTTTTGGTGCACCGGATGCCACTCCATCCAACTGAGTCACGCTGGCCACTGCTCTCTAGGAGTTTTATGCTTTAGTCTTACATTCAAATCTTAAATCTATTTTGAGTTAATTTTGGGGTGTCGTTTAGGATAGTAGTCTAGTTTCTTTTGCATGTACTGTTCAGTTTTCCCAATACCATTTATTGAAGAGTATCTCCTTTCCTGATGTGTATCTTTGTCTCTCTTTACATAAATTAATTGACCATGTATGTGTGAGTATATTTTTGTGGTGTCTATTCTGTTGCAACCTTTTAATTCTTTTAGATTTAGAAAGGAAATCTGTTTTGGCAGTAAAATATAAGGAACATCACTACTAAAATAGTGAAGTCACTTAAAAAATGTTGAAATAAGGAAGACCTTTCTAATCTGATTGTTACTTTATTTCTAGGTCCAGTTTCTTTAGAAAATGGATGTGGCAGAAAAGCCACTCGGAAGAGAGTCTATTTAAGTGACTCCGATAATTCATTGGAAACTGGTGAAAGTTTAAAGGCCCGAGCTGGAAATAACCGGAAAGTGCTTAGAAAGTGTGCCGCTGTGGCTGCCAATAAGATAAAGCTAATGAGTGACATAGAGGAGAATTCTAGCTCTGAAAATGTCTCTTCCGGCCGTAAGCTGCCTCACCGCAATGCTTCTGCCGTGGCTAGAAAAAAGTTGTTATATAACTCTGAAGATGATCAGAGCTTGAAGTCAGAAACCGAAGAAGAGGAAAATCAACCATCACCAGGGTCCAGTTCTCATGCTGCCCAGAATACTGTCAATGAATCTGAAAATGGAGATTCAGAGTCAGAAGGTGACTTGCAGGAAGTCCGGAAAAATTGGCATGCTAATGGTTACAAGTCCCATACTGCAGCAACTTCTAAGACAAAACTTAAAATAGAGTCTTCTGAGGAAAGTCACGGTTCAGATCATGGACATAACAGAACTAATGACCCATCAACGTCTGGGCAGAAACTTAAGGCAGGAAGTGTCTCAGGGGAAGAGGAGGAAGCAGATTCTGAACCAAGGAAATACCCTGTTAGGAAATACAACACAACTCGCAAGAATGCCACCTTCCTTAAAAAAGCCAAGGTTTTCACTGATTCAGAGGACTCTGAATCTGAGGAAGATAGAGGAGATGGAAGATGTCACAAAGTGGAAACAAACCCGCCGTTAGGAAATTTGAATTGTGAACCTGTGGCCGCGTCCCACTGTTTCTCAGATCACGTGTCTGAAACTGATGTGGATTCAGATGATGACAAAACAGAAGAAAAACCAGACGATTTTATGAGAGGTAATTGAAAACGTCCCTGATTTATTCTATTGCCCTTTCCTTCTAGCATACATTGTTTTTCTTTCCTGTGAAACCTTGCCAGCTGTGTTCTCTCCACTCCCTGCATTCTCCATTAGTCTTTTTTTTTCTTTTTTTTCCATCTCTCATATTCATGTGTATGTGTGCCTAACTATTTGTTGGGTGCATTTAGTTTTACTCACGCAACAGGCAATTTGGCCTTAACACTATTACTGTTAAAGATTTCACTTCTTGTGTTGCTGTTGGAGATGGGTTTAAGAAAACAAAGGCAAGCACATTTATAAACTGTTGTGATGAGAGTTTGAGAAAAGGACAGAAAAGGGTAGGGCTGATTGAAAGGAATGTGGTGAGTAATAATAGCAGCTAACAACATTTTCCAAGATTTTCTGCATATCATGATGTTTTTCTAAATGCTTTATGTTGTTTTGTTTTTAATCTTTGACCAAAGATTTGTTTTTGTTTTTATTTTTTAGAAAGAGAGAAACATCAATGTGAGAGAGAAACATCGATTGGTTGCTTCCCATATCACGCTGACCAGGGATCAAACCTTTATGTTTATTAATCAGTTTAATCTTCATGTCATTTATGAGATAGGGACTATTGTTAATTTTACTGATAACTGGAGCACAGAGAGGTGAGATAAGTTGCCGAATTAAGATTATACTGGTAAATGGGGATTGATGAAAATTTTAAAAGAGCAGGAGGCAGCTAAAGCTAGGATGAAAAGTTGGTGTGATAGGAACTTGGGAAGTTAAGAAGTGCTGCAGGCAGGCTGAGAGTAAGTGGTTAGTTTGCATACCCTAGTGTAGTGGTGAAGAGCTTAGTCTGTACTCATGTAAATAACTTGTTTTAATGTCAGGTGTTTGTGCTGGAAAGACCTGGGTTTTATTGAGGGGAATATGTTGTACTTGTGAATGGTGCTGAGGCCAGCACATCACTGCTCCCATCCCACTCACTGCCATTCTCCTTCCCAGTTAATAAGAATGAAGAATTATGGACTGATGTCATATAAATGTTGTATTGAAGATTAAAGGAATATTCTTAATTTTTAGATTCGACATCACAGGACCATGGACAAAGCAGAAAAGGTTCCAGGAAAAGGGTCTGTTCCAGTGACTCGGACAGCAATGTGAAGGTGGCTAAGAAACCCTCCAGAGCCAAAACGGGTCTCCAGAGGGCTCCTCGGAGATGTGCAGCCACCGCTGCCAGTAAGATTAAGCACATGAATGATCTGGAAGATGCTGGTTCAGAGAACGTGTGCACTAGAGGCAAGAGGAGAAGGAAGAAGCCGCTCCGGTTTGCATGTTCCACAGCTAAGAAGATGGGGAGTGATTCTGAGGAAGATGCCAACTATGACGTGCCAGACGAACAGAGTGCCAGTGAAGGGGAGCTGTCCAAGGCCGACTCGGAAGGGAGCGCAAAAAGCGTTCACCAGCCTCTAAATGGAGACTCTGACTCTGAGGGTATGCCGGACTCAGAACATAAGGCCAGGCCTGCCAGGCGTACCAATAGGCACAAAAATGTTGCACCTTCTAGAACGAAGAGTTCATTGTTTGGATCTTCAGAGGAAGATTCAAAAAGCCATATTCCAGGGGGGGAGATGGGTAGAAAATTTTCTCCCGCATCAACTTTGGAGCAAAAAACTACTGCAGAGACTAACTTCGAAGAGGAACTGAATTACGGGCTGCGCAGGTGGAATGGCAGAAGACTCAGGACCTACGGGAAGTCTCCTTTCAGTAAGACAGGAGCGATCCAGGACTCTCCGGAAGCAGCGAAGCCGGAAACAAAAAGGAAGAGACTGCATCCTAAATCGGGAAATGTGAAGAATTCAGAAACAGCAGGGCATTCAGAGCGCGGACCCGACACTAGTCCCAAATCTGATTCAGAGCTGGGATCTGTAACTGAATCAGATGCTGACTGTGCTGTTGAGACAAAATCCAAAAAGAGGAAAACAAAAGGAAAAGCAAAAGTAAATGTTAGAAAAGGTAAAACTTTTACAGCTAACGTATCTAAAACTGTGAGGCAACAAAGACAGAGCAAGCGCCCTAGGTTAAATGTGGATGATAATGACTGGGAGGATGTGGACTATGCAAAGTCTAAGCGAGTTCTTCGACGTTCCAAAATTAAAACGAGAAATCAGGGTAGAAGGACCGTGAGATACCATGATGGGGATGATGATAGAAGCTTAGAAAACGTGTTAGATTCTGATGATTGCACCTTATGACCTTGAGGGAAAACCAGTTCATTTAAAAAGGAAATGGACTGGAAGTTATGGTGAAACCTGGCTGTTAAAATTATTTTTTTTTTGTCCTACAATTCAGGGAATATATTTATATTTTTCTATGAAAAGTTATGAATGTGACTAAATCATGACTGTTATTTTTTATTTGCACTTGCTTGCCTTTGTAGCAGCATTCAGCACAGGTGCCAAAATATGCTTCATTTTGGGGGCAGATCTACTTAAACAGTATTTACTACATATAGCAAGAGTTTGAAATATGTTAAACACTAGACATCCTGGTTATCAAAACCAATGAGCATTACTTTCATGGTCGCAAGTGCCATGCAGATATTTTTGGAATTTGTCAAGAGGTGGTAGTTTCTATCCCGTGTCATATTGTAGCATAACAATTTCACAAGACCTATGTTTACAGATTTTTCATAAATATTATGTCCATATGGACATTGTAATCATGGGAGGTGTTACCATGATTAGTAGTAGGCAAGGTACCTACCACTTTTTTTTTTTTTTTTTTTCTTTCCCTGGCTACTTGAGTAGAATGCATTATACCATATTTGGTCATTTTTATTGAAATTGTTTCCAGTTTTCTTTCCAAATGCTGTTGTGTCTTTCTCTCTTTTTCTTTATTTTAAAGGAAAATATTATTTTATAAACTTGAATTTATAAAGTTCTGGTAAATTATTTTTTTTTTAACTTTTTTTTTATAAAACATTTTGATCATATATTTCAATTCCTAAGGCCAGACCATAGTGCTAGCATTTTCTTTTAGATTGTGCTCTAACTAAAGGCTATATAATTTTCTTTCCATGATCTGCTGGTTTCCATGTGAGGGATTTAACCAAACTCTTGGTCTTTGATAGTCTTACTCTATGACATAGAGGAGTTTGTGTGCCTTAGATTTAGGGAGAGTTTATTCTTTAATAGAGTGTACAGAACTCAGAGTATTTAAATTATACTTCCCCCCATTTCTATTGAAACCGTAGGGTTGAGTTTTGTTAAGTGTGCAATTGCAAATCTCATCTGTATGGGAAACTAGTGAACACTTTCTCCATCTCTTCGTTTTAGCTCACTGCTGCCAAGTGCAGTCTCAAGCATTCTTTGCTGGGGCAACTTAAGTGTAACTTCATTAGTGACCTCTAGTTTAAACCTAAGAAAAGTCATATTTTGTTGGAAAATAATTTTGGAATCCATTTAAAGCGAAACTTTTTATCACATCATCAAATATCATAGTACACTTTTTTTTTTTTTGAGCCAAATATTTTTACTTGATAAGATTGTGCTACTCCAAACAGTGTAGGTGGCCATTCCTAGCTTGTTTGTGCCTGAAGATGGACTTGATTCAAATGGTTTACATATTTTGTAGCGAAGGGGTATGTGACAGTACTCCCACCTTTACTATTTATTGGCCCTGTTTGGTTTCAGACTAAATTAACCATTTTCTCCTGTGTATCCTCACAGTGGCGGAGAGGGGAAAGCACCAGACTCTGGTATTAGTGTTAGAGAATGTTCTTAAGTGTTGTTGCTTTGCAGTTATCTCTTCTGTTTGACATGGTAGCGGTATTTTCTCTCCTAGACATTGCCAGGTGAGAGAGGTGGAGCCTGCCTCTCCTTCGCGTGTTTAGAGATGCGCTTCCTCTTAAAGCTTGTGTTAAGTGCATATAGACAGTTCGGTGCAGGATGGTTGTCCTTCACTCTTGACCTGAAAAAATTAATGGAATGCTCTTACTTTCTTAATTTTAAGAAGTGATGATAGATGTCATATCTATTAATTTATTTAAACTTTTCTTAAGCTTCTCCATTTTATCTCTAGTCTCAGGGTTCTAACTCCATGTTTACCATCATTTGCAAAATGGTACCAAAAGTCCGTAAATAAATATGGAATACATTCATAAACACATGAATTCTTTTGGTAAAATGCTAGTTTGATCATTTAGGCTTCATCAATAGAACTATTCTTTAGACTAAATTAACTGGTCATTGACTGGCTGGTCAACTAATTCCTACTTGTTCATTTTTCCCCAAAATTGTTACACCCTTATTTATATAAGAAGTATTCTGGTTTCATCTGGAAAAAAAACCAAACACAAGAATTGTCCTGGTAACTTTGAATGTGTGGTTGGCAATGGTAGCTTCTCAAATTCTGAAGTAAAACTAAGGGATTATATAGAGAGAATCATTTTTGTGGGTTTTTTTGGTCATGGTGCTATTCCTAAGGTTAACTGAATATGTGACTCACACTCCTAAATACCTTTAAGGAAAATTAATAAATGATTAATAGTTCAAAATGTTTACATTGAGCACTAGAACGTTTGATTTTTTTTCTACTTTATGCGAAAAGGGCAGGGATTTAATGCACAGATGTACTTTAATAAGTTTGGGATCGGTTTGTGTTTTTCTTGTGAGAAAAGATAAAAGGTTACAAATTGAATGTGAACTGACGAAGGGCTATAGCTTTCCAATGCACTTGACAAACTTAATGGCATATGAAAAAATACTGTGTTGTGTATGTCCAGAGTCCTCGAACTTGATTCATTTATGGTTTAAACAAAAAGGTTTGAGGTACTTAGGTTTGATTTTTTTTTTCTTTGAGTAACTAATTTTACCAAGCATATTAAGAAAAAAGAATTCAAATGTTTAAAAATAGGTGAGGTTTTAAAAGCATTTTTTTTTTTCATATTCTACTTTTAAAAAAAGGGTATATTGACAATGTATAGTAATTTCTGAATAAAAGGAAAAATATATCCCAAGATAATTCCTAGGATGGTCGTTCTCCCTTTTTTTATTTTAGGGCAAAATCTCTGATTAAATGCTTTCTCAATTTAGTAGTCCTTAGAAAAGAATAAAGCAGTTACAGCTTTTACATTAAAAACAAAAGTTTCTTTTAAGTAGTAGAGCGTTGTACCTAAAAAGGAAATTAATTTTATAATAAGGAAACAGAAGGAAAGAACTTAAGTTTTAGGAAAATTCACTTCAAATCTAGAAGTGCAAATGGAAAAAGGAGCCAGAAACCAGTAAAAATACCGCCTGAGTTAACCGCGGTCCAAAAACAAGAATAAGCCGAAACCGGTTTGGCTCAATGGATAGAGCGTTGGCTTGGGGACTGAAGGGACCCAGGTTCGATTCCGGTCAAGGGCATGTACCTTGGTTGCGGGCATATCCCCAGTAGGGGGTGTGCAAGAGGCAACTGATCGATGACTCTCTCTCATCGATGTTTCTAGCTCTCTATCTCTCTCCCTTCCTCTCTGTACAAAATCAATAAAATATATTTAAAAAAACAAAACAAGAATAAGCACTTCACCAAGTTCTCCACTTCAGCAGCTGATGACATCTTCAATACAAATTCTTATTTAGAGTAACATTGGGTCCATACTGCATTCCCTGTCTTCTAGCTTTTTTCAAGAAGAACATTAGAACACAAAATTTATTAACTTCACTGTATAGTATTAAAAACTAGGCTGAGCCAGAACCGGTTTGGCTCAGTGGATAGAGCGTCGGCCTTCGGACTGAAAGGTCCCGGGTTCGATTCCAATCGGGAGCATGTACCTTGGTTGCGGGCACGTCCCCAGTGGGGGCTGTGCAGGAGGCAGCTGATCGATGACTCTCTCTCATCGATGTTTCTAACTCTCTATCCCTCTCTCTTCCTCTCTGTAAAAAATCAATAAAACATATTTAAAAAAAAAAAAAACTAGGCTGAAAGGATTTTTAATCTCTTCTGCAAGTACAAGCTGAATTTGTACCATCTGAACAAAATGAGGGTTTTGTATATCAAAATGCAAGAAAGTCGTTAAAGGTGCATATAATATTTTTGGTTTTTTCTTTCTACTCAATCGAATTGACTTTTCAAAAAACATTTAAATGGCCAGATGAGGTCTTTTTGGCTTTTCCTTTACTATAGCTGAAATACCAGCCCCGTATTTTTCATTGGTATTAAGTCCAAATGTTTACTTTGTCAGGTGTCTTGTAGCTGTCACCAAGTACTTTGGTTTTCTTACAGCATCTGGAAATTATAGCTCAATTCTAGTATGAAATGGTGCAACCAACCTCCTTCATTGTAGAAGTTTTTGTCATTAAGTATGCCTTGCACTTCTGCAGTGGATATCAGGGAATAATAAAGCAGAAACCCTAAGAAATTTGCTACCTAACCGTTTTATTCTTGTATTTGGGAATAGGAAAACCAAACTAAATAAATTTGTTAAAGCTAGGGAGAAAGTGAAACCTTGTGGGAAAATAATGTCCAACTACGTTAGTAAATGCTAATCCTGCTTGTAACTCAATTGTAAATTAACAGGAAGGATTGAAGTGTATAGAACATAATGACGAGGGCTGTGTTCCTCTTCTTACATTCAAAGAGTATTTTATAACTATTTTCTTAAATTGCAGATGTTGCCTAAGGATACATGGGAATTCTCAAAGTTCAGAGGGGTTTTACCAGTCACTGCCAAGCTTGTTCCTAATATGTTGTTAATATGATGGGGAAAATGTCTAGATTCTGGTTGCCCAATCAAGGATTGCTCTTCAGATTTGATGGAGGGATGCTGAGGAGTGGGCAGGGCAGTCACAACATTTGGGTCCTACCAATCTGTAGGCTCTTAAGTTTGACAGCATATCATAGAGTATATATCTAAATGTCAAGAATAATAGTTTCATTCAGTGTAGTGGTAAGTGTTGCAGTGTATTTTCTGGTCATGCTTTAGTTTTGAAGTTAATTTTAAGGTAAGTTTTATCATTTGTTAAAACTTCATGGGGATTTGGAGTGCTAACGAGAGAGAGCATTCTGACCTAACTGAAATGAGAAGACCAACGACAGACTTGACCTCAGCAGCTAGCCCTACTTACTGATGGTTCCCGAAGGAAAGTATTTGGAAATTGTTGCCCTTTACAATTAGTGGTTAAATGTGAGAGGAATCTTTAATTTTCAATATATTGAGCTATATTTTCTAAGTGCTGATCCATATCGAGTCCTTGGACTGTACGCATTCAGTTCACCTGTAAAATTCTCACCGTTTTACTGAAGCCTGTCAAAGAGGTAAATCTTTTAATTTTCACTCCCACACAGCTCTGCTTTCACTGTCAGCACATCTGAGCCTTCACGTTTTCATATACAATAGAAGCCAGTTTTTTAGTCAGTTACTAACTAAAAGAATAAGAATATGATAAGTTTAGGCTTTTTTTCCTTTTTTTAAATGACTTCAAGCCTCCTGGCTGACTCATTAAGGTCAGAAAATGGAGCCAGTTTTCCTTGCAGCTCATCTTGTCTTAAGCAGTTCCCTAGGCTTTACGCAAGGCTACAAGCGGGGTGAGCGGGAACTGGAGGGGTCATGAGCTGTGCTTGTGTAGGGTTGCCCGGATTGTCTGGGCCCCACTGCCTTTCACTAGGGAAGCAATAAAGTAAATTGGAAACTCGGCATTTACTTCTGATACCCTACCCTGCCTCCCTTAGTTTGAGATGTCTCTTAAAAATTCATTAGGCAGATAAGTATCATATCCCTTTCATACTTCAGAGAGCTTCCATCACAATTTTAGAAAAAAGTTGAAATGCCCATCACAAAGCTTGTGAGAATCATAAGTATGTTACCAGTTAACTTTTCTAGGGATGAAAGCCTATGTGTAAACAAAACAATTCAAGGTTCTCTGGCACCCTCACTGGGTGTATTGTAAACTATAGATGAACTTCAGTTCACTGATCAACCATAAACGTGACCCCGCTAGTGGAAAACAGCTCTATGGAATTATTTCTGACATCATT
Organism: Pipistrellus hanaki; assembly: GCF_964339955.1. NCBI lineage: Eukaryota > Metazoa > Chordata > Mammalia > Chiroptera > Vespertilionidae > Pipistrellus > Pipistrellus hanaki. The sequence continues at coordinate 4,052,495 of NC_140504.1, read as the reverse complement.
TGACCTGACACTCCATACTACAGAAGACTTCTCAGTGTTACCAACTCCTCTAGGGAAAATTGTAAACAGTTAAACCCAGAGAGTTACAGAAAACATTATTTTACAGGCATTCTCTAAAGACACTTCAAAGCCATGGGATCCTTTTGAAAACAGGCTTTGGGGGGGATGGATATCATTAAGTGCTCTGTGCTTCCCGAGTTTTGGTCATTTCATGGCTTAGCAGTGAGGGGCAGCAGTGAAGGAATCTCACCCGCTCTGATAAAGGCTCCTGAAAGAGATTATAATTTGCAACTAAAGGTTTCCCCTCTGTATGGAATTGATTTACCTACCAACCACACGAATCGATAGAAGAAACAGGCTAGTATATTGTTTTCAGCAGCATGCATTCTTTACCATTCTCAAATTTGTTTTTAACCCAATAAAAATGCCAATCAGATTAAAATTCTAAATGCTTCTATAACGATGATGTGTAGTTGACTTTGGATTTAGGAAAACAATTTTGTATCAAGTATAATTGGAATTAAGTAAAATTGGAATATGAACAATTCTTAAAATATAAAAACAAGATTATTGCTTTCTGTCAAAGCTGTATTGTCTATATCCATTCTCTTCATTACAGACCATCTTAGAATACACAGTGATCTGAGTCATGATTTAAAGTAAGCTGACCGAGGACTAGTGCAGATGTAGATTTCTACTCTAATGAAGTTTTTTCCATACCCAAGTAGGGGTTCCTTTATAGGAGAGCAGCAATGCTTCAAGCATACTGACTGTCCCAACACGTGACTGACCCAAGACCATCTGGGACACTAGGACTAGTACTGACTTACTAGTATTAGTGACACTATTATCATATAGGATCCTCCAAAAAATTTAAGCTTGTACACTAACATATAAATTGGACTTCTAGCTGAATTATCCTGTATATCTAAAAACTAGTTTTCCAAGAAAAATAAAGCACTTTGTAATTTACTAAGTTCTCAGTAATAAGATTAACACTGACATGTATGCATTATTTTTATTCCACGCAAGTTATTCAAATGCCTTAATATCTTTTTTAATATGGATTTTTTTTACAGAGTAGAAGGGAGAGGGATAGAGAGTTAGAAACATCTATCAGCTGCCTCCTGCACACCTCTTATTGGGGATGTACCCACAAGCAAGGTACATGCACTTGACCGGAATCGAACCTGGGATCCTTGAGTCCCCAGGCTGACGCTCTATCCACTGAGCCAAACCAGTTAGGGCTTAGACTGTTTAGGAAGTTATCATTTCATGACATAAAACCGAGAGAGCTCTGTCAAGTTGGAGTTGCTGTATGCAAAGTAATTTCACACATTCTCTCCCACTTACTTGAAGTTAGATTTCCTTAAAGTAATTTTTAAAGCCCACACAAAGTTTCTTTTGTAGAATCTTAACTTTTTCCTTATTTTGAGTTACAAATAAGCATTTACTAAAATGTCTAAGAGATAGTACTTACCAGGTTCTTAAGTAGGGTACTTCCATCACTACAGCTTAATATCATTTTGTCCTACAAAACTTTTTTTGTTGTAATAGGATTTTGTTGATGCTAGTCAATTGGGTATGTGTTGAGAATGGACCAGTTGTCTACTTTTAGTGCTTTTTCAACATGCAAATGGCTGCAGTTGAATAATACTAGTATTACCTACCACAAGTACAAATTTCACCTTAATTTTTCTATCTAGTTTTAACCATTTATCTGATGTAGCATATTAATATACAGGGTTGGGCAAAAGTAGGCATACCATTGTAATACAAGTAAATACAATAATAATTCAAGAATAAATTTTCGTGGACTCAGTACTGTAAATTTACTTTTGCCTGCCCTGTATATTCTAGCTTTTGCCCACACTGAGTTAATGTGCTAAAGACTGGCTTTGGATCTAGGCTTAGCTTGCAGAGAACTGGTGTTCACAATTGAAAAGTTCCTAAGAAGAAATTCTTCCAGGTGGTAAAAACACTGCCCCTGAAGCCACTTCCTATTTTACTCCCTGACTTTATATACACGTGACTCCACAGAGTCCCAGGGGGGTGGCCATGGTGATCAGCTCAGTCTGCCAAAACGTCATTTTTGCAATTCCTTTGATTTACATTGAACACAACGTTTCTTTAAAAAATGTTTTAAAATTGATTTTAGAGAAGGGAGAGGGGGGGAGAGAAGCATTGATGAGAGAGGAACATCAACATGGTTTGGCTGCCTCCGGCAAGCCCCTATTTGGGGATGGAGCCTTCAGCCCAGGGAAGAAATGAAGCAGACTGGGAATCAAACTGTGGCCTCCTGGGTTCATAGGTTGACACTCGACCACTGGCCTAGACAGTTGATTTTTAATGACTTCAAGACTAGGCTGCCAAGAGATAAGGCCTAACATTCAGGGGTTAATGAGCTTATGGTGCATTTTTATCAAGAAGTATGTCTGCCCCAGAAGCGGGCTAATTCATCTTGTGTTTGAAACGTGAAGATCTAGCTTTGGTTCCACCTAACTTGCTAAACATGGAGTAAGTAGGTAGTAGGCCCACCATCATGTGGCTCAGCACAGCACAGAACAGCACAGTGTGATGGAGGACCTGCCGTCCTGGCTCTCTGTCCTACTGTTTGTCTGGTGGCCCCTCCACTTGCTAGCTCCTGGCTGCCAGGACACTTCCTTAAAGGAAGCCTTCCTTGCCCTCAGGGGAGGTTGGTTTCTGGAATATGCTCTCACAGCACTGCACTACTAGTTGTGCTCAACAGCACTTGCATATATGTAGAGTTAGTTTGCTTCTGAATTTTTACCCTGATCCTCTGGGTGCCTGGCACATACCTAGCTCAGGAAATACTTGAATAATAAGACTAGGATTTAAGAATTCCAGTTATATAAAATGCTCAAATATTTGGGGGGAAAAATCTCGGATTAAAACCACATTTCAGCCCTATAAAAACAAATAAAAAATTCCTTTTTATCTACTAACCAAATTTTTTCCTTTAACCAAAGGAGATGCTGGTATAAATTAGAGTTAAATCCTTGTGATAGTGCTGACGCTGGGTCATCATGATGGGATTTCCTCCTTGTTTAGGTTCTAGGAAAATTATTTCAGAACACCTATTGAATATTTTAAAGCAGCTCAACATGGAGTGCTGGAAACGATACCAAAAGTTAAGACCTCTATATGGTTCTATTTTAAAAATTCAGATTTTAAAAAATTCAGATTTTAGATGAATGACGTTGATGCTGAAAGTACTTAACCCCATTCTCACAAGTCTGCTACTGTTTGAAGTGACCGTTATCCTTACAGATGGTTTAAACTATGCCAGGTGGAGGGAGCATAGCTCTTATTCAAGACTTTCTTTTGTAGATAAAGCGATGCAAGGTTATTTCATGGTCAAAAACGGGTCGTAATTGATGATCACTTATGCTTTCATTTAGCAATGTGAGTAACTTTGCCATTTATTGTTTAGGAATGTATTGTTGAAGAATGTAAGTAGTAAAATCTTGTTTTACAAGGTTTTTGCATTTACACGAACTTTCACTCGTTTTTCAGAATCTGTTCCTAGAGACAGAGATCCCAATACAAAAGTGAGAACACGTTTGCGTAATCAGAAGGATGCAGTGCAAATGCCTAGTGACACTCTGAGAGCAAAAGTGGTGCCCGAGAGAGTTCCCCGCAGATGTGCTGCTGCTGCTGCAAATAAGATAAAGATAATGAGTAACCTAAAGAAAACGATTTCGGGACCAGGTGTCTGGATTAGGAAGAGTAGCAGAAAACTGCCCCATCGAAACGCTTCTGCTGCGGCTAAGAAAAGATTACTGACTGTGTATAAAGAGGATGATACAAGTATAAGTTCAGAAAGTGAAAAATAGCAAAATGCTTTTGTTTTAGTCAGAGCAGATCCTGGGAAGAAAAGCAGTGACTATGAAATGTGTACGTGGAATTGAAAACAGGGTCACGGGTGGACTGGCAGTTGCATTCTGCTCCTAGCATCCCTTGTTGGCACCTCGGAGGCATTTCCTGAGAGCCATAATGCAGGTCCCAGTGGGTCCCAGGAAGGCTTCCTCTCGGTGAGGTTTGTACAGACACTACAAAGAGCTCTGGATAGGGGACAGTCTGTGTGTGAAGCCTGTGGGTGGACAGGCAGGCAGAAAAGTCTAATGCCCGCTCATAAAATTCCTTCTCAGAAGAAAGGGCCTTGGAGAAATTTCTTGATTCCTAAGAGGAAGAAAATATAATCGTCCCTCCATATCCCAGGGCTGGGGTTGGTGCCAAGATTTCCCCAAATCCAGAGATGCTCACGTCCCTTCCATGGTGTTTATATAATGGACACATTTTCTCGTATACTTTAAATCGCCTCTACTTAGAATACCTACTACAATGTGGATGCTATGCAAATAGTTGTTATATTGAACCGTTTAGGACTCATGACAGAAAAGTCTACAAAGCAACTGTGGTTAGCCTAACTAGTACACATCAGCAACCATGTGGCTTTTCCCCTAGTAGACTTTTAAAAAATATATATTTTATTGATTTTTTTTTACGAAGAGGAAGAGAGAGGGATAGAGAGTTAGAAACATCGATGAGAGAGAGACATTGACCAGCTGTCTCCTGCACACCCCCCACCAGGGATGTGCCCGCAACCAATGTACGTGCCCTTGACTGGAATCGAACCTGGGACTTTTCAGTCCACAGACCTACGCTCTGCCACTGAGCCACACCGGTTTCGGCCTAGTAGACTCTTCTTGAGTTGTGGTTGGTTAAATCCCCAGATGCAGAACCCGTGGATATGGAGGGTCGACTATAATGGGAAGTATACAGGGTCTAGAGCAAAAGCCTAAAGGAATAAACATTTAAAATCTCAGCCTGCTAATTTTAAGGGTTTTGCATTCGAGTATAAAAACTCGGACTCACCACGACCATGATGTCATTCTTAAAATACAAATGAGGCACACTTCACAAAGTGCCAGCCAGCATATTTGACTTTCGAATGAAGCAAATATGTACGTTAGCAAGATGCAGTTCCTCCCGTTCACAGCCCCAAAGTCCACAAGGACTTGAGGACTTGGTAAGCCGGGGGTTTGAATAATGTTCTGAAGTAGTTTGGAAATGGAATCCATTCATGTTTTATTTTGTTTACAATATTGGAATTCATATTGAATGATGACCACTTGATATGACTGATTCAGGGAATATATATTTTTCTATGAAACCCATGAATGTGACTCACCACTTCTTTTCCTCATTTTTACTTTCAGGGAGCAGCATTCACAGATGCCAAAATGTGCCTCATTATGAGGCAGGTCTCCGTTTTAATAAGTTAGAAAATACAAATTACAGGTCAGGATCAAAAGAGTCATATTTTTAGATGATACAGTAACATCCTCTTATGTTTCTCTAGAGCACCTTACATGTTAGAACTTTATGAACACTGAGCAAATTTATTACAATCTCAACACAGCACACTTTAATGGCAGGATGTCTGGGCTATTTCATTGTGGCTTCAAATAGGACTAGAAACCTGGTCTTGATATTAAGAATTTCTTGGCCATGAGGTATAATTTGTTAATAGGTATTTGTTGAAATGAAAATCACCAGGTTAAATGAATGCACTGTCAAATCTTTAACATAGCACATGCTATTGGAAAACTGAATTGTTAGTTGTTTCCCATTGAAAAATATCTGTGAATATTAATATGATTTGCATGTGAAATCTGAAAAAGGAATATATAGAAACCTAATGGTTTCTATATATTCCTTTTTCATTAAAAGACTTATGTAATGCATATATATATATTTTTTGTTACACAGATTCGCCAAGTGTCTAGATTACTTGAGAAATTTGTGGTTGCATGTCTACTTAAAAAAAGGCTTTTTTTGTTGTTGTTGTTTTCTTTTCGCATAAGCCAGAATACTCTACCCTACAGTTCATGTCCTTTATTCTGTTTATAGTATACTTTCATCTGAAATACTGATGCCAATGTCTTGTTACTAGTGCAGATGAGAAAGGGGAGAATTTCAAATAAATGAAGTTTTAGGTGCATGGGATTTGCTTTTTGAAATCTAATGAAATTAAACCTATTTTAAATTAAACATATTTATACTTAATTTCATAGAAATTTTTTATTGCGTATTTTGTCACCTTTATCTCCCACCACAAAATGAAAATATTTATCTCAGTTAAGATTGCTTTATGTAAAAGGGTTTTGGTTTTTTTTTTAGATGTTTCTAGGACCTTTCAGTGTAATGAAAGGATTCCAATTTTGAATTTATAATTTGCTGTGGTTGGGTTAATTTCTCAGGTTTAGTATTTAATTTGAACACAAACTTGCCTTTTTTTAAGTGCTCAGCCTAAACTTATTGTAACTGCATGATATAAGCTTTTGTTTAAATCTTAACATTTTTGTAAAATGCTAAAAGGTATGCAGAATTTTAATCACGGACCAAGGTATTATCATTACCCTATTTATAATTTCAATGAGCTTTTAGAAATGATTGCTTTATAATTATGAAATCAAATTGAAGATCTTAATAGTAAAATTGACATTTTATTTAACAAAGGGGCTAAGACAAAGTGATACCAAAACCTTTTTATTTTGTAATTCAGTCTTTCTATAAAGCCAAATTAACCCAGGAGTCTTAAAGCAGTTTTAAAACACCACATTGGCAATCTTGTACATTCTAGCTCAAGTTTTCTAAGCGCTTACAGGATAGCAATTTGGGTCTTACTGTTTATACTTAAGTGTTCACATTTTGCTTCGAAGTCCAGTCTTATATTTTGCAGAAATGTGTAAAATTGTTAAACATTGGTTTTATGTACATGGTTTTGTGATCAGTGTCTCCACATCTTAAAAGCAAGATGTTTCCAGGAACTTTCTGAGTTTTTTTTTTTATTGTCTCAAGCGGCTTCCCCCACCCCAAATGAGTACTTAACTTGGAAAATACTTACAGACAGCATTCCAAAGTGTAAGCAATGCCATGTAGTTTCAGCCCCACTAAATCTAGGTAAACGTGTTTAAAAAAAAATTCTCCATTGCAATACCGGATTTTTGCCCTTTCATTTGAACTGTGTACAGTTGCCCTTCTTCCTCCTGTTTGGAATAGTGAGTGCTCTGTGAACTGTCTTCCAGCAAATCTGAAAGAGAACCAATTAAGCACTTCGCTTATTAGCGCAAGGCTGTTTAAAGCGGAAACACATTTTGTATTAGAGATAGCCACGTTCTTAAAAAAGAAGCTAATATTTTTGCAGTCTCATAGTCTTTCAGACCATCGGCTTTTGGAATGTGAATTCCTACTGCCAGAGTAAAGGCGTCATTTTTGTACCACCACGGAGCACTGTGTTTTTTCCCCGCCCGCCATCCCTCTTCTGCCTGCCTATCCCTCCTCTGCCTCCATCCCTCCTCTGCCTCCTATCCGTCCTGCCCATCCCTCCTCTGCCCCCCATCCCTCCTGCCCATCCCTCCTCTGCCCCCCATCCCTCCTCTGCCCCCATCCCTCCTCTGCCCCCATCCCTCTGCCCCCCATCCCTCCTCTGCCCCCATCCCTCCTCTGCGCCCATCCCTCCTCTGCCCCCATCCCTCCTCTGCCCCCATCCCTCCTCTGCGCCCATCTCTCCTCTGCCCCCCATCCCTCCTCTGCGCCCATCCCTCTGCCCCCATCCCTCCTCTGCCCCCATCCCTCCTCTGCCCCCCATCCCTCCTCTGCCCCCATCCCTCCTCTGCCCCCCATCCCTCCTCTGCCCCCATCCCTCTGCCCCCCATCCGTCCTCTGTCCCCATCCCTCCTCTGCGCACATCCCTCCTCTGCGCCCATCCCTCCTCTGCGCCCATCCCTCTGCCCCCATCCCTCCTCTGCCCCCATCTCTCCTCTGCCCCCATCCCTCCTCTGCGCCCATCCCTCCGCCCCCCATCCCTCCTCTGCCCCCCATCCCTCCTCTGCGCCCATCCCTCCTCTGCCCCCATCCCTCCTCTGCCCCCATCCCTCCTCTGCGCCCATCCCTCTGCCCCCCATCCCTCCTCTGCCCCCATCCCTCCTCTGCGCCCATCCCTCCTCTGCCCCCCATCCCTCCTCTGCGCCCATCCCTCTGCCCCCATCCCTCCTCTGCCCCCATCCCTCCTCTGCCCCCATCCCTCCTCTGCCCCCCATCCCTCCTCTGCCCCCATCCCTCTGCCCCCCATCAATCCTCTGCCCCCATCCCTCCTCTGCCCCCATCCCTCCTCTGCCCCCATCCCTCCTCTGCGCCCATCCCTCTGCCCCCATCCCTCCTCTGCCCCCATCCCTCCTCTGCCCCCATCCCTCCTCTGCCTCCCATCCCTCCCCTGCCCCCCATCCCTCCTCTGCCCCCATCCCTCTGCCCCCATCCCTCCTCTGCCCCCATCCCTCTGCCCCCCATCCCTCCTCTGCCCCCATCCCTCCTCTGCCCCCATCCCTCCTCTGCCCCCATCCCTCCTCTGCCCCCCATCCCTCCTCTGCCCCCCATCCCTCCTCTGCCCCCATCCCTCTGCCCCCCATCCCTCCTCTGCCCCCATCCCTCCTCTGCCCCCATCCCTCCTCTGCCCCCATCCCTCTGCCCCCATCCCTCCTCTGCCCCCATCCCTCCTCTGCCCCCATCCCTCTGCCCCCCATCCCTCCTCTGCCCCCATCCCTCCTCTGCCCCCCATCCCCCCTCTGCCCCCCATCCCTCCTCTGCCCCCATCCCTCTGCCCCCCATCCCTCCTCTGCCCCCATCCCTCCTCTGCCCCCATCCCTCCTCTGCCCCCATCCCTCCTCTGCCCCCATCCCTCCTCTGCCCCCATCCCTCCCCTGCCCCCCATCCCTCCTCTGCCCCCATCCCTCTGCCCCCATCCCTCCTCTGCCCCCCATCCCTCCTCTGCCTCCCATCCCTCCTCTGCCCCCATCCCTCCTCTGCCCCCATCCCTCTGCACCCATCCCTCCTCTGCCCCCATCCCTCTGCCCCCATCCCTCCTCTGCCCCCATCCCTCCTCTGCCCCCATCCCTCTGCCCCCCATCCCTCCTCTGCCCCCATCCCTCCTCTGCCCCCATCCCTCCTCTGCCCCCATCCCTCCTCTGCGCCCATCCCTCCTCTGCCCCCATCCCTCCTCTGCCCCCATCCCTCCTCTGCCCCCATCCCTCTGCCCCCACCCCTCTGCCCCCATCCCTCCTCTACGCCCATCCCTCCTCTGCCCCCATCCCTCCTCTGCGCCCATCCCTCCTCTGCCCCCATCCCTCCTCTGCGCCCATCCCTCCTCTGCCCCCCATCCCTCCTCTGCGCCCATCCCTCCTCTGCCCCCATCCCTCTGCCCCCCATCCCTCCTCTGCCCCCATCCCTCCTCTGCCCCCATCCCTCCTCTGCCCCCATCCCTCCTCTGCGCCCATCCCTCCTCTGCCCCCCATCCCTCCTCTGCCTCCCATCCCTCCTCTGCCCCCCATCCCTCCTCTGCCCCCCATCCCTCCTCTGCGCCCATCCCTCTGCCCCCCATCCCTCCTCTGCCCCCATCCCTCTGCCTCCCATCCCTCCTCTGCCCCCATCCCTCCTCTGCCCCCATCCCTCCTCTGCCCCCATCCCTCCTCTGCGCCCATCCCTCCTCTGCCCCCATCCCTCTGCCCCCACCCCTCTGCCCCCATCCCTCCTCTGCCCCCATCCCTCCTCTGCCCCCATCCCTCTGCCCCCACCCCTCTGCCCCCATCCCTCCTCTGCGCCCATCCCTCCTCTGCCCCCATTCCTCCTCTGCGCCCATCCCTCCTCTGCCCCCATCCCTCCTCTGTCCCCCATCCCTCCCCTGCCCCCCATCCTCCTCTGCCCCCCATCCCTCTGCCCCCCATCCCTCCTCTGTCCCCATCCCTCCTCTGCCCCCCATCCCTCTGCCCCCATCCCTCCTCTGCCCCCATCCCTCTGCCCCCATCCCTCCTCTGCCCCCATCCCTCTGCCCCCATCCCTCCTCTGCCCCCATCCCTCCTCTGCCCCCATCCCTCCTCTGCCCCCCATCCCTCCTCTGCCCCCATCCCTCCTCTGCCCCCATCCCTCCTCTGCTCCCCATCCCTCCTCTGCCCCCCATCCCTCCTCTGCCCCCCATCCCTCCTCTGCCCCCATCCCTCTGCCCCCCATCCCTCCTCTGCCCCCATCCCTCCTCTGCCCCCATCCCTCCTCTGCGCCCATCCCTCCCCTGCCCCCATCCCTCCTCTGCGCCCATCCCTCCCCTGCCCCCATCCCTCCTCTGCCCCCCATCCCTCTGCCCCCATCCCTCCTCTGCCCCCATCCCTCCTCTGCCCCCAATCCCTCTGCCCCCATTCCTCTGCCCCCATCCCTCCTCTGCCCCCATCCCTCTGCCCCCATCCCTCCTCTGCCCCCATCCCTCCTCTGCCCCCATCCCTCTGCCCCTATCCCTCCTCTGCCCCCCATCCCTCCTCTGCCCCCATCCCTCCTCTGCCCCCATCCCTCCTCTGCCCCCATCCCTCTGCCCCCATCCCTCCTCTGCCCCCATCCCTCTGCCCCCATCCCTCCTCTGCCCCCATCCCTCCTCTGCCCCCATCCCTCCTCTGCCCCCATCCCTCCTCTGCCCCCATCCCTCTGCGCCCATCCCTCTGCCCCCATCCCTCCTCTGCCCCCACCCCTCTGCCCCCATCCCTCTGCCCCCATCCCTCCTCTGCCCCCATCCCTCCTCTGCCCCCATCCCTCTGCCCCCACCCCTCTGCCCCCATCCCTCCTCTGCCCCCATCCCTCTGCCCCCATCCCTCCTCTGCCCCCATCCCTCTGCCCCCATCCCTCCTCTGCCCCCATCCCTCCTCTGCCCCCATCCCTCCTCTGCCCCCATCCCTCTGCCCCCATCCCTCCTCTGCCCCCATCCCTCCTCTGCCCCCATCCCTCCTCTGCCCCCCATCCCTCCTCTGCCCCCATCCCTCTGCCCCCATCCCTCCTCTGCCCCCATCCCTCCTCTGCCCCCATCCCTCCTCTGCCTCCCATCCCTCCTCTGCCCCCATCCCTCCTCTGCCCCCATCCCTCCTCTGCGCCCATCCCTCCTCTGCCCCCCATCCCTCCTCTGCGCCCATCCCTCTGCCCCCCATCCCTCCTCTGCCCCCATCCCTCCTCTGCCCCCATCCCTCTGCCTCCCATCCCTCCTCTGCCCCCATCCCTCCTCTGCCCCCATCCCTCCTCTGCCCCCATCCCTCCTCTGCGCCCATCCCTCCTCTGCCCCCATCCCTCTGCCCCCAATCCCTCCTCTGCCCCCCATCCCTCCTCTGCGCCCATCCCTCCTCTGCCCCCATCCCTCCTCTGCCCCCATCCCTCCTCTGCCCCCCATCCCTCCTCTGCCCCCATCCCTCCTCTGCGCCCATCCCTCCTCTGCCCCCATCCCTCTGCCCCCAATCCCTCCTCTGCCCCCATCCCTCCTCTGCCCCCATCCCTCTGCCCCCAATCCCTCCTCTGCCCCCATCCCTCTCTGCCTCCCATCCCTCCTCTGCCCCCACCCCTCTGCCCCCCATCCCTCCTCTGCCCCCATCCCTCTGCCCCCATCCCTCCTCTGCCCCCATCCCTCCTCTGCCCCCATCCCTCCTCTGCCCCCCATCCCTCCTCTGCCCCCATCCCTCTGCCCCCATCCCTCCTCTGCCCCCACCCCTCCTCTGCCCCCATCCCTCCTCTGCCCCCATCCCTCCTCTGCCCCCAATCCCTCCTCTGCCCCCATCCCTCTGCCCCCATCCCTCCTCTGCCCCCATCCCTCTGCCCCTATCCCTCCTCTGCCCCCACCCCTCTGCCCCCCATCCCTCCTCTGCCCCCATCCCTCTGCCCCCATCCCTCCTCTGCCCCCATCCCTCCTCTGCCCCCATCCCTCCTCTGCCCCCCATCCCTCCTCTGCCCCCATCCCTCTGCCCCCATCCCTCCTCTGCCCCCATCCCTCCTCTGCCCCCATCCCTCCTCTGCCTCCCATCCCTCCTCTGCCCCCATCCCTCCTCTGCCCCCATCCCTCCTCTGCGCCCATCCCTCCTCTGCCCCCCATCCCTCCTCTGCGCCCATCCCTCTGCCCCCCATCCCTCCTCTGCCCCCATCCCTCCTCTGCCCCCATCCCTCTGCCTCCCATCCCTCCTCTGCCCCCATCCCTCCTCTGCCCCCATCCCTCCTCTGCCCCCATCCCTCCTCTGCGCCCATCCCTCCTCTGCCCCCATCCCTCCTCTGCCCCCATCCCTCCTCTGCCCCCATCCCTCTGCCCCCACCCCTCTGCCCCCATCCCTCCTCTGCCCCCATCCCTCCTCTGCCCCCATCCCTCTGCCCCCACCCCTCTGCCCCCATCCCTCCTCTGCGCCCATCCCTCCTCTGCCCCCATCCCTCCTCTGTCCCCCATCCCTCCCCTGCCCCCCATCCCTCCTCTGCCCCCATCCCTCTGCCCCCCATCCCTCCTCTGTCCCCATCCCTCCTCTGCCCCCCATCCCTCTGCCCCCATCCCTCCTCTGCCCCCATCCCTCTGCCCCCATCCCTCCTCTGCCCCCATCCCTCTGCCCCCATCCCTCCTCTGCCCCCATCCCTCCTCTGCCCCCATCCCTCCTCTGCCCCCCATCCCTCCTCTGCCCCCATCCCTCCTCTGCCCCCATCCCTCCTCTGCTCCCCATCCCTCCTCTGCCCCCCATCCCTCCTCTGCCCCCCATCCCTCCTCTGCCCCCATCCCTCTGCCCCCATCCCTCCTCTGCCCCCATCCCTCCTCTGCCCCCATCCCTCTGCCCCTATCCCTCCTCTGCCCCCCATCCCTCCTCTGCCCCCATCCCTCCTCTGCCCCCCATCCCTCCGCCCCCCATCCCTCCTCTGCCCCCATCCCTCTGCCCCTATCCCTCCTCTGCCCCCCATCCCTCCTCTGCCCCCATCCCTCCTCTGCCCCCCATCCCTCCGCCCCCCATCCCTCCTCTGCCCCCCATCCCTCCTCTGCCCCCATCCCTCTGCCCCCATCCCTCCTCTGCCCCCATCCCTCCTCTGCCCCCATCCCTCCTCTGCCCCCCATCCCTCTGCCCCCATCCCTCCTCTGCCCCCATCCCTCTGCCCCTATCCCTCCTCTGCCCCCCATCCCTCCTCTGCCCCCATCCCTCTGCCCCCACCCCTCTGCCCCCCATCCCTCCTCTGCCCCCATCCCTCCTCTGCCCCCATCCCTCTGCCCCCATCCCTCCTCTGCCCCCATCCCTCTGCCCCCATCCCTCCTCTGCCCCCATCCCTCCTCTGCCCCCCATCCCCCCTCTGCCCCCCATCCCTCCTCTGCCCCCATCCCTCTGCCCCCCATCCCTCCTCTGCCCCCATCCCTCCTCTGCCCCCATCCCTCCTCTGCCCCCATCCCTCCTCTGCCCCCATCCCTCCCCTGCCCCCCATCCCTCCTCTGCCCCCATCCCTCTGCCCCCATCCCTCCTCTGCCCCCCATCCCTCCTCTGCCTCCCATCCCTCCTCTGCCCCCATCCCTCCTCTGCCCCCATCCCTCTGCACCCATCCCTCCTCTGCCCCCATCCCTCTGCCCCCATCCCTCCTCTGCCCCCATCCCTCCTCTGCCCCCATCCCTCTGCCCCCCATCCCTCCTCTGCCCCCATCCCTCCTCTGCCCCCATCCCTCCTCTGCCCCCATCCCTCCTCTGCGCCCATCCCTCCTCTGCCCCCATCCCTCCTCTGCCCCCATCCCTCCTCTGCCCCCATCCCTCTGCCCCCACCCCTCTGCCCCCATCCCTCCTCTACGCCCATCCCTCCTCTGCCCCCATCCCTCCTCTGCGCCCATCCCTCCTCTGCCCCCATCCCTCCTCTGCGCCCATCCCTCCTCTGCCCCCCATCCCTCCTCTGCGCCCATCCCTCCTCTGCCCCCATCCCTCTGCCCCCCATCCCTCCTCTGCCCCCATCCCTCCTCTGCGCCCATCCCTCCTCTGCCCCCCATCCCTCCTCTGCCCCCATCCCTCCTCTGCCCCCATCCCTCCTCTGCCCCCATCCCTCTGCCCCCATCCCTCCTCTGCCCCCATCCCTCTGCCCCCATCCCTCCTCTGCCCCCATCCCTCCTCTGCCCCCATCCCTCCTCTGCCCCCATCCCTCCTCTGCCCCCATCCCTCTGCGCCCATCCCTCTGCCCCCATCCCTCCTCTGCCCCCACCCCTCTGCCCCCATCCCTCTGCCCCCATCCCTCCTCTGCCCCCATCCCTCCTCTGCCCCCATCCCTCTGCCCCCACCCCTCTGCCCCCATCCCTCCTCTGCCCCCATCCCTCTGCCCCCATCCCTCCTCTGCCCCCATCCCTCCTCTGCCCCCATCCCTCCTCTGCCCCCATCCCTCTGCCCCCATCCCTCCTCTGCCCCCATCCCTCCTCTGCCCCCATCCCTCCTCTGCCCCCATCCCTCCTCTGTGCCCATCCCTCCGCCCCCCATCCCTCCTCTGCCGCCCATCCCTCCTCTGCGCCCATCCCTCCTCTGCCCCCATCCCTCTGCCCCCAATCCCTCCTCTGCCCCCATCCCTCCTCTGCCCCCATCCCTCTGCCCCCAATCCCTCCTCTGCCCCCATCCCTCTCTGCCTCCCATCCCTCCTCTGCCCCCACCCCTCTGCCCCCCATCCCTCCTCTGCCCCCATCCCTCTGCCCCCATCCCTCCTCTGCCCCCATCCCTCCTCTGCCCCCATCCCTCCTCTGCCCCCCATCCCTCCTCTGCCCCCATCCCTCTGCCCCCATCCCTCCTCTGCCCCCACCCCTCCTCTGCCCCCATCCCTCCTCTGCCCCCATCCCTCCTCTGCCCCCAATCCCTCCTCTGCCCCCATCCCTCTGCCCCCATCCCTCCTCTGCCCCCATCCCTCTGCCCCTATCCCTCCTCTGCCCCCACCCCTCTGCCCCCCATCCCTCCTCTGCCCCCATCCCTCTGCCCCCATCCCTCCTCTGCCCCCATCCCTCCTCTGCCCCCATCCCTCCTCTGCCTCCCATCCCTCCTCTGCCCCCATCCCTCCTCTGCCCCCATTTCTCCTCTGCGCCCATCCCTCCTCTGCCCCACATCCCTCCTCTGCGCCCATCCCTCTGCCCCCCATCCCTCCTCTGCCCCCATCCCTCCTCTGCCCCCATCCCTCTGCCTCCCATCCCTCCTCTGCCCCCATCCCTCCTCTGCCCCCATCCCTCCTCTGCCCCCATCCCTCCTCTGCGCCCATCCCTCCTCTGCCCCCATCCCTCCTCTGCCCCCATCCCTCCTCTGCCCCCATCCCTCTGCCCCCACCCCTCTGCCCCCATCCCTCCTCTGCCCCCATCCCTCCTCTGCCCCCATCCCTCTGCCCCCACCCCTCTGCCCCCATCCCTCCTCTGCGCCCATCCCTCCTCTGCCCCCATCCCTCCTCTGCCCCCATCCCTCCCCTGCCCCCCATCCCTCCTCTGCCCCCATCCCTCTGCCCCCCATCCCTCCTCTGTCCCCATCCCTCCTCTGCCCCCCATCCCTCTGCCCCCATCCCTCCTCTGCCCCCATCCCTCTGCCCCCATCCCTCCTCTGCCCCCATCCCTCCTCTGCCCCCATCCCTCCTCTGCCCCCCATCCCTCCTCTGCCCCCATCCCTCCTCTGCCCCCATCCCTCCTCTGCTCCCCATCCCTCCTCTGCCCCCCATCCCTCCTCTGCCCCCCATCCCTCCTCTGCCCCCATCCCTCTGCCCCCCATCCCTCCTCTGCCCCCATCCCTCCTCTGCCCCCATCCCTCCTCTGCGCCCATCCCTCCCCTGCCCCCATCCCTCCTCTGCGCCCATCCCTCCCCTGCCCCCATCCCTCCTCTGCCCCCCATCCCTCTGCCCCCATCCCTCCTCTGCCCCCATCCCTCCTCTGCCCCCAATCCCTCTGCCCCCATTCCTCTGCCCCCATCCCTCCTCTGCCCCCATCCCTCTGCCCCCATCCCTCCTCTGCCCCCATCCCTCCTCTGCCCCCATCCCTCTGCCCCTATCCCTCCTCTGCCCCCCATCCCTCCTCTGCCCCCATCCCTCCTCTGCCCCCATCCCTCCTCTGCCCCCATCCCTCCTCTGCCCCCATCCCTCTGCCCCTATCCCTCCTCTGCCCCCCATCCCTCCTCTGCCCCCATCCCTCCTCTGCCCCCATCCCTCTGCCCCCATCCCTCCTCTGCCCCCATCCCTCTGCCCCTATCCCTCCTCTGCCCCCACCCCTCTGCCCCCCATCCCTCCTCTGCCCCCATCCCTCTGCCCCCATCCCTCCTCTGCCCCCATCCCTCCTCTGCCCCCATCCCTCCTCTGCCCCCCATCCCTCCTCTGCCCCCATCCCTCCTCTGCCTCCCATCCCTCCTCTGCCCCCATCCCTCCTCTGCCCCCATCCCTCCTCTGCCCCCATCCCTCCTCTGCCCCCATCCCTCCTCTGCCCCCATCCCTCTGCCCCCATCCCTCCTCTGCCCCCATCCCTCCTCTGCCCCCATCCCTCTGCCCCTATCCCTCCTCTGCCCCCCATCCCTCCTCTGCCCCCATCCCTCCTCTGCCCCCATCCCTCCTCTGCCCCCCATCCCTCCTCTGCCCCCCATCCCTCCTCTGCCCCCCATCCCTCCTCTGCCCCCATCCCTCTGCCCCCCATCCCTCTGCCCCCATCCCTCCTCTGCCCCCATCCCTCCTCTGCCCCCCATCCCTCTGCCCCCCATCCCTCTGCCCCCATCCCTCTGCCCCCATCCCTCCTCTGCCCCCATCCCTCTGCCCCCATCCCTCCTCTGCCCCCATCCCTCCTCTGCCCCCATCCCTCTGCCCCTATCCCTCCTCTGCCCCCCATCCCTCCTCTGCCTCCCATCCCTCCTCTGCCCCCATCCCTCCTCTGCCCCCATCCCTCTGCCCCCATCCCTCCTCTGCCCCCATCCCTCTGCCCCCATCCCTCCTCTGCCCCCATCCCTCCTCTGCCCCCATCCCTCCTCTGCCCCCATCCCTCTGCGCCCATCCCTCTGCCCCCATCCCTCCTCTGCCCCCACCCCTCTGCCCCCATCCCTCTGCCCCCATCCCTCCTCTGCCCCCATCCCTCCTCTGCCCCCATCCCTCCTCTGCCCCCATCCCTCTGCCCCCACCCCTCTGCCCCCCATCCCTCCTCTGCCCCCATCCCTCTGCCCCCATCCCTCCTCTGCCCCAATCCCTCCTCTGCGCCCATCCCTCCTCTGCCCCCATCCCTCTGCCCCCAATCCCTCCTCTGCCCCCATCCCTCCTCTGCCCCCATCCCTCTGCCCCCATCCCTCCTCTGCCCCCACCCCTCCTCTGCCCCCATCCCTCCTCTGCCTCCCATCCCTCCTCTGCCCCCACCCCTCTGCCCCCCATCCCTCCTCTGCCCCCATCCCTCTGCCCCCATCCCTCCTCTGCCCCCATCCCTCCTCTGCCCCCATCCCTCCTCTGCCCCCATCCCTCCTCTGCCCCCATCCCTCCTCTGCCCCCCATCCCTCCTCTGCCCCCATCCCTCTGCCCCCATCCCTCCTCTGCCCCCATCCCTCCTCTGCCCCCATCCCTCCTCTGCCCCCATCCCTCTGCCCCCATCCCTCCTCTGCCCCCATCCCTCCTCTGCCCCCATCCCTCTGCCCCCATCCCTCCTCTGCCCCCATCCCTCCTCTGCCCCCATCCCTCCTCTTCCCCCATCCCTCCTCTGCCCCCATCCCTCCTCTGCCCCCATCCCTCCTCTGCCCCCATCCCTCCTCTGCCCCCCATTCCTCCTCTGCCCCCATCCCTCCTCTGCCCCCATCCCTCTGCCCCCATCCCTCCTCTGCCCCCATCCCTCTGCCCCTATCCCTCCTCTGCCCCCACCCCTCTGCCCCCCATCCCTCCTCTGCCCCCATCCCTCCTCTGCCCCCATCCCTCTGCCCCCATCCCTCCTCTGCCCCCATCCCTCCTCTGCCCCCATCCCTCCTCTGCCCCCCATCCCTCCTCTGCCCCCATCCCTCCTCTGCCTCCCATCCCTCCTCTGCCCCCATCCCTCCTCTGCCCCCATCCCTCCTCTGCCCCCATCCCTCCTCTGCCCCCATCCCTCTGCCCCCATCCCTCCTCTGCCCCCATCCCTCTGCCCCCATCCCTCCTCTGCCCCCATCCCTCTGCCCCTATCCCTCCTCTGCCCCCATCCCTCCTCTGCCCCCACCCCTCTGCCCCCCATCCCTCCTCTGCCCCCATCCCTCCTCTGCCCCCATCCCTCTGCCCCCATCCCTCCTCTGCCCCCATCCCTCCTCTGCCCCCATCCCTCCTCTGCCCCCCATCCCTCCTCTGCCCCCATCCCTCCTCTGCCCCCCATCCCTCCTCTGCGCCCATCCCTCCTCTGCCCCCATCCCTCCTCTGCCCCCATCCCTCTGCCCCCATCCCTCCTCTGCCCCCATCCCTCCTCTGCCCCCCATCCCTCTGCCCCCATCCCTCCTCTGCCCCCATCCCTCTGCCCCCATCCCTCCTCTGCCCCCATCCCTCCTCTGCCCCCATCCGTCCTCTGCCTCCCATCCCTCCTCTGCCCCCATCCCTCTGCCCCCATCCCTCCTCTGCGCCCATCCCTCCTCTGCCCCCATCCCTCCTCTGCCCCCATCCCTCCTCTGCCCCCATCCCTCCTCTGCCCCCATCCCTCTGCCCCCATCCCTCCTCTGCCCCCCATCCCTCTGCCCCCATCCCTCCTCTGCCCCCATCCCTCTGCCCCCATCCCTCCTCTGCCCCCATCCCTCCTCTGCCCCCATCCCTCCTCTGCCCCCCATCCCTCCTCTGCCCCCATCCCTCCTCTGCCCCCCATCCCTCCTCTGCCCCCATCCCTCCTCTGCCCCCCATCCCTCCTCTGCCCCCATCCCTCCTCTGCCCCCCATCCCTCCTCTGCCCCCATCCGTCCTCTGCCTCCCATCCGTCCTCTGCCTCCCATCCCTCCTCTGCCCCCATCCCTCCTCTGCCCCCCATCCCTCCTCTGCGCCCATCCCTCCTCTGCCCCCATCCCTCCTCTGCCCCCATCCCTCCTCTGCCCCCATCCCTCCTCTGCCCCCATCCCTCCTCTGCGCCCATCCCTCTGCCCCCCATCCCTCCGCCCCCCATCCCTCTGCCCCCATCCCTCCTCTGCCCCCCATCCCTCCTCTGCCCCCATCTGTCCTCTGCCTCCCATCCCTCCTCTGCCCCCCATCCCTCCTCTGCGCCCATCCCTCCTCTGCCCCCATCCCTCCTCTGCCCCCATCCCTCCTCTGCCCCCCATCCCTCCTCTGCCCCCAATCCCTCCTCTGCCCCCATCCCTTCTCTGCCCCCCATCCCTCCTCTGCCCCCATTCCTCCGCCCCCCATCCCTCCTCTGCCTCCCATCCCTCCTCTGCCCCCATCCCTCCTCTGCCCCCCATCCCTCCTCTGCCCCCATCCCTCCTCTGCCCCCATCCCTCCTCTGCCCCCCATCCCTCCTCTGCCCCCATCCCTCTGCCCCCATCCCTCCTCTGCCCCCATCCCTCCTCTGCCCCCATCCCTCCTCTGCCCCCATCCCTCCTCTGCCCCCATCCCTCCTCTGCCCCCCATCCCTCCTCTGCCCCCCATCCCTCCTCTGCCTCCAATCCCTCCCCTGCCCCCATCCCTCCCCTGCGCCCATCCCTCCTCTGCCCCCATCCCTCCTCTGCCCCCATCCCTCCTCTGCCCCCAATCCCTCCTCTGCCCCCCATCCCTCCCCTGCCCCCCATCCCTCCTCTGCCCCCATCCCTCCTCTGCCCCCAATCCCTCCTCTGCCCCCCATCCCTCCCCTGCGCCCATCCCTCCCCTGCCCCCATCCCTCCCCTGCGCCCATCCCTCCTCTGCCCCCCATCCCTCCTCTGCCCCCATCCCTCCTCTGCCCCCATCCCTCCTCTGCCCCCCATCCCTCCTCTGCCCCCCATCCCTCCTCTGCCTCCCATCCCTCCTCTGCCCCCCATCCCTCCTCTGCCCCCCATCCCTCCTCTGCCCCCAATCCCTCCTCTGCCCCCCATCCCTCCCCTGCGCCCATCCCTCCCCTGCCCCCATCCCTCCCCTGCGCCCATCCCTCCTCTGCCCCCCATCCCTCCTCTGCCCCCATCCCTCCTCTGCCCCCATCCCTCCTCTGCCCCCATCCCTCCTCTGCCCCCATCCCTCCGCCCCCCATCCCTCCTCTGCCCCCATCCCTCTGCCCCTATCCCTCCTCTGCCCCCATCCCTCCTCTGCCCCCATCCCTCCTCTGCCCCCCATCCCTCCTCTGCCCCCATCCCTCCTCTGCCTCCCATCCCTCCTCTGCCCCCATCCCTCCTCTGCCCCCATCCCTCCTCTGCCCCCATCCCTCCTCTGCCCCCATCCCTCCTCTGCCCCCATCCCTCTGCCCCCATCCCTCCTCTGCCCCCATCCCTCCTCTGCCCCCATCCCTCTGCCCCTATCCCTCCTCTGCCCCCCATCCCTCCTCTGCCCCCATCCCTCCTCTGCCCCCATCCCTCCTCTGCCCCCCATCCCTCCTCTGCCCCCCATCCCTCCTCTGCCCCCCATCCCTCCTCTGCCCCCATCCCTCTGCCCCCCATCCCTCTGCCCCCATCCCTCCTCTGCCCCCATCCCTCCTCTGCCCCCCATCCCTCTGCCCCCCATCCCTCTGCCCCCATCCCTCTGCCCCCATCCCTCCTCTGCCCCCATCCCTCTGCCCCCATCCCTCCTCTGCCCCCATCCCTCCTCTGCCCCCATCCCTCTGCCCCTATCCCTCCTCTGCCCCCCATCCCTCCTCTGCCTCCCATCCCTCCTCTGCCCCCATCCCTCCTCTGCCCCCATCCCTCTGCCCCCATCCCTCCTCTGCCCCCATCCCTCTGCCCCCATCCCTCCTCTGCCCCCATCCCTCCTCTGCCCCCATCCCTCCTCTGCCCCCATCCCTCTGCGCCCATCCCTCTGCCCCCATCCCTCCTCTGCCCCCACCCCTCTGCCCCCATCCCTCTGCCCCCATCCCTCCTCTGCCCCCATCCCTCCTCTGCCCCCATCCCTCCTCTGCCCCCATCCCTCTGCCCCCACCCCTCTGCCCCCCATCCCTCCTCTGCCCCCATCCCTCTGCCCCCATCCCTCCTCTGCCCCAATCCCTCCTCTGCGCCCATCCCTCCTCTGCCCCCATCCCTCTGCCCCCAATCCCTCCTCTGCCCCCATCCCTCCTCTGCCCCCATCCCTCTGCCCCCATCCCTCCTCTGCCCCCACCCCTCCTCTGCCCCCATCCCTCCTCTGCCTCCCATCCCTCCTCTGCCCCCACCCCTCTGCCCCCCATCCCTCCTCTGCCCCCATCCCTCTGCCCCCATCCCTCCTCTGCCCCCATCCCTCCTCTGCCCCCATCCCTCCTCTGCCCCCATCCCTCCTCTGCCCCCATCCCTCCTCTGCCCCCCATCCCTCCTCTGCCCCCATCCCTCTGCCCCCATCCCTCCTCTGCCCCCATCCCTCCTCTGCCCCCATCCCTCCTCTGCCCCCATCCCTCTGCCCCCATCCCTCCTCTGCCCCCATCCCTCCTCTGCCCCCATCCCTCTGCCCCCATCCCTCCTCTGCCCCCATCCCTCCTCTGCCCCCATCCCTCCTCTTCCCCCATCCCTCCTCTGCCCCCATCCCTCCTCTGCCCCCATCCCTCCTCTGCCCCCATCCCTCCTCTGCCCCCCATTCCTCCTCTGCCCCCATCCCTCCTCTGCCCCCATCCCTCTGCCCCCATCCCTCCTCTGCCCCCATCCCTCTGCCCCTATCCCTCCTCTGCCCCCACCCCTCTGCCCCCCATCCCTCCTCTGCCCCCATCCCTCCTCTGCCCCCATCCCTCTGCCCCCATCCCTCCTCTGCCCCCATCCCTCCTCTGCCCCCATCCCTCCTCTGCCCCCCATCCCTCCTCTGCCCCCATCCCTCCTCTGCCTCCCATCCCTCCTCTGCCCCCATCCCTCCTCTGCCCCCATCCCTCCTCTGCCCCCATCCCTCCTCTGCCCCCATCCCTCTGCCCCCATCCCTCCTCTGCCCCCATCCCTCTGCCCCCATCCCTCCTCTGCCCCCATCCCTCTGCCCCTATCCCTCCTCTGCCCCCATCCCTCCTCTGCCCCCACCCCTCTGCCCCCCATCCCTCCTCTGCCCCCATCCCTCCTCTGCCCCCATCCCTCTGCCCCCATCCCTCCTCTGCCCCCATCCCTCCTCTGCCCCCATCCCTCCTCTGCCCCCCATCCCTCCTCTGCCCCCATCCCTCCTCTGCCCCCCATCCCTCCTCTGCGCCCATCCCTCCTCTGCCCCCATCCCTCCTCTGCCCCCATCCCTCTGCCCCCATCCCTCCTCTGCCCCCATCCCTCCTCTGCCCCCCATCCCTCTGCCCCCATCCCTCCTCTGCCCCCATCCCTCTGCCCCCATCCCTCCTCTGCCCCCATCCCTCCTCTGCCCCCATCCGTCCTCTGCCTCCCATCCCTCCTCTGCCCCCATCCCTCTGCCCCCATCCCTCCTCTGCGCCCATCCCTCCTCTGCCCCCATCCCTCCTCTGCCCCCATCCCTCCTCTGCCCCCATCCCTCCTCTGCCCCCATCCCTCTGCCCCCATCCCTCCTCTGCCCCCCATCCCTCTGCCCCCATCCCTCCTCTGCCCCCATCCCTCTGCCCCCATCCCTCCTCTGCCCCCATCCCTCCTCTGCCCCCATCCCTCCTCTGCCCCCCATCCCTCCTCTGCCCCCATCCCTCCTCTGCCCCCCATCCCTCCTCTGCCCCCATCCCTCCTCTGCCCCCCATCCCTCCTCTGCCCCCATCCCTCCTCTGCCCCCCATCCCTCCTCTGCCCCCATCCGTCCTCTGCCTCCCATCCGTCCTCTGCCTCCCATCCCTCCTCTGCCCCCATCCCTCCTCTGCCCCCCATCCCTCCTCTGCGCCCATCCCTCCTCTGCCCCCATCCCTCCTCTGCCCCCATCCCTCCTCTGCCCCCATCCCTCCTCTGCCCCCATCCCTCCTCTGCGCCCATCCCTCTGCCCCCCATCCCTCCGCCCCCCATCCCTCTGCCCCCATCCCTCCTCTGCCCCCCATCCCTCCTCTGCCCCCATCTGTCCTCTGCCTCCCATCCCTCCTCTGCCCCCCATCCCTCCTCTGCGCCCATCCCTCCTCTGCCCCCATCCCTCCTCTGCCCCCATCCCTCCTCTGCCCCCCATCCCTCCTCTGCCCCCAATCCCTCCTCTGCCCCCATCCCTCCTCTGCCCCCCATCCCTCCTCTGCCCCCATCCCTCCGCCCCCCATCCCTCCTCTGCCTCCCATCCCTCCTCTGCCCCCATCCCTCCTCTGCCCCCCATCCCTCCTCTGCCCCCATCCCTCCTCTGCCCCCCATCCCTCCTCTGCCCCCATCCCTCTGCCCCCATCCCTCCTCTGCCCCCATCCCTCCTCTGCCCCCATCCCTCCTCTGCCCCCATCCCTCCTCTGCCTCCAATCCCTCCCCTGCCCCCATCCCTCCCCTGCGCCCATCCCTCCTCTGCCCCCATCCCTCCTCTGCCCCCATCCCTCCTCTGCCCCCAATCCCTCCTCTGCCCCCCATCCCTCCCCTGCCCCCCATCCCTCCTCTGCCCCCATCCCTCCTCTGCCCCCAATCCCTCCTCTGCCCCCCATCCCTCCCCTGCGCCCATCCCTCCCCTGCCCCCATCCCTCCCCTGCGCCCATCCCTCCTCTGCCCCCCATCCCTCCTCTGCCCCCATCCCTCCTCTGCCCCCATCCCTCCTCTGCCCCCCATCCCTCCTCTGCCCCCCATCCCTCCTCTGCCTCCCATCCCTCCTCTGCCCCCCATCCCTCCTCTGCCCCCCATCCCTCCTCTGCCCCCAATCCCTCCTCTGCCCCCCATCCCTCCCCTGCGCCCATCCCTCCCCTGCCCCCATCCCTCCCCTGCGCCCATCCCTCCTCTGCCCCCCATCCCTCCTCTGCCCCCATCCCTCCTCTGCCCCCATCCCTCCTCTGCCCCCATCCCTCCTCTGCCCCCATCCCTCCGCCCCCCATCCCTCCTCTGCCCCCATCCCTCCTCTGCCTCCCATCCCTCCTCTGCCCCCATCCCTCCTCTGCCCCCACCCCTCTGCCCCCCATCCCTCCTCTGCCCCCATCCCTCTGCCCCCATCCCTCCTCTGCCCCCATCCCTCCTCTGCCCCCATCCCTCCTCTGCCCCCCATCCCTCCTCTGCCCCCATCCCTCTGCCCCCATCCCTCCTCTGCCCCCACCCCTCCTCTGCCCCCATCCCTCCTCTGCCCCCATCCCTCCTCTGCCCCCAGTCCCTCCTCTGCCCCCATCCCTCTGCCCCCATCCCTCCTCTGCCCCCATCCCTCTGCCCCTATCCCTCCTCTGCCCCCACCCCTCTGCCCCCCATCCCTCCTCTGCCCCCATCCCTCTGCCCCCATCCCTCCTCTGCCCCCATCCCTCCTCTGCCCCCATCCCTCCTCTGCCCCCCATCCCTCCTCTGCCCCCATCCCTCCTCTGCCTCCCATCCCTCCTCTGCCCCCATCCCTCCTCTGCCCCCATCCCTCCTCTGCCCCCATCCCTCCTCTGCCCCCATCCCTCCTCTGCCCCCATCCCTCTGCCCCTATCCCTCCTCTGCCCCCCATCCCTCCTCTGCCCCCATCCCTCCTCTGCCCCCATCCCTCTGCCCCCATCCCTCCTCTGCCCCCATCCCTCTGCCCCCATCCCTCCTCTGCCCCCATCCCTCCTCTGCCCCCATCCCTCCTCTGCCCCCATCCCTCCTCTGCCCCCATCCCTCTGCCCCCACCCCTCTGCCCCCCATCCCTCCTCTGCCCCCATCCCTCCTCTGCCCCCATCCCTCTGCCCCTATCCCTCCTCTGCCCCCCATCCCTCCTCTGCCCCCATCCCTCCTCTGCCCCCCATCCCTCCGCCCCCCATCCCTCCTCTGCCCCCATCCCTCTGCCCCTATCCCTCCTCTGCCCCCCATCCCTCCTCTGCCCCCATCCCTCCTCTGCCCCCCATCCCTCCGCCCCCCATCCCTCCTCTGCCCCCCATCCCTCCGCCCCCCATCCCTCCTCTGCCCCCCATCCCTCCTCTGCCCCCATCCCTCTGCCCCCATCCCTCCTCTGCCCCCATCCCTCCTCTGCCCCCATCCCTCCTCTGCCCCCCATCCCTCTGCCCCCATCCCTCCTCTGCCCCCATCCCTCTGCCCCTATCCCTCCTCTGCCCCCCATCCCTCCTCTGCCCCCATCCCTCTGCCCCCACCCCTCTGCCCCCCATCCCTCCTCTGCCCCCATCCCTCCTCTGCCCCCATCCCTCTGCCCCCATCCCTCCTCTGCCCCCATCCCTCTGCCCCCATCCCTCCTCTGCCCCCATCCCTCCTCTGCCCCCATCCCTCTGCCCCTATCCCTCCTCTGCCCCCCATCCCTCCTCTGCCCCCATCCCTCCTCTGCCCCCATCCCTCCTCTGCCCCCCATCCCTCCTCTGCCCCCCATCCCTCCTCTGCCCCCCATCCCTCCTCTGCCCCCATCCCTCTGCCCCCCATCCCTCTGCCCCCATCCCTCCTCTGCCCCCATCCCTCCTCTGCCCCCCATCCCTCTGCCCCCCATCCCTCTGCCCCCATCCCTCTGCCCCCATCCCTCCTCTGCCCCCATCCCTCTGCCCCCATCCCTCCTCTGCCCCCATCCCTCCTCTGCCCCCATCCCTCTGCCCCTATCCCTCCTCTGCCCCCCATCCCTCCTCTGCCTCCCATCCCTCCTCTGCCCCCATCCCTCCTCTGCCCCCATCCCTCTGCCCCCATCCCTCCTCTGCCCCCATCCCTCTGCCCCCATCCCTCCTCTGCCCCCATCCCTCTGCCCCTATCCCTCCTCTGCCCCCCATCCCTCCTCTGCCCCCCATCCCTCCTCTGCCCCCCATCCCTCCTCTGCCCCCATCCCTCTGCCCCCCATCCCTCTGCCCCCATCCCTCCTCTGCCCCCATCCCTCCTCTGCCCCCATCCCTCCTCTGCCCCCATCCCTCTGCGCCCATCCCTCTGCCCCCATCCCTCCTCTGCCCCCACCCCTCTGCCCCCATCCCTCTGCCCCCATCCCTCCTCTGCCCCCATCCCTCCTCTGCCCCCATCCCTCCTCTGCCCCCATCCCTCTGCCCCCACCCCTCTGCCCCCCATCCCTCCTCTGCCCCCATCCCTCTGCCCCCATCCCTCCTCTGCCCCAATCCCTCCTCTGCGCCCATCCCTCCTCTGCCCCCATCCCTCTGCCCCCAATCCCTCCTCTGCCCCCATCCCTCCTCTGCCCCCATCCCTCTGCCCCCATCCCTCCTCTGCCCCCACCCCTCCTCTGCCCCCATCCCTCCTCTGCCTCCCATCCCTCCTCTGCCCCCACCCCTCTGCCCCCCATCCCTCCTCTGCCCCCATCCCTCTGCCCCCATCCCTCCTCTGCCCCCATCCCTCCTCTGCCCCCATCCCTCCTCTGCCCCCATCCCTCCTCTGCCCCCATCCCTCCTCTGCCCCCCATCCCTCCTCTGCCCCCATCCCTCTGCCCCCATCCCTCCTCTGCCCCCATCCCTCCTCTGCCCCCATCCCTCCTCTGCCCCCATCCCTCTGCCCCCATCCCTCCTCTGCCCCCACCCCTCCTCTGCCCCCATCCCTCCTCTGCCCCCATCCCTCCTCTGCCCCCAATCCCTCCTCTGCCCCCATCCCTCTGCCCCCATCCCTCCTCTGCCCCCATCCCTCTGCCCCTATCCCTCCTCTGCCCCCACCCCTCTGCCCCCCATCCCTCCTCTGCCCCCATCCCTCCTCTGCCCCCATCCCTCTGCCCCCATCCCTCCTCTGCCCCCATCCCTCCTCTGCCCCCATCCCTCCTCTTCCCCCATCCCTCCTCTGCCCCCATCCCTCCTCTGCCCCCATCCCTCCTCTGCCCCCATCCCTCCTCTGCCCCCCATTCCTCCTCTGCCCCCATCCCTCCTCTGCCCCCATCCCTCTGCCCCCATCCCTCCTCTGCCCCCATCCCTCTGCCCCTATCCCTCCTCTGCCCCCACCCCTCTGCCCCCCATCCCTCCTCTGCCCCCATCCCTCCTCTGCCCCCATCCCTCTGCCCCCATCCCTCCTCTGCCCCCATCCCTCCTCTGCCCCCATCCCTCCTCTGCCCCCCATCCCTCCTCTGCCCCCATCCCTCCTCTGCCTCCCATCCCTCCTCTGCCCCCATCCCTCCTCTGCCCCCATCCCTCCTCTGCCCCCATCCCTCCTCTGCCCCCATCCCTCTGCCCCCATCCCTCCTCTGCCCCCATCCCTCTGCCCCCATCCCTCCTCTGCCCCCATCCCTCTGCCCCTATCCCTCCTCTGCCCCCATCCCTCCTCTGCCCCCACCCCTCTGCCCCCCATCCCTCCTCTGCCCCCATCCCTCCTCTGCCCCCATCCCTCTGCCCCCATCCCTCCTCTGCCCCCATCCCTCCTCTGCCCCCATCCCTCCTCTGCCCCCCATCCCTCCTCTGCCCCCATCCCTCCTCTGCCCCCCATCCCTCCTCTGCGCCCATCCCTCCTCTGCCCCCATCCCTCCTCTGCCCCCATCCCTCCT
This sequence comes from Pipistrellus hanaki, assembly GCF_964339955.1. Taxonomy (NCBI): domain Eukaryota; kingdom Metazoa; phylum Chordata; class Mammalia; order Chiroptera; family Vespertilionidae; genus Pipistrellus; species Pipistrellus hanaki. The sequence continues at coordinate 4,025,144 of NC_140504.1, read as the reverse complement.
CTGCCCCCATCCCTCTGCCCCCATCCCTCCTCTGCCCCCATCCCTCCTCTGCCCCCCATCCCTCTGCCCCCATCCCTCCTCTGCCCCCATCCCTCTGCCCCCATCCCTCCTCTGCCCCCATCCCTCCTCTGCCCCCATCCGTCCTCTGCCTCCCATCCCTCCTCTGCCCCCATCCCTCTGCCCCCATCCCTCCTCTGCGCCCATCCCTCCTCTGCCCCCATCCCTCCTCTGCCCCCATCCCTCCTCTGCCCCCATCCCTCCTCTGCCCCCATCCCTCTGCCCCCATCCCTCCTCTGCCCCCCATCCCTCTGCCCCCATCCCTCCTCTGCCCCCATCCCTCTGCCCCCATCCCTCCTCTGCCCCCATCCCTCCTCTGCCCCCATCCCTCCTCTGCCCCCCATCCCTCCTCTGCCCCCATCCCTCCTCTGCCCCCCATCCCTCCTCTGCCCCCATCCCTCCTCTGCCCCCCATCCCTCCTCTGCCCCCATCCCTCCTCTGCCCCCCATCCCTCCTCTGCCCCCATCCGTCCTCTGCCTCCCATCCGTCCTCTGCCTCCCATCCCTCCTCTGCCCCCATCCCTCCTCTGCCCCCCATCCCTCCTCTGCGCCCATCCCTCCTCTGCCCCCATCCCTCCTCTGCCCCCATCCCTCCTCTGCCCCCATCCCTCCTCTGCCCCCATCCCTCCTCTGCGCCCATCCCTCTGCCCCCCATCCCTCCGCCCCCCATCCCTCTGCCCCCATCCCTCCTCTGCCCCCCATCCCTCCTCTGCCCCCATCCGTCCTCTGCCTCCCATCCCTCCTCTGCCCCCCATCCCTCCTCTGCGCCCATCCCTCCTCTGCCCCCATCCCTCCTCTGCCCCCCATCCCTCCCCTGCGCCCATCCCTCCCCTGCCCCCATCCCTCCCCTGCGCCCATCCCTCCTCTGCCCCCCATCCCTCCTCTGCCCCCATCCCTCCTCTGCCCCCATCCCTCCTCTGCCCCCATCCCTCCTCTGCCCCCATCCCTCCGCCCCCCATCCCTCCTCTGCCCCCATCCCTCCTCTGCCCCCATCCCTCCTCTGCCCCCCATCCCTCCTCTGCCCCCCATCCCTCCTCTGCCCCCAATCCCTCCTCTGCCCCCATCCCTCCTCTGCCCCCCATCCCTCCTCTGCCCCCATCCGTCCTCTGCCTCCCATCCGTCCTCTGCCTCCCATCCCTCCTCTGCCCCCATCCCTCCTCTGCCCCCCATCCCTCCTCTGCGCCCATCCCTCCTCTGCCCCCATCCCTCCTCTGCCCCCATCCCTCCTCTGACCCCATCCCTCCTCTGCCCCCATCCCTCCTCTGCGCCCATCCCTCTGCCCCCCATCCCTCCGCCCCCCATCCCTCTGCCCCCATCCCTCCTCTGCCCCCAATCCCTCCTCTGCCCCCCATCCCTCCCCTGCCCCCCATCCCTCCTCTGCCCCCATCCCTCTGCCCCCATCCCTCCTCTGCCCCCCATCCCTCCTCTGCCCCCCATCCCTCCCCTGCGCCCATCCCTCCCCTGCCCCCATCCCTCCCCTGCGCCCATCCCTCCTCTGCCCCCATCCCTCCTCTGCCCCCATCCCTCCTCTGCCCCCAATCCCTCCTCTGCCCCCCATCCCTCCCCTGCCCCCCATCCCTCCTCTGCCCCCATCCCTCTGCCCCCATCCCTCCTCTGCCCCCAATCCCTCCTCTGCCCCCCATCCCTCCCCTGCGCCCATCCCTCCCCTGCCCCCATCCCTCCCCTGCGCCCATCCCTCCTCTGCCCCCCATCCCTCCTCTGCCCCCATCCCTCCTCTGCCCCCATCCCTCCGCCCCCCATCCCTCCTCTGCCCCCATCCCTCCTCTGCCCCCATCCCTCCTCTGCCCCCCATCCCTCCTCTGCCCCCCATCCCTCCTCTGCCTCCCATCCCTCCTCTGCCCCCCATCCCTCCTCTGCCCCCCATCCCTCCTCTGCCCCCCATCCCTCCTCTGCCCCCATCCCTCCTCTGCCCCCCATCCCTCCCCTGCGCCCATCCCTCCCCTGCCCCCATCCCTCCCCTGCGCCCATCCCTCCTCTGCCCCCCATCCCTCCTCTGCCCCCATCCCTCCTCTGCCCCCATCCCTCCGCCCCCCATCCCTCCTCTGCCCCCATCCCTCCTCTGCCCCCATCCCTCCTCTGCCCCCCATCCCTCCTCTGCCTCCATCCCTCTGCCCCCACCCCTCTGCCCCCCATCCCTCCTCTGCCCCCATCCCTCCTCTGCCCCCCATCCCTCCTCTGCCCCCATCCCTCCTCTGCCCCCATCCCTCCTCTGCCCCCATCCCTCCTCTGCCCCCATCCCTCCTCTGCGCCCATCCCTCCTCTGCCCCCATCCCTCTGCCCCCATCCCTCCTCTGCCCCCATCCCTCTGCCCCCATCCCTCCTCTGCCCCCAATCCCTCCTCTGACCCCCAGGGGCAGGGGAGGGATGGAGGCCGCTCAGGGTCCCAGGGCGCGTGCGCGGAGGTGGCAAAGGGGGCGTGGCAGCAAGCGACCGCCCTTAGGGGCGGGGCTCGGGGCGGGGCCGAAGGGCGCGTGCGCGGGGGGCGGGGTTGGCGCGCGGGCGGCGCAGGCGCAGTCCTCGGCGCCGCAGTTAGGCGGGGCGGGGGGAGGGACAGCATGGCGGCCACGTTCTTCGGGGAGGTGGTGAAGGCGCCGTGCCGAGCCGGGACGGAGGACGAGGAGGAAGAGGCCGAGGGGAGAGCGGACACGCCCGAGGACCGGGAGGTGCGGCGGCAGCTGGCGCGGAAGCGGTGGGTGAGGCCCCGGCTCGGGAGCGGGGCGGGCGCACGGGCCGCGGTGGCGGGTCCCTCCCGGGCGCCGGAGCGGGGCGGGCGCCGGGGCCGCGGTGGCTGCCGTTCGGCCGCGGCCCTGCTCTGCCCCGGGCCTCGGAAGGCCGGCGGGCAGGCCGCACAGCTCCGGGCTGCGGCCTGCTGGGCCCACGCGCTCTTCCGAGGAGCCGCCCCGCCACGCCCCTCGGCACCGGCTTGTGGCTCCGCCCCGGCCCCTCTCGGCCGCGGGCCTGGGTCTTGGCGCCCGGCTGGCCCTGTGTCCGGTCAGGGACAGAACGCCGCTCTCTCTCTCTTTAAAAAAATATATTTTATTGATTCTTTACAGAGGGAAGAGAGAGGGACAGAGAGTTAGAAACATCGATGAGAGAGAATCATCGATCAGCTGCCTCTTGCACGCCCCCCACTGGGGATGTGCCTGCAACCCTTTGACCGGAATGGAACCTGGGACCTTTCAGTCCGCAAGACGACGCTCTATCCACTGAGCCACACCGGTTTCGGCATAACACCGCTCTCTTGAAACCAATTCTCCGCCCCGCGCCTCGGCTAGCATTGCGTGTCAGTGGCAGGTGGATGTGTGGTTTTAGAAAGTATTCTTCCCAAACACACGCACATGGGAGACATTGGCGAAATGAAGGTTTTGCCCCCTTTGTCTCCCACCACCCGAAAGCAAGTCCCCGTGACCACAGCCCCTGCGTTTTCTTCCAGGCGGTGTCACCCTGCCAGCATCAGCCATCGGTGATGCCCCTTCATAGCCAGCCCACAGCACATGGACCCGGGCTCTCAGACATGGCCTTTTCCAGGGCTCTGTGTCCATCCGAGGCCTCCCCGCCTGGTCTCTGCAGCTCGCTTTAATTTAACTCTTTCTCCCTTTATCGCCCGCACTTCCTGGAAGTAGAAGTTTCTAGAGGCTGGGTCAGATTCTGGTTGAGCGTTTGGCTGGCAGAAAGCTTGGAAGGTGGTGGTTGGTGTTCCGGTGGCCGGCGCTGCCCGCTGTCCCGCCATTAGGGAGCCCAGACTGGTCTGTCGGTGGGTCCGGGGACAGCCTGATCTCTGGTTGAGTTCTCCGGGAACTTTGTGCGGGATGGTTTTCTCTGTTGTCCATTGTCTCCTGAGGATTATAGTTATGTTCTTTATAAACAAAATTTGTGTGTTGCTGAATACAAAATCATACTTACAGTATTTTTTTAATCATAAGGAAAAGAAATCTTTCTATTTGCATGTAAGTTGCTTTGGTTTCATCTTTTGTGTCTTGTGTTAGGGAGGTGCGGCTCTTTCGAAGACAGACAAGATCATCTTTGGAAGTTTCTCTGCTGGAAAAATACCCTTGCTCCAAGTTTATAATTGCTGTTGGGAACAATGCAGTAGGTGAGTGGAAATGCATTCCATAGACGTTTTGTTGAAGGAATAAAAGCTCAACTTACTGTTCTATTTTTAATAGAGAAGATTTCAAATGTTTGTTATTGTTTTAGAGAAACTCTGAATAACTTTGAATTCAAGTAAAATCTGTCACTCAGGTGGCACTGTCTTTTTGATAAGCTTAAAAAATATGATTTAAAGGAAATGTTCTTGGCTTTAGGAACTTAAAAACTCAAGGAATTGGTTCCAGTGTGTTCAGGTATCGAGGATTCCATAAGTTCCAGGGCCTGTTTGCCAGATCTGCAGGGGCAGAGGGGGCATGTGTGTATGACCCCTTGTAGCAGTGGTTCTTAAATGGTTTTCTTTTCCTTTTTTTTTTAATAGTTTTTTTTTAATGTATTTTATTGATATTTTACAGAGAGGAAGGGAGAGAGATAGAGAGCTAGAAACATCGATGAGAGAGAAACGTCGACCAGCTGCCTCTTGCACACCCCCTACTGGGGATGTGCCCGCAACCAATGTACATGCCCTTGATTGGAATCGAACCCGGGACCTTTCAGTCCGCAGACCGACGCTCTACCATTGAGCCACACCAGTTTTGGCTCTTAAATGGTTTTCAATTAACAGGTTTCTTTAAGAACATAACGAGAACTCTAGAAATAACAGTAATCACTAACATTTTGAGTACTTAAGTTCTAAGATCTTTAATAAATGAATCCATTTGAGAAGTTAAAGTTAGAACAGTGCAGGGTTCAGCTAGGACTGTGGTCGGCAAACTGTGGCTCATGAGCCACATGTGGCTCTTTGGCCCTTTGAGTGTGGCTCTTCCACAAAATACCACGGCCTGGGCGAGTCTATTTTGAAGAAGTGGTGCTAGAAAAAGTTTAAGTTTAAAAATGTGGCTCTCAAAAGAAATTTCAATCGTTGTACTTGGCTCTGTTGACTAATGAGTTTGCTGACCACTGAGCTATGACAATATGCACGGGCATGTGCAAGTCTGTGTAACTTTAGGGCCTCCTTCAGCTCAAGGAGAGCATCCGGGACTCCAGTCCAGATCTTTGTCCTATAAAGTAGCCCTAGTGTTCACAGAACAAGTACGAGGTAAATAGCTACCGACTCATTTATGTTACAGTTCTACTGGCTAAAGCTTTCCAGCTAAGTGTTGCCTGTGAGAGAGAGTAAAGTGGGTCAGTGAACCTTCTCAGCTCCTGGCTCCAATACCACCCGTACTCAGGGTGGGGCCTTCTACTTCTTTCGGCCTCAGTTTCCCTTTTCTGCTAGATGGTAGTGTGAAGTTGATGGCCTAGAATGGCGCCTTTAGCTCTCAAATTCTAGAGTAACTTGAATGAACTTATTTTTTACTGACTAGAAAATGCAACCTGCAGAGCCAAATACTAACTCCTGTGAATTGTTTTTACAGCATTTTTGTCGTCGTTTGTTATGAATTCAGGAGTCTGGGAAGAAGTCGGTTGTGCTAAACTCTGGAATGAATGGTGCAGAACAACGGACGCTGTACATTTATCCCCCGCAGAGGCTTTTTGCGTGTTCTATCATCTGAAGTCAAACCCCTCGGTATGTGGGACTGACCTTATGTGCGTAAGGCATTGTTGTGTAGCCCTAGAGCGTTGGACTGCGGCCTGAAGGTTTCCATTCCAGTCGAGGGCATGTACCTTGTTGCCGGGCCCGTGTGGGAGCAAGGCAACCAGTCCACGTGTCTCTCTGTCTCTCTCCTTCCCTTCCACTCTCTAAAAAAATCCACGGAAAAATGGACAAAAAAAAAAAAAAAAGAAGAAAAATGGACAACAACAAAAAAGTAGGAGTTGTGTAGACATAATTTCTGTAGCGGTCATTTGAATTCCCTGTTCCTCTGTGTCTATTTCGGGCGGAGACAGGTTAGTAACCACTTCCTTGTTTATGCACCGTTGGTAAAGTTCTTAGGAAATTCTGATATGACTTTGTTAGAAACATTAGGTTTTTAACATTAGGTATTTAAGTATTGCCCTCATTTAAACGATTACTTCAATTGGCGACTCCAGACGTGCAAAAATGTTCATTCTGTCAAAGCCGGAGTTCTGCTTTGTAGGCCAGTATTTAGCCAGTGCCTGGTACATGCCGGAAACTCAGCTGATGTCTGCTGAACAAATGAGTGCTGCATGCATCCTAGATACAGTTCTGGTGACACCAGGCTTTCATCCTAACCTAATTTGTCCTGATTTTTAAGTCAGAAAAGACGTTCTGTAGCTGATGCTGATTTCTTTGGATTGTATTTGTCCTGATTCTACTCTTGCGTTCATTTAGAGAACTCAATGTGCTGGGCAGTTTGGGGAACAAGTCAGGAAGGTGAGGTGGCCATGCAGGTGATGTCTGCCCATCTGCTTGTCTGGCAGAGTTCTGCTCCCCCCTGCTGGACACTTGATCAAAGGCGGGGGCAGGGATTCAACATTGGAAGAAGTCAGTAACTCCATAATATTATAATATTGCTTATTTCAAATGGTGAGGACCATGTGTTAGCCCCCCAAACTGTAGAATTTGGTTTTATAATACTTACAGTTTGCACTTCAAAGTTACTGAAATTTTGTGAGGGTTTTTATAAAATACTCAGTGTTTATAGGAAACTAGAGGCCCAGTGCATGAATCCCTTCACCTGTGGGGTCCCTTGGCCTGACCTGCAGGGATCAGGCTGAAGCACGCTCTCTGACATCCCTTGAGGGGTTCTGGATTGCCAGAGGGTGCAGGCCAGGCTGAGGGACCCCACTGGTGCATGATTGGGGCCAGGGAAGGACCCTGGGAGGGCTCCAGGGCATGTCTGGCCCATCTTATCCAGGCCTGATCGGCAGGACCCCAGCAGCAAGCTAACCTATCAGTCAGAGTGTCTGCCCCCTGGTGGTAAGTGCATGTCATAGCAAATGGTCGGACACAGCATATTAGGCTTTTATTATATAAGATTACTCAGGAAGCCAAGCATCAGGAAACTTGATCTGATCCTTAGTGGAAAAGTTTCACTTTAGATAGTGATGGTCAAGTAGAAATTTCTGTCACTGTGTCTAGTTTTACTTCTTATTGGTTAGACATCTCTTGATTATTCAGAACCTTTGTGTATAGGCAACTAAATATATCTCCAGTCTTTATGTTCTCCCCTATCCCAGGGTCCCTATTCCCCTCTTGTACTTGCTTTGTTCAGTTAGCTGTTTGGCAATATTTTATTTTTATTTTTATTTAAAAAAATATATTTTATTGATTTCCCACATAGAGGAAGGGAGAGGGACAGAGAGTCAGAAACATTGATGAGAGAGAAACATCTATCAGCTGCTTCCTACACCCCCCTCCCCCACTGGGTATGTACCTGCAACCAAGGCACATGCCCTTGACCGGAATTGAACCCGGGACCCCTGAGTCTGCAGGCCGACGCTCTGTCCACGGAGCCAAACCGGTTAGGGCTATTTGGCAAGATTTTAAGAGAAGATATGGTTGACTTCTGTGGATAGTATGTTCTGTGACTTTGATAACCAGGAATCTCATCCTTCATGGCCTTGTGGAGTGGCAGGTTATCTCACCTGGAGCTTACGGTCTGCAGCTGGGCTTCTACACTAACACCTCCTCTCAGGAAAGACCGTGGAGTTGGGCTTCATGCCACCAAGACCTGATCTGAGTCTGGCCTCCACGGGGGCCCGCACAGGGCGGGTACCACCCCGTGTTGTAGGGGTTCTGTGATCTTCACTGGGAGCATCTTCAGTGCCTCATGTGCAGCCGCCCAGTCAGTGTGCATCTATTCTGATATTAATCACCAGTAGTAGCTTGATTCTTAAACTTAAAGCAAAATAAGCCATTAGCAAATTCAGAAAAGTGTTATATAAGTGTTAATTAGGATATTCATGATGCGTATCTGGTGACAGTCTGCGGTGCATATAAAATTTATTTGACTCCAAAACTTGGGCTTTGGTTTTCCAGGTTTTCCTTTGCCAGTGCAGTTGCTACGTCGCTGAAGATCAGCAGTACCAGTGGCTGGAAAAGGTGAGCGATGCCATTAGGTAAGGGTTTAGTACCTTGCACTTAACCTACGCAGCCAGATACCGAAGTGGGGAAAGTGTTTGGGTTTTTTCCTTAAATATTGTAGTAAGTTGTTAGAGAATATAAAGAATAAAAGGACTTTTTTAACAAACATAACTAGCGTAGTGCAAAAGATTGTAGGTCGCAGAAGATAAAACATTAGTTGAATTCTTCCCATCCACCTTTTTATTTTGTTTGAAAGAAACAAACTACACGCATGAAACAGAGTGACACCACCACGATGAAAGTGGCAGTGCTGGCAGTGCTCGGGGCGGGCGGCGGGCTGGCACTCAGCTGCCACTCACTCCAGACCCCAGAATATTACACCCATTGTTCTCAGCCTTATGGTGAACTGATTGAGGCTTCCTTTTGTGGGAAAGTTGTGCACATAGTGCCTAATAATACAAAATTTTCAGTGAAGACTTTAACTCAGCTGGGAATTTTAGAGAATAATTATAATTTGGGCAATTACATATTATTTATTTTTATTTTTATTTTTTTTTAAAATATATTTTATTGATTTTTCACATAGAGGAAGAGAGAGGGATAGAGAGCTAGAAACATCGATGAGAGAGAATCATCGATCAGCTGCCTCTTGCACACCCCCTACTGGGGATGTGCCCGCAACCAAGGTACATGCCCTTGACCGGAATCGAACCCGGGACCCTTCAGTCCGCAGGCCGACGCTCTATCCACTGAGCCAAACCGGTCCCAGCTACATATTATTTTTAAATGAAATCGACGTATGTGTATCTTAGCAACAGTTCAGCTTACATCTTAGTATATTTTTGTATAGGCATTACACTTTAATTAGAAATAAATTTGATGTATTCTCATTTTAATCTAGATTGGCATACTTAGGAGTATTTATTAAAAGTTACTAAATGCATTTTAGAAGGTCTGTGAGCCTTTGATAATTATATACATGATTTTATGCTCATGCACTTTTGTGTATTTTTTAGGGAGAGGTTTTATTAGATCTCAGAAGGGTAGAAAACTGCTGTAATAATTGGTATTTTTACTTTATATAGGATAATTATGTAAAAAATATTTTGTTTTTATACTATGGAACTACTTTCCCAGACTTAAAAAAAGGTAAAATTATGCATTTCCAAAACAATTTTTTTAATCAATATTTTTTCCCTAGGGACACTCTTTGGGTCCCTTTGCTGTTTGGTTCATGTGAGTCATATCACACACAGTCTGACAGTAATCACACACAGTCTGACAGTGCCAAGTATTGACTCATACTATAGATGTCATAGAGAGACTGTAAATTAGCCCTGTGAGCATATGTCTTAAAGGGGACATACTGGTAACAAATACATAGTGTTAACATTTTTGGTTTATTTACAAAGCTGTGTGATATAATGAAATTAGTCTTGCAAATCATTGATGACATAACATAAAATCTTCACTTTTATTGTTATTACTTGACATAGCCATTTCTTCTCTTCATAAAATATTTTCAAACAAGGTTCTGTGACCTAAAATCTTTTTCTGTAAAAAATTGCTGCTTTTCTTGTTTATATTATCATAAGTAAAAGCTGAAAGAGTCTGTGGAAAACCATCAGACACAAACTTAGAGGGACATTGAGGTTAGAGCAATTGAAACTCGCCTACAGTGTACTATAGAGTCTTCCCTTATCTGCAGGGATGTTTCCAGACCCCAGTGTTTGCCTGGGTACCACACCCTATGTGCACTGTGGTTTTTCTATACGTACACACCTACGATAAAGTTGATAAACTAGGCACAGTGAGAGGTTAACAACAACTAATGATAAAGCAGAGTAATTAAGACAGTAGATGAACACATGCACAGCCATACCTCAGTAGTCGATCTGAGAATGCCATGGCTGCTATGTGACAGGTGTAATGTACACAGTGTGAGACTGGACAAGGCAGTGACTCATGCTCCAGGCTGGACGGAGTGGGATGGCATGGGAGTTCATCATGCTACTCGGAACGCACCTAATTTAAAACGTGTGAATTGTTCATTTCTGTAACTTTCCATTTAATATTTTCAGAATGTGATTGATCACGGGTAACCAAAACCATGGAAAGCAAAATCCAAAAGCAAAACTGCGGATAAGGGGAGACTACTTAAAATTCTTTTACATTCACTTAAAAGTGATTGTTAAGAAGACTTATTTGCTGCCTTGTTGGTGGGTAGGAGCGGGAGTGAACGTGACTGGTATAGGGTTCCCAGTCGAGCGACTCGTTTACTCTGGACGATGTCTGGCCGTCCTTCCTGGCCATGTTTGTTCCTGACTTCATTTCCTCCGATGGCAGCTTCCTTAGGTGGCGGTGCTGTCCTGGTTCACAGGGAGGAAAGTGACTTGAAGGTCACTTAACTCGAAAGTGACAGAACCAAGGCCAAATCTAGGTGGGTGGATAGGAAAGTGTGTTCTGTTTTTCCATGGAAAGGCCTGACATACTGTGAGTGGCGGTAAACACCTGGGAAATGTTTCTATTCTGTAACAGCGTTATATATATATATACACATATTAATTTGAAATCAATTATGTGTTAGGTTTTTGGCTCTTGTCCAAAGAAGAATATGCAAGTAACTATTCTCACCTGTCGACACGTTACTGACTATAAGACTCCAGAATCTACCAGCAGCCTTCATCCTCCTTTCCTGAAAGCCCTAAAGACACAGAATTCCAAAGAGTCTCCGTGCTGTTCCCTGCTGGAGCAGCCGAACATCGCGCACGACCTCCCCGCAGCAGGTGGTGTTCAAGTTCGTAGCCTTTACACCACCTCTTGGTTTGCTTTGTTGGTCGTTGCTACTCTGAGTGTGAGCGAGCTTCTTGAAGTGGTTTGTTAATGATGATGATTAATGCGTTGCTGTTTAACCTCAGGATCTGAAGTTGCCAGTCCATTCTGTTTGGTTTGAGCTGTAAAGTTTTCCACACACAGTTACTGAGAACAGCTCTGAGTTCGTAACTGTTCCCCTTCAGAGCTGCTCTGTTTCTTGGCCTTTGGTAACTCGTGAACCATGTTAGATTTAAATTGTTGGTATATGAAAAGTTGGTAAAGTATGTTTTAATTATCAAAATAGTAGTTTCAAATATTGAATCTTGAATCTTGATAGTTTTATTATTTTTGTTCCTGTTACGATATTAAAAATTAGATTGTCACTTTTCAGTAGTAAATGTCACTATATACTATTAGTTGTTATCCTGTATAATAAAAGGCTAATTCGCTATGATGTGCACTGTGGCTGCCAACTGGCCTGATTTAGCCCCAGTTGTCCCCTCCCAACCTCCTGCAGCTCCTTCCCCTGGCTGTCCCTGTCCCTGATTACCACTCCCCGCCATCGGGGGTGGGGCTGGCTGGCCTATCGCCTGTGGTTCCTCTCCCTGGCCCTGGCCCCCCCCCTCCCCCCCGCCTCCCCCCGACTGACAGAAGCCATTGGCTGGCCGGCCTCCCAGTAGGTCTCGATTACTGGCCAGGCCAAAGGGACGCCACTTGGTGCATGAATTTGTGCACCAGGCCTCTAGTTAATAAAAGGGTTTTTGTTCTTCAAAATGTTAAATTTATTAGAATAAATGGCTCAAAGTTTTATATATGCTTTATATATTTATTATTTACATTTAATTTACTTTGTTTAGGATAGTTAGTTAAATTTTAATCTTGTGGCTACTTAAAATGTGTTTTAGTATGTTCAGGAAATGCAAATAAACAGTATTTGCCTATGCTGTGCACCTAAAACTAATATAAAATATTATTGAATGTAAATTGTAATTGAAAAATTAAATTAAAAAATCAATATATGCAGAAGCAGGAGAATACTTAGGAAAATAATTGGCTTTGGAAAATATATCCATTATAATTAATTCAAAATGGCAGTAAATGCTTTTCCTTTCTTGTATATTCAGTTCTGAGCTACTGTCAAGTATGGAAAATCCCTGCCATTCTGTACTTGTGTTATACTGATGTGATGAAATTAGACCTCATTACAGCTGAGGCTTTTAAGCCTGTGCTTTCTTCCAGAAGCTTGAAAGGTTTGGTTAAGGTAAGACTTTATTTAACTCCTTGACTTAATAGCTGACTTACTACCATGAACAAACAAGCATAAATGTGTGGTGTCAGCTTAAAACCTAAGAGGCACTTTGAGATCCTTCTTCCTCAAAGCTCCTAATCTGGCGGCTGGAATGTGGTTGTCCCTCTCTCTGGTAACTTGAGTGTCTTGTTCGTGTGTAACGATCAGTGCCAGGCAGTTAAGTCCCAGGTGCCGTGAAGAAAGATGGTTTTACTATTCCAGAAGTTTCTGTAACTAATTCATTTGGAAGGTTGGTAATTTTTGAGAAGGCATTTGATTAATTTAGAATGAATTCATTTGGAAGGCAGTATTTTTTAAGGAGACATAGTATGGATTCACCTAAATTTGTGTGGGACTAGATGTGGGAAGATGAGATAAGCTTTCAGTTTGTATATGTATCTGTGGGTTCCTCCCCAGAAGAATACCTATGAACGTGTACGCAGGAAGTCCTGCCTGTAATTCCAGGTATTTAGGAACTCCCCTCCTCTTCCTAAGAGCTTTGCTGAAAACCATGGACTCCCAATTTGAAAACAGCTTCCTTAAAGGGATGAGGGTATAACAACACTGTCCCACAGCCCTCTGTGGTTCAGAATGGCCATTCGTGTTAAGGCCGCTTTTCTGGTGTGTGGGTGTTAGCTCATCTCACAGTTTGTTTCCTCTTTTTGTGGAAACGGGCCATGTTTTTTCATTTTGGTGTTCCCCGTTTGACACAAGCTTGGCATGTAGAAGATGGCCCTCAATAACCATTTGTTGAATTAATAAGAGTAAAACTGTAAGACTCAAGTATAATTCCAATACTGTTAGCATTCTCTTTCCGTGGATGGCAGGGCCGACTTTTTGCATGATTCTGCTCCATTTCATGTAAGGAACTTGAGCATCGAAGAGATTAGTAGCCTGAGAGGTCCTGGGACCAATCCCCTGTGATACCGAGGGACCTCTATGGGTCTTCCAAAACCATTAGAGTAATGGATCATTTTTCTGACAAATTGAGCTACCTCACCCTATCTAATAAAGAGTTAATATGCAAATAGATCATCACTCCAACACACAAGATGGCCTCCCCCATGTGGACACAAGATGGCCGGCACAAGATGGCTGGCAGGGGAATTGTGGGCAATCAGGCCAGCAGGGGAGGGCAGTTGGGGGTGACCAGGCCTACAGGGGAGGGCAGTTGGGGGGGGGGGATCAGGCCTCCAGGGAAGGGCAGTTGGAGGCCACCAGGCCTGCAGGGGAGGGAGTTGGGGGCCACCAGACCTGCAGGGGAGCAGTTAGGTATCAATCAGTCTGGCAGGGAAGTGGTTAAGGGGCAATCAGGCAAGCTGGCAAGTGGTTGGGAGCCAGCAGTCCTGGATTGTGAGAGGATGTCTGACTGCCCGTTATTCCTCGAAGGGTTCCAGACTGTAGAGGGTGCAGGCTGGGCTGAGGGACCATGTATGAATTTTGTGCACAGGGCCTCTAGTAACTATATAGCATCTCTTTTGAAGTCTATGCTAATAGTTTTGTGTGCTTCTTGGTTAACTGATTGGCTCTTCCCACTGTCTGAGGGCGGGCCGGGTGGTTCTGTCCATATTGTGGTATGGTGCTGAGAACTTCGGACTTGTTCTGAGAACTGTGAATCATGTGTCATGTAGTGTTTAGTTAAACTTTCGGGTTTTAAAATATTCTTTGAAGGGAAAATTTAAATAACTTTTTAAATCTTTTTATTTCTGCATTAAACAAAGATTTGGGGGCAGGGAGGGTGAGCCAGGTGGCTGTTTTGAAGGGTGGTTTCTTAGTGACCACATATGTCACCCCGAATTCATTATTTCTTTGATCTAAAATTGGTATTTGGTCAACACACTGGATTCTCTTGAGTGCCTCCTGTGAGGACCCCACAGTGCTAGGTGGCAGACCCCAGGGGGTCCTTTGGTTTCTTAGGTGATTTCATGCCAGGCCACAGTGGGCATGGTGTGCCCGGCAAGGGGAGGGGGAGGCCCTTCAGGAGAGGCCGCACCAGGGACGCGGCACTTCAGCTGGATGTGAAAGATGAGTGAATCCTGCGCCAGGGCGGCAGTGGGAGCCCGAGTGGGTGAGTCCAGGGAGCACGGAGGAGATTGGTGTGAGCAGTTTGGGGCTGCAGAGGGAAGGCAGCTCATGGGGAGAGGTGGCCGAGCTGGAGCTTCCTGTCCGCGTGAGGGCTTAGACGGCCTTGAGTTCTGAGTGCCAGGAGGACACCCTTAGATGTTTGGAAGGAGGCGACGGCAGCGCCTTCCCAGGTGGGCGCCGGTGCAGGGATGGGGTTGCATGTCGCTTGTCACTGAACTCTCAGCCTCGCTGTGTAACGTCTTTGTTCTCTCCTTCCAGAATATTCCCCAGAGCACAGAGATACTGAAGAAATTGGTGGCCACAAACGAGGTTCAGAGTAACATTTACACGTGATCCGGATGGTTCTGTCACCGGTCCATATCTTGGCGGCGGCAGCAGCAGTTTCATAGGTTCCTTTTTTCAAGAAATATTTTGAGGGTGTGAAAAACAGAATAAACTTATTTTAAATTCATTGCAGTTATAATTGTTTTTTATGGTGGTGCTGCTCACAGCTAAAATAAGCCAGCTGCTTTTCTTTATCCACTAGGTGGGAGTATTGTTTTGTTTGTATATTTTAAGGTAATTAGTTAAATTTTTAAAAAGCTACAGGTTGTATTAATATGGCAAAGTATAGTTAATTTGGTGCAGAAATTCTCTGTGATATCTGAAAGTTGATGGTCTGTTGGTGATTCCTAATATATGGAAAGTTTCTCATGAAACTTTATGAATTCTACAGGTTTTCTTGTTCTTTGGGTAAAAAATGATAAGGAAACAAAGTTATATATTTGCTCAAAATGAAACAAAGGAAGTTGCATTTATTTCATCACTTACTCCAGTAATACTTGGCAGGCAGCCTCTTCCCCCACTTTCCCAGGGCTCTGGTGCCGGGTTAACTGTTGTATGATCAGCATTAATGGGTGTTCGCATTAGAACGTGACTTAGGCATGAACTCCAGGAGGCCACGCTACTTCCCCAGCCACAGACTCAAGTGCATTAGTGAAAATAAGTTTTAAAATGGCGGAGTTTAGAAATGTTTCTTTTTTCTTTCTCTTTAGGTATTGAATCATTTATATTATATTAGAGGCCCGGTGCATGGATTTGTAATTCTTGCTAATACTAGGAAATCACTGATTTGAATGGTGGCAGTTTCTGGAGAAAAGTAATCAGAATGAACACATGTGATGACCTTCCATTCTGACATTGCTTTTTTTGTTTCGTTAATCTTTATCTGAGGATTTTTCCATTGATATTTTAGAGCACTGGAAAATGTGTCAAACACAAGGCCCGCGGGCCAAATCCAGCCCGCCAGGCCTTGCAATGTGGCCCGCACCGCGCTGTCATCACTGCACTCCGCTGTCAGTTTATGATATTGTCAGTTTATGACTGTTCAGTAAACCATTCGGCCCGCGATTTAGGCTGGATTTTAGATTTTGGCCCCTTCTCTGATTGAGTTCGACACCCCTATTTTAGAGAGAGTGGAAGGGAGGGGGCAGACAGAAGCATTAATGTGTGAGAGAGACACATCGATTAGTGGCCACCTCCATGTGCCCTGACCAGGCCTGGGGATTGAGCCTGCAACCAAAGTACCTGCTCTTAACTGGACTTGAACCTGGGACCCTTGAGTCTGCAGGCCAACGCTCCGCACCAAACCGGCTAGGTCTGGTTTCTCTCTTTAATGCCAGTGGAGACTCCCTTCTGAAGGTCTCAAGTCTTGCCATCTTAATTTGTCTGGGATGAGGAGCAGAGGGAAGGAGGACGGTGTGCAAAAAAGATGCAAAGAGAAAGAGAAGCGGTCCCTGCCTTCATGGCTGCCTGGAATTCTGTTTTTCAGGGAAATGGATTCTCCTGATCAATCTGGTTTCCAAGAACAGCTCAGCCAGACCAGGCTTGGCTGGAGTCCAGTCACAGGAGCTCACCTGCGTGCCCTGCTCCAATTCTGCATAAGGACTCAGTGGTCCTCCTTCAGCATCCGACGCTGCTACCAGCCTGTGGCCCACCCCTGTGGCCCGCCCCTCACTAAGTGCGGTGCCCGTCCCTCACTAAGTGCGGTCCTCAAAACACGTTTGAGCGTGAGAAGTAGCACCAGCCCCTCCGGGGACCTGTTTAAGCCCGTCTGCTGCTGCTGAATACACTCCTTTATGACCATGAGCAGACGCCTGTCCGCATCCTGTGCAAATGGCCTCCGGTCTCCGCTGACACCCCAGGGAGAGCCGCCCTTCAGTCGTGCCTTCGGAAAGGAGAGGAGAGGAGAGCGAAGTCATGTCACTGATTCTCGATTACACGCGCCCAACGGCGACCCTGGTCCCTGCAGTCTCCCGGCGCCACCATCGGTGTCACCACAACACCCACGAGGGACAGGGGGAGGGAAGGTTTTCCAAGAAGCCAGCTCAGTGTGGTTCTCGTGTGAGCGGTAACTTTTAAAGCCAGGACAAACGAGCCCAACCCCATCTCCCTCCTCGTCCTGTTGCCATGGTAGCCGCACTCCGTCCCTTTTCACCTGAATCCATCTTGAACGCTTGTTAAATCCCCACAGTGTGCTTGCCGATGCCTAGGCAGGTTCCTAGCTGTCATTTTTTTTTTTTTTTAAATCATTTTTTAAACTAAGAAAATGGCTTGCCTGGGCCAGCAGCTCAGTGATTGAGCATCAAACTATGAACCAGGAAGTCATGGTTTGATTCCTGGTCAGAGCACAGGCCCAGGTTGCTGGCTCAATTCCCAGTGCAGGAGGCAGCCGATCAATTCTCAACATCGATGTTTCTCTCCCTCTCCTTTCCTCTCTGAAATCAATAAAAATATATATTAAAAAAACAAGAAAATGGTTTATTTTAGTTCATAGTACAGCTTTGCAGCAAATATAAACAGGCACATTTATTACATGATCTGAGGATTAGGATCCAAACCTGTAAAAATCAGTTTGGTAAACAGCAAAGTTATGCAACACACAGAAGCCAACTGTCCAACAGTTTTGCTGCTGTCATTCCTGACAGAGGCCTAGAAAGAGCCTGTTTGACCCACCACGCGACGCCAAGGCCCACGGGACCGAGGAGCAGGGAGGGAGGGCCCAGAAGCCCCGGTTCCAGGCCGAGCAGCCTGCATCCCTGGTCACAGTGCGTGGCCCTGGGGCTGACGGCAGCCTGTGGCCAGGCCACCCTGACACGGGCCTGGCTGTTGACAGGTGGTGTCTTCAAGAGCAGCCGCGTGGCCCATCCCAGGCTTCTCAGAGGCTGAGCTCTGCCCGGGCCTGGCTGTCCTGACCCCCACCCCCTCCCTGAATCCAGTCTGCCAACCGGACACCTGGGCACAGGCGGGCAGGGCAAAGGCCGGCCTGGACTCCAGGCTGCTGGGAGGAGAACGCGGCCATGTGGCCGGGAATCTGCGGGTGCTGCGATCGGACACTGAAGTAGCAGCACTGGCCTCGGGGCTGGGCGCTGGAAGGCAAAACAGGATTTGGAAGCCCGTCTTCTGGGAACAGCTCCTCCGACCGAGCCTGGGGAGGCCTCACCAGCAGCTGCTGTCCCAGGGCACCTCGGCCACGAGGCCCGGCTGCACAGACCCTGCAGCCAACACTGGGTGCCAGGCCGGGTCTGGCTGGCTTCTGGGCTTGCCCCGGGAGAGGTGGGGTTTCTCTCTCTGATTCCAGGGCCTGCGCAGAGCGCCCACGCCCCTCCCGCCCGCACAGGCCGCGGGGGCCGAGGCGGGGTCTGGGCCAGGCCTGGCTCGGGCACCTCTAAGGCCTTCTCACACTGGCCCCGGCGGGGTCTCCGCGGGGTCAAGCGTGGGCCTTTGATGTTTATGGCAGAACCACCTGCGCCCTGAGCCGCCATGTGGCCGCCAGACCGCGGGGTGGCTGGCGATGACTCAGAGATTCCGGGCGGCCCGACCACACGGCAATGTCTTGGCCGCCTGCTCACTCTCTTCTATTAAAACGTGAGATCGCTCACAGATCCGTGTCTGTACGCTGTAAACCGATATTAAACATGACCGATTCCAAAGAGCTCCAAGTGCAGGGGGCGTTCACAGCTGAGTCCTCGGGCGCAGCGGACGGAGAGGCCCCGAGGGGAGGGGCGGACGCGCTGCGGTGACCGCAGGTTCCCGAAGGGCCGGCGCCGTTGAGATGCAGTTCGTTCTGCAGAAAACGGTTAATGTTATGTGGAACCCCCAAAGCTTCTGCGTTTGGACTAATGAGCTGCCTGAGCTCTGACAGTCCTCCCGTTTCTCCCCTGACGTTCCATAGGCCCTCTGTGCTGTGCTCCTCCCTGGCTCTGGAATTCCACCTCCTTTCAGTCTGAGAGCTTCCTGAAGCCTCGATGCCACCTGGCTCTCTGCCCTGTGCCCTCTGCCTTCTGCCCTCAGCCCTGTGCCCTGTGCCCTCCGCCCTGTGCCCTCTGCCCTCTGCCCTGTGCCTTGAGCCCTCTGCCCTCTGCCCTCTGTCCTGTGCCCTGCGCCCTCAGCCCTGTGCCCTGTGCCCTGTGCCCTCTGTCCTGTGCCCTGTGCCCTGTGCCCTCCGCCCTCTGCCCTCTGCCCTGTGCCCTGTGCCCTGAGCCCTCTGCCCTCTGCCCTCTGTTCTGTGCCCTGTGCCCTCAGCCCTGTGCCCTGTGCCCTGAGCCCTCTGCCCTGTGCCCTGTGCCCTGTGCCCTTTGTCCTGCGCCCTGAGCCCTCTGCCCTCTGTCCTGTTTGAGCCCTCTGCCCTCTGCCCTCTGCCCTGTTTGAGCCCTCTGCCCTCTGCCCTGTGCCCTCAGCCCTGTGCCCTCTGCCTTCTGCCCTCTGCCCTGTTTGAGCCCTCTGCCCTCTGCCCTGTGCCGAGCCCTCTGCCTCTGCCCTGTGCCCTGTGCCCTGTGCCCTGTGCCGAGCCCTCTGCCCTCTGCCCTCTGCCCTGTGCCCTGAGCCCTCTGCCCTCTGGAATCATCTGCGTGATGCTCAGCTATCCAATTCCCCCTAAATGCTTGGCCTCATAGGAGAGAATTGGGTCTTGTAAGCAAAGGCTCATTTTATTATTATTATTATTATTATTATTAATATTATTTTTAAATCCTCACCCAAGGATATTTTTCTGTTGACTTGAGATTGGAAGAGAGGGAAAGACAGAGAGAAACATCGATGTGAGAGAAACAAATCAACTGATTGCCTTCTGCACAGGCCTGGGCTGGGGAGGGTCCTGCAACCGAGGCATGTGCCCTTGACTGGAATCGAACCCGGGACCCTTCGGATCCACTGAGCCAAACCGGCTCACTTTATCTCCACCTCCATCTTTATCGGCCCCGGGGCTCTGTTTCCCGGTCCCACTCCTCTCCCCGGGCTTCCGAGGGCCTCGCCACGTGAGCTGGGGCTCCTTCTGCAAGTCCTGGGGTTCATCAGGTGAACCAGGTGCCTGCTCCCCTGCGGGCTCCGCCTGGCCCACCTCTGATTTATCCCCACCCCCCGCCCCGTATCGCCCCCTTTCTTCCAAACTCAGCTCCACCCCAGCTGCTCTCACCTAAAGCACGTGGAGCTGAAACCAGTTTGGCTCAGTGGATAGAGCGTCAGCCTGTGGACTGAGGGGTCCCGAGTTCGATTCCAGTCAAGGGCACCTTGGTCGCGGGCACATCCCCAGTAGGGGGTGTGCAGGAGGCAGCTGATCAATGTTTCTCTCTCATCAATGTTTCTGACTCTCTATCCCTCTCCCTTCCTCTCTGTAAAAAAAATCAATAAAATATATTAAAAAACATACCACATGCTGCTAAGAAGGGTAGCAAAGGGGATGCTCAAGCACTGCTGGTGGGGGTGTAAAATGGTTGGAAAGACCTTTTTGTCAATTCTTCTGTAGAGTTAAACATAAATGCATCATAAGAGTTAAACTTACCACGTGACCCGGAACTTCACTCCCGGGCTCTTCCCAGGAGAAGTGAAAACACGTGTCCACATGGATGCTCGCAGCAGCTTTGGTCCCAGCAGCTCCCAAAGTGGAGCCAGCCCAGTGTCTGCTCACAGGGCCCCGAAGAAGCGAAACCTCACCCCCACACCGCAGCCCTCAGAGTGACAGCGAGAGCGAACGCTGCTGATGCGTGCAGCCACATCGATGCACCGAGAAAGTGTCCGCTGAGTGAGAGACACCGCGCACGGGGGTCCACACACTGGGTGGCCCGTGTCTGTTACATCCGAGACACCCACAGAGGCGGACAGCAGGCCGTGGCTGCCGCGGTGGGTGGGATCCGGGCTGGATGCAGAGGGGATTTGGGTGATGGAAGTTGGTGTTCTGAAACTGGGTCATGTGGCTGGCTGAGGGCCAGTGGAGTACATATGCATTTACTAAAACCCACTGAACTGCACACCTACAGTGGGTCCAATTTTTATTTTTTTAGTGTGTGAATTATCCTATATAATAAAAGCCTAATATGCAAATAGACTGACCAGTGGAACGACCGGTTGCTATAACATGTACTGGCCACAGGGGGCAGATGCTCAATGCAGGATCTGCCCCCAGCCTGCAGGCCCCAGGCCAGCCAAGGCAGATGCCAGTAGGGGTCCCCCTCCAATCTCATACCCCCCCATAAATCAGTGGCAGCAGGGAGCAAGCAGGCAGGCGGTTAGGAGTGAGGGATCTCAGATTGCGAGAGGGTGCAGGCTGGGCTGAGGGACCCCCTTCACCCCCGTGCACGAATTTTGTGAATCAGGCCTCTAGAAACTCAATAAAACAAAGTCTAACCTGGCCTTTCATGGTCTGTGTAATAGATCCTGTCTGCTTCTCTCCCATTCTTACCTCATGGCCTTAACACAGGCCTTGACAAAGTTTATTCTTTTTTAAAAAATATATATATATTTTATTGATTTTTTACAGAGGAAGGGAGAGAGAGAGTCAGAAACATCAATGAGAGAGAAACATCGATCAGCTGCCTCCTGTCCGACTCCTACTGGCGTTTGCTGGGGCTGCCCATGGGGCGATGCCGCAAAAGGCAGCAGCCGGGGGCGTGTGGGTGCTGGCGTGCCCGCGCAGGAGACGGGACCAGCACCAGGCCACGCGGGGGGCGACCCCCAGATGCGCCATGGAGGCACCTACCGCTTCCATGGCCGTGCAAAGCCGCGTGTTAGGACATTTGCCGTCTGTGTGTCTCTTTAACTGGATTTCTGTTATTAATAGGGGTTTACAGCCTGACTTTATTAGGAAAGTCTATTTCTGACTCCTGGCGCTCTGGTGAGGATTTAGGTTCTTAGTCACCGTACGTGCCTGACCCTCGGAGCCAGAGTCTTAAGGAGGCAAAGCAGCCGGTCACACAGGCCCTCGGGCGGGCTGGGGGGAGGTCCGGGGGAGAGGTTAGGGTCCCAAGCCTCCGCCTGAGACTCAGAGCAGAGTCTGCCCTTCGGGGAGCACAGTTTGGCCTTAAGGTGACCCCTGTTAGTCCCTGCGGGCACGGCAGTGCCACCTGCGGGCAGTGCCCAGAGCAGCCTCTCTCCCACGGCAGAGAAGCCACAGTTCACGAATGCCCCACCCCTAGAGGGGTTCTCGGGGTCTGCTCCACTCCTGCCTCAAGAGGCCTCCCTGCTCCCTCCTCTGCTGTGCTGGGCTCAGTGCTTTTATTTATTTTTATTATTATTTAAAAAATATATTTTATTTATTTATTTATTTTTTTAACAGAGAGGAAGGGAGAGGGACAATGAGTTAGAAAACATCGATGAGAGAGAGACAATGATCAGCTGCCTCCTGCACACCCCGCCCCCTGGGGATGTGCCTGCGACTTCCTCTTGATTTATACAGAATGTCCTCCGTTTCTTTCCCCCAGACATATTAAAAAAAAAAATTTGTTGATTTCAGAGAGGAAGGGAGAAGGAGAGAGAGAAACATCAACGAGGAGAATCATTAATCGGCTGCCTCTGCACGCCCCACCCCGGGGATCCAGACGGCAACCCGAGAATGTGCCCTGACCGGGAATCAAACCGTGACCACTGAGCCACGCCGGCCGGGCTGTTTTGAATGTCATGGTCATAAAGAAATTCACGTAGAATAAAGGAAGCGCACCCGTGGGCTGCCCATGCCACGGAATGAAGGCCCGCGGAGTGGAGAAATGATGTTCCCAGCACAGCCTCTGGGCGACCTCGCTGCTGGGAGAAAACAGCGAGGGAGGGACTGTGCGGGGTTCGAGGCTCCCACAGCCCACCAGCCCGGGCGCTGCAGGTCCACAGGGTGTTCGCTCACGGGCATCGCGTGCGAGAATGCGCCTGACACCTGGCTCAGAGCGGACACTGTCTCCGTCCGAGCTCCACCGCAGCCCACAGCCCGGGAGAGGCGACCTTTTTTTTAAAAAAATATGTTTTTATTGATTTCAGGGAGGAAGAGAGAGAGAGGACAGAACCGTCAATGATGAGAGAGACTCACTGACCAGCTGCCTCCTGCACGCCCCTTAGTGGGGATCTTTCTCTTCTGCTCCCTTCCTCTCTGAAATCATAAAAACATATTTTAGCCGAAACCGGTTTGGCTCAGTGGATAGAGCGTCAGCCTGCGGACTGAAAGGTCCCGGGTTCGATTCCCGCCCGGGGCATGTACCTTGGTTGCGGGCAGTAGGGGGTGTGCAGGGGGCAGCTGATCGATGATTCTCTCATCGATGTTTCTAACTCTCTGTCCCTCTCCCTTCCTCTCTGTAAAAAATCAATAAAATATATTAAAAATATTAAAAAATATATTTTATTGATTTTTTACAGAAAGGAAGGGAGAGAGATAGAGAGCTAGAAACGTTGATGAGAGAGAGACATCGACCAGCCGCCTCCTGCACACCCCCTACCGGGGATGTGCCCGCAACCAACGTACATGCCCTTGACCGGAATCGAACCCGGGATCCTGCAGTTATCCACTGAGCCAAACCGGTTTCGGCTTAAAAAATATTTTTAAAAAGTCACCGCAAGTGTTTTGAACAGCAGTCTGTGCTACTGCAGAACGTCCTGAAGGTCAGCCTTGTGGCCGGAAGGGCCTGACACGCTGCCTTCCTGGGCGTCTGCCGTTCGCCTGCTCCCGGGGGCACTAGGACAGCGGCCGATGGAAGCCAGGCCTCTGCACGCCGCGGCCTGTGTGCCCCGCCGCTGGGAACGCGCTGTGCACCCCCCAGGGTCCTCCCACCGCGCCCTGGGGAGACGGGGTGCTGCCCGCACACTGCCGTCCGGACTGCGAGAGGGTGCTGGGCGCAATGCCGAGGAGCGCCTCTCCCTGCAGCCCCTGACACCATAGCCAACACTCGTCACAAGGGGGCAGTCTTGCCCCACAGAGATTCTTTGCTGCTGCTGGCGACTGGCACTGGCAACCGCCCTAAAGACATATGTGCTGAAACCGGTGTGGCTCAGTGGATGGAGCGTCAGCCTGCGGACTGAAAGGTCCCAGGTTTGATTTCAGTCAAGGGCATGTACATTGATTGAGGGCACATCCCCAGTAGGGGGTGAGTGGAAGCAGCTGGTCGGTGTTTCTAACTATCCATTTTTCTTCTGCCAAACTCTCATGCATCAGACAGTTACATGTCGGTGGATGGTGAGGGAAATATTTCTAAGGGTTTTTCCTCTTGCAGTTTGATGCATCTCCAGCTTGTTCTCACCAGCGATGAAGAGCGGCCTGTCCCGCAGGCGCTGTTCCTTCTCCCAGCAGGGCTGGGGCCCAGGGTCCCCTGGGCAGGCGCAGGCAAGAACAAATGGCCCCTCCTCTCCTCTCAGCATCTCAGACCGTGCACGGGCCCCGGTCTCCGCGGCCGCTCCGGAAGGTGGAGGGGACCCGTCCGGCGGGCGGAAAAGCTGCTGAGCCGTGGAGACGTGGCCTGGGTGCCCCCCTCGCACCTGCGTGGATGGACAGGGATCCGTGTCCACTGCACCAGCGTCAGGGGCCTCAGTGCTGGGCTTGGCGAAGGGATGGGTATGGCAGAGTCTGCCCACGCCGTGGATGCAAAGACACAGGACACAGCGGTCTCTTCTCCCGCCTGTTCGCTCTCGCTGTGGCCACTGGGGCCCAGGCGGCCACGTTGGAAGGTCTTGGCGTTACCTGGCACACTGAGGAAGACTGGAGTGTTATAATACCATCGCAGGAGTGGAATCCGAGAGCTAAAATGTGGCGTGCCTGTGCTGACGGCAATGTTTGCAAGGTACATATACAGTATACACTGAGTGGCCAGATTATGATGATCTCTGAACGCATAATAATCTGGCCACTCAGTGTGTGTGTGTGTGTGTGTGTGTGTGTGTATGTGTGTATGTGTGTGTGTGTGTGTGTGTGTGTGTGTATTAGAGGCCCGGTGCATGAATTTGTGCATGGGTAGGTCTGGCCAGCCTGGCCAGGGGGAGGGTTTATGGGTGGTTGGCCGGCCTGCCTGCTGATCTAATTCCTGGTTGAGGGGACAATTTGCACATTAGCCTTTTATTATATAGGATATACACTGAGTGGCCAGATTGTGTTCAGAGATCATAATACACTGTGTTCAGAGATCATAATAATGTGGCCACTCAGTGTATATTGCTAGCAGCTTCACACTTTGCCCAGAGAGGGGGTGCCCTAAATATTTGCAGAAGGAAAAGAGGTACATGTGTTTCTCTATGATTTCCCAATAAGCTGTCCTCTGTTTGAGAGGTAGGTGGTTGTCAGTGAGTGGGCCAGACTGACACAATCATAGTTTCCTATTTGGAGGTAAACACACAGCCACGGAGTGACCTCTGAGGGCAAACAGCCACGGCCACGGAGTGAAGTGTACGGCCCGCGGAGTGAAGTGGTCATGTACGTTTTCCAGTGCTGTGCGCTGGGCGAGAAAGGCCGAGATCCGCTGTGATCCACAGTATCATTGGCTCCACGTGAACAATGCTGATTCTGCACCAAAAAAGAGCTTTCTGTGAAATTTTATTGCTTATCTTAGAGCCGCACTAAGAATGGTCTATTAAAGGGTGAAGATAATTTGCTGAAATCCCACTTCTTCTCCTTAAAAAGTCACTGATTAGCAAAATGGTGAACAAACAGCTTTTCAAGCAAGTCATCAGCAAAATAGTTTATCCAAACAAATTACCCCGGTCGGGAAGCCAAAGGCCCCCCCCCCCCCCCCCCCCCCCGGGATGCTTGGCTGGCAAATGAGCTATTCCAGGAGGCCACGGGGGTGGAATTTCATATACTCTTAGAGGGAGAAGATCTTTCCTGACATGATGTGACTTATAAGCTGTAAAAAAACACAACTGATAAATTTGACTTCACATAAATGCACAGCTTCTGTATGTCAACATACACAAATTCAAAATACTGTCAAGAAATTTAAGATGCCAACCACAAAATGACCCTCAAACTAAAAGATGGAGCCAATTTTCCACCTAGCACTTTCCCATCGCCAAGAAAAAATATTTGCAACATGCTGTGGTGGAGGCTGGTAGCGGGCTGTCCTCTGAAATCCATTGTCCCGGAATTCTAGGGAGGCCTCGGTACAGCTCTCCAAGGTACCCACAATTCCTGGTTCCTGATGTTTTTGCCCTTGTATGGCCTCCTCCCCTCGCGTGTGGGCGGGACATGTGAGTTGCTTCTAACCAATAGAATATGGCAAAGGTAGCAGGACATACCTGTGTGTGTGTGATTACGTATATAACATGGTAGCACCCAGCCCGGCCGGCGTGGCTCATGAACCAGGGACCCCTCAGGGGATGTCGGGCCTAAGCTGGCAGTCAGACATCCCTCTCGCAATCTGGGGCGCTGCATGCACCAGTGACCATACTTTTCATACTGTATGAAAAGCTTTGACCTGTGAACTAGGAAGCCACGGTTCAATTCCCAGTCAGGGCACATGCCTGGGTTGTGGGTTCGATCCCCAGTAGGGGCCGTGCAGGAGGCAGCCGATCAATAATTCTCTCTCATCATTGATGTTTCTCTCTCTCTCTCCCTCTCCCTTCCTCTCTGAAATCAATGAAGAATATCTTTAAAGTGGCACCACTCATCTTGCTGGAATCTCTCTCTCTTCGGTTGGCTTTGAGGAAATCCCAAGTGACAAGGAACTGAAGTGGCTCCCAGGAATGGTGTGCCGAGCCAGCACGGCTGTGGGTGAACCTGAGGGGGCGGTGAAGGATTTAGAAAAGACAGACAAGAGAATAAAGCTGGTGCTAGGTGGGACGCTGCTCTCTCTGATGGAGAGACAGTGCCACAGCCTGCAAGTGGAGTCTTTATTTTGTAGCCGGATTCCATGAGGCAAAGTAAGGGCGTGGGCTTCGAATTTACTCAATTACAGGCACCTGATCAAGCTTTGCTTACTTGCTGCCCCTCCCGCAGCCCACATCACTCAGCCACGTGAGCCCACAGGTTCAGACCATAAGGTCAAGCTTACAAGGATAGCCTTTGGCTGTATATTGTGCAGGGCCTTGCATGTGGCTCTGCCACGAGAGGATCATGCCCTCTCATTAGTCCCAGGCTTGAACCGATCCAAACCCTGTAGCCCAGGGGTCCTCAAACTTTTTAAAGTGGGGGCCAGATCACGGTCCCTCAGAGAGCTGGAGGGCCAGACTATATGAACTACTAATCCCTACTGTAACACCTCGGCTGCGCTCACTGCCCAAAAAACCTGGCGGGCAGGATCAGACTCCCCTGGGGGCTGCATGTGGCCCGCGGGCCGTAGTTTGAAGACCCCTGCCTCTCTCCACAGAATGGGGAAGCTTCTGGCGGATCTCCAGCGAGAAACCGGAGTGTCCATTGACAACTGCAAGGCCCGGACTCCTGCTAACCACCAGAGTAAGTTTGGAAGCAGATCCATCCCCAGTTGAGCCTCAGATGAGGCTGCAGCCCCAGCCAACCCCTGAACTGCCATCTTGCAAAGGACTCGAGTAAGCTGTGCCCACACTCTTGACCCACAGGCACTGGGAGGTAGGAAATGTTGACGTTTGAGCTGCTAGGTCAGTGGTAACAGTGTCAGGCAGAACAGATAGCCAGCGCAATACCCAACCACCTTGCATCTTCCAGCCTGCCCTGCGGTTAGATGTTGCCATAGGACGAAGTTCTAACCCACAGAATGGGAACGGAAGGTATAAAAACGGCCCATCAGCCCATGGAAAGAGGCTCCACAGCACGAATCGCTGGGCCGTTAGGGAAATGCAAACCTGGCCGCGAAGAGGGACCGGCTCACACCCATCGGGACGGCCACTGTCAAAGGACTCGGAAGAGCCCGTGTTTGGCGAACGTGATAACCACTACACTAGACGGATGAACAAGAACAGACCCAGAGATACGGAGCCACGGGTCAGACTGTCGGACCTCAGAGCGAGGGTGGGGATAAAAGGGAGAGATCAACCACAGGACGTATGTGCACACATAGGAGCCTAACCAGGGGTCAAGGACAATAGGGGGGTGGGGGCATGAGTAGGGTGGGGCTGGGGGATTGGAATGGGGGGTTGAGGACAAATATGTGATACCTTAATCAATAAAAAAATTAATAAAAAAAAGAAAAGAAAGAAAGAGCCAGTGCTGGCGAGGAGGTGGGGAGGCTGGAGCCGGTGTGCTGGGGCGGGGGAAACAGCGTGGCGTCCTCAAAACAGCAAACTGCCACGCGACGCAGCAGCTCCAGAGACTGGAGCGGGGGAGGGGGTCTCAGAGCGACAGCTGCACATCCTGTTCCGGCAGCATCCTCAGCAGCTAGAGCGTGCAGGCCCTCCAGACCCACCGCCAGCTGTGGGAGGGAGGGGGCCCAGGGCCGGGTGGAACGGTGGAGGGATCGAGCAGAACCAAGCCACACACGCAGGCCGTGTATGGTGCTTCCCAAAGGGAAGGGGTGGGAGCAGGGGGGAGAGGGGAAAGGAGGCTGAAGGGGGAGGAGGGAGGCTTGACTTGGGGGGCGGTGACCACACAGCGCCATGCAGAGGACGGGCCGCAGAGCTGTGCACCTGGCCTTTGCCGCCTGGGCCCCCTGGGGCCGCACCCTCCCCCCACGAGAGATGGTTTCTTGCCGCAAAACGAGTGGGGCATTCTGGAAGGCCAGGGCCCCCTCCCCCCCTCAACTCCCCCCCACCCCCTCACCCCCCGCCGGGCGCACACCGGTTTCCTCCGGCCGCGGGCGGTGACAGAGCTGGGCCCGGACGCGGCTTCTGCTTCCTTTGACAGTGGAAATGTCCCTATTGTTCCTTTTCCTCCGCTGACGCCTTTCCAGATGGAAAAACACCATAAATACAATCAGGAAAATGATTAGCAGATATTTTTGCTCACAAACTACTTGAGAAACAAAAGGTCGATTTCTTTAATTAGCACTTCCTTTCCGGCGTTTTCCGGCCTCGCCTTGCCCAGCGGGGCTGCCGCTCAGGCGCCAGGGCCTGGCCCGGGCCCTGACTCAGCGCCGCCTGCGGCCGAGCCGGCCATGCTCTCCAGGAACATGGGCCTGATGTGCGTGCGTGTGTGTGCGTGTGTCTGCATGTGTGCATCTGTGTGCATGTGGGTGCGTGTGTACATATGTATGTGTGCATGTGCGTGCGTGTGCGTGCGTGTGCATGTTTTTAAGAAGCCTCAGAGCATTGTGGGGGAAGGACAGGGGTAAGCGATCGTTGCCAGGGAAGTGGGAGAACCCCATCCCGAACCACACGCTGTGCGCCGGCCACGAACCCGGAGCGGTGCCCGCGGAGCCTTCATGTGGCTCCTGGCGACCCGGCCTCTGGGTGCGCCGGCGCCTCGGCTGCTCTGATGTCTGATTGGGGTTAATGGAGAGACGTCCCAATGCGCGCCTTTCCCAGAAACAGGCTGCTCCGTTTCCTGAAAGGACATTTGTCGGAGTCTTTGAAGACGGCTGTCTCCTGGCGCCCGCAGTGAGACCGGGGCCTGGGGCCGCGCTGAGCCTCCCCCAGGCCCCGCACTGAGCCTCCCCCAGGCACTGAGCCTCCCCCAGGCCCCCGCAGCGCCCCCGACAAGAGGGCCACCCGGTGGCTCTCAGTGCCACCTGTCCCAGCGCCTCTGCTCAGAGCCTGGCACCCTGAGCGGCCCTGCCTGCCCTGGGTTGTGACACTGCTTCCCAGTGCGGGTCAGCAGGGGGGTCAGCAGGGGCCAGCCGCCGGGGGAGGGGGGCTGGAGCTGGGCGCTTGCAGGGATGCTGAGAGGCTTACATCTCTGTGGGCTCTCCGCCCTCCAGCGGGTGCACCGCCTCCCAACCACGGGGGGTGGGATGGGGGGGGGAGGAGGGGCTGGTGGGAACCATGCCGGCTAAGCTGCGGGGCATGTCTGGGTTCAGGGCCAGCTCAAAAGCATTTGTCTTCTGCACCGTTATCCCAACAGGGGCACCTTTGCAGCTTGAACTCCCTCCCCCCCCCCCCCAAAAAAAAAGGCCTTCGCGTCCTATTACGAGGTCTACAGAGCAGCTGTGGACTGCAGTTTCTGTCTCCACTGGTTCTCCCCCTTCCCAAAGCCACGGTCCTTTCACACAGCTCCTCATGTGGTGGTGACCCCCAACCATAAAATGATTTTCGTTGCTCCTTCATAACTGTAATTTTGCTACCGTTATGAATCGTAATGTAAATATCTGTGTTTTCCGATGGATGGTCTTAGGTGACCCACAGGGTGAGAACTGCCAGTAGGGTCCTAAGACCATCAGAAAACACAGATATTTACATGATGATTCATAACAGTAGCAGAATTGCAGTTATGAAGGAGCAACGAAAATCATTTTATGGTTGGGGGTCACCACAGCATGAGGAGCTGTGTTAAAGGGCCGAGGCATTACAAAGGCTGAGAACCATTGTCCTAACTGGTTTGGCTCAGTGGATAGAGCATAGGCCTATGGACTGAAGGGTCTGAGTTCGATTCTGGTCAAGGGCACATGCCTCAGTTGCAGGCTTGATCCCCGGCCCTCGTTGGGCATGTGCAGAAGGCAACCAACCAATGTGTCTCTCTCGTTGATGTTTTTCTCTCCCCCCCTCTCTTCCATTTTCTTAAAAAAGAAAAAAGAATCAATGGAAAAATATCCTTGGGTGAGGATTAACAACAAAATGAAAATAAATATGAAGTTTTAAAAATTATTTTTAAGGTCTCATCTCCTCTGATATAACAACTTATGTCTAACTACAGGCCGATGCACAAAATTTGTGCAGGGGTGGGAGGCGGGGAAGATCCCTCAGCCCGGCCTGTGCCCTCTCACAGTACAGGATCCCTCTCTCCTGACCACCGCCTGCTTGCTCCTTACCACTTAGCTCGCTGCTCCTTAGCACTGCCATGGAGGCGGCAGAGGCTCCTGCCACCACCACCACCACCTCCACCACCACCACCACCACCACCTCCACCACCACCACCACCACCACCACCACCACCACCTCCACCACCACCTCCACCACCACCACCACCACCACCACCACCACCACCACCGCACTCGCCAGCCATGAGCCTGGCTTCTGGCTGAGCGGCCCTCCAGTTGTGGGAGTGCCCTGACCACCAGGGGGCAGCTCCTGATTTGAGCGTCTGCCCCCTCGTGGTCAGTGCGTGTCACATTCACCGGTTGTTCTGCCATTCGTTCAGTTTGCATACTAGGATTTTATTATACAGGATATATTTAGAAAGATTACCCTTAGGGGAACAGAAATCGGCTCCCTTATATCTTATACCCCAAAGACCTCGTCTGCATCCTTGAAACAAGAGAAAGTGACTTCTAAGTCCTCTGCCATGTGACAGCCCTTGGGAAGCACTGGGATTTATAGCGACTTCTGGTCCATCCGTTGGCCTTGCGTGGTTCTTGGTCACTGTCCTCAGAGCCCTGTGGCTCCCATGCCTGGTGCCATCTTGGTTTTAATCCCGGATACTCTTGTGTATCATAACTTTCTTAAAATCGTGTGTCCAGAAAGGGAGAGAACATGCTGAACGGATGTATTTTTAGAGACCTTCCCTGTTGCGTGTGCTTTCCCCCTCTTGTTAAGGGGTAAGTTCCTGAGGGCAGAGACCTTTGCTGCTGTCCATCTTTCTTTTTTTTAATTATACTTATTTTTAAAAATATATATTTTATTGATTTTTTCAGAGAGGAAAGGATAGGGATAGAGAGCTAGAAACATCGATGAAAGAGAAACATCAACCAGCTGCCTCCTGCACACCCCCTACCAGGGATGTGCCCTTGACCGGAATCGAACCTGGGATCTTTCAGTCCACAGGTTGACATTCTTTCCACTGAGCCAAACCGGTTTTGGCTACCCGTCTTTCTTACTGGGATTTTACCAATGCCTCAGACAGCCACCTGCACATCCTGGAGAGGTAAGACGTGTCCTGGACAATACTGACGAGTCTCTTCCAGACGGTGGTGGGCGGGAGCTGGCTGCTGGCTTCTGAGATTAGTCGGCAGGTGCTGGGGAGCCGGTTGTAACACGGCGGTGCCTGCAGTCGGCCACGGGGGGAAGGTTGGCCCTGGACGCTGACAGGTGCCGGGAATGCAGAGTCGCTGTGCCTCCGGAGAGCGGGCCTGCCACCACGGCCCTCCCAGGGGGCCGGGCCCTTGTCATCCACTCCGGGGGAAGGAGGAAGGCACGGGGATCTGCTCCCCCGGGTTCGGAGGATAAGAGGCCTTCTCGCTTCCTGGAATGCATATGGATCTCAAGAAAGAATAATAAGCAATTCTTGGCTAAAGACCGGTCACTGGAAAGAGTCTTCATATTCCTGAGCACACGAGCAGTCAGAACACAGACAGCTCCCTCCACCGCCCCTCCCTCCTCCTCCTTCTCTTCCTCCTCCTTCTCCTCCTCCTCCTCCTCACAGCCAGGAAATTTCCCTGAGAGAATATAAGACTTTGCAGACACTCAGAATTTTAGACCACAGGTTTCACTGTCACATATTTATTTAAAAAAACACAAAAAACCCACAACAAACAAACAAACAAACAAACAAAACCAACCCACAAAATAGTGGGGCGGGAATGTGAGATTCCATTCAGATTCAAGTCTGGTTTCCTGAGAATGACTGGCCGCTCGGGACAGTGACAAAGAGAGTTCATCTCAGCTGCCTGGCTGTATTCCCTGGCAAGGCCTTCAATTTGCCAACCCCACGGCCGGGCCCAAGGTCCTTGAGAAATCATTCATTCTGAGCGTGTTCCTGGGCTCGGAGATGCTGGCGCGCCAACACCGCATGGTGCCTTGGAAGAACCATGTCCCCTAGACCCCATGGCCGAGCCTGATGGCCATGAAGACGCTGGGGAGGGCTCCAGGCCTCCTAACGGCCTTTATAAAACGCCACCTCCCAGCAAGCACGGGACGCTTGGCGAGAAAGCCAGCGCAGAGGTCTCTGTGCCAGGAAATGACGGAACACGGTGCCTGCTCTCAGAGCAGTGACTGGGACACGAGGGATGCAGAATGAGAGAGCACAGATTAAAAAAAAATTTATTTCTCAAAAATTTTAGTTAAAAATTGGATAGAAAATAGAGTACGATGGTTCAAACTTAATGAGCCACAAGAAGCTCTCCCTCAACAGGAATCCTCAACCGCCAGCTCTTCCCTCTGAGCCCAGCGGTCCCTTCCTCCCACTCTGGCCAGCACCTGCGAGCTTGACTTTAAAAAAAAAAAATTTCTTTATTGATTTCAGAAAGGAAGGGAGAGGGAGAGAGAGAGAAACATCAATGATGAGAATCATTGATCGGCTGCCTCCAGCACGTCCCCCACTGGGGACTGACCCCGCAGCTCAGGCATGTGTCCTTGGCCGGAACTGAACCCGGGACCCTTCAGTCCGCAGGCCAACGCTCTCTCCACTGAGCAAACCAGCCAGGCTTGACTTTTTGATGATAAGTTGGCCTTCTTGACTGATGGCCCTTCCACAGGACGAGCTGGTTCCTAAGTCAGGACTGCTGTTCTCTGCCTAGAACGTTCTTCCCAGATGCTTGGCATCTTCCCTGGCTCCCCTCAGGTCGCCCCTCCTGGGAGAGGCTTTGTTCCTGACCCTCCTGCGGAGCGCCTGGCCCCTGCCATGGCCCTCTGTCCCCTCCCACGGCATTCATTTCCTTCGCTCCCTCGCTCCCTGGTGCGTGGGCACCGATGTGTGATTTGGTCTCCGTCACTGGGATGGAACTCCGTGAGGGTCGGCCTTGTCTTGCTCACCGCAGGACTGAATGCACTTGGCACCGTGCTTGGCTCAGAGTGAGCCCCAAATAAAAATTGTTAGATGCATTAATGAGTGAAGAAAGGAAGGAAGGAAGAAATGAAGGAAGGAAGGCAGGCTTGGTGCTTGCTGGGTGCTGTGGGCATGTGAAAACATTCCCAGTCCTTCTGTCGCTTCCTTGTGGTGGGTTTGTCTGCGGCCACGCCCCCTGTGGGTGGGTGACCCCTCCTCAGGGGGTCCGTCCCCAGGTTACCTGGGAAAATAGAACTCTACCTGCAGCCAAGACCCCTGCTCCCTGCCCCCCCCACGAGGTCACAGCTGTGTGACAGCCCGTGCGCAGAGCCTCCGGGACGCTGTCCATGTCAGAGGCCAGATCTGCTCTGGCTGGGTGAGGTGTTTCTGATTTCTGAGTCTAACTTAGAAAGCTTGAGGGACAGCCAAGTCATCTATTTAAAAAGACCCGGTGCAGGCAATGGAGACTCTTTTCCTGAGATAATGGAGATGACGCTTGAGAGAGATTTAAAAATTAAAAAGAGCCGAAACCGGTTTGGCTCAGTGGTAGAGCGTCGGTCTGCGGACTGCCGGGTTCGATTCCGGTCAAGGGCATGTACCTTGGTTGCGGGCACATCCCCCGTGGGGGGTGTGCAAGAGGCAGCTGGCCGATGTTTCTCTCTCATCGACGTTTCTAGCTCTCTATCCCTCTCCCTTCCTCTCTGTAAAATATCAATAAAATATATTTAAAAAAATAAAAATAAAAATAAAAATAAAAATTAAAAAGAAAAAAGGGGTTGCCCTAACTGGTGTGGCTCAGTGGATAGAGCGTCAGCCTGTGGACTGAAGAGTCCTGGGTTCGATTCCGGCCAAGGGCATGTACCTTGGTTGCAGTGGGGGCTATGCAGGAGGCAGCTCATTGATGTTACTCTCTCATCAATGTTTCTCTCTATCCCTCTCCTTTCCTCTAAAAAAAAAAAAAAAAAATCAATAAAATATATTAAAAAGAAGAAAAAAAGAAAAAAGGCGTTTTATTTATTGAACAGCCCAAGGTGAAGCCCTCTGTTACCATAGATCAGTAGTTGGCAAACTGCGGCTCGAGAGCGACGGTTTGCCGCTCTGTTGACTAATGAGTTTGCCGACCACTGCCATAGATCGTCTTTAGGGGAAGCCGTAAACATGCCAACAAGTAAACACGCCCCTAAAGTGCCCGCCCCGGCCCTGCCCGCCGCTCCCTCTCGCCGTCTCCGCGCCCGTGGGCAGCCGAGCAGTAAGCGGCCCCGCGTGCGGGCGGGTGTCCCTGACGAGGCCAGAGGCCGGCGGCCTCAGGGCCGGGGCAGCGTCTGATGGTCAGACACGAGCTCCCTGGACACAGCGCTGGAGGCTGGTGCGGATTTCCTCCCGCGGTGACTTTTGACCCCGTCCTTGTCCCTGGGGTCGCGACTCACAGGCCTTCCTGTGCTGTTCGGGTCCGTCTCCCCGAGAGGAAGGCAGGACCTGCTGCCGGCAAACCCAGGGCCGCGCTGGGCGACGCCCGCGGAGCCGGCTCCTGGCAGGACTGGGTGCCCACCACGCCCGCCGCGCACGTCCAGGCTCCTGAGGCCTGGGGGGCGGACATGGGGGGGCGATGACACCGGCTTGGAGGTGGCTTTCCACAGACCAGCTGGCAAATCGGGATCCAGTCATCACAGGCCACGCTGTGCCTGGTGCCGGCCGCCTGCCCCCCGCCCCTCCTCTGCTCTCTCTCCCTCAGCAACCCCCCGGCCTGGACCCCAGCTCCCGCTTTCATCTTCCCTGCAGGCTCTGGGGGGACAGCGTTTGTCCGTTTGTCCGGAGGGTCATTTCCACTTCGCAGGGAGGTGTCGGGAGATCTGATGGCGGCGCCGTCGGAGCCGGGAGGGTGCGCGTGGAGACTCTCCAGACGCGGCTCTGTGAGGTCCTCGCCCCGTTGTGTGGGGGCCAGCCCCCCGCGGCCGCACGGACGTGGTAATTAGGGGACAGCCCTGCTCCCGGGCATGCGGACCAGCGGGCCCCAGGGCCAGAGGGCTGACCCTGCTTCTGATGGAAACCAGATGCACACGTGACGGTCATGGCAGGAAGCCCGTGGACAGGACGGGGTTCTGCAGAGGAGGGCACCCCGGGAAGGGAAGGGCGGCTGTAGCTGTATTCTGGGTTGTATTTATTTATTTAAACATATTTTTAAATTGATTTTTTACAGAGAGGAAGGGAGAGGGATAGAGAGTTAGAAACATCGATGAGAAAGAAACATCCATCAGCTGCCTCCTGCACACTCCCTACTGGGGATGTGCCCGCAACCAAGGTACATGCCCTTGACCAGAATCGAACCCAGGACCTTCCAGTCCGCAGGCTGACGCTCTATCCACTGAGCCACACCGGTTAGGGGTCTGGGTTGTCCTTAAACGGAGGCCATGCTGTCCTTAAATGGAGGGCTTTGGAATGCGGGCCTGACTGTCCTTTACTGTCAGAGAAATCCCGCCCGCCAGCCACTCCTGCGTGTGCCATGCTGGTCTCCTGGGAAGGTGGTGGCGGGCAGGGGAACTGGTGCCCAGGGCTGCGGGTGCTTGCGGAGTGCGTGTGCATGAAGACGGTTGGGACAGGGGCCCCGGTGGACTGGGGACACCGTCAGGGGACGTGTCTCACTGCACCGGGAGGCTTCTGGCCCCCGAGCGGGCCCAGGCCGCTGTTGTAAGAAAGGGAAACAGCCCTGACCGGTTTGCTCAGTGGCTAGAGCATCGGCCTTTGGACTGGGGGGTCCCAGGTTCGATTCCCGTCAAGGGCATGTGCCTTGGTTGCGGGCACATCCCCAGGAGGGGGTGTGCAGGAGGCAGCTGATGGATGATTCTCTCTCATCGATGTTTCTAACTCTCTGTCCCGCTCTCTTCCTCTCTGTAAAAAGTCAATAAAATATATTTAAAAAAAAATAGAAAAAAGGAAGGGAAGCAGCTCATTCCTGAAAATGTGAACCTGACGGTCTGGCACCATTGCCCTCTGAGCTGACTTCCGCTTCCCTGCCCAGCTGTGCTCACTTCCCTGATTCTCCGCTGAGGTCACAGGAAAGGGAACAGGCCGTTTCTCTTGAGGGTCATCTTTGGAAAAGCCCCTGTGACCGCCCCAGGTTCCTGGCCTCCACGGAGACAGGCTCCGCGAACGGGTCCCGTGAGCTTTGGAGTGGGACGGCCCAGGCGGGGAAGGCAGGGCTGGGCGGCCCCGGCCTGGGGACAGGCCTGGGGACGGGCCTGGGCGGGGGCAGGTCGGCCAGGAGCCCAGGACAGCCTTCTGCTCGCCCGTCCTGGGCCAGGGGAGAAATCTCTGCCTCTGTCAGTATGTGTTTGCTGCTCTGATTCTGGGTCTAGGGGAGAGGTTATGGACCCGTGATCGGCAAACTGTGGCATGTGAGCCACGTGCGGCTCTTTGGCCCCTTGGGTGTGGCTCTTCCACAAAATACCACGGCCTGGGTGAGTCTGTTTTGAAGAAGCGGCATTAGAAGAAGTTTACGCTTAAAAACTGTGGCTCTCCAAAGAACTCTCAATCGTTGTGCTGTTGGTGTTTGGCTCTGTGGCCTAACGCGTTTGCCGACCCTGTTACAGACCAATGGCTCCGAGGGGCCCCTCGTGGGCAGGGTTCACGCCTCACACCCAGAGCTCCCGAAGGCTCAGCCCTGCCGGGCCGAGGCGGCAGGCCGGCCCGGCGCAGCTCTCCTCGCCGGCTATGGGCTGTGCCGGCCTTGGGCGGCCGCGGGGTGCGGGGACCGAGTGCCCTCGGACCCCGCGCTGCCGTCGATGCCGCACCTGGGCCGGGGCGCCCCCCTGCGCCCCCTCCCGCTGCGCCCCGGGGAGAGGAGAGAATCAGGCCGGCCGCAGTTCCTCAAACCCCACGGCGGCCCGTTCGGCAACGCGTCCAGCCCTGACGCGCTCCTAAAGCCGGGAAAAGGGGAACGTGCCTTCCTCGGTGTCTCCGAAGAGGAAGCGAAACGAAGCGGGGGAGGACACAAACAAAACAAAACGAATAAAAACTTCCATCCGAGGAACCCCCGAGCTGCTCCGGGGGGATGGGCTCCTTCAGTGCTGAGGCGGCCGTAGGACGGGCGGCCCGGACTCCGAGGAGGCTTTTAAGGACGACACGGGGAAAGGAGGAGTCACTGGTGCCCCGGGCGTGGGTGGAAGGCGACGCCCTGCCAGACCTGCCCCCTCCCCGAGCCAGGGCCTGAGGTGGGGGGCCTACCCCCCGCCCAACGGGCTTTGCAAGGAAGCCTGGGAAGTTCACTTTTGAGCCCTGGGCCTTGCCGTGTCTTTTTTTTAAAAAATACATTTTATTGCTTTTTTACAGAGAGGAAGAGAGAGGGATAGCTAGAAACATCGATCAGCTGCCTCCTGCACACCCCCTACTGGGGATGTGCCTGCAACCAAGGTACATGCCCTTGACCGGAATCGAACCCGGGACCTTTCAGTCTGCAGGCTGACACTCTATCCACTGAGCCACACCGGTTCCGGCTGTGTCTTCTTTCTTATCTAAGGACACCAGTCATTGGATATAGGGCCCGCCTGACCCAGGATGACCTCATCGAGACATCCTTCACTTAAAGACATCGGCCAAGACCCTCTTCCCAGTCAGGCCACGCTCTGAGGTCCGGGGTGAGCCTATCTCCTGGTGGCCAACACCACTGACCTCACGCCTCCTGGGGGGTTTCACACATCCTGGTGCCGCGGCTCTGAGGTTCATGAGGGCAGAGCCTGGGGTCCTCAAAGCCCCAGGCGGCTCCCAGAGGCAGCCAGGCTGGGACCCGGGCGCCTGGTGTTCGGCAGCTTTCCAGGGGGAACCGCAACCCCAGCCAGGCTGTGTGGGGCCCACCTGACGGGGGGGGGGAGGGAGGGGGGGCGGCCGGGCCTCTCGGACGGACGGGGTGGTGCGGGCGTGTGCACCTGTGGGATAAGGTGACCAGACGTCCCGCTTTTGGCGGGACAGTCCGATTTTTAACAATCTGTCCCGCATCCCGCAGTGTTTTAAAAACAGTCCCGATTTTTGGAAAGAATTTTTGGAAACAAACCGGGACTGTTTTAAAACACCGCAGGACGCGGGACAAATTGTTAAAAATCGGACTGTCCCGCCAAAAGCGGGACGTCTGGTCCCCTTACTGTGGGAGCTCCTTTTCGGTAAATGAAACGGAGTGAAGGCGGGGCCCTGTGCCCTCCTGGCCCGGCTGCCCTCCTGGCCATCACACCTGGCACCGGCCCGGTAACTATAACCGGGCAGCGGCCGCTGTAACCGGAGTCTGGCGCTCACAGCTGATCGGGCTCTGGGGGCTTGCCAGCTGGTCTCCACCGAGGGCTTCTCCTCCACAAAGGGGCCATTCAGAGCTCCCTCCGCCTTAGTTAACGCAGGTCTTCTGCGCCCGTCCGGCTTCCATCCGCCTGGGGCCGGGCCTCCACGTGGGAGCCCACTGGCAGCAGCTCTCCCCCACCCCGGGTGGCTGGTCCCTCCCGCTGCCCGCTCAGGCCCAGCGGGCTCCGGATTGAGCCTCAGACTCGGGGTGGGCTGGCTCAGGAGGGAAGGGAGGTGAGAACCTGTGGGAGGGCCCGTGGGGAGGGCTAGCTGCAGACTCCGACGCCTGAGCGGTTCCTCACCCTCTGTGCCGTACGCGGCGCTGCCACCTGGCTCTGACCACGGCCCCTCCTCAGGGTGATGGCAGGGGACACCCAGAGCACCGGGGCCCGGGAGACGCTCATGGAAGTCAAGATTCTTTCTGAGACCCGGCACATTGAAGAGCCACAGCAGCCTGCCTGCAAACACGCGTGTCCTGGAGCTGTGTGCCGACCCCTGGAGTGGGGCGGGGGGGGGGGGGGGCTGGCAGGCAGCTCCCTCTGGGCCTGGTGGGACCTGATGGGCGGGGAGTGGCTGCGGACCTGCCCCCCAAACTCTTGGGAGCCAGGGAGAGCCATGTCCTCAGGGAGGGGGCGCACTGTGTCCTGGTGGCTCTCACACGTCAGCTGCATCACAGTCACCTGGAGCGCCCCACCCCTCCCCCGCTCTCCCCTCTCCCCCACCATTCCCTCCACCCCCACCCCCAACTTTCTGATTCAAGGGGTCTGGGGCGGGACCTGAGACCCCATCTCTAACAAGCGCCCAGCTGGTGCTGCTGGTCTGGGGGCCACACTCAGAACTACTCACCCAAGATGGTTCCAACTGCCCTCCTGGCTTGGCTTCTGGATTGCTGGCTGCATGTCTGCCCTGCACTAGGGTCAGCCCAGGCGCTGGGGCAGAGGCCCTGGGGGTTCCCACATCAGAGAGCTGGCATGTTGGTGGGGGTGCTTGTTGCTGCAGTCCCCCCCCGCCCCCCCCCCCCCCCCCCCACACACATACAACGTGAGAGCTGGAACCTGGAGCTCTGGGCAGGTCCCAACAACACTGCACCTTTCACACGCGCCTCAGGTGACTCCCTCCGGGCCAGACGGGAGGGGAGGGGCCTCTCTGCCTGACCAGGAAGAAGTGTCTGTTGTCCCTTTGTCCTCTGCCCACCACTGCCAGGCCGCCTGGGGGTGCGGGAAGAGCCCGCCGCCCATTGTGGGATGCTGGGCGCCCAGCACGCTGCCCACCCATTGGCACTCTCAGCCGGGAAGCACCTGGCAGGTTCAGGAACATTCTGGCCTCGCTAAAGCTCACCGCCGGTTCTGGACCTCACGGCCCCGCTGGTTCTGGATGGCACAGGCCCTGCCCCTCAGTGTCAGCTCAGCCACGTTGGCTGTTTCCCAGCTGGGTGCTCAGTGGGCAGGGTTGGCATTCTGGGTCCTTACCTGCCAGCTCCCAAGAGAGCAGAGATGCTATCTGAGGCCTAAGGACAGCCTGTGGCTAATGATGCAGATGCTCATGCAAATATGCTCCCAATTCTCACTCACCCAGCCTGGGCCGGGCCCTGCAAGCTGCTGCCTTGAGTCACACACACACGCACACACACACACACCCCTCCCTCCCCCCAGGAGATGGACGATGCCAACACTGGGGCTTGCAAAACAGATGGCAGGACCTGGTGTCCTAAGTGAACTGGTCCCAGCTCCACCCAGTGCAATTCCGGGAGATTCCCCGGAGGGAGCCCCAGAGACCAGAGGGCGAGGTCAGAGGGCAGAGGGCAGGGGGAGAGGACTCAGGGAAGTTTTTGCCTGGAGGCTCTGTTTCTGGGTGACCGCAGCTGCAGAACCAGAGACCTGTAGACGCATCCGGAAAGCGGGAGCCTGTGGTCTCTCCTACGCACACGGCTAACCCAGGGGAGCGGTGAGAGCTCAGGAGGGCGCAGGCTCCACTGGAGCGCCCCCCCCACGCGTTAGGCCTTTCAAGTTCTGCATCTGTAAAACGGAGGAAAATACCTTCCCCACTCTTCACAGAGGCAGATGTTTTAAAAAAGTATTTTCTATCCATTTCAAAGGGAAGGAAGAGGGAGAGAGAGAAACCTCAATGATGAGAGAATCACTGATTGGCTGCCTCCTGCATGCCCTTGCACGAGGGATCGAGCCCAAAGCCCTGGTGCCCATCACCGCGCCCTGGGCGCAGTGCCCGTGGATCTGCTCGCAGTGTCGGGCCCTTTCCACCAGCACATGGCCACGTCCCCTTCCCGGCCCCCCCACGTGCTGGCCCTCCGCTATGGTGTCTCGGTCTGAACACACGGGGAAGCACCCTCTGTGGTTAGTCAGGCCCCCTGGCTCCCGGGACCGGCCCTCAGAGCCCCTGGGTTTCCACGGGGACGTGGACGTGTCTTTTTTCCGTAAAAGCTGACGTACGTGACGGGGAAGTCCCTGCACCAGGACCTCGTCACAGCCCATTCCTTTCCTCCCACCCTGAATCCAGGACTTTCCGCCGTGGCTCGGTGGCCCCTCAGGTTCTCTGAGGCTCCCCCAGGCCGGGAGCCTGGTGTGTTGGCCCTGCTGGGGCCCAGGGCGGCCCCTCTGTGGGACGTGGGACATGGGACGTGGCCCGGCCCAGGCTGGTCAGTTAGGGTGTTCTGGCCTCCAGGGAGGTGAGGCTGTTTGGGGACATTGGACTGTCTCTTAGATCAATATGGGCTTCCCGCCCTGGCTGGTTTGGCTCCGTGGATAGAGCGTTGATCTGTTGACAGAAGGGTCCCAGGTTCAGTTCTGGTCAGGCAACAAGCCCGGGTTGAGGGCTCCATCCCCAGCGGGGCGTGTGCAGGTGGCAGCTGATGGGTGATCCTTTCTTATCATTGGTGTTTCTCCCTCTCCTTCCTTTCTGGTGTAGATATGACAGGCTTCCCCTCAGGGCCCTAAGCAGGGGAGGCCAGGAGCAGCAGCAGGTGAAGGGGTGAGGCCATTTGTCTAGACAGCCTTTTGGGGCGCCGCCTCCAGGGGCCGGGGTCAGGCCTGAGGAGCAGAAGCTGGGAGTCATGGGGTCTCTTTTTCCTTTTTTTTACAGTGTAAATTTTTATATTTAGAATTAGGCAGCTGGACTCAGTTTAGATGATTCCAATTTTGTTGGCAACATCCAAAGCATCATAGTCAGGAGCCAGTGGAACATATGCCTTCTTCTTGCCATCAGGCCTGATCAGGGTGTTGACCTTGGCCACATCAATGTCATAGAGCTTCTTCACAGCCTGTTTGATTGGTGCTTGTTGGCCTTGACATCCGCAGTGAACACAAGTGTATTAATGTCTTCTATCTTCTTCGTGGCCGACTCGGTGGTCAGGGGAACGTGATGATGGCATAGTGGTCAAGCTTGTTTCTCCTGGCTGAGCTCTTCTGAGGATACTTAGGCTGCCCCGGAGCCTTAGTGTCTTTGGCCGTCGGAAGGTGGGGGACATGCGGATCTTCTTCTCCTTCTTCTCCTTCTTCTCCTTCTTCTCCTTCTTCTCCTTCTTCTTCTTCTTCTTCTTCTTCTTCTTCTTCTTCTTCTTCTTCTTCTTCTTCTTCTCCTTCTTCTCCTTCTTCTCCTTCTCCT
Source organism: Pipistrellus hanaki (assembly GCF_964339955.1). Lineage (NCBI taxonomy): Eukaryota > Metazoa > Chordata > Mammalia > Chiroptera > Vespertilionidae > Pipistrellus > Pipistrellus hanaki. The sequence goes on along the minus strand of NC_140504.1, from coordinate 3,982,887 downwards.
CCTTCTCCTCCTCCTCCTCCTCCTCCTCCTCCTCCTCCTCCTCCTCTTTCTTGTGGCCGTGGACGCCTTTCAACACTGCTTCCTTTGCCTTCAAAGCCTTTGCTTTGGCTTCGGCTTTGGGAGGGGCAGGGGCTTCCTTCTTTGCTTTTGGCGCCATCTTTGTAAAAAGCGCCCTGGGCTTTTTCTGAAGAGATAGCCACGCCTGCCTCCTGGTCACTGGGTCTCCTGATGTTTCAAGGGAGGAAGGAGATCTTTCTTTTCTACCAAATCACCAGAATCTTAATATTGGCAACTCATTCAAAGCTTAGACTTTTTTTTAATTTTTATTTTGTAACTAGAGGTCTGGTGCACAAATTTGTGCATGGGTGGGGTCTGGCCACCTGCCCCGATCAGGGCTGATCGGGTGGGGCTGGCTGAGGGGAGGGACGCAAGAGGTTGTCCAGCCGGCCCTGCCCCTGATTGGGGTGGGGGGTGATCGGTGGTGAGATCAGGGGTGACCGGAGGGGAGGAAGAGTCCTGCCCCCTGGTCGAATTCCCAATCGAGGGGACAATTTGCATATAAGCCTTTTATTATATAGGATCGTTTGGTTGGCCCGACCAAATAAATCTATGGGCTAGATCTGTCCTGTGAGTACTCCTGTCTCCGAATGCACCCAACAAAACCGAATGTCAGGGCCAGGGCTGGGGGCCCACAGCTGCTAATGTGCGAGAGGCGTCCCAGGGGAGCAAGCGCTTCCTCAACGCAGGATGTTGCGTGCGGTCAGCTGGCGATGGCGATTGGCTCCACTCTGGGGGGACAGCCTTGAGGTGGAGCACGCTGCTAGGGTCCTGAGTCCTGAATGATATTCACCCTGAATGTTTTGTTGTGCTTTTTCTTAGTAGACTATAAGACCCCTGAGGGTAGACCTAACAGAGACCTAAGTCTGTGTTAGTTTTCCATGGAACCAATTACCACAACTTTGGCGGCTAAAGACAACGGAGAACCACCGCCTGCTTCTGAGGCCGGAGGTCTGCCTAGTCTCGCTGGGCTAACTCCGCGCTGTTGGCGGGAGGCTCACATGGGGAGTCACTTCCTTGCTTTTCCCAGCTCCGGGCGGCGGCCCGCACCCCTTGGCTCCTGGCCCCATCACTTGGCTCTGCACCGTGTCCTCCAACTGGCCCGGGTTGGAGGCAGCAGCGTAGCAGCCCTGGAGGTGAGCTCGGGGTCGGAGTCCCAGCTCGCCACCTGTGGGACCCAGGCAAACTCCATCGCCTCTTTTTATATTATTGAGATAGAATGGACACAGAACATCCTGAGTTTAAGGTATACAACATATTGATTTGTTACATGTACAGTATAGTGTTATATGATTGTATTGTAGCATTAGCCAACACTTCTGTAATGTCACATAATTATTATTTCTTCTAGTCCCATTACCTACTTTTTTAAAAAAGGTATTTTATTATATTTTTTGTTAATCCTCACCTGAGGATATTTTTCCAATGATTTTTAGAGACAGTGGAAGAAAGAGGGAGAGACAGAGAGAAACATTGATGTGAGAGAGACACATTGATTGGTTGCCTCCTGCACACCCCCCCTACAGAGGCTGGGGAATTGAGCCTACACCTGAGCTATGTGCCCTTGACTGGAATCGAACCTGGAACCCTTCAGTCAAAGGGCCGATGCTCTATCCACTAGAGCCAAACCGGATAGGGCTAGTTCCATCACCACTTGATGTGTCAGGTCCACACCTGTGCAAAGGGTTTGCCTGCCTGTGGTGCTTAGGTCGGTGGGGCTGATACATGGGGGTGGGGTGGGGGTGGGGTTCAGGGCAGTCTGGCACAGGGTCAGGGTGACCAGCTGTCTCATCGGCCCACTGGGACCTGGGACTCTCACTGTTGACACTTGGGCAGACCCAGGCAAACAGGGGTGAGTTGTCACCTGAGTTATTGTTTAGGAAGCTCTAGCTACCATCACCCTCTTACATGGCAATGCCCACACATGTGGGCAAGGGAAGGGGGGCGGAGTGGTGTTCGGGGGAGGGAGGGCTGGAAGCCTGACCTGCTAGGGGAGAGAGCCTTTGGGATTTGATTTCCTCAATGAACTTAAAGGGATTCCCTCCCTCTGTGATCCGAGGACCTCAAAAAGGGGAAGACTCAAAGCCCCAGCACCCTGCTCCCCGGCGCCCCCGCCCCCCGCGCCCCCGCCCCCCAGCACCCCCACTCCCCAGCATGATGGGTGCTGTTGCTTTGCCGACAGGAAGTTTGGGGGCCAGGGATGTTCATTTACAAACCCCGCGTTTGGGAGTTCTGTTCCCCGGGCTGACATTGCTGAGGATGCGCGGTGGTTTACAGCCCCCGCAGGCGCCGTTAGCTGGTGCGGAGCCGGAGAAACCAATATCCCAGCCCCGTTCCCGAGCAGCGGCTCCGGGGACCGGCGGCTCTCGCTGCCTCCGCACAAGCCCCGCTCCCCGCACAGGGGCCGCCGCACGCCATGGTCGGCAAACTGCGGCTCGAGAGCCACATGCGGCTCTTTGGCCCCTTGACGGTGGCTCTTCCACAAGATACCACGGCCTGGGCGAGTCTATGTTGAAGAAGAGGCATTAGAAGTTTAAGTTTAAAAAATGTGGCTCTCAAGCCGAAACCGGTTTAGCTCAGTGGATAGAGCCTTGGCCTGAGGACTGAAAGGTCCCCGGGTTCGATTCCGGTCAAGGGCATGTACCTTGGTTGCAGGCATATTTCCAGTAGGGGGTGTGCAGGAGGCAGCTGATTGATGATTCTCTCTCATTGATGTTTCTGGCTCTCTCTCCCTCTCCCTTCCTCTCTGTAAAAAAATCAATAAAATATATTTAAAAAAAAATTTGGCTCTCAAAAAAAAAAAAAACCCTCAATCATTGTCCTATTGGTATTTGGCTCTGTGGACTGATGAGTTTGCTGACCACTGGCCTAGAGGAAAACAGAGCATGTCAGGATGGAGTCTCACACACCTGCCTCTCCAGAAAATCAGTGAGCACCTCTGCCCTCTGGAGTGCAATGCTCATTGATCGGCTCCACTTCCGCTTCTGCTGTCTGTCCGCCCTCTCCCCACACTGCATGACGGGGTCACTGTCTCCCCACAATCCCGTGCTCCCCGCACCCCTGGGCGCCGTCCCTGAAGCATCAGCCTGAGGCCTCCGTCCTTCCTGACTGTAACTGGAAAATGCTGAGCAAAATCGGTGCACACGCACATGCATAGACATGTGTGTTTATAATTGGGACGGTTTCTCCAAACAGTGCTTACCCTTCGTGTACGTGAGGCACACTGAGGCTTGTGATTCTTGTCTCTGTACACGCATGCATATGACACATGACCACATATGCATGTGTGCCCATTGCTGGCCAAGTTTATCAGCACAGCGCTTAGCTATGTATCCTGACAGCTCCTGTTTACTCTGTGTTCATTTTTGTCCATGGCTGGCTGTGAGCATCTGCACTGATTTCATAACTTTCTGGCAGGTGGCAGCCCATACTCAACTCAGGTCTTGAAGGAGTGGGGGCAGGAAGGCGTGAGGCCCGCCGTGCAGGGCGGTGGACGGGGTGGGCCTGCTCCCAGTGGCTTCCGCATTGGCTGCTCTCCCTTTCCTCCTGGCCTGCCCTCTGCCTGCTTCCCGTCTCCCCAGGCTCTTCTTAAAACATATATTTTGTTTATTTATTTTTTTTTTTTCAGAGAGGAAGGCAGAGGGATAGAGAGAAACATCGATGAGAGAGAGACATCGATCAGCTGCCTCCTGCACACCTCCCTGCGGGGTGTGTGTGTGTGTGTGTGTGTGTGTGTGCCCGCAACCAAGGTACATGCCCTTGACTGGAATCAAACCTGGGAAACCTAGAGTCTGCAGGCCGGCGCTCTATCCACCGAGCCAAACCGGTCAGGGCCCAGATTCTGACTCTTTTTTTTCAGGTTGCTGGGCCTCCTGCGCTGTGTTCTGTCAGCTGACGGGAGGCGGGCGGGAAGCCCTGGGACCTGCTGTTAGCTGGCAGCCCGGCGGTCACGCAGGTGGTGGGCATCTCACTCAGTTACTGGGCAGCTCCGGGCGGTGGGAGGGCAGCGGGCAGCCTTTCAGACCCCGCCCCGCCCCCCCGCCCCTGGCCTGCATTTCCACCAGAGGGTCCGAGGCGTTCATTTGCCTTTCGTTGAGCCCGTGGTTTAAGGGAAGCGCTGGGCTCCGATGAAGCTGTGAACGGAAAACACACTCTCCTTCGGGGGAACTGGCTCCTTAGAGCTCCGCGGTCAGCCTGCCCTCGTCAGCGTACTTTTCGGAAGTCATTGGGTGTGAAATGGATTTTGTGTTTTATTTTTATTTTTTCCATTAATTTATCTTTATTGTTGAAAGTATTACAGGTGTCTCCTCTTCCCCCTCCCCCCCATGACCCCTTTCCTCCCCACTGCCTTCCCCTCCCCAGGCCTGGCCCCCACTATCATCTGTGTCCACGGGTACAAAACAGATCCAGAGGTGTGGAAGGCTGCACATGCCTTTTTGAATTAGTGTTTCCTTTTTCTTTGGGTAAACATCGGAAATGCCCTCATTTTGAGTTTGTGTTTTAAAATGCGGGAAGTGACCAAGCTGAAGTGGGTGTTTCCTTTGTGGCTATTTCCCAGTTTTCTTGCCTGTTCTCTTTGTGTCTGTGTGTGCGGGGGTGTGGGAGCGGGGTGAGGGTTGAGGTAGTTGGTCTGTGGGCCCGTGGACAGCCGGTGGGCTGGAGGGAGGGGTATAATTCCGCTGGTGAAGTTGGGGATTTCTGAGGAAGCACAGCTAAGGGGTAGACTGTGCTGTATCGGTAGTGAGCTCCCCATTCCTCTAAGTACCCAAGCCAAATGGCCCAACCAAAGCTCCTGAAGAGCACCCTGTGAGTGTCTAAGCCTTCGCACAGGCCTGTGCGCAGTAAGGGCTCAGCACAGGCTTGCCGTGTACGTTTTTGAGGTTTCCTCCCGGGATGAAGCTCAGGAAGTGTGACCGTTAGAGAAGACATTGAGGGCACAGTGTCTTCCTCAGCCTTTCAGCCTCTGAACCATGGTCGCCACCCGGCGGTCCGCAGACCACGAGTGGTCCGTGAGGTCGGAGAGGTTGGCGTGGCGACCACTGCCCTGAACTACCGCAGACCGAGGGTGTGCACGTTCCCAAATCTCAGCTCAGCTGCTCATCGCGGGCACACGTCCCGGGCCACCTGCTTCCTAGGCGGGACCTCCCAGGGGCTGCTCACCGCCCTCTGCCAGGAGCTGAGTCCGCTTTCCTTGTTCTCCTCACGGGAGCAGAAATGGGAGCGTGCCGTGTCCATCTCTGGCATCACACGTGTGCTGACCTGCCCTGGCCTCCTGGAGCCTCGCCTAGCCTCCCCTCCCCTCCCTGCCTTTCCTAACCTTGCCTCCCTGCCTCTCCAGCCTGGCCTTCGCTAGCCTGGCCTCCGCTAGGTGGCCTCTCTCAGCCTGGCCTCCCCGGGCCTGGCCTCCCAGCGAATGGCATTCCATGGGGCCTGATAGACACGGAGCCATGGTCTGCGGCTGCTTCCTGGTGCAAAGCCGAGCTGAGGGGTGGCAACAGAGGCCATAAGGCCCCCAATACCCAGCATCCAATTCTCTGGCCCTTTAAGGACATGTCTGTTGACCCTGGGCCTACAGGAGAAAGATGCAGGACAGACGCACAGCACAGAAGGCCGGACATGGTCTGTGTGGCAGCTGTGACAGAACACCACATGGACGTTTCTTTCTCGCAGCTCTGAGGCCTGGCAGGCGAGACCAGGTGCTGCCGAGTCCGTGGCTGGCGAGGACACGTGGCCAGGCCCTCGCGCCTTCTCGCCGTGTCCTCCTCACGACCTCGTCACCTCCCAAAGGCTCCACTTCCTAATGCCATGGCGCTGGGGACCAACATCTCCACGTGTGAACCTTGGGGGGTTAGAGGGTACAAATACTCTGTGGCCTAGGCGTTTGGACTCCCACACGTCTTTTCTGGGGTTCACAGTTCAGCCCATAGCAGGGTCCCAGGGCCCAAGGTCTTGCTGATCTACGTGGCTGGACGGCGTACATCCGGAGGCTGAGGGATCCATGCCCCTGGCCTGTGGGTCATCGCCTCCCGGAGGCAGGAGTGACACCCCGGCAGGCCCAGAGGGGTCACGGCACCTGCAGGCGGCGGCCCAGAGCACAGGCAGGGAGAGGCAGGGCCGCCCGTGGGACGGGCGTTTGCCGGCCTGCACTCAGCTCGCTGGGGACATACGGGAGTTCTGGGGCGTGGGGGGGAGGGAGAGAAACATGCGTGCTCGCTCTGCAAAGTCAACATTCCTGGAAACACTCGCTTCCTGCAAGTGGCCCACGCTCTTTGCACCCAAGGCTTGGGAGTCAGGGGTGGGGCTGTTTGCAGAGTCCTGGGAGCCTTATGACAAGCGTTTGCCTGTCTTGGAGCCACAGACAAACAGCCTTCTATTGACAAACCGTGGGCCGGCGAGAAAGGCAGTTTCAGCGGAAAGGCGGAGGCGGAGTCCTTGGAGAGAAGCAGGGACCGGGTCCTGCCGTTCCAGCAGTGAGGCGGCCTGGGGGTCTGACCACCGTGTGGCCTCGGTCAGGGGTGAGGATAAGAGCGGTCTCCGATAACACTGGTTATAACGATCACTCTCACCGGGGCGGGCCTCTGATACCCGGAACTGGGAATGGGACAGGGGTCAAAGGCCACCACGATAGTATTCCAAGGAAGCTGCGGCAGGTGAGGTCATTCTGTGGCTCCATGATGAGCCCTCATGTTCCTGCGCTGGAGTGAGCGGAGGCAGGCTGACAAGGCCATTTGGCAGGCTGACAAACTGGTGGACTCTTAAGGAAGAGGCAGACACCACATGATCTTTGAGAATACTTCTAAGAACTCTGAAGCTCGGGGAATTCTTTAGATCAGTGTTGCGCAATAGATTAGAGGAAGAAAAGAGGCAGAACAAAAACCATGACAAAATCCTAGAGATTATGGAAAAAAATATTCAGCCAGCCCCTCCCAGGGGATAAATGACTCCCTGCAGGAGTGGGAAAGTCCTGGTGATAGCTGTATCTGCATTTCCAACCTTTCTGGAACTTTCTAGGCTGATGGGTAACCTAAGGCTAGCTCAGAACTCTATCAGCATTCCTTTTATATAATTTATTTATTTATTTATTTATTTATTTATTTATTTATTTATAATATATTTTATTGATTTTTTACAGAGAGGAAGGGAGAGGAATAGAGAGCCAGAAACATCGGTGAGAAAGAAACATCAATCAGCCGCCTCCTGTATACCCCCTACCGGGGATATACCTGCAACCAAGGTACATGCCCTTGACTGGAATCGAACCTGAGACCATTCAGTCTGCAGGCCGACGCTCTATCCACTGAGCCAAATGGGTTTTGGCTCCTTTTATATAATTTAAATATATATATATAGATATTTAAAATTGATTTCAGAGAAGAAGGGAGAGAGAGCTAGAAATGTCAAGGATGAGAGAGGATCTTTGATCAGCTGCCTTCTGCATGCCCCCCACTGGGTAGTGGGCCCACAACCTGGGCTTGTTCCCTGACCAGTAATCGAACTGTGACCTCCTGGTTCATTGGTCGACACTCAGCCCCGGAGCCACGCTGGCTGGGCCCTTTTCTCTGATGTGAAAGCACCTGTTGTGAGAGAGCTCTGGCCCAGATTCCTCACCCAGCTCCTCCCGGGAAAGCGAGCACAGAGTCTCAGGGACCGGGGAGCAGCAGCCAGGCAGCTCCACATGCGAGGACTGGAGCCCGGTCGCTCGGAGAGAAAGAGGGTGTGGAATCCTCCGGATTTGTCTTTCACCCACGTCATCTCTGGCACAGAAGTTTCTAGAACAATGATTACCTAATAATGTCCCCTCCTACGACCCCCAGGTAGTCCAATACGTAGATGGATCAGACTTTCTTCATCCCCTTGGTAATCCTGAGTAGAATTCTGGAAGCTCAGACAAATACTTCATTCCACGCTATGGAGCCTCATGTTAAAAACAAAGCAACACGCTCACCACCTCACACCAGATGTGAGTTTCATTCTATTTCTTTTGCTTTTTGTTGTATTTATTGGGGTGACACTGGTGAACAAGGTTATACAGGTGTCAGGTGCACAATTCTACAACACATCCTCTGTGCACTGTGCTGTGTGTTCACCACCCCACCCAAGTCTCTGTCCATCACCATTATCCCCCCACAGGTGTGAATTGCAAGCGCTCAGATGCATTATGGGATGGCACTACCACCTCCTGGGAGAATGTGACCCACACACACGGCTGGGAGTCACTCCGCCTGGTGGGAGTGGGCCAGGGCTGCTGACCTAACCCGCACTCCAGACACGTTTCATTGTGGGATGCGCACAGAGGGGGGCGGAGTGGTCAGTGGGTGGTCGTGGCAGGGGATGGGGAGTCTCTGCAGACGTTCCCAGGCCAGGCGGGAAGGAGCCAAAGAGAACATTCTGGCTCACCTATCACGTTATTGAGCCTTCAATGTGTACTGAGGGGCATGGGGACAGGTGGGAGACGGAGAGCTGGAAATTAGCATACAGGTGCCCTACGACTCAACGAAGCCAAGCCCTCCCCGAGCTGTCCGAGAAAGGGCGTTTTCTTTCCTTAAGGGCATCTGACTCCTCGCACTGCCCGCAGGGATGTGATTAAGATCTTGTAAGCTCGCGGGAGGTCGGTTTTCGTGGCCGTATTTTGGCTGAGATAGTAGCTTCTCCCTATCCCCCCGCCCTCCACTTCCTTTTAAATGTGTTTTTCCTTCCCTTATTGCTTCTCCTTATGGTTTTCTAGCGGAAATTGGAATTTAATGAAGAGAAAAAATAATTACAGACGAGAACATGCTGAATGTTCTGAGTTTCTAAAAGGAGATTGTCGGAAAGGAAAGATGTTTAAGTAGCATCTAAGGGGGAGGGAGAGAAGGAGTGAAAGCAAAATTAAAAGCGATATTTCACCACGGGCTGGACGCTCAGGGAGGAGATGGGCAGTAAGAGGAAGCGAAGGGTCCGAGCGAGGGCGTAACCTGCCCTGACCTTGTCTGCCAGAGAGGGGAGGACAGGCGGAAATGCGAGGAGAGAAAGGTCAGGCCTTTCCCATAAACATTCGGGAGGCCTAGGAGGGGATGCATGCTTCGCAAACAAGATGGACTGATTTAAATTTGACTTTAGCCTTCTGTTACAGAGATGTCTTCTCAGAGACCCGCCCCTCAGAGCAATGGCTCGGAATTAGGCACTTCCTTGTTCACACCCCCTGAATGGTGACTGCAGTAATGGCATGGTGGAACCTTGGACAAGGAGGACACTTTCCTCCACAGCGTGGTGCAGAGGGCCTCCTGGGAAGGCACATGGACATCCTTTAAATTGTCAGCTGAGCCCGAGGCACTGGCAGAGTCCGTGTCCCGGTTACACCCCCCCAAGAGGGCTGGGGGTGTATTCAGTTTCTGACTTACCTTTGTCCAGGTGTCAGCAGGGGCGGGTCTAGATATGTAAACCCAGGGATGCTAGGGCCTAGTTAAGAATGCAAATAAGCTCCTTTGACCCCATAAATAAACCTGCTGCGTGGCTTGGAGGCTCGCTGCCTCTCCATCAGAGAGGATGGCACCCACCTAGCGCCCAGCTGGATGAATCTATTTCTGCTCCTTGTCTCTTTCTTTCTTTATCTTCTTAATCCCCAGCTCCTCCACTCAGGAACCTGACTGTTTCCTTTTCCGTGATGGAGATGGACATGGAAAAGAGAGAAACAGCTCCCTGCAGTGGGCCTTGTGGTGCTTTTTGGCTCACCGTACCATTGCAGGCTGTACATGTTCACCTGACTCCAAGGTATATCTAGAGTCCTGATGGTGGAAAGAGACCGTGTTGAAGGTGTGATACATGTATATGTTTGTGAAAAATACGGAGTGCTTCGTCTTTACACCCCACATAGGGGGCTTGTATGTACGTGTTGAGTGACTTTTATGTACTTGTTGATTTCAAAGAGGAAGAGAAAGGGAGAGAGAGAAATATCAATCAATGTTTGGCTGCTTCTTGCATGCCCCCTCCTGGGGATCGAGCCTGTAACCCTGGGCTCGGTCCATGACCCGGTATCAAACTGTGACTTCTTGGTTCGTAGGTCAATGCTCAGCCGCTGAGCCACATGGGCCAGGCATGAAATGTGTCTTGATGTTGGTGATCAGCCTGTGCCTTTGAGCTGATAGGTAGTCTTGACATTGACATGTTTCCAAATGCTTGCGTGTAGTAGGTGTGCTGTCTCGTGTCTTTCACCACTCGCTGGAGCTTGTATCTGATATTTGCAGCCCTCTTTGATCGCTTACTTTGTTAATTTGTGAAAGTTCTATATTGGCTGTCCTGTAGACTCATGATGCTGTAGTCAAAGCCAATAATTTGTAGGTGATGGCCGATGGTGAGGCTCCGAGTAAGTGCCAGAGGAAGGAAGACGTTTACACGTCTTATCACAATATTTTTGTTTTCAAAGTCCCCTTTCCCCTCCTGCATTTTTGTTTGTGTGTGTGTGTGTGTGTGTGTGTGTGTGTGTGTGTTTTGAAGACATGAGCCTTTGAAATAACTTTTCCCCTGGAAGTCTCTGTGGTGGCAACTCTCCATGACAACTGTTGAAAACACACGGAGATGTTTTCTAAAAAAGAGAAACAAACAAAAGGCCCACAACCCAATAATAATAATAATACAATTACTGGAAGCAAGGGAAGAGACCAGCCAAGGCAATTAAAATGATTCTGAGCAGCAGGCAGTGATATCTACGTTTGCAGTTCCAGTCACACTAGACACTGTCATTGTCTTCAGTTCCTTTGATGAGAAGTCTCTGTGGGTCCCTTCTCCCATCTCCAGAAGGAATGTTCTGGAAAAACAATTGCAGTTTTGCGTTTCCCATGGGGAGGGGGGAGATGGACCACTTTCCTTTGGTTGAGCAGCGTGTGATTTCGCCATATTCCCTGGAGTGGACCTTCAGAGCAGATGGCATCACGGTGATAAATGCTGCATGGCTCTGAGGATGGTTTGGAATCCCGGGGAAATTCTTTGGGGTTGGCTGGGAGACGGGGGCTGCCACCCCCCAGGGAAGGGGGCATTGGAGACGAATGAGACGTTCAGCACAGTCCATAGACATTGATGCCAGTTGCCCACCCAGAAAGGGCAGGTCGAATGGACATGGACCATCTCCAGATGAGACCTGTGTCTCTGCCCGGGGCTGTCTGAGCCCCCCTCCTAAGCCCTGCCTCAGGGAGCGGGTCCCTCCCACGACCAGGTCTTCAGACAGTTGGTGGCCAGCTGCAGTCCCTTCGGGTAGCATTCAGATGAAGTTTCCCTGCGGCTCTTGCTCCGATGTGAAATTACTGGAGTTACTTACCAATCTGTCACCACAGCCGTGTGGTTTCTGGCTGACTGGCTTGTGGGATCACGGGCTGCTATGACACAGGTAATTTCAAAACCCGGGCCCCGCTCCAGAGACCTGGGTGTCTGAAGGCATCTGTCCCTTTCTCCCTGGACCCTCCGTGGCTGGTCATATCCCTGAGGTCCCCTTTCCAGAGCCTCACACAGCAGACTTCTGAGCACCTCAGATTTCTGGAGAGAGGGCCGCTCATTCTGTGGAGTCTTTAAAAAAAAATATATATATATATTTTATTGATTTTTTACAGAGAGGAAGGGAGAGGGAGAGAGAGAATTAGAAACATCAATGAGAGAGAAACATCAATCAGCTGCCTCCTGCACATCCCTACTGGGGATGTGCCCACAACCAAGGTACATGTCCTTGACCAGAATTGAACCCGAAACCCTTGAGTCCGCAGGCCGACGCTCTATCCACTGAGCCACACCGATTAGGGTTTGTGGAATCTTCTCGCTGGCTTCATCAAAGGCCACAAGTCAGTGAGGATGGGGCCAGCACTTAAACCCTAGGCACATAGACTTTAAGAACCTCTGGGAACGCCCTCCAATCAGACTCTACCTCCAGGGTCTTCTCAGTGAAGCACCTGCCCCTTCTTGGGTATCCTTCTCCTAACAGGGCTGGGGGAGGGGTCCTCATACACAGTCCTTGAACCCCCACACCGCTGCTGGCCTTCTAGGTGCCAGGTGTTCAGCACTGAGGAGCAGGCCCGGGCTCCTGAGGGGCGGGAGGAAGAGTGACTACTTGCTGATGAGCCTATGCAGCCATCAGCAGGTCTTTCCTCAAAGGGCTCGATAGTATTTTTTTTAAAACAAATATATCTTATTGATTTCTTACAGAGAGGAAGAGAGAGGGATATAGAGATTTAGAAACATCAATGAGAGAGAAACATTGATCAGCTGCCCGCAACATTGATCAGCTGCCCGCAACCAAGGTACATGCCTGTGACTGGAATCGAACCTGGGACCTTTCAGTTGCTCTATCCACTGAGCCAAACTTGTTTCGGTGGGCTCAATAGTATTTTAAGCTTTGCTGGTTACCTGGACGATTACTCAACTCTGCCTTTAGGGCAGGAGAGCTGCTATGAACAATGCTGGAATGGGCACAGCTATGTTTCAATAAAACTTTATTTGTCAAAAACAGACAGTGGGCCAGATTGCCCCGTGGGCTATAGTTTTCCCATTTCTGGCTTTTCTTCCCCCCCCCCCCCCCACACACAAAAAACAAAGATAGTGCACTAATTTGTTTCTCAATGTCCCAGCTTTGTGAGTATAAAGGCGTAATGGCAGCCTCTCTGAGAAGAAAGGAACAACCAGGAATGCAGGAAGGGCTAGTGGGCGTGGAGGAGGGCACCCCAAAGGGGAGCTGTGGTTGGGTAAACAGACTTGGAGGGCTGAGAGGGTCTAGCAGCTTCTCAGGGGAAGTGGTACTTGAGATGGATGTTAAGGATGAAGTGGGAGTTTCAGGAGGGCAGAGCCAGCAGGGGGTGCAGGAAATCCTAAGGCATGTGCAGACACGGCGGAGCTGGGGGTGTGGGGCGCGCGTGCCTAAGTCAAGGAGGCCAACTTCGGTGCAGAGGAGGCTGGATGATAGGCTGGGGCCGTGCCATGAATGAGCAAAGGGTGTGGCTCTCTCCTGTGGGTGGGGCCCTGAGCGGTTTTAAGCTGGTGAGAGAGGTGACCAGAGCTGGGAGGACGGTGAGAAGGAGGATCGGAGGTGGGTGGGGATGGTGACGCTTGGGTGTCCATGCTTGGCCCTGGCCTGAGTGCCCTGGCTGAATGAGCCTCTGCCAGTTTGGTCCGGAGCTTACTCTTTAGCCCCTTCCCCAAGTTCAGCCGCCTGGCCTGTGTGACCTCGCACGGCCAGCAGGTTCCCGGCCTGCACGGGGTCAGCTCCTCGTCTGGAACAACAGCGCCCCCGCGGCAGAAGCACGCCGTACTCACGGTCGGTGTTCTGCGTCAGCCTCGCCGGCCGTAGTACCCAGTCACTGAATTAAACGCTAATCTGGCGTCGCTGGAGGGGGGTTTGGAAGATTTAACACCGACAATCGCTGACGTTCCTAAGGAGATTATCTCTGACGGTGTGGGCGGCCCCGTGCAGTCAGAGGAAAGGCTGTAAGAGCTTCCTCAGGAGGAAAATCCCACCCGTGGCCTGAAGCTCCGGTTCCCGCCCCAGCTTCCGGCTCGCCCTGCAGACTCAGGCCTGCCAGCCAGCTCCACATCGCACAGCAATTCCTTGGAGTCTCTCTCTCTCCCTCCCTCCTCCCCTCCCTCCCCCTTTTCCCCTTCACTCACAGACACACACACACTGCGCGCACCCCCCCACATGTATGCACACCCACATACCACACACGCGCACACATGACACATAAACACCACACACAACACACATGCACACACATACACCACAAGCATGCACACACATACACACTGCATGCACACCCACACATCCCACATATGCACACACACCATACACCCCCCCCACACAAACACACACGCACAACATACATCACACACACATCATATGCACATGAACACACACATGCACACACACTGGTTCTGTTTCTCTGGTAGAGCCCTGACCGGTATACATGGTTAGGGAAAAACTGAGGTCTCTTTGTGATGATAAATTTTATTAATAACGTGCACGTTTACTGGTATGCTTTCCATTGTGAAATACATCCTGTCTAGGATGGAGAAGGTGAATGTACTTTTGGTTCCTCTGCTTTCCTCGCAGGGTCTGTGAGGAGAACCCGGACTTCTTCTGGCAGCCTAAACCCCGAGGGGGTGTGGAGCCCGCCCCGCCCCCTCGGCCTGACAGGCCTGGAGGAGGTGTTGAGTCTTGACTCCCAGAAATGAATCAAGACACTTGGAGGCACCGAGGCGCTTGCTTAATCCAGCGGGGCAGGTGAGACAGCTCCGAGTCACCCCCTCCCCGGCCCCCGCGGGCTGGTGGAAAACCCGGCGGCGCATTTCACGTTATTCACTCTTCCTAACCATAAGTCATCTGTGTGGGCATCAGGCTGGTCTGGGACGTGATGAGGGGCCAGAAGAAAGTTAGGAGCCACGTCAAGTCTGAGCCTCAAGCACATCACTGGGCGGCTTTCTGGCTGAATGCCGGGCGGCCGGGCCAGCAGGGGCTATGGCACTGCACCGGCCCATCGGGCCACGGGCCACTGGGTCTCCTAGTTCCCATGGGCAGGCCCTGCAGTCTGGCTGGCGACCTACAGACCGAGGGGGTTTCTGGGCACCGAGGTGGCAGTGGGCAGGGAAAGTGCCATCTGCCAACTGCAGAGGCAGGGGAGCCCACAGGCACCGCTGGCCGGGCCCAGAGGTCTGGAGAGAGAGGAAGGCTCGAATGCCGACTGTCTTTGAAAATACACGCGTGAGAGTGGGCAAAGGGTCAGAGACTGGGGTGGCAGGGGGTCGGGGGAAGCACCTCGGTGAGTCTCAGCCCCCGCTGTGAGGCAGAACAGGCGTTTGGGCCAGGCCATGGAGCCGAGCTGAGCTGCTGGAGCTCTGAGGGCCCTGTCCCCTGGGCAGCTCTCCCATGCTGAGAGGCCTACTCAGTGGTCTCTCCTCTCGGCCCCAGGCAGGGGGCAAAGGCCCAGGGTTGCAGAAAGGTGGGAATTCATCCAAAAGGGAACGAAGGGGGTGAGTATCTCCTTAAAAAAGACCAGCCTGAGATGCCAAGGGTTGGAGATGCCTCATGCTTTGTTCTAGTTGTGAAACCTCTGACTGCATTTGCGAGATTTAATAAATAAAAACGCAGGATGCCTGAAAAAAATGGCACTGGAACAGCTGAATATCCAGACAAAAGAGTGAAGGGGAGCCCTCCTGACCACCGGCCAGCAGGGATCACAGACCAAAGCATAAGAGCTAAAAACTATAAAACTCTTAGAAGAAAACATGGGGGTAAAGCTTTGTGATCCCGGGTTAGATGGAGTCATGACATTCAAAGCACAGACCACGGAAGGAAACAGACAAATGAGATGCTATGCGCATTTAAACGCTGCACATTTCAAGGGACGCCATCGAGGTGCGGAGCTGTGGCTTGGGAAGGTAAGTTCTGGAGATGGCGTGGTGGATGGCTGCCCACCAATGTCACTGTGCTCAATGCCAGGACCTGTGCACCTAACAATGGCTAACCTGGCAGAATGTTGGGTTTTGTCTATTTTATCCACCACAAAAAAGAAAAAAAGAGAAAAAAGAAGAACGGACGCTCCGAGGAGCAAGTGTTCACCCCACATTTCAGTTGTCCCGGCACCATTTTCTTTCAGGAAGGGACAGAGATGTCCTTGCAAAGGGCTGGACCTGCTCCGACGCTGGCTTTTCCCAGCCTGTGGCTTCTCCGCCGGGTCCAGATCCCCGCCTCCCTGCGCCCGAGGCCCGAGGAAACGTTCCTGTTCCGAGGTCAATGCAATCTTCAGTGCCCCCTCCCCTGCCCCCCAACCCCACATCAGCCAGCCCCTCCTGCCACAAACACAGCCGTAAATCTCTCAGCCACAAACACTTGTTCTGAGTGGGAACCAGCTGCTGGCCTGACGCAAGCCCTTGACGCACGGCGTGTCTCGTCCAAGTCTCACACGTGTCCGTGTCCTTTCCCTCACCCCTAAGGCCGCACAGCTGGAAGGTGCTGGGGGCTGACACTGGACCCCGTCAGCCTATTCTGAGGCCCTGGTCTCAACCCCTCTTATTTAAAAAAAAATATTTTTATGGATTGCAGAGAGGAAGGGAGAGGGAGAGAGAGAGAGAAACACCCATGAGGAGAGAGGATCATTGACCGGCTGCCTCCTGCATGCCTCCTACTGGGGATCGAGCCCACAACCCAGGCATGTGCCCTTGACCAGAATTGACCTCGGGGCCCTCCAACCTGCAGGCCAACGCTCTATCCACTGAGCCAAACCAGCTAGGGCTTAGTGCTTCTTCTTTATGGCCGTGGTTTCAAACCAATCTCAGCTCAGATCCCCCTTTTCTCTGAAGGCACCTGGAGCTCCGGGGCTGCCCCCTTTTCTGCTCCCCATGGCGCCCTGTGCTCCCACGGGGCCGCCGGCTATTTCCTGTACTTGTCTGCCCACGTGCCCCAAGGCAGTGTGTGTCTTGTTCATTGTGTGTGTGCCTTGGCACTGGCACATGACCTGGTGCTGAGCGGTCGAGCCGGTGGCTGCCTCCCGGTTCCTCGGCACCATCCATGCTCCCTGGAGCCTCAGACAGCACAGCACGCTGCTGCCTGAAACCCCAGCCCGTGCGTTTCACAGCCCCTCCCGCGGGGAGGGCCCCCTGAGTGCGGTATGCCGAGCAGAAGGACTTCCGCTGTGCGAGGCAACCGGAATATTGAAGGGGAGTGATGTATTTCCCAGCGGGAGCTGTCTTATTTCTCTCTGGGCCCTGCCTTTCATGGGTTTGTGGCTCAGCATTCTCTGGGGAACCTCTTAATGCTCCAGTGTTCTGGAGCGAGGGGCGGATGTATTTGATGTGGCTGGCGCTGGGTCAGCCAAGGTTTTCCCCTCCCTCGCCCCATGGCTGAACTGACACAACCAGGGAAGCCAAGAGCCAAGTCCCAAGAGTCTCCGGGATGAGCCTGGTGACCGCACTGAAGGGAAGACTTTCTGTTTGGCGAAGGAAACCTAGACTACGCAGACACGCACATGTGGCACGGGAGGAACTATCTGTAAGAAACGGACAGGACTGAGACAGAGGTGCCATGGTCCCAACACCATTCTTGGATGTCGTCATGGAAAAGATCGGCTCTCTTGCTAGCGTGTATTCCTGCTTCTGGAGGGTTTCTCTCATCAAGAGAAAGTTTAATGGTGGAAAACATTGAAGCCAGGGAAGACCCGAGTCTCCGTGCAGGATGCTGTGACTACAGATATCTATGGTTTTATTTATTTTTATTTTTTAAAATATATTTTATTGATTTTTTACAGAGAAGAGAGAGGGATAGAAAGCTAGAAACGTCGATGAGAGAGAAACATTGACCAGCTGCCTCTTGCACACCCCCTACCAGGGATGTGCCCACAACCAAGGTACATGCCCTTGACCGGAATCGAACCTGGGACCTTTCAGTCCGCAGACCGACGCTCTACCACTGAGCCAAACCGGCTTCGGCTTTTTATTTTATTTTATTTTTTTATTAAATATATTTTATTGATTTTGTACAGAGAGGAAGGGAGAGAGATAGAGAGTTAGAAACATCGATGAGAGAGAGTCATCGATCAGCTGCCTCCTGCACACCCCCTACTGGGGATATGCCTGCAACCAAGATACATGCCCTTGACCAGAATCGAACCCGGGACCTTTCAGTCCCCAAGCCGACGCTCTATCCATTGAGCCAAACCGGTTTTGGCAGATATCTATGGTTTTAATGCCAGTTTTGCTCACGGAGATGTTGGCAGAGAGAGGCTGCAGAATGTGGTAGAAAGACCATGGATGAATGTTTGTGTCGCCTTCCCCCCTAATTCACCTATTGGAGCCCTAACGGTGCCCCCTCCCCGGTGTCCTGTGTTGGAGATGGGGCATCTAAGAAAGTAATTAAGGTTAAACAAGGTCATAAGTGTGGGGCCCTGCTCTAAGAATTAGTGTCCTTATAAAAAGAGACACCAGCTCTGGCCGTATGGCTTGGTTGGTTGAGTGTTACCTCATGCATGGAGAGCTCACTGATTCAACTCCCAGTCAGGACACACGCCTAGGTTGCTAGCTCAATTCCCAGCAGGGTGTGTGTAGGAGGTAGCCAATCGATATTTCTCTCTCATCCATGTTTCTTTCTCTCTGGCACCTTGAACTTGGACTTCTTCCCAGCCTCCAAAGTTGGGAGAAAATAAATTTTTGTTGTTTAAGCCCCTCCCGCCACCCCCCGTCTGTGGTATTTTATTGTGGCATTCTGAGCAGACTAATGTAGACCAACTAGAGGCCCAGTGCATGAAATTTGTGCACTCTCGAGGGTTTCTCAGCCCAGCCTGCGCCCTCTTGCAGTCTGGGAGCCTTTGGGGGATGTCTGACTGATGGTTTAGGCCTGCTCCCCCGGGGAGAGGGCCTAAGCTGTCAGTTGGACATCCTTAGTGCTGCTGCAGAGGCAGGAGAGACTCCCACCACTGCTGCTGCGCTCACCAGCTGTGAGCCCAGCTCAGGGCTTCTGGCTGAGTGGCTCTCCCCCCGTGCATGCGCACTGACCACCAGGGGGCAGCTCCTAGGCTGAGCATCTGCGTCCTGGTGGTCAGTGCACCTCATAGCGACTGGTCATTTCACCCTTCGGTTGATTTGCATGTCGGCCTTTTATTATATCAGATAGTTTTGGGTCAGACAAAATTACATTGGAATGTTGGTTCTTGCTAGTTGACCTTGGACAAGTTATTTAATTTTTCCGAGTTTGATAAGTAACAAAAGGTTAATACACATCGTTGGTAGGTTTGTTGTTAGGGCTAAAGATAACATGTGGCATTGAGCAGACGCTCAGTAGGGCCTCATGCACTTGTCGGATATGCCCCGTGATGGTCTTCTTTTCTAGAAGCCAATTCCTGCCCAGTTCTTGAATTGTGAAACAATGAGTATTTGGTCACTGGGAGGATAGGTGTCATTGGAACTGACAGGGTGAAGGGGACCCTTTTCCAAATTCAATATGTATTTATATATTTAGTGTTTTCACTGTCAGGTGTCAGCACAGAATCCTCTCAGGGACAGAACAGTTCACGCCACTGTTAATGGGGGGCCTACAGGTGGCCATTACTGGTCTAAACTCCCCATTGAGGTGCTGAGGAGCTGGACATTTTCAAATAGAATCTTCTTTTAGAGCCAGCCAAGAGCTGTTTGCATCTTTGCTTTAAGGGGAAATGCTTATGAAAGAAATTTCCTTGAGTGTAGTGATGCCTTCATTCCAGCCATATGGCCAATGTTTAATTAGACACTAAATGCAAATTCCAAGGTGAGCTTCTGTGGAGGCGTCAAGAGCACTGAGAACTGGACGCGGTGCACCGATATCTAGTTCCTGGGTGGAGACAACGATCGATTTTGTGTGGAATGGGGGAGGGGTGCATGGAGGGGTCTTTGTCAAAGTGGATCTTACTGATGACAAGCCTTAAAGTTGCTTCTGTTGAGCCTGGGTTTTGTATGCTTGGTGGAACCACCGCTTTCTAGGATTCCAAATGAAGGGGTTCAGAACAGCCTCCCCAAGAGGCTGAATTATTTTGAGCTGAAGGCAACTGGGGTCACTAGAAACTTTTGCCACTCCCCTTAAATAATCTAAATTCGGGGCCTTGCCCATAATAAGAATTATTATCAGAAATAACATTTTTTTTTTTTTTATGAGCTGTTTAATAGGGCAGGGCAAACATCTAATTACTGAACATCTGCTCTTTTTATTGTCCTGCAGCGATGCTCTGAGGTCTCAAGGTACCTTCGCTCATTCTTAGCTCACGTCATATGTCCCTTATTTTCACTTTCTGTCTCAGAACCCCTCATGGATGTGGAGTCTCAGGCTCTCTCATGCATATGGGGTTTCCGTATGTACGTATGCAATCAAATTTGGTTATTTTCTCCAGATAATCTGTCTCCTGTGGATTTAACTCTTCTTAGAACATCTGGAAGAACCTAGAAGGGTACAGGAAAGTTTCTCCCTCCCAAACACAACGAAGGTATGTCAGTATCCTAATCATCAACTTCACAAAGGTGAACGTGGGGGAAAAGTCCAGAAGTTCCTTTGTGATGTTAATAGTTTGGATTCTGAGGGACAACATGTGAAATTGGAGAGTGTATCTATAACTTAAGCCACAGAATAAATGATGCTGACGTTTGGTCCCTCAGAAAGTTTGGACAACCCAAGACGAAACTAAAATGAAAGATAAGCTCCATTCCTTTCCATCCTCAGGAGGACAACGCTAAGCCCTTGATTAGGTCCCTCTGCCCCCTCGGTTGTGGAGTCTTGCTCAGCACTCGCAAGTACAGGTTAGGCTGCATTCCCGAAAGGCCGTGCTCATTGGAGAGGTCTCTGAGGATTCCCCAGGCTGATGGGCTGCACGGGCGATTCAACTGGATGCGGAGAAGAGGGTCAGCAGGAACGTGTCCCCAGGGGTTAAACACGTTCTCAGCGTCTGACGTGATCGCCTATCTGCTCCCTGGGAATGTTTCCGTGTGTTGTTTTGTGAGAATCTCTTGGGTGAGTGCAAACACCTGGAACCATGGCATTGATTCTGGTCCCAAAACAAACAAACAAACAAACAAACAAACAAATAAACAAACAAAACAGGATCAGAGGGGGGAAACCCTAAGAGGTGCCCAAAATTCTGAAGTAAGTGACCCCAAAAAAACCTCATTCAAGATTCATATTGGAAGGTTAGCCAAGAAGATGAATTTCTCGAAAATAATAGGTTACTTCTGACTATATAAAGAGATTAAAAAAAATGATTATCTGAGTAACTGGCAGCAGAATTCTTCCCAAGGAGGAAGCCATCCCAGCATTCAGAGAACCCTTGAGGAGGGTTTGGAGCAAGAGAAAGGCCTCTGAGAAGCAGTGTATAACGAGTCCCCATGCACCCAATGGGGCGAACTGCCCTGTGGGAGAGGAGAAGAGGAGGGTGAGGAAAGAGGGCCGGGGAGGAAGAGAGAGGCCAGGAGGTGGAGGGGATGATGTTGTGTGGGCTGCGGGGTTGGGGGCTGAGGGGGCTGAGGCAGGAGCTGAAAGGAGTGTGAGGAATGGGGGAGACTCGCTGCAATGGAGATTGTTATGTTTTCAGTGACCACCCGTCTCCGTTCATCTCTGGCCACAGCCCTCAGTAAAGCCCAGCACCCGGGACTGTGTGAGTTAGTTTTGAGAGAGAGCGTGTGCACACTTGTTTATGCATATACATGTCTTTGCATGTGAACGCCTGTTCCCATGTTCATGTATAAGTGTATATTTACCCACGCACAAATATGCAAGTGTCCATGTGTGCACATGTTCATTGTGCTAGGCGCTTCATGCGTGCATGCACATGTCTAGGTGTGCACACATGTGTGTCTGGGTAAGAGGAAGCAGGCTGTGTCTCCAGCTGGGCCACCACAGCGTGGGCCAGAGACAGCACGTGCTGGAACACCTGCCCCAGGGCTGGGGCGTGGAGGCCGGGACCTCAGGAACCACCGGTGTTCATGGAAGGGCCTCGCCCCAAAGCAGCCTTCGTGGGATTGGGGCTCAGACTCACTGCATCTAGACCGCGGGGCGGGGGAGGCGGTGAGAACCCCCCGCCTCTGGGTTACAGCTCTATTTATTTGTAGCATTTTTGAGGCATAGTTGACAAATAAAATTGTAGCACACTTCAAGTGTACAACATGATGACATGATAAACATAATAGTAAACATTTGGAAAGATTCCCACCGTTGAGTTAATTACCACATCCATCACTTCACGTCTACCTTGTGTGTGTGTGTGAGAACCTTAAGTTCTACTCTCAGCAAATGTCAATTATACAACGCAGTGCACTCACCATCTAACTGAAGGTTGTACCCTTCACCATCTTCTTCCCATGTGTCCCCGCCCCAGCCCCTGACAACCACCTTCTACTTTCTGTTTCTATGAGCGTGACTTTTTTTTTTTTTTTTTAAGATTCCACAGTGGGTTACAACTTCATTTATTTTTTATTTTAAAAATATATTTTATTGATTTTTTTACAGAGAGGAAGAGAAAGGGACAGAGAGTCAGAAACATCGATGAGAGAGAAACATCGATCAGCTGCCTCCTGCACACCCCCCACTGGGGATGTGCCCACACCAAGGCACATGCCCTTGATCGGAATCAAACCCGGGACCCTTCAGTCCCCAAGCCGACTCTGTATCCACTGAGCCACACCGGTTTCGGCTACAACTTTAAAAGTGAGCCTTTCCGACGGCGGCTCTGCATCTGCCCCAGTTGGACTAAACGAGGTCACGCACCGTCATGACCCTCCGGCAGAGGCTGGGCTCAGAGCACACACAGCTGGTAACGAGCTCCTGGGGCATGCTGGGAGATTGGCCAAGGACACGGGCTTCTCGGGTGTCCTGTGTCACCAGCAGCGGGAGCCAGCCCGATGGAGCCGCACAGCCGTGTCCCAGCACTTCCTCCGGTGTCTCCTGAGGCTCTGGGAGAGCTTACGCAACAGAGATCCTGGGATAGAGCGTGCGGAGTGCTGACTGCAGTTTCTGGCAGACAGCAGGCGCTGGTGATTGGAACAGTGTTTCAGGTACTACTCATAGCACCTGATCTTCCACACTGGAACCACAGATTGTGTGTGTGTGTGTGTGTGTGTGTTGTGTGTGTGTGTTTCCTGGGAACTGTACCAACTAAGATGACTCCAGCGGGCTGGGCTCAGTGGGGTTTGTCACGGTGAGGCAGGGAAAGTGTTCTGAACGGAACAGCCATGAGGGGGATCCCTCCCCGCTCCCAGCACTGGACTTCATTATTTTTATTTATTTATTTATTTATTTATTTATTTATTTATTTATTTATTAAATATATATTTTATTGATTTTGTACAGAGAGGAAGGGAGAGAGATAGAAAGCTAGAAATATCAATGAGAGAGAGTCATTGATCAGCTGCCTCTTGCACACCCCCTACTGGGGATATGCCCGCAACCAAGGTACATGCCCTTGACCGGAATCGAACCCGGGTCCCTTCAGTCCCCAAGCCGACGCTCTATCCACTGAGCCAAACCGGTCTCGGCAGCACTGGACTTCATTATTATTTTAAAATACGTTTGTATTGATTTCAGAGAGGGTGGGGAAGAAGCTCATTTTATTGGCCAGAATAAATGCCTCTGACTGGCTCACTGATTTTTTTTTTTAGCTATTCTTTATTGAGCTCTTCCTGTGGGATAGTCATTTTGCTAAGTGCGTTTCCTTTTTTAAAATTTATTTTTATTATTTTAAGTATATTTTACTGATTTCAGAGAGGAAGGGAGAGGGAGAGAGATAGAAACATCAATGATGAGAGAGAACCATTGATCAGATAGAAACATCAGTGATGAGAGAATCATGGACCAGATGCCTCCTGCACGCCCCACACTGGGGATGGAGTCTGCAACCTGGGCCTGTGCCCTCGCCGGGAATTGAACCGTGACCTCTTGGTTCATAGCTTGACGCTCAACCACTGAGCCACACTACACTCTTCAACATTACTGAGGATGTCAAAGACCTTTTGTTTTTTTGTGGATTATCCTAAACTGGATATTTTCGCTCTGTTGGAAAATAAAACTGAGAAATGAAGAGCTATTTATTTATTCATTGATTTTAAAATAGCAATGATAATAGACATAAATAACACACTTTTATTTAAAAAAGTAGATTTTCCCAAAGGAAGCGTCCTAATGGGCAGGGCAGCGTTATTTTGCATTTTCCAAGTCTCTCTGATGGCTGGTCAATGGAAGAGAGCCGGGGGGGGGGGGGGGGGGGGCGGGGGGGGGTGGGGGGGGCGGGGGGGTGGTGCTCGCCTCTGCCTTAGCATTCGATTGGTTGCAACATCACCCATATCAAAGCTTCCAGAAAACCCCACCGCCCCGAGGGAGCAGGAGGGAAAATGAGAAACAGCATCTTAGTGTTTCGGTAAGAATGGCCTTGACCTCATGGGGTCCCTGAGGTCTGAGCCTCCCAGGGGTCCCTGGCTGAACCACACTTTGGGAACCCCCGGGACTGGTCTTTCTGAAGTTGTGGCGCAATGCCTTTGTTCTGGAAGCTGCACGGCTGGCGCTATGGTGAGGTCCGGGGCGGACGTCTGGTTGAGATCGTCATGTGTTTACCGAGAAATCGCGGGAAGTGGAGGCCAAGGGAGGGTGTAGGCAATACATTTGCTTTTGTGTGTGTTCATTTGCATCTCCTGAATTAGTGAGTGCTCATTTTATTGGCAGAATAAATGCCTAGGACTGGCTCAGTGACTTTTAGCTATGGTGTTATTTATTGAGCTCTTCCTGTGGGATAGTCATTTTGCTAAGTGTGTTTCCTTTTTTAAAATTTATTTTTATTTTTTATTATTTTAAGTATATTTTACTGATTTCAGAGAGGAAGGGAGAGGGAGAGAGAGAAACATCAATGATGAGAGAGAACCATCGATCAGCTGCCTCCTGCACGCCCCACACTGGGGATGGAGCTTGCAACCTGGGCATGTGCTCTGACCAGGAATCGAACCGTGACCTTCTGGTTCATAGGTCAACACTCAACTAGTGAGCCACACCGGCTGGGTAGCTAAATGCTTTCTCTCATAGTGAGAATGCAAAGGTGCTTGTGGGCCCTTTAATAGTGCCGATGGCTTGGCTCTTGTTGGAATCTGTACCCGTAGATTCCTGTCTCCTGGAATAGGGCTTACGCCTCCTCAGCTTGGAGGCAAGTCCTCAGAACCCTTTCTGGAAGAACTCAGGTGGAGAGGGAGAATCTGTGGTGAAATGGGCGTTCCCGTTTAAAATCTGCTTCTCACGACGGAGACCTCGTGCGTGAGGACTCTGATGCCAGGGACTTGCTCACCATAGCGATGGCCTCAGGGTGAGGCTAGACACTGGCAAACCGCTCACCTTCGCTTTGGGGAACTTCATCAGAGCCAATGCTGGCAGCAGCGCCACCGCCACCTTCCCACAGAGAAACTGGAGGAGGCTGTCCCCGGACAGCGGGGGTGGGCACCACAGCCGTGGCTTCTCCTGCACGGTGGGCGGCTGCAGGCAGGGGGCTCAGGGAGACAGGAAGGGCGGGACAGGGTGTGAAGTACTGGCTCAGTTTGCACACTAACCTCTGAAGAGGAGAGGCCCATGGGACAGGGTGGCGGGAAACTCCTCATACACCGTCCTGCATTTTCCTTTTTAAAATATATATTTTATTGATTTGTTACAGAGAGGAAGGGAAAGGGACAGAGAGCTAGAAACATCGATGAGAGAGAGACACCGATCAGCTGCCTCCTGAACACCCCACACTGGGGATGTGCCCGCAACCAAGGTACGTGTTCTTGATGGGAATCAAACCTGGATTCAGTCCTCAGGCCGACGCCCCATCCACTGAGCCAGACCAGTCAGGGCAAGGTCCCAGCATTTTTAATGTACTATTATTCCCTGATTACATGCAAGTTGAAAAAAAAAAAAAAGTGATTGTGATTAAAATTGTCTTTAAAAAATTATGTTTATTTTTTTGGCGGGGGTGGGGGGAATTTTTACAAGAATTTATTTGAGCCCAGAGGTGGGGGAGCAAGATCTCAAATGCTCGCGAGAGTAGCGGTTCAGCAGCTTCTTTTTTGCATTTGGAATTAAGGAGGGGCCGGAAGGAGGATTACTGGGGGGAGGGAGAACAAGGCTGGGATGGGGCTACAGGACAGTTAACAACCACCCGAAGGTGGTGATTTCAAAGTGTGTGAACCTGCAAACACCTGGCAGGACTTCAGGCAAAGGCAAACCTCCCCTGAGAGGCCGTGTGCCGGTGGGACGCCCCTGCGCCACCTACCCCGTCAGGAGTTTATAACCGGGTCACCCTGTGGGTTCCTTTCCACAGAGCCCCTCTGTGCCTGCAGTCCCCCTCTGGCCATAAAGCACCCGAAGGAGGCGCTGGGGCCCAGCCTCTTAGTAGACAGAGCGGCCTCACAGCTCGCGGCAGGCTCAGGGTCATCATGACCCCCGGGGATGGGACAACCCCGTGACCACAGAATCCGGCTGAGGCCGAATCTTTCCCCAAAAGGGAAGAGCAGGTAAACGGAAGGCAGCCAGATCTTGGGGCTTTCATTGCGAAAAAGCCCCCGTCGGACTCTCTGCCCCCCTTTCTGCCCGGGGCTGTCTTGGTCTGACTTGCTGGCCACAAAGCGTGCGGCAGGCCGCGGGTGGACACTATGGTAGAGCGGCGCCCTGGGCGGCTGGGGGGACAGAGCGGAGGTGTCCAGTGAGTCGCAGCTCGCTCTCCCCGCTGCTCTGCCCCTGATGGTCCCTCAGGGGCCTGGTGCTGCCCACTGTCCCTCCTGATCTCCGAAGAATGCTCCCAGCGGGGCCAGGGCAGGTGGACGGGGGCTGAGGAGTCGCACGCCGGTGAGGAGGGTGGGCAGCTGGCGGCTGGATGGGCTCCAGCCACGGGCGGAGCCGGGCCAGTGAGCACGGGGCACGTTCTGGGAGGGAAGGGGGAGGCTCAGGGACCTAGCCTGTGGCAGGGAAGCCACGTGACTACGAGCCAAACTTCTGACGTTTCTGCCCACGTCCCCTAGTCTCCTGGCGGGGCCTTTAGATCTGCTAATCCCTCTCTTCCCTTTTCTTGCGGCCCAGAATACCAGTTCACCGGAGAGCACGCTGGGGCACTGAACAGGACGGCGACAGGGACACGGGCTCTGCAGTGGGCTGGCCACCGAGGCGGCCCCTCCCCAGTCACCTCAGCCCACAGGAGCCCCGCCGTCCCCAGGGGTCAAAGGGCACGCCCTCTGTCCACCCTGCAGCCAGACACTGAGCGTTTGCACAGTTAAATCCCTTCCCCGAATCTTGGCGGCTGAGTGTCAGCGATAACTCAAACCATTGTTCCTCCTCCTTCTTAATTCCAGAAATGCATTTAGACAAGAGGTGCTTGCCAGAAAACCACCGGTCAGTGTGACTGTCTGTCCCCACCTGTCAGGGGCCCACACTCCCGGGCCCCGCCGGGCTGCCGCTACTTCCCAGCAGGCCTTGCTCTCCGGCAGGGCGGTGTCCGAGCCCAGCCAGGGGCGCTGGCCCTGCTGGGCATTCTCGGTCACAGTGCCACTGGCCCTCAGTGCCCGCTTCCATGGCAGCACTGCGGTCCGACACGTAAAAGTTCCGACTAACATGCCTTCAGGCTGCTTCTGTTTTTAACTAGAGCCTCTGGGGCAGAGTCCGTGTGTGCTCTTCGGGGCTTCGCACGAAGGCTGGCAGCCAAGAGCTGGCAGCCAGGACGTGGAAAGTTCTAGTAAAGGCGGGTCCAGGTTTTCGGAGCTTAGAGAGCAGAGGCGCCCTGGACCCAGCCTGCTCCCTGTTCGCTGGCCCCTACTTCTGTCCAGAGTCTCCTGACCGTGCAGCCTCTGCCAGTGCAAGACCCTGCCCCGTCCTCCCTGCCCTCACTGCGGTGTGTGTGCAGCCTCAGCCCCAGCCTCCCTTCTGCACCAGCCTCCCTTCTGCACCAGCCTCCCCTCTGCCCCAGCCTCCCTTCTGCACCAGCCTCCCCTCTGCCCCAGCCTCCCCCTCTGCCCCAGCCTCCTCCTCTGCCCCAGCCTCCCCTCTGCGCCAGCCTCCCCTCTGCACCAGCCTCCCCTCTGCCCCAGCCTCCCCCTGCCCCAGCCTCCCCCTGCCCCAGCCTCCCCCCTGCCCCAGCCTCCCCCTGCCCCAGCCTCCCCCCTGCCCCAGCCTCCCCTCTGCCCCAGCCTCCCCTCTGCACCAGCCTCCCCCTCAGCCCCAGCCTCCCTTCTGCACCAGCCTCCCCCTGCCCCAGCCTCCCCCTGCCCCAGCCTCCCCTCTGCACCAGCCTCCCCCTCAGCCCCAGCCTCCCTTCTGCACCAGCCTCCCCCTGCCCCAGCCTCCCCTCTGCCCCAGCCTCCCCTCTGCACCAGCCTGCCCCTCTGCACCAGCCTCCTCTGCCCCAGTCTCCCCCTCAGCCCCAGCCTCCTCCTCTGCCCCAGCCTCCCCCTCTGCACCAGCCTCCCCTCTGCACCAGCCTTCCCCTTGGCCTGTGCAGAGGGTTGGAATGCCTGAATGTGGTCTGCAGGAGGGTCAGTGCACCCAGTGCTCCCTGCCCTGACTGCTGGTGCCCAGTGCTCCCTGCCTGACTGCTGGTGCCCAGTGCTCCCAGTCCTGACTGCTGGTGCCCAGTGCTTCCTGCCCTGACTGTTGGCGCCCAGTGCTCCCTGCCCTGACAGCTGGTGCCCAGTGCTCCCAATCCCTGACTGCTGGTGCCCAGTGCTTCCTGCCCTGACTGTTGGTGCCCAGTGCTCCCTGCCTGACTGCTGGCGCCCAGTGCTCCCTGCCCTGACTGTTGGCGCCCAGTGCTCCCGGACGCCTAGTGCTCCCGGCCCTGACTGCTGGTGGGCGGTGGGGCCTGAGCATGGGGGCAGAGCGGTCAGTCAGAGGGCTGCTCTGTCCTGGGGTGGAGGGTGGATTTGTTGGTGGGCCGAGCCCTTCCACACTGCCCCTGGGTGTCAGGCTGGGCGGTGTCCGGGCGGCTGTCGGTGAGGGTGTGAGGGCAGGAGGGTATTTATAGGAGAGGGGAACCTTTCCCCTGCGGCTCAGGGCGGAGGGAGAGCAGCTGCCGCCCAGCAGGAGGGCTCCCAGGCAGCTCCGCCTTTGATGTCAGCGCCCCCTGCTCTCTCCCTGACCCCGACAGGACGGGGTGGGCTGGGGGCGGGGGGGGGGGCGGAGGCAGGCATCCGCTTCCAGGAACAGCCCCCACGCGGGCCCCAGGGATCCGGGCCCCTCAGGAGGGGCTGCCCCGCCCTGGGCTTGGCCTCCTCTCCTGGCCTGGAGGACAGGTCTGGGCACAGCAGCCGGGGCACAGCAGCCGGGGCCACACAGCCGGGGGGGGCACAGCCGGGGGCACACAGCCGGGGGCACAGCCGGGGGCACAGCCGGGGGCACACAGCCGGGGGCACAGCCGGGGGCACACAGCCGGGGGCACAGCCGGGGGCACACAGCCGGGGGCACACAGCCGGGGGGGGCACAGCCGGGGGCGCACAGCCGGGGGGGCACAGCCGGGGGCGCACAGCCGGGGGCACACAGCCGGAGGCACAGCCGGGGGCACAGCCGGGGGCACACAGCCGGGGGCACAGCCGGGGGCACAGCCGGGGGGGCACAGCCGGGGGGGCACAGCCGGGGGGGGGCACAGCCGGGGGGGGCACAGCCAGGGGGGGCACAGCCGGGGGCACAGCCGGGGGGGGCACAGCCGGGGGCACAGCCGGGGGCACAGCCGGGGGGCACAGCCGGGGGGGGCACAGCCGGGGGGGCACAGCCAGGGGGGGCACAGCCGGGGGCACAGCCGGGGGGGGCACAGCCGGGGGCACAGCCGGGGGGGCACACAGCCGGGGGCACACAGCCGGGGGCACAGCCGGGGGCACACAGCCGGGGGGGGCACAGCCGGGGGCACAGCCGGGGGCGCACAGCCGGGGGGGCACACAGCCGGGGGCACACAGCCGGGGGCACAGCCGGGGGCACAGCCGGGGGCACAGCCGGGGGGGCACAGCCGGGGGCACACAGCCGGGGGCACACAGCCGGGGGCACAGCCGGGGGCACACAGCCGGGGGCACAGCCGGGGGCACAGCCGGGGGGGCACAGCCGGGGGGGGCACACAGCCGGGGGCACACAGCCGGGGGCACACAGCCGGGGGCACAGCCGGGGGCACACAGCCGGGGGCACACAGCCGGGGGCACAGCCGGGGGCACACAGCCGGGGGCACACAGCCGGGGGCACAGCCGGGGGCACACAGCCGGGGGCACAGCCGGGGGCACACAGCCGGGGGCACACAGCCGGGGGCACAGCCGGGGGCACACAGCCGGGGGGGGCACAGCCGGGGGGGGGCACACAGCCGGGGGGGGGGGACGTGGCTGGGGGGAGGGGCACACAGCCGGGGGCACACAGCCGGGCACACAGCCGGGGGCCAGCTCATTACTTCACCCCCAGCCACAGTGACGGCCGGACGGCTGGGAAATAAGTGTTACACACGCGTGTGAAGAGGTAAGGACCTGATCCAAAACCAAAAAAAAAATCTTAGATTTTAGAAATTAAAAGTATCTTTAAGGTCCCACTTATCTTATTTTCTTCTTAGAAAAGGTTGTCTTTATCTAGAAAATCTGGAAGTGCGAGGGAGAGGATGAGACACACCTTGAATCCCACCAGGAACTGACAACCCGCGTTGACTTGATGCTCTGGTCCCAAAAACACAGACACACAGAGACAGACCCTCTCACCGTCACATGGAATTGAGACCATCCTACTTCTGTTCATTTAAAATCCCATCAAACCCGAAGGATCTCGGGTTCAATTCCTGGTCAAGGGAACATACCTGGGCACATACAACCAAGGCACCTGCCCTGACCGGAATCGAACTGGGGACCCTTCCTTCCGCAGGCCGACGCTCCATCCACTGAGCCACACCAGCCTCGGCGGGTTGCGTTTTTAAATGGCTGGGGGGAAATAAAAATGAGAACGCTATTTTGTGACACATGAAACTTTGATGAAGTGCAAACGTCAGCCTCCATAAGAAAGGTGTGACGTGCACACACCCATGCTGTGCAGGTGCGCACGCCGGTGGCTGCCTTGCACCCGCCCTGGCTGAGCGGGATAGCGGAGGAAGACCGGATCGACGCCCTGGTCCTTCCAGAAAGAGCCTGCCCACCCCTGTTCTCCAGCCCCAGGTTCCAGTTCCAGGGACAACATCTTTGTCCCCCCTCCCCTCTGTGGAAGGGGCGCATTTCCATCCTGAGACTCGCCACTTCCTACGTAACGTTCGCCTCGGGGCTTGGATGGCCTCTGCCCGGGGTTTGTGCCGGCCCCGGTGCCGGTGGTGGGAAGGGCGGGGCCGGGCTGTCCGGATGCTGCCCCCTGGCCGGCTGGGTGGGGTGCGCCTTCAGGGGCAGCCGTCCCGGACCCTCGGACTGGTCATTATCTCTGTTTGGGTATCGATGCCCGGGAGTTAGAGCGTCAGCAGCGGCCTGTAATAACCACCTGCCTGCACCATACTTACCGGGCCGCCCCCAGCCACGGCCCTGCCCGTGCGGCCTCGCTTCTCCCGTGATCCCGGGAGCGCCGTTTCCAGGGATAAGATCTCTCCGATCGGTGGAAGGAAATCAGGCACATCTCATCCGTGTGGGCGGGCCTCCAGCAGGGCCCAGGGGGTTGGTCGGGAGCTGCTGTTCTTCCTCCTGTGTTTTCCTTCAGCCCAGGCGTGGAGGTGTGACCTACGTGTGGTCGCAGGGGGAGCCCTCTAGGGAGATGCAGAGGCGGGTCACGAACGAGGTGTATGGCCCGGAGGTGGACCTCGTGGAGGAGAAGCAGGCAGGGCTGAGGCATGGTGAAAGCTCAGACTCCGGACCCAGGACTCCGGGAAATGATGCCAATTGTGTGAGAACATCCTGAAGGAAAACAATGGAAGCCCCCCTCTGTAAAGTGGGGTGCAGAGGCTGGGGAGGGAGGCAGGGGTGTGTGTGGGGGGGGCGGGGGGAAGGACACATAAAAAGAAGAGCAACAGTGATGGGGAAAGGGGAAATGAGAGGGTTTTATTGGGGCAGAAACAGGTTAATGCAGACAGCTCACAGTAACAATGCTCTTCGCTGACGGGAAGGAGGAGGGGAAAAGGATCCTGGATGGCTGCACCCGGAGTGACTCCTGTTTAGACTCTCCCCCACCCCTTCCACTCCGCAGCTTGAGGATCTGCACCTGGAATCTCTCAGGCACCCGGATGTGCTGCTTCCAAGTGACCGTAGCCTGGTCTGCTCCGCTGGGCTCTCCTTCTAAGAAGCCTGGTTATGGGGCAGGATAACCCTAACCCTAACCCTAACACTAACCCTAACCCTAACCGTACCCTAAACCCCTAATCCTAACCCTAACCCTAATCCCTAACCCCTAACCCCTAACCATAACCCCTAACCCTAACCCCCTAACCGTAACCCCTAACCCTAACCCTAACCCTAACCCCCTAACCCTAACACTAACCCTAACCCTAACCTTACCCTAAACCCCTAATCCTAACCCTAACCCTAACCCCTAACCCCTAACCATAACCCCTAACCCTAACCCTAAATCCTAACCCTAACCCTAACCTTAACCCCCTAACCCTAACACTAACCCTAACCCTAACCGTACCCTAAACCCCTAATCCTAACCCTAACCCTAAACCCTAACCCCTAACCATAACCCCTAACCCTAACCCCTAATCCTAAACCTAACCCTAACCTTAAACCCTAACCCCTAACCCTAACCCCTAATCCTAAACCCTAACCCTAACCCTAACCCTAAGCAGCTGCTCTCTGCTCTCCCCGTTCCTTCCTGTGAAGAGTGCCATCTGATACCTGGTGAGAAGCGAGAGACGAATGGTGGCGCTTGGATGGGCGCAAAGCTCGGCAGATCCTCACTCCTGTCCTCTCCAGGCACACAGACTGGCCCGGCGGGGCTGAGGCACCTCCCGCCTCCCTGTGAGGGTGGGAAACCTCCAGCCAGGACGGGCAGAGGCGCCCCCGGTACAGAGCACAGCAGCCCCGCCAGGACTCTGGCCCCGCCTGCAGCCTCTGCAACACGGAGAACCCTGTACGGGGAGGCCATCTACTGAGCACCCAACTCAGAGAACCCTGCACCGGGGTGTGTGTGTGTGTGTGTGTGTGTGTGTGTGTGTGTGTGTGTAATCTACTGAGCACCCAACACGGAGAACCCTGTACGGGGAGGCCATCTACTGAGCACCCAACTCAGAGAACCCTGCACTGGGGTGTGTGTGTGTGTGTGTGTGTGTGTGTGTGTGTGTGTGTGTGTGTTATCTACTGAGCACCCAACTCAGAGAACCCTGCACTGGGGTGTGTGTGTGTGTGTGTGTGTGTGTGTGTGTGTAATCTACTGAGCACCCAACACGGAGAACCCTGTACGGGGAGGCCATCTACTGAGCACCCAACTCAGAGAACCCTGCACTGGGGTGTGTGTGTGTGTGTGTGTGTGTGTGTGTGTGTTATCTACTGAGCACCCAACTCAGAGAACCCTGCACCGGGGGAGAGGGGGGGGAGGGGGAGGCCATCTACTGAGCGCCCAAGGTGGAGACGAGTCACCTCACGTCCTGCTCCCGGGAGGAGCGCGAGGACTGGGGCCTGGCGTGGAATGGAGATGGTCCTCTCAGCGGGCGCAGGCCCAGGAGGACCACGGTGGTGCCCGGTATGTATGGGCCAAGTCACACATGCGCTACACGCCGCCCCCCAGCCATCCATAACCGAAACGCTGGAGGGGCTGTCAATCTGAGTGAGCGGAAATAAAATGAAGGGTCCCTATTCCGCGCCCAGGGCTCTTTAGCCTGTGGAAGGAGTGGTTTATGCAAGTGCAAGGGTCTTGGCTACTTGCCCTGGGGCCTGGGGAGGAAGGAAGTGTTTGCCCGGAATGAAAGGGCCCAGGGACCGGCAGGAAGTGGGGTGCTTGGACCCCAGCCCCCTTCTCCACTCACCTCTGCCAGGTGCCCATGCCCTGGGGGGGTGTCTTCTCCTGTCGGGGTTTTAAGGAGAGGCGTGGCAGAGGGGGGGGGGTGGGCCTTGCTGACCTCTGGGGTGGCTTGAATAGGGTCCCCCCGCCCCACTCTGTCCACCAGAACCTCCGAACGGACCGGGTCTGTGCGGCTGCAATGGCTTACGTGAGGGCAGGTGGAGCCAGAGGAGGGCGGGCCTAATCCAGGGCCCGGGCCTGGTGAGAGGAGAGGAGACACGGGTGCAGGGGAGGCCACGTGAGGATGGAGACCGTGAGGCCAGCAGCCGCCAGAACCCGGGGGTGGAGGAGGGCAGGGGGACCCTCCCGGGGCCTCTGGGAGCCCGGCCCTGTCTCCCTCACGCCTGGGCTTTGGCCTGTGGCCTCCAGAGCCAGCACCCACCGGCTGGTGGTTTGGGGAGGCAGCCCAGGAGGCGGAGGCCGCAGAGGCCGGCTCTCAGGGCCGCGGTCTGGAAGCGCAGAGGAAGGGACCCCTTATCTCTCCCCGCCGTCTCCTGGTGTCCGCGGGCCGGGCCGAGGGGTGTGCGAGGGAAGGAGGCCGGCGGCTGGGCAGCGGCCCAGCTCCCAGTGGAGAGAAATCTCGTGTTTGTCTCGCTGGTTCTTTTCCTCTGTGGGTGGCGTGTGCTCCGGAGATAAGGGAGAGGAGGAAGGGGGTGAGGAAAGTGACCGATCGCGCTCAGAGATGGTGACTCACCGGTTGGGGGGCGGCTCCCTGCGGCCCAGGGCTCTGCAGAGCTGCCGGAGCCAGGTCACAGCTGTCTCTTCTGTGTGACCGTAAGCAGGACGTGGGCCGCCGCCTCAAGCATCTCAGCTGGGAAGTGGGCCGGCGACACACACAGACGGCACCAGGCAGGGCCCAGCGGCAGCGACACCGGGGTCTCACCGGACGGGGGACGGGACGCTGGCTCTGCGTGGTAGCGGGGCAGCTGTTTGGGCAGTCCCCGCAGCCCGCAGCCCAGCTGGGGGCGTAACTGGTGTGTCCCTGAAGCGTCCCCTCTCTCTGTGTCTTTGATACAGGAGGACGGGTGCCAGGCACGCAGGCTGCTCCGGGGGACTCGCACACCCTCGCCCTCCCGGAGTCACGCCCGCCGTGCCCAGGCTGCGGTGACATGAATGGGGAGGCGCATGCGTGTGCCCTGCCCAGCCACGTGGGTCATGCTGACCTTTCACCCTTGTCTCTAGGAAGTCAACGAGGGTTTCTCTGGCTTGGAGCTTTCAGAAAAGGACCCCTTCCTCTGGGAGATGTCACCTGCCGACAAGAAGGCCCAGACAGTGGGACGATGGCATGTTCTCACAGGGCTGGCCTCTAGAATGATGGGGGCGCCTGAGGCCGGGGACCCCAATCCACCGCGTGAGACTCCTGGGTGGGGTGCTGTGTCTCGGACCTCTTTCTTGGATGCTGGATACTTACAGACCCCATAATCGGCTCCCATAAGGATGGCCCTTTCCTCCTCCTCCTCCTCCTCCTTCTCCTCCTCCTCCTCCTCCTCCTCCTCCTCTTCTTCTTCTTCTTCTTCTTCTTCATCTTCTTCTTTTAAAAATATTTTTATTGATTTCAGCACGGAGAAGAGAGTTAGAAATATTAGTGATGAGAGAATCATTGATTGGCTTCCCCTGATTGACAATCATTGATTGGCCTCCTGCATGGCTCCTACCGGGGATTGAGCCCACAACCTGGACATGTGCCCTTGACTGGAATCGAACCTGGGGCTTTTCAGTCCGCAGCCTACGCTCTCTCCACTGAGCCACACCAGCCAGGGCTGGATGGCCCCTTCTTTGGCGTGGAGAGGCAGGGGAGGCAAGCTGCTCACGGTGCCAGAGCGCCTTAGCAGCGAACTGGAACTGAATAAATAGAGGTGCTAACGGCCACCTACTGCATACGCCCAGGCCTCTCCGTGCCCGGTGCCAGTGACTCCCTACAGCATCCCGGGATACAGGCATCGCCCCACTCTGCAGATGAGGAAACTGAGGCAGAGAGAGAAGGGTGAGTCAGCAGCGTAGTTCCAGAGCCCCGGTTCTTAATGCAACGCCCCCACTGCCTCCCTAAACCCGAATTCAAGCTGCCTGGGTGATGGCCACGGCAGAAACCCCCGGCCCTGGGTAAGTGACTGGCCTCCCCAAGACTCAGTGTGCCCTTCTGTAAAATGGGCGTCCTGGCAGGCACCTCACCTGCTGCTGTGAGACTCTTTGTTGACACGTGAAGAGTTATTCCCACAGAGCTTTCGCTGAGATGTCACCTCCGCCTCCTGCTGTCCGGCCCCCACTCCCTCAGCCACCAGAACCAATGAATCCGGGGAAGGCTGCCTTAGACGGCATCTCAGGGGCCACCCCTCATCTTACCGCCTGGGCTCAAGCAGCACACCCGCCTTTCTCTGTGCTCAGCGTGTTGGTGCCCTGGGTCAGCTGCCATGTCGTCCCGCACCTGGCCCGGCTGGTTTGGGCTGGGCCACCAGAGGCTGTGCCTACCACCAGGCTCTCAGCGTCAGCAGGGAGCCCCGGGGTCCTGGCCCGGGGACACCCCCTCCTCTGCCCCAGCCTCCTTTTCAGAATCCTGGCACCCTGAGCCTGCGTGGGCCTCCCCTTGTCCTGTGACTGCAGACCCGCCTGGCGACTGGGCCGACCCCTCTCCAGGTCTGGGGCTCTGCTCGCCCCGCCTCCGGGGTGCCCATCCTGTGAGCGGGGTCAGGGCATGTACCTTGGTGCGCGCATATCCCCAGTAGGAGGTGAAGCCTCTTGCAGACAGCAGCCCCAGTGTCAGGGTTGCTTGCCCAATGCGGTGATAACAGGCCAGAGGGCCATTCCTGTGGCTGGCCTGGCCACGGGGCCCTCCCAGGAATCCTCTCCCTGGCCGGGGAATTCTGACCACCCCGGGAGCATCGGCTTCCTCTTTGCACCCCATCCCCACCTTCTGGGCCCCAATCCATGTACCTCTGTGTCATTTAAACATTCCTCAAATCCGGGAGTCGTCACATGGATGTACATGCGGTGTGCACGCTGATGGACACGAAGGGGATGGAGGCACCACTTGTCCTCAAGGCCCCTGCTACACAGGGATCCAAGTGCACGCACACACACGTGTGTACACACAGACGCACAACATACTGTTGTACTAGTTCTGCTGCTGTGGTAACAGTTGATTACAAACTTGGTGCCGAAACCGGTTTGGCTCAGTGCGTAGGCTTGGGGACTGAAGGGTTCCGGGTTCGATTCCGGTCAAGGGCATGTACCTTGGTGCGGGCACATCCCCAGTAGGGGGTGTGCAAGAGGCAGCTGATCGATGTTTCTCTCTCATCGATGCTTCCAACTCTCTATCTCTCTCTCTTCCTCTCTGTACAAAATCAATGAAATATATTTAAGAAACAAAACAAAAAAACAACAACAAAGCTTTGTGCCTTCAGACAACACAGGCTTACTGTCCTACAGCCCCGGCAGACAGAGGGAGGTGCGCACAGGCCTCCCGGGCTGACAGCGGGGTGTGGCAGGCTGCCTTCTTTTCCTGAGACTTGTTTCCTGCCGTTTTCCAGCTTCCGGTGGCCCCTCCCTCCGCCTCCCATCCTCCTTCCCGTTAAGTTCCTCCTGCGACCACAGCAGGGGGTGGGGGAAGGGTCTGGGCTGAATCAGCTCTCAGGGAGGTCCGGGCTCCGTGCGTAGAGGCCCTCTTTCTGGAACCATCTGTAAGAGAGTCTTGGATGGCTGGGTCCTAACTCCTAGCCAGAAGACACATATGAATGCTGTTCGCCGCCAGGAAATCTCTGGAACGACTCTCTGGTCGTTCACATGGACTCAGGCCGTCTGAGTGGACATTCTGGGTGGGGTGTTGGCGGCGAGGGGGCTGTGCCCTCGGGGCGTGCGGGAACCCCCTGGACGTGCTTCACACTCCATTTGGCTCTGAAAAGAAAGCCTGTTGGAAAAGGAAGGACGTGTAGAAGGAAATCTCCTACTTCATCGAAAACACAGAGATCGCATCGCTAATGAGGTGGCAGGGCAAAGCAGATCCCGGGACAAGCATGGCTCATAAACACGCTTTATCTTCAAAGCCGGTGACTGTTTATTGTTCCGCTCTGGGTGAGAGATACCCATCTCTCCTGATGGGATAAACTCTGCAATCACTGGCCCCAAATGACAGCTCATGCATCTGCCTGTGTATGTTTGCACGGACAGGCGTGCACACACAGCATGTGCTGCTGGCAGGCCTGGGGACTCTCGCCCGCTCCAAGTCAACCAGCGTTCATCCATTGATTGCATTTTCTTTCTTTCTTTCTTTAAATCTTTACTGTTGAAAGTATTACATATGTCCCCTTTCCCCCATTGACCTCTCCCAGCCCTTTCTCCGCCCTCCCCAGGCCCTCACCACCCCATTGTCTGTGTCCACGGGTTATGCATACACCCAAACAAGTCCATTAGTTGCTCTCTTCCCGCCTGCCCACCCTCCCCTGCCTTCCCTCTGAGCTGTGACAGTCTGTTCGGTGCTTCTGTGTCTCTGGATCTATTTTTGTTCATCAGTTTATGTTGTGCATTAGATTCCACATATGAATGGGATCATGTGATACTTATCTTCCGCTGACTGGCTTATTTCTATTGTGTTTTCTTACTATGAAACTCATTTCCCATCTCCTTAACAACAAGAGTTTTTTTGTCTTTTTTTTAAGAAAAAATATATTGTTGCTGATTTCAGAGAGGAAGGGAGAGGAAAAGAGAGAGAGAAACATCAGTGATGAGAGAGAATCATTGATCAGCTCCCCCTGCATGCCTCCTGCTGGGGATCGAGCCTGCCACCCGGGCATGTGCCCTTGGCTGGAATGGAATAGAGACCCTTTAGTCCCCAGGCGGACGCTCTATCCCCTGAGCCAGTCCGGCCAGGGCCGGCCTGTGGTTTTAGCATGGCACCTGCGCTGGCCAAGAGGGCACCCACACCGTCTCCCCTCCCTCACTTGGTTGTGCGCCTTCACCTCTACTACCTCTGGGCGCCATGTTTTACTTCTGTCCCTTCCTGTCCCAGCCCTTCCCCCCGGTCAGCTCTGAGGGGGTGGGTTCTGCCCATGGTGTTCCCTGCTGAAGCCCACGACTAGATGGGCCCCGGGCGCCCGAAGGCCCTCTGCTGGGCAAGCACTGGTTGAATGCAGCGTTTTCCAGATCCCGCCTTTCTCGACATCTTTGCTGGATTCCTCTTCTCTGCTCCCCTTCAGCCCCAAGGGCTTTGAACTGCACTTGCCCCTCCAGACCTGCCCCTCCTCACTCCTCACCGTGATGAGTAAGCAGCAACTGGGTCTGGATCCGGGGACCCCATGACCTCCCCACCCTCTTCCTCACCTCCCTGGCCTCTTCCTCAGCCCCCCTTCCCCCAGCCTCTTCCTCAGCCTCCCCAGCCTCTTCCTCACCTCCCCGGCCTCTCCTCAGCCTCCCCAGCCTCTTCCTCACCTCCCCGGCCTCTCCTCAGCCTCCCCAGCCTCTTCCTCGCCTCCCCGGCCTCTCCTCAGCCTCCCCGGCCTCTCCTCAGCCTCCCCAGCCTCTTCCTCACCTCCCCGGCCTCTCCTCAGCCTCCCCGGCCTCTTCCTCAGCCTCCCCGGCCTCTTCCTCAGCCTCCCCAGCCTCCTCCTCGCCTCCCCGGCCTCTTCCTCACCTCCCCAGCTTCTTCCTCACCTCCCCAGCTTCTTCCTCGCCTCCCTGGCCTCTTCCTCAGCCTCCCCGGCCTCTTCCTCAGCCTCCCCAGCCTCTTCCTCACCTCCCCGGCCTCTCCTCAGCCTCCCCAGCCTCTTCCTCACCTCCCGGCCTCTCCTCAGCCTCCCCGGCCTCTTCCTCAGCCTCCCCGGCCTCTCCTCAGCCTCCCCAGCCTCTTCCTCACCTCCCTGGCCTCTCCTCAGCCTCCCCGGCCTCTCCTCAGCCTCCCCAGCCTCTTCCTCAGCCTCCCCGGCCTCTCCTCAGCCTCCCCAGCCTCTTCCTCACCTCCCCGGCCTCTCCTCAGCCTCCCCGGCCTCTTCCTCAGCCTCCCCGGCCTCTCCTCAGCCTCCCCAGCCTCTTCCTCACCTCCCTGGCCTCTCCTCAGCCTCCCCGGCCTCTCCTCAGCCTCCCCAGCCTCTTCCTCAGCCTCCCCGGCCTCTCCTCAGCCTCCCCAGCCTCTTCCTCACCTCCCCGGCCTCTCCTCAGCTTCCCCGGCCTCTTCCTCAGCCTCCCCAGCCTCCTCCTCGCCTCCCCAGCCTCTTCCTCGCCTCCCCGGCCTCTCCTCAGCCTCCCCAGCCTCTTCCTCACCTCCCCGGCCTCTTCCTCACCTCCCCGGCCTCTTCCTCACCTCCCCGGCCTCTCCTCAGCCTCCCCGGCCTCTTCCTCAGCCTCCCCGGCCTCTTCCTCAGCCTCCCCAGCCTCTTCCTCGCCTCCCTGGCCTCTTCCTCAGCCCCCCTTCCCCCAGCCTCTTCCTCGCCTCCCTGGCCTCTTCCTCAGCCCCCCTTCCCCCAGCCTCTTCCTCGCCTCCCCTGGCCTCTTCCTCAGCCCCCCTCCCCCCCCAGCCTCTTCCTCGCCTCCCCTGGCTGTCTGACACAGCACATGTGGGGATACTCTGAACCCCCTTCTCTGGGCCAGTCTGGGCTGAAGTAGGGCGGCCAGGTGAGGTGTTCTGAACGGGACTCTTCGTCACTTCCTGTGCACCAGCTGAGGGTGAGGGAGATGGGGTTTGAGTGACCTGGAGACTAAAGGGTTGCATTGAGTTCAGATACACAGCGAGGTGTGTGTGTGTGTTGAGAGAGAGATACACACACAGAGAGACAAAGAGAGAGAGAGAGAAACACAGGAGAGACGTAGAGAAATACACAGAGAGCCAGAGGTACACACAGATGAGGGAGCAAGCACAGTGAAGCTCAGTAGGTTTCCTTCCTCTCCTAGCCACATCTACTCCTGTCAGTCTCTGCATATCGGCATTTGTGATCAGTAAGCCATCTGCATTTTTTTTTTTCTGGAAGAAAATGCGCGTCCAGGTGTCTTGTGGGTATCCAGTGCCCACCACGCTCCCTGGAGGCCTCAGGGGTGTTTGCTGCTCTGACACCGCAGCCCGGCCTCAGGGCAGGGTCTGCCCTAGTGCGGACTGTTCCCCGAATGTCTGCACGTCATCACGGGGGGAGGGGGGTGCAGGACGGACCGGGGCCAAGGTGGGCAGACGGAGCTGGGCCCCGGGTTGCTGCCCAGCACAGGGTGGGGAGGAAATGTTGAGTGGGTTCAGGTGTCGGTGGGTGTGAGGGCCACGCTTTCCTCCCATAGCATCCATGTGTGCAAGTGTGGATGGTTAGTGTTTATGTGTGTGCATGCATGTGCATACGTGTACACGTGTATGTGTGTGCGCGGGCACGCATGATTGAGAGAGAGAGAGAGAGAGAGAGAGAGAGAGAGAGAGAGAGAGAGAGAGAGAGAAAGAGAGGGAGAAGAAGCCTGAACTAACACCCATGGCTGGTGAGATAGAATGAAAAGGCTCTTGGAAAGGCTGACACGTGGGCCCAGTCCCCAGCGGGGCGGTGGATGCTGGGTCGGCGGGCTTTGCCGGCAGCCAGGGCTGTGGCTGTCTGGACATGAT
The DNA here is from genome assembly GCF_964339955.1 of Pipistrellus hanaki. NCBI lineage: Eukaryota > Metazoa > Chordata > Mammalia > Chiroptera > Vespertilionidae > Pipistrellus > Pipistrellus hanaki. The sequence continues at coordinate 3,941,839 of NC_140504.1, read as the reverse complement.
CTGGGGACAAGAGGAGGCCAAGATCCGAGGGCCAGAGACAACGCCAAAGAGAAGGAATGCGTGCGGAGGCGGCTGCCAGGGAGGACTGTTCACGAGAACGTCTTGTCTTCCTTGCTAGACACGTGGGAAAGGGAAAGGGAGAAGAAAACGAAGACTGTGCTGCATTCAGAGCCCGGATGGCAGTCACACACTGCAGCCCCGGAGCTTCTGAGGAGGGGTCGGCGTTACGGAAATCGAGGTGCGCCAGTCCTGGCCCCGACTCCATTCCTTCATCCATTCCTTCATCCATTCCTTCATCCATTCCTTCATCCATTCATTCATCCATTCCTTCATCCATTCATTCATCCATTGCTTCATCCATTCCTTCATCCATTCCTTCATCCATTCCTTCATCCATTCATTCATCCATTCCTTCATCCATTCATTCATCCATTCCTTCATCCATTCCTTCATCCATTCCTTCATCCATTCATTCATCCATTCCTTCATCCATTCATTCATCCATTCATTCATCCATTCCTTCATCCATTCATTCATCCACTCCTTCATTCATTCATTCAATCACCCAATCACTGAACATAGTTGTCCAGTGTCTAGGGTTAATGGATCCACTGGTTCAGCCATTGGAGAATGATCACCCTCTCACTATACACACACATTGTGCTAGTTTTACTAGAACAGGTAACACTTTCGGGGAGTAATTTTATTCTAGAAAGATTTTTTTTTTTTTTTTTTTTTTTTTTTTTTTTTACCTCTTCCACATCCTAGAACTCCAGATAATCCTCAGCATTTGATTTCAGTGTTTTGACACCCGGGATTTTAAGAATCCTTAAAGCCGACCACGGTGCTGCGTCCAGGTATGCCGCTGCTGACGGAAAGGAGAGGAGCCCTGGCAGACACAGAGCCTGTAAGCTGGGTCCCCGCTGGGCGGCGGCAGACTGTGGAGGGAGGGAGCAGACTGTGGAGGGAGGGAGCAGACTGTGGAGGGAGGGAGCAGGCCCGGCTTCTCCAGGTCCTGTGGCCTGCTCCCTTGAGAGCAGCTGGGAAAGGGTCCTTCTGCCTCTTCTCTTGGCCTTTTCCATCTTCTGTTTGGAGGTGTCATGCTGTCCTTGTCCACTTCCCAGTCCCGTAGGCCTCTGGGCCTTGATGGCAGCCAGGGATGCCCAGCCACTTGCGAGTCCGTCTCCTGTCTGAGAGCCTTCTGCAGCGAGGCTCTCTGAGCTCCAGCTATGGTCCCCGGGGTCCTTCCACTCAGCTGGTCTGATGTGTTTCCACAGGGCTTCCCAACCCGGTCCCTCCACAGCCCCGGAGGCAAGTGTCCAGGAGGCACCCGATGATTCCACGAAGTCTGTCCCTTAGGTCAGGAGGAGCCCTTGGACCGCCATCACTGGTTGCTGAAAATGGACTTCGTGTGAAGTCCTGTTAATTTGGTTTAATAAAAAAATTTTTTTTTAAATTGATTTCAGAGAGGAAGGAAGGGAGAGAGAGAAACATCAATGATGAGAGAGAGACTCACTGAACAGCTGCCTCCTGCACACTCCCTACTGGGGACTAAGCCAGCAACCTGGGCATGTGCCCTTGACGGGAATCGAACCTGGGACCCGTCAGTCCCAGGCTGATGCTCTATCCACAGGTTTAGCTTTTCTTTTTGACGCTGTCAGCACATGTGAAGCCCCCTGACGTCGGGGGCGGGCGGAGTGTGGGCGGGGGGTTCTCAGCAGTTGGGTCCTCGGTTGGGGTTCCACCTCGGGACCCACCCTCAGTACAGCAGCTGGGACAGAGTGTGCAGTGGGTGGTGGACAAAAGGGGTTCACCCAGAGGTGCTCCCTCTGATGTCCCCACTTTGGGGACCACCACGAACCCCTCACTGGGGGGCCTGCTCCCCGTGCAGTAATTGCTCCTGGAGAGCGTAGGAGCCCGGGGCCCCCTTTTCTCATCTCCGAGGAACAGCTGGGCCAGCGCCCAGTGCGCCGCCCCGGGTTTCACACACACCGACGGCGGCCCAGGGCTCCGGGCACTGCCTGTACCCGTCCGCGCTCTGGCTCAGGTCCTCGGAGAGACCTCACAGCCAATGAACACGCACACGGCCCCCTTAGTCCTCAAAGCACCGCCCCGGCTTCAGTCCGTCCCAGGACCCTCCTGCTCAGGTGACCACAAACCTCTCTGGTCTCTGTTCTCCTCCCGCCCACATTTTTGTCGGCGGAAGAAGAAACAAACGCCCAGAAACGAAACGCTCCCAGCAGCCCCCTCCGTCGGCGTCGGGTGGGTCTGGCTGGGCGGCCGTCCAGGCGGTTCTGTCCCGGACAGCCGGTGCCCCCCTCACGGCGCTCTGCAGGGGAGAAGCTCAAAGCCACGTCTCATTCCGGGGCCTCTGACGGACTCCGAGCAAGCTGCTTTCCATTAAACACACATGTTTAACACACACACACACACACACACGTGTGCACACACACACGTGCACGCACACACACGTGGGCACACACGCACACTCTCAAGTTGGTGCCACTTAAGCTGGTGAGGGGGTTCTGTGTGGGGTTGGGCGTGAGATGGGGTTCTCTGAGCAGGCCTGCTTCAGGGGCCAGTTCACTGGCTGGGGGTTAGGTGTGTGTCCACGGGGCGACAGGCCTCCTGCTAAGCCGCCTGCTCCCGGTGGGTCAGAGAGGCCCATGAACTAGGGCCGTGGTCAGCAAACTGCGGTTCGCAAGCCACATGTGGCTCTTTGGCCCCTTGAGTGTGGCTCTTCCACAAAATACCACAGCCTAGGCGAGTCTGTTTTGAAGAAGTGGCGTTAGAAGAAGTTTAAGTTTAAAAAATGTGGCTCTCCAAAGAAATTTCAAGCGTTGTCCTGTTGATATTTGGCTCTTTGGACTAATGAGTTTGCCGACCGCTGAACTAGGGTGTACGCTCTTCGGAGGTTTTGAATCTAACAATGGGAAGGACATTCAGAAGAATGGGCAGAGCCCTGGCCGGTGTGGCTCAGTTGGTCGGGCATCGACCCGAGCACCGAAAGGTTCCTGGTTCTGTTCTGGGTCAGGGCACGTGCTGGGTTGCAGGCTCGATCCCCAGGAGGGGGCGTGCGGGAGGCAGCCAATCGATGTGTCACTCTCACATCAATGCTTCTCTCTCGCTCTCCTTTCCTCTCTAAAAATCAATTAAAAAAATCTTTTCTTTTCAGAAAAGCTGTGTTAGGGGCAGCGGATGCCACTGCTCCCCAGGAAGTGCCGGGGGGGGGGGGTAGGGGGGACAGGCGCGTGCTGGCAGGAAAGGTCTTCTCAGTTGGCAGCGTCACACCGAGGCGTTCATCCATCAGAAGGAGCGGGAAGCGGGCCTGTGCATGCGGCTGCTCTGGGCGGAATTGCTCCCCCTCCGACATGTCGAAGCCCTAACCCCTGGGACCTCAGAACGGGGTCTTTGCAAGTGTAACCAGTGAAGCTGTGGTCCCACTGAATTCCGGGGGTGGGGGGGAGGGCTTAATCCAACTTGACTGGCGTCCTTCCAAGAGAGGAGGAGAGACACAGGAGGGATGACGGAGGTGAAGGAGAGAGAGGTGTGAGCCAGGGGCTGCCGGGGACACCAAAAGCTGTGAGAGGCAGGTGCATGGAAGACCCTGTAGGCATCCATGCACACCCTGGCACAGACAGTAGGGTGGTGGAGGCCTGGGGCCGGCGGTGTGGAGGGCAGGCGAGAGGGGGGCAATGGGGACAAAGGAGGACATATGTAATTCTTTCCACAGTAGAGATTTACACAGGAAAACCAAGAGATCAACAAAAGCAGGGCACACAGCGGTTAGCAAAGCCTGTCCTAGAAATGAGGTGATGAACTGGCCAGCCCCGGGGGGGCTGGTTGTCAGAGGTTGCCAATCATGTGTGTGTATGTGTGTGTGTGTGTGTATGTGTGTGTGAGTGTGTGTGTGAGTGTGTGTGTGTGTGTGTGTGTGAGTGTGTGTCTGTGAGTGTGTGTGTGTGTGAGTGTGTGTGTCTGTGTGTGTGTGTGTGTGATGGCCAGTGTCACGCGATCCATTCAGTGCACTCTCCATGTGCCTTTCTGGCGGGGTCATCCTCACGCAATCTGTCGATCGGCATTACGAAGCGTCACATTAAAATAATTGCCAGAGATACTGTCAGCCAGGTGACTAGATCAAGGGATCAGCCGCCTCACCTCTGGGTGCGAGCACACCCACGCCCTCTGAGAAAATGCGGCTCCCGCCCCCCCGCACGCCTCCCGCGCAGGGGGCACGTGGCCCGGGCCGCCCCCCGGCTCCTGGGCTGTGGCATGTTCTGGAAGGTGAGCTAACCCGCACGCATGTTTGAGTAAGCGGATGTGTTATCCGTCGTGCAGGGTCACCCGCCGGGGCTAAGGGGAACGGTCGCGAGATGTCCCACTCCGCTCATCGACAAGCCACCGCGGGGATGGCGTGGGGGTCAGCATTCTGAAGTCAGGCCTGTCGATTCCTTGCCCGCTACGTGCATATCCGGGGTGTCACCAGGCTTGGGGGTACCGGGTACCCAGGTGTCTGCGCGTTTGGTGTCTCGGGGACTCGGAACGGGTCTTTGGAAGTGTAACTAGTGAAGCTGGGACATCAGAAGGATGTAGAAGGATTGGTCACTGTGACGTGGGTTACGTGCCTGCTCTCGACCTTCGCTGAGAGCCTGGGGTTGGGCATCCTCTCCCCTTCCCACCCTCTCCCCTCTCAGGGTCAGCTCTGAAGGAGACGTCTCGAGCCAGGTCACTTGTCTTGGGTTTTATCCATGTCGCTCTGGATTCTCGCCCCTTCGACTCTGCTCCTGCAGTTCCCTCGGCTTTGGGGCCCTTTCTTTTCCCCATGTTTGCCTCCAGCGGGGCACATTATCTCTTGGGAGAGTTCACCTCCTCCAGGAAGCCTTCCGGGATCACCCCTTTGCCTTCCATCTCCATCGGAATATGTGTGTCTGGTTCCACCGAGACCCTTTCTGGCCTCTGTGTCGGAATCCCCGGTTTCACTCTGCGCTCAATGGCCTGCCCTCCCCACGCCCCCTCCGCACGGGAGCAGGCACGCAACGCTCTTTGTGTCTAGTGACACGTGACATGGGTCCGCCTGTGCCCTTTCCAAATAGGCTTTGCGACATCCGTGTGTGCTGTGAAGACAATTCACCGAGGGGAAAATGACAAACTGCCCGCCGTGGCCACACTGCTTATCAGGGACTCACCCCGTGTGCCCCATCATTAGATTGCTGGTGACGCAGCTCGCTAATTGCCCGCCCCACCCCCCGGGGACTCAGCAAAATCTGCGAACACACACGCCTCCCCACCCGGGACAGATGTGGGGCGCGGCCTGCTCCCACACAGGCAGCTGCTCTGGGCTCTGAGTCAGTCACGGGACCAGCAGGGGACGGGTGCCCGGGTGCCAGGTGCGGCCGAGTCTGTGAGCTCCAGGCCCGGGCCGCTCCACCTCCTCCTCCTCCACCTCCTCCTCCTCCACCTCCTCCTCCTCCTCCTCCTCCACCTCCACCTCCATCTCCTCCTTCTCCTCCACCTCCACCTCCACCTCCACCTCCACCTCCACCTCCACCTCCTCCTCCACCTACTCCGCCTTCTTCTCCACCTCCACCTCCACCTCCACCTCCACCTCCACCTCCACCTCCACCTCCACCTCCTCCTCCACCTACTCCACCTCCTCCTCCACCTACTCCACCTTCTCCTCCACCTACTCCACCTCCTCCTCCACCTCCACCTCCACCTCCTCCACTTCCACCTCCACCTCCTCCACCTCCACCTACACCTACACCTCTTCCTCCACCTCCACCTCCTTTTCCTCCTCTTCCTCCTCCTCCTCCACCTACTCCACCTCTTCCTCCTCCTCCTCCTCCTCCTTCTTCACCTCCACCTCCACCTCCACCTCCTCCTCTACCTCCACCTCCTCCTCCACCTCCACCTCCACCTCCACCTCCACCTCCTCCACTTCTACCTCCACCTACTCTACCTCCTCCTCCACCTCCACCTCCACCTCCTCCACTTCCACCTCCACCTCCTCCACCTCCACCTACACCTCCACCTCTTCCTCCACCTCCACCTCCACCTCCTTTTCCTCCTCTTCCTCCTCCTCCTCCACCTACTCCACCTCTTCCTCCTCCTCCTCCTCCTCCTCCTTCTCCACCTCCACCTCCACCTCCACCTCCTCCTCTACCTCCACCTCCTCCTCCACCTCCACCTCCACCTCCACCTCCACCTCCTCCACTTCTACCTCCACCTACTCTACCTCCTCCTCCACCTCCACCTCCTCCTCCTCCTCCTCCACCTACTCCACCTCCTCCTCCACCTCCACCTCCACCTCCTCCTCCACCTTCTCCTCCACCTCCACCTCCTCCTCCTCCTCCACCTCCTCCACCTCTACCTCCACCTACTCTACCTCCTCCTCCACCTCCACCTCCTCCTCCTCCTCCACCTACTCCACCTCCTCCTCCACCTCCACCTCCACCTCCTCCTCCACCTCCTCCTCCATCTCCACCTCCTCCTCCTCCTCCACCTCCACCTTCTCCTCCACTTCCACCTTCACCTCCTCCTCCACCTCCACTTCCACCTCCACCTCCACCTCCACCTCCACCTCCACCTCAACTTCCACCTTCACCTCCACCTCCACCTCCACCTCAACCCCCACCTCCACCTCAACCCCCACCCCCACCCCCACCCCCACCTCCACCGCAGGAACTGTCTCCAGCTGGGTGTTCACACCGGCCCGCTCCCCAGGCGGATGGCTCATCCCCGTGGCCTTGGGCTAGGATGGGTCTGGGGACCCAGTGTCTCTCCTCGGGGACAGGAACAGATGAGTGGGTGACAGGGAGGACCAGGAGACTTCCACGCAGGGAGGGGGGACCTGGCTCGGGTCACAAACGTCCTCCGGGGGTTACGAGTGACCTGGGGTCCTGGCCCAGCCGCCTCCTGGTCCGAGAACTTGCCCGCCGCTGGCGGGAGGCCTGGCGGGGCCTGCGGGAGCCGCCTGCGGTGGCGGGTGCTTTTGAAAGCTCATAATAATTCGCAGATGTTGGCAGTAACCGGCGAAGCCAGAGCAGAGGTCCAAAATGTCAGACCACAGAAATAGATCATTTTTACTGTCTGATTCCTGGAAGTGAGACGGAGTCAGAGTAGGACAGTTCACGGGATGAGTAGCTGGCGCTTCGGGCTGGGAGCGGCAGGTGGAGCAGAGAGGGCTGGCTGTGCGGCAGGTGTGGCGCTCCCGAAGCTGGAGGGAACGGTGACAGCGGTGCGGGGGGACTTTACTTCGTGGGCCGGCGCCCCGGAGGAAGCTCTTGCTGCTAGCACCTTCCTTCCAGTAGGTTCTAACGTTAAGTCAGGGGCCCCACCTGCATATGCCTCTGGCCCTTCCCAGCGGGCGAAGCTCACGGGTCCCTTCTCAGAATAAGGGCTGAAAATGCGTGGCATAAATCACTAGGATTACAAGGCGGCCATTATACTGATCCACAGTTTTTATTTATTTTTTATTTTTTAATTGATTTTTGTACAGAGGGACAGAGAGTCAGAAACATCTATGAGAGAGAAACATCGATCAGCTGCCTCCTGCACACCCCTAAGTGGGGATGTGCCTGCAACCAAGGTACATGCCCTTGACCGGAATCGAACCTGGGACCCCTCTGTCTGCAGGCAGACGCTCTATCCACTGAGCCAAACCGGTTTTGGCTGAACCACAAACAAAATATTACAAAACCAGAGCTACGATGGTGACCCTGTGCTTCTTTATGAACATATTAAATAAGACTGAGCGGTCTGCCTACTAAGTAGAATGATTTCTTTGTGTTTTTTTAAATAACATACTTTTACTGATTTCAGAGAGGAAGGAAGAGGGAGAGAGATAGAACATCAATGATAGAGAGAATCACTGATTGGCTGCTCTGTCACACCCCCTGGGGATTGGCCCATAACACTGGCATTGTGCCCTGACCAGGAATCGAACCGTGACCTCCTGGCTCAGAGGGTTTACGCTCAACCATGGAGCCATGCTGGTTGGGCTGTTGGTTCTTTCTTTCTTTCTTTCTTTCTTTCTTTCTTTCTTTCTTTCTTTCTTTCTTTTTTTTAAAATATATTTTATTGGTTTGTTTTTTTTTTTTTTTTTTTTTTTTTACAGAGAGGAAGGGAGAGAGATAGAGAGCTAGAAACGTCGATGAGAGAGAAACACTGATCAGCTGCCTCTTGCACACCCCCTACTGGGGATGTGCCCGCAACCAAGGTACATGCCCTTGACCGGAATCAAACCTGGGACCTTTCAGTCCGCAGACCGACGCTCTATCCACTGAGCCAAACTGGTTTCGGCTGTGGGTTCTTTTTATAGGAGCTAAAGCCATACCATGTGTCCACTGCCCCTAAATGGTTTTTCCAAAGAAGCAGGACACTGAGCCAGGGCACCCATGTGCGTTTCCCGGGGCTGCCAGACCACGCACTGCCCCGAGGGGCTGAGAACAGCAGACACGTGTCCTCCGCAGTCTGGGGCCAGAAGGCCCAGGCCCAGACGCGGACAGGCCAGTCCCTCCGAAGGCTCCGGGGAGGGTCCTCCTGTGCCCACGGCAGGCCTGTGTGTGCTTTTCCCATCCTTGCCCTGCACTGGGACCCGCTCCCCTGGCCGCTCCCCGTGTCCACGCATTTACCGGAGGCTCTGCCTGCCCACCAGGAACCAGCGGGCGGAGTTGTGTCCTGGTCGGGATTCTTCTTTGTCTCCCAGCCTTCCCGCTTGACTTTCCTCACTCAGGCATCTGCGGTGGGAGGTCCCGGGCTTGTGGGAGGCGGGGGCGAGGTGGGAGGTGGGGGGGACGAGGTCTCTCGCAGTCGGAGAAGCTTCTTTCAGGAGGTAGGACGTGTCTGCGGGTGATGGCCGAGTGCCAAGGTGAGGCCACCCGGCCAGAGTTAGCCGGAGGAACGTGGCCCGTGGGCACACCGGAAAGCAGGAAGAGCGGGTGGCGAAGGTGGGGGGGAGGTTATCTGGGCCACTGGCGGGCTGCCCCCGGGGCGGGGCGGATGGCGCTGTGGAAACAGCCTTGGGGGAGGCTGCCTTTGGGTTATGAAATGCCGTCTTGAAAAGATAATTACACCACAACGCTGCTTCTACTTATTGCAGGAGCTTGGAGACCTGCCCACTCGCTGCGCTGGAGGCTGTGGGCTCCGTTCTGCCCACTATAATATAAATGACAGTCCGGTTTCTTCCCCCAAGAATTTGGCCATCGGCGGACACCTTGGTCTTGCTGTGTTCTCAGCTGGCTCGCTTGGTTTGGGGGCGGTGGGTTTGTTGGTAGTTGGGATGCTCCCTTGGGGCCACGGAAGTGTCAGGTGGCGCTGAGAAAGGTGCCTGTGACCCCTGGTACCACGCCCCCCTCCCCCCCAGGGACCCCCACCAGGTGAGAGGTCACGCTACTTGATGACATCAGGGCTGGTTCTCAACGTTGCAGACACGAGATCGAATCCAGGAGCCTGGGAAGTTGCAGACGCGAGGCCCGGGCCAGCGATGCTTTCCTGTGAGCGTCCGGGCGAAGGACGCTGGGGCCAGGTGTGCCCCAGCGGAAGCAGCCCGGGCCCAGAGGGCCAGCTTCGTCCACACAAAACCGTCTGAGAGAGGACTCCTAGATCGCCCGTGCTTTCCACCCAAAATGTCAATATTACGATTTAATAAGACCTGGATGGGTCCTGGTAAATCTTCTCCCTGCACATTTTAGTAGATTGTGGGCTAGACGAGATGCAAAGGGCTGAGTCTGAAGCCAGCGCCTCTGCTATTGATAACCGGGACCTCCCTCTGAGCTCCTCTCCAAGCTGCTCCCTCAGCCCAGAGAGCCCTGAGGGTCCCCATGAGCACGGACCTCACCTGTGCGTGACAGTCTGGTGGAGAGACCCCTCCTTCCGGCGGCCTGAGCGCACCTCTGGGCTGCTATTGCACTACGTGAATGCCGGCCTTGTTTTTAGGTTGGGTTGCCATGGTGATTCTCCTATTTCTCTTACGGGAAGGGATGTCACTGAGCTCCCTCCGCTGCCCCGGAGGCTCCGGGTCTGAATCGGTCCCGGGAACACACTCACGAGAAGGACCCGCTCTGCTCCCGCGATCGCCTTAGACCGGGGCCGGAGCAGGGAGGAAGGAAAGACATGGATGCTGAGGGGGCTCGCCCCGGCTGTGAGGATGGTGACTCTGTGGGAAACAAAAACGGCACTTCACAGGGAGAACGGCCCAGATGGCCAAGGGAACAGGACACAGCAGTGCTCCGACCAGCTGCCAAGGTTTGGAGGCCCCCGAGGCCCCGGCCAGTTACATACATAACATAATGTGACTCCCACAGCCCGCAGTGCTCATTCATCATCATTATCGCCATCATCTTTATCATCATCACTTTGCCGCGGGGATAACCCAGGGAGGATGGAATGACTTGTCTGCGGTCCCACAGCTTGTGAGGGTCAAGGCCAGCGTCTCAGCGCAGGCCCTGCGGCTGCCCTTTGGCCCCAGGGATGATGCTCTAACCACTGAGAAAACTAACCAGGGTGAAAGATTTCCATGGAGAGCTCTTTATTAACCGGGGGGTGGGGGGGAAATCATACCCGCAGTGGGCGGCCTTGCTCCCTCCGGCGGGTGTGAAATTGGAAGGCACCGTTTCGTGTGGGCCGGGGAATGAGGCTCTTGGCCAAGAGTTATTCTTGCCCTCGCACCCGCCCCCGTTAGATTCTTTCTTCCTTCGCCCCAAGAGGCTCTTGTCGCCCCTCCCCAGGGCCAGTCACCTTTTCTGCAAACAGAGGGACCGGCGTCTGGGCCTCGGAGCCCCTCCTGGTGCGGAGTCCATGATCTCACCGTCCTCAGGAATGTGTGGCCTTCTGGTCGGGGCTGGTTGTTTTCTTAAGAAGAACGCAGGCCAGACAACCTACACATGAAACGCAACCCGGCGGCCAATTACGGGGGCTCTGAAAAAGGCATTCAGCGGGTGGTTATGTCTGACATGGAGTCTGCCAGCCTCGCCGGGCCCTGGACCTACACCTGCGGCTCGGATGCAGCTGGTGATCTGCCAGGCGCGCGGTGGAAGCCACTTGAAAGCGGCCGATGTCCTTCTTCTCAGAGCCACGCGTCCCGTGACTCTGTTTCCCCCGGTTGCCGCGAGGCCCGAGGCTCCCTCCAGCCTGGCCTCGGGCAGAGGGTTTCCGTTGGGGGGTGTTTCGCTTTGGAGGGGTTTGCAAAGCTCTGGGGGATGCCTCCTGGCAATTAATGAATGAATGCTGTTCCAGGAAGCCTCCTGCAGTGAACGAATTCGGTGCGCTGTTTTGGGGATGGCCTTGGGGTTCTCCCTCGCTTTGGAGAATGAGGTGACGGAGGGGGTCTGGCTACAAGGTGTACAGATAGAATGTGAGGGTGCAGGCACAACGCAGGTGCCCGAAAGGCTGGCCGTCAGCCCGGTCAGGCGTTCCTGTTGTGTGTTCCCGCTGTGTGGCCATCACCATGGGGTGGCGGTGGGGTGCAGATAAACAGGGTGTGAGCCTTGTTAGAGACCAGCTTCCGGTTTCTTTGTCCATGTGCCCATGACATGGGCAGAGGAGTGTGAGTGCCATTTACAGGGTCAGAGAGACAGACTCTTTAAACAATACATATTTTATTGATTTTTTTACAGAGAGAAAGAGAGAGGGATAGAGAGCTAGAAACATCGATGAGAGAGAAACATTGATCAGCTACCTCCTGCACACCCACACTGAGGATGTGCCCGCAATCACCGGAATCGAACCTGGAAACTTTCAGTTTGCAGGCCGACGCTCTATTCACTGAGCCAAACTGGTGCCAGCCAGACTCTTTAACACCTAACACAGTGTCTTCAGTTCTATGTGGCGGATGCAGGTCCTGCCTGTAAGACCCAGGGAAGGACTAAGACGAAGCCATTGAGAGGAACGGATGGGGTGGGAGCCCGCTGGTGGCTGTTGTAAGAATTTAAAATTCCAGAATCGGCGGTGGCTGTTGTAAGAATTTAAAATTCCAGAATCGGCGGTGACTCATATCTTTATTAAACACGAGGCTGGCCCAGAGGTGCTCAACACGGCACTGGCGGCATTCTGGGCTGGACCAGGCTTTGTCCTGGGGCCTGTCCTGTGCCGTGTAGGAGGGTGAGCAGCATCCTTGGCCTCTGTCCAGTGAGGCAGCCAGGAGCTCCCCTTCTCCCATTGTGACAGGGTGTCTCCAGGCCAGATGGGCACAGGGTGACAGGGTGCCTCCAGGCCAAGTGGACAGACAGTGACAGGCTGTCTCCAGGCCAGGGCAGGACAGAAGCCAGTGACTGAAGTTTGCAGTGACCTGTGACGTGGACCTCCTACATTTTTTTTTTCTTGACTCTCCTCGCCTCACAGCCCTGCTCCATGCCCGGCCGAATGCCCACGGGGGCAAAATGACTTCACTGAGAGCCACTGAGATGAGCGCTTTCTCCCTGGGGCTGGAAGACAGGGCAGCTGTAGACCTGCCGAGGCCCACAGCTCTCTCAGACGGCTCAGCACTTCTTCTGCCCTCTGCCCTGGACCGGAACCACCTTCCTGTGTCCTCAGGACCCGGGGCCTACAAGCCCAAGGGCGTGGTGACCCATCTGAGCTCAGGTAGATGTTCTGATCACCAGAGAATGCAAACCAGAGTGCTAGGAACGCCTGCCCTCAGTGATCTCCCCTGCGCTGCAGTGCTTTGAGGCATGACAAGAGCCATCCTTGGATTCCTGCTCTGGCCAGCTTAGGGCGGGGGTGTCCCTGCCATTCCAGCTCAGGAGGATGGATGCTCAGGTGTGTGGGGCAGGACACACGTTCTTCTGGCCGGTCTAATAATTAAATGGCCATGAGACAGACTGACAAGAGAAAATAACCAAATTTAATTACACACATATGCCTGGGAACCCCAGGTACGTGAGAGAGAGGTTCGGGGACAGAGAGGGGAAGGGAGGTGCCTTTGACATTCGGAGCTAAGGGTTTCCTTGGGACTTCAGAGGGAGGAAGGCCATCACGGGAGGGTCAGGAGAGCATAGTTCGGTAATTTGTAGATGTTTGCCCTGCCCTCTAGACAGCTCATAAGCAGTTATTCCCGATAATAACTCTTATTATGGGCAAGAGCCCAAACCTGGACTCTTTCCGGGAGAGGTAACAGCTTTTTTGTGAGCTCACAGGGACTCAACTGCCTTCCGCTCAAAATAATTTACATGTCCAAGGGGCATGTCTGTTCTGAACCCCGTCAGGGGCCTTACCGGGGATGGTTTTCTCTGAGTACCCCGCCCCCCATTTCACAGCCAAGCCCAAGTCACTGACACGTGAAAAGCAAGTGTCACCACAGGGAAGGTGGTTGTCATGAGGTCAAATGCCTCCGAGGAGATTTCTGCCCAGGAAATCAGGAGGGGCACTGGGTTCCTTGTTCCCCGGGCGGTGAGGCCCTCAGCCTGCCCTGCCTCCGTACACCTGGGCCGGGACACAGGTGTGGCCAGAGGCGGGCCGGGCAGCCTGGTGGATTCCAGGATTTCCCCAAAGGAGAGGCTGGGCGATGTCACATGGCTGGAAGGAAAGGTTTGCACATCAATTTGGCAAATTCCTATTTAGATGCTGTGTTTCAGATGATTAAAATCAGTGAATGCTTTTATCCACTTTCCCATCAGATAGAGAAGATCAACTCAAAATCAAATGATACTATTTTTATAAACCTAAGGGGTGGTATTGAAGCTGCCGAGGAAAGTAAGGCGGGGGTAGCATGCCCGCGGACCACCTGGGCTGTCTTTGTGCCTCTCAACCCCCGGGACTCCAGGCAGGGCCCCTGGCCCCTTGGCCTGTGGGGCTTGTTGAGAACAGGAGCCGTAAATGTTTTAGGCTCCGTGGGTAACAGGCTCTGTCTGTCTCAACAGCTCAGCTCTGGAGAGCAGCTGCAGACAGTGTGTAAATAAATGGACGCGGCTGTGTTCCAATAAAACTTTATTTATAAAAAACAGGTGGGCTGCAATGTGCCGACTCGGGCTTAGAGTGGCTCAGAAAGCCAAAAGCGTGGTTTTAATAAAAGCATTTTAATAATTCCGAGAGCTGGGCAGGGCGAGGCGGTGTGAGTGTGCCCGGTGACCAGGCAGGGTTTCAGCGGCCAAGATGTCTCACTTCCACCCTGGACTCTAGATTCTTAAAAAACCTCAGCTCTTCCGGTGACTTCCAGAAAGGGAAGTGCTCTCTCGCTGCTGTGAAGTGTTCGTTTCTCATTCGAAACGGAAAAATAATGTTTGATGGCAGAGAGAGGACCCCGGCGGCAGAGGACACCTCCGCGTAATTCATTTAGCAGGTCGCTCTCCGGGCCCGCTGGTCACATACTCTGTGTTCTAAAAATACCTTCGGAAGCTTCTTAAAGGAAAAGCTAAACTCAGAAATTCCTGCTCTCCTTCCTGCACAGGAGGAAAACACAATTCTCCCTCTACCCTTCTGAGTTCGTGGCGGAGGCCTGCTGGAATAAGAGATTACCAAGAGAAAGGGGAGCGGAGTGTTAACATGACGACCGCCTGTGAGCGTGGGAGAGACCAGGGAAGGTGAGGGCCAGCCACCACCCTAAATACCGTCTCCAGCTACAGACGTAAAAGAAGGTTGGTGGGGGGAGAGGTCAGTAGGAACTGGCACAGCTCCTAAGCCAGGGCAAGGTCTTTTATTTATTTTTTAAAATATATTTTATTGATTTCTTACAGAGAGGAAGAGAGAGGGATAGAGAGTTAGAAACATATCGATCAGCTGCCTCTTGCACACCCCCATTGGGGATGTGCCCGCAACCAAGTTACATGCCATTGACTGGAATCAAACCTGGGACCCTTCAGTCCGCAGGCTGGTGCTCTATCCACTGAGCCAAACCAGTTTCAGCAGGGCAAGGTCTTTATGCAGAGTTAAGTCCTGGCCTCTCCATGAATAAGCTTTCTGTTATTTGGTCTCGTCTTTATAAATGGAGATTTTCTTTCTTAATGTAAGTTTTCCTTACTAAAAGGGTAACTGATACTCTGTTTTCAGAGCTGCGGCCTGTATTTGCACTGCCTCAGAACTTATCAGCTCAGAATAACCCTGCTGCCCCGGGGCTCTATGCTGGGTGGCTGGGGCCAAAGGACAGAGGAGGAACCAGGCTCATGGGAGGAACAAAGAAACCTCTGGCTGGAGGGGTGAGCTCAGGGGACGGAGCCAGGCCAGGCCCAGAGGAACTTGAGCCGCTGCAACCTGTGAGTGAGGAGGAGCCCCTGGAAGGTTCTAAGCAAGGAACGACCTGATGGATGGGCGTGCCTTTTGGGGAAGCGCTGTGGCTGCTGCATGGAGCGGGGTGGGGTGTTGGGGCTGCTGGGGGGCGGGGCGGGTGGGGGAGGGGTGGGGATGGGACATGGCAGGAAGGTTCCAGTGGCCGCTGTGACCATCCCTGAGGACAGTCTGCAGGAGGGGGGAGCAGTGGGCAGAGAGAGGGCGTAGATGTGGGATGAATTTTGGTGGGAGCCGCCGGACATGCAGAGGCTTAGCCGACGAGGGGGGAGCGGGACGGCCTCTGCAGACCCCTGGAGCTCCTTAGGGGGTGCTTGCTTCCTGGGATGTCATCCCCCCCACGCAGGGGAGCAGGCTGCCATTTGGGTTTCTGTTTTCCAAATGCCGGGTGGGGACATGACCTGGCAGGAGAAAGGGCCCTCCTGGGCAGGGGGATTATCTGGACACCTAGCCGTGCGTGCTGTCGCCCTGTGAGTGGCTGGAGCCCTGGGCAGTATTAGGGACGCGGATTCCCAGTCCCCAAAGCTGTGAATGGCCAAGGGACTGTGCAGGCGGGACCCGGTGAAGGATGCTGAGAGGGGGAGGGGGTCCTGGGTTATCCGTGTGGGTCCTTCGAACAGGGAGGCAGGCAGGTAAGACTAAGAAACAGGTGATGTGCTGAAACGGGTTTGGCTCAGTGGATAGAGCGTCGGCCTGCGGACTGAAAGGTCCCAGGTTCGATTCTGGTCAAGGGCGTGTACCTTGGTTGCGGGCACATCCCCAGTAGGGGGTGTGCAGGAGGCAGCTGGTTGATGTTTCTCTCTCATCGGTGTTTCTAACTCTCTATCCCTCTACCTTCCTCTCTATGGAAAATCAATAATTAAAAAAAATCAATAAAATATATTTAAAAAAGAAAAAAAGGAAACAGGTGAAGTGATGCCGGAAGCAAAGAGAGGTCGCATGACACCTGGCTTTGCTTCTGAGGGGAGGCTGGTGGAAAGCAAGTCCCCCGATTGTCTCCTTTGCACACAGCAGCGGCTCTCACGCCACGGCCCGCCCTGCTGGCCCCTGCACTCAGCTCAGCCACACTCCCTCTGCCTGGAGGGACCACTCCCCCCCAGAAAACCTCATGGCTCCCCCACACCTTCTTCAGCTCTCTGCTCTCCTGCCACTGCCCCCGAGGTGGCTGCCTCTATTCCCACCCCTCCCCGGCTCTCTATCCCCCGAACTCATTCCCCCGAGCTAAGGCTTCCTCACCTTCCTCCCTGCCCCTGCCAGCGGGTGCTCCCAGGGAAGAGGGCCCTTTGGTGCTGCTCTGGGGCTGCTGCTTCTGCAGCCGCAGTGGGCCTGGCTCAGCGTGCTCAGTCCCCTCTGCTGAATGAATGGAAGCGCACCCGAATGGATGAATGGAAAGCAGCCCTCGCTCAGGGCCCTGTCTATCCATCTGTTCAGCAACGGCCCTGCCATTTCCCTCTGCAATGAGTCACCTGCTTCGGGGCCTCATGCTTCCTCCTGCCTCCTCGCCCACGGACCTTTTTCAATGATGAAAGGCTGGATCCCTGGAAATCACTGCGGGGTATGTACTTTTCTAGCCCCGAGCGTGGCACTGACCTTGTAATTTTCCATGCGCTGCTTTCAAGAGGCAGTAGATTTCCACCAAGAAAAGAGGAAGAAGCTGGTGGCACAGTCGAGCGCGGTGCTTTATCGGGGGAAATGGAGGGTGGCTGGTGCACAGAGGCCCCCGCAGCTTCCACCCGGCACCACAGCCATCCGGCACCACAGCCATCCGGCACCGGGCGCAGAGCAGAACGGTTATCGCCCATTACCTGGGCTGCACATTCTCCGTGTACCTGCCCCCCATGTGCTCCCGAGGCAGGCAGCTGTATCTCCATGTCGCCACAGCCCGGCTCGGTGCTGCTGTCCACTCAGCATAGGAAGGCGCTTTGAGGGAACCGGCCACCGGACTCGACCAGCAGCCGGTGTGGCCGAGGGGAGAGGCAGGGCCTTCGTCCAACATGCCCATGGCCTGCTGTGCTGACGGTCTCCCGGAAGCTCTTCCGGGTCTCCCGGCAGCTCTTCCGGTTCCTCCTCACGTCTCGGCGGAGAGCTGCTGGCCAGCACGGGGACTTACAGGATGGGGGGCGGTCTGGATCTCTCTCTCGCTCCCTGACCTCCTGCAGTGGGTACGAACTGGCCTCCTTTGTCTCGATCACAGGCTTCCTTATGAAATCCACAGTAACGGCCAATGGCAGATGCCGGTGATCCAATGAGTATGTTATAGTGAGCTAGAGGCCCGATGCACAAAGATTTGTCCAAGAATGGGCCTTCCTCACCCTGGCTGCCGGCACCACCTTCGCTCCGGCCAGAGCTGCCTTTTCACTCTGGTCCAGAGCCGCCTTTCCGCCTTCCCACGCTGTCCAGAGGTCCGGAGCGGCTGGGGAACGCCCCGGCCCCTCAGTGCCTGCATTTGCAAATTAACCCACCATCTTTGTTGGGTTAATTTGCATACTCACACCTGATTGGCTGGTGGGTGTCACGAAGATATGGTCAATTTTCATCTTACTTGTGTACTAGTGTAGATGACCGCAGTACAGGTGTCAAAGCCCCAAACCCAAGTTCCCATTCAATTAACCGCTGACTGGCTAATCGATGGTGGGAAAGTTCTTTGGCTTCTTGGACACTCGTTTCCTCATCTGTGAAATGGGGCAATTACCAGCCGCCTCAGAAAGCTCTGGAGGGAACTCAGACTCCGTGCGCACTCAGCAGGGCCGGCACAAAGGCAGCCTCAGCAGCTGCAGCTGGCTGTCCGTTCCCACCAGGGCTTATGTGGCCTGGAGCTGCAGAATGGGGGGCAGGGGTGTCAGTTGGTAGACCAATGCTGGTCGGTAGAGTTAGCAGGCTTGGACCCGGGTCCTCAGCTGCGCAGATGCCTGTTGGCTGCAGTTCTGCCTTGACATTGTGGCAGCCTCGACTCCCGCGCAGTGCACACCGTGTTCCCTGGCGCTGTTCCTTGTGTTTGTCGTTTATTATTAGTCGGGTGATCCTGCAGCCCAGCTGCCTCTCTCCCCCGCTCAGCAGGCAGCTCCGTGCTAAGCTTCCTGGCCTGGGCGGTCGGGTGGCGGTGGTGGACCAGGGCGTCCCTCCACCTGCCCTTCGCAGTCTGTACACTGCGGCCTCCCCAAGGGTGGAAGTCCCGCCTCCCGGCTCTGTCTTCTCTGAGCTTAGGACAGGTCTTGGCAAAACTGGAAATGCAATTGCAGGACCCAGAACAAAAGAGAGAATCATTGACCAGCTGCCTCTTGCACAACCCCTACTGGGGATGTGCCCGCAACCAAGGTACATGCCCTTGACCGGAATCGAACCTGGGACCTTTCAGTCCGCAGGTTTATCCACTGAGCCAAACCGGTTTTGGCTGTCCTTCCTTTTTAAGGCTGAGACATAGTCTGCTGTGGGGATGGACCATGTGTTATCTTTCCATCCATCCGTCCATCCGTCCATCCATCCATCCATTCATCCATCCATGGGCACTGGGCTGCTTCCACCTTTTGGCTATTGTGAACAAACAGGTTGTTTTTATAATAATGTGGCTTTATTTTTGCCCCCATTCACAGAGAGGAATACTGAGGCTACGGGGGATTAACCTGTCCACGCCCGGGACTGTCTGCTTCCCACGCCTCGCTCCCGCCGCCTCTGCATGGTTCCTTTTGTTCCTGCAGAGGGCTGTGTGTTAGCCTGAGGATAAACAATGACTGTTCACCCCAGAATGGCTCCGTGCTTTTCCTCCCGTCATGCCCGGCGGGTGAGCGGGGCTGGGAGGAAATTGGATACGCACAGGAGTCTGATGGGAGTTCTGTGTCCACACACCTGTGGGTGGCCGCCCGGAGTGTCCATGGCTGGGCTTGCTCGCAGGTGAGGAGGCCGAGGGGCCTCTGCAGGGAGGCATGGGCGTGGCGGACACGTGGCTGGGGGCGGGCAGAACTGGTGGCTGCTATGCAGACTCGTCCACGTCTACGAATGCCTTTCTTTTTAAATATATTTTATTTACTGATATTTTATTGATTTTTTTACTGAGAGGAAGGGAGAGGGATAGAGAGTCAGAAGCAATGATGAGAGAGAAACATCGATCAGCTGCCTCCTGCACACCCCCCACTGGGGATGTGCCTGCAACGAAGGCACACGCCCTTGACCGGAACCAAACCCGGAACCCTTGAGTCCACAGGCCGACGCTCTATCCACTGAGCCACACCAGTCAGAGTTCTGTGAATTCCTTTCAAGTGTAGCAGGCAAAGCGGGCCTTTGGGGCTCTGGCCTGGCCCCAGGCTCACGGATGTGTGAGGCTGACATGGTGACACAGTCTCCCCAGCCTGGCTTCCACACGCAGGCATTCGGAGCTCCTGGCAGGGCTCCTGGGATTGCTAAGTCGACAACGAAGGGTAAGCGCCCCGGATGAGACGGGCACCCACCCATCAATGGACACGTAGGCCTCCTGAACCGTGCCCTTCCACTCGCTCTTGGGAACATATGTTTTTTAATTTATTAATGTTTTGGTATGTATTTTTTATATTTTTAAAACCCTCAGCCAAAGATATGTTTACTGATTTTTAGAGAGAGGAAGGGAGAGCCATAGAGAGGGGCGGGGGAGAGAAACAGTGTGAGAGAGAAACATCAATTGGTTACTTCTCATACTCCCCTTGACCTAAAATAGAACCCCCGACCTTTTGGTGTATGGGACTACGCTCCAACCAACTGAGCCACCCGGCCAGGGATGGAGTGTGTGCTTTTGAGAACTTGTATGATTTAGTGGCCAGAAGAATGCAAGCCTCTCTTTAGTCACATCAGTGAGGACAAGATTGGCTTCGTGGGAAGATATATTTGTCTCCTTTAGTTAACATCAAAGACAGTGGAATGTTATTTTTTTCCAGAAGATCTAAGACTGAAATTCAGTGCTTTTTCTAAATCTATAAATGTGAGGAACCCTTTTTTATAAAGAGGAGGGTTTAGGTTTTCTAACGTTACAATTTTTAAAAAAAATCAGACTCTCTTGACCTTTCTTGGGTTGGCTGCCCATTCGATGGCTCTAAGAAGGAACTAGATGGGGAATAAAAACCTCCCGGAAGGATTTTTACATAAATGCATTTTTATTGGTTTCAGAGAGGAGGGGAGAGAAAGACAGAAACACCAATGACGAGAAAGGATCATTGATCGGCCACCTCTGGCCCACCCCACAGGGAAGTCAAACTGTGACCTCCAGGTCATAGAACGATGGTTACCCCTGAGACATGCCGGACAGGCAGCAATGGATTTTTTAAAACTGTGCTTTTATTGGCACTTCCCCAAAGACCCCAAAGCACTGCCTTAGTGACAATGTCTATGAAGGGTCAAGCGGGGAACGGCCATCCAGATCCTCTGGGTTCAAGGTCATCGATCTGAGAACGGGCCCTCCCCTGGTTCTTCTCTCATCACAGGTGAGAGGAGGGATGTCATGGCCCTCCTGGCCACACTCCAGCCAGGACTCGAGCCACGCAGCTCGTGACTGAGTGGGCAAGAGCGGGGTGACAGACTTGTATTCTCCATACTCACGGTGACCTCACCGCAGGATCCCCAGCAGGTGACGCAACACGCTCTTCAGAGAATGCTGGAAAGCAGAGCGCTGCCCGCCCTGTGGTTGGGTGACTAACCCAACGCACGGTCATCCTGTCCTCTTGTGGCACCCGTGACGGCGCCAGTCACGGCCCCGCGTGGACACCCACAGGCCCGGCGTCACCCAGCCGCTCCACAGGCTTCATCTGTCACAGGGTCTGTGAAGCTCCAGGGCCTCACAGTTGACCTGGTCAGCAAGATGCCATGGAGGCCTCCATTGGGTGGCCCGTGTGGGGAGAACTACTGAGGGGGCTGGTGTGGCTCTGGGAGCCAGACCAGAGGCTCGGGGACCTGGGGTCTAGGTCCATCTCGGCCCTGAGCGAGCTGAGCGTGTCCCCCCGCCTCCTGTGGCCTGCTTCTCCGTCTGCACCGCCGAGCATGGAGCGGACACGCCACGGCACGGAGCGCAGGGCTCAGACACTTACACGCAGCGATGACTCACAGCAGCCAAGGGCGAGACAGCCCCATGGCCGCCGATGGCAGGTGAATGGACCAGCCGTGACACTCCACACACTGGCAGACGTTGGCTGGGAAACGAAACCAAGTCTGATGCAGGCTACACCGTGGGGAGCCACCAAAGCACGAAGGGAGGTGAGGGGACACAGACAACAAAGACCGCCTGTTATGGGCGCCGTGAACCTGAAAGGTCTAGAATAGGTGAGTGCGAGGTGGCGGCTGCCCAGGGCTGGGCGGGAGGGATGGGGGCTGCTCGGTGGTGTGGGCCATTCTTCCGGGAAGGGGTGGTGTGGAAGCATTTGGAACTAGATAGAGGTCCCGTTACCCACCACGTGGATCTGCCGAATGCCTCTGAATTCCCACTTTAAAAGGTAATTTTGCTGGTGGCCCAGAACGAAGCTCACTACAGACTGATTCATATGCCTTTCAGCATAACGGTTATTGCTTGTCTCATTTTCGATTCTTATAAGTATATTTCCAGTAGGATATGATCTCATTCATCTGGGGGAAATGGTGAACAACATAGACTGATGCACAAGAACAGACCCAGAGAGAAGGAGCCATGGGTCAGACGGTTGGACCTCAGAGGGAGGGTGGGGATAAGAGGGAGAGATCCACCAAAGGACTTGTGTGCACACAGAGGAGCTTAACCAGTGGTCAGGGACAATAGGAGGGTGGGGGCATGAGTGAGGGGGGTGGGGTGGGAGATTGGAATGGGGGGTTGAGGACAAATATGTGATACCCTAATCAATAAAGAAATTAAAAAAAAAATAAAAGGTTAATTTTATGTTAAGTGACCTTCACCCAGTGGTTTTAATAAATGGGTGCGTTGCCTGCCCTCTGAGCATGTCCACTCCCTTCCGGGAGCTCAGGACTCAGCCCTCACGGTGGGCAGAGGGTGTTCCCCGCTGGCCCCGCCCCCGTCCGTGATCACAGCTCTGCTGGGAGTGTCTCCTGCACGGGGAGTCCACGGAAGTTTCTCGGGAAGGAAAGCCCAATGGTGATGTCGATATCTAATGTTTTGAAGCGATGAAAGGTGAGCTCGTCTCTCTGGTGTCTTCCCAGGACCGAAAAGCCCAGATTCCTGTGGGAATTCCTGTGGGAAGGCACGTGTCCTCTCGCGCTGTCATCTGGATTTCTCCGGGCGGGGATGAGAGCGCCGAGCCCACGAACTTTCTAGAACCGCACGCTCTGTCCACACTCTGCCCGTGGTTGGCGTCTGCAGTGGGATTCGGGCCGCAGGAGTGTCGGGTGTCCCGGAGCTGACCTTCCGCCGGGAAGTCTGAAGGTGGGGTCGCTGGGACGGCCTCTACTAGCTGGACAGACGTGGGTTTCGTTCCTCAGCGTGGGGTCTGAGCGCCCGTGGGCTTGCTGGAAACGCAGAGTGTCATGTCCTCTCCCCGCTCCCCCCAAACTGAACCAGGACCTGCAGAGTCACAGGACCCCCAGGTGACTGTCGAGCCGCGAGAGCGGACAGTTTAAGGGCCTGCAGGTCAGCGGCCTGCCCCACCCCAGCTGGCTCCAAACCACCTTGTCCTCATTCATGGCAGAGAAGGAGGTACAAGCAAGCCACCTCGTGGCAGCTGCGCTGAATTTAGTGAGCGACCCCGAGCCCGCAGGCCCCACTTGCACAGGGACCCCTCCGTGGGCCTCGGCTTCACTCGGTCTCACAGCAGAGGGTCCCGGGGGGCGTTGCTGGGTCCAGGCCTCAATTCCGACGTGACTTTCCCATTTCACCGCGTATTCAGAATGGAACCTCAACTCTGGGACCTCAAGACGCTCAGTGCAGGAGGTGTTTCTCTCTTTTCCGCGTTCATCTCCATCACGGAAAAGGAAACAGTCAGGTTGCTGAGTGGAGGAGCTGGGGATTAAGAAATTAAAGGAAGAAAGAGACCAAGAGGCAGAAATAGATTCATCCAGCTGGGTGCTAGGTGGGCGCCATCCTCTCTGATGGAGAGGCAGCGAGCCCCCAAGCCACGCAGCAGGTTTATTTATAGGGTCAAAGGAGCTTATTTGCATTCTTAACTAGGCCCTAGCATCACTGGGTTTACATATCTAGACCCGCCCCTGCTGACACCTGGACAAAGGTAAGTCAGAAACTGAATACACCCCCAGCCCTCTTGGGGGGGTGTAACCGGGACACGGACTCTGCCAGTGCCTCGGGCTCAGCTAAAGGATGTCCATGTGCCTTCTCAGGCGGCCCTCTACAGCTCAGCTGGGGTTTTTCTGAGCCAGTGCGCCCCAGGACACGGAGAGATGTGTGCTCCGGAGCGGCGGCTGCTGGGTCGCCCTCAAAGGGCCTTTATGGCCGGTGCAGGTAACACTTGCACAATCGTCGCCCACCCCGGGGCCGTAGCAGAGTGACCTCCTGGGATGACAGTCGCTGCGGTCCTCTCAGATGGCCTCGGAGTAAATGACGGAAGTGGCAGCTCCGTGCTAAGAGGGCGTGTTTACAAAAGCTGTCTTCAGAAGCCAATGCCCATGCAGGCAACGCGCAGTCTGTACGCGACGGGCCCCGAGGTGGAGTTAGGCTATTTTTACGGTAAACATATGAGAGTTGCTTAGAAGATTTTCCCCCTTCTGATGAAATATTTCGTTCACCAGGGCTTTTATGTGGGTGGCTCCATCCCGGTGGTTTCCTGGAACAGAAATGATAGTTGTGTGGGGACAAAACATCCTTAATACAAACAGAAGAGCTACGCCCTCAGGGCGTGTCTCTGAGGCGGTGCTGGCGTGTTCAAAACAAAGACAGAGCTTGCCTGGCCGGCCTGGCCCAGTGGTTGAGCATCGACCTATGAACCAGGAGGTTACGGGTTCCATTCCCGGTCAGGGCACAGGCCTGGTTTGCGGGCTCGATCCCCAGTGGAGGGCGTGCAGCAGGCAGCCGGTCCATGATTCTCTCTCATCATGGATGTTTTTTATGTCTCTCTCTCCCTCTCCCTTTCTCTCTGAAATCAGTAAAAATATATTTAAAAAAACACAACACATGTGCTCAATTATAGAGAGAGAGAGAAAGCAGAGGTTGTTGGGGAGGGGCCAGGGCTGGCCTCCCTGAGGAGTGACATTTGGACAGAGTCCCTGAGGTGAGGGGAGAAGCCCCTGTGGGCAGGCGCCTTCCCGGGAAGGGCCCTGGGAGGGGGGACGTGGGGAGGGCCAGCCGCAGAGGAGGCTGCTTGGCTGGAGGACAGGCCGGCAGGGCACAGCTGGGAGAGAGACAGAGGCGATGGGGCCTTGTAGACTCGTAGAGGCTGGACTTGACCTTGATGGGCAGGGGCCTCGGAGTAGATCAGCTCAGGAGAGATGGGGCTGACTGCCGTGGTCACCTCACCGTCTGCGGGTCAGACGTCTGAGTCGGCTCAGCTGGTTTCCCTGTGTCGGGGTTACGGGCTCAGTCAAGGTGTCCACCAGGGGTGGGGGCTGGGGGCTGGTGGTCATCGGGAAGCTTGGGAGAGATCTGGTCCCAAGTTCATTCAGAACCCGGTTTCCTGTGGTTGTGGGGCTCTCTCTGGTCCTTCTCTCCGTCCCTGCATCTCAGAGACAGGAAGGGCCCAGGGTCCTCATCCCGGAAGTCTCCTGACTCCCCCTCTTCTGCGTCTCTCCTCTGAGCCCAGTGAGAAAGTCACAAGATACAGCCCCCCTCGCCCCTGACAACTCAGTCATTTTTCTCTCTTAAAATCCATAACCTAATTACATTACAGTTCTCTCTTGCTGTAATTTCAGGTCCCAGGGATTAGGGCAGGGACACCTCTGGGAGTCATTCTGCCGTGCATTGTCCCGAGGCAGAGATCCCGGTGTTAATTTATCGGAGCATGAGGCTTTTATAAAGTGGGCCCGAGGTGGGCGTGGCTAGGGCCCCGCTCTCCACCAGTTTCCCACGCCGCCTGTCACTGTGCCCTGGGGCCAGGCCAGGTGCGTGTGAGCAGCTGTGCACAACTGTTGGGCACTCGGGTTTCACACAAGGCCAGGTGATGAGGCCCTCCCCCCCCCCCCAACGCTCAGTCCAGGTGTCTAACGGGGACACTGAGGCTCAGAGAGAGGAGCCCCTCATGTCTGCCCCTCCCCCAAACCCAGGGTTCTTGTGTGACAGCCTTCTCTCCCGGAGCAGCCCCACGCCACCCCTCGTTTTCCCTTCGTGTCGCCGAAAGGGAAGCAAGAGGAGGCACCGGCTTCTCAGGGGGAGCCCCGAGCCAGGGAAGAGGAGGCCTCGGTGGCGCTGTGAAGTCCAATGTCACTGTCTCACCAGTCCTGAGGTGAGATCCGCCGGTGACCAAAGGGGACGCAAAGAATGCAAACAGTAAGCCACCTTCCAGGACCCACGGTGGAGCCGGTGATGGAAGTGACCGAACCCCAGCGGGGAAGCCCGGAGTCAGGCACCGGGGTGAGGCGGGCGGGGAAGCTGAACGGTCCCCAGAGGGTCTGAGCTGAGAAGGAGGCGATAAAGCAATGGCGATGAGAGCCACTCGGGACTGAAGGCGACCTCAGGGGAAGCTGCACCCAGACCAGCACCCAGAGGCGTGCCCACGGGCGCAGGGCCACCACGGGCTCCTGGAGCTCTCACCCGGGGCGGGCGGCGCCGAGGGGCAGTCCCGCTCGCAGGGCCGGACGTGCCAGGAGGCGGCTGTGAGCTCCCGGTAGAGAAGACGGAGTAGCTGCAGCGCCCATGCATCCATCTGCTGTCCTTCGAAGGACGAAACACAAGCAAGCAATGCCCGGGAGCTGTGAGTGATCTCCTAGACGCCGGGGTTCCTGTGCTTCCATTGATGGAGGGGTGGGAGGTACACGTTCATTGTCCCCAAAGTCACAGGCTGGCGACGCACTAGGCTGCTGCCCGCGCTATCGGAAAGGAACGCCAGGTCTCGGGTAGAGGCCAGTGCGGTGAACACGTAGGTGTGGGCCCAGGTGAGGAGTCTGCCTGCTTGAATTGGAGTCCTCGTCCCTCCCTCTCTCCCTCCCCCCTCCCTCCTGGCCCTGGAAGGGGGGCTGCCCCTGCCTGGCCCCACTGGCTCTGGTGTCACAGGCCTCAGACTGTTCTCCTGGCACACGGCTCACAACGTGCTGATCTCCACGGCCCAGCATCTACCCGATGCCTGTGCCAGGGAGGACGGAGGGAACGCATGCCATGAAGGCAGAGGAGGCGGCCGCAGCTGTGCCCTGTGGGTATAAGTTTCTCCCTCCCCCTCCCCCCAGTGTGGAGGCCAGGACTGATTCACGCTGCCCTCCCAGAGGTGCCAGGCACAGGTGGCTGCGGAGAGGCTGGCGGGCGGTGACTAAGGCCCCTGCTCCAGAGCAGAGCTAATCAAAGAGCGTTAACAATCCGAGGTGTCACTGAGGGTCATGATGGAGGTGCAGGGGGTCAGGCAGGAAGCAGCCAGCGGGGTTGCCACGGCAACGGAGCCCCCGGCCAATCCCAGGAGCCGGTCCGGCCTGCGGTCTGAACGGAGGACTTCCTCCCAGGTCCTCCCTGTTTGGAACCGCCGCCCCGTGAGCGGAGCGCCCACCTGCTGCAGCAGACGGAATGGAACGGGCGGGAGAGGGCTGGGGACGCAGGAAGGGCGCTCACAGACAGCCTGGGGGAGCACCCGGTGCTTCTGGGGGGCGGGCGGGAGCACATTGTTCTCTGGACAGATCGGCTGCTGAGCCGGGAGGAGCTGGCTTGTGGGTCCGTGGCCCTTCCCGTGTGCAGTGAGTCATCCCAGATGGCTGGCTCGGGGCCGGGAAGAACGCAGACCGAGTGGCGGCTCCTTGGGGCCCATCTGCCCCAGGGACAGTACCGAGACCCCTCCCCACAGGCACAGACCGCTGACGGGGACAAATGGCAGGCCAGCTGGCCAGCTGAGCACTGAGGATGGAGCACGCAGGTCACTGCCCGGGGCGGGGGATCTGGGAAGGAAAAGGGGGGGCAGTGAAAAGGAGAAGAAGGCCTGCTCTCCCATCACCGGGGGCGTGGGCACCAGGACTTGGCCACACCTGATGCCACCCAGGTTCACATAGACCCGTGACCCTCAACCCCCGGAGCCTGGAGACGCATGAGCAATGCAGAATCTGGGGCCCACCCTGGTCCACCGAGTCAGAAGCTCTGGGGGTGGGGTGGGGGTGGGGAGCAATGGGTGTTATAACCGGCCCTCCGATCAAGTCAGATGCGGGCGGGGAGTTTGAGAACGCGGCTCTGACGTCACAGAGCTGAGTGTTAGCTCAGTGACCCCACAGGGAGCCTGGACGGAGGGCAGGGCCACGGTGACACAGGCGGTGGCTGAACCCTCGTGGGGTCTTTGGAGCGAGGAGACCTGGATCCCGCCCACAGGCAACGCACCTGCAGAGCAGAAGGCGTGGCCTTACCGCACAGGGCGCGGACCAGGTGGGCTGGCCCCGCCTGGCAGGGGCGAGGCGGGCAGGAGGTACCCGCTCGATGCCCATCTTCTGTGCTCCCGCCCCGAGCCCCTCGGAGACCACCTGGGTGGTATCACTGTGATTGACCTTTGCTCCAGCCACTTCGAGAGAGCCTGGGGGAGGGAGTGCTGGGAAGGGGACATGTCCCCCACCCTGTCCCACCCCCCCAGGAGCTGGCCGACCCCCCAAGAGGGCTTCGGCAGCTCTTCCTCAGATCGGCAGCGAAGCGGGCTTCGGCAACGTGAGAGGCAGGAGAGATACATTAGGAACAAGGCGACAGCAGCCTTGGTGTCCCTCTGACCAAAGGGCCGCCTCGCGTGTCTGTGGCTGAGGCTGTGCACAGAGCAGCCAGCCCGAGAGGCTCAAAGCTGCCTGACGCCTGGAGGCCGGGCCTGAGGCCGGGGCGGCCCAGGGAGGCTGCTTTCGGGGCTCAGGGGAAGCCCCTTCCTTGCCTTTGCCGTTTCTGGGTGATGACACAGTCCCTGGTGCTTGGTCACTGCCACCGGGGGCACCCTTCCTGCCCCCGCCCCAGGCCTCCCTCCGCCTGTCTGTGTCCACACTTCCGCTTCTGATGCCACCGGTCATTGGGGTGGGGCCTACCCTGTCTCTGTCTGATTTCCTCTTTTATTTATTTATATTTTTATTAATTTCAGAGAGACAGACCATCCATGATGAGAGAGAATCATGGATCGGCTGCCTCCCGCACGCCTCTCGCTGGGGATGGAGCTCGAAACCAGGGCCTGTGCCCTGACTTGGAATCGAACCGTGACCTCCTGGTTCACAGGTCAACGCTCAGCCCCTGTGCCACACCGCCGGACAGTCTGATCTCATCGTGATGGCCGCCACAGAGACCCTCTTTCCAAATAAGGTCACCCTTACTTCCCAGGCGCTGGGGGAGGACTCAGTGTGTGTCCCCGGGGATGGGATTCCGCCTCCACACTCAGCCTGTGACCCAGCAGGTCTCTGGGCCGCTGGCTGTCCCCGCAGGCAGGGGTGGCAGCCGGGCGCTTTCCCAGAGGGCTCTTGTTCCTCCGAGGGAGGGGGCTCCGGGCAGAGCCCTCAGACTTGGAAAAGAGAGAGGAAGGGAAATGTCTTAGGTTGTTTTTCTGGAATCAGCGATTGTCCACACTTAGAGTCATTTAATTGAAGAAAAAAAAGGGGGGGGGAGCAGCAATTTAGATCTTTATGGCTTCTTTTATTATTATTTGCCTGAAGGCAGCTTCATAAAGTGGGGGGCGGGGGCAGCCCTGATGGGGTGGTCTGGGAACAAAGCCTTCCCGCCCTCTGCATCTGGACGGAGCGCGCCGGGAGGAAGTCGTAGAGGCTTAATGATGTGTTTGTTAGCGTTCGAGCTCGCTGCGGCTGTTCGGGGTCCAGTTCTTCAAAAGCATGCTTTTCGGGGGGGGGGGAATGAGCAAAGCCAACTGCCACTCACACTCTGTAAATCGCACCCTGCTGCGCTTTGGCGGAGGTGACGGAGCGGTGACCTCACTTCCCGTCAGTGTGTGTGTGTGTGTGTGTGTGTGTGTGTACGCGCATTGCACAACCTCGCGGGGGAGGATGGGAGCTGGCCTCGGCCTCGGGTGTTGGGTCTTGGGGCCCCGTCCAGAGGGTTTCCAGTCCCCGTTGGCCTGGACAATGCTTGCTGGTTTGTTGGTTTGTTTGTTTCCGCCAATAGAGGGGTGACTGCTGGGCCAAGCTAAGGGGCTCATCACGAATCCTGCTCTTGTCATTGACCCTCATCCCTTCCTCCAAAGCCATCTTCCAACATACAGACAGCTCTGGGACGTCTTCTGGGCAGGCCTTGCGAGCACGGCCCCACGTCTGCCACACGCCGGCTTCCCTGAGAGCTCCTCCTTAGGCCACACGGCCAAGGTTGTGTCCCATGATTTCGCCGTGGGTCCGCCACTGCTGGGGCCTGCCCCCTCCCCCCCCCCCCCCCCGGCTGCCGGCCAATCGAGTGGCCGGGCCTGAGGTGCGGGGGAGGCTGAAGAAGGCTCCTCTCCCCAAGGATGCCCCAGCCCCTGGGTCTGCGCACACGCTGCCTTCCCTGACGAAAGGGGCTGTGTGACTGTGAGGAAGGATCCGGAGGGGGGATGTGGCCCTGGAGCATAGCGGTGGGCCCCAGAGGGGCCTTCGCCGGTGTGACCAGCGGTGGAAAGAGGGCGGGCTGATGCAGAGGGAAGGCAGCGATGCGCTGACGGAAACAGGATGCTTCCCTGCTGGCTTCCCAGATGGGTAAGGTGACCGGACGTCCCGCTTTTGGCGGGACAGTCCCGATTTTTAACAATTTGTCTCGCATCCCGAGGCGTTTTAAATCAGTCCCGATTTTTGGATAGATTCGTCCTGAGGCATTTAAAAAAAGTCTCGATTTTTTAAAAAATCAGGACTTTTTTTAAAACGCCACGGGACGCGGGACAAATTGTTAACAAGCGGAACTGTCCCGCCCAAAGCGGGACGTCTGGCCACCTTACACATGGAGGAAGGGACCGCTTCGCCGTCCACGGTGCATCAGGGCTCCACCGGAAAGCCAGCCACATAGCAACGCCCCTGGGGGTAGAATCACCCCGGGGAGAAGGGCCCCCCATGGAAAACGCAGAGGACAATGGAGCGGGTGGAGAGGGTGGCCCGGGCCTGCTCTGCCCCCTTTGCTGAGGGCACAGGGCGCTGCTGGTGGTGGTGCTGGTGATGTCTGACAGCGGTGAAGGCGGTGAAAGTGGGTGAAGGTGGGCGGAGCAGGCCCCGGGAAGGAACACACCTTTGTCGGCTGTGTGCAAGGGGGGCAGGCGCCCTGCCCACTGGCTGCTGATGGACGGTTCCTGCACTGGCTTCCTGGTGAGAAGAGAGGCCCTCTTCACGCCTCTCCTGATGCTCTTTGTAGGGGAGCTGACCATGTCTGTAGCTCAGCCGCCTGCGCGTACACACTTCCTCCACTCTTACCACACGCACACACACACACACACACGCACACATGCACACACGCACAAACATACACACAGACACCTGCCTCAGGGCCTTTGCACTTGACCTGTCACCCATATACAGAGCTTTCCTCTTGTGTTTTTGGTTTCCTGGCTCCTTTTCATCATTGGGTTCTTAGCTTAGCATTATCTCCTGACCACCCATCAAAAACCACTCTGTCCCGCCCCAACCAGTTTGACTCAGTGGATAGAGCGTCAGCCTGCAGACTCAAGGGTCCCAGGTTCGATTCCGGCCAGGGGCATGTACCTTGGTTGCCAGCACATCCCCAGGAAGGGGTGTGCAGGGGGTAGCTGATCTATGTTTCTAACTCTTTATCCCTCTCCCTACCTCTCTGTAAAAAAAACAATAAAATACATTTTAAAAGATCACTCTGACCGAAACCGGTTTGGTTCAGTGGTGGAGCGTTGGTCTGCGGACTGAAAGGTCCCGGGTTAGATTCCGGTCAGGGGCACGTACCTTGGTTGCGGGTGCGTCCCCAGTAGGGGGTGTGCAAGAGGCAGCTGGTCGATGTTTCTCTCTCATCGGCGTTTCTGGCTCTCTATCTCTCTCCCTTCCTCTCTGTAAAAAACCAATAAGATATATTTTTAAAAATCACTCTGTCCCTTTTCTTCACAGCACGTGTCCTTATCACCCGTCAGGGATGTGGCCCGACATCCCTCCGCCCTCACCAAGGAGGGCTTCTCTGGAGGCCGCGCTGGTGGTTCGTTTTGTTTCTGTGCAGGACTCCGACCACGGGCTGTCCGGGACCGGATGTGTGCTTTGCTGGCAGTGCTCCCTTCGCGCTATCGGAGTGCTCCAGGAGAACCGGCCCCCTTTGCTCTGCCAGAAAAGAGCTGAGGGAGGGCGCAGAGTGGAGCTGAGGAACCGTGCCCGAGCCCTCTGCTGCCTGCCCGGAGCTTGTTGGCGTGGCTGGTGCGCGGAGGCCTCGCACCTCAGGGGCAGTCGGCCCAGCCCGCCCGCACCGGGCTCCGCGCTTGCACTGCTGAGGGGCTCCGCAGCCCTGGCCAGAGGGACATCACCCTTTAGTGTCCTGGCAGCTGGTGGAGGCTGAGTTCTTATCCATCTTCCTCCTCTGCCCGAGGGCTTGCCCACGGGGGGCGCATGGCGGAGTGAAGCCGAGGGGGTAAGACCCAGCGCAGCGGGTTAGCCTCACTCACGTTAGCCCCGGAAGACACGGAGAGTGGCCTGCGTACGCCAACCATGCGGCAGACTTTTTGCTTGCGAAGTTCACCTGACAGTTCCATCTCTGACCCAGTTCCTCGCAACCCCCGCATGTCCAGACTCCATCCAGGCGCATCGCAAAGAGAAAGGAAACTGACTCAGGACAAGGACTAAGCCATTCAGGACGCATCTAGTAAAAATGATTCCATTTCCCAAGGATTCTTTGGGGAATGTTATGCCTGGTCACTCCCTGGCCGTATACACCTTTGCCACGTGATCCTTTAAAAAATAAATTCTTTATTCCCCCATTGACCCCCTCCAGCCCGCGCCTGCTGCTCCCCCACCCCAGGCCTTAATTGTCTGCGTCCATGGGTCATGCACAGGTGCATAAGGTCTTTGGTTGATCACCTCCCACCCACCCTCCCTCCTCTGCCTCCCCTCTGAGATTCCGCACTCTGTTCCTGCTCCCGTGTCTCTGGATCCACTCTGGTCATCAGTTGATTTTGTTACTTCGATTCCACATATGAGTGCGGTCATGTGACACTTGTCTTTCTCTGACCGGCTTATTTCACTTAGCATGGTACTCTCCAAGTCCCTCCCTGCTGCCTCAAAGGGCAGAGAGTCTTCTTTTTGACTGCTGCACGGTATTCCATGGTGTAGATGTCCCACAGCTTTCCATCCACCCGTCTGCTGGTCATCTGCCGATGGGCACTCGGAGCAGCCCCAGCACCATGTCCTTCTGGCCCGTGTGGCGTGCCCCAGGAGGAAGGAGTGAGAACACACGTGACACGGGTGGGTATTGCCAGTCGTGCCGGGAACTCCTTCCGAAATGGAGTTCTCGAAAGACCTTTCTGGTCTTGGCAGGAAGAAGGATCCCTATTTTTTATTTAACCCTCAAATAGCAGCACCCTTCTGTTGAGGTTTGTGGTCAGCGCAGTTCGTTGCTCCTAATGGCCCCACGTGAAGGCTGTTACGTGTGCAGCCGGCTTTACGGGGGTTAGCAGAGCCACCGGCACACACGCCTCTGCGGATGGGGAGCACCGAGCGGGGCCGCCCACGTCCGGGGACTTTATGGCCAAACGCAGGGCCGTGCGTCTTTGAACCTCCGCGGCCAGCTGTTTATGACAGAACAAAGGCCTCGCGTGTGAGCGTCTGCACTGACTGCGGTGCCTGCAAACACATCCCAGCAGCCGTCCCGTTCCCACCGGTGAGACTCTTCCCTGTGCCAAGGCCGCCCGCCGAAGGCTGCTGGGAAACAGCCCTGGCTGTTTGGGGAGGAGCGGGTAGGTGAGATCAGACAGGCTCGGGAAGGCAGGCCCGGGGACTCGGGTGTCTGCTCCCAGGGAGAGCAGGGGTGTGTGTGTGTGTGTAAGAGAGAGAGAGAGAGAGAGAGAGAGAGAGAGAGAGAGAGAGTAAGAGAGAGTGTGTGTGTGTGTGTGTGTGTGTGTGTAAGAGAGGGAGTGTGTGTGTGTGTGTGTGTGTGGTGTGTGGTGTGTGTGTAAGAGAGGGAGTGTGTGTGTGTGTGTGTGTGGTGTGTGGTGTGTGTGTAAGAGAGAGAGAAAGAGAGGAGAGAGTGTGTATGTGTGTGTGAGAGAGAGAGTGTGTATGTGTGGTGTGTGGTGTGTGGGTAAGAGAGAGAGAGAGAGTAAGTGAGTGTGTGTGTGTGTATGTGTGTGTAAGAGAGAGAGAGTGTGTGTGTGTGTGGTGTGTGGTGTGTGTGTAAGAGAGAGAGAAAGAGAGGAGAGAGTGTGTATGTGTGTGTGAGAGAGAGAGTGTGTGTGTGTGGTGTGTGGTGTGTGGGTAAGAGAGAGAGAGAGAGAGAGAGAGTGTGTGTGTGTGTGTGTGTGTGTGTGTGTGTGAGAGAGAGAGAGAGAGAGAGAGAGAGAGAGAGAGAGAGTATGTGTGGTGTGTGTGTGTGTGTGTGTGTGAGAGAGAGAGTGTGTGAGAGAGAGAGTGTGTGTGTAAAAGAGAGGGAGAGAGGGAAGGAGGGATGAAGGGAGAGAGAGAATGAGAGAGAAAGAGAGAGAGAGAGAGAGAGAGAGAGAGAGAGAGAGAGAGAGAGAAAGAGAAAGAGAGAGAAAGTTGTAATGCACATAACAGAAAATTCACCATTTCAACCTTTTCTAAGTGTCTGATCGAATGGATTCAGAACGTTTTCATCTTCCCAAACGCAAGCCCCTGTTCACCAACCCTCACATTCCGTCTCTAGGAACCTGGCTGCTCTGGGCCGTCACCTAAGTGAAGCCACACGGTGTCCGTCCCCGTGCCCGGCCCCTTTCGTGTGGCACAGTGCCTGGAGGGTCACGCAGGCGCATCCTGTGTCAGAATCCCTCTTCTCTGTCATGTGAGCGAGAGCCCGTCGGGTGCGCAGGCCACGCTTTGCCTCTCGGTCCCTCGGTCAGCGGGCGTTTGGTGAAGTCTGCGGACTGTCATCTCCTGCCTGGACACGATCTGGACTAAAGAACATGAAGCAACCTGCAGAGTAAAGAACATTTGCCCAATCTCTTCCCCCGGAGGGCAAATGGACGGTGAGAGTCAGTGGGCACACGGCACGCGTGTAGATGATGCCAAACACGTCAGCCGCGCTGTGCCTCCCCCTCCCAGTCATTTCTGTTCTGGAAGAGTGTCCAGGGTACAAGGTCTGCGTTTCAAAAATAGAACTTCTGAGTCTAATCGCATTAACTCTGCAGGGAGCACCGGTGCCAGCACAGCCTGGTGAGTCAGTCCTTGGAGTCTAACAAGAATGCATCTCAGATGGGAGTTTTCTCTTCTTTGAGGTCCGTTTTAAGAAGTTCCAAAAGCAAACAGTAAAAACAACAAAATGCCCAGGGCCAGGGCTCTCAGAGCGGCCCTTCAGAATGGCAGCCCCCCTGGCGCCTGGGCCTGCCACCCTCTCCCCTGGGGGTCAGGCCACCCCTCCGGGGTCCTGCCACGTCTCCGGTCCATTTGAGAGACCGACTGCGATGTGGAGGGAGTGGTGGGGGCTGGCGGGGAAGGGGAGTGTGGGAAAGGAAACCGGAGCATCTGGGGCTTTGAAAAGCCATACCACTTTTTAAAACGGTCAGTTTGCTGATGTGTCTGTTTCTTGCTCAGCCAAGGCCTGGAGCACGCTTAGCTCAGGACTGTGGCGTGTGGCTGCAGAGTCACACCATCATGGCACCGCGGGGGCAGTGGTTGGGGTGAAGTCGGGGTCCAGCCCTGCAGGGGGGACAGGACCCCGTGCCTGAGGGACCACCAGGAGCCGCCTCACTCAGCCAGAAATGGTTCCGCAGTGAGGTCTTACTCCACTTCATGCTTTTCTCTCTCTTTATTTTTCATGTCTTTACATTTTTCTGTTCCAGGGGTATTTTTTTCAGTTTACTGTTTCAAGAAAATGAAGGTTTTCATCAATGGGTGTCTGCTAAGAGGGAGGGCCTGCCAGCTCCTGGGGCCGGAGCAGAGATCAGGCCTGGTTTGCGTCCTTCCCGGGTTCCATAAAAACGGGTGGGGGTGACAGGGTGAGCTCCGCTTTGAAGGGTCGTGTTTGCTTGGTGAGTAGTCTCCTCTCTTTCCCTTTCTTCCTCCTCATTCTCCCTTTCCATTCCCTCATTCCCCACCTCGGTTTCCATTCATCAACTCTCATTTATATCAAAAAGATCTGGGAAACCCCCCCCCCCCCCACAACTTTCAATAACCTTAGGGGTATCTCTTTGATTAGCTCCAGCAAATAAAATAACCAAACCATCACTTGTCAAGTGTTTCCCAAAGTGTGGTACGCGTCCCCCCAGGGGTACGGGAAGAGTTTGGTGGGGGTACACGTTGCACCGGAGTTTGGTGGGGATATGCACTGCACCGTGCTTAGCTGGGCTTAATTCTACGTTCTCATGAGTACGAGGGGTCCTCAGCGTTACGAAAATTATAGAAGGGGTACACATATGTCAAAAGTTTGGGAAACACTGGTAGATGAAGTCCTTTACTTTTTAAAGAGCCGTCTAGGTTCACAGCAAAATTGAGCGGAAGGTACAGAGATTTCCCATACACTCCTGCCCCTACGGAGGCACAGCCTCCCCCATCATCCACATCTCCTACTGGGGTGCTGCATTAGCTACCACTGAGGAACCCACATTGACAATCACCATCACCCCAAATCGTATTTTCCATTAGGGTTCACTCTGCGTTGTACGTTCTATGGGTTTGGGTAAATGTGTAATGACGTGTATCCACCATTACAGGATCATACGAGTATTTCACTGCCCTAAAACCCTCTGACGAGCCTATCCATCCTTAGCCCGAACCCTGGCAACTGCGATCTTTTCTCTGGCTCCATAGCTTCGCCTTTTTCAGGGTGTCCTATGGTTGGGATCATGCAGTATGAAGCCTTCAGATGGTCTTCTTTCGCTTAGTCACGTGCATCTAAGTTTCCTCCATGGCGTAATAGCTTATTTATCCTTAGTGATGAGTGACATTCCATTGTCTGGAAGTGCACCTGTTTCATCCTGTCACCTCCTGGAGGACATCTTGGTTGCTTCCAAGTGTGGGCAATTATAGATAAAGCTGCTATCAAAACCCGTGTGCAGGTTTTCGTGTGCACACCAATGTCCAACTCCAGCGGGTAAATACCGAGGGGTGTGATTGCTGGGTTGTATGCTCAGACCTTGTTCAGTTTTGTAGGAACCCATCGAACCATCCTCCAGAGTGGCTGCGCCGTGCTGCATCCCCGCCAGCATTCGGTGGTGTCAGCGTTTTGGATTTTGGCCATTCTCACAGGTGTGCCCTGGCATTGTGTTGTTGTTGTCGTTGTATTTCCCTGATGACGTAAGAGGTGGGGCACCTTTTCATGCCCTGGTTTGCCGTCCGTATGTCTTCTTTGCTGAGGTGTCCGTCGAGGACTTTGCCCATTTTTAAAAATCAGGTTGTTTTCCTATCGAATTTTTTGAGTGCTTTGCGTATTTCAGGCAACAGCCGTTTATCAGGTGTGTCTTTTGCAAATATTTCCTCTTAGTCTGTGGCTTGTATATTATTCTCTTGACATTGTCTTTCACAGAGCAGACTTTTAACTTTAATGAAGTCTAGTTTATCAATTTTTGTTCCCTGAATCATGGATGTTGTATTTTTAAAGGTTATCTATGTTTTTTTACTATGTTATTGTCTAGGAGATTTATCGTTTTGCATTTTACATCTGAATCTATGATCCATTTTGAGTCCCTGTTTCTTAAAAGTGGAAGATCTGTGTCTATGCTCTTTCTTTTATGCACGTGGATGTCCAGTTGTTCCAGCACCATTTGTTGAAAAGACTGTTTTGTTTTATTGCATCCCCTTTGCTCCTCTGTCAAAGGTCAGTTGACTCTGTCATGGAGGTCTGTTTCTGAGCTCTCTATTGATCTACTGTCCCACTGATCTATAATTCGTCTCTTCTTTTGCCAATACCACCCTGTGTTGATCACTGTAGGTTTATAGTAAGACTTGAAGTCAGATAATGTCGGTCTTCCAACGTTGTTTTTCTCCTTCAATATTTGTGTTGACTGTTTCGAGTCAATTGCTTCTTCATATAAATTTTAGAATCAGCCCAGCCAGGTGTGGCTCAGCGGTTGAGCGTCAAGTCAACCCAGGAACCAAGAGGTCACCGGTTCGATTCCTGGTCAGGGCACAGGCCCAGGTCGCGGGCTCAATCCCCAGTGGGGGGTGTGCAGGCGGCAGCCAATCAATGATTCTTTCTCATCATTGATGTTTCTATGTCTCTCTCCCTCTTCCTTTCTCTCTGAAAAAAAAAAAAAAAGATATTTAAAAAAATGTAGAATCAGTTTGTCATCATTTGATTTTTTTAAAGGTGTTTAAAGTTTATTATGGGGAGGGGAGAATCCAGGGGCAAAAGTGCCTGCTATCAGCTGACAGCATCGCATTTATACCAGCCTGAGGAAGGTGGGGACACCAAGACCAGAAAGGGTTAAGCATCCTGAGGTCGCTGAGTGAGTCGATGCTTCTGTAATCCTTTCGCTCGCGTAGCAAGTCGCCACTGATCGAGAACACCCAGTCCACCTTCTAACAAGCACCTGCACACTGACCTGGTCGGGTAGCTCTGCATTCCCATCGCGACAATCAGGATCCAGCAAGTCCATCAGCCCAGCACCTCCAACCACGTGGACCTGCGCACCATTCCCCGGATTACACTGTGAAACGGCACCCGCCTGAGTGCATGCCTCGCACCGAAAATGTCCACGGCAGCACTCGTAACTGGTTTTCGTTTTTTAAAAATCCACAGTTAGAAAAAAAAAAAAAAAGTGGACGTGGATACGATTTCCGGAGAAGGGCCCCGAACGAAGTCCCCGGGAATTCTCACGCTCTCCTCGGAGGTTTTCTATAGGTTGTGTTCTAGCGGCTTCTGCTGCTGTGTCTCTTTCTGGCCTCATTTCTGTGTCTTCTCGTTCACGTCTCAGACACCAGTGAGGTGTTTCGTCATCCTTTATTGATGAGTGACACGAGCACGGAGACCGAAGAGGAGCAGCTGCCTCCGACGGCGAATGAGGAAGCCGGGCCAGCTGTGTGCCCTTGGCTTTGCGGTGGGCGGTTCTTCTCTCAGCTTCCTCCTGGAGGGAGATCTGGGAGTGACGGGTCCGGGTCCAAGAAAGCTGCCTCCACCAAGGCTGGCCTTTTCCAGGTGAGACAGGGACTCTGCGTATCTCTCCAGCTCTGGGGCCAGGCCTTCCTCCATGTCGCTGAGTGTGACTTTTTTCGGAGAGGGAGGTGCTTGCATCCACATGGGGTCTGAATGGAGGCGGGGATTTTGCCCAGGGTCCGCCTTCCACAAGCAACAAACAAACATACAAAGGACTACAGGCCTTAGAAGCTCCTTCACTGGAGGAAAATGTTCTCTTCCATCTCGTTAGCAGAACCGTCTTCTGGCCCCCCCCCCCCCCCCCCCCCCCCCCCCCCCG
The DNA here is from genome assembly GCF_964339955.1 of Pipistrellus hanaki. Classification (NCBI taxonomy): domain Eukaryota; kingdom Metazoa; phylum Chordata; class Mammalia; order Chiroptera; family Vespertilionidae; genus Pipistrellus; species Pipistrellus hanaki. Next base: position 3,903,107 of record NC_140504.1, on the reverse strand, counting down.
GAGGCTGTGGATGGAGTGATAATGAGTCACTCCTGCAGGTGAGAAATGAATGGCCTAGTTCCATGGGCCCTTCCGAGACCTACCTTTGGGAGCACAGGAGAGGCAGGGGGAGACCTGCCTTTGGGAGCACAGGAGAGGCAGGGGGAGACCTACCTTTGGGAGCACAGGGGAGGCAGGGGGAGACCTGCCTTTGGGAGTACAGGAGAGGCAGGGGGAGACCTACCTTTGGGAGCACAGGGGAGGCAGGGGGAGACCTACCTTTGGGAGCACAGGAGAGGCAGGGGGAGACCTACCTCTGCCCGCACAGGAGAGGCAGGGGGAGACCTGCCTTTGGGAGCACAGGAGAGGCAGGGGGAGACTGCCTTTGGGAGCACAGGAGAGGCAGGGGGAGACCTACCTCTGCCCGCACAGGAGAGGCAGGGGGAGACCTGCCTTTGGGAGCACAGGAGAGGCAGGGGGAGACTACCTTTGGGAGCACAGGAGAGGCAGGGGGAGACTACCTTTGGGAGCACAGGAGAGGCAGGGGGAGACTACCTTTGGGAGCACAGGAGAGGCAGGGGGAGACCTGCCTTTGGGAGCACAGGAGAGGCAGGGGGAGACCTGCCTTTGGGAGCACAGGAGAGGCAGGGGGAGACCTGCCTTTGGGAGCACAGGGGAGGCAGGGGGAGACCTGCCTTTGGGAGCACAGGAGAGGCAGGGGGAGACCTACCTCTGCCCGCACAGGAGAGACGGGCAGCTGCCGCCTGGCCTCCCGCCTCCCGCCCCCAGTCAGCTGGCTGGCCCCGGGGGCAGGCAGGGACCAGCAGATGGTGCCATGTGGGGGTGGGATGTCACCTAGAGGTGACCTCTGGTCACCAGCCACCAGCCTCCTGCTCTTCCTGCTTCTTCAGCCCTTTAGCGCCTGGAGAGCTGGCCCTGCCCTCTGACCTTCTGACCTCCTTCCGGAGACAGCGGGCGGCGGGTGGGCTGGTCCTTTCTGGATTTGCCACCGAGCCACCAGGTGGGGCTTGTTAGTGTGTGTGTGTGAAGCGCTTTGAAGATAGTACCAAGGGCCGCATCAAAGCGGGCTCATGGGGCCCATAATGGTGAGGCTGCGCTGGCCTCTGGGGTGCAGCCTCACTGCTCCCTCCCTCCCTCCCTGCGTGTGGAGGCCCCATGGGCTCCGCTTATTCACAGGGGAAAACACTGGGGAGTGTGGTGTGTGTGTGTGTGGTGTGTGGTGTGTGTGTGATGTGTGTGTGTGTGGTGTGTTGTGTTGTGTGTGTGGTGTGTGGTGTGTGTGGTGTGTGTGTGTGTGGTATATGTGGTGTGTGTGATGTGTGTGTGTGGTGTGGTGTGGTGTGTTGTGTGTGTGGTGTGTGGTGTGTGTGTGTGTGTGTGTGATGTGTGTGTGTGGTGTGTGTGTGTGTGTGTGGTGTGTGTGGTGTAGTTTGTGGTGTGTGTGTATGTGTGTGTTGTGTGCCTGGTGTGTGGTGTGTGTGGTGTGTGTGTGTGGTGTGTGGTGTGGTTTGTGGTGTGTGTGGTGTGTGTGTGTGTGTGTGTGTGTGTGTGTGGCCTGGGCCCTCCTGGCCTCAGCATGTACCTGGGGCTGCAGGACAGTGACGGGGACCACTGTCAAGGGCAGGGGCAGGGCTGCAGGCGGGCTGGTGTGGGCGGCCTGGACTCTGCTCTGAGCCCCGCCCGGCAGGCAGCCCGCCAGGAGCTGCGCCCCCGCCCGCAGCCACAGCCACATGAAAGCCATCAGCTCCCGCTGACGAAGGGGGGGGAAGGGGAAGGGGGGAAGGAGAAGGAGGGGCGGTAATTTTTTTGAAACCACCCTCCCTGCTGTTCTCTCCTCTGCCCCGATTGCTGCCCACTTTGCTGAGGGCCCGTGCCCCCTGCTGCCCGCCGTGGGAGGCTGCTGGCTGCTCCCCCAGGAGGTCCGTCCAGAATTCCCCGGAGCAGCGTGGCCCGAGGACGCCGGGCTGCCTGCGGCCGGGCCTGGGCTGCGGGCACAGTTCTGCCCGGAGCTGCCGCGGGCACCGGGCAGGCCCCACCCCCTCTGCACAGCGCTCAGGGTGCCGCTGGCCTGCAAGGCCCCTCCTGGGTCCCCCACCCGAGAGGCCCTCCCTGCCACCCCGCTTCCCCTCCGGAGAGCTGGGCGGCGGGAGCAGAGGCGGGACCCTGACGCCCATTCCTTCCTCACGGTCCACCAGCCCTGGGTCCCGCGGCTGCTTTTCAGAAACGAAGGCGCAGTTCACGGGCTGCCAAACTCGCCGTCCGAACCACGCCAAGGCGCACAGCGCCGTGGTTCTGAGAGTGGTCACGAGGCTCTGCAGCCACCATCCCCGTCTAACCCGGAGCCTTCAATCCCTCCGGCCCAGCAGCCGTCAGGGCCCCCACCTCCCACCGGCGTCTCTGGAAGCCACAGCCGCTGCCCCCGTCCACAGGCCTGCCGGCTCGGGACGCCTCACACGAATGAACTCTGTGGAACGTGGTCCCTGATTGTCCAGGTCCCAGGGGCACCCGTGAGGACTTCCCTCCTTTTCACGCTGGACCACATGCCTGATGAGGCCAGCACAGCGGTTTGTGCACCAGTGGGCGGGCTGCTGCGGCTTGTAAGTGTCTTTGCTTCTCAGACTCCCCGCCCCCATCCGGCCGGGGGCCAGGCAGGGGTCCAGCTGCCCACGGTCGGCATCTTCTGTGCTGAGCCAATGGCCGCAGGGGATGTGGGAGGGAGAGTCTGGATGGGGACCCCGAGCTCTGCCGCGGATCGATCGGCTGCTGGGGCCTGCCCCTCCCACTTCACCAGGGGCCTGAGCCACCAGCCTCTCACATCCCCCTGGCCTTTAGCAAAGCCATGGCGCAGACGGCAGCCTGTGTTACTGTTACTTCTGAGGAGGAGAGAAAAGCAGGCTGTGGGTGGGCAGGGCTGGCGCGGCCTAACGAACGTGGTTTTGTTTTTCTTTTAACCCTCACCCGAGGGTACGGTTTCCATTGATTTTCAGAGGGAATGGAAAGGAGGAGGAAGAAGGGAGCGAAATGGGGCGGGGAGAGGAAGAGAGTGAAACATCGATATAAGAGAGACACTCCTATTGGTTGCCTCTTGAACACCCCCCTCCGCCCCCACCAGGGTCAGGGATTGAACCTGCAACCCAGATGCGTGCCCTTGAGTGAGCATCGAACCCGAGACCCTTCGGTGCGCAGGCCGACGCTCTAACTATGAACCAACACTGGCCAGGACTGAAGAGCTTTTAAAGTAACCATCTAAGCTGACCCCCAGGAGACACCTGTAGCAGGTTCCCGAATGACAGGAGACCCCTGTGACCGACAGGGCGGAACGGCCCCATTACAGAGAGAAGCCTGACACGGGCACACAGGCAGAGGGTGCTGAGCTCCCGGACGGCTGGGGGCCAGGAGGCCAGGCGGTGCCGGCAGAAAGGGGTTCTGCTTGGCTCTGCATAGACTGCATTTGGAGCCGCCATTGGGTTGAGTGGCCACCGCAGCTGACGTGCCTTTCGATGACACTGAGGGAGTCGGAGGCTGGCACGGGGAGCCCGCGTGCTGAGAGGGAGGTGGGAAGGCAGACCTGCAGGAGGCGAAGGGGGCGGTGATGCATTAGGAAGCTAGAGCCCGGGATGTTCGTCCTCGGAGGGAGCTGGCCGCCTGGGCCTGAGGGAGGCCTGGGCCCTGAGGGAGGCAGGGGCCTGAGGGAGGCGGGGCCCTGAGGGAGGCAGGGGCCTGAGGGAGGCCGGGGCCCTGAGGGAGGCTGGGGCCTGAGGGAGGCCTGGGCCTGAGGAGGCCGGGGCCCTGAGGGAGGCTGGGCCCTGAGGGAGGCTGGGGCCTGAGGGAGGCCGGGGCCCTGAGGGAGGCTGGGCCCTGAGGGAGGCTGGGCCCTGAGGGAGGCCGGGGCCTGAGGGAGGCCGGGGCCTGAGAGAGGCTGGGCCCTGAGGGAGGCTGGGCCCTGAGGGAGGCCGGGGCCTGGGCCGTGGGCTGTCCCGGGATGAGGGGGAAGGTGCAGCGGAAGTCCCCGGGACCGGGGAGAACAGGTGAGGAGCGCCGAGGTGGGGCAGCCTTATCAGGGCAGCGGCAGGGGACTTCCAGGGCCGCTCTGTTTATGGGGGCCTGGGAGCCTGCAGGCAGATAAGGCTGGGGGTGGGGAAGGACGGGGGGTGTGGGGGGGAGGGAGGCACCTCCCCGCTCGGAGCCAGCCAAGCACGCTGTGCCCTGCCCAGGCGATGATTTATTTTTATTTTTAAAATATATTTTATTGATTTTTTTACAGAAAGAGAAAGGGAGAGGGATAGAGAGCTAGAAACATCGACGAGAGAGAATCATCGATCAGCTGCCTCTTGCACAACCCCCACTGGGGATGTGCCCGCAACCAAGGTACATGATGCCCTTGACTGGAATCGAACTCGGGACCTTTCAGTCCTCAGGCTGACGCTCTATCCACTGAGCCACACCGGTTTCGGCCAGGTGGTGATTTAGACGCAAGTGCGGGTCCCCTCGGCGCCTGCAGCAGCAGCGGTCCATCGCCCGCTGGGCCATCTCGGGGTCCTCTGCGGCGATCTGGGGTCTCCGGCGGCACCCAGCAGGGAGACTCACACAGTGGGAGCCACAGTGGAAGCGGGGTTCTTCCCAGAATGCCTGTCGGTGACCCCGGTGACCTCAGGCCCAGGGCCGGGCAGGACTGGGGAGTGGCCAGCCCATTGGCCGATTGCCTTTTGCACCCCAAGACTTTGGGAGGAGGATGGGAGCCCGTGGCTGCTTCCTGATCCCAGTTCCGAACACCATCTGGCTCAGTGCAGCGGCCACCTCTCCGCCAGGCTGCCCCGGGCGCCGCAGGCAAAGCCCGGCCTGGGAGGCGGCAGCCCGGTTCACACGGCAAGTGGCCTGTGCCGTCTCAGGCTCAGCGGCCACCACTCACCTGCCCGATGGATTCGGGGATCCGAGCCCGGGCCGGCCGCAGAGCACATGTTCAGAGGGAGTGTCTGCTGACACGGAAGTCCAAGGCCAGAGGCACTCTGGGCTGTTGGATTGCCACACTCCTTTCTGCCGGCTCCTTGCAAACGCGAAACCAGGCGGGCGGCCTGAGTGGCACTCCCGCGGCTCCGGGGAAGCTGCGCGGGCAGGGCCGTTCTGGGCTCCTCGCCGCCCTGCAGGGCTCGCTGCCCCTCCTCCGGGGAGGCCTGGCGCGGGCTGGAGCTCGGCCACCTGGAGCCAGCACCGCACATTCCTGAGCGCGGAGTGGCCAAGGACGCCTGCACTTGGGAAACAAAAGGACAGGTGTCTGCGCCCAGAGCCTGCCCCCCACCGTGTGGGCGGTGGGACCGCTGCCAGCGCCCAGGCCGCTGGGAGGCCGGGCTCTCCCCCCAGAGCCTGCGCTGGAGCAAGTGCAGGCCAAGGCCAGCCCGCACTGAGCTGGAGTCTCAGCTGTCAGAGGCGGCCTGGGGGTCAGACCCCAACCCATCTCTGTGCCCGGGAGTTCCAGGCCCAGAGCACGTCCTGACCGGCTTGCTCCCTCTCTCCCTCCTTCCTTCCCTCCTTCCTTCCTTCCCTCTTTCCTTCCCTCATTTCTTTCTTCCTTCCTTCCTTCCTTCCTTCCTTCCTTCCTTCCTTCCTTCCTTTCTTTCTTTCTTTCTTTCTTTCTTTTTCCTTCCTTCCTTCCTTCCTTCCTTCCTTCCTTCCTTCCTTCCTTCCTTCCTTCCTTCCTTCCTTCCTTCCTTCCTTCCTTCCTTCCTTTCTTTCTTTCTTTCTTTCTTTCTTTCTTTCTTTCTTTCTTTCTTTCTTTCTTTCTTTCTTTCTTTCCTTTCTCTCTCCTTATTTTAAAGGAGCCAGTTTGAGCCCCACCCTCACATCCCTAATGAGGAACCTTCACCTCCTTTTCCTAGTAAGCGACTCAGTCCTCAGTGACCTCCTGCTGAACTGATTTTACGACCAAACTGTTCTCACTCTCTGGGAACGGGCAAGGCGACCCAGACGGGGCCGTGCGGGCAGGTGAGGCCGGGCCGGGGCCGCCTCCGCTGACGCGGGGCCCGGCGTGGCTGCGGCGTGCGCTGGCCGGGCTGGCGGTGAGCCACGCGGGCTAGCACTCCGCTTCCAGGAAGGCCTGGGCACACGCCACGCCGCCTCATTTACAGCACCGGCGTGTCACCGGGGGCGTGCGGCCAAAAAGGGAGAGTCCTGACAAGGGGAGGCTCTGGCAGCGGGCACAGCCTGACGTGAAGAGAGAGCCTGGGTGAGCCAGTGGCCCCTCGGCGCTGCCCAGGGACACGCTGTGGCTGCTCCCGGGAAGGGGGCTGTGAGCAGAGCCGCTTCCTGGGAAAGTCTGGGTCACCAGGGATGCTGGTCTGGGAACAGGAGCTGGCCTCGGGTGGCTGCAGACTGCAGAGTGACGCGGACACGTCCTTTCTCCTCTCCGAGCCTCAGTTTCCCCCCCGTGCAGCCGGGGTGTTCAGTATGGTTTCTCAGTGGGAGGCAGCGCAGCGCGGTGCAGGCGCGGCTCCGGGTTCCAGTCCCGGCCGCAGAGGCCTTGCCTGGCGAAGGCTCGGGCTCCCCGCACTGTCCGGGCCGCTCGGAGGGTTGGGGCGATGACGCTCCGTCACTCCCGGCAGAGCGGCGGGGCCTGGGGCGCTCCCTGCAGAGCTCGCAGCAATGTCAGCTCCACCCGGGAGCACGTGTGGGGCCACAGACTCCACTCAGGGGGCAGGTACCAACCCCCGTCCCCGTTTCACTGCGGCTCCCAAACACTGGAAACCACTTCCCTAAGGCAAAGGGTGGAAGATAAAAAACAACAACATCTTCCCCTGCTCGGTTCCCGGGCTGGACGGAGCCCGTTCCAGCGTGTGGCCTCAGTGCGTCCTCCGGCAGCCTGTGAGGGCGAGGGCAGCTGCCGGTGAGGTTGTCCAGGCAGCATGAGTGACAAGGGCCTGAACACTGAGGCCCAGAGGTTGTCCAGGCAGCGTGAGTGACAAGGGCCCAGACACTGAGGCCCGGAGGTTGTCCAGGCAGCATGAATGACAAGGGCCTGGGAGAGGACGGAAAATCACATCCCTGGTTCCATATCTCGGCTCTGCCCAAGGCCAACAGCACGCCGGTTGCTCCTTAGATCTGGAAATAACACGGAGAGGCCACGCTGTCTTTCCATCTCTGCCCGTGGTGTGGCTGCTGGAGCGGCGAGGACCCAGGGGGTCTCGGTGTGCTGTCTGGGGGGTGTGCACCCGGTGGGGGGGGCCAGGCTCCGTGTGGGGCGCCCTGGACCCGTGCCCTCCTCCAGAGGAGCCTCCCAGCATGGCGAAAGCGTCCTGCTCACGAGTCGGCATGTCACCCCCCTCCGGCCTCGCTGGGTGAGCCCCTGACAGGACAGGGACCGTGTGGAAGCGGAGGGAGGACGCAGGGCAGTCCTCACCGGGGCCGGGCCAGGTCACAGCCAGCGGGGAGGGACTCGCTCGGCGATCGGAGGCGCTTGTGAGGAGTGGCGTAGCCTTTAAAACAATACGAACGGCGAGTCTTCTTTCTGTTTTTTGTTAGTCCTCACCCGAGGACTTTTCTGTTGGTTTTTAGAGAGAGTGGAATGGAGGGAGATGGAGAGAGAGAGAGAGAGAGAGAGAAACATCGATGAGAGAGAGACACATCAACTGGTTGCCTCTCTCACAAGGACCGGAGATTAAGTCTACAACCCAGGTACATGCCCTTGACTGAGAATCGAACCTTTGACCCTTCAATCTGGGGGGCCAACGCTCTAACCACTGAGCAACATTGCCCAGGGTGCAACAGCAAGTTTTAACTGGAAACCACCAAACGCAAGAGGACAGGGCAGAGACCACGTGAGAGGGCTTTGCTGACGAGCCTCCACTGGCTTTCCTGCAGACGCAGGGCCCTGCGAGGGAGAGGCCGCGGGCAAGCCCCGTCAGGCTGCAGGCCCTTCCCGGACGCGCTGGCACCCCGGGGTGGCCGCTCCTCCGCGCTCACACGTAGGCAGCTTATCTCCCGTCTTGTTGGGGCTTAGAAATCCTTTAATCTCCAGGATCGTTTTTTAATGGATCAGCCTCTATTTTTACTCTTGGACGGAGAGGTGAATCAGGGATTCGGCTGACTCCCCTGCGCTTGTGCGGGCCTGTCCCCCAGCGAGCGCCGAATTCCTCGCAGCTCCCCGAAGGTTAAGGACAGAGCTGAGGCTGACAGGCAAATGCCAGCAAGACGGGGCCTGCTCTGGGCCACGGAATTCGAAATCTAGTAAGCAATGAGCAAACAGCGGCTGAAGGCAAGCATCACGGGTGGTTGGACTCCAGGAGCTTTCTTTTTATTTATTTATTTTATTTTATTTTATTTTGAAAAAATATACTTTATTGATTTTTTTTTTACAGAGAGGAAGGGAGAGGGAGAGAGAGTCAGAAACATCGATGAGAGAGAAACATCGATCAGTTGCCTCCTGCACACCCCTTACTGGGGATGTGCCTGCAACCAAGGTACATGCCCTTGATAGGAATCGAACCTAGGACCCTTGAGTCTGCAGGCCGACGCTCTATCCACTGAGCCAAGCCGGTTAGGGCATTTCTGAAACCCCTCCCTCCCCCAATTCCGTGTGTGCAATGCAGGCCGATGGCAGCCGGGAGGGGGTTTCTGAATTGATAAGCCTGATGCCTATAATTTTCCCAAACCAACACATTTGTGGCTGTGGCTGTGGCATGGAACTTTCTAGGCTTGGTGAAAGCCTGGGGACCGTTGTCTTCTTTTCCTACAGGTGGTCACCGCAGTTACCCCAGACCCTCTCTGGGAGGTGGGACCCCAGGGGGTTCTGTTGAGCCAGTGGGTCCTTGCGAGGCCTATCCGGAGCCGTTCTGGGCCCGTAGAAGTGGGACTCGGTTGTTCTCGATGCCGCAGTCTGGGAGCCCGGTGGTCACCAGAAGCCAGCAGGCCTCGGTGGGAGAGGGACGTGGGGGCAAGGGCTGCTTCCCTAGTGGCTTCCACCACGTCCACTCAACGCGCTGACTGAGTCCTTGGTGTTAACCCAGTGCTGCTGGTCTCTGCGGGGGAGGGCTGGGTAGGTGGAGGAAAGAGCTGAGGAGAGAAATGCTCACAGGGGTAACATAGAGTCATTGCTTAGGGTACTTAGAGGAGCCGAAGACTATATTTTCTCAGTTATCGGTATTAATTGAGCACCTGCTATGTGACAGGGTGGGTCTTCGGTGCTTTGAGAGATGTTAGTGAATAAAACAAAGACCCCTGCTAAGGGGCACTTAGACTATAGCAAAGGGAGCCAGAAAAAAAACCAAAAAAAAAACCGCACCCAATGTCCTATGTAATAAAAGCCCAATATGCAAATTGTCCACTCGTGTGAGAGTTCCACCGACCGGGAGTTCAACTAGGGGACGGGGACGGCTGGACCCCACCCGTGCACGAATCTGTGCACCGGGCCTCTAGTATATAATAGGATGATGTTATTACAAACAATAAATGCAATACAATACAGTAATAAAGACAACAAAAGAAGCACGTGTCAGCTTCTGGAAGGGGTTGAGTGCCCTGGAAAGAAAGGCACCAGAACAGGGAGGAGGGCGAGGACTTGCCAGAGGGAGGGTCGAGGTGGGCCCACCGAGAGGAGGGCCTTCGTGCCAAGGCCTGCGGGGGGTGGAGGCGTTCGTAACAGGGGCTCCTGGGGAAGCGTGTTCGGGCAGATGGAGCGGCCGCTGCAAAGGTCCTGAGGCCCGAGCATCAGGCATGATTTTTTTTTTTAAATATATTTTATTGATTTTTTATAGAGAAGAAGGGAGAGAGATAGAGAGCTAGAAATGTCGATGAGAGAGAAACATCGACCAGTTGCCTCCTGCACACCCCCCACTGGGGATGTGCCCACAACCAAGGTACATGCCCTTGACCGGAATCGAACCTGGGACCTTTCAGTCCGCAGACCGATGCTCTATCCACTGAGCCACACCGGTTTCGGCCAGACATGTTTGAGAACACCAGCGGGGCCAGTGTGTCTGAACCTGGAGGGAGGAGAGAGAAATGGGGGGCAGGGGCAGGAATGGGGCCAGACCACTTAGGGCGCTAGGGAGAGAGAAGAAAAAAAAAAAAAAATCAAGAATGGCCCGGGGCCTGAGCACGTTGGTGCTTGATTAGTTCAATCCCCAACGGGATCCTTCCGGTGGAGGAGGGGAGAGGTAGGCCAGGACACACGTGCCCAACCCCAGAGGGGTCACACGGCTCCGCTCTGAAGAACACCACCGCTTCCCGGGGCATCGGTTCTGATGGGCAAGAAGGGGCTGTCTACACGTCCCGCTCCTCACGGGTGTTAGGGGTGGGACAGGGTTGGAAACCAATGCTGTAAACACATGGACATGAGCATCTGTTATCGCCTACTATGTGCAAACTCTCCAATCAGTCAATTCTTATTACTTATATTACAACTAGGTAACTAGATATGAAATACATGAGACAGCCGAAACTGGTTTGGCTCAGTGGATAGAGCGTCGGCCTGTGGACTGGAAGGACCCGGGTTTGATTCCGGTCAAGGGCATGTGCCTTGGTTGCGGGCGCATCCCCAGTAGGGGGTGTGCAGGAGGCAGCTGATCGATGACTCTCTCTCATCGATGTTTCTAACTCTCTATCCCTCTCTCTTCCTCTCTGTGAAAAATCAATAAAATATATTTAATAAAAAAAAAGAAATACACGAGACAAAGAAGGACAATTTTTTAAAGGCTCTTAAGGGTTTATCTGAGTGAAGGAACCAAGTATTTTGGTTGAGTTTTTCACGTGCTCATGTCAGATCGCGTAACCGATGTCCACGTCATGCTTTGTAGATGGGCACTCTAGGGAGTGGTGACTCTCTGATGGGTCAGTATCTTAGTTCATGTGGTTTCATTCCTCAGGAGGTGAGATGTCTGTCAGTTAAATGTCAGATGGAACATTCTCTGTGCTTCTTCTGGTGTTTCTAATCGTCTATCTTGCACAGTAATTAAGTGTTTGGGTTTTAAATTCTCCTCTTTCGATTATTTGCCAGGTTCATGCTGTGCAGTGAACTTTCATTCTTCCGAAGGCCCGGTATGACTCTCAGCTCCCGCAGGGGTGGCCCCCAGAGGTGGCTCCAGCTTCTACCCAACCCAACATCTGGCCTTACTGTGGCATCATCGTCCAGTGCTTGTTCCTGAACTTCTCATATGACAGAATGAGCGCTTTTTGGCGATGTGGTGTTCTAAGGTGATATGAACAAATACTGTGGACTGAATGTTAGTGTCTCCCCAAAATTCATATGTTGACGCCCTAACGCCCCAATGTGATGGTACCAGGAGGTGGAGCCTTTGAGAGGTGATTAGGGTTAGATGAGGTCATGAGGATGGGGCCCCCATGATGGGATTAGTGTCCTTCTAAGAAAAGGAGGAGATGTCGGAGCTTCCTTTCTCCTCCATCTGAGAACACAGCAGGAAGACGGCCATCTGCGATCCAGAAGCAAACCCTCACCGACAACGGAATCTGCTGGCACCTTGGTCTTGGATCTCAGCCTACAGAGACACAAATGTCTTCGTTTAAGCCACTCAGATATCTTGTCATAGCAGCTTGAGCTAAGACAACACACAGGAGGCTTTTTGTAGTCGCTGTGATGCAAACGCACAAATGTCAGTTAGCTACCATTTCTGTTTTTTCTTTTCTGAACATTTAAAACATGAATTACACGCAAATGAATTAAATACAATAAATAGCACAGCTCTTCAGTGTTTAGTTCAGTAAGTTTGAACAATTGTGCACCTGTGTAACCATCACCTCCATCAAGATCTAGGGCCGTCAAACGGCGGCTTGCGAGCCACATGTGGCTCTTTGGCCCCTTGAGTGTGGTTCTTCTACAAAATACCACAGCCTGGGTGAATCTATTTTGAAGAAGTGGCGTTAGAATAACTTTAAGTTTAAAACTTTTGGCTCTCAAAAGAAATTTCAATCGTTGTACTGTTGATATCTGGCTCTGTTGACTAATGAGTTTGCCGACCACTGATCTAGGGCATATCCACCTCCCAGAACATTCCCTTCTGCCCATTTACAGTTAATTACTGGCCCACCCTCACAACCTTGGAGGCAACAGATCTCCAAGAGGCAACTCTCACCATAGATTAGCTTGGTCTGTTCTAGAGTTTCAAGTCCACAAATTCTTCTTCGTGTGTGTGACTTCTGTCACTCAGTGTGATGTTTGGAGATAATTACATGTTGTTGAGCCTATCAATAACCTCCCCCTTTTTATTGCTGAGTAGCATTCCATTGATGGATATACCACAATTTGTGAATCCATCCTGTAGTTGATGGGCATGTTTTTTGTTTTTTTTTCTTCTGGCTATTGCGTATATTTTGGCTGTAAAAATTCTTGCATATGTCTTTCTGTAGACATGCTTCATTTCTGTTGGGTAATGCCTGGAGCTGGGATTGCTGAGTCATAGAGGAGACACACATTTAACGTGGAAGGAGCTGCCAGACAGGTCTCGAGTGTGGTGGTACCATTTCACTCTCTCCGATGGAGAGATGCGTCATAGTTCCAGTTGCTCTACATCATGCCAGCATTTGGTGTTGTCAATCTTTTTTTATTTTAGCTAAGGTGGTGGGTGTGAGATGGCATCTCGCCGTTGTTTTAATTTTCACTTCTCTGATGACAAATTTTCACTTCTCTGTTGAGCAGCTTTTCAGATGCTTTCTGGCCGTCATGCACCTCCTTCGGTGAAATGTCTATTCGACCATTTTGCCCATGTTTAAAGTGAAGTTATTTGGTTTTCCATGTTAATTTGTAGGAGTTCTGTTTATTTTTGCACTCGTCTCTTCTCCCTTTTACTCCCTAAATTCCTTGAGGTATTTTGTCAGTTCTCTCTATAGTGCCCACCACAATCCTATGTAACTAGTAGGCACTTCATAAATATTTATTGGATTATCAGCAAGGATTAGGTTCTGTATTACCTGTTGGACTTAGTAAAAAGAATTCAGCCAAGGTTATGTGTTTCATCTCTTCTATTGGCAGCACGTATTATTTTTCAGTTATTGAATTTGACATCACTCTTTCCTAGTATGTCCATCTTTTTCAAATATCCAGGCTATTTTTCAAATGTTTTCAATCTGGCATATACCACGTGAGCCTGGAAACTAATAAACTTTATAGTTAACTTTTTACAAGACTAAGGAAGATCTGGCGTTTTCATGGTAGGTGGTCCCTTCTAGACATTAAAATATTTATAGTCTTAAAAGAAATAGAACATCGTGTACTAGCCTCTCATGTTTGTCTTCTCTTCTGAAGTTCCTGAGACATTTCTTAGCAAGAGCCAGAGCCCACGGGGCAGAAAGAAGAAATATAAATACTTTTATTTGAAGATAGAGATGGTGAGCATCGACAAAGAGAATATCTGAGGCTTTTAAAGTCTTGTCTCCCTCCCAGCTTTGCCAGCCAAAGCTTTAGAAACGTACGTTCTGCTTTGAAAGAACACCTGCAGTGACATCATCTTCATATTCTCTCATTTGTTTCTGGGCAGACCGGCCGGCTCAGGGGAGCCCGAGGGATATTTCCACGCTTGTCCACTTGAACTCTGTCCCAGATTCTTTGCTCCTGGGTATTACCCCCAACACTCTCATGCCCAGAGTGATTCAGAGAATCATAAACTTTAATCTTGAAAGTAATATGTAGCCAATAAATTTATTACTTTTCAGCTGCTTGGATTTAAATTCAAAGGAATTCAATAAGTTAATTTTTTTTCTGACCTCAAAAGTAATAATTGCTTGTTGTGGAAATATAGCATAAAAATATAGAGACACTGAAAATGGTCTGATAATCCATCTCACAAAAATCGTAAGTATTAAAACCTCTTAGGTTTACCTGCAGTCATTTCTGTTTTGGGAACTGATATATAATTTCCGTTCTATGAAAAAAGAAAAAAAAGAATTATGTGAATATATTCTATGCATTCTGCTTTTTGTTTATTCCGAGTTGCTTTTTCCAGAATGATTTCACACATCATTACAGGTTTTTAATGACTGTATAACATTCCATTATGTGCTGTTTGTCTTTATGTTTGCGTGTTTATCAGTCAGGTTTTGTGATTTACTTCACGCTGCTAATAAAAATTTAATCTTTTCTGCCCACGAGAATATATTTTCTGTTGCTTCCCGTTAGTTTATGAAAAAGCTATGGGCTGTTGTTCATTTAGTATTTTTTAAAAACCTGGCCACGTTGCTAAGCTTTCCTGTAAATGCTGAGTGTTTCAGAGTTGATTCCCTTAAGTGTTTCGGTTATTTGATCCTATTGTTGGTATATTATACATTTTCATCCCCTCCATCCCAATGGGTATGTGTTGTATTTCTCTTTCAGATCCTGTTACATGAGTCACATCTTCTTAAGCAACAGGAAGTAGTAAGACTGGCAGCAAACACACCTGTCCTGACACCGATATTCCCTCAGTATTTTAACGGGAATGCCTTCAGTGTTTGCCTGTTAGGTAAGATGTTGGCCGCTTGTTTATGAAATTATTATGTGACAGGAGTATCCTCTCGTCCTAGTTTTCCCTACGGATTATTTTTTACTTTGGGATTACATGTTAGGTGTTATTGAATGCCCTTTAAATTATTGTTAAAAGCGGGGGCTGCTGACATAAAATATTATGATGTCAGATTTGCTAATATTGAACCCTTTTGCAATTTCAAGGTAAGATTCGTTTTCCTGGATCATGGTTAGAAAATCCTTTTGAGATACTATTTATTTTGCAGCAACTTTATTTAGGATCTTAAATTTATACCTAAGTGAGGTTTAGGTGCAGTTTTCTTTATTTTGTATTATCGTTTTAGGTGCTGAAATTAGGGTTAATATAGCTTCATGAAGTAGATTGTGTATCTTTCCCTCTTTTTCCAGGCTTTGGGATAGTTGATATAACCTAACTGGTAAAAGTTTGGTCATAAGCTTGGGAAAAGAGCTTAGCATCATAAGTTAGTCAAGAAATGCCAATCAAAACTACAATTCAATACACTTCACACCCATGGGAAAGGCTCACATTTATTTTCTTTTGTAAAAAAAGATAGAAAATGATAAATTTTGGCAAGAATGTGGAGAAATTGAAACCCTTATTCATAGTTGGTAGTATTTTTAAATTCTTCAAAGCAGAGATAGAAAATAAACATATGTACAAATGAACAAAGGTAAGTATGACTGTGAGCTTTTCATCAGACATTATGCAGGCCCTAAGGAACAAAATATTAAAGGGAGATAGATTGATGATAGATAAATTGATAGGAGATAGATAGATAGATAGATAGATAGATAGATAGATAGATAGCAAATCTTGTCAACCTATAATTCTATTCAGGGAAATGAATCCTTTGAAAAATGGAAATAAAGTCTTTTCAGACAAACATGAGCTGCAAGAATTCACTTGCAGGAGACTTGCTCTATAATAAATAGAAGCCAAGTTCTTTCAATCACAGGAATGTGAGACCTGTGAGCACATGAAAACTCGAATGTACACAGAGAAATGGAGAGTGCCAAACATTGGTAAATAGAAGCGAACTGCCTCATTAAGAAGTCCTTTGGAGGGTAACTGAATATTAAAGCCAAATGTACACATGTATTGTGGGTTTAAAATTATGTGAGAAGTAAAACGTGACAACAACAAAACAGTACCAACAACAGGGAGGAAAGAGAAATGTAGTGTTCTAAGAATTGTCCGTTATACATGAAGTGGCATAATATGGACTGTGGTAAGTTCATGTTGAATAGATAAACCTTAGTCACTTTCAAAGTAAGAAAACAAGAAGTATAGCTTATTATAAGCCAATAGTGTAGATGAATAGAAAAGTAAAAATATATATATGTAGACATTTAATCCAAAGAAAAGCAGGAAAAGAGGGAAAAGGAAATAAGGAAGGGTTGGGGCAAATAGAAAAAAAAATAGAAATGTGATAGGTTTAAATTCATCCATATTAAACATTTTAACATGTGCAATAGTCCACACTCCCATTAAAAACAGAGCTTTTAAAATAAAAAAGACAAAAGTATGTGTGATTTATTAAAAACATACTTTAAAGGTGATGACGAAGACATGTAAAAGACGGAATAGACACCCCATGCACACTATCAGCAAAATAAAGTCAGAGGGGCTTTATTAACGTGAGAGAAAACAGACTTCAGAAGAGGAATTAGTAACGGAGATAGAGATTTTATGGTGACAGAGATTAATTCACCAAAAATATAACTATCCTAAATGTGTAATACACAGTAAATGAAACAAAACTGACAGACGTGAAAACTAGGCAAATTAACAATTTTAGTTGAAAATTTTAACACTTCTCTCTTAATTTACAAAGCAAGTCAACAGAAACTCAGTCAGGATAATACTGTTCATCAGCTGGGCCTAACTGACTTGAAAATATCTACCCAACCCCAGCAGAGTAGCCATTTCTTTCATGTGCACGAGGAACATACACCAAGATAGGCCAGGCGCCGAGTCATAGAATAAACCTTGACAAATATAAAAATTCTGAAATCATACAAAATTTATGCTTTGCCCAACAACAGAATTTAATAGGAAAACAACAGAAGAATGTCTGAAAAAAATCTCCAAATATTTAAAAATTAAACAACATGCTTCTAAATAACATGAGTGTCGAAAAAGAAATCATAAGGGGGGTTAAGAATATTTTTAACTAAATAAGAATAAAAACACAACCTGGCAGCATTTGTGGGGTATACCTTAAAAAATGATCTACACTTCCACCTTAAAATGCTGGTGGACGGGGATGGGATAGGTGGGTGGGGGTGGGGTGGGTAGGTGAGGGGCGGAGGGAGCAAACTCAACCAAAAAACAAGAAGGAAGTAATAAACATAAAAGTAGAAATCAATGGAATGAAAAACAAACAAAAAATAACATGAATGAAACCCATAGCTGGCTCATTGGAAAAAAGTTTTTAAATAAAATGGATAAATCCCTGACTAGACCTATTCAGAAAACAGAGGGAAGACACAAATTACCGCAACGGGAACCGAACGGAAGCATCACTACAGATCCTATAGACTGCGAGGATAATAAGGAGACATTATGAGCACTGTTACCCTAATTACTCCGATAGCGTAAAAGAAATAAGTTCTTTCTCATCATATTCCCTTGGTTGTCCAAAAGAACGTCCTTATTCTTAGGAGACACATGCAGACATATTAACGGCGCAAATCACTTTCAAAGCCTTCGGCAAAATCTTCGCAATCGGTGAATCTAAGCAGTGGGCACACTGCGTTCCTTTACCTTTTCTGCACACGGGAACATGGGCCTAGCACAGAGCTGGAAAAAAACAGATCAGGACGCTCTCTGGTTAGCAGAGAGGCTCTTTCTCGTTTGAAACAGGACTGCGATGAAGAGAACAGTGTCGTGACCTTTGCCCTCCGAGGGCAGGGTCATGCCCTCCCCTCTGAG
This sequence comes from Pipistrellus hanaki, assembly GCF_964339955.1. Classification (NCBI taxonomy): domain Eukaryota; kingdom Metazoa; phylum Chordata; class Mammalia; order Chiroptera; family Vespertilionidae; genus Pipistrellus; species Pipistrellus hanaki. The sequence continues at coordinate 3,885,711 of NC_140504.1, read as the reverse complement.
TCAGGGTGTCGCTCTGGGCGATGCTGCTGACCTGGAAGCGCCTGGGAGATGGACACAGGGAGGAAGGACCCAGATCCCCGGGGCCAGTCTTGCCCCTTCCATCAGCAGCAAGGGAGAGGCAATAAAATTTTTAAAAAATATGGAGCAAACGCTAGACGTGCAGGTCCTAACAACGCAGAAAACGCCCGGGCAGGCGGCACAGACTTTGCTTTACAAACAGAGGCTTGGCCTACTTCGCTCTTCCCAGAGGCTGGCAGAGAGAGAGGCCCTGACTCACACAGACGCAAGACCTTTGACCTAATTGGATACTAATTACTCAGAGCAGCTCTGTTTACTCATTCCTCTCTTACACCGAGCTCAGGACAGGTTCCAGGTCCACAAAGGAGCAGGACTGCTGCTGGGACTAAGACACAAAGAGACTTATTTATTCGGCCCAAATGTCCTTTTATTTTTATTTAATTAATTAATTAATTAATTTATTTATTTATTTCAGAAAAGTGGTTTGCTAATTGCATAAGAATAAATAACACAGGGGTGGATAAACCTAGGGATTTATCTACAGAACAGCTTCCCTGCATTCCTGCGGAGCTGGAGGGTGAGACTCTCAGGTAACAAGGAAAGTCAGAGGCATTGGCCACCGACGCCACGCTGGAGGGGACCGGCAGGATGCCGTGCTGGGATGCATCCCTCTGTGAGCAGAGTGTCTGTAAAGGAAACAAGTGGCTGGATGTGTGCTGATTTTAATGAAGTGCCAGGGCAGGAGGCCCTGTAATGCCGGCTTCCTTTGGGCCCTGGGTCCTGGCTGATGGTCGGGCTGCTCGCCACGCTCTGTGCTGTGTGGGGACTTGAGAGGGAGGGACAGGTAGGCAACGCATCAGAACGTCTTGGCAAGATGTAATTGGCCCCCTGACCACTCACCTCCCTACGGCCCATTTGTGCACCAAATGGAGCGGCTCGGTTGCTCCATGCTATCATTGACGCTAGGTGTAGTGGTAAAAGTAGGCAAAGTGAATTGCGGTGTTTATGCAGCTTACGTTGCGGTGGATTTGGTAAAATCAAAATCCTTTCAATGAAGAAAAAAAGATGTGAGGAAGACTTCGGGTTTAGAAAATCTGGGGGTCCCCCCCTGCCCCCGCCCCCCCCCCCCCCCCCCCTTTGCAGCCGCTCGTTGGAGAGCCTGAGTGATGAGGGCTTGGACCCACCTCTAGACCTCGAGGTTTCATGGGCGGGAACTTGACCGGATTTCCAAAGGCAGCGCTTCCTGAGGGATCGTCCTGTGGTCCCGGGCGGAAGAGCGTGGACTTGGGAGGTAGGCATGTTGGGTTGGTCAATCCTTACGTCTCTGATCTGGCTCCAGTCATGTAACCACTCAGCTTCTGTTTCCTTGCTGCACAATGAGATGATGATGACGTTTGCTCAAACAAGGTACCCCCACCGCTCCTGGCACGCCATCAGACCCCCCTCAGGAAGTTATGTGTGAAAAAAGGCTTTGTAATGCAAAACCACCATCATTTCACCAGCAAGCAACCGAGACATGGGGCAATTTCCCCCCAATCAGAGTCACCCTAAGACGCATAAGGACAGAAAGGCCTCCTGGCTGGTTCCGTCCCTTTCGAGCACCCGTAGTCTGGACGACAGGAAGAGTCCCTTCACATGGAAAACCTTCAATACAGCCGAAACCGGTGTGGCTCAGTGGATAGAGCGTCGGCCTGGGGACTGAAGGATCCCGGGTTCAATTCCGGTCAAGGGCATGTACCTTGGTTGCGGCACATCCCCAGTCAGGGGTGTGCAAGAGGCAGCTGATTGATGATTCTCTCTTATCGATGTTTCTAATTCTCTGTCCCTCTCTCTTCCTTTCTGAAAGAAATCAATAAAATATATTTTTTTTAAAGAGAAAAACCTTCCTACATATATGTTCCGTCAGTATTTGGAAAACGTGTCCCTAGACAACCAGGGACATGCTTCATGCCGCCTGGCCTGGTCCCTGAGGCTCAGCAGAAGGAGCATGGGGACAGGGGGTTCTGGGCTGCTGGACAGCACCTGCCTGGGTCCCGGGTCAGGGGCAAGGCTCCTGTGACAACTGTGTGTCATGCCCTAGTCTGACGGTCTTGTGGTAGAAACACCTTCCCCAGGTGGGTCTGCACGCCCCACGGAGGGAGCAGAGGAATGCGTCCGCCGGTCCCGGAGCACCTTTGTGGGGATGAGTTGAGGTTGGAGGAGGGGGTGGTGCCCTCTCACCTCTCCGTCCTGCCGGCCCAGTGGCAGAGGCCCACCTTCCCGCCCAGTGAGCAGAGCCCAGCAAACAACGACACTTATTTCTACCTGGTTTTCGCCACAGGACACCCAGGGGCCAACTGTGAGCTCAGAGTCATTGGCAAAGTTCATGATGAATTCTGGGTCAAGTCAGGGACATTCCCAGAAGGTCCCTTTAAAAATAAGTATCTTGCCAAAATCGGTTTGGCTCAGTGGATAGAGCGTCGGCCTGCAGACTGAAAGGTCCCAGGTTCGATTCCGGTCAAGGGCATGTATCTTGGTTGCGGGCACATCCCCAGTAGGGGGTGTGCAGGAGGCAGCTGATCGATGTTTCTCTCTCATTGATGTCTCTGACTCTCTGTCCGTCTCCCTTCCTCTCTGTAAAAAATCAATAAAATATATTTAAAAAATAAAAATAAGTATCTAAGAGAAGAGGTTTTCTTTTTCTGTGCTGTTCGTCTAGTTGCCTGTTTCCTTAAAAGGTAGAGAGAGGGGAATCAGAGAGACGTACATGCTCACCAGCACTGCCCCTGCGCCCGTGTCTCTCTCTCCGGAAGTGGGCAGCTAGAACCAGGTGCTCCCTGTGCCCCGGAGAGAAAGAACATGTCTCTTTTATCTCCAGGGATTCTTTATGGATCTTCGCAGAGGAGGTAATATCTGCCTGATTTTCTCACCCCAGTCAGAGTCCAGGGGTGAGCGGAGATGTGATTTCAGCTCTAAGATCCCACCTGATGCCCGCCATGAGAGGTTGGGCTGGCGTGGGAACGGACTGCCCATTAACGCCCATCTGACAATTATCCCGGTCTCTCCACTTCACTCATTCTCACCTGTGCTTCAGGCCTGACATCTCAGCAGTGGGAACGCGAGAGAAGAGGCAAATGTAAAACCAGCTCAGCCCGCGCTGGCCCTCATGGAGCTAACGAGAGAGGTGCCCGGTGGGCATCTGCCGGAGTCGCGGCCCATGCTGGCGCGGTGACAGGGCAGAGGGGGCGCTTGGGATGGCGGGAGCTCCGGGGCTGTTGGATGAGGAGCCTCTCCTGGGATCGTTAGTAACTTCTGGTGTCCAAGGATGGGGTCCATCGGGACCAGCGCTGCCTCTTCCCTCCTGGCTGTGCGAGGCCGATGAGCGGGCGAGGAGGAGGAGGAGGGCTGGGCATGGGGCCCTGGGTGGGCAGCCCCGGGTGGCCTCAGCCCGGGCCGCTCAGGGCAGACAGGGCTGCAGGGCTGGGCTGGGCAGGTCGGGAAGAACCCTCGGTCAGGGATCCAGAGCACCTGGTGTCACTGTTAGCAGTGGTTGGCAAACTCCTTAGTCAAAAGAGCCAGATATCAATAGGACAACGATTCAAATTTCTTTGGAGAGCCAATTTTTAAAACTTAAACTTCTTCTAACGCCACTTCTTCAAAATAGACTCGCCCAGGCCGTCGAATTTTGTGGAAGAGCCGCGGTTTGCTGACCACTGATGGTTAGGGACAGGGGCGCCCCATCTGGTCTCTGGTGGCTTCTCCTTCCCCGGGGCCAGCCCCTCCCCTGCACCCAGCACAGCCCGGCACCCCAGCCCCACCCTGCTTCCCGGAGGAGCCTCGGAGGGCCTGGCAGGTCAGAGGTCACGGCGGAGCCTTCACCTTGTGGCCTCTGCTGTGCCCACCGGGGAGGTTTGGAGGAGGCCTCACCGGGAGGGTGCCTGTGCCAGGGGCAGGGCTGACTCCCGAGGGGACGCCACTGAGGCTGTGGGGTGAGCCCGGGTGCGGGCAGCTGACCCCGGAGCCCCTCACCGCGGTGCCTCCCGGATGCCGTCTCTGCAGGAGGACCTGTTTGAGAACACAGCCAGTGAGGTCTGTCGCACTCAAGGGGCAGGAACTCAGCTCAGACTGGCTTAGGCCTCCAAGGGGCCTAAGCGGAGGTGTAGGTCCTCCCGGAGCCTGGAGGGCTTCAGGAACAGGGGGATCCAGGGGCCGGGGGCGGCGTCTGTTTCTCAGGGTCTTGGGCTCACGGCTTTTTCCGTGATAGCACCCATCGCGAGCAGGAGGCCTCCTGCCGGCACCCGGGGTCACAGGGGCCTCAGTGCTGTGATTTCAGGAGCCGGGGCTCGGGGCGGGAGTCTATTCACCCCTGACAGGGGCTGGGCTGGGGGGTCCTGCCCGCCTGGTGCTGGGAGGAGGGAGGCCACTGCCAGGTGGAGGGGGCAGGTCCCAGCCTCGGGTTTCACTCCCGGGTGGGGAGCCCAGCCCCCAGGTGGGATGTGCTCCGGGCCCCCTGGGGAGCGGAGGCGGGATAATGGATGGCGGGGGAGGGTGGCGGAAAAGCCGCTAAAAGCCCTTCATTGCTGACAGCCTCTCAGCGCTGAAAGCTTGAGGTGCTCCCAGAGGAGTGACAATCAGAGGCTGGTGGCCCTCCACACACGCAGGTGGGTTTGACATGTAAAGTGTGCCACCCACAGCGTTCCTCTGAGAGACCAGCGTGTCTCTGAACTTCACAATCAGGCAGATAGAGAGCCTGCAGACACCGCCTCCGACGCTGCCACTCAGCGCTGCTTCTGGGGGGAGGGGGGAGGGGGGAGGAGCTGTGGGGGGGGGGCGGGGGGCAGGGGCAGGAGGCAGACGGCTCTGCCACACCCTCTCCGAGGGCTCCCACCTCCCGTAGGGCCGAGCCCTCCCCCGTCCTCAGCCCTGTGCCCCGGACGTGCCTCCTCACGGTCCACGCGTGAACCTGGGAGGGAAGAACTGCGTTTGAACTCACACTAAACCAGGGGTCGGCAAACTGCGGCTCTCGAGCCACATGCGTCTCGCGAGCCGCGGTGTGCCGCTCTGTTGACTAACCAGTTTGCCGACCACTGACCTAGACCCTCGATTCCAATAATTACAGGCTGCTGCTGTTCCTTGTGATTAAGCCCCTAGCCCAGTGGTCGGCAAACTGAGTTACACACATGCTCTGAAGGGCATCGCCACCTCACTGTGAGGCAGGGGTTAGAATCCCCCATTCTGCAGATGGAGAGATTGGACCTCGCAGAGTGGGTAAACTCCCCAAGGACACGGGCCAGTGCGTGGCAGAGCGGGGATTCAAACCCAGGAAAACGGATGGGGAGGCTCCATCCGCCTGGTCCACGGAGGGCAGGTGTCAGGCCTGCTCCTGAGGCAGCCGCCCTCCAGGGAAGGGCGCGGGCAGAGCTGACACCCGCCGAGGCGCCTGGAGAGGGAGGGGACGGACGAGAGCAGGCTGGGCGGCTGGTTGCTCCACACGCTCCTTGCACAAGTCTTTCCCAAACGTCAGTATCTGCGATCCTCCGTGGGTATTTCCCGGGCCCTCTGATGGCCGGTTTCAGGAGCGTCTCGGTGTCTGAAGGAGGCGTCGGCCACCGCGGAGCAGCCAGAGGGGCCGCAGCGTCTGGCTGGCAGGACAGTACCTGTCTCTGGTCACAGGGAGGTGATCTCTCCCCCGGAGCTCTCTCCAGCAGTGCTGCGAGCTGTCCTGAGTGCTCTTTGTTCTTTACTTTTCAAACGGGAAAAGCTCAGCTCCCAGGGAGAGACGTAGGGACTGGCAGCGAGGATGTAAAGAGCTGATGGCTCCAGAGGGTCTAAGTCCAAAATGGGCCCGGAAATCAGGGCGAGAGGTCTCCTGGAAGAAGTCTGATTCATCCTGGGGAAGGGTCCCTTCCCCTGCCCCCATCCCCACCCTCCTCTCTCCTTCCCTGCCTCCCATCCCTCCCCCCAGCCACCCAGCAGGCCCCGGAACCCGCCCCTGAATGACCCGGTAGCAGGGGTTGATTGAACACTGCATGGAAGCAGAAACCAGTCAGTCAGGTGTTCGGTTCGCCTTGATTTTTCGTGGAAACCCCTGAGCACAACCCCGTCTGTATAGGGCACAGTTACCAGCGCTCAGGTCAGTGAGAAGGCCCGCCATCTCCAGGTGCCCAGCACCCACACAGCGCTCCTCTGGGGGCCCCGGGGGGAGGGGGGTGCCAGGCAGATCACCCGGCCTTCGGTGGCAGAGAGGAGGCAAAGGAGAGAGAGGAGGAAGAGCTGGGGAAAGGGAGCGGCAGGAAGAGGCAGGAAGGGCGGGAGGCAAACAGACTCAGTGTGGGCAGAGGGGGAAGGGGAGGGGAGGCCAGGCCCCCCGCAGGTGAGGGTTCAGGTCCCGCTCTGGCCTCTGGGGCTTTGGGAATCGGATCTCCGGCTTCTCAGCTGGAGCCCGGAGACCTTACGCCCGCCGCAGCGGAGAACGGGTGGGAGGGCCGTCCACTCCAGCGCAGGCACGGGGCGGGCCTGGCCTCGGCGGGCGCCCGGCCGGTGGGCACACGGGCGCTGCGGGCCTGATGGCACTGGCACCGCGAGCCACTGCGAGCCGCCGCTCACCTGGGCGCCAGGAGAGAGCCTCGGCCAGGCCTTCGTAGGTGCTGACAGTGAAGTGCCACCCGACGCCCCACCTGCTCTTCTCTCTGAGCCCAGCAGGGGCGCCCTGGAGACGGTGCCACAGCCCCACGGGGAGGCGCTGCGGCCAGGGAAGGTCAGAGGGAGGGTTCCTCACTGCCTCCCCAGCTCCTCCTCTGGCTGATCAGAGTCATAAAGCATCTTACTACCAGGCCACATCCCCTCCCCAACCACAGGTGAACCCCAATACAGATGGCCGCTGTGGACCCCCCTCACCCGGTCCCCCACCCACGCTGCATTGCGGCGTCCATCCTGAGCAGCGGTCAGGGAAGCCCCGCCCCTTCCGCACCCCCTGCTGGACCGTCCAGTCCCTGTCAGCATCCCTGTGAGTCGGAAAGACCTTCTGCCCGGCCCCTGGTCTGGGGGACCCCGGGCCTGGATAGCCCAGCTGCCAGCCAGCACTCTTTCTCCCCGACACAGGCCCCGGCCATCTGCTGGCCCGGGTTCCCCCGCGCTGGGGGCCTGGCACCTCAGCTCGCCCGTGGGCATGCTCAGACCAGCAACAGCGGCCGGGATTGCCACACGTCTTACCTCCTGGCCCTCGCCGCGGTTTCACATTTTCCTGGCAGCACGTCCGTACAGCCCCAGCCCCCACCCCCGGCCCTGGCTCTGTCTTCTCACTGGCACAGCTCAGAGACCATAAACAACACGTTCCTTTTCCAAACAAACGCGGGTAAACTGCGTGGCCCCCAAACAGGCCCGAGCGCCCTCCAGGCGGGGCGCTGGCAGGGCTGGCCCCTGGGCCCCTGCTGTCAGCAACCGGCTGTTGGATGTGGGACAGACTCCTGCCCTGGGCATGTGACTGCCCCCGATTCCACGCTGGCTGGACATGCGTGTGTGTGTGTGTGTGTGTGTGTGTGTGTGTAGAGAGAGAGAGAGCCTTTGTCACAAGCTCAGGAGAGAAGGCCTGGGGTCCCCTGGACCAGGGGCCGAGCAGAAGGTCTCTCCGACTCACAAGGATGCTGGGCAGCGTGGGCGGGCACCAGGGCAGGGGCTCCACAGAGGCCATCTGTAGTCGGGGTTCACCTGTGGTTGGGAACCATGTGCCTGGTAGTAAGATGCTTCATGACTCCCCTGAGCCCCGAAGGGGGGCTGGGGAGGCTGAATGAGCCCTCCCCCCGGGACTCTGACCTCCATGGCGCCACCAGACTGGGCGCCCCGGAGGCTCGCAGGAAGACCCGCCTGGGAGGGACACGGCAGGGTGTCTGTGTGACCGGGAGAGCTCCGTGCCAGCCAGCCCAGCCCGCTCTGCTGCTCCTGAGGACGGCTTCCTCCTGGTCGCGGGTCTCTTCTGCTTGGCCGGGAGCTCGGGGGAGCTGGGACTCGGCGCTGTGAACTCTCAAAGCCCCACGACCTGCCTATCACACCCCAGCCCCTTCCTGCGTCTCAGCTCTCACTGTGGGGACCACTCAGGCCCGGAGTTTCTGGCCTCCAGGCTGGTGCCGGCTCTGCTGTGGTTCCTCCGCTGGCTGTGGCCAGTCCGGGAGCAAGAGGCTCGGCCCTCCGTCCTGCCCAGCCAGGGGCTGCCAGGGGCTGCCAGGGGCTGCCAGCGTCCTCGCGCTGGGACTGTGTCTCAGAGGAAACCCTCCCCCGATCCCGCCAGGCGGGACCAGAGTGCCCACTCCGGGCCCAGGGCTCACTGTGTCCACGTGCCTGGGCCTCCGGATGCCACCGGGAAGCTCCGTGGGCGTTTGCTAAATACACAGCGTGAATGAGGCAGCAAAGCCTGTGGGTCAAAGTGCATCTCGTCTGGTGGGCATTCTCCAAACCCTTCCAGCCCTTTCCCGGCCTGCTCTGTGCCCGAGGCCCACCCGGCCCCCACACCCCGGGCTTCCGGGGGCTGTCCCCTGCCGGAGTAACTGAGGACAGGAGGACAGAGCGGGGGACAGGCCCCTCACTAGGCTCAGAGGACCCCGCAGCCCTCCGTCCCCCAGGCCCAGGTTCCCGATGGCTGGCCCCTGGGTGCAGGCCCTGTCTCCCCCGCCCCCATGCCTGTCCCGTGGAGGTGCCTGGGCTCTGTCTCCTCCGGCCCGCCCTGAGCTGCTTCTGGTGGGGCTTGTCGGACGCATCAGCTCTGCTCTGAGTGTGTGTGAGTCCGGGGCCTTCTCTCTGTGCAAGGGACATGCTCTCCGCTTTGTCTCCTGGGACTGATTTATGGAAAACACCTCTTCCAACTGGCAGCAGTTTTTACAATTTCTTCAGATTCAAACGACAAGAGGACCTTGTATGTTGTGTGTGTGTGTGTGTGTGAGAGAGAGAGAGAGATTGAGAGTAAGTGTATGTGTGTGAATTTGCCATCAAGAGAAAGCTTTTTTATTATTTTGAAGGCATAAAATTTAGAAATGCTAAACAATAAACAGTATCTTAGACAAAAAAAAAACCACAATAAGATAAAACTATACAGCCGGAAAGAAATCTAAAGATTTCTAATCTACGAATGTAGGGCTAAACTATCCTATGATTTTTGGGATTAGTCTATGAATTTAGGACCAAAGCACTGCAAACATTACGTAGTGTGAATGGAGCTGAAGTGTTTTGCTTGCATGGTTTGTAAAACCAGCCGAACATTTTTTAGGCACATGTTAAGTCTATAGATGTGTAACAACAGCCATAGCGAACAATCGTGGCCGTTGTTTAAACGTCCACGTCAAACTAAGAGGGCGGTTCAGATCCTGGTGGCCATTGAAATAAAAACACAGTGCGCCCAGTCTGGAATTCTAAAGGGTCTCTGGGGAAATGTTGTACCCCTGAGCAGGGCATGAAGGGATCTATATTCACATGCACCACTGTACAGTCCCAGTGCCGTGTCTGCTGAGGGTGGGTGGGGCATGAATGCAGTGAGCGCCAAACCAGAGCGAGGTCAGCCAGAATCACTGGAGAGAAACCAGGCCGAGGCTGTGCCCGTGGTGGGTGCTCAGGACCCCGCTGCGGGGACGCTGAGCCACACCAGCAGGTGACCCCGGATTCCTGAGCTCTCCCGGCAGCACCCTCCTCCGGCCTGGCAGCAGGGCCTCTGTGGGCTGCAGGGGGAGCAGCGGGAGCAGCAGGGCCACTGGGAAGGCCGGGACTTGGACTTGACCTCGGCCAGCATCTGCCTGCTGATTGTATTCTCTCCTCAGGTGCTGGAACTTGCTGTGCACGCGTGCGCCCTCAGCTCCTCCCTGCTGGCATTGGGCTCACTTCTTCACAGCTGCTCCTCACGTCTCGGTCATCTCCCCGTGCACGCCCAGAACCTGACCCACGGAGTTCATGCTTCTCCAGGCATGGAAAGTTTCTCCTCCATGTCTGCCTCCCGCAGGTGTTGGTGAGGCTGAGTCACAGGGTCTCCGTGTGCGTCCGCAGCCATGGCAGCTCCAGCTCCGGCCTGGAATCTCCTCGCCCAGGTGCGACTTTCTCGGTTCGCAGCCTCCTTCCTGCCGCGGGCTCTGCACTCATCGCCTTTGCTCCCCCGCTGCCTGGCTGGTCCCCCTCTTCCTCGGGGCCCTGGGAAGGCCACAGGGAGGTCAGCAGCAGGAGGGGCGCCCTGGAGAGCAACTGCCTAGCCAGGGGCGAGCGGATCCCCACACCCCGCTTCCCTCTTTGGAGGCCATGCCCAGCCCATCACCCACGTGACAGCGCGGGCGCTGCCTCCAGGACCCGCTCCCTCGGTGCCTTCCCGGCTCCCTCTCCGTCCTCCTCCTCCTGCTCCTGGTGTCTGCTGCCATCCCGTCCTCCTCCTGGCAGCTCCGGGCTCTGGGTGATGAGTGCTTTCGGGCAAATCGCCATTAGTTCCCCTGCGGTTGTTCCCGTCCATCCCGGGGCTCTGAGCCGGGCTTCCCATCAATGGTCCAGGGGACATGCAGGAGGTGGGCTCTGTCATCCGGGTCCCGAGGTGGCACCCGCTCAGCTGTGTGTTCAGTGCCCGCGAGGATGAGGTCTGTGACAGCAGAGGCCCGGCCTCCCTCCGGGGACCTGAGGGGCCCTCGGCTTCTGCCATCGGCTCAGTATTCTCCCATTTGCATAGACTTGACGGCGGGCAGAACCTTTCACCCAGACACCACCACCAGGGCGCCCACCGGGATCCCCCAGGGGAACAAGAACGAGTCTTAGGACATGGCTCAGGCTCTCCGAAACCAGCAGCAGCGCCCCCGACAGGTGCTCTGATAGCCCGCAGCAGGCCCTCCGTGGCTGGCCCGGCTGTGCCACTGACCGCCAGGGGCCCTGCGAGTGTTCTGTCTCCAAGACAACCAGGTGCCTAGCAACCAGGTGATCAGCTGGGCTGGGGGAGGGGAAGCCGGTAGGTCTAGAAAACAGCCAGGAACTTGGCTCCGAAATAGGACGGGGTTGCCCGGCTGCAGGCCCAGGGGCAGGAGGAGAGGGGTGGGTGACCTTTCTCCTGCCCAGGGCCATTGGGATATTTCTAACATCATTCTTGGGCCAGACAAAATTATCCACTGAAACATTGCCTGCTATATTTGGCCAAACATTTAATTAGCTCACCCCTGATGCCTGGGCACAGCCAGACCAATGATTTCATGGGCTTTCTCCTGGCCCTCGGGCCCCCTGGCTCCCCAGCATACCTGGGGGTGGGGGTGGGTCAGGGCAGGGCCGGCCACGCCCCTTGCTGTGCCAGAGCCAGTGCGGGCAGACCTGGGCTGGTCCCCCTGATCTAAAGTTTCCTTCTGCTGCGGGGACACCTGCCGCTGCCCACAAAGGTCCCGGGCTGTCCCTCCTCCGAGACTCCCCCTCCTTCTGTGTGGTCACTGCGGGCAGGGGCCCAGGACTCAATGGGGTCCCCACAGGTTTTGACTAAGGGGCCTGGATTCCAGCCCTAGCATCTCAGGAGGAAGCCATGAGGACTGGGAGTTCCCGCAGCCATGGAGGCCGGAGCCAGCAGGACCTGCCCAAGGCTCCCTGAACGGGGTGACTCTGCTCCTGGGTGACCCCGTGACCTGGGTCCTTCCCAGGGTGCCCCGCTGTCACCAGCCCACACCTCCCAGGGGGCCCCGGGAAGGGTCTCAGTCCATGGAGTCCTCTTCACAACTGGTCACTGGGAGGGGCGTGTCCTTCCTGTGGCTCAGTTTGGCGTCTTTCGTGTCATGAAGCTCACGTCACTCCCAGCACCTCTGTGCAGACCCAGGCCCAGCCGTTCAGTCTGTCCCCTGGGGCTCTGCGTGACAGGCTGTGCCAGTCTTTTTACCCGAGAGGAAAAGGAGCCAGCAGTCAGCGAGGCCAGTCTGGGGCCCCCAGCGGGGCAGGGGTCCCCCTGAGTGGAGAGAGCAGAAGCCTGGTGGTGATGGGGGGGAGGTAGCTGTAGTCTGAAGTGAGAGTTGTTTTCTTTTCCTTTTTCATTAGACTTTATTTTTTAGGGAAATGTGAAGGTTAAAGAGAAGTAAATCTTTCCCTAGCCAGTTTGGCTCAGTGGATAGAGCGTCGGCCTGTGGACGGAAGGGTCCTGGGTTCGATTCCGGTCAAGGGCATGTACCTTGGTTGCAGGCTCTTCTCTAGCCCTGGTCCTGGTGCAGGCATGTGCAGGAGGCAGCCAATCAATGTGTTTCTCTCACATCGATGTTCCTCTCTGTCTTCCCCTCTCTCTTCCATTCTCCCTGGTAGAACACAAAACATACTCTGGAGCCAGGCAGCAAGGCAACATCTTTACTTTTACATAGAGGAGTGCACACACACAGTCTGCTCAGGTTTATACTCCCTGACGCACGTGACCTGTCCTTTGATCTTGATTGGAGCTCAAGTGCACAGTCTTTCGAGATTGGCTAATTCAAAGGGAGGGGCTGGCCTTTTCTGTTTCAAGATGGCGGCCCCCAGGGGAGCTGCAAGCCATGTGGCCAACATGGCGGCTGCCAAGTCACGCGGTCCACAATGGCGGCTGTCTAAACCGTTCGACAGGAAAGATGACTTGTTTATTCTCACATCCCTAAAAAGCAGTAGAAAAAAATATCCTCAGGTGAGGATTAACACAAAATAAAAATAAAATAATAAAAAAATAATAAAGAAAAGAAAAATACATCTTCAGTGGAAAGTACAGAGTTCACCTTTGCCCCTGTCATCCCACAGGAAGAAGCCAGTGCTGTGGACAGCTGGCCTGGCTGGGGTTCGGCCGCAGGGTCAGCGGATGAACCGATGGTGTACACCATTGTCAACTACAGTCCCTCTGGTTCCTGCTTTGTGTTGAATGTGCTGAGGTTTTTGACAAACACATGATGTCCTACTCACCATTGTAGACCCAGGGAACAGCTCCCCCGCCCTAAAGACCCCTCGCACTCCAGCAAGTCCTACTTACTCCCCACCCCAAGCCCTGGTCACTTTTCTTGCTCTCTACTCTTCCATGTCTGCCATTTACACAGCGATTACAGCTTTTTATTTATTTATTTTTTAATAGATTTTATTCATTTTTTTTATTTTTACAGAGATGAAGGGAGAGGGATAGAGGATTAGGAACATCGATGAGAGAGGAACAGTGATCAGCAACCTCCTGCACACCTCCTACTGGGGATGTGCCCACAACCAAGGTACATGCCTTTGACCGGAATCGAACCTGGGACCCTTCAGTCCGAAGGCAGATGCTCTATCCACTGAACCACACCGGTTAGGGCTGATTTCAGCTTTTTAAAATTAGTGTCACATGGTGCTCCGTGTCCATCCCTCTACTCTCACCTCACTGTGCCTTATAGCTGAAGTGGTTTCTTAAAAGCAGCACTATAGCTGGGTCTTGTTTTTTTAATCCACTAAGACAGTCTCTGTCTTTGTAGTAATGTATTTAGGCCATTGACATTTAAGGTGGTATTGAGATATTTGAATGAATACTGACCATATTCATTATTGTGTTCTCTTTGTTCTGTTTTTTTTTTTTTTTTATGTGGCTGGCATTGCACATTTCTATGTATCTGTTTAACTTCTCTCTCAGCATGATCAATCCCACTTCTCTTTAAAAACAGTAGGAGTTGCTCTTGAGTTTGCAGTGTGCCTCTTCCAGGTGAGCCACACTCACTCGGGTGACTGGTGTCCCCAGAGTCCACTTTTGCTGATTCGAAGTTGTTTAGTGTTGGGACACAAACTACCTGTGTTCTTCCAGAATGCACATGTTGCCGCCTTAAAGCCCGGTAACTCAGTATGTCACCTCCTTTATGGAGGCCCCGTCTATAAAATGGGCTCAACAACACCAACCGCCCAGGGCCGCAGGGAGATGACCGACGGCAGGGAGCCTTGCAAACGGTACCACATTTCACGATTAGCAGTTACAGCTTTGCATTTTGATGAATGCGATTCGGTGGGGCTGCCCCCATACACGGAGACGGACCACCATTGACATGCAGTTTTCTTTGCTTGTTGCCTCCTCGCTGCCATGTTCTACTCCCCAGCCACGGGCTCCCTGGAGCAGCATTTCTGGCCCCATGCCACACACACACACACACACACACACACACACACACACACACACACGTGTGTGCTGAGCCCCGCTTCCATACACCAGAATGCGAAGCTGCAGACAGACAGGCTGGCGGGGGCCGATGTGGCAATCCGGGCTGTTGGGCCCTCTGAACGTGACCTTGGGAGACGAGGGGGGGCCGTTGCTCAGAGCACGTGGACAGAGGCTGTGTCCGTCCCAGTCCCGGCGTCACCGCACCGGCTCTGACCAAACATGGTCTGCCCCGGCGCCAGGGGCCAGGCGGCATCCCGTGTGCGCACCCGGCTCGCCAGGGGCTGCAGAGGTGCACCGAGGGGTCCCCCTCGGCCAGGCACGCCCTCCTGCTTGGCTCTTTCAGAGAAGACAGGTTAGCATCCGGCCCCGATGGCGGGACTCTGCCTCTGCTCAGACTGACCAGCCGCCGCCAGCTGGGCCGCGGGGACTGCGTGTTCTCTGGGTGGGAGGCGCGGGGGCAGTTTACGACGTGAACCCCGGGCCGGGCAAGGAGGACCGGGCAGCGTGGGGAGCCGGGCAACAGAGGGGACAGCACAGCCAGCGCTTGGTTATCGCGGCCAGAGCACCCTGGGGAGCAGAGGCCGGGGGCTGAGTCTCATTTCTTCTCATAGAAAAGGAGCTGTGACCCTGGGGACCCCTGTTTTCTCGGCAGCCCCCCCTCTCCCCCCCCCCCTCCGCCGGACTGCATGGCTCCGGACTTACATGGAGCCCTCAGGCCACTGGCTTCCCAATCTGACACCAGGGTTCATCGCCCACAGCTATCCGGCAACTCCACTTTAGGAGGGGAAACTGAGGCACGGAGTTTAAGCCACCTGCCTGAGGTCACACACCAGCGCACAACAGGGATAACCCAGAGTCTGGCTCCAAAGCACAAACAAAAGCCCTGCCCCCTGCCGCCCGCCTGGTGCTCCCCAGGCAGGTGAAAAAGGCGGGTCACCTAACCCTCACCCCCCCCCCCGCCCCCACCTCCACCGCCTCCCCACCTCCTCCGCCCCGCTGTCTGCACGTCAGACACCCGGCCAGCAGCCCCATCAGGCCTGTGGTGAGGCCCGCCCTGGGCCATTCACGGTGACCTCAGGTCTGTGTGAGGGAGAACCAGGGCATGGAGAGGTGAGGGAGGGGAGGGGGAGGTGGGAGGGGGAGCAGGGGAAGAGAGCTGAAGGCAATCTAAGTTGCTCCTTCTCCACCACGTGGAAAGACTGGGGGGCAGGGCACCTCACCGCATCCTTAGTTTTGAGCACATTAAGAAAAACGAATTTAAAATATTGTAGTGAAAGATACATCCTATTCTAAGTTTAAAACACTTTGGATGGGAGTGAAGATCAAAAGGACAGAGGGAAGGATGCAGAGGACCCCGAGAGAAGCCAGTTCCCCACAGGAATGAAGGTCGACCCACAGAACCAGACGACGCTTTCGGCTGAGAATTTAAAAAACGCTTCTTGGCTGGCTGTGAAAAGACCGGAAGCATAGACTCGCTGGCTGAGCGAGGAAAACGGGCCTCCCGCCCTCTGTGCTTCTGGAACCTTCCTCCAAGCGAGGTCTCCGAACAACGGGGCCTCTGACAGCCTTTTGAGGGGAGGGGGGACCCCCAAGCTCAGAATGGTTCTTGTAATAATAGGAACACGTCTGGCTCTTGCTGGTTGACAGTGGCACCGGGGGGTGTAAAAGCAAAGGCGGGAAAAGCCGCCCTGACCTTGGAGCTCACCTGCGCTGGCCTCCCTGCGATCCTCACCACCTTGAACGTGCAGGGAGAGTCCCAGTCTCCTTGAAAATGTCCTACACGGAGCCGTAAAAATTAATTTTTAAGAATAAGTGAATACACATCTTTTTAATTTCTGGGTAATTAAATGAAAAGTGCACATATCCTTATGCTGCTAGAGAATATAGTCAATAATATTATAATTATAAACTAGAGGCCCGGTGCATGAAATTCATGCATTGGGGGGGGGGGCGGTCCCTTAGCCTGGCTGGACGTCCCTCTCCAATCTGGGATGTCCCTCTCACAATCTGGAGCTGCTGGCTCCTAACCACTCACCTGCCCGCCGGCCTGATCGCCCCTAACCGACCCTGCCTCGGCCCCCACCACCACGGCTTTGTCTGGAAGGAGGTACAGACGACCAGAAGATGTCTGGTCGACTAAATCTAATTAGCATATTACCCTTTTATTAGTATGGATGGTTACACGACTTATCAGGGGGTGGGGTGTCACTTTGTAAGATATATCAGTGTCTAACCACTAGGCTACACTTGAAACTAATATGTATAATATTGTACGTCAACTGGGGGAAAATTAGAAAAAATGCTTTTATGTTTTAATATTTTACATTTAATATATAAAGTAAATATTGATGCTATCTTAAAAAAAACAGAACTTGTTTGAGTTGTAAGCTACAATAGCCACTTTATTCATGAACACCATATTTATTGAAAGAGCAACTTGATAAATTACATTTATTCAGACTTGGGTATTTGACAAGTATTTCCTCAAAAGTAAAGGAAACAGGTCTGTCACTTCGAAGAAAAGCTGGTGTTTGTTGCTGATGATAAAAGTTGAGCTTTCAAGTAAAAAAAAAATCTGAATTTTTCGACATTTCTGGCTGCCACTTTGAGCTTGACCGCTTCCCAGCGCTTTGCTGATGAAATGGGTGGTGATAGTAATGAATGCGATTGCTTGATGCTGTGTACTGACATGAGCCAACAGGCTGAGCAATATTTTCCATGTGCCCGCGGCACGCTGTTACGAAATCACACCGGGGTCAGAGCCCCTGCCAAGTGCCAGACGGGCCTGCGGGACTTCCCGCAACCACAGGGACATGGCTTATTGACATGGTTCCGCTTCCAGCTGCCGTGTAAGCGAATTGCCGGCTTCGGTGTAACAGCAGACAATGCCCACCGAGACCTCACAGTTACTCCTCGCCCCTCCCTCCTCCAGCTACGGAGCGGCGTGAGGCCTGATCTTCTTCACAACGTGTGCCAGCAGCCCGAAGGCAGCGGTGTCAGAGCCCAGCCCTCTTCCCCGAAAACAGACATCAGAGAGATCGGGAAGCAGGGAGAAGGCACTCTCAGAAAAATGGTGATTTTCCATAACCATGTTACTTTATTTATTTATTTAAAATCTATTTTATTGATTTTTTACAGAGAGGAAGGGAGAGGGAGAGAGAGCTAGAAACGTCGATGAGAGAGAAACATCCATCAGCTGCCTCCTGCACATCGCCCACTGGCAATGTGCCCACAGCCAAGTACATGCTCTTGACCGGAATCGAACCCGGGACCCTCCAGTCTACAGGCCGACGCTCTATCCAGTGAGCCAAACCGGTTTTGGCACAATGTTAATATGTGGTGTTATTTTACGTTCCAGGGGATGAGTGTCTGACACGGTGAACGTGGGTGACCGTCGGGGTGCTGGCCCATGCTTACCCAGCAGCCCCCTGGGCCGGGAGCCCCCTCGTCTGTCATGTGTGCCGGCTTCTCGGTGGCAATAGTCCCATCCGACCACGTTCACACGACCGCCTGCCGCAGACCTGGGCAGAGACGGTGCGTGCCGGGAGCTGGCTCCCGCCCCTCATGGGACCGCCGGGTTTGTGGCGTTCTCCGTCCTTCTGGCGAGGAGAGGAGCCCGAGGACTCGGAGAGGAGGGGTCCCGGGACCTGCACCCTCCTGTCTGGCCAAGGCACCCAGCTCTGCCAGGAGTCCCCAGGAGCCCCGCCCCCATCACAAAAGCCCTTCAACCTCAGAGCCTATCATTCTTACATGTAAGGATCCCCACATCCCTTCCCTGTGCCTGCCAACCCCCCGGCAGAGATGGAACCGGAATCTTCCTATTCTAGGTGCTTCTTATTTATTTTTTTAAAATAGATTTTATTGATTTTTTACTGAGAGGAAGAGAGAGGGACAGAGAGTTAGAAACATCGATGAGAGAGAATCATCGATCAGCTGCCTCTTGCTCACCCTCCACTGTGATATGCCCACAACCAAGGTACATGCCCTTGACCGGAATCGAACCTGGGACCTTTCAGTCCGCAGGCTGACGCTCTACCCTCTGAGCCACGCCGGTTTCGGCTCTAGGCCCTTCCTAAATGAACTTTTCACTTGAAGGAACAATTTTCGGGGATGCCTGCAGGGAGGGCTCCCAGCTGGGCCCAGCCTGGTCACCATGTAGTAGTTGGCTGCCGCATGTAAAAATCCCGTACACGGAACCGTGACTCAGGCTGGGGGAGGGCTGCTGAGCGAGCCTCCCCTCTGCCCGCCCCGCCGGGTGGGGACGGAGAAGGACGACGCTCACGCGGAGGCGTTTATATAAACAAAATACTTTATTTGAGAAAGAAAACGGCCAAGTTACAAAATCTCTGCACTTAGGCTCTGTCCGCGGCCACGCCAGAGGTCTGGAGGGGACCTCGGCTCCCATCGCGGTTAGGTGGGACTGCACGCAACTGCCCACCGGGTCGGTAAAAACAACAGCCCAGTACTGGTTCCAGGGGGTCCGACCCCATGTATTGTACAATGAGCCGGTGGCTAACGTGTCCCGTCACATGCCCGTCGATGTCATAAACAGACGTCCGGGCGGTAGGCAGGTCCCGCCCGGGAGACGTCCTGTGTGTAAAGAGGCTGGGGCCCGGCTTGTGCCCTTCCCAGCATGTCCTTGCTGCCAAGTGCATGGTCTCATCCCAGGGACCGGTCCCTCTCAGCATGCGAGGGACCCCTGTCCGGCTCTGCCACCCACGGAGCTGGGTCACCCATGAATGCCAGGAACAGGCGAAGCCCCGGTGACCCTTAGAAACGGCGGGAAATTTGCCGTCAATCAAAACGCCTTCTCCGGGTGACCCAGCTCCATGCTCTCTCCCAGCCTTGCTCAGGCCCTGGGCCTCTGGGCGTTCTGCATCCAAAATACAAGAATAAAGCAAAAACGGTGCTGCCGTGGCAGCGAGGAGCGGCGTGGCATCCAGACAGACGGCCGAGCCTCGCGGAGAACGAGGAGGGCCCACACGCTCGCTCCGTTCACGTCCAGGTCCCCTCAAGGCTCCCCTCCCCCACCTCCTGCTCCCCACAGCGCGCGGACGCGGAGCCGAGTTAAAAAATAAAGCTTTCTTGTTACAAATTACATTTTTTTTTTTCTCCAGTGAAATACTTTTACAGTAAAAATAGCTGCTACATAAATCCCTCCTGGTCTCAGAAAAGGAGTTTGCATATTTTTCCAAAAATAGTATTCTTATTTTAATCAGAGTCACGTGGGGCTGGGGGGGGCGGGTGAGCTGCAGGAGGAACACAGACAGACTGGGAAACCAGGTTTGTGGATCCACGGGCTGAAAGGCATGCGTCGGCATGAGGAACATATGCCCTCCGTCAAGAAAAATACTGCTGTAGAGGCTTTCCGTTACAATCCAGAGGAGAGGCCGGAGGCGGCCCCAGATAATAACATTACATTTCTTATAAAAATCCCCAAATGAACAACGTCCTTGCCGGAGAACAGCCCGGGCAAAGCGAAAAAAACAAAACAAAACAAAACACACATACACAAAAATATGGGAGGCGAGCCCCCTTAGACCTTCGCCTGTAGGCACAGTAAATGCAAACGATACGCGTCTCACAAATCCTCTGGGCCCGCCCGGGGCAGGCTCACGGTTTGCAAAACGCCACGGTGGGCATCTTGAGAAAATGGGATACGCGTTGCGCACTCATGTCACAGAGTCATAGAGTCACTTTAAATTACAATATACAACTTTTGTTAAATAGAACGGTGAGGGCTTAGATAAACAGGGGTAAGATTACAATCCTATGTACAAACCCGCGTCCGAAACAGCACGATGGCTCCCCGCCCCTCCCGCCCTCCGAGACAGAGAGACCGCCTTCCTGTCCGACGGCCGGAGAGGACGGACCAAATGTGCGTGTCCACACGCTCCCTCCTCCAAGGACGCCCGCAGCCTCACGCGGCCCCTCGGGGCGGCCCCTCGGCCGCGTCCACGCGGCTGCAGCCCCCAAACAGCATGTTCCTGCCCACAGGCTCCGGAAGCCTTCCGCCCACCGTGTGCTTCGGGCGAAGAGCCGCAGTTTGGAAGGAAAAGGCCACTGCTCCTCGGTGCTGTCCCCCCCGGCGTGGGGGCGGCCGGCAGGGCCCGGGGCGTCAGCCGGGATGGCCCCATCCCGCGGCGGCCCCGGCCTCAGTCCTCCGTGTCCGGCTGGACGCCCAGGATGGCGTGCAGCTCCTCGGGCGTGAAGCCCAGCAGGTTCTGCAGGTCACACACGAAGCGGTACACGTAGCGCTTGCCGGACGTCTTGTGGATGATATTCTTGTCGTAGTAGTAGCGGAGGCCGCGGCTCAGCTTCTCGTAGTTCATCTTGGGCTTGTTCTTCCGCTTGCCCCAGCGCCGGGCCACCTGGGGGGAGAGGGGGCGGGGGAGAGCTCAGTCCAACCCCATTGGCATCACCCGAAGTGCTCGCCGGGGACCTGCCCACGGGAGGACCCCAGAGGTCCCGTCGGCCTGAGGACGGTACCAGGGCGCGCCCCTCGGCTGGCTCTCCGAGGACCGAGGGTAAGGGGACCAGATCGTCCCGCTTCTGGCGGGACAGACCAGATGTTTAACAATTTTTCCCTGCGTCCCACGGCGTTTTTAAAAAAATCCCGATAATCGTTAAAAGTCTGGACTGTCCCGCCAGAAGCAGGACGATCTGGTCACCTTAACCAAGGGGGGGTGGAGGGGAGTGTGGCGCCCCCACCCACAGTGCCGCCCGGCCCGGGGCTCCTGCAGCCCCTCACTCAGCACAACCTCCCAGAAACCAAGGGCTCCGAACTGGGGGTCCTGAGGCCAGGGACAAGCTGTGCTCACCCCCCTGACTTACCCCCTCCCTCCCACCCCCCAGTTCTTAGGGTCTTCCTCCCACCAGCAGACGCGTGGGGTTCTGAGCTGGTGACATCAGGGATCTCAGTGCTTCCGCTCCCCAGCGGCTGGGGAGGGGACGGGGCTTCCCCTTGATGGGCAGGGGCTGGACCTGCCCCTGGCTCTCTCTTCCTGGCACGGCTGGGGCGGCTCCGCCCAGCTCAGCTGAGGGCACAGGAGCCCAGCCGGTGTGCACATGAGGGGAGAACAAGGCTCCCTCCCCCCCAACAGGAACAAGCCACTCTCCCAAGCCCTGTCCCAAGGCCAGAAGAGAGCCTCGGTGTACTGCCTGTGCCTCTGCATTCAATGACGGAATAAGACGGCCGGCAGGGCCGGGACACACTCCTGGGCCGGGCCCACCGGGAGAGCTCGCCTCCGTCCCGGACCCTCTCCGTGCCCGGGAAGCTGAGTGTGTGAACCCAAAGCTGGGAGAGCGGGGTCAGGCGCCCCAGACCGATCTCCGGGCTCCGGCCGTACCTCATCCGGGTCGGCGAGCTTAAACTCCCAGCCGTCGCCGGTCCAGCTGATGAAGGACTGGCAGGATTTGTCCGAGAGCAGTTCCAGCAGAAACTGCCACAGCTGGATGGGCCCGCTTCCTGGAGAGGGAGAGGCAGTCACAGGTGTTATTGGTTTTTAGAGGGGACGCAAGGCAGAGACACGGAGGGGAGAGAAACATGGACTGGCCATCTCCTCCACGCCCCCCACGGGGGATGGAGCCCCAAACCCGGGCATGTGGCCTGGCTGGGCATGAAACCGGTGACCTCTTGGTTCATGGGTCCATGTTCAACCCCTGAGCCACACTGGCCAGGCCAGCTGTCTGTTTTCACAGGTTTAAAATACAGCAAGGTTGCCGAAACCGGTTTGGCTCAGTGGATAGAGCGTTGGCCTGCAGACTGTACCTTGGTTGCGGGCACATCCCTGGTGGGGAGTGTGCAGGAGGCAGCTGGTCGATGTGTCTCTCTCATCAATATTTCTAGCTCTCTATTTCTCTCTCTTCCTCTCTGTAAAAAAAATCAATAAAATATACTTAAAAAAAAAAATAAAATAAAATACAGCAAGGCGCCAGCCGCCCCGATGACACAGACAGACAGGCTGCGGAACGTGGGCCCGACCCTGGTGCCGATGCAAAGGTGCCGCTCCAGGTGGTGGGGACAGTCCCGAATGCTAAGCGGGATGGATGAGGCTAGGCCCCAAGCAGAATCCCCGCTCCGGGAAAGGAGGCCACTGGCCCCGGGGGCCTGGCTTGGGTCTTTCTGGGGGAAAATTCAGGGCCACTGACTGCGGGCGTCACAATCCCAAACCCGTTCCTCCCGGAGTCCCGTGCAGGGCTTGTTGCTATGGACACCGGGCGGGAGGCGGGGGCAGGCAGTTACCCACGGGGCCACACGGGGCCTGTGGGATCCCGCGCTGTGGCTCTCTGGCCACGGGACGGTGGCTCCATTGCCTAAACCAAGACTCGGTTTCCTCAAGAGCCACTCGAGCCCTGGGTGCGGCCCCCAGGGCCTCGCCGCCTCCGTGGGCCGCCGCCCACGCTCTGCCAGGCGCCCTTTCTCGGCCAGGATTTGGAACTACTGCCTTGTGGTTTGGCGGCAGGGCCAAGACGTGCTCAGAGGCCAGGGTCCTGCCTGTCACACACCCGTCCCAGAGCTGGTCCCCGGGACCCAGAGGCCATGGGCAGCGAGGTGTGGCTGCGGGCACTGAGGCTAGGCGTGCTGGGACCCACGGAACCGGCTGCCGGTGTGCCTGCCCAGGGAGCTGTGTCACCGGGCGCATTGCTCCATCTGTAAAATGGGTCAATGCCGCCCACGCCGGGCGGCCTGCCGACTCCCGACAGCACGCCTGGCGCACCCACGGGGCAGGGAAGGAACTAACATGGGACACGCCCACCCAGGGCCTGACCAGGGCATTATCTCATCGGGCCCCGACCCCCGGTGTGGGCACCATGGCCCCTCGCTCCCCCTGCGTGCCCTCCACACGCCTCCGCGGCCGGCTGTGTCTCAGAGGACAGCAAGGTGCTTATACACCCACCAGGGCTTATACATAGGTGCTTTTTAAATCCCCAAGGGCTCTATATATAGCCAGAGTACAGGGGGAAGGGCTCATTTAAGGACGCATGGAGCAATTTTAAAAAATAAGTCAATAAAAATCTCGGTATTTTTGCTAACATGCTGGAAATAATCGGGTTCCAAAAACAGCCCTGATATTTGTCCCCTGCCGAGAATAGCTCTCGCCCAAACCTTACAAATCAGAGGGGTTTCAGGAGCGGGGCAAGGTAAACAGGCCTGTGTTATTTGAGGCCGGCTGGCCGCCCTCCCCGAGCCAGTTTACATTCTTTGAAATTCCTGGAGTGGGTGAGTCAGAGCCGAAGCCTCTGCGGCCTCAGTGCCCTCCTCCTCCTCCTCCTCCTCCTCCTCCTCCTTCTCCCTACCTCCCTGGGGAGGCCGAGGGAGCTGCGTGCCCTCCCATCCACACCGGGCAGCTGGCCGCTGTAGAATTCAGAGACGCAGCATAGACGTGGCTCAGCGACTAGGTGTCTGGATGCAGGGTCACACCCCCCGGGTCAAACGCGGGGTGCAGATGCAATGTGCTCAGACCAGACCCGCCCTGGGTAAACAAACACACTGGGCCGGGCAGGGCGCAGGGAGGGGGCGGCCCCCGGAGCCGCACACTCACCCGTGAAGCCCGCGAGCACGGCCGCAGGAATGACCGGTTTGCCCTGCTCGGCCGGGTCGTTCCTCTCCTGGATGTAGTCCTTGAAAGACATGGTGGGCTTGCCGGGGCCCAGGGCCTGGCCGCCGTCCTCCTCGCAGCTCTCGAAGGAGGGCACCCGCTGCTCCAGCAGCGACGACTGGCTGCTCCAGGACTGCAGCAGGGAGTCCGAGCTCTCGAAGCTGTCCCCGCCCTGCTCCGAGGCGTCGCGGTCCCCGGGCTTCCCTGGCGGACAAGCAGGCACACAGTGTGACCCTCCGGACGGGGACATGTCGGCCCCGCTGCTCACACCTCACCGCGAGGTGTCGTGGACTCACCGGCGGCGGCATCGCTGCCAACCGCCCCCTCCCACGTGTGCCCTGCGGCGTATACCCAGTCAGACTTCAGGGTGCTCTGAGACGGAGGGCTGGGGCCTGGTATGCATGCCACACAGACACACCTCCTTCCACAACAGCGTCAATAAGCCATGTGGAGCCTCACAGGGCGGAGTACTATACAGCCGAGAAAAAGGACAGGGAGGGCCACATCCAACAGCATAGATGGATCTCAGACATGGTGATGAGTGAAAACACACACACACACACACACACACACACACACACACACACACAGTGTGGCTCTACTTATACCAAGGTCAATAACAGGCAAACTATGATGATAAGAGGACAACCAATGGTTTCCTCTTGGGGCGGGGATGCTACTGACGATGGGGAAAGGGTACAAGAGCCTCAAGGGGTGCTGGAGACCTGGCTCCACCGGATGCAGGGGGTGCATGGGGTGGCCGTGACTCAGGGTGCCCAAGTACAAATTCAACCAGGCGTGCAGCCTGAGGTCTGTGCACGGTGTGCACACATCTCGGTGAAAAGAAATCTGTTCCCTTCCTACACGGCCTCCCAGAATACCCCACTGGGGGGGAGGCATCGACTCCCGACAGCAGGACTGCGTGCTGTTCGTGCAACACCCCAGGCCCCGACCAACACCCCCAGGCCCCGACCAACACCCCCAGGCCCCGACCAACACCCCCAGGCCCGGACCAACACCCCCAGGCCCCGACCAACACCCCCAGGCCCGGACCAACACCCCCAGGCCCAGACCAACACCCCCAAGACCCGACCAACACCCCCAGGCCCTGACCAACACCCCCAGGCCCGGACCAACACCCCCAGGCCCGGACCAACACCCCCAGGCCCAGACCAACACCCCCAGGCCCCAACCAACACCCCCAGGCCCAGACCACAGCCCGGAGCCGGCCAGGCGTGCTTGCTGGGGGGATGGTGGGTGAGAGCGGCCTGAGGAGCCCAGGACACGGGCGCAGCAGCAGCCGGGGTCGCCATCTGATCCCCGCTCCCGCCGTCCAACCCCAGCCTGCTCCAAGGGTCGTGAGGAAGCTCTTTACCGGGACCGCCGGCCATCAGGTTCAAGGTGCTGCCGGCGAAGTCCTGCCTGACGGAGCAGTAGCCGACGCCGACCGTGCCGAGCGGGGCCTTGGGGAACATGGGAAACTCCTGCTCGGCGCTGAGGGCTCCGGGCGGGCACATGCTGTCCAGAAGGCTGCCTTTGGGGTAGCTCGGCGTCTGCATCCCGTACGGCGCCTGCTCCACGCCAAAGCCTGGAACAGAACCATCGACGGCGGAGCCATTAGGTGCCTGTGACCATCAGAGACCCTCACCCCTCTGCAGACGAGCAGTTCCTCATGGACATGGGCTGTGACGGGCAGGCCTATTGGCCCCTTTCCGAAATGCCCGCGGCCTCTGGACCCTGGGTGCCAGCCTCGGCGTTAAAGCTTCAGTGGCTCTCGTCCAACAAGAGCTTTCTGTGACTGGCAGGAGGGCAAGGGTCACTGGCGTTCGACCTCCGAAGACACTAAGGCTCGGACTGAGTGACATGCCCCCAATGTGGCATCTCCATTCCTGTCTGTCCTGGCTGTGACCTGCACTCATGTGCCAGCAACCAGAGCCCCGACTCCCCGCTCAATGCCAAAGTTCAGAGCGAATTTGGTGGCGCTTCGCACAGACTTCCTGCGCCGGCCCGGCCGCCTCTCCTCCCTATACTACATGGGACCCCAGCACACTGCTCCCTGCATTCTGCCCCCGGCTCTGTGCGTGGTCTGGACCAGGAGGCCACTAGGCAATGTCACATTTTCTGGTGACCACGCTAAAAGAGTAACACACACACACACACACACACACACACACAAAAAAAAAAACCCACATGAGAACTTGAAAAATTTTACTTGAGCCTAAGTAATTTAACTGATCCATGATCAGTTCAACAGGTAATCAATATCTTTAAAAGTAGGAAGGAGGACTGACTGGTTTAGCTCAGTGGATAGATCATCGGCCTGCAGACTGAAGGGTCCCAGGTCCGATTCCGGTCAAGGGCATGTACCTTGGTTGCGGGCACATCCCCAGTAGCGGTGTGCAGGAGGCAGCTGATCAATGTTTCTCTCTCTTCGATGTTTCTAGCTCTCTATCCCTCTCCCTTCCTCTCAGTAAAAAATCAATAAAATATACTTAAAAAAATAAGAGGAGGAAGGAGATATAATATTTTACACTCTTTGCTTCTTACTAAGGCTCACACATCGGGTGGCGTTACACTCTGATCGCACGTCTCCGTGTGGAGTGTGGGCCAGCCCCATTTCGAGTGCCCAGCGGCTCGAGAACCACATGACCACCATGTAGGCCCTTGTAGGTCTAGATCACATGTGTCAAACACAAGGCCCGCGGGCCAAATCCAGCCCGCCAGGCCTTGCAATGTGGCCCGCTCCGCGCTGTCATCACTGCACTCCGCTGTCAGTTTATGACATTGTCAGTTTATGACTGTTCAGTAAACCATTTGGCCCGCGATTTAGGCTGGATTTTAGATTTTGGCCCCTTCTCTGATTGAGTTCGACACCCCTAGTCTAGATGGTTCGGACTGTCCATCAACTACCGGGAGGACTTCACACCGGGACGGCAGGGCAGGATCCAGACTGACCTAATGAGTTGCTGTTGATCCAATGGGGAACCGAGTTGAGGTGAGAATTTTCTTCATACGGATCTTCTGTTTTTTCCTGGTTCTCTGGAAAAACAGACACAAGAGAGGTAAGATGGCAAATCGAGGTTGAAACCACACAAGCAGCGCTGGCCACAGTGGTTAGAGTATCATCCAGGGCACAGAGGGTCATGGGTTCAATTTCCGGTCAAGGGCACATGCGCAGGTTGTAGGTTCAATCCTAAGCCCTGGTCGGGGCATATTTGGGAGGCAACCAATCAATGTCTCTCTCACACATCTATGTTCCTCCCTCCCTCCCACTCTCTTTAAAAATCAATGGAAAAAACATCCTCAGGTGAAGATTAAAAACATAAAAAACACACAAAACAACACAGGAAAGTAAAAGTGGCGTTCTGCATGGCCGCTCCATGGTTATTTCAGGATAAGCCAATGCATCTAGTGGTTACCATTTAATCTGACGGGTCCCAAGACATTCCGTCTTTTACAAACTAGAGGTGGCGACTCACTTTTTAACGAGAGAGTTTCCGACATGAATGCCGCCATGGGCAAAGTTAAACTCCCCACGGCCCAATCAGAAAGACCCGGACGGTGTGTCGGTGAACAGGGATGTGGCGGCGAGTGCCCCCGGCACCGGAGGCTGGGGAGGGAGGGGGCGCGGAGGGCAGGCTCCCCACCCCCCTCCGAGAGGCCACGGCCGCTGAGGCCCTGAAAGGCCCCCAGAGTGCGGTGAGCCACACCGAGGGCCACGCAGGGACACACACACATGCCCGTGACCTCTGAAAGGGAGGTTTGCGGTTCTGTATGCCTACTCCCTGCAAACACACTAACCACACACACGCCCACACACCCATAAACCCAGCCCACGGACTCCCCGAGCAGTGGTGCAACAGGCCCTCCCCAGGACCTTGCCAGGCCAGGCCTGTCCGAGGTCAGGGGCATGTCGGGGTCCTAGAGTCAGTCACCCCGCCTCGGGGCCACGCCGGCAAGGGCTGGGGCGGACGCCCATGGTCTCTGACAGATGCTGAAACTCATTTAAACCGGGACTAGGTCCCTGAACTCCACAAAGGGGCTGGCTTCCTTCAGGTTTCCACTGAAGGAGCCCTCACTATGATGTCTTTCTCTTTTTAACTCAATCTATGTTCATCAGTGACCTCCAGGTCTGAACCAAGACTTTCTCTCTGTAGGATGACAGTGCTTGGCTGAGTGGCCAGTATTTTTTTTTTTTTTAATATATTTTTTATTGATTTCTTACAGAGAGGAAGAGAGAGAGCGAGCTAGAAACATCCATGAGAGAGAAACATCGATCAGCTGCCTCCTGCACACCCCCTACCGGTGATGTGCCCACAACCAAGGTACATGCCCTTGACCAGAATAGAACCTGGGACCCTTCAGTCCGCAGGCTGACGCTCTATCCACTGAGCCACACCGGTTTTGGCTGAGTGGCCAGTTTTTGTAGAACACATCGGCGTGGAGATCTATCTCAATCACGTCCACGTTTGTTTAAAAAAAAAACAATAAAAAAAACTTTTGTTGGAACCCGTTTGGACTTGGGGAAATCCACGGTACAATCCACGGGGTTCATCTGAATGAAGGCTCCTCGACGTGGAGGCTGAGCTCCTCCGTTCGGTTCTGCCAGGCGAGCCTGCCACGGGGCGGAGTTCGTGCCTCTCTGCCTGCGCCACATATCCTCCCTCCCCGAGGCTGCCCAGCGACAGCGAACAAGGCAGTGACCGAGGCAAGGCCTTGGGCCCTGCTCGATGCCACACACACACACACACACACACAGGCCAGGCCTTGGGGCCCTGCTCGATGCCACACACACACACACACACACACACACAGGCCAGGCCTTGGGGCCCTGCTCGATGCCACACACACACACACACACACACACACACACAGGCCAGGCCTTGGGGCCCTGCTCGATGCCACACACACACACACACACACACACACACAGGCCAGGCCTTGGGGCCCTGCTCAATGCCACACACACACACACACACACACACACACACACAGGCCAGGCCTTGGGGCCCTGCTCGATGCCACACACACACACACACACACACACAGGCCAGGCCTTGGGGCCCTGCTCGATGCCACACACACACACACACACACACACACACACACAGGCCAGGCCTTGGGGCCCTGCTCGATGCCACACACACACACACACACACACAGGCCAGGCCTTGGGGCCCTGCTCGATGCCACACACACACACACACACACACAGGCCAGGCCTTGGGGCCCTGCTCGATGCCACACACACACACACACACACACACACACACACAGGCCAGGCCTTGGGGCCCTGCTCAATGCCACACACACACACACACACACACACACACACACACAGAGGTGGATTCAAATCCGTCATCGCTGCACGTGAGTCACGCCGGTGGCGCTTGCAGACGCCCACCCCACCAGAAGCCCGGCCTCGGCCGCGCCCCCCGCCCCCCGCCCCCGCGGGCACCTTTGATCAGCTGCTCCAGGTGCTCCCAGAGGATGTCCCCCACGAAGTCGGGCGCCAGCTCCAGGAAGCGCTCCTTGCCCAGGTTGCACAGCACCTGGCCGTTCATGCCGAACCTCTGCAGGTTCACGTTCACCAGGCTGAACTCGTTGGTGGCCCAGAGCAGCCACTGGCACACCTGCTGCTCCGTCCACAGCCAGGGGTCTGCGGGGGGACATACGGGGGAGACGGAAGGAGGCAGTGAGACCGGAGAAGTCGCTCCTGGCGTTCCCACCGCGTCCACCCGGGCACCGAGGCCCAGCGGCCTGAGCGAGAGCCCCCGGGGGACCTCTGAGACACGGCAACAGCGGCCGGCTGACGGGGTTGGGATAAAAACTGGCTCGGCTTCACCCCGTCTCTGCCACCCTCTGGGAGCCGCCTGAAGATACGACCATCGCGTGCCAGGGCAGCAGGCTCGCCCGTCCAGAGGCACAGACCCCGCCCGGCGGCTCGACGGAGGCACTTACTCTTGGGGATGCCCAGCCGGCGCCGCTCCTTCTGGAAGCCGCTGAAGGTGGCTTTCAGGGCCTGGCTCATCACCGCCTTGCTGCAGGGCGTGAGCAGCGGCAGCTCGCAGCTGGCCGCGTCTGCGGAGAAACCGGGCAGGCGGATGGACGTCAGGATTGAGAGCTGGCGACCGCGGAGGGGCAATTAGGGTAAGGTGACCAGACGTCCTGATCTTTAACAACTTGTCCTGGGTCCCTCGGTATTTTAAAAAAGTCCCAATTTTTTCCAAACACCGCGGGACAGCCGAAACTGGTTTGGCTCAGTGGTAGAGCGTCGGTCTGCGGACTGAAAGGTCCCAGGTTCGATTCCGATCAAGGGCATGTACCTTGGTTGCGGGCACATCCCTGGTGGGGTGGGGGTGCAAGAAGCAGCTCGTCAATGTTTCTCTCTCATCGACGTTTCTAGCTCTCTATCTCTCTCCCTTCCTCTCTGTAAAAAATCAATAAAATATATTTATTAAAAAAATAAAAAAAATAAAACACCGCGGGACAAATTGTTAGAAATTGGGACTGTCCCGCCAAAAGCGGAACATCTGGTCACCTTAATTTAGGGGAGACATCGTCGTTTTTAGCCAAGGACCACTTTGATCTCACACCTGGACATAATTCCTTAAAAGAGTATAACTAGTACCCCAAACTTTTTTTTTTTCTTTTTGACTGAAATTAATAAATAAACACCCCATCACGTCACTTATTAGAAAAAAACTCAAGTTGTAGCTTATGACGCAGTACTTCCCACAGCAGCCTCTGTGGAGATACAATGTCTAGCTGTAAATACTGTGGACAGTAAAAGGGAAGTGCATGATTTTGGGGCCAAAGGCTCATCAGATGCATCATCGGGAAGCCGAGTCCACGAAACTCGGCCACGGGCAGAGGCCCTCCGCCCGGTGACGCTGGCACACGTTCCACGTTCATTGAGAAACAAAACAGTCTTCCCCGGATCCCCTCGGCGATTTCAAGAATGATAAACGGCCGTCACGTGACGGCACGCTGACGCCAGCGCATCGGCTTTCATTGATTCTCTGGGCTGTGTCTCCCAGCGCCTACTCCGTGTGACACAGTCACGCCTGGGATGTTTCCAGCTAACGACCATCCTGGCCACGGCAGAGGCGCCGCTGGCCTGCCGTCTGTCCGTCCGCCCGCTAGAGAGAATGGACGGCGGCTCGAGGGAGCACAGCAGTCCGTGCAGACGGGGAAGACCAGCCAGAGTCCCCTGTGGCCCCCAAGCCCCAGGGGAGGATCCAGCCCAGGGCTCGGCAAACTCCTCAGTCCACAGAGCCAAACATCAACAGGACAACAATTGAAATTCCTTCTGAGAGCCACATTTTTTAATCTTAAACTTCTTCTAACGCCACTTCTTTAAAACAGACTCGCCCAGGCTGTGGCCTTTTGTGGAAGAGCCACACTCCAGGGGCCAAAGAGCCGCCTGTGGCTCTCGAGCCGTGGTTTGCCGACCATGGGTCTAAGTGAACCCAGCATGAAAGCGGAGATGCATCTGACTGTGGCCTGGTCTGCTCTGGGGTGGCCCCGGGGGAGCCGCTGGGGTGACACCCCCAGGCAGAAACCTTGGGGTCCCCTGGGATGTGCCAGGGGCGGGACTTCGGCTCCCCCTGGGGTGCGTCTGGCAGGGAAGACCCAGACCATCAGACTCAGCAAAGGGGAGATGGCCCTGCCCAGGTCCGGAGCCTCCATCCGACCGTTCACACGGAGACTCGGGACCCCGACACCCCTGGCCCATCCGCCGCCCCTCCGTCCCCCCCCCCCCCCCCCCCCCGGTCCTCCGGGCAGTCGGTTACCATGAGAGATGGAGTCCAAGCCCGTGGGCACTTCCTGGAGGGCCTGCTTCTCGTTCAGGGAGGGGAAGATGGCAAACAGGGACCCGTCGAAGGTGTCGAAGGCCGGCTGGCGCTGCAGGGGGGACAGAGAGAAACGGGGAGTGGAGTCTTTACTTCTGGAGCCACCTGTCTGGTCCCTGGGTCATCGGACCCCACAGCCGGATTAAACCGGCCACTGTGAACGCTCCCCTGGAGCGGGCCCGTCGTGCCCAGACTTCTAGGGAGGCCCACAGGTCACCGAACCCCCCTCACACGGAGGCCGAAAGGCCGGGGATGTGTGTCTAAGGGCCCCGTCCACTGGGGTTAATGAGTTAAGTACAGACACCCAGAAATGCGAGGATCCCACAACGGTGCTGGGGGGGTGGGGCCTCAGAGCCACCTGCCCCCAGCACCTGCCTTCCTGTGACATCATCGGGGAGCCAGGCAGCCAGCGGGTCTGCGGGAATGAGCTTGGCAAGGCCGCTGTTTTGAAATGTTTACGATGAAACACTTTAACCACAACAGGTGCTTTTCCTCGCCATCCCAACGGCCCGGGGAAGAGTGAAACACACCAAGTTCCCGCAGGGTCCCCATCCTAAAAGTAAAGCGGATTAGCCGAAGCCGGTGTGGCTCAGTGGGTAGAGCGTCGGCCTGCGGACTGAAAGGTCCCAGGTTCGATTCCGTTCAGGGGCATGTACCCTGGTTGCGGGCACATCCCCATTAGGGGGTGTGCAGGAGGCAGCTGGTCGATGTTTCTCTCTCATCAGTGTTTCTAGCTCTCTATCCCTCTCTCTTCCTCTCTGTAAAAAATCAATGAAATGTATTTTTTTTTTTTTTAAAGTAAAGCGGATTAGAGTTTGCACGCCCGCGGTGCGGAAGGCGAGGAGAGAGACACACAGAAAACTTCTCGCCCACTTCTGATCCTCATTGAAGATTCAGCCACGCTGGAGCCTTGGCGGCCGGAGCGGTTAATAAGTGACAGCGAAGGCCTCGGTTCCCCACTGCCCAGCCGGCCCAGGGAAAAATGGTGAAGAAAAAGTACTTTTCCAGCTGGGCTGGGGCTCCCGCGCGGTGTGTCACGGGATGACACACGCGTTGAGTCATCCGTAAGACAATGTGTAACTCATTTACAAATAAAATCAGCTCATGTGCTTTCGTTTTAGAAACACAGAACTGCGGATGACACATCACCCCTGGGGGCGGGCAGAGGGGGGAGCTGGCCCCAAACACTCCACGCAGCCCCGGCCCCCCAAAGCCCAAGGCGGAGAGGGCCATCAGGCGTGCCGACACAGGGGGAGCGAGCCACGGGAAGCGCTGGAGCACCGTGCAGTGGATTAAGGAGCCGCGGTATCGCTTTGGACTGACTGTGCGTAAAATAGCCAGCTGACTTTTTTTTTTTTAATTCTTAGATATATTCTATTGATTCTTTACAGAGAGGAAGGGAGAGAGATAGAGAGTTAGAAACATCGATGAGAGAGAGTCATCGATCAGCTGCCTCTTGCACAGCCCCCACTGGGGATGTGCCCACAACCAAGGTACATGCCCTTGACCGGAATCGAACCTGGGACCCTTGAGTCCGCAGGCCGACACTCTACCCACTGAGCCACACCGGTTAGGGCTAGCCAACGGAGTTTGAAAACCCCCACTCGCTCTGCCCAGCTGACTAAGGAATGCCTTCGCTTCACTGACAGCACGTTCTTTTTTTAAAACGGGGAAGTGCAAGGACACCACCGATCCACGCGGCCCATCTCTGCACGTCTGCTCGGGGGCCGCTGCGCCCAGCCGGGGGCCGCAGGGACACCGCCGGGCGCCCTGGGTTCACAGGGGAAGTTTCTTTTCTTTCTTTCTTCTTTTATTTTTTTTTAAATATATTTTATTGATTTTTTTTTTTTTTTTTACAGAGACGGAGGGAGAGGAGGGATAGAGAATCAGAAACATTGATGAGAGAGAAACATCGATCAGCTGCCTCCTGCACACTCCCCACTGGGGATGTGCCAGCAACCAACGTACATGCCCTTGACCGGAGTCGAACCCGGGACCTTTCAGTCCGCAGGCCGAGGCTCTATCCACTGAGCCACACCGGTTTTGGCTAGGAAGTTTCTTTTCAAGGGTTGTGCCTTGCAACTTGGTGCCGCCACAGCTGGCCCGCATCCGAATACTCTGACCACATCGACAAGGAACGCCCCGTCGGCCGCCAGCACACTGAAGGGAGGCCCGAGCCCATCGCTGGCTCTTCGGGCTCCACAGACAAACGACCTCAGGGACCTCGAGGAACCGGGCCCGCCAGAGCCACGTGTTGGCACAGAGCCCCGAGCTCAGAGGAGGCCGATCGAAAACCGCGGCTCCCGAGACGTGTTGGCCACACACAGCGAGCAGCGTCAGGTCACGCTCTCCCGGACAGGGAGGCCGACGGGGACCTGCCTGCTGAGCTGCCCCGGATGTTCCCGGAGGAGTGAAGACAGAAGCAGCACTCCCTCCGCGTCTGAAGCTGCCATCCCCTCGTCCCGGGAACCCAGCTCCCACTCCGTCCCGCTGAGAACCACAGGCTCATCATCCACCCACCGGGCCGGGGTCTCAGAAACAAACCCCCAGGGCCTCGCCTTCGACAGAAGCAGCAGCTCCGATCTCGGAGGACAAGCGGCGCAAGCATCAGGATGCCCATTTCACAGATTAGAACACCGAGGCCCGGGGAGATCCAGCACACAGTCCGAGAGTCACACAGCCGGGAAGTTAGACGCTGGGGCTTAGAACAGGTCCTCTGGGACCCTACCCACCGTTTTCTGTTTGTTTGTTTTTCTTCTTCTTCTAGAGATTGAGCTTCAAAAAACCAAAAAACAAAAAAAAACCCAACTTTTAGTAATCACTTACCTTGAGCGTCCCTCTGTAACTGTTAGCCACAGGGGCCACCTGGTCCATGTTCTTGATTCCAAAGTCATTCATCTTTAAAAAAAAAAAAAGGAGAGAAAGAGGGAAATAGTCAGAGGCAAGCACTCCTTCATAAGGCGTCTTCCCTGGCAGACCCCCCCCTCCCCTCCCGAGTCAGTCAAATTCTACAGCGTAAAACGTCCCTCAGTAAAAGCACTCAGAACCGAGCGCCAGGGATTCTTATTTATTTATTTTAAAATATATCTTATTGATTTTTCACAGAGAGGAAGGGAGAGGGACAGAGAGCTAGAAACATTGATGAGAGAGAAACATCGACCAGCTGCCTCTTACACATCTCCCACAGGGGATGTGCCCGCAACCAAGGTACATGCCCCTGGCCGGAATCGAATCTGGGACCCTTCAGTCCGCAGGCCGATACTCTATCCACTGAGCCACACCGGTTTTGGCAGGGATTCTTACTTAAAAGGCCCTTCTCACGAAGGCTGTGACGCTATGGCAGCCGCTCAATGATAACGCGGGTCCCACGGCTTCTACTTAGAGACGTGGCACCCAGATAGAGGCGCTCGCTCTCCGCGGGCTAGACTTCCAAGGCAGCCCGTGTCCCTCCCCGGAGGGGCTGCTGCTGTTTGGAGGGGCTGCAGTTCGAGGGTGGGGCGCGGGGGAGACCCAGAGGGGTGCCAGGGGACCCTGGCTACCTCCTCCCTGCAAGGGGGGCATCCTCAAGGGTGACCCCCCCCCCCCATATCCAGACCTGGGAAAGCATGCTGGGTGGGGCCAGAGGTCCCTTCCTCTCATGGGAGGGAGCTCTGGAAGATCAAAGCGAGAACAGTGGCTTCACACCAAACCCTCTCGGGTCCCCCCTCCTCCCCGATCCTCCCCCAGGTCCTCGGTCCCAGGTCCTTCCGAGCTCCATACAGGGCTCCAAACATGTTAGCTCTGAGTCGCTCAGCTGTGCTCGCCCTCAGAGGAGATTCCAAGCGCGGATCTGCCTCACTTGCCCTGACAGCACCTGGGCTTAGATGGACCTGCGCTGCCCAGGGGGTGGCCACCAGCCACGTGTGGCGGCCGGGCGGCTGGCACATGGCGGAGAGGGCCCGGGATGCGCTTTACATGTCACATACACACGAAGGTTTCCAAGATCTCACAGGAAAAAATAAACAATCCCAGCATGAATGTTAGGTTTACTGCGTGTGTATGGAGCTGCTTGAATGTATTTGGCGAATGGAAATATACTGAAATCCAGTTCACCTATTTTGTATATTGAACTTGACTGTGACAGCACTGATAGTTACACATGTGACTTGCAATTGAACCTTGCTGGGATGGGCCGAGAACGGACTGGGGCCCTAAACTGTAATTGGCGGGTTATATATTAGAAATGGAGAAGGGTACATAGATAATGCCACCAGGATGCTGGAGACAGAAACGAAAACGAAAATTCATTTTCAAATAAGCTGGGTGAGCAGAGCTGAGTGACCTTCACCCCACTGGCCCTCTGGCCGGGAACGGAAGGCTCTGGAAGGAAGGCTCACGAGGCAGCTTTGGGGTTGGCAGCGTTAGGGCTGGCGAAGGCACCCTCCCGCCCGCCCATCTCCACTGGGCGTTCCGGCGAAGGCCTTCGAGTAATTAAAATATTGCCTCAGACGTTGCGCAACTGATAATGGCGCTTACGGGAGGTGGCGGGGAGCATATTTTCCCCTAATTGGCTTTTTTGTGCTTTCTTGTTTTATCTTTACGATCAATGTTATAGCTGAACCAGACATCCCAACCACACACACACACACACACACACACACACACGCGCACACACACGCGCACACACACGCGCGCACACACACGCACACAGGAATGCACACACTCCTCTCCTGGCTGGAATGGCAGCGTGGGAGGGAGGTGAGTGCCTCAGGGGAGGCCAGAGGCCCTGCAGAGGCTGTTAAACCCTGGACCCTCTGAGTGCCTGTGATTGGGGGAGGGGGGCAGAGGAGCCTGCGGCACTGGGAGCAATAATGGCTGTGGGGGAGGGGCTGTCCCGGATCAAACGGCCACATTTGCTCAGCCTCCACCTGGTGAGCCTGTGCCACCCGCATGTGCTCAGGAACCAATATTCCTGCGCCGGTGGCTGCACGGACAGCCCCCTCGCCCAGGGCCGGGCCTGCCATCCCGGAGGGTGGATGTGACCCAGGGCGGCCCAGGGGGCTTCTCCGGGGCGCAGTGCGGACCACATGGCGGCAGGGAGCGCCTCCAGGTGCCGGGATAACCGGAGGGGTGGGGCCTGGGCCTCCTCCCCCGAAGTCCTACAGACCAGCCAGCACCCGGATGCCATGAGCCGGGCCCCTGCATGCTCCTCTTTACGGGAGAAAAAGGCTCCTTCACTCCCAGCTTTCTGTCACGTGTCTGAATGGGGACCTGTTGATTACATACACGAGCCGCACACAGGAGACCAAACTGCCAATTACCCGCCCAGGCCGCCTCCTCCTCCTCGGCCCGGTGACTTGGGAAATGGAGAAGGAGGGCCCACCTTCGCCGAGCCGGCAGAGAATGGATGGGGAAGGCGGTGGGGAGGCCCGGCCGGGGTTTGTGTACAAATACCGGGAGAAAAGGCAGGCAGTCTGCCCGCCCACAGAAAGGGCTGCAAGGACTCCTTACAGAACAGAATTCTTTGTTGTCCAGCTTTTAATGTGTTCTGTAAGAACCAGGCAGAATCACCGTGGGTTTGGGCAGGCACAGAACTAATCAGGTTTAAGTTCACTTCTTTTACTCAACATGGCTCCTCAGGGTGGCAGACAGGCCGAGAGCCCGCTCCACGTGAACCAACTTCAATTTCAAGTGCGGGTCCTTTTGGTGCTGCCCTTTGGGTCGCCGCTTGGAGAGAGAGAGAGAGAGAGAGAGAGAGGTGGGGGGGGGAGGAGGAGAGAGGGGGGAGGGAAGAAGGGGGAGAGAGAGAGAGAGAGAGAGGGGGGGGGAGGGAGAGGGGGGGAGGAATGAGAGAGAAAGAAGAGAGAAAGAAGGTAGGGAGGAAGGAAGGAAGGTAAAGCAGAGGCAGACATGTAAGTGCTGAAGACGGCTCCATTTTTAAAACAAGCAGCACTTGCCTGACACCAGTGCCCCTTCTGGGAACCAGTGATCCCTTCTGTGAGCGCAGACCACAGGCTTGCGTGTAGGCCAATTTGCAAAGAAAAAGAAAGGAGTTCCCCGCTCCCCGCTCCCCGCCCCCATCCCCATCCCCAATGTACTGGTGAAGGTTGGTGCGCCTTTTCCTCTGAAAGCTGCCACTTGGGTGAGAGGAATGACTAACCCCGCAGGGAGTGTGTGCTGTCCTCCCCTGCGGGACCCGCGGGGCTCCATGCACTGCGCTGTGCTCTCACTCAGCGTTTAATAAACCTTAACTGGGAGATGGATCTGCTGATGGTGGCGGCGGCGGGCAGATGGCCCGGGCGCTGCCATTGTCGGGAACACACACCACCCCGGAGTGGCCACCGCCGGCAATTACCCTTATCTCCCAGGGGACCGCTCAGCCTCACTTTCTAACCAGGAGGGCACCACTGTGTGAGATGCCTTGAAAGCGAATACAGGCCAATGTACAAAGTCTCTTATGCTTAAAAAAATAACCCCCAAAACCCAAACTACCCTCCAATGCACAAACGCTCGCTGAAACCTTCATTAAAAATAAAGACAGCCCCGCGCCCCCGGGTCCCCTTCCCCACCAGCTCCGGGCGCGCGCCCCGCAGGCCCCACCCATCCATCCCTCCATCCCTCCCGGCGCCGCCCTCGGGGGTCTCGCCCTCCAGGCCGGCCCCGCGGGCCTCCCCGCCGGCTGCCCGCCCGGGCCCGGCCGTGGCCGCGCAGGTGACCCGGCCCCGCGCTCCCGGGGCCGCGGCTCCAGGTGTTGGGGAGGCGGGCGCCCCGGGAAGCCACCCGCAAACCGGGGCGCCGGGGTCCCCATTCCGAGTCCTTCCTGCCCCTCCGCGGAGTCAGACCGCCGGCGGCCCGGCAGGAGCCCCCACAGGCCCCGATTCCCTTAAAAACAAAAGCAAAGCGAGCGGAACCGGCCGGCGCGCTCCCGCCCCGGGGGATCGGCCACCCGGGCGCCGCGGCCCGAGTTCGCCCCGGCCCCACGGGTCCCGCCCGGCCCTCCCCGTCCCCGTCCCGGCCCCGCGTCCCGGCCGCCCCCGACCCCCCAGCCCCTGGCCCCGGGGCCCGGGAGCGCGGAGCCAGGCGCGCGGCGCCGGGCCCTGGAGTCGCCGCCACCCGCCCGGCCCCCGGCGCCCGGCCCGCCGCTGCGCCCCCAGCCCGGGCTCCGAACCCCGGAGAGCAGCCGGGGCCGGAGCCGCAGACACAGCCGCAGCCGGAGCCGCTCCGCACGGCCCCCCGCGCCCGCCCGCCGCCCCGCTCTTACCGCGCCGCTTCGGGCAGGGCCGGCGGCCCGGGCTCCGGGGGGTCCTCGGGGGCGCGGGGGGCTCCGCGGCCCGGGCTCCGGGGGTCTTCGGGGGGGTCCTCAGAGGGGGTCCTCGGGGGCGCGGGGGCGCGGGGGCGCTGCGGGAGGCGGGCGGAGGCGGGCGGAGGCGGGCAGGGCGGACAGGCGGCTCCGGCTCGGGCTGGGCTCCTCTGCACCCGCTCGGCCGGCGGAGGAAGTAACCGGCCGGCCCTCCGCGGCCGGCTCTTCAGGATCCGGGCGGGCGGGGGGAGGAGGGCCGGGCCGGGAGGAGGCGGGGCGGAGGGCGGGGCGGAGGGGAGGGGAGAGGAGAGCGGGGAGGGGAGAAGGGAGGGGAGCGGAGGGGAGCCGGCCGGGTAGCACGGAGCCGGGCTGTCTGGGGGACCTCGCCGGCACCCGCGGTCCCCGCTGCGCCGCGCCGGGTGGTGGCCCGGGAGGGGAGGGGAGCGGGGCGGAGAGCCCCCATGGTGTCCTCCCCCCATGGTGTCCTCCCCCCATGGGTGTCCCCCCGCATTGGTGTCCCCCCTCGGCCTCGTCCCGGGGATCTGGCCTCAAACCGCCCCTCCCGATCGGCAGGAGCGGGGCGCCGGGGCCAGGGGACCGTGCGGCCCAGGACGTGGCTAATGGAGGGCCCGTTCTCGGACCTCTAACCAGACCTTTAATGTCTGGCCATTCCTGTCCCGGAAAGGAGATGGTGAGCGGACCCCGGGCTGGGCGCTGAGTCCGCCCCGCGCCCGGGAGCCCGTCGCCTCCGTGTCCGTGGCGCCCCCTAGAGTCGAGCGGGGCCTTGAGAGTCACCCCGGGAGCGTCTCCGGGCGGAGGCGCAGGACCGTTCTCCCGGCACCACGGCCCCCTCCCCTCCCCAAACAGGAGGGGGTCGGACCACTGCCCCCCCCAAACAGGAGGGGGTCGGACCACTGCCCCCCCCAAACAGGAGGGGGTCGGCCGGAGGGTAAGGAACTCCCACTCATGGTCAGAGCCATCACCCACACTCTCCAGCTCCGTCTTCAGCAGAAAATGCTTGCGTCGGTGGCTAGAAATGTGTGCATTTCCTATGCAAATTCCTGTCAAAGAGTCTCAGTATTTGGGAGGACAATTAGCTGGATACAAAATAAAACCGCCCTGCTTAGGCGAAGCTATGGGGCTTAAAAAATGGATGCATCCCAGGGACCCAGGGCCACGAAGGCAGAGGAACGGCCTCCCTCCTCTGTTACCAAGGCTCCCGGTCTCCATGGCAACCCTACATCCGGCGTTATGGGGATAATTGAGATACTACCGGTGCCTTCGTGTCCCCAGGGACCGCGGGAGGGTCTCCGGGTACCATCACTGCGCGGCTCAGCGGCAGGGTCTCCCCGGCGCAGACAGCCGGGTGCGGAGGGCACACCGAGTCCACCCTGGTGGCTTCTCTGTGTAGAGGCAGGCCCCGCCAGCAGTCATAGGGGATGGGTCCAGAAGAGTTTCATACACGGAATGACAGATCCACGGCGAGTTACCATGGAGACACGGAGAGTATGCGACTCTTTATTTCTTAATGGTAGCAGAAAATACCGACTCATCTGGGCTGCAGTTTTAGCTGATCGGGGGGTCCCCCCACTCCAGGCTCCTCACTCAGCCCTTATAGTGTCTGGGAAGCTGGGTGCCCACAGCCATGGGGTCAAGTTCAGTCGCCCAAGGAAACTGCCTGTTCATCTCACCGGCGTGCAGTGTGGGGTGCTCAGGGCTGAGTCACTGAGGTCCAGGGACTTGGGGAACACACGGTTTCTCCTTGAGGCTCTGGTGCAGAAGGGGGGCTGTGAGGGGGCAGGAGGGGCGTTGTGCTCCCCCTGGGCCATTTCCAACATATCTGAGCAGAAAGATGTCAAAGGAAGGCTTGTGGCGGTTTGCGGGCAGTCCCTCCCTGACAGCCCATTTTCTTCTGCTCTCACTGTTAAACCTTGTGCGCCTCTCCTGTAGAAGTGTGGTGGGCAGTCAGACAGACAGACAGACAGGAGCAGAGCAAGGACGACGGGCCAGGGACAGTAGGTCACCAGGGCGGAAAGGCCTGGGTGCCCAGCAAAGGGCACCTGTAGGGTGGGGCCTCGTCCCCAGGGTGGCCTGTCCTCCCTCAGCATCTGGAGGCCCTGCCCTTTGGACCCCTGGCCTTTCCTCTCCCAAGATAGCATCCGGGACTCGGTTGTCTGTCAGCTCCAGGCCCAGAAAAGCAGCCAAACCAGACCAGCGACCCCGTGGCTGCCCCAGCACTAGCTGCATCGGCTAAGGACCCCTGCCCTGGTGCCGAACAGTCAGTCAGTGGCCATCACAGCTCTGACGGGACACACCTGGAAAGCTGCCGAATGTTCTATTAGGATCTCCTGGGACCTCCGCTCAAATCTCCACCCTTAAAACCCTAAGACCGGGGACCCAGTGCGCTTGCTCTCCCTCCTGGGAGCCACAGAGTCTTCCCATTTCCTGTTCCCTCCCTATACCCCCCTCCCCCCAAGGCTTGTCACCATTGTCATCATCTTCCTCACTCCCCAGCTCCCAGCCTCTTCCTTTACCTCATAACTCGTTTCCTCAGCCCATATCTTCCACAACTTACTTCCTCTGCCTCTGTGACTTTACAAATAAGCCTTCTCTTGTAGTTGAGTCTTGGCTCTGAATTCTTTCCCAGCCAGAACCCAGGTCCCGAGGTTGCTGACCGAGGCCAGGCCCAGTAGGACCCTGTGGGTCTCAGACCCGGTGCCATCCGCGCCACCTACAAGGGAAGAACAGATGCTTCTGGAACCGACATCTTCAGGCTGGGGTGGACGCTGGACTCAGAGCCAAGGAGGTCAAGAATGTTTCAGGGCTGAGCACATGATAGAAAGGCTCAAAATGACCTGGCTATTAAGTTCCTTTTCCATGCTCTCCTCTGAGAGCAGGGGGGTGGCGGGGGTGGGGTGGGGGGGACACGTGCGCTCTGAAGGCCAAATGTCTAGGAAGTAAGAGCATCTAAGACCCTTTGGGGATATATATATATATATATATATATATATATATCCTAGTCCGTTTGTCTCAGCGGATAGAGCATCTGCCTGCGGGCTGAAGGGTCCCAGGTTTGATTCTGGTCAAGGGCATGCACCTTGGTTGCAGGTCTGATCGCCAGCCCTGCTTGGGGCATGTTTAGGAGGCAACCAATCGATGTGTCTCTCTCACATGAATGTTTCTGTCTTTCCCCCTCCCTTCCACTCTCTCTACAAATCAATGAAAAAAATATCTTTGGGTGATGATTAAACACACACACACACACACACACACACACACACACTTGTCCCTACCCTCTCCGTGGTAAGTGTGTGAAACCCTATTGAAAACGATGGGACCGGAGCACAAATGGTACAGGAGGCTGGGGTGGGAGGGGGGTGGGGGAGGGAGCCCAGGTCACACCACCTTAGACCCTTTTCTCCCACCCAGGCCCCTGCCACTCCCCAGTCCCTCACCCAGCCAGCACCCGTGTCCTGGGCCCTGCACCGTG
This sequence comes from Pipistrellus hanaki, assembly GCF_964339955.1. Lineage (NCBI taxonomy): Eukaryota > Metazoa > Chordata > Mammalia > Chiroptera > Vespertilionidae > Pipistrellus > Pipistrellus hanaki. Next base: position 3,843,389 of record NC_140504.1, on the reverse strand, counting down.
GCCAATCCCCTCCACGCCTGGTGAGTGGGGGTCGCAGGGTCCTGGTTCCGGGGGTGAGCAGGCTTCCTAGCATCTTCCACCTTTCTGCTATTAGCTGGTTTCCTAGTCACTCAGCTGAACTAAGGCCCGGGCCTGGCTGAAGCCCGCGATTACTCATTGACTATTATGGCTTAATTTGCCCAGCTTCGCAGTAAATCAAACCTCATAAAAGTCCGGCCCTTGTGCTTCCAGATCAAAAGTCGAAGGTGTTAGGAGGAAATTAACAGTCAGAAGTCACACGGGCTGGCATGGTCGGAGGCACCGTGTCAGCTGAGCGTGGGGAGAGAAGGGGGCAGGGGGGTGGCGGGGACGCGTGCGCTCTGAAGGCCAAATGTCTAGGAAGTAATTGCAGATAAAGAGCTCTTTAAAGCCCGGACGGAATCATGAAAACGATTAGCTTCCCAAGCCATCCCTCAAAAAAAGAAAATCAGTAGAAACGTTTCCTTAGAGACATGTCCGTCTCCCTTGGAATCCAGCTCCACAGTCCGCGTGCAGTTGGGGGTGGCTTCCGGTGCCAGCTACACAGACGTCATCGGTCTGAGAGGCCTTATGCGGTCACTCCGCAAACAGTGTCACCTGCTGAGAAGACAGAGGAGTGAGGCTCAGAGCAAGAAAGAATGGCATTCGTGCTTATTTGCACCTGTGTTGGCTTTGCTGACCACCCGCGCTCCCCCCGCCCCCCCCCGCCCCCGCCTCCCTGGTTGGGGATTAGAGGTAGCAGTTATTCCACTGATACTTGTTAGGGTCAAGGAATGGATAAAGTAAAGCTTTATTCCACCCCCATCCCCCACCCCCTTCACCCATCTCTGCCTCCCACCTCCGAGTGTACGTACAACAGGTCTAACACCCACCTGGCCCTCCACTTCACGCCCATTTGTAGGCCGCCACGGGGACCAGGAGCCTCAGCTGACCTGGGGTCACCCAGCAGCCCCCCAGCCCCCCAGCAGGATGGTCTCAAACGGGACAGGAGCAAGCAGATCTACCCAGGAGGCCACGGTTTGATCCCTAGTCTGGGCACATGCCCGGGTCGCAGGCTCCATCCCCAATGGCGGTGGGCAGGAGGCAGCTGATCCAAGATTCTCTCTCATCATTGACATCTCTATCTCTCTCTCCCCGTTTCCCTTCCTCTCTGAAATCAATACAAATATATCAATAAATAAATAATCAATACAAATATATCAATAAATAAATAGAATTCCCAGGAACAGCGCACTAATGTGGGACTCTCCCGGAAGTCCGTACCTTTTCCTAAGGTCCCACTGGACTGGACCGCAGCCCGTTTATCCCTCAGGCTCCCTGCGGGCACAAACGCGTATTAAGGACAGAGCCTCTAAACTGAACCTGTGGAGGGCAGCTGTGGGAGCCGATGTCCGGGGGTCAAATCCCCGCTTAGCCTTTCACTCGCCCTGCCCCTGGGCACCCCTGGGCAAGCTGCTGAGCCTCTCTGGGCCTCAGTTTCCTTCCCTGTCAACTTTGCATAACAACAGTGCTTTGGGCCGGCCCCCGCTGCGGGTGAAGTGAGTTAATGATCCTCAAGCACTTAGAACAATGCCCGGGATCGGCTGGCCGAGGGTGTGATGAATAAGCGGCCCCTGACTGCGAGGAACCCTTCAGACAGGATTTCGGTGGGAGGTTTGCCTTTGGTTAAGAGACTGGGTGGGGGGGATGGGAGGATGGAGGGTGGGGGATGGGCGGGGCATGAATTTTAAAACTGGAAGACGCCTTAGAGAGTTGGCAAGTGAGACCAGCTCCTGTTTGTATAAGGAACCTGAGGCCCCAGGAGGATCCATCTTTCCCCATGGCCTCGGGGGTCCCTCCTGGCCGGCCAGCCGGGACCACAGTCCTCCCCGACAGCCATTTGCCCTTATAAGGCAGCACCCGGAGTAGCCACAGGGCCGTCCGGGTTGTTACACTGCACGGGGACATGCTCACTTATGGCAAGTCCCAGCGACACACCCAGCGAGAGGACCTGTTGTGTTCCGCAGCCTCGATAATCCCCCGGAGTGAATGTGTCTGCGTGTGAGTCAGCCCCGTGCGGGTGCGGTTTGGTCGCCGTGTGTGTTTTCTGCATCACCGCACGGTTCCCACAGGGGGCCCGAGCTGAAGAAGGCACAGAGAGTGGACTTCATTCATTACTTATCACACCAACCGGACACTCAGCCACCAGTCTTCACACACACACACACACACACACACACACACACACAAATACACACACACACACACACACACACACACAGCGTGCTCAGGATCATGCCAGTCAGCCTAACAGATGATGGTTATTTAAGGTGCGTTCCCCTTTGGGTGACAAAGTAAAACCTGGCTGGGCATTGGAAAGCAGAGGTGGCCCACGGACTCATGTGGCCTGGCCCTGCGTGGGCACGAGGAGCGAGTTAATGAAATGTGTGGCCACTCACAGCAGGCGTATGTGTAAGCAGATACTTCTGTGTGGCCCTCGAATGAAGTTACAAATATCCCAGCGGCCCTGGGCGGAGAAAAGGCTGCCCGCCGCCCCTGTTTTACAGCGAATCATGCACCAGACTCAAGCAGGCGTGTGAGTGAGTCCCTGGGACTCTGAGGTGTTCACGGCACGTCCACACTGTGGAGGGTCAGCTCTCCAGGGGCTGCAAGGCCTTTCCCCACTCCTGGCATTTGAGAAGGTGGGTCCCCGTGTCTGTGTCCGGCCCACGGACCAGTCAGCACCTCCTGTGTGTCTGTAAGTCTCCTCCCTCGTGTGCTGTGCTCCAAGCTCCTGCTTTCTTTACCCCGAATCGCCAAACTCTGCCACCTGACCGGGCCTCTGATTCAGGGGAGCTGCCCGCACAGAATGAAGATGAGGGAGCTGGCCCCCTCACCTCTCAGCCCTCTGCCTCCTCCTCCCCTCGCCCCCTCTCCCTCAGAGCACCAGCGCCTGTGTTTCTTGGTCACAAGGAGGACTTTGGACTGCGCCTTTCTATCCCCATGTTCACCCTATAGGTTCGTGTTTGTACAGAAAAATGAGTAAATATTTATCTGCCAGAACCGCCTGCTCTGGTTCAGGAACAAAAAAGCAACTGTCTGACGTTTTGTTTACTTATTTATTCATTCCCCCGTTTTACTGAGATCTAATTGGCACGGTTTGCCATTTTAAGAACGATCGCTCAGTGTGACGTGTGAATGAGAACACTCACACTCGTTTCTGAAGACTTCCAGACATTACGTCGGTTCTCAGGAGGGTAGCCAGAGGGGTCCTGTTAAAATATCAGCCAGATCAGCTAAAAGCCCGTCAATGGCCCCAGTGTGACTCAGAGGAGAAGCCCAGGTCCCCACCAGGCCCGTGACCTGGCTGCCCTCCATCTCTGTGTCTGCTCCTGGATCCTGGATCCTGGATCCCGGACCCCTGCCAGCCGCCGGCTGCTGGGTCCCCAGACCCCAGGCAGGCCCTTCCTCACGCGGCTCCCTGTCCCGGGACGCTCCTGCCAGAGGCCCGGGCTCCCGGCCTCCTTCTGTCAGCCCGCGAGGAAGCAGCCGGAAGCAGCCCCCTTTGCTGAGACCTTCCCTGGCTGTGCATCTGGAATGTCCCACCCGCCCCCAAGCAGGAGTTCTTTCCTTATCCCTGCTCAGCATCCTTTATGTCTGACCCAGCCACCCTCTTCACTAGTCCCCAGCAGGAATCCCGCCCCAGTGGGTGCGGATTGTGTCTGCTGCCCTGCGATGCCCAGAACAGTCCCAGGCACGCAGCGCCCAGTAAGGCTTTGCGGAGTGCAGGACGAAGGGACCTGTCATATGTTGGTTCGGGCGCCAGAGATGGAAGTCAGGAGAACCGAAGCTTTCCGGAGGCATATGCATGCAAATATGCATAACCCGTGGACACGGCAATGGTGAGGCGGGCTAGAAGGGGTCATGGGGGGGGGGGGGAGGGGGACATATGTAATATTTTCAACAATAAAGATTTAAATATTTAAAAAAAAGCTCTCCCCAAACAAACAAAAACAAAACAAAAATACAAAAAAGATACAAAGCTTTCTAAGAAAGCGAGGAATCTTCATCCGGGTAAGAAAGTTTTGAGTACATTTTAAAAATCGGGTCAAGAGTGAAAAGGTCAATTGGGCAGTGACTTGGATCTTCGACATTCTCTACAAGAAAAAGGGATTTATGAAATCGCTGCAGCAAACTCTCCAGCAAAGGGGGAGGGGGGAGCGTGCACTTATGATGGAGATTACACATTGGAATGTTAAGTGCCATCTCTGGGTGAGTCCCCATGTAGAATTCATGCGAAAGATATCACAAACATGGGAAAATCAGAACCCAGGGATTACATGTGGAGGATCAATTACATGTGAACGATGGTGTGACGTGGTCAGTGGCCAGAAGATAAGAAGGAGCCAGAAGGTCATCTCCGGCTCTCCTGTCCCTCCCTGCTCATTGCTGGTTTCTCCCAGTTGGTTTCTCTGGGGCTCCTCCACGTTCCATCTGATTCCACCCCTGCTCCTGGGTTGGCAGGAAGACCGGGCTGGCCTGTGGCCCTCCGGGCAGGGACCAGAACACCCACAGCCAGCTTCGCAGACTGCCTCCCGACCAGTCCCATGTCACTGCTGGAACCCAAGAACCTCGGTCCCTGCTCTGCGGTGCCCCTGAACCTGCCCCTTCTGCCACTCTCATCTTTTGGATGGAGCTGCTGCCTCGGCCTCATTTCTTCCCTCCAGACGCCTCCCCTGCCTGCTGTTCTCATCCCCTCCCTGCCCAGCAGCATGTCCACATTCTGCCACCGCAGGATAACCTACAGAGTGACCCCCCCCATCTGCCAGGCCTCTGTGCCTGGTCCACACCGTGGTTTCCTTCCAACCAGCTGCTAGCAGGTGTAGTGTCCATGCGGAACTTGAGTGCTGACCTCAACCTACTCCATCCTAGACTGTGGGAGGCAGCAGGGAGGCCAGCCAGGCGACTGCAGGGGAAGTGAAGGGAGGTGACGGGTGGCTTGGACCAGGGAGTTTTTGGTGGAGATGAAGAAAAGGGTTTCCTATCTCAAATACCCGCACCATCCTTGACCAGTTGCTCAAGACAAGGTCCTGGGAGTCGCCCTTGGTTTCTCTTCTTCCCCCAACCCCACAAGCCATCAACAAACCTGTGGACTCTACTTCCAAGTGCATCTCACGCTTCTGCTTTTCTACTCTTGTCACGATCTTGCTCACCTTGACCAAGCACCAGGCTCCTGTGGAGCACCCCCCTGCCCCAGCCCTCCTGTACTCCCTCCTTCACTCAGCAGCCAAGAAAGTCTTTGACTGTTCTCATGTCAGTACCAGGCTGGGTGTTGAGAACAGTAGCTTTGTACTACAGCCTGAAATCTGGTGTTGAGATCCCACTTACTTTGTTCTTCTTTCTCAGGATGGCTGTGGCTATTCAGGGTCTTTTTAAAATTCCAGATGAGTTTTTGGAGAGTTCTTTCTAGGTCTGTGAAATATGCCATTGGTATTTTAATGGGGAGTGCATTGAATCTATAGATTGCTTTGGGTAGTATGGACATTTTGATGACATTGATTCTACCAATCCATGAACATGGTATGTTCTTCCATCTGTTTATATCTTCCTCTATCTCTTTTCTCAGTGTCCTGTAGTTTTCCGAATATAGGTCTTTTACCTCCTTAGTTAAGTTTATTCCTAAGTATCTTAAATTTTTTTGGTGTGATGGTAAACGAGATTGTTTTTTTAGTCTCTCTTTCTGTAAGTTCACAGTTGGTGTATAGAAATGCCATTGATTTCTTGGCATTAATTTTGTATAAAACAGTCTTTGAAAAAACAATCCCGTGATGCCAACTCTCTCCTCAGAATCCTCTAAAAGCTTTCACTCCATGTAAGAGAGAATCCTGACTCCTTTCAATGCCCTGGCAGACCTGCCCTCACCTCCTCTCCACCTCTCCTCTCCTCGCTCACCATGCTCCAGGGCACCAGCCTCCGTCTGCACCCTAAACCCGTTCCTGCCCCGGGGCCTTGGCACTTGCTATTTTCCAGAATGCTCTTCCCTATCTCTGCAAGGCTGCTCCTTCTTCTGGTCCAGGACAAATGTCACTGGCTCAGGGCTGGGCTTTCTGAGCCCCGATCAGAAAGTGGCTCACCTTCCCATCACTGTCACATTACACTGACTGTTCCCTTTCATGAATGGAACGAAGGTGAATGAGCGGAGGCCCAGCCATAAAGCAGGCAGCGCTGTTCCTAGCATTTGCCACTACACGATTTCCATGTTAATTTGCCTTTTATTAGATTTGTTCTCCTGAACCCTAAAACGCACGTTCAGTGAGAAAGTTCTGACAGTTGGGAGAGAGAGTAGACTTTGTCCCCTTATTCATTGCTGCAACCCAAAGCCTTCACAGCACCTGGCCTGTTCTGGGTGTGGACAGGTGTGCGTTCAGCGAGGAAATGAATGAATCTGGCTGGATTCAGTGCATCATTCGGTCTCTCCGATCTTTATACCTCCCGAGTTTTGTTACCCAAAGAATCTTCCATTACTAACGGCCCTGATCACCTACTACCTGGGCAAACAAGTCGTTGAACAAATAGTGACTCAGGCCAAGCCCCCGGTATGTCACCAGGTCTCTCCCTCTGGGTGACAGTAACCCGGATGATTAACTCCCTTTGTATAACAAGCCTGGGAGATAGCAGACATGATGGGAAATACCTGCTGGAGAACAAACAGCGCCATCTGTCACCGGCGCCTTATCTGCCTTTCCAGTAAACCTCTCGGCGCTAAAACAACAAAATATCCATGTGCCGCGTGGCACCGGCCCACGCTGCTGTAAGTCTTCGTCAGGTCTGGCTCCACAGAAAGCTGCGGGGTCTCAGATCTGCCTCCAAACTCAACCCGTCGTGTCTCACACGTCACCCAGCTTCTGGGAAACCCCACTGGCCTCTCGTGAGCGGGCAAGGATGAAAGAGGCCAATACCACCTAGGAAAGTCCTGCCCAGATCCCAGCCGGAGTCTCAGGGACCCCTAGGGTTCCGGGCCCACACTTTGAGAACCACTGCTCTGAGGCACCCAGTCTCCTCACATTTCAGACGAGACAGCTGAGGCTCCCTGCGGGATAGAGTGGGTTCTAAAGGGGTCACGACTTCCTACGTTAGCCCAAGGTTCCGGCCCCCAATCGTGTATCTGTTGCTTGATGTTTAAACACAAAGCAAAGACCCAGGCGTTCCCTTATGCTGATCACCAAGCCTCCACTTTTGAAATAAGTGCAAGCGCGATGGCCACGCGCTGCCCAAGGCCGGTGACGTGGGCCGGGGGGCACGGATGGGAAAGGGGTGCTGACCGTCGGTGTGTCGTCCGTCTCTCTCCTGGGCCCAGTGCACACAAGGCCCCTTTGTGCCTCCTGAAAGGCCCGTGTGTTTGAGCGCAGCCTTCTGTTCTGCGAAGGCGACAGGAGTCGGTACAATTACACTGACTGTTCCCTTTGATGAATGGAACAAAGGTGAATGAGCGGAGGCCCGGCCATAAAGCAGGCAGGGAATGAATGAGCCGCCCGGGGCCAGCGATCACACTTGGGAAAGCATCCACCTTCTGAACACACCGGTGACACACCCTGATCTCCAGGCTGGCTTAATCACAGCCAGCGAGTGTGAACGGGCCCGGGGCTCTGGCTCGGGGACCAGAGGGACGTAGGTGCCAGGGGTCATCACGGCCTTAGGTTTCTATTCCGGGAAGGAGTAGAACGGCCTTGGAGGGAGTGTGGCCCGAGCAAACACGCCTTCACCGCTCCAGGTGCCAGCCTTAGTCATCCAGTCGGTATCAAGAGGTAGAAAGTCCTGACAGTTGGGAGTGAGTCACTTGTCCCCAGCCAAGGCCAATGAGACAAACAGAAATGAAGCAGGAGCATCAACAGGGTTTGCTTCACGCCATGGGTCTGTCTGGGACTGGCAAGCAAAGACTTCAGACCAGGGAGATGGTGTCGGGCAGTCCCCAGACCCCGCACCTGCTGTGGGGGCCCAAGCCCTGCCAGGACCTGCTACCTTAGTCCACTGTGCATATGCCAGTCTCTCAGGGTGGCCCTCTGGGTAGAATGTAAGCATGTACAACCAGTCACATGGGGGTCAGACTGAGGGGCTTCTGGGGAGGAAAGGGGCGGGGACATCGCAAGAGGAGGAAGTGGGATGCTCTTGGGAGCAGAAAGGCCAACTCCAGAGAATTTAACGTTTATTCGTTTAACAAACAGCGTTAAGTAAAAACCAATATTTTAAGATTCTTGTTCCTTATTTTTAGACATTTTTGATAGCATAAAATAACTGGGTAGACAAATATTTTATGGCATTACAAACCTGAATGAATCATTAAATATTTACCATGTGTCTTAAGACTCTGGAGTAAATTGAAGGAGATGTGTAATGTACTATATCCTATAAAACACAAAAAATTATCTTCATGTTTTCAACTCTTTTCAAATTTTCAACTCTTCCATTGATTTTGGCCATAAGCGTAGATGGAAAATTTTGGGCCGATACTGTGTTGTGACAAGGCTCAATACTGATGCCAACTTAAGAGTCCTTGCTCTAAAATCTAGAGAAACTATACAGACAAAAGTTAGAATGTGTACATAGTTTTACACCCTATTTACTGCTAACATTAAATAGTTTAAAGAGCCATAGGCTTATTCCTATGGAAATGACATTTGACTACCCTTCCCTCTCTCGCAGAATAAGAATTTGACGTTCTTCTTAGTGATCCACCTTAGTCACTCATCTAGTTTCACTTATGATGAGTGCATCCACGAACCCAGTGGTCGGCAAACTCCTTAGTCCACAGAGCCAAATATCAACAGTACAACGATTGAGATCTCTTTGGAGAGCCAAATTTTTTAAACTTAAACTTCTTCTAACGCCACTTCTTCAAAACAGACTTGCCCAGGTCATGGTATTTTGTGGAAGAGCCACACACAAGGGGCCAAAGAGCCACATGTGGCTTGCGAGCCACAGTTTGCTGACCACGGTTCTAACCTACCATACTGATGTTGGGCCCTCTGATTTGGGCCAGTTCTGTGGGTGTGGACAAGATGGGAAGCTTGGCTTTTGTGATTCTAAGTTTTTGTGCGTTTTCCCAGGTCCCATAAGGACTTGGACCCCTTACTCAATCTGTCATATTCACCCGACCAGCCTCGCTCTACCCGAGTCAGACACACTGCTTCCCCCAGGGCTGTGATGGAGTGAAGGAGGAAATGCAGGCTCCTCGGAGATGCATGTAGTCCTAGTTCTCCTTTACCTCAATCCGCTCAGCAGGTATAGGTGCTCATCAAACAGGAAGAGATTCAGAAGAAAGAACAACATGTATTACGATGCCATTAAACCACACATTTTACAAGGAAATCCTCATTTTGATAAAGGACACTTTTCTTTTTAGTGGTTGCTTTGCAGTGGTCTCAGACTTATCAGCGGGCACAGCAATTGCAGGAGAAACTTAAGATGCAGACGCAGAAGCTGGCACCCCAGGAGGAGATGGCAGCATGCCCGGAGCTCCATCGCCCAGCCTCAGGCCGAGGGTGACCACTAAACTCACAGTTATTGATATATTTTTAAAAAAATATACTTTTATTGACTTCAAAGAAGAAGGGAGAGGAAGAGAGAGAGAGAAACATCAATGATGAGAATCACTGATGGGGATTGAGCCTGAAACCTGGGCATGTGCCCTGATCGGGTATGGAACCGTGACCTCCTGGTTCGTAGGTCCATGCTCAACCACTGAGCCAACCCATCAGGCACACATTGTCGAAATAAACTCCTAGGCCCAAGATGGAACTGCTCCTGCCCGGGGTGCCACGTCAGCGAATCAGAACAGATAACTTCCGTGTCCCTGTGCATGCTGTGCTAGACCGGAAACACAGACTCCAGGGGCCAATCCCCAGGCACAAGCCAACTCCCGCTCTGTGCTCACATCCTGTGTTTCCTTCCTGATCCCACCAGCGCTTCCTGCCTCCCGCCCCCGTTGGCAGCTCTCCCAATGCAGATTGTCTGCTTCCTGACATGTTCATTGAAGTTTATCTCATCGAAATTGTCTTTAATATTTTTTAACAGTAGCTTTGGGGCCTATTAAAAGGTAAACTGAGGCGTATACCATTTTTAAGAGTTGCTTTGAACAAAAATCATTCTGCAGTGCCAAAGCAGAAGTGGAGAGGAGGGCTCCCAGACCAGCCGGGGAAGAAGGAGACTGTCGGAGAGAAGGTGCGGAAGGAAGTTAGTGATGCTGTGACCCAAGGCTCGCTGGCTGCTCGTCATCGGCGGCCCCGGCATTCTGACATCCTAACCTTGAGGCGTTTACAGGTTGGGTTTTGGTCTGCTGACCTAGGCCGCCATGGCAGGGGTTCACCCCCATCCACTGGTCTCCTTGTTTAGTTAATTTCACAGGGCTGAGCTGCCCAGGTTGGGATTGGAAACCTACAAAAACAGAATTGTAGGTTCCCAACCTTAGAAGAAATAGTTGGCCAAATAGAAGCCACATTTGAACAAAAATACAGCATGAGGGCACATGCTTTATTTTTTGACAACTAGATATTTTAGTCTGTGTTTCACAACTGTGTGAATCAATTCAGGTTTGGTCCTGGCATGGGTTAGGTCTTGGCTCTGCCATTCTCTAGCTGTGTGACCGTGGGCTAGGTGCTGACCCTCTCTGGGCCTCAGCTGTAACAAGAGGATCATAGCATATACGGCAATGATGCTATGAGGGTCAATAACCACCTGATGCTGGATGGATCTATCTATCTATCTATCTATTTATCTATCTATCTATCTATCTATTTATCTATCTCTATCATCTATCTATCTATCTATCTATCTATGCATCTATCTCTATTTATCTCTACCATCTATCTATTTATCTATCTATCTATCTATCTATCTATCTCTATCATCTATCTATCTATGTATGTATCTATCTCTATTTATCTCTATTTATCTATCATCTATCTATCTCTATTATCTATCTATCTATCTATCTATCTATCTATCTATCTATCTATCTATCTATGTATCATCTATCTCTCTACCTCTGTACACCAGGCCACATACACAGTGTTGGAAACAGAAGCACTGCCATTGGCTACACCATGTCTAAAAATAATTGACTTTGACGCTTTAGGATAAAGTGAGATCGGGCAAGGTTTGCTCAGAGTCAGGCGGGAGCAAACACTCTCAGCGAGACCTGCTCCTTCCCCCTCTGAAGACCTCTTTCGTTCTGTACATACGGGCAGCCCTCCTTCTATTGAGCTTTGCTTCACTGCGCTTCACAGACATTACAATTCTTACAGATTCAAGGTAAGACCCTCCACCAGTGAAATGGTTGCCACTCGCTAGCTGAGAGCTCAGGTGATGGTTAGCATTTAAAAATTTTTTTTTAAAAAAATATATTTTTATTAATTTTTCACAAAGAGGAAGAGAGAGAGAGATAGAGAGCTAGAAACATCGATGAAAGAGAAACATTGACCAGCTGCCTCCTGCACACCCCCTTCCCCCCACCGGGGATGTGCCGCAACCAATGTACATGCCCCTGACCGGAATCGAACCTGGGACCTTTCAGTCCACAGACCGACACTCTACCACTGAGCCAAACCGGTTTCGGCAACATTTTTTTTAAACTTAGGTATGTACATTGTGGTTTTAGATATAATGTTACTGCACTTAATAAACTACAGTACACTGTAAACATAGCGTGCGCTGGGGGACCACACTATTCATTGGCTACTGGCATTATTACAGGATTCGCTTTACTGCTGTGGTCTGGACCCGCAATATCTCGGAGGCGCCCCTGAGAAACTAAGTTGGGTTTAAGTAGAACCTGATGGGTTAACAGTGACTGGAGAAGCACCAGACCACCTTCCAGGTTAAGAAACGACCGGAAATGGTGGTTGAAATCACCGGGCAGCTGAACTCGTGGCAATCACCGAAGAGGCTCTCCTCCAGGGTCACCATGGGCACGTGATCGGAACTATTTCCAACCCCGCAGCTGACTATCGTGAAGACGGAAGGGATCATTCCTCCAAAAGTCAAGCATGGAGTCACCACCTTAACCGGCAATTCCGCTCCTGGGTCTACCCCCGAGAGAAACGAAAATGTATGTCCCCAGAGACTGCCCACGAGTGCTCACAGCACATCATTCATCGCAGACAGAGGCGGGAGCAGCCCAATACCTGTCAGCAGACGAACGGATGAGCACACTGAGATGTGTCCACACCACAGGCCTCCCTGGGCCATGAAGGGAGCCAAGTGCTACCACGGGGTGAACCTTAGGGCACTCGGCTGCGTGGAAGATGCTGGCTGCAACGGGCCATGTGGTGTGGGGTTCTCTTGTAGGAAATGCCCAGGTAGTCAAGCCTCTAGATCACATGTGTCAAACACAAGGCCCGCGGGCCAAATCCAGCCCGCCAGGCCTTGCAATGTGGCCCGCACCGCGCTGTCATCACTGCACTTCGCTGTCAGTTTATGACATTGTCAGTTTATGACTGTTCAGTAAACCATTCGGCCCGCGATTTAGGCTGGATTTTAGATTTTGGCCCCTTCTCTGATTGAGTTCGACACCCCTACTCTAGATCCAGAGGGGGGACTAGGGGTCGCTTAGGGCTGGGGGGACTGGAGGGGAACTGGGTGATGGCGAATGGCAACAGGGTTTCTTTTGAGGTGATGAAAATATTCATAAAAAAAAAAAAAAAGAAGCCAGACACAGAAGGTCACACATTGTAGGATCCCGTTCTCATGAAACATCTACAAGAGGCAGCTCCATAGAGACAGAAAGCGGAGGCGTGGCTCCAGGGGTTAGGGGTGCCGGCGTTGCTGTTTGATGGGGACTGGGTGCTCTCCAGGGGTGAGAACAAGCCTGGAAACTGGACAGAGGTGTGGCCGCACAATGTGTGAATGTGCTAAGTGCCGCCGAATTGTATGCTTTAAAACGGCTAATTGTAGGTTATGTCAATTTCACCTCCATTACAAAAAACGATGACAGGAACCACAGCATGCGATAAGTGTGCGGTGACTAAGTGACCAGCCACCACGGAGGACTCTGTCTGCCCCGCCGGCATCCTTCCTGCCCCGTTACCCACGGGCCTCCCCGTGGTTAGGCCCTCCCACTTCCGGAGGCACCACAAGGCGCAGTATCGCACGTATTCAAATGCACCACATCACATCCCAAATATTTTTTGAATGTAGACTAGATTTTTTAAAAAATGACATTGTTTTCAAAATGAGTTGGCTCTGAGGTGCTAATTTAATCTATTGTGCCTACTCGAGAATTCTGAATTCCGGTGAATTGAGAAAATCAGGCTCACAGATTGCTTTCAAACATAGTGGAATTTGCATATATTCCGGATCCAACTATCAAAGAATCGAGATAGTTGGCACACATTTCACGGAACAATTTTGATATCATCGTCCTTTTCCTTCCCCATCGGGGCTTGCCAACACTCGCACGCCCGCCCCCAACGTTATAAGCGGAAAGCAGTAACCTTTGTGCCTAATGGACACACCATCACCCTCTCCCCCTGTCCGCAGCAAGCGCCCTTTGAGTTCCTGTTCCATTATTTGCAAATAATCTTGACAGAAGACAGAGTTCAAGCAGCGCTTTTGTGTGTAGGGCTGTTACTAAGGTATTGGGTTTTGGAGGCTCTTCCAATGTGGGAGGAAGCTCCATTAGGAATGGGGAGGGTCATGGGGTAAGTGCCCATGGCAAGGGGAGGGGTTTTAGGCAGATTCTCAAAGAGTCGAGGAGAAGAAACAATCCTTTTTCTTTTTTTCTTTTCTTTTTTTATTAAGGTATCATATGTGTACATATCTTTGATATGTACAACAATCCTTGATACTATCTACTGCATAGTAGGATCCTCGGCTGTTTATCTCAGTGGACTTTTCTGAGAAGATCCAGTAATGAGCAACCAAGTCAGTACCTTCTATTTTCCCGGACAAGGGTTTCTGGGAATAGCAAAGCCAACATGGGGCAGGGGACGGCCCAGCCGGAAGGCGGCCGGAGAGTGAAGCCACGTCAGCGGAGACAGGAAACTGTGGGTGTAGGCAGTCTCTGCTCCCGAAGGTAATCCCAGGCCACGTCACGGAGGATTTAAATGTTTGCAGGAATTAGGGTTTTATTTGGAGGAAAGGGACACAGCCAGGGCTTTGGAGCACGGACGTGGCAGCGGACCAAGGACCAGAGGCCGGTGAGGCGGGTGCTGGAATAGTGCAGGCGAGAGGGGATGGAGACTGCGGCTCCAGAGATGGTAGCATCTTCTACCCACGAGCTCATTCTCCCCGAAAACACTGAGCTAGGTTTCATGTGAGTGGCAGGCACTGTTCTCCATGCCGAGGTGCCGGGGACCAGGCGGGCCAGGACCTGTTGGTGTGATGCTAACCTGTAGCTCACGCCGTGCACACGTGTGGGATGAGTGACGTTATGCCTCCGCTCAAAGGCCTTCTGAGGCCGAGACTCGGATGGTTTCAGGCGAAAGTCTCGCCAGCCTCCGAGGGGAGGTCCTCTGTGTCCGTGTCCCGTGGCTGCCTCACTAACGGCCACACACGGAGCGCCGGGAAGAACACAGGCTTGTTCTCTGGCAGGTCTGGAGGCCGCGAGTCCTCACGTCCAGGTGAGCCCGGCTGCATACCTGGCGGAGGCGCTAGCGGAGAATCCGTCTCTTGGCCTCCTCCAGGCGCAATGGGCCACCTCATGCCTCGGATAATGGCCCCGCCTCCGTCTTCAAGGCATAGCATCAGGCGTAGCCTCCTGAGACCTCTCTCGCCGACCTCAGCTTCTGTCAGGATGGTGCTTTCTCTGAGTCAGAAGATTCTTGTGGTTTTATTTAGGGTCCCCCTGGATAATCTGGAATAATCTCCCCATCTCGGGATCCTTAACTTGATCACATCCGCAAAGTGCCCTTTGCCAGGTGAGGTAACATTCGCAGGCTTGGGGGTTCAGACTGGGACACCCACGGAGGGCCGTTCGTCTGCCTACCAGACTCTCCAAGACGAGGTCTCACTCTTCTTCTTCTTGACCCCTCTTCCTCTCTATTCCCCAGCGGAAGTTTCCACCCCAACCAAACTGACTATATTAGCTTCCAGAATTCTCTCAGAATATCCTAAGCCTTCTCTTGACTCTTCCAAGTCCTCAGCACCAGGGAAGGCCCGCAGGCCGCCTCTGCCTGGGCCACAGGCCCTTCTCACTCGCCGCAAGCCTAAGATCCTGTTCACTTGTCTATGTTTCCACCTTCCCTTTTTGAGGGCAGAGACGGAGCCCCAGCCATGGCTGGTTGAACCAAATGCATTTAAGAGCAATGCACTATTTTACCTAAAGAGCCACGAGCAAGGAGAAATTCATCCAATGCCAATAGCCAAGTAAACGCACCAAATAAATGAAACCACACAGGGTGGGAACCGTGAGCGACATGGAAGAGAATGAATGGGGAGCGGGTGTGGCCTGCCAGTGGGCTTGGGTGGGAGCTCAGAAAGAAATCCCTAGTCCCCGAGTTTTGAGTCCCTGAATTATAAGGGTGCGCTGTGGAAGCTCATGGGTCCGGGGTATCTTCCAGGCGGCCTGAGGAGCAGGGCACAAACCCCCCTCCCCCCCTCTCCCCCACCCCCGATCCAGCCGGCAGCTGCGCCTAGATTCAGGGAATGAACGGAACAGCCCTTTCAGCTTTCTTTTGCTCTCGGAATCAAAAGGGAATTGGGTCTGGGATGAGCATCCCTGAATCTCTCTCATCCTGCTTCTCCTTCTCTTCCCCAAATCGACCTCTGGGGGCCTAGCCTCCTACCGGGGAGAGGGTTGGGACAGGGGTGTTTGCCCGCCTCCTGGAAGGAGTGTGGTAGCGTTTTCACCATAGAAAGGGAGTGAGGTCAGCGATGCACTCCTTTGGGGGCTGGGATTCTTTGCTCTTGCACTTGGCGGTGAGGGAATGTCCGTGAGAGCTGCCTAGCACCTCCGTGCAGTAGAATGCCCATCGCTGTCTATAAAAGGCCTCTGCCTGGTCGGAGGCTTCTTGGCCACCTCGCTGAGATGCCCACTGAAATGCACGTGTGTTGAGCATCTTCCTGGTCTTGGGTCCTTGCATTGGGAGAGCATGAGGGGCAGGACCGTGGTCCCACGGCCCCTCTCACTCCAGAGCCCGCTGGCTCCTCACTGCTGCTCCCGCTGATGTCAGTATGGCCAACCCCCAGATCCAGGGACTTGTTTCCCAGCGCCTCCCACGTGGTACTCTCTGAAAAACATTCGGAGGCAGGCTGAGTCCCAGAGTGTTCTGGAATGTTCTTCAGTAAATCAATGAATACCATGAGAATGTATGCGTGGAGGCCCTATCACGACGCAGGCAATTGGGCTCTCTCTTCGACGCTGGTGTTCACACACCTGCTTTCCAGGGCCCTGCGTACCTTCCTCCCGGAAACGAAATGCTCCCCTTTAAAAAAAAAAAAAAAAAAAAAAAAAAAAAAATATATATATATATATATATATATATATATATATATATATATATATATATTATTGATTTTTTTACAGAGAGGAAGGGAGAGGGACAGAGAGCTAGAATATCGGTGAGAGAGAAACATCAATCAGCTGCCTCCTGCACAACCCCCATTGGTGAGGTGCCCACAACCAAGGTACATGTCCTTGGCTGGAATCGAACCTGGGACCCTCCAGTCTGTAGGCCGACGCTCTATCCACTGAGCCAAACCCGTTTTCAGACAAATGCTCCCCGCTGGCTCCTGCTGTCCCAGCCCGCGAAGAGTCGCCTCCTGGGGAAGAAATGAAAGCCACGATGACTTTGAACTTAACTGTTTTGTGTGTTTTCGTAACATGCTGGCCTGGGACATCTGTCTTTGCTTAAAAGCTCATCTATTTATATCAACAAACGTTTACATGGAGCCCGGCCACGGAGTCACACAGATGGAGCGCCGTGTGGGCTTTCGCCACGACCCACTTCGAAAGGTATGTGGCGTTTACTTCCAGCCCACTCCTTCCCCAATAAAAGTCAAATCCCGGGAACTTGTAAACTGCACGGTTCCATGGACGCAAAAGACGTGCTTTTAGCTTTTGCAAGCACGTGACTCATGTGATTGTTGTGATGGTGTGGGCGCATGAGTCATGTTCGTACCAGGAGGTCTGGAGGGCTGTGGGCCGGGGGAGCCAACTGGCTCAGGAGCCAGTCGACAGGATGACTCATTCAGCCAGAGGCCCAATGCATGCTGGGAGCCACGGCCCAGATGTTGACAGAGGCGCTGCTGGGCGGGGAGCACAGAACAGCACACACTGGAAGTGGGCGGGGAGGAGGGGGTGGGTGTTATGGAGCATAGCGATGCCAGTGAAGGAGACTCCACAACTGAGGAGGAGAAACTGAGGCTGAAACCGTCCATACTCCACAGAATTCTCTGCCTGCTCTGCCCATCCCACTCACTGGCCGCACACAGGCAACGTAATCATCTCCAGTAGGTGTTTGTCAGTCTTTGAGCCTAAACAGAGTTCATTTTATTAAAATATATTTTATTGATTTTTTTACAGAGAGGAAGGTAGAGGGATAGAGAGCTAGAAACATCGATGAGCTGCCTCTTGCATACCCCCTACTGGGGATGTGCCAACAACCAAGGTACATGCCCTTGACCGGAATCAAACCTGGGACCTTTCAATCTGCAGACAGACGCTTTACCAGGGGTCCTCAAACTTTTTAAAGTGGGGGCCAGATCACGGTCCCTCAGAGAGCTGGAGGGCTGGACTATATGAACTACTAATTCCTACTGTAACACCTCGGCTGCACTCACTGCCCAAAAAACCTGGCGGGCCGGATCAGACTCCTCTGCGGGCCGCATGTGGCCCACGGGCCATAGTTTGAAGACCCCTGCAAGTTTATCCACTGAGCCAAACCGGTTTTGGCCAGAGTTCATTTTGATGGACTACCATCTATGAAGTCATTTCTTCTTTATTCGATGAGCAGACATCTGTAAGTTATATACTCAGGGACCTCTTTCCCTGGAGAATTTTATTTTATTTTATTTTTTACTGAATAAAGCCCACACAAAGTGAATGTACTCAAGATGAGGAACACGATTTCATAGACCCAGTGCAGGGAAAGTGTGACCACTGGAACGCCATCTTGGAAAATAAAACGAAAATGATGGCAGTGCGCATCCTGGCTTCTCATGAATGGATTTCGGGTTGTAATGCAGCGCCGGGCCTCCCCGCACAGGGAACAACCCAGTCACCCTCTCTCAGGCGAGAGACCCCACGTCCTGGGTGGGATTGGACGTTTTGCTGAGTCATTAGTTGGCATCGTCTTTGCACTGTTTTCAGAGGTCTCAGTCCCTGGCTGTGCATGAAAACGGCATTGACGCTGACCCACCAGCCTGTGGTCAGGACTGGTGCTCAGTGCCGAGGGCTTTGAGTGCCACTACTTCTGCAAGGGGTCAGTTCATTACAGAATATTTGAGAATTGTGGTTACTTTGGTTTGTTATACAATATTATCACAGTTCTAATGTTAGGAGAAATACTCTAATAAAACACTCTAATAACATCTATTGGTAGTTATTAAGGGCAAGGCACTTTAGTTTCATTAGTTCATTTAAGCCCCACGATGACCCAATAGTTTAAGCATGACTGTCCAGTTTTATAGATGTGGAAACCAGAGGCTCAGAGAGGTTAGGTAACAGGCCTGAAGTCACACAGCAGCTAATGGAGGCGGGCCTGCTTTCAAAGCTGTGACCCTAACCTGAAGACAGAAGAGAAGCAGTCCAGAGATGGAAGTCGCTGATGACACCTTGCCATACTAGCAGTCAGCAGCTGTGTGTCACTGCAGGTTGCCCAGGACCAAACCAGAGAGGGTTGGACCTGCATTACCACCATTTGCCCACCATCCAGAACTGAAATATCATGCTGACATGTACACATAAGGAACTGTTTGACATTGAAATTGGGTCTCAAAAGAATTGGTGGCCCAGAAAGAAACTCACTACAGACTGATTCATATGCCTTTCAGCATAACGATTATTGCTTGTCTCATTTTTGATCTTATAAGTATATTTCCAGTAGGACATGATCTCACTCATCTAGGGGAAATGGTGAACAACATAGACTGATGAACAAGAACAGACCCAGTGATAAGGAGCCATGGGTCAGACTGTTGGACCTCAAAGGGAGGGTGGGGATAAAAGGGAGAGATCAACCAAAGGACTTATGTGCACACATAGGAGCCTAACCAGTGGTCAGGGACAATAGGGGTGGGGCATGAGGGAGGGAGGGATTGGAATGGAGGGTTTAGGACAAATATGTGATACCTTAATCAATAAAAAAATTAAAAAAAATTGATTTTGTACCTTCAAAAAACAAACAAATACACAAACAAACAAACAAAAACACACAAACCAAAGCCTGTGACCCTAACCTCGCCTCCAAGCCCACTGGGCTGGGTGGTTACTTACCTCCAGCTCACAGTTACCCACAGACAGGAAGCAGCCCCCGTTTTCCAAGCCTCTGAGCCTCTGGCCTTGGCCAAAAGGAACCTCTCTCAGCGCAGGTGAAAGGTGAGGTGCAGGAGGAGGCGCTGGCAATGCTATGATTTGATTCCATGCGGCTCTGTTACCCTCCAGGGCCAGCTCTCACGGGGCCACGGAGCGTCTCTGTCTGCCTGCGGAGCCTCCTTAGCCTGTTCCCAGGAGGAACAGGTTCCCAAAACATAGGAATCCCTCCCGGCAAAGCCCGTCTCTACAGGTCACGTGATATCCGAGACAAGGTGCTGCAAGAACACCACAGACAAAAGCATTTCTAGACACACCCTCCAGCTTCTTTAATGTCAACCAACCCATCAGGTAACGTGCAGGCCGGGACAGCTCTCATCAGCTCTTCCTGTGCTCCCTGCAAAATGAGATCTCTGCAAAAAGCCAGATCCTTTAGGGGCACTGAGTGTGTCCCATGCACTGCCAACAGGCGGGGAGGGGGTGGGGGGGGAGCAAGTGGAGGGAGCTGTGTTCCCAGGTGTTTCCTATGCTGGCTCCTCATTGGCTGCTGGGCCGGGTGGCCCCACCCATGGAGAGTGATGCTGTGTGACCACATGCTGGCTTGGGCCAAGCCAGTGGTCGGCAAACTCATTAGTCAACAGAGCCCAATATCAACAGTGCAACGATTGAAATTTCTCTGGAGAGCCAGAAACTGACTTCTGCGCATGGGCCACGAAGTTTCAATCGCACTGTAGGTGCTGGCCTGCAAATGGTATTTTGTGGAAGAGCCACACTCAAGGGGCCAAAGAGCCTCATGTGGCTCCAGAGCCACAGTTTGCCGACCGCTGGGCCAAGGAAACAAGATCTTCAGGACAAGGAGGACAGTCGATGGCTTGCAGGTTATGTCTCCAGCAGGTGCCTCTGAACAGCCCTTGGAGGTCTCACGCCCGCCAGATGATCTTTCTAAGCTCAGTGTCCTCTTTTCTAATTTGCAAAAAATAGCCACGCCCAGCGCCGGAGGTATTGGAGAGTCAGATGCAATTCCACTGGGTCAAACAGGTGAGTGTTGTCAGCGATAAAACGCCGACTTCTAGGGAAGGGCTGGCGGGAGCCATGGGGCTTTGCAGGGAAGGTCATTTCCCCCTCAGTGTCAGTGCCCCTTTAGTGTAAAACCACATGGCCATGTCAGAAGGCACTCTTTGGGATGAAGACATCAGGACCTATAAACCCGAAAGGAAGTCCGAGCCAGTAGAGGCCCATGTGGGCTCGAATGGGGCAAACCTGTGAACTCGGAGTGCCTCACGCGGCTGCTAGGCCGTGCCCTCCGTGACCCTGACAAACAGCCCTGTGGGCATCGTGGTTCTCAGGAAAGTAATGCAGGCGCCGCGTTAGGGTTTGCACGCACGGTCACCCCATGGCAAGCCCTGGGAATGCCCGGGATTCCACGCCCTGCCGCTCACCATGTGGGGCGCACATTTGGACGTGGCTGCCGGCAATTAGGCCTCATTACAGCCACCCACCTGGAGCATGCGGCCAGACTGGCCTGTGCACGTTGGGGCTGGGGAATGACGGTCACTCATAGGCACTGATGGCTCAGTGGATGGTCCCTTAAACACCACATCGGGGCCGGCAGTCTTCTCATTCCTAATGAAAGCAGGGAGGGCAGCCGGAAGCTTCTTTGGAAGGAACCCCTCCGGGAATGGCTGTCTGTCTGTGTTAGGCTGGTCAGGGCCCTGCTATGCCCGGGGTGGGGGTGGGGGTGAGGGTAGTGTGGGAGGAAAGCTGCCTTCCTGGGCAGGGCAGACAACCTGGGGTGAAGGAGGGGTTTGGGGGGGGGGACTAGAGTCAGTCTCCCCAGACCTCTGAGGCTTGGAGCTCGGCCTGGCCAGCCGCGGGTGGCCACGGCCCTCCCCGTGGGATGGATTTGACATAATCGCTGGCGCTGTGGCTGCTGCCTGGGGTTTTCTAGGCCCCAGGGGAGCTGTTGCTGAGACTGCAGGCTGCCCTCAGCCGGTGACTACCTGCAGCGCATATACAGTCCCTGTGCCCCATCTACTTTATCAATTATTTTCTTTTGGTGTTTTTCTTTTCTTTGTGATTTACGTCCAGAATGCTTTAGATTCAGGAATTACGCTGCCCATCAGCCACCTTGCATTTTATAAGCGTCTATTTCCTCCCTGACGAGAGAAAAATGCATCATTTCCTCAGCCCTTCACGTCCCTTCTCCACTGACAGCCTTTCTGGCCTTTGTAGCCCCTGACCTTTGGGGGCTCCTGGCGACCACTGTCTCTGTCGGGGGAACAGAGACTCACACACGCACAGTGACGAGCCTCAGCTTTAAAACTGGCGGATGGGTTGGCTACTTCTCTCGATCTCCTTAAAACTTATGGGTCATGGACATGTGGCCAAGGGATTGTGTTGCTGGGCGATCCGGGCGGGTGTCCCAGGGCGCATTGTCGGTGGGTAATCACCAGTCTATCTTATAGGGCGACCCTAAGGCCCACAGGCAGGGACCCCTGAGCTCACTCCCCTGTGGCTGGTGTGGAAAGAGGCCGTGACATGCCGCTGAGTGAGAAAGCACGGCGTCCACACTGGCTTTACAAGAACGCGGGGCGACACAGCGGTGCTCGGGCCTGTGCCCAGGCCTGTGCCCACGGCAGTGGAGGGCGTCCCGCTCGGCGTGTGCACCTGTGCTTAACACAGCTCCTTCTGGGGCGTCTGACTGTGGAGAAAGGCGGGGTGCAGGTGGAGACGGGCGCTTCTGCTCAGACTTCAGGCGCTGTCACAGAGTTTAAGTGTTTGAATCGGCATTACCCTCATCTGAACTTAAATCAATGAAAGGTGATTTCGCTACTGGATTTGAGCCGAGCTGGTATCTGAGACGAAGGTGCTGCAAGGTCACCGAGGACATACTCATGTTCAGCTGCACCCTCCACCAAGGATAACAGCTTCTTTGATGTCAGCCAATGGACCGGGCAGCGTGCATGCTGGGACAGCTTTCACCAGCTCTTCCTGTGCTCCCTGAGAGACACCTGCAAAAATGTAAAATCCTTCGTGGGTACTGAGTGCACCATGTAGACTGGGAATAGGCAGGAGGAGACCCTGCAAGTGGGAAAACTGAGTCCCTGGGTGGGTCTTATGGCGGCCCCTGATTGGCTGCGGGGCCAGGTTGCCCCACCCATCGAGAGTGATGCTGTGTGACCAATATTTTGAGGTGATGGCTTGGACCAATATTTTGGGCTCAGTCCCCGGTAAGGGGCGTGTAGGAGGCAGCCAATCAATGATTCTCGCTCACCATTAATGTTTCTATCTCTCTTCCTCTCACTTCCTCTCTCTGAAATCAATAAGAACACATTTCTTTAAAAACCCTTATTATATACCCACATTCATAACAGCCCTACTTACAGTATCCAAAAGGTAAAAACTACCCAAATGTCTATCAAAGGATGAATGGTTCAACAAGATGTGGTAAATGCATACCATAGAATATTATTTAGCCTTAAAAAGGAATGAAATTCAGACAGGTGCTATAACATCAATGAGCCTTGAGCACCCTATGCTAAGCCAGGCACAAAAGAACAAACATTGCATGATTCCTTTCATAGGAGATTCTTAGAACAGTCAAATTCATAGAGACAGAGAACAATGGAGGTTACCAGGGGCTGAGAAAGGAGGATGGGGAGGTAGTGTTCAGTGGGGACAGAGTTTCAGTGTGAGAAAACAGGAAGTTCTGGAGAGAGATGGTGAGGATGGTTGCACAACAATGCAAATGTACTTAATGCCACTGAACTTTACCTCTGAAATTGGTTAAAATGGTACATTTTACTCTATCGATATATATATTAAAAAATTAAAAAAAAAATCCATTGAGATGCCACTTCACACCTACTGGGATGGCTACAATGAGGGCAGATAATAACATGTGATGGAGAGGATGTGGCAATTTCAGGACCCTCTCACACTACTGATGAGAACTTAAAATGGTGCAGCTGCTTTGGGAAACATTCTGGTGATTCCTAAAGTGGTTAAACAGATAGCTACCTCCAGCAATTCTGATTCTAGAATTCTCTCTTCT